>NW_025335043.1:12540000-14940000 GCF_018152115.1 Drosophila rhopaloa
GGTGTGGGAAATGGGAAATTATGATGGCGGAGGGGTGGCTGGCGCTCATAAGCGCAATTAAATCAACTTCATCAGCGGACAGGAGCAAGAGCAGCGGCACAGAGAGCTTAGTTTATTATGCTCGCCTCGCTGCCTTTAGCCACTGCACGAGTATGTGTGTGTATAAGAAAGAAAACTGTTAATTTTATACACAGAAAATACGTATTATTTTAAATATGTCTTCTTCAATTTAAAACTCCTTTATATCCCACAAAATATTAAAAGGTTTTAATTGGTTAAATGTTACAAAAAGGTATAATTTTACAATCTACTCTTTTTTACTTTTCACAACCAAGTTAAAAGGTCGCAATTTTAAATCTCTTTAATGTACAATCTTGTTTTTTAAACCTAAGGACAAATTATTTAAACGAAATAAGCTATGATGACCATGAACTTGCTTTGGACAGAAATTTGCATACAGTTTTATCAAATCTCTTTAATTATCTGAACTGTTACCAACAGCATCAAACGTTAAAGGACAATTTTAAATTCCCAAATTTCATAACAATTTTATTCGCTGTGTACTAGCACACACACACACACAAAGGGACTCAGTTTCCTTTTAGGATACACAGCCATGGTGCTGTTAATTAAGCAGCACTGACACGGAAACGTGCCGCACTTCCCTGCGCGAGTGTTGGTGAGCGAGTGGATGTATTTGTGCGGTAAGGAGCGTGTGTATGTGTGCACGTTTCCGCTTGTAATGCAATTAGTTGAAAAGTTTTCGAGGCAAAGTTCTGGAAAAGTTTTTCGACAACAGTTCTCGCAAGACAAGAGGCTCAGGTCAGCTCTTCAGGGGGGCGTGGTCGGCTGCAAAATCATTTTTTTTTTATTTTGTTTATCTGGGCTCTTAAATTGCCACTCAGCCTCAATGAAAATTGATTGGCGGCCAAAACAAGAAAACAAATGGGAGGAAAATGTTTTTTAAGCTGACATTAAGTGTATGGTTTGAAGCTGCAGTCAAAAATTTGATCCAAACTTCTGCAACCGGTGGCGTATACGTATTGCGTATACGCAATGTGAGACTCATCATAGCCGTCATCATCGTCATCATCATCATCATTGTGGGCTGCAAATTGCTGCAGTCACGCACATCCACCCACTCTTACAATCGCACTAATAAGCTGCCATCAGGCAGCATTTCCCCCTCATTTTCCCCGCATGATGACTTGCCTAGTGGGTGGAAAGTGAAAGCAGCTGTCAGAAATCGGGAAAATCAACAAAAATAGAGAAGCTCTTTAAAGCTACCATTTTAAATTGCCTGGCAGTGCTAGCAGCTACTATTCTTCTCAATTTTCACCAAAAATTATCCCGGCTTTCTCTCTCCGATTTTTCCATTTCATTGTAGCTACAAATTAAGTTCATGTTCGCTTTCATTCTCCGCTTTTGTTTTGCCTTTTGACCGAGTCTTTCATTATAATAATGAAAGGATATTTCAGTGTAGAAGCAGAGGGAAAATCGAGCAAACGGAGGGGAAAATCGCACGAGTTTTTCCAGCTGCAAAATGCAATCAGCGCCGCCTTGTTGGGTTTCGTCTTTGCTGCCTACGTTTTTGCATAAAATAATTAACATGGCTTACAGTTTCTTCTGCGCATTTCCATATTTAATAGGCGGCCACAAGGCTACCGACTAAATTTAGAATTCCCTCTAAGAAACTTGGAAGAACAATTTTAAAGCTATTCCGGGCCTTAAATTGGCAGTCGCAAACCTCATATATTTTCCATAGGCAATTGAAAACTTTCCAGGCGGATTTGCATAGCTGAAAAGGGGAAAACAAACAGAACGGAAAACCCAAGCCTAGAATGCAGCCGAAATTGAGGGAAAGTTTGCAGATTGAAGTCCCGGGAGAAAGTCCAAGGACGAAATACGTTGACAGTCCGGGCTTTTTGCAGTCGACACTCGCATTTCGAGGGCAAAGTTTTTCCACCGAGTTTTCCCACTCTCGCCGCTGATTACATGCTGATAACAATAATAGCTCAGACTCGGAAAATGGCTCGAAGAGGAAAGTCTCAGGCCGAAAATGTGTGCCTTTTTTCCTTCTCTGTTTGGTAAATTGTAAAGCGATTTGGCAAAATGTTTACGTTATTATTGATGGGCTCGCTTGCTCGCCTTCTCCCTCTGTTTTTCCCGACAAGCAGGATTAAAGGGCGTTGGGGTAGGTTTCCCGACCTGAATGTAAGCTCATGTCTTTGCCTTTTGAGAGGCATCGTAAAAACTCAATTGCTGCGACGACGACCCAAAAAGCCATCAATTGTTAAGTCATTAAAAAATATGTTTAGGTAAAGGGGGGTACGAAGGAAAGCACATAAAAGCGTACGTCAGGGTTGTCAAGTGAAATTACAAACATCATTTAACTGATTGGAATAATGGGACAGCAAGCTGTTCTTTGCACTGAGAAAATATGAATTCCTAAAGCAGATAAGGTTATAAACATAATGTTTTTTTTAATTTTAGCTTTTACAAAACAACCATTTAGTTCTATATCAACGCAAAATATTTTTTAAAGCCCCTCCAAAGCGGATGTTTGTGAATTCCCTTATCAATTTATAATAAAAAAACACAGAAGAGCAAATCCGAAACTTTTAACTTTAATATACCCTTAACTCCAACACATAAATCGCCTTCTTGCTTAGCAAATGCAATTCTAAAATTTAGTTGAAATTTAGCTCTCGTCTTGAGCGGTTGTGGATAATTAAAATGTTCAAGCTAACTATACTTTTTTTCTACGCATTTGCTATTCTATGCGCCATTTTCCCGTCTGAGTCACACCAAAATCAATTAGACAGGATAGAAGACAAACTAAATACTTTAATACGCAAATTAAGCAGAATTGAGAATTACGTGAATTCACAAAATGAGATTTTTGTCGAAAACATCCCTCCAAGGTTCCGGAAGATCGGTTCTCGGTACTTCTTTATCCAGAAAGCACAACAACAAAATTGGACATCTGCCGATAGCACCTGTCGGCAAATGGGCGGCTCTTTGGCATCGTTTCGAAACCAACGAGAGTTGGACGACATTCAAACCAAACTCGGTAAAGCAGAAATATACTGGATCGACTGGAATCAAAAGTTTTTGAAATGGGGATCGGAACAACCTAACCCTGACTACAGACATGTTATGTTGAGAGACGGTGAAATGGGCACTTCGAGCGAACGCAATAAACATAATTTTATTTGTCAAGCAGACAATGTTTAAAAGTTTTATAAAAAATAATCAAAATTAAATCTCTGTATTTTAACCTAAACGAAACACAATCGTAATAAACAAAAATATGTTTAATCTGCCAGCAAACTTTGGATATAATTGCTTTTAATCTAAATCGGCGTTTAAATTAATTTAATACGGAAATGAATCCTTTTTAGCAAACAAAAAGAACCAGTTTGATGTTAACTTTCTTATTAAAGACAGATAATCACAAAAAAATTATTGAAAAAGTTTCCAAGATTTTTTGTAAGTGGAATACAATGTTTTAGACATTTATCAAATAAAGCTTTAAAACGAAAAAAATCACCAAGATGCTTGCAAGGCAGTGGAGAACAAGAACTTCCCCTTCGATCCATTTAATTCGAAGTGAGATATTGAGTGGAAGAGGGAAATTTTAGACAGATTTTGTATGCCAGTTGCTGCTTTGTCGGAATTTGTTCGCCTAAATGCCCTCATGGGCGCCATAAATCACACAGATATGCCAGCGCATACAGAAAAATATGGAAAGGGACGTAGGGCCACAGAAATATATACATATGTATATATTCACATTTGTGTGTTAATAAATGTGTGTACTTATAGATAGCCGCAAACTGGCCGCGTTTTCAGGGGTACATAAAACATAAACGTCTATTATTCAATTAACTTGCACAGTGGGCTCGCCGGCAGGTGCAGCAGTCAGGGGTCGTTTCCCGGGTCCCGTCATCAATTACGTTGTGGCAAAGATGGCAAACAACAGGAGCGGGAGAAAGGAGCTTCATTCCCTGCGGTCTGGTAATTGTACGACAACATGTTAACACCAAAAGCAGCCACATTCATTCCCCTCCAATCCACGTTCACATCCACCCATCGATAGGCCCATTGTCTGACCCGCCTGCTAATGTGCCCCACAGTGGGTTCTTGGGTGGAGATGGAGGTGTGTGGCTGCCAACTGGGTGGAAGTCCTGAATGAAAGTCATTTACAGCGCAAATCGAATAATATTCTAAATCAATTACGTGCAACTACGACATGATCGATAACGCAAACTAGCACAGGGAAAAGTTAAATACTCTTCACTTAAATGTGCAGAAAGCTGTCTAAGACCTTAATTGATTTAACAAATTTATGAGTAAGTATTTACTAAGGTAATTGTTATGAGGGTTGTTTGCACTTTGTTATCTATAAGCTACGGAAAACTATACCAAAAGTTTTAGCTTGTGTAAGATGCATTCATAAATTCTTTAAACTTTAAGTAAATACAGTTTTTATACAATTTTGTTATTAAACTTTACTTCAATCCACCAAGTTCCAGTCTTATTTAGTTATAAAAATTGATATTTAATTGACTTATCGTAAAACGTGTTATTTAAAACACATTCTAAAATTTGTGGAATAGAGTTCAATTATAGGCAGTTGTTGGTTTATTTCTACCCTTATTAGAAAAGCAAATAATTCGCAGGACACTTCATGACTGATGAACGCAGGAATTAATGAACTCTGGCTGGAGCAGCACGAATCTAGCAATGGGTTTTCCTCTCCTTATGGACCAATCAACCCATTGTTCCGGATTCCCATGCCACAAGCACCCCGAATTTGGTGCGAACAGCAGGCAACAAAACCAACGACCAACTGCCGGAAGCCTCGGACTCGGAGCCTCGGTCTCAGGGGCTCGGCCTTGACCAGCCCAAATGCTGTTTGGGATTTTAAAAGAGTTGGCCCCATGTCAAGTTGGCTGTACCCCCGACCCCGGCCCCCTTCTGATCCCCTCTTGAAGTCCAGAGAGCAATCAATGCGGGGAACAGAGGACAAACTTTTCGGGGGGCAACAAGAGCCAGGACATCGGCAATTTGTGGCCGGCAGAGACTCGCTCATGTCCATTGGATTGGATTGCCAGCGGGAACTGCAGATGACAGATGGGACGTGGTAGGTGCCGCCCACTATCTCGTACTCCCCCCCGCATTTCCCGCCTTTCCTCCATGGGAAGCAATTGTGCGAGAGGCGGCTTTTGGTTTTTTAAAAAAATACGATGTCTATCGATGGGCGTGCCACAGCATTTGCCATTGATTTTATGGCCGAAAAGGCCGGGCGTTAGGGCAGAAGACAAGAGAAAAAGAACGAGCCTAAGGCATCGAATTCTGATGGCCATTCTAGTGGCATGTGCAGTAAGCCTTATTGGGATTACGACCTACCACATCGAACATAAAATGAACTGGGGAGCCTTTAAATCGATTCAATCTGTCGTTGCCTTCGCTTGCCTGATTTAAAACACAAATCATATTTCATTTAATTAAAAATTAAATAGACAAAACTATTGGTTTTAAAGGGAAAACATTCACAATAATTGAAATCAATTTCTTAGTCACTTTAGGATTATCTTTAATAATTATCTTTCACTTTATTATTTATTGGTGTCAGTTTGGCTTCCGGGTTATCTTAGTTTGCATACGTTTTATTTGATATTCATCATTTTCAATCTGTGATACGAATTTTCCTTTTAATTTATGCACAGTTGTGCACAAAATTGATACATTTGCCTTTTACGTTCTCTTTATTTAAGAGTTTTGTTTGTTATTTTACTTTCAAATTCAATCGGAAATGATTTATGCATGTTTGTGAGAATGGATTTATTTCCCTTTTTAGTTCTCTGAATATGAGAGTGTTTAGCTTGTTTTTCAATCTCTTTTCATATAGGTTATAAACTTTTGATACAATTTAAGATGTGATGATGATATTAGTTCCATTTGAATATAAGCGACATAACAGAAACTGTAGATAATGCTTATGTGGAATTTATTCAGCACTAAATCTTCCTAAAAATCTCATTGTTAAGTACGCTCTTTAGACGATTTCGCTTGACTCTTGTATTTGCTCTGTGCCCCCAATGTCAAGAATCATGTATCTAGTGGTTCTGCAGTTAACATCTCGAGTTCTGCTGTCATAGCATACTTTTGGTGACAATTTAGTAACAAATTTGTTTGGCCTTCTGCCTTTCAGCAGCATCTCAATGCTGTGTCTGCTATTTTTCTTTACCATTTCTACTTTCTTAGCTGACATTTCATCGCAATTTGCATATCAGCGTTGCCATTGAGGAAACAACGACAAGGGCTCACAGAGCTTCCCGGCTTTGTCTGTTTGCCATGTTCTTTAAGAGCGAAAGTAGTTGTAGTTTCTATCCGCAGGTAACTTTGGTCCTCAAGTTTTCAAAATGATGAGATTTATTAAAATTGTTCAACATTTTCTGCACTTTGTTTGCCTGCATGTTTTGTGCCATCAACTACAAGTCTTTTCTACGGCTTGCTCAACGTTCTCTCATCCGACTAGAAAATGTATTTTCCATTGTTAGAGTACCAGCATTTCTTGTGGCTCTTTGAAATGGGAAAAATAGAAAGAACC
The DNA here is from genome assembly GCF_018152115.1 of Drosophila rhopaloa. Classification (NCBI taxonomy): domain Eukaryota; kingdom Metazoa; phylum Arthropoda; class Insecta; order Diptera; family Drosophilidae; genus Drosophila; species Drosophila rhopaloa. Next base: position 12,546,620 of record NW_025335043.1, read on the forward strand.
TCCTAGCTGAAGGAGCGCTCAACGATGTAAGTCAACTGCAGCTGACAGCAGCAGCAGCAGCATCATGGGACATATTTTCGTGTGGCAGCAAATTTCCTTTTCAACGCGCCAACAGAAAAAAAAAGGGGGCAGACTGCTTTCCCACTTCGCTGACTGCGATTTATTTTGCGTCTGCGCTCGGAAGTATGCCATAACAAAATGCATAAAGTATACGCCCTGTGGAATGCGCCTCGCAACCGGGCAACTTTCAATGGCTGCTCACAAGGAGATGCCCCACTAAAGTTAATGCCCACACAAATTTCCTTGCAAAATATTCAACGAGCGCATAAATATTTTCGAGACACCAAATTAAAATCTTGCAGCTTCTTGCACAGGAAACAGTTGACTGCATTAGTTTTCGTACCAGGTAATTTAATTTATAAAATTGCAATAAGAAAATGTAAAGTAAACTAAGTTATTGAAAAGAATGTATAAGGTCAAAACCGATTTATTAAAAGTAATACTATTGGCAAAACTGTTGTTATATTTATATTTCTCGAATATAGTTAAATTTGAACCATATTTGTTTAAATATTTCTCAGTGGAAAAAATATATCTCACTGCTCTTAAATGAACTCCCACGCCAACAGGAAAACTTAAATGAAGCAGAAATTTATGAAAGGCCGACAGCATCAGCATCAAGTAAATTGAGCAGAAAGGGCAATGCGATTATAAGGAGACCAGGAAGCTGTCTACTTCTCGGAGACATCACTCAAACCCCGAATCTGACAAAAGAAGTCAGGGAAGGAAGGAAATTGGGGGCAGGGGCAAGGTCAGCACCAGACACAATGCAGCACAGGAAACGAGGGGCAGGAGCAGGGGCAGAATAAAACAGGGGAGACAACGATGATGATAGGGCTTACATGGCCTGATGAAGTGATAAATACATTATGTGATGTGGGCAAAAAGGAAAGAACTAGTTAGGCAGTGGGCCGGCCAGGGGAAGCGGGTACGGTAATTGAAGCAGTGACAATGGTGAGTAGCGAGCAAATAAATTAGCGCGCCACACTGCGTATGATTAATGGGCTTATTAAACGGCGTCGCTGCTGTCTGCTTGGGTCAACAACCAGTTTATAGGAGACGCGGCACTTCCACAACTAATCAAAATAAATAGCACAACGCACAAAAAAGTCAAAGACCCTTGGTTAAAGACAGAAATTGTAAGTGGTTAAGGGAGAGTGGTAATCTTAAGATAAGAAGAGGGATTCCCACAGGCCATATTTTTGTTCAATTTAGCATAACTATTCTTCTATTATATTAAAGTTATTTCTTTACTGGAATTTGATCGAAAGAAAATGGGATAAATTATAAGTGAAGAAAATTTCTTTATACAACATTACGGTAATTTGGATGCTTTTAAGGATCTCAAATTTCAAATTTTTTATTAATTACTCAAGCTGGTATTATTTTGCTCAGGCACTAACTGAAATCCGATTTATAAACGCCGTTAAATTGTCTAAAATAGGACCGTTGTGATTTGTTTTCAAATAAAAGGCTTTGAAACCAATTAAGCAAAGTAAATTTTAAACGCTTCACTAATGTTTCCATTAACATATTTTGCTCCAAGGCAACTGAGCTGAAATCAAGAGGCTATTTTTGAATTAAACATTAAATTAGCAACTTATATTTCAAGCAAAATTTTCCCTCAGTGAAAGAAAAGCTTTGAGCAACATTAATCGCAGGTCAAGTCACAGCGGACTTAGCGAACCGCATTCACTGAGTAAAATTGTCGTATTATTTGTAGTGGGAGGTTGGGGCAGTAAAGCCAAGGATATCTCGGCCACAAGGAAATCCATGCCGCAAGCTGGTAACCTTTGCACTTTGGGCCGCCAAAGGAGACGGGGTGGAAAACTTTTGCCACAGCTAAATAAAAGATAAGCTGGGCAAGTTTCCGATAAGGTCAAGGCAATCGCTGCCATGCTTAGCATTAATATTTGATGGCCCGTCAATCCGAGTGTGGCATCAATCGAACCCTTATCAAAGGAGGAGTTGGTCAAGCCATTGATAAATATTAATGTCCGGGTCGGGAATAGATTCAAAAGTAACATCAAAACTTTAAGATAATTTATAAAAATCTTTTTGTTTAAATCTTAAATCAATAACTAATTTTGACTTAATTATTATAAACAAGGCCGCACTAATCTTCGGATTACAATATCTCTCCATTCTGCAGAGTGAACGGCCACACTTTGCTATTTTTAAGCGAAAGGCATGGTTTTCTGAAAAGGACTTTACATATTTCTGTTCGAGAATTAGTTAGGTCTGCAGCTTTGTTATTTTTACTTGAGTATACCTTGAGTCCACTGCTGCTGGGCTGCCGAAAGAATCGGAATGAGCTGGGCGTGTCGATGGTATGTTGTCGGGCCAAAACTCCATGCCCGGTTACGCTGGACTGCCGGAACCAAGGCAGCGAGATTTTGCGGCGACTTTTTCGCTGAACGGGAACGGGATTGGGGGCGGGATTGGTGGAAGATGTGGCCGGAGCGGGAAAGGTGAACGGAGACTGCTCCTGCTGAGTGTGGCCATTCTTGCCAGGTGTGGTTCCGGATCCTGCCGGCGGTGGGGAAGTGGAATCGTCCTCCTGCAGGGTGCACAGTGGAGTATTTTGAGCTGAGTCCGCAATGGACGGGGACGGCGAAGGATCGCCCACGGCGATGGGGGCGCTCATGGGCAGTGGAGTATTGGGCAGGGAGACGTAGCCCTTGGTCGGGGTATCGTCGCCGCACTTAAGTCGCTCCAGTGAGCTCTTCTTTCCCCCGCCGCCGCCAATACCATCGGCGGAATCCACACTGCTCATCCGCTCATTGAGAAACTTCTTAACACTCTTCATGATTCCTTGGCTCCTTGGTCTCCTCCTTTTTGTTCTATCCAATCACTCTCATTTTTCGCTTAAATCACAGTCCAAAGAAAAGCGGGGCGGTGGGCTCTTTTATTTTATTTTTAAAACAAATTCGGGGCTTTGTTCGCAGCAAGCCGCAAATCGATAAAGTTCTCCGACTCCTAGACCGAAATGTTTTATTTTTGTTTTTCAGCTAACGTATGTGTGTGTGTGTGTGCGGGAGAGAGTGCCTGATTGGATTTTACGTCCTGCAGGATGTTCACACAGAAGCACACACGCACACGTACTGTGTATCTATATGGATTTCACTTATGGCGGTGACAGTTTTGCTGCGGTCTCGGTTTTCGCTGTCTTTGACTTTCAATTAGTGCAACGCGGCGTATGATCAATTTTAAGCTTACTGCCTGCACTTTGCATTTTAATTAATAGTCATGTTTACACAGGCTGTGCTGCATTTAATTATGGTATTAATTTGATTGAATGATTTAACATGTAGGTTTTAAACAGTTCTTACGTAAGCAAACAAAGCTGCACAGCATACTTATATTGATTCGATATTATACTATCATTCAAAAATACATCTTATATTAATAGAAATTTCAAAACGGAACTATTTTTAGGATAAAAAAAATTGTTAATAGTCTAAGTACCAGGATTAATTATCATTTAAGATGATTTTTGATTTAGATTTTTTTTCAAATTCATTTCTTAGAAGTCATAAATTGTTATTTTAATTGGTCTGATTATTGTTCAAAGTAAAGTGAATTGAGTAAATTAAAGTAGCCATTGCCCTTGTCGTGTCAGCATCATACCATCTCGCCACTTTTCTATAGATTTTCTTTTTTACCACTTCTCCCGCTTCTGTTTTGATTTCACTGTTTAGTTATTTACGCATATATATTTTATTTATTTTATTTGCATAGATAAAAACTGGCCACCGCCAAACGGCGCAAAATTTATCTTGAATTTTCTTAGCGCACGTTTGTTTACCACGAACTATGTCTGTATATTTATGCCTATATCTATGCACATGGTTTTGTTATTTTTACACATTTCTGTTTGTTGCCCGTCGGACGTTGCCAGGCGTTTAGCGCGTGTTTCCGAAAAGAAACCCCATGATTCGGAAGATGCGGCAGGTGCGGCATAGCGACTGCCACTTCACCGGGTCCGGCGATCTCGAAATTGCGGGTGAGCAATTATTATTGGGCTTTACTCTGATTCTGTGTGCCTTTCTTGCTATTTTGCCATCACAGTTCTTAACTCTATAATAGTTCAGGGGAAAACAATTTTCGAAAAACGTCGGGTAAAGAAAGGCAAAAAAGTTACCCAAAGTGAATCAGAAAGACTCTTTATAAATGGAAACTAATACATTCGTAAGATAATTTGTGCATGGCTAGTTTATCAGCAAACAAAAACCTTAGGTCTTTAGATAAAATTAATAACCTATTTTTAAAGACTTTCTAAGGATGTGCAAGAACCCATTATTTTTATGTATTATTCACTATCATTATTTAATAAGCATAAAATTAACAACCGTTAGGGAAATAAAACATTCTTGTAAGCTTTGTTGAGTTTAATTAAATAGTTCCTAGTCCTTTTATTCTTTAATAGTCTTTTTCAATGTTTAAAAACAATTAACTATGAAAACAATATTTTGTGGCAGAAACGAAATTATTTATTGGCTTAATAACAAAATACTTTGGTTCGCTTAGCTTGTTCAGATATTTGGTTATTTTAGGTATGGAACATTAATCCACAAAGGTAAGGGTATTTACAAATGTTCAGCATGAGCTGCCCGTAAAAATTTGCATATGTTCGAGGAAATTTGTGTGACTGTGTGGGTTTGAGCAGCTGCTGGCTAAGTGGCATTCCCATCACTTTTGGGCAGATGCTGTGGGTTCGGTTTCTGCTCTTTATGCCGCCTGTGTTTCAGCCGCGAATGGCATTAAAAACTTTCCTACTTTCCTTTGGCGAGGGGTGTGTGTATTTACACCCACTGTAAGGACTCGTTGACATTTTGTGGCGTTGACAAAATGCCAGAAATATTTTCCATTTTCCTTGCCTCCACCATTTTCTCCTAATACTTTTCATTCGTTCACTCAAAAAGCCAACCTAATTCAATTTTTGCAAATGAATTCACACAGTGGTGTGTTGTTAGAGCAACGCTTAGATTTCAAACTGAATTAATTTAAACTCTTGCAAACTTAAAGCAAGCTTGGCAATTTTGGCTCACTTCCTTAACAGTTGAGAAACCTCTTTCCGCATTTTAAAGTTGTTGCATAGCGACCAAATTGCTGATAAATAAAATGCTCAAGAATATCTTAATTTTTAATACAACTATTTAAATAAATGGTTTTATTGATTTTAAGGAAAATCTTTAAATTGCCAAGGGAATCAAAGATTAATGGTAAAATTATTTAACTTATTTTGAACCCTCTAAAGAATTAGAAACACACAACTAATTGAATCCTGCCTGCAGAACTTAGAACAAGCTTTCAAACTTTTACTTATTTTCCCGAACGGGATAAAAATAAAAGTAGGGGAAAACTCTTTCTCGAAAAAAATAATTCTTGTCAGCATTGAAAATGTGTTTTCCCTTGTTGGGTTAACTAAGCGGTTTTCATCGACCGCAGTTGCAAATGTTTGTGCTGTTCGTATGCTGTTTTAATTGCTTCCGGCTGCAAATTGGATTAGATTAGGCCAAACTGGCCTTTGGCAATGGGTTGGGTCCATTATAGAAGTGGCCAAAGGGAGACAAAACTGACAAGGAACACAAGGGAAAATTGATATGGAAAAGGGCACAAGGTTGGACATTGCACTCACTCTCTCTGTTTGCAATCCACCCAACTGGCACTCAAATTAAATTGCAATGCATCGACTCGATAATTATAATGACCAAAACATGTCGTGTCTACATCAGCTGAACTGAAAAAGTACAAAATAAAAGCCCACAACACATAGGGAGCAACCGCATTAGTCAAACAACGGAACCGCAAACCTATCGCGTTGAAATAAATATTAAAATGCAATAGATAAGCGTGAAATTAATGGCCCCAACTCGGGTGAGTCGACTTAACTGAACGCGCGCCCTTTCAAATGAACAATCCAAGAATGGGTGGTTTTAACCATTAGATACCCTACAATCCAATGTGGATTTGGATAAGATCATACAAAGAACTAAAAGTAAAGAAAACGAAAAACAAAAATATATTTCTTAGGGTGTTAGAAAATGTAATCAGAATTACACAATTTTAATGAAGGGCAATAGCACTATTGAAAATGTATGAACTTTTTGGAAACAAGCTTAAAACAAACCTTAAATATTATCAACTCAGGAAAAAGTTACGGAATAGTGTGAGTTAAAAGAAACGATTATCAATAAAACAATATAAATGACCTAAATTAAAATTGAAAATCTGATATTCCTCGGAAAAACATATCTCAATGTGTGCTACCGAAAAGATATTCTGCTAATGATGGCTCACACTCGCAATTGCTGCATAGTGCGATCGCTTTGCAGTTGACAGCAGTTCTCGAGGGGTTTTTTGGGGGCAACGAAACGTCTAAATGGGGGGAATGAAACTGCTACTCAAGTGACTAAAGGCGTGAAAAAGGTCAAAGGCAGCGGCGACGGAGAAGTGGGTGGATGGGTGGCTTTTCGCCTGCGGCTGCTGCAGACATTTTCATCCTCAGCTCATTTTTTTTTGCCCTCGCAAAAAATGCTAAAAGGGTTTCCCCTTTTTCTCTGCTTTGTAGTTTTTGGCAACAGAAACAGCTTTTTATCATATTTATTTGCATTACTCGGATTGTTGTTTCACTTTTTTGTTTCTAGTTATTTATATAAGACAGCTCGGTCTTTGTTTACAACAATTTTTTAAGACAGTTTAAGGCCTAAACAGGAGGCTGTCATTTATGTAATCTTCTTTGTTTTTAAGTATTGTTTAATTTTCTGGGGCATTTGCGGTAATATTGTTTGTTTTTTCCTCAAGCAGCTGACTTTCTTTTATTTTTTGAAGGGGAGATTGTGGTTGAATCTTTATCTTTATAGTGCGGTGCTATCATGGTTGTTCTTATCACTGTGATTATGGGCGATTTTCAATCACTTGACACCCGAAGGTGGTTGATTTTCTTCATACAAATTATGGATGTTGACTGATGTATGCGTTTCTGCTCCTCTGAAGTTAGTTCACTCAAATAAAAGGAGAATGTAAGTGCAGTTTCAGAGCAGAGAAGAGGAGATTGCTGCTGCTGATGCTGCGTTTGGCGTTTTTTGGCCGGGCGGCGCGCATCTGCAGGCAGCAGGCGATGGAAATCCGAGAGGAAAACTGAGGAAAACCCGAGTAACCCGGCGGTGAGCGAACGAACCTCTTGGCTGAAACTCTGCGGAGCAACTGGAGCAGCTGCCCCACACGAATCTACGAATCCGCATATAAATCCACGAGCTCACGCAGCGACGAACGCACCGAAAACATTCGCAACAGCAATTGCCTTAACCCACTACCCTCAAGGGGGGTTAAAATTGGCGAAATGAAAACTGAAAAGCTTTTCATGAGAGAAATTCAGAGAATGTTTTGCCTGAGAGCTTTTACGCTCTCTGGTTGCTATTGTTGGGGTCTTGGGGCTTTCAGATGGGCGGGAATTTCGTTTTTCCCCAATCAAATTTAGGATTTGTTTATTTTACCAAAAAATTATTTTTGACTAATTCCGTGTATAATAATAAAATGGTAATTCAATTGAGATTAGTTATGAAAACTAATGGTTTTATTAAGTCTAAAACCCAAAGAAAAGCTCAAATCAATTCATAAAGCGTTTGTCAAGCTTAATATGTCAAGAATATTTGTACCCCAAGATACAAAATATAATAATTCAGAAATATACGGAATAAAAAAAAGCAAAATTCAGAAATAATGAATTATATTATTTTAAGCCCTAGCATACTTTAATTCTACATTTTGTACAACACTACCTTTTATAAATATGACCTAGGCAACTATTTAATCTCGTTTTTTATTATATTAATTTCGAGTTTTGTACCATCATAAAATATAATTAAGTAGAAATAAACACTGAAAATAGTTGTTGATGTTAGAAAGATCCTGAAGGCATAAAAAACCGTCACAAAGTGAATCCCTTAACCTCGGCAACCTCTTGCACATAGGACAAACGGTTATGCGGTCGTAAAACCGCTCGAAATCTGCGCTGCTTAGCTTTAGTGCAGGACGCAAGCGAAATCTGGTAGGGAATGCCGAAAATGCTGCCCGTTGACAGTTCGAAGACGCAAGCAGACAGACCTAACTATAAAGAAGTGTCACATAAAATTTACATTAAGCAAATGTAACGAAACAGCGCTAAGAGCAGTCATATATAATCCAGCACACACTCGACCTAGAGCAGGGATCCATCCGTGTGCGGATACAGACTGGGAACTGCCGACAGCCAGTGGTCTCGAAGACTTCCACGCACCGCACTCGGCACGCAGCAGCGAGGAAAATCTCATTAAGCCCTGCTATGAATTTTAAACATGTTGCAGGACCCCGAACCGAACGGAGCCGAGTCCTGGCGAGTGGGAAAACTAGTTCAGCTGGCCAATGGCAGCAGCAGCTGCCTCCAAAAATCTGGGGAGAGATAGATGTGTTGGATGGGGATGAGGGTGCAAGCTGTTTCCATGTGAGGTAGGACCGAAGAGAAAGTTGTTTCAAAAGCTTCAAAGCTACCTCGAAAATACGGGGAAAAGTCAGTGAGAAGAGAACAGCCAAAAAAATAATGGGATCACTTTTTAGTTTAAATTTTAAAAGACTGATTTATTGAAGTTTGTGGCTTTTGATTAAACTTTCTGCAATCCCTTAAGTTTAAGCGATACCTTTCGTTCGAAGCATTACAAGAGATTTTCAATTCTGCGATTATATATTACTAATAGATAAATTTAAAATTCATAAATTTACAATTTTGCCAAATAATTTAGCATAAATGTTTTTAAATAATAAGATTGGTAAGCTATGCTATCAATAAAATATTATTAAAACTTACCTTATTATCACTGTCTGTGGTATTACCCGATCCGAAACTAGCCAAAGAGCAGCGATCGTGATCGTTCTCCGTGAGCTGTTCATCCAAATCCCGAGAGGATCTTTGCGAGGAGCCAGAATGTTTAGCTGGAGACTTGGGCAGGGTTAATGAGGTGCCCGAGAAGCACGTCTCCTGCATCACTTCGCGTAGTTTCTTCACCCAGATCTGAAAATTGCGAGCCATTAAAATTAAATCAATCTGATGGAGAGAACATATATTCAATCTCTTACCTGTTTGGTTTCCAAGCTGGTTGCTTTTAAAACGATCCTGCAATCCGACAGCATGGGTGAACGACCAGTCCACACGGCAAACTTGGTCTCATCGCCTTCAATGTGCTCCGTGATGCCCATATCCGTGGTCATAAGCTTGCTCTTAAACTGGTACTTGACTACGCTATAATCCTTGACCTCCTTGGCAAACAGGAGATACATTTCAAACAGGAACACACGTCGCTCTCTGCCCTTCCGGATGATTTGCTTCGTATCCCAGGCTTGGAAGGCATCCTGAAGCACAACTTCACCTAGTTTGTCTATAGAGACATCACAGTTTTCCAGCAGAGAAAGATGCATGGCATCGTTGGCTTTCTTGGGAACATTAAGCATAACTTCGAGACCTTCTTTGATTTCGCCATGGCTCTCCTCGCAGCAGGATAGAAGATCCTTAAGTAACAGCTGGTATTTGGTGATCCTCTGCACGGGTTTGATGAGATAGGCGGGCAGGGGATGATCCACCTCCAAACGCCGCTGCAGCTCCTCAAAGAAGCTGCCACCGTGCTGAACTAGCAGATTATTCGATGTTGGTTTGTTCTTGCAGTAATGCACATACATGTCGAACTTGGAGGCCCAGGTCACAAAGCAATGTCCCACATCCTCCGGCATTGTTTCATATTTCTCTAGCTCTCGCAGGAAAATCTTCTGATGGAAGTGGTGTATTTCCTTGATATTTCCAAATATCACATCTTCCTGACCAATGAGTGCAGGGGGCACATTTTTTCCTCCTCTGAATTCCTCCAGGAAACACTTGATGCAGGTTGCCAGATCATTGACGTAGGCCCTCTCTGTTTGCATAAGTTCGGCCATGATAAACTCTTTCCTTCTGGCCGACTTGCGCTTCTCCTCGTTAATTTCCTTATTCTCCTTGTTGCTGCTGTTTAGCTTGGCTTCCAGCGTAGGATCCGAATGACGATCTCCGCTGCTGACGCCAGAGGAGGAACTCATCGAACTGTTTCCATCGGATCCCAAAAGTAACTGCTGCTGGGACATGCCCAGAGATTTCTCCAACTGCTCGCAGTAGCTGTCCATGCGGTTGCTGAAATCCTTGTACCGCTGATCCACCGATGCCACCCATTGCTTGATGTCACTGGCATGAGCGTGACCTTTTTCCACCAAACTATCAGCTAATTGGATCAGTAGCTTAACCCTTTCACGCGTCTCCTTGGCAGTGCTCCGGAATTCGTTGTGCTCTTTGAGCAATCCCTCCGTTTCCTCTTTGCTTATGCCCACCAAGTTGGACCTTGAGGAGAGGTATGCTTCTCCTGTGTTGTGAATCCATTCGATAGCCTGTTTGGCACTTCTTTCGAAGAGAACAAACTGCTGACACTGATCCAGAGATTTCTTGCGCAGCGTCCAGTAGTCGAGAACTTGATTTTCCTGATTCAATAGCTTGTCCAGTTTGCTCTTCACATGAGCTTCACAGTTTCCTTTATACTGATAACACTGCTGGGATCGGTTGGCATATTTCAGGAAAGTCTCTGCCGTGCGACGCGCCAGTGTACATGCTTTCAAGAAAGCCTCCTTTTGCTCCTGATGCTTTGAGATTAGTTGGACGATGGTTTGAGCTTTGTCGCTGCCGCCCCCACCGCCACACCAGTCATCCTCCCGCTTGTACTCCCGCTCTAAACTATCCAATACCGAGCACACCTGCTCGGCTGTTTTATAGAAGTTTATCGAGGCGGTTACCAGTTTGTGTCGTTCCTCAGCGTAGGTCACCAATTGCTGCCACTTCTTTGTCACATCGTCGCTGATCTCCCTTATGGATTGCGGATCGTAGTGGTTGGCATTTATCAGGGCATCCGCTCGGTACTTAACCTGCACCGCCGATGTATGTGTCTTCTCAATGGCAATCTGGAAGGAAAAGAGTTTTATAGTCGCGAAACAAATGATTATATATATTTATTTTAACCTGGAACTGCTCATGACCCTTCCGCAGCTGTTCGGCCTCCTGCAAACTATTCGGTGTGACGAAACTGGCCACCAGCATGGCCTCTCCATTGCGGATCCACGAAATCACCTGGTTGGCATCGTTCTGGAATTGACATAGCTGCACCGCTTGCTCGAGCTTAGCACGCTTCGCCTCGGACATTTCCTCCAGATCGATCTCCCTTTCCCGCAAGAAGTCCAGCAGATATTCAATCCTAGCCTGAGCCGTGTGCGTGGCATCCGCCATGGAGATGAAGCCAGCGTTTTCGAAGAGCTGCAGCAGGTCCTGACCCTGCTGCAGGACCTCGTAGGTGGCATTCTGTATATCCGTCACCGATTCGTTGTGCATGCGGATGAGCTGTTCGGCCTTTTTGTAATCTCTGGAGAGATCTGCATGCTGCAGTTCTTCGGACCAGATCTCCAGTTGCGAGGACAACTCCATGGCATCCCGCTCGAAGTAGCGCAAACGCAGGATGAGATCGGCGCGGAACTTTCGGGCGGACCAGAGCTCCTCCAGCTCCACTTTCTGTTTGCTCAACTTCTCCAGAGTGGCCTCCAAGGCGGCAATGGAACCAGTATTGTCGGCATACTCCAGGGATCGCATTTCCTGCAGCAGAGCTTCACCCTGGGCTATGGTAGTAAGGCAAACATTCACAGAGATCTCCTGCTGATACTGCTGCAATATGCGTTCAATGCCCTCGAGGTTCTCCTGAGAAAGGCGCGTTTCATCCGTGCTCACATCTGTTCTAAGCTTATCTATCCAGGCGGTCACGTCCTTTTCGTGTGTGTAGAAAATTACAGCCATCTCTAAGCGGCGCCTCCTTTGCTCGACCCTCTCCGCAAAGCTGCCCACTTGCATTTCCAACTCTCTGGCCACTGAATATATCTCATTGGGATCGGCTTCACCACTTCTAGCCAGTTCCTCCGCAGCTGCCAGAAGTTTTTGGGCATTACTATATGTGTTTTGCGCCACGTTCTCGAAATTATCGTGCGAGGTCTGATAAACCCTGGCTTTGTGAAAATTTCTGCCTATACCCGTATTTTTCCTCAGGAAAACTTCGCCATGATTTTTTAACCAATCCAAGACCTGCTTTACATCTTCTTGGAAGAGTCTAAGAGCTAGGGTCTGGTGTAATCGCAACCTTTCCTGATGCCACTTGGCTTCCAGAGTGCGATGGTGTCCCAGGATCTGGTGAATCACAGCCAACACATGACTGGCGCCTTCGCTGTAATCCGCTGCCGGATTCTGTCTCTCGTATTTGTTAAAACTACCACCGTTGCTATTCTTTCGATGATCGGGAACGCCCGGAGGCGGAGGTTGATTGCAGACCTGTACCAAGTGATCCAATTGATACAGCAGCTTCTTGCTGGTGGAGTGAACTTCCGTATAAGCCTGGCACATGGCTTCGTACAGTGATTGGTGTGTCCGGATGGCCGTTTCCAAGCTCTGGATATCCGAGGGAAGAGGTTGCGATGCCTGACAAGCGGCTGCCCAACTGGCCACACTGTTGCAATATTGCTCCGCCTTGTGATGAAATAGAACACTCAATTGCAGGACAGCAGTTCTCTCATCCAAGCCCGCTGCAAAGTCCTTCCAAGTTCGGTCCAAACGTTGAGCTAGCGTTTTAATATGCTGGGCTGCATAGTGCTGATTTTCGATCAGTCGAGCTGCCACTGCCAAAATCCGATCGATATTCACAGATACATTCATGGAGGCCACGGCAAACTTTTGGTGCTCATCCTGCAGAGATTTGGCCACGGAGTAATTGTGTCCAATCTCCACGTAGCTCATCTGGAACACATCGCGGTTGTGCAGGATCCAGTCGAACATCTTCTCGCAGTCCTGTTCGAATAGGCGCCACTGGTAGCACTGGTCTAGTTTCACCTTTTTGTGCTGCCACAGCATCAGCAGCTTCTCCTGACCGGTGTGAATGAGGTCAATCTGCCGCAAGGCTTTGTTCACCGCAGCCGACATGTCCGGATTGCTGCTCACCGAACGAGATTGCTGCGAGGGCTGAGATTGCTGGCCGGCGGAGGAAGTGCCCGAGTCCATATCTGAACCTCCGGGTCCGGCAGATTGCTAAAAAGATTAATGGCGATTAGAAAAGTGTGCTTTAACCCAAATAAATATCGAAAAATTAGTACAACTTTAAATTTCAAATTTTAAAGGAAATTCAGCTTTAAATTTAGAAAGAAATCCATTTTAAACTTGAGACTAATTTTTAAACATCTAAACCCTATTTTAAATCTACTTGGCATTGTGTTTTTTAATACCTAAAATAAAATAAATATTTATCAATAGGAAATGTAACATAATGCTGTCCAATTAATATTTGAATTATTCATCTGGTTAACTTTTTATTTGTTCAGGGCTTTTTTATATAAACAAATTTAAGTTTAACTAATATAAGACAACTTAATTCATTTCTACCCACCAAATGGCAGACAAAACAACACATTTCCATAAAAAAAAACAGAAGTGTGCTGTGTGGAAGTATTGATTTTGGCATATATTTCGACAAAGTGAATGCTAGGCCAAAGGCTATTGACTTTTTCTGTTAATTTATTGAATGTTTATTATGACTATACACTTTTATGAACAACTCGTGATACTTTTTATTTGTTTACAATTTATATTTACGGAAGAAGTGGTAGACGTAGCCAAATTAAAAGGCATATAGATTTCAACAGCGGTCCCTAATTTCTTGTTAAAAGCTTAAAGACTAAGAGATTTGTCGATATTTATATCCTTAAATCGGTTGCTCACCTGACCGCCTGGCGGGGCCATCGCATTAATCTTGGCCAAGAGTTTCTTGCCCTGTTTGTCGAGGTCCTGGATGGGCAGCATAGTGATCTTAATGCGCATTTCAGAGTGGTGGTCGATGGCGTGGTTGGCGAGCGTGGCGTCCTCGGCAAAGTCGTTGCGATTGAGGTCCTCCTGCAGATCGTCAATCCTATCGGCCATATCACCGGCCTGCCAGAAGAAGTCCTCGATGGCAAGCCGGGCGTCCGTCCACTGCTGATGATCGTACAACTGTTGGCCCTCGAAGTCCCCCGTCAGTTGGTGACTTTCCGCGATCTTATTGAGGGACTCTATCGACACCGTCGTCGTCTCGAACTTGTACTTGTGCGAGGAGATCGAGGCACGCTGCTTCTGCCAGAAATTGTCCGGCTTGATGATCACCACGTTGTGTATATTCGCGCTGAAGTGTTCCTGCAGCACCTTCAATATTGTCTTCACGTTGGTCGAACAGTTGCCATTGCCGCGCATATCGATGATGACTGTGAATCCGAGGTTCTTGGCGGCGTCGCTGCAAAATAAGCCAGGTGAAAGGTGTGTTCGGTTAGAGAGAGCGATCGGAAGAGAACTTAAAAAAAGGAGAGAGTACACTGCGGGAAAATATTCCAAAAGTCGACTTATAATATAAATTAAACTAATGTTTTTCTACCTTATTACTTGTAAAACTAATATTAATAAAGTTCAATTCACACTTACTAAGGTACTTAGTTTTAAATTACTTCATTAAATAGATTAAGTTTAAGATCTTGAGTTGGGATTCATAGGCGTCTTTCAAAAACTTCTGAACTGTTTTGTTTGGTGATAACAATATTTGAACATTGCAATTCATGCTATTTTGGTGATCATATTCTTAAGTTTCTTGTTTTTTCCGAAGTGCAGCGTCTTCCCTGAAGTACGTGAGTGAGAGTGTCGTGAATCGCTCATGGTTCGTTGCTCTGTTTACGTCGCTTGCATAAATTATGACAGCACGGCTTCGTATGGTCTGAGGTCGGTTTCTATTGCTCTGACACCAATTTTAGCTAATAATTTCCTACACACCTCCTTTCCCCCAACAGCCCGCCCAACGCTCTGATTTGCATTCCTTTTGAATTTTAATCGCTCCATTAACTATAAATATTTCTTTCATTGATGTGTGCGCAACTCCGCCTCCTTAGATTCCGCCTATTATTCCTATTATTCCCTCTGTTTTGCCGCTATTTCTTGGTCCGATTGTGGCCAGTTCTGGTTTCTCAGTTCCCGGTTTTAACCACGTTATCTTCTCGTGTTTATACATAATGTCGTGTGGTTGTTTGATGGGCATTTCTAGGGGTTTCGGCCCCTAGAGAACAATGCGAAAAGTGAAGAGGCGTCTTCTCAAATGCATTTTAAATTCAACAAAGTTTCCCTCCAACACGATAGTCTTGGAGAACCCAGAACTTTGGTGTTCCGAATGGTTTAACCTCATGCAAGTTCTCAAACCCTTCTGCAACTTTTTATCGCGCGACATATCTGAATATTTGTGTATTTCTCAGGAGAGGCATGGGCAACTTTTTTGATGACTAATAAAAACCCTCGAAACGGGCTATTAAAAATCGAAATTGAAACCGAGAAAGAGAGACAGGGAAAAGTGTCGCCGGCATGTAAAAACCGAAAAAAAAATCCAAACACAAAGTCCAATCAAAAATCGTTTATTTAACCCATAAATCCGAGGGTTTTTGAGGGAGGGGGGTGGAGTAATACCCTCAAAGGAAGTCCAGGGAATGTACGTGTCTAAAATGCTGAGAACTCCCTCGATTCAGCCGATTCACAGAATTTGCATTGACGACAGCAGTGAGAAGACGCCTTGACTTCAGTTGCCAATTTGGCCGAGTCTCGGAAACCGAGAGACAAAGGCACAAACATGCGCAGAAATAAACAAAAAGTGTTTCACGCCAAACCAAATAAACAAAAACAGAAGCGAAACATAAACGAAGGCAAAGCAAAACAAAAAAGAAAATTAATCTTTTGTTGTTCAAGTTCTGAATACCCTTTATTAACATGATCAAAGGTATATTAAATTAAATAACAATATGATAACCAACATTTGATAAATTGTAGGAAAGATTACTAAAATGGAATGAAACAATATTATCTTACAAGTTGATTCACATACTATATTTTAAAATTATACAAATTTGTTGAATCTGTTATCTATATACATTATATTTTTACGCTGAAATTGCCTTATACAAAAGATTAAAAAAAAGATGATGCTTTTTATTTTTTATCTGATAACACATTTTAAAAACGAATTATAGAAAAATTAAGCGATTGAGTCCAACTAAGTTACTTAAATTAATTGTAGGTCTTTATTTAAAAACTTCATGTTAGGGTATAAAAAATGAAAACCAAAAATAAGGAACCAGAAGAAAGAAAATCAGCAGATAAAGCGCACAGTGGGCAGACTGCAAGAACGGACCACAAATTCCGTGGATGGCAGCGATGAGATAAGGGAACCCCAGTTCCATTTTGTATATTTGGAATATGGACTCCGACATCGATGGCGTCGTCAGCGAGTCGATTTTCTTATCGGCCGAACCTGAAGTGTCTGCCATGGTTCCATTATTTGTGTCGTTCCTCGTTTCTGGGTGGGGGATCCAGTGAAATGTGGGACACTGATAATACAATGCTTTGCTTGTTACCCGGCTGATAACAACTAAATGGAATACGGCGTGGGAATTTGCCTCCAAGTGATTCATGGCTATCGAAAGTTGTTAGCACTTCAATACAGCTGAAATAACTCTACATCATTCTATGATTGCGCCAATAAGCATGACTAAATAAGCGAGGAACGTGCGTTTCTCCCTTTCTCAATGGTTGTCGCTTCTTTTTCTGATTTTCTACTTCTTCAGCAGATACTATTTTTCATCAGATACTCTTGTCGTGTGTCGCAATCTTGGGTCGCCATCATCATCAACTCCCGGCTCTGATTATCATTCCGAGTTTGTTGCCGTTGGCAGACATCTCGATAGCAGTTTGTTAGAATGCCCTAGTCTTGGGAATAAGTTTGTTCACTACTGGATTCTTTTAGTTCAAATTTAAAAAATCTTATACGTGGTATTTATGAACATAAAACACTTGGGAAAATACAATTAAATAAAAAGACGTAAATATAATTATCTAAGGTCATGAAATTTAAACAATTTTAAATTTATTTCTCAATAAAATAAATATAGAGAAACTTGTCTAATAGTTTTAATCGTTTTAGCTAAAATTATTCTATTACTTCTTCAGTTAAGGAATTAGGAAACACCTCTAAGCTATTGTTTAAATTAATTAACCGATTAATAGCTTCTAACTTTTACTTTTAAGGTCTATAAAGTTATGTGGTTCTTAAGTTCATTGTTACGGAGGCATCACTGTTCGCCCAAATTACCCTTTCTTTTCTTTCTTTCTTGTTTTATGGCTCATTTTGGTTTTTGTTGTGGTTTTTTTAGTGTTTGGGGCAGCAGCAAAAAATATTCGCATTCTTTGAGTCTCGGTCTTAAAGTCTTTGGGAGCCGGTCCCCAGTTTTTGCCCATATGTATGCGGTCGTATCTGTGTGTTCTTTTGCTGCTTCTTCTTGGCTCTTGGTGCTTTCTTTATCGCACAGATTTATGAAACTTTTGTTGCTGCTAGTTTTTATTTAAAAATGTGTACATTTATGACTTTTTTGCACTGCCTGACCCTCTTTTGCCACCCATTTTAACCTCACCCTCTTGCGATTCAATGTCAACAGCAGCTGTGAAAGAGATGGGAGGCAAGAACAATGTGCGTGCTGTTCTTGCAATCGTCTGACGATGATGATTCATAAAAATGCGACTGCAGGCGGACGACTATAACAGGAAAATCAAGTGGAATGTGGCACTGCAGCTGCAGCAGCTGCTACCCCCTCCCTTCTCCCTCGTCCACCCCTGCATCCTCACCCTATTCAGAACATATATACGATATATAGGTGCGGGTGAGGCGACGACGTCGTCACTCTACCGAAATTGCAAACGAAGCGCAGCCAGCGACGTCGCGACGTCAGCTGACACAATGGATTGCCATTGTACTGGTACAGTGAGCCCCACTAACGCGAAACAACTGGTCTTTGGATTTTCTAGAATTTAATAGCGTCATTAGCGGATTATATAAAAGCAATTAATTACTTAATAATGTTCATTGCGATAAGAAGCAAATTGAAATTAAGGTTGTGAAGGACAGATTAGTTTTCCTAGTGCGGAATCCGAAAGACCCCAATAACTACAATAACAAGAGATCACTGTAAAATAATAACAAAATTGAAGAGGCTGGAGAAATTTCTGACCAATGCCGCCAAAGGCAACATTGCAGTATAAATATCTAAAAACTTGACGTATTCATTTCACATAAACTAAAAATAAAGCTTACAATCGTGCAATACACTTTAAACGTATACTTTAATTACGCTAAACCGGCCTGGACGTTAATATAACAAAAACGTGATCTAATAAAAAAATATATCTATTCTGTCAACTGAAATATTTACATTTTCATTAGGTGCCACATGATTTGGGTGAATCATTATAAGATCTAGGAATTTTGATTTTTTTCGTGGTCGTTAAATGACTTAGTGATGAAAAATGTCTATAAAAAACCTAGATGCATATGCTGCGGATTGAGTCGACTACAAAAACAATAAAATAACATATTTAAATTTATGGAATAGTTTAAATAGTTTTAAATTTAAGTCCTGCACCATATTAGCCAATAGGGATTGCTGTTACCTTCTAATTTGAAGAACAGTATCATTTTTTTATTGCTATTTTGTGTTATTTAAAAGTGCAAAGCGTAGTTTTTATTATTACTAATAAAAATAATATTTTCCTTAAAAGTTGTTTACATTTAGTGTTGTCTTTCTGCTTTTGTTTTGAATACTTTTTGATACACGTGTTTGAATAATCTTTGCTGTCTAAATACTTAAATCATCGCTCACTTAAAACTTCTCCAATTAAGAGGCAAACTTAGTTAGCTTAGGGTTAATTGGGGTTCTGCTAACCTGGGAATGCTGATCAGGTAGCTAAGGAGTCGCCGCAGATCCTCCGGCTTCAGTCGATCCCGACGGGGCGTGGCAGGGAAGCAGAGGAGCGGTCCGCCCCTTCGATCCCGTCCGCCGGTTAAGAAAACGACCCGCTCCTGCAAGAGGGTCAGCAGATCCCTGGCACGTTGCCCATCCATTTTGGCAACAGGGGGTTAAGTGGAGCGACGAACACGAGGGTTAAACACTGGATCTCCACCCGATTTTATTTTTAATCCAACGCTGGGCACTGCAGCATAACGAATTCAGCCTCGAATTTCACTTGGCTAACAGTAGTATTAGTTATTATTACGATCCGCTGCTCGATGTTGTTGCATTTTGGCTTTTATTCATTGATTTTCGCGAATTTCTCGCTGGCATTTTCATGGTCACTCCTTTGATGTTTTGTTGTTGCGGTTTGTTTGTTTGTTTGTGTCGGTGGACATGGATGAAAAATTAATGGATAAGCGGGGGTACATATTAGCAATAGTTATTACTCTTTCTTTATTTTTTTCACATTATTTCCAATTATTTACGCAATTTCATTGGTTTTTATCCCTATTTCAATGGAAAAGTGGAGTTTTTTTCTTCAGTCACCCTCGCGTTTTTGTGGGTGTGGGAGTAAGAGGGAGATAAAAACAGACAAACACACACAAACATAAGGGGTGCATATATGGTACATATGTACACATATGTACTCCCGTTAAATGTCATAAATCACACGCAAACTTAAAACTTAAAACCTAATAAAACACGCACGCACACTCAAAAACATACTTCGTAATTATTTTTAAACAGACAATCATTTGTTATTCCAAATGGTTAAAAATCCACGTTTTCTTGCTTTTAATTGACTTAAATATTAACATTAACTCCAGCCCAAACACAAGAACACACACACAGAGGAATGTATATATAGCTTGCACATATATATAATCTGTATCATCACATCATCCGCAAGCAGTTCTCTGCGTCTTGACTCTTCTTCTTTCCACTGCTTGTGCCACCAAATTGATTTTTTTCACTCGCGCTGCTTTTGTTTTCCATTTGTTTTTTCCTGGGGAAAGCACAAATTACCGTTGTACGCAAATTGCGGAGCATTTCAATATATGAATATATTTTTCGTTTTAAAAGCGGCGATTTTCCGAAAAGCGCTCTCTGTTTGTTTAAACTAATAAGGTTTTGCGAAATTAACGCTCCCGTCTAGAGCTGTCAAACTATCGATGGTACTATCGATGGTTAATAGCAGGATTGCCCATCGGTTTTTCAAAAACTATCGCGATAGTATCGCCAAATATACATTATTAGCTCTTATTAAAAGGCTCTTATATGCTAACTAAAAAAAAAATAGGTTGCAGGAGAACTCTATATTTTTAAACTATATCAACAGAAAAAGTTCAAGTCGATACTATCGCGAAAAAATAAATAGCAAGTGAATGGTTTGACAGCACTAATCGTCAGAAGTGTGAGCGCATCCGGCAACGCCGGTATTACTGTATTAGATAAAAACATCAATTAATTTATTTTATAGCTAGGTAAGTTAACTGAGAGAAGTAAAGTTATATGAATATATTTATTATAAAATATTTTTATTTTCTGGACTTGATTTATTATTTTTTTTAACATACAACATTTCAGCCGTTCATCACAAAAAAAATTAAACCCTATTTGGGTTTTATGATTGTTTTTATGATTTCTTAAGACTATTGTAATAAATTTAAGTTAGCTATTTAAAATAAAAGCAATCACCAAGAATAAGCATTTAGTTAAAAAAAATCAATTTTTCTAAGCCCTCCCGACAAAATTTGGCGATCGTCAGTGTGAAGAATTAGTCATTTCTCCCTTATCTATGTATGTATGTATGTATGTATGTATGTATGAATGTACAATTTGTTTTTTGTCTTAGTTGAGAAATGCTTCAGTCGAACTTATGTAGCTCAAACACTTAAATCGAAACGTATAAAAGCGGATTAGAGATAATCTTACAAAATCTCTATAAATTTAAAGAATTTAGTAGTGAAAAATTGGTCAAACGGAAGTTATACGGTTATTTCCCTGTTTTGTGTTTATTTGAACATTATTCAGTTCGCTTCAAGTATCCACACAGTAAAGTCAAATCATCATTGTAAAGCCTTGTCGAAATACTCTTGTACGCAAATTATTTTTATATTCAGCAAAAATATATTATTTGAATTGTAATTATATAATAACGCATTCGGATTATTGTAGATCTTATTCGAGTTCTAAGTGAAAGTGAAAATCTATGGGTCTCAAAAAGGTCTCTTGATAATTAACCGACTGAGCCAAAAAAATGGACGAGAACGAGGAATTTATTCTCAAGATCGACTGCCTTTTGGAGATAATAAAATATGTGATTGCTGATTGCGAGGCGGAGCGCAGTTATTGCGAACTGTTAAAATATAATGATTTAATCAACTTTGTGCTGGCCCATGAATTTTTCCTGGAACTGCTTAAGACTCATCACAAACATCTGTATGCGGATCTTGAAATGCCTCTGGTATGCAGAATTACAAAGATACTAATCGATCGACGAGTCAATAAGTCATCAAACGGGAATGAATATTTCTGGAAATCCCTTCTGCAATCTATCAACCAAAAAAGCCCTTTCTATGTTAGATTATCTTTCGATGATGTTAGCATATACGCTCGAATAACTAGTAAGTTAGATACTTTTGTAACATTTATAAACTTACAACGAAGTCCAAGTTCATATTATCTACTATTTGAAGGAAAAATAATTTATTTTCTAAATAATTAATAATATATTTATTAATATATTAAATTTGTTTTTTTTAGGCATTTTAGATAAGCACCTCTCATACGATTATACAGAAAAGAAAAATGTAAATATTTCATCAGAAATGTTAATTGACATCTGCCAATGGAACCAAAATTTGAGATCCTTGTCCTTTGAGGACACTGAAATCCAAGGAAGTCCTTCTGATTTTGCTCCCCATTGCGGAAATCTTGAGGAGCTAAGAATTAAGTTGAATCCGGAAAACGGCGTTGCCCAATATGCATCGTTTGCCAAGTTACCCCATTTTAAATCATTTATTATAACTGGAGTTGAAAGTGGATCTCAACTACTATTCTTTAATGATTTAAAGAAGTGGCCTAAAAGTCTTACACCTTTAACACTGACCATCGAATATATTATGACCGAAAAAAGAACGTCAATTACATTTGCGACTTTAAAATCTTTAAAATCTTTAAAAACAAAAAGTATCGACTTTTTTAAGTACGGTAAACACTGTGTGTTATTTAAAGCTGAGTACGATTTATGTAAAATATCGGAAGAAAATTTTTCAATTGAAGAATCTCTCGCAAACAATATTTTCGATAGGAATGTCTTCATTAAGTTTGACAGGAATAAGGGAGAACTTCAACTAAAGATAGATCAAAATTCGTACATTGGCCAAATGGGTTCCTTATCAAAACTTCCCAATCTAAGTTGCTTGATCATAAATAATGCATGTGAACGAAATCCCAGTACACTTGCACAATTTCTCAGATCAATGGTTCCAAATGGGTCATTTGCTTTAAAATACTGCATAATAACTAAGGGGTCTGTAAACCAATTAGTGTGCCTAGAACTTGCAAAAATAAACTCTATTCGGTTACTGGCGTGCGAGTTCTCCGAATTGGACTTGGTCAAGTTTTTGAAACCATTAACTAACTTGCAGTACCTGGTAATCGATGCTCAAAAGTCCACTAATTTCAATACTTCAGACGTAGTTTCTAGTATGCTAAATGCATGTCAGGTACATGCTACTTTAAATTGCCACGATTTTAAAATCATCTTAAACAAGATTAAGAAAACTATGGTAGTTCTTATGTACACGGAGTGTAAGGCTGACATTCTAACACTTCTTGCTCTTCTTAAGGACGTTAACACCCTCGAAATCTCAGGGTGGCCAACTGGATCACTTAATCCACTTTTCGATGTAATTGCCACCAGCAATTTAAGTGCCATCGAAGAATTAAATATAAGATATTTGCATGACAAAAGTTTTGAAGATGTCTCAAAAGTGTCAGAAATGCAAAACATTAAGAAATTGTCATGCTCCTTTACAAATTTTGCTGGAATTGAGAGTTTGGCCGACTTGAATAATCTTGAGGATTTGACTATATCAGGAGAAGGAAACCTAGCCCCACTTTTCAAGAAACTCGCTGACAGGAATAGAGTACAGCGTATTCACCTTTTGAAAAAAATCGTTCCCGAAGAGGTTAAAACGCTTTCCCAAATAAGGTCAATGAAAAAACTACACTGCCGATTTACTGAATTGGAAGATTTACAGTCCTTGTCTGAGCTAGCCAACTCGAGTGTTGAAGATTTGATTGTAAACTTATCAAGTCCAAGCAATTCCCTACAAAAATTATTTGCAGCATTTTCTTCAAGTACCACCACTAGGCTGCAGTGCCTAGAAATTTTTTACAAAACGGATGACACTGCCTCTTGTAAAACTCTTGACACAACAGAAATGTCTGAAATTTCTAAAATAAAAGGTCTAAAAAAATTAAGTGCAGGATTCATTAATGCAGAATGCACGCAGATGTTAGTCCGATTACCAAATCTGGAGCACTTAGTAATTAAACACGTTTGGCAATATGAAATAAGCCCATTGGAACATCTTTTGTGGGATTCGGTTCACAAGTCACCGAGTACTCTTAGAAAATTAGACTTAAAATTCTGGATTGGATTCAATGAATGTAACTCCGTGTCTCAACTTGAAACTTTGGAGTCTTTAAGTTGCAAATTGAACGAAGAACCGGGGATAGAAATTTTGGCGAACATAAAAAAACTAAAAGAGTTAATCATCTATAAGGCAGAGGGCTCTCTCAGTAAACTTTTTCGGGCTTTTGCATTGAAAAGTGAGTCAACTTTACAAGAACTTCATACACCAATTATATGTTCAGATGAGATACGTGAAATATCGCATATTGAATCGCTTTTGAAGCTAAATATTTATAATAAAAGAGGAATTAACTTCTGGCTAAATCCTCCAAATGGCCATAATTCACTAAACATAGATAGCAATATCTTATTGCCGATTTTTCAATCTTGTCAAAAACTCGATTGCGTCACATTCGATTTTGAATCCGGCGTGGCAATGGCTTCCAACTTTGTAAGCGAAGTAAACACAATTTTGAAATCCATAAGGAATTCTTCACTTCAAAAACCGCTGAAACTGGCTTTACTTGGAAAATCCACATCTTCAAAATTCCACGTAAGTATTATATAAGTGGCACAACCTATCAGTTAATAATAATGTTGTTTTAACAGTTAGAAGACATAGATGAAGCATTCTTGACTGTCTCCTATTCAACAAGTGATCTATATAATGCTGTAGGACTTTCATATGATTCATCCGAATCATATTCCAACGACTCAGACATCGCCAACCCAGATGAATATGAATTAAACAATTTCAATCTTTTTTCTGGCTGAGCAGAAATATATATTATAAATATAAATATGACTGACTTTAATATAAAAATGTATTAAGTCTTTGATTTAGCTTCCTCACTTTAATTGAACTATTGAATGGCTAGCCGCAAAACCAGTTCCGTTTTGTTTCCCAAGCGACTGCTTTATTTGTTTCAGATTCTCAAAAACGAATAATTGGAGAAAATCAAGCTTATCGTAGTGCGTACAAATGTTCAGGGCGACGCAGTACAAAAGTTCATACATACATACTTATGATTTGTGTTCACATATGCTGATTGTAAGCTGCTTGCCCGATCCCGATTCATAAGACAAACAATATTTTAAATTCTTTTCAATAAAAGGAAAAACTTTTAGTCATTCTAAACATTATTTCTCATGTCTGTTTATAACATAAGTAATAACAAAAAATAAGCAAACTTCGGCAAGCCGAAGTTTATATACCGCAGCTTATATACTTGCAGTTATTACAAAACAATGAGCTCAAAGAAATTTGGTCGACTAAAATCGAATTTTTGAAATTTTAGTAACACCTTTTTGCACCCTTTTTTTTTGCCCACCTTTTTTTTGAAAATATGGAATCTTCAAAACTTTTTCGAAAACATTAAAGTTGACTTTTTCACATTTTTTTTGAATATATTTGCCTGCAGAAAATATCGTTTGCCCACCCTTTAAAATTCGTTATTTTGAAAAAATAAAAGATGCCCACTTTTGCTCAACCAAGCGCGCAGAATCTATAAAATTCGTGCCTATTAAATATTTTTATTTTATTTTACTGGAATCACTTGCTATCAGGCCAATTTGATTGTAGTTTGACATACAAATTAACCATATGGTTTCTTTTCGCTTTCATAAAAAATTAGAGTATTTGGGCAGAATAAGTTTTGTTTGGCCAACATCTGGTTTATTTGTATTTCAAATTAAAATCAAGTTAGGAAATCTATACGCACATGGCGCGGTTTTTATAAAAGCGAAAAAGAAACCATAACAAACCACAACTGATAACAACTGATTCCAGTAAAATAAAGCATGAAATATTTATACCCGTTACTCGTAGAGTAAAAGGGTATATTGTATTCGTGCAAAAGTATGTAACAGCTAGAAGGAAGCGTTTCCGACCCTATAAAGTATATATATTCTTGATCAGGGTCACTAGCCGAGTCGATATAGCCATGTCCGTCTGTCCGTCTGTCTGTCCGTATGAACGCTGAGATCTCGGAAACTATAAAAGCTAGAAGATTGGCATTTTGCAAGCAGATTCTAGGAGTTCCTACGCAGCGCAAGTTTGTTTCAAAATGGTGCCACGCCCCCTTTAACGCCCACAATCGCTTATATACGATTTTAAAAATTTAAATATTTCGGAAAAGTAAAAATGCAGTTTTATTGTGTTTATCAATACCTATCGAAATGTAGAAGAAATTTTTCAAATCGGACCATTCGTTAAAAAGTTATGCGTGATCAAAGTTTCTATCTCCATCTCCCTCGCACTCCCTTTAGCTGAGTAACGGGTATCTGATAGTCGGGGCACCCGACTATAGCGTTCTCTCTTGTTTTATTTTATTTTGCTGGAATCACTTGTTACCAGCCCAATTTGATTGTAGTTTGACATAACAGAGATTACATTTATAGAATATTTGGGCAGAATAAGTTTTGTTTGGCCAACATGCGGTTTAATTGTACATAGATATGTCCAATTAATATAAAGTTAAGAAATCTTTTGGACATGGGGCTGTTGTACCTCTACAATCATTCTTAATTCTAAAATATATTCAAATCTTAAAATAAAATTGTTATGATTGTAGAGGTACCTGATTTTGCCGACGATACTACCTTATGTTATTGTATCATGTTCTGGGGCCGGTCGCTTACAAATTTGTGCGTCCATTTTCGTTGTATAAAATAATAATGTCGTTGATGTATGGTTAGTGGTTTAACCAAGAAGATTCTGTAAAGGGAAAAAACTCTCCTTACTAGTATCCATACAATAAAGTCAAATCAACATCGAAGAGCTTCGTTGAAAATACTCATGTTAGTACTACGTTTTGTTTTATGTGTATTAGCTCAAATGTATTATTATAATATGAAATTGTAATTTTATTTAAAAATGCTTTGAATTCATTAAATGTATTCAGATAAGAGTAGCCTAATTTGCTATATATTTTTCATTTTTTCTAGGTGAAAGTGAAAAAATTGTGCTTCAATAATTTATCGACTATCCCAAGAAATGGACGAGAACGACCAATTTATTCTCGACAGCGACTGCCTTCTGGAGATATTAAAATATGTGATTGCTGATTGCAACACGAATGACCTATGTGATGAAATGTTAAAGTATAATGATTTAATCAACTTTGTACTGGCCCATGAGTTTTTCCTGGAGTTGCTTGAGACTCATCACAAACGTCTGTTTGAAGTTCTTAAGTTGCCTCTTGTATGCAGGATTACAAAGCTACTAATCGATCAACGAGCGAAAAAGTTTTTTTTCTGGAAAGAACTTCTAAAATCATACAACCAAAAAAGTCCTTTCTATGTTGAATTGTCTTTTGGTGATGATTACTTAACGATTGACATAAAAGGTAAGTGAGAAGTTTTAATATACTTTTTGTAACTTTATTAAACTTACATCATTTAAATTTATTTAATTAACTTTTTAAGGCTTCTGGAGATACAAAACAGAACAAATTGATAAAATGGTTAAAATTTCTGCTGAAACGATAGTTAACTTCTGCATCTGGAACCCGGATTTGAGAGTTTTGTCCCTTAAGGGCACTGAAATCCATGAAAGTATTTCCGATATCGCTCCCCATTGCGGAAACCTTGAAAAGCTGAGAATTATGATAAATCCGAGAAGCGATGCTGCTCAATTTGCATCGTTTGCCAAGTTACCTAACTTGAAAACTTTTATCATTACTGGAATTGAACAAAGCGGTTCATCATTGCCATTCTTTAATGATTTAAGAAAATGGCGCAGACCAAAAAGCCTTCAACCTTTGACACTGACCATCGAATATTGTAAATGCGATAAAAGTGCAGCGATAGAGATAGTTGACGCACTGCGATGTTTTCGCATGTACAAGCCTTTTGACAATTTTGGATATGCTAATAAGACTTTTGTGAGATGCGAATACGATTTACATAAAATTCCGGAAGACAAGAATTTAATGGAGGATTCCCCTGAAACCTTTCCTCTATATGATGGTGTCCTAATGGAGTTTGACAGCAATAAAGGAAAACTTGTGCTTGAAATACATGAAGATTCGAGCTTAAGTCAGATGGAATGCTTTTCAAAGCTACCCAATCTAAGTCACTTGGTCATAAAAAACACACCAAATTATGTAAAAAAACGTAATTCACTTGTGAAATTATTTCAATTAATGGTCCCAAAAGGGCCATTCGCCTTGCAATCTTGCAGAATTAAAGAGCTAACAATAGATCGATTAGAGGCCATTGAACTTGCGAAAGTAGAATCAATTCGATTTCTAGACTGTCATTTATCTGAATGGGAATCGATTAGGTATTTGGGTCAACTAACTAACTTGCAACACGCACTAATTCATGTCTGCGAACCCATTTCGTCGGAGCTAGACTTTAATTTGATATCTGCACGTCGGATACAAGCTATGATAGCTTGCAAAGATTTTAAAATAAAGATGAGTGAGGGAATGGCCCAGATTGATTGGAAAAGTTGTCGTTTTGATGATGCTTTGTCATACCTTGACCAACCTAAGAACGTAACCACTCTCGAAATCTTAGGGTCCCCAATTACTAAATCACTAAATAAACTCTTCGAAGCATTCGCCACCAGTAATGTAAGTTCAGTCGAAGAACTGTGTTTTTGGAGTTTGACAGAAATTCAAACCATTAGGAAGCTGACATGCTCCTCATCAGTTTTAACTGGAATTAAAAAATTGGCTGAGTTGAATAATCTTGAGGACTTGTATATAAAAGGAAAAGGAAACCTAGCCGCACTTTTCACTAAATTGGCTGAAAAAAATATAATTAAAGGTATTCGACTTTCCGAAATAATTCGTCCCAAAGAGGTATTAATGGTTTCCGAAATAAGGTCGCTGAAAAAACTGCACTGCGGTTTTTCTAACACGCAGGACTTACAATCCTTGTCGGCGCTAGCTAAGTCGAATATTGAAGAATTGATTGTAAATGCAGACAATTCCCTACAGAATTTATTTGCAGCGTTTTCTTCAAGTAGTACCACTAGGCTGCAGCACCTAGAAATTGTTGGCAAACCTCTTGACCAAACAGAAATGTCTGAAATTTCAAAAATAAATGGTTTAACAAAATTAAGTGCTGCATTCTTTGATTCAGAATGTGCGGAGATGTTAGTTCGATTACCGAATCTGGAGCACTTAGAAATTAAAAAGTTTATGGGAGATCAAACAAGCCCATTGGAAAATCCTTTGAGAGAATTGGTTCACAAGTCACCGATTACTCTTAGAAAATTAGATTTGAAAGTCTGGATTGGATTCAATGAATGTAAATCCTTGACTCAACTTGAAACATTGGAGTCTTTAAGTTGCCGATTGCGCAATAATCCGGGCATTGAAATTTTGGCGAACATAAAAAAACTAAAAGAGTTAATCATCTATAAGGCAGAGGGCTCTCTCATTGAACTTTTCCGGGCTTTTGCATTGAAAAGTGAGTCAACTTTACAAGAACTTCATACACCAATTATATGTTCTGATGAGATACGTGAAATATCGCAAATTGAATCGCTTTTAAAGTTAAACATTTATAATAAAAGAGAAAATAAGTTCCACTTCCTAAATCCTTCAAATGACCATAATTCACTAACCATAGATAGCAATATCTTATTGCCGATTTTTCAATCTTGTAAAAAACTCGATTGGGTCACATTCGATTTTGGATTCGGTGCGGCATTGGATTCCAACTTTGTAAGCGAAGTAAACAAAATTTTGAAATCCATAAGGAATTCTTCACTTCAAAAACCGCTGAAACTGGCTTTACTTGGAAAATCCACATGTTCAAAATTACATGTAAGTATATTTAATAAGTGACACAACCTATCAGTTAATAATAAAGTTGTTTTACAGTTTGAAGACATAGATGAAGCGTTCTTGACAGTCTTCTGTTACACATATAAATCGGATCTATATACGGCTGCAGGACTTTTATTTGATTATTCCGAATCAGATTCCGACGACTCAGACTTCGACGACCCAAATGAATATTAAATCTTAATAAACATTAATCATTAACGAAATTATCTTCTTTGTCTGCCTGCTTCGAATACTGTGCAGCTAATTCAGTTTATGTCCTCGTTCGCCCCACCAAATTTATATTAAAACGTGATCTGCCACTAGTTACTATGATGCCTCGAAGTCTTTGGATTCCTGCGGATTTCAAGTGATGTCCCTGCTCCGCAAAAAACAGACACAGTCAGGTATCTGAATCTCGGAGATTATGCCTTCAACTTATTTTCTGGCTGAGCATGACGAGTGCTCAACTCCCATAAATATTAATATATATATAATAATCATTGATTTAGCTGTTACTCTTGGATATGATGGGTACGTTGTATTTGTTTAAAAGTATGAAAAAAGCGTTTCCCTGCCTATTAAGTTTATATATTCTCGATCAGGGTCAAAAGCCAGTCGATCTAGCCATGTCCGTTCGTCTGTCCGTATGAACGTCGTGAACCGGTCACCATAAGTGCTAGAAATTTGGAAAAGTAATAACGGTTACTATGAAGGATATTCTTATAAAATTGTACAAATTTAACTAATCAAAATCATTTTAACAATATTTAAATTATTTCGGTAAAAAAAAAAAAAACATTATCTTTCGTAAATTGAATAGGATTCGAAAATTGGTCCCATTTAAATATTGCTTCCTCACTTTAATTGAACTATTGAATGGCTAGCCGCAAAACCAGTTCCGTTTTGTTTCCCAAGCGACTGCTTTATTTGTTTCAGCTTCTCAAAAACGAATAATTGGAGAAAATCAAGCTTATCGTAGTGCGTACAAATGTTCAGGGCGACGCAGTACAAAAGTTCATACATACATACTTATGATTTGTGTTCACATATGCTGATTGTAAGCTGCTTGCCCGATCCCGATTCATAAGACAAACAATATTTTAAATTCTTTTCAATAAAAGGAAAAACTTTTAGTCATTCTAAACATTATTTCTCATGTCTGTTTATAACATAAGTAATAACAAAAAATAAGCAAACTTCGGCAAGCCGAAGTTTATATACCGCAGCTTATATACTTGCAGTTATTACAAAACAATGAGCTCAAAGAAGTTTGGTCGACTAAAATCGAATTTTTGAAATTTTAGTAACACATTTTTGCACCCTTTTTTTTTGCCCACCTTTTTTTTGAAAATATGGAATCTTCAAAACTTTTTCGAAAACATTAAAGTTGACTTTTTCAAATTTTTTTTGAATATATTTGCCTGCAGATAATATCGTTTGCCCACCCTTTAAAATTCGTTATTTTGAAAAAATAAAAGATGCCCACTTTTGCTCAACCAAGCGCGCAGAATCTATAAAATTCGTGCCTATTAAATATTTTTATTTTATTTTACTGGAATCACTTGCTATCAGGCCAATTTGATTGTAGTTTGACATACAAATTAACCATATGGTTTCTTTTCGCTTTCATAAAAAATTAGAATATTTGGGCAGAATAAGTTTTGTTTGGCCAACATCTGGTTTATTTGTATGTCAAATTAAAATCATGTTAAGAAATCTATACGCACATGACGCGATTTTTATAAAAGCGAAAAAGAAACCATAACAAACCACAACTGATAACAACTGATTCCAGTAAAATAAAGCATGAAATATTTTTATTTTATTTTACTGGAATCACTTGTTACCAGCCCAATTTGATTGTAGTTTGACATAAGAGGGATTACATTTATAGAATATTTGGGCAGAATAAGTTTTGTTTGGCCAACATGCGGTCCAATTGTACCACTACAATCATTCTTAATTCTAAAATATATTCAAATCTTAAAATAAAATTGTTATGATTGTAGGGGTACCTGATTTTGCCGACGATACTACCTTATGTTATTGTATCATGTTCTGGGGCCGGTCGCTTACAAATTTGTGCGTCCATTTTCGTTGTATGAAATAATAATGTCGTTGATGTATGGTTAGTGGTTTAACCAAGAAGATTCTGTAAAGGGAAAAAACTCTCCCTGCTTTGTTCTCTCTCTCTCTCTCTCTGCCTACGAGCCTGTTTCCTAATATTTTTTATGCAAATGCGTACCCTGATTACTCGCTTGCGGACGACGAGAGCGTGCGGTTGTGTTAAATAACATATTGTAATCAACAACTGAAGTGATTTTAGTACTATGCCGCGCCGCACTCTCAAATTATCGAATACAATTAATAAAGACACAACACGACATTTATTTGTGTTTTAATTCAAAGTTCTTAACCCAAAGGGTGGATAATTTATTCGACTCAAACTCAATAATTTCACTATATATATTACATATATATATTAAATAATTTCCACACACAGTTCGTTCAGCTCGCTTCTAGTATCCATACAATAAAGTCAAATCAACATCGAAGAGCTTCGTTGGAAATACTCATGTTAGTACTATGATTTGCTTTATGTGTATTAGCTCAAATGTATTATTGTAATATGAAATTGTAATTTTATTTAAAAATGCTTTGAATTCATTAAATGTATTCAGATAAGTGTAGCCTAATTTGCTATATATTTTTCAGTTTTTCTAGGTGAAAGTATAATTTACCGACTATCCCAAGAAATGGACGAGAACGACCAATTTATTCTCGACAGCGACTGCCTTCTGGAGATATTAAAATATGTGATTGCTGATTGCAACACGAATGACCTACAGTGACAAACTTAATTATTGACACAGCAAGCATGTTAAACTTTGAGGCTATTTTTCTTCTTATAATATGCTGATATTAAAATAAAAGAAAATATTTTTAGATAGAATCATTAATTTTATGTTAAATACAAGTGACTTCATTAATTTATCTTTTATAAATAATTTATTAAAAATAAATAACCAAAGAATGGACCAAATTTGCCTGAACAAAATTATTGGCACACTTGGGTTTTAATTAACTATTTTGTTAAAATTTTATCGATTTGGCCACTTTTTTTTTTAATTATCACATTTGCCTCTATAATCTTAATGGTATAATGATTAATTTTATTGCTAAAATTGTTTTAGTGCCTTAAAATAAAGGAAAAGTTGTTTGACTTTACAAGGTAAAAATAAAATCAACCGCATGTGTCCAAAAATTAAAATTTAATAAGCAGGATCAATGCAAATCGAAAGTCAACATTGGGGAAAGGATGCCCAGAAGCCATTTTTCCCATTCGGAGTCCTTTGCTACATTTTAAAGGACCCACGCAGTTGCAAAATGCAGGGCACACTGGCTAATCCATGGCTTTGAGAGGCCAGGAAAGCGTAAGGATCGTATAAAAGGACAATGTCAACCCCCAGATCTCCTCAACACGTATCGAAGTTGATGATAAGAAGGACTTTGGTAAGGATATTCACCCAACAGCCTTTTTTTAGGCCCTGCATGATGGTTTCTATAAACGAATTGAACATAGAAAAAATCTATAGATTTTAAAAGTCAAAAACAACCTTTTAGTGCAGCGAAATTTATATCTGAGTATGCCAATTGGCTTTTGGGTCCTTTCAACCTTCTCGTATGATTTAATTATCCTTTCCCCAAGCAAAGAGCTTATGTTAGAACCCTTTTCAAGCCGATGGATTTTTTCTAGGAGCAATTCGTTTGTAGAAACCATCATGCAGGGCCTAAAAAAAGGCTGTTGGGTGAATATCCTTACAAAATTCCTTCTTATCATCAACTTCGATACGTGTTGAGAAGATCTGGGGGTTGACATTGTCCTTTTATACGATCCTTACGCTTTCCTGGCCTCTCAAAGCCATGGATTAGCCAGTGTGCCCTGCATTTTGCAACTGCGTGGGTCCTTTAAAATGTAGCAAAGGACTCCGAATGGGAAAAATGGCTTCTGGGCATCCTTTCCCCAATGTTGACTTTCGATTTGCATTGATCCTGCTTATTAAATTTTAATTTTTGGACACATGCGGTTGATTTTATTTTTACCTTGTAAAGTCAAACAACTTTTCCTTTATTTTAAGGCACTAAAACAATTTTAGCAATAAAATTAATCATTATACCATTAAGATTATAGAGGCAAATGTGATAATTAAAAAAAAAAGTGGCCAAATCGATAAAATTTTAACAAAATAGTTAATTAAAACCCAAGTGTGCCAATAATTTTGTTCAGGCAAATTTGGTCCATTCTTTGGTTATTTATTTTTAATAAATTATTTATAAAAGATAAATTAATGAAGTCACTTGTATTTAACATAAAATTAATGATTCTATCTAAAAATATTTTCTTTTATTTTAATATCAGCATATTATAAGAAGAAAAATAGCCTCAAAGTTTAACATGCTTGCTGTGCCAATAATTAAGTTTGTCACTGTATGTGATGAAATGTTAAAGTATAATGATTTAATCAACTTTGTACTGGCCCATGAGTTTTTCCTGGAGTTGCTTGAGACTCATCACAAACGTCTGTTTGAAGTTCTTAAGTTGCCTCTTGTGTGCAGGATTACAAAGCTACTAATCGATCAACGAGCGAAAAAGCTATTTTTCTGGAAAGAACTTCTAAAATCATACAACCAAAAAAGGCCTTACTATGTTGAATTGTCTTTTGGTTATGATTACGTGGCGATTGACATAAAAGGTAAGTGAGAAATTTTAATATACTTTTTGTAACTTTATAAACTTACATCAGAGCTAAAAATATCTTTCGTTTTATAGAAACAAATAACCTGTATAAAAAGTGCACTGAACGATTTAAAACAATGGGAAATATTACTGCTGAGGCGATAGTTAACTTATGCATCTGGAACCCGAATTTGAGAGTTTTGTCCCTTAAGGGCACTGAAATCCATGGAAGTATTTCCGATATCGCTCCACATTGCGGAAACCTTGAAAAATTGAGAATTATGATAAATCCGAGAAGCAGTGCTGCTCAATTTGCATTGTTTGCTAAGTTACCTAACTTGAAAACTTTTATCATTACTGGAATTCAACAAAGCGGTTCATCATTGCTTTTCTTTAATGATTTAAGAAAATGGTGCAGACCAAAAAGCCTTCAACCTTTGACACTGGCCATCGAATATTGTAAATGCGATAAAAGGCAATCTACCGCGATAGAGATATTTGACGCACTGCGATGTTTTCGCATGTACAAACTTTATGAGCATTTAGGATATAATTTTGCGAGATGCGAATACGATTTACATAAAATTCCGGAAGCCAAGAATTTAGTGCAGGAATCCCCTGAAACCTTTCCTCTATATGATGGTGTCCAAATGGAGTTTGAAAGGTATGAAGGAGAACTTGTGCTTAATATAGATAAAGATTCGGGCTTAAGTCAGATGGGATGCTTTTCAAAGCTACCCAATCTAAGTCACTTGGTCATAAAAAACACACCAACTTATGTAAAAGAACGTAATTCACTTGCGAAATTATTTCAATTAATGGTCCCAAAAGGGACATTCGCCTTGAAATCTTGCATAATTCAGCTTACAATAGATCGATTAGAGTCAATTGAACTAGCGAAAGTAGAATCAATTCGATTTCTGGAGTGCCATTTATCTGAGTGGGAATCGATTAAGTATTTATGTAAACTAACTAACTTGCAACACGTACTAATTAATGTCTGCGAGCCCATTAATTCCAATACTTCGGAGCTAGTCTTTAATCTGCTATCTGCATGTCGGATAAAAGCTGAGATAGCTTGCAAAGATTTTAAATTAAAGATGAAAGGGAGAACGGTGTATATTAGTATGAAAAGACGGTGTAATGTTGATCCTTTTTCATCCTTTGCCCAACCTATGAACATTAGCACTCTCTCAGTGCCCACAAATACATATACACTAAATCAACTCTTCGAAGCATTCGCCACCAGTAATGTAAATTCAATCGAAGAACTGTTTTATGAGAGTTCGGAAAATATTCGATTTGAAGACATCTCAAAATTGACAGAAATTCAAACCATTAGGAAACTGACATGCCCCGCATTAATTTTAACTGGAATTGAAAAATTGGCTGAGTTGAATAATCTTGAAGACTTGTATATAACCGGAAAAGGAAACCTAGCCGCACTTTTCACAAAATTGGCTGAAAAAAATAAAATTAAAAGTATTAGACTTGACAAACAACTTGTTCCCGAAGAAGTATTAAGGGTTTCCGAAATAAAGTCGCTGAAAAAACTGCACTGCAGTTTTTTTAACACGCAGGACTTACAATCCTTGTCGGCGCTAGCTAAGTCGAGTATTGAAGAATTGATTGTAGATCCAAGCGATTCCCTGCAGAATTTATTTGCAGCGTTTTCTTCAAATAGTACTACCAGGCTGCAGCACCTGAAAATTAATTACAAAAATCTTACGATAACAGAAATGTCTGAAATTTCTAAAATAACAAATCTAAAAAAATTAAGTGCACGATTCTTTAATGCAGAATGTACGCAGATGTTAGTTCGATTAGCAAATCTGGAGCACTTAGTAATTAAAAACGTTTTGGGATATGAAATAAGCCCATTGGAACATCTTTTGTGGGATTCGGTTCACAAGTCACCGATTACTCTTAGAAAATTAGACTTAAAAGTCTGGATTGGATTCAACGAATGTAACTCCTTGACTCAACTTGAAACTTTGGAGTCTTTAAGTTGCAAATTAAACAAAGAACCGGGTATAGAAATTTTGGCGAACATAAATAAACTAAAAGAGCTAATCATCTATAAGGCAGAGGGCTCTCTCATTGAACTTTTCCGGGCTTTTGCATTGAAAAGTGAGTCAACTTTACAAGAACTTCAGACACCAATTATATGTTCTGATGAGATACGTGAAATATCGCATATTGAATCGCTTTTAAAGTTAATCATTTATAATAAAAGAGAAAATAAGTTCATCTGCCTAAATCCTTCAAATGGCCATAATTCACTAACCATAGATAGCAATATATTCTTGCCGATTTTTCAATCTTGTCAAAAACTCGATTGCGTCACAGTCGATTTTGAATTCGGCGTGGCAATGGCTTTCAACTTTGTAAGCGAAGTAAACACAATTTTGAAATCCATAAGGGATCCTTTACTTCAAAAACCGCTGAAACTGGCTTTACGTGGAAAATCCACATTACATTCAAAATTACATGTAAGTAAATAAATAAGTGACACAACCTATCAGTTAATAATAATGTTGTTTTAACAGTTAGAAGACATAGATGAAGCATTCTTGACAGTCTTCTGTTACACATATAAATCAGATCTATATACGACTGCAGGACTTTTATTTGATTATTCCGAATCAGATTCCGACGACTCAGACGTCTCCGACCAAGATGAATATGAAAACTTAATAAACAATTTCAATCTCCTTTCTGGCTGAGCAGAAATATGTATTATAAATATAAATATGACTGACTTTAATATAAAAATGTATTAAGTCATTGATTTAGCTGTTACTCTTGGTTATGATGGGTACGTTGTATTTGTTTAAAAGTATTAAAAAAGCGTTTCCCAGCCTATAAAGTATATATATTCTTAATCAGGGTCAAAAGTCGAGTGGATCAGCCATGTCCGTTTGTCTGTCCGTATGAACGTCGTGATACCGGTCACCATACGTGCTACAAATTTGGAAAAGTTATAACGGTTACCATGACGTATATTCCCATATAATATTTTAGTACGAACGTCTTATCAAATTTTACAAATTCAACTAATCAAAGCCATTTCCAAAAAATGTAAATTATTTTGGTAAAAAAAACAAACGAAAACATTAACTTTCCTAAACGATGATATTGAACAGGATTCGAAAATTGGTCCCATTTAAATATTGCTTCCTCACTTTAATTGAACTATTGAATGGCTAGTTTTGTTTCCCAAGCGACTCCTTACATACATATTTACATATATGTACATAAGCACTTCGCTTTTCATTCAGAAAAGAATTGCCAAGATCGATTTAAACTGGAAATCGGGGGTAGAGGAGAAAATGTGTAATATTATTATTATATAAATTTTGGCGAGCCGATGTTTATATACCCTTGCAGTTATTACAAAACAATGAGCTCAAAGAAGTTTGGTCGACTAAAATCGAATTTATAAAATTTGAATACCCTAATCATTGGCCCATTTATTTTTTGTTGCCCACCTTTAGTATGAAAGTATTGAATCTTCGAAAATTGTCGAACTTTTTCGAAAACATTAAAGTTTACTTTTTCCAATTTTTTTGAACATATTTGCCTGCAGAAAAAAATCGTTTGCCCGCTCCCAAATTTATGCAAACAAAGGGCAAAACAAGTAAGATTTTTGTCACAAGAATTTAGTCTTAAGCCAATTTTCAAATAATAAAGACACAGCACCGCATTTAATTGTGTTTTTATTCAAAGTTCGGCGTTGAGTTCCACCCAAAGGTTGGATCATTTATATATATATATATATTACATAATTTCCATACACACTAAACTTAGTTTTTATAAATTAGTCATTCGGAAGTTGTGCTGCAATTGCCTAGTTCTGTGTTCCTTTGAACATTGTCATTCACACTCCACACAATAAAGTCAAATCAACATCGAAGAGCTTCGTTGGAAATACTCATGTTAGTACTATGTTTTGTTTTATGTGTATTAGCTCAAATGTATTATTGTAATATAAAATTGTAATTTTATTTAAAAATGGTTTGAATTCATTAAATGTATTCAGATAAGTGTAGCCTAATTTGCTATATATTTTTAATTTTTTCTAGGTGAAAGTGAACATCTACTGTTCTGAAAAATTGTGCTTCGAAAATTTACCCAACTATCCCAGGAAATGGACGAGAACGACAAATTTATTTTCGACGGCGATTGCCTTCTGAAGATATTAAAATATGTGATTGCTGATTGCAACACGAATGACCTATGTGATGAAATGTTAAAGTATAATGATTTAATCAACTTTGTACTGGCCCATGAGTTTTTCCTGGAGTTGCTTGAGACTCATCACAAACGTCTGTTTGAAGTTCTTAAGTTGCCTCTTGTGTGCAGGGTTACAAAGCTACTAATCGATGAAAGAGCGAAAAAGCTATTTTTCTGGAAAGAACTTATAAAATCATACAACCAAAAAAGTCCTTTCTATGTTAATTTGTCTTTTGGTGATGATTACTTAACGATTGACATAAAAGGTAAGTGAGAATTTTTAATATACTTTTTGTAACTTTATTAAACTTACATCATTTAAATTTATTTAATTAACTTTTTAAGGCATCTGGGAGGACAACAAAGAACAAATTGATATAAGGGGTAAAATTTCTGCTGAAACGATAGTTAACTTCTGCATCTGGAACCCGAATTTGAGAGTTTTGTCCCTTAAGGGCACTAAAATCCATGGAAGTATTTCCGATATCGCTCCCCATTGCGGAAACCTTGAGGAGCTAAACATTACGCTAAATCCGAGAAGCGGTGCTGCTCAATTTGCATCGTTTGCCAAGTTACCTAACTTGAAAACTTTTATCATTACTGGAATTCAACAAAGCGGTTCATCATTGCCTTTCTTTAATGATTTAAGAAAATGGCGCAGACCAAAAAGCCTTCAACCTTTGACACTGACCATCGAATATTGTAAATGCGATAAAAGTGCAGCGATAGAGATAGTTGACGCACTGCGATGTTTTCGCATGTACAAGCCTTTTGACAATTTTGGATATGCTAATAAGACTTTTGTGAGATGCGAATACGATTTACATAAAATTCCGGAAGACAAGAATTTAATGGAGAATTCCCCTGAAACCTTTCCTCTACATGATGGTGTCCTAATGGAGTTTGACAGCAATAAAGGAGAACTTGTGCTTGAAATACATGAAGATTCGAGCTTAAGTCAGATGGAATGCTTTTCAAAGCTACCCAATCTAAGTCACTTGGTCATAAAAAACACACCAACTTATGTAAAAGAACGTAATTCACTTGCGAAATTATTTCAATTAATGGTCCCAAAAGGGACATTCGCCTTGAAATCTTGCATAATTCAGCTTACAATAGATCGATTAGAGTCAATTGAACTAGCGAAAGTAGAATCAATTCGATTTCTG
Organism: Drosophila rhopaloa; assembly: GCF_018152115.1. NCBI lineage: Eukaryota > Metazoa > Arthropoda > Insecta > Diptera > Drosophilidae > Drosophila > Drosophila rhopaloa. Next base: position 12,586,223 of record NW_025335043.1, read on the forward strand.
GAGTGCCATTTATCTGAGTGGGAATCGATTAAGTATTTATGTAAACTAACTAACTTGCAACACGCACTAATTCATGTCTGCGAGCCCATTAATTCCAATACTTCGGAGCTAGTCTTTAATCTGCTATCTGCATGTCGGATACAAACTACGATAGCTTGCAAAGATTTTAAAATAAGGATGAGTGAGAGAAAGGTGCAGATTGATATGGAAAGTAAGTGTAATGCTGATGCTCTGTCATCCCTTGCCCTACTTAAAAACGTTAGCACTCTCCACATCACAGTGTCCACAATTACTGATTCACTAAATCAACTCTTCGAAGCATTCGCCACCAGTAATGTAAGTTCAATCGAACTGTCTTTTACGAGTTTGGAAAATATACGACTTGAAGGCATCTCAAAATTGAAACAAATGCAAACCATTAGAAAACTGACATGCACCGCATTTGATTTAACTGGAATTGAAAAATTTGCTGAGTTGAACAATCTTGAGGACTTGTGTATAAACGGAGGAGGAAGAAGCCTAGTCGCACTTTTCACAAAATTGGCTGAAAAAAATAAAATTAAATGTTTTCGACATTCCGAAGTATTTGGTCCCGAAGAGGTTTTAAGGGTTTCTGAAATAAAGTCGCTGAAAACATTGCAGAGCGGTTTTTCTAGGTCCTGCGACTTACAACCCTTGTCGGCGCTAGCTAAGTCGAATATTGAAGAATTGGTTGTAAATCGAATCCGTCCCGTACAGAATTTATTTAAATATGTAAATCCTTGACTCAAATTGAAACATTGGAGTCTTTAAGTTGCAAATTAAAGAAATTTCCGGGCATAGAAATTTTGGCGAACATAAAAAAACTAAAAAATTTAATCATCTTTAAGGCAAAGGGCTCTCTCAGTGAACTTTTCCGGGCTTTTGCACTGAAAAGTGAGTCAACTTTACAAGAACTTCATACAGTAATTAGATGTTCTGATGAGATACGTGAAATATCGCAAATTAAATCGCTTATAAATCTAAACATTGAGAGAGCATTTAACAACCTACACTTAGATATCAATATCTTATTGCCGATTTTTCAGTCTTGTCAAATGCTCGATTTCGTCAAAATTGATTTGGAATTAGGGGTGGCAATGGCTCCTATCTTTTTGAGCGAAGTTAACACAATTTTGAAATCTATAAGGAATCCTTCACTCCAAAAACCGCTGAAACTGGCTTTACTTGGAAAAACCACTTCTTTAAAATTCCATGTAAGTCTGATATAAGTGACACAACCAATCACTTACATAATTATAATTTTGTTCTTACAGTTTACTTTACAAATTAGATTTGATCGACTCAGACAACTCGGAGTCAGACTCTCTCGACTCATACGACCTCTCTTCAGATTAAAATTAAATCTTAATAAACATTCATTTTTTAATTTGTAACAAACTGGTTTTCGTTTTTCGAAAAAGCGTTTCCCAGCTTATTTTTAGAAAATCAAGCTTATCGTAGAGCGTACAAATGTTCAAAACAACCAAATAAAAAAGTTTATACATATGTACGAATATAAAAAAAAATGGTGAAAAATATTTTGGTCCACATACATGCTTATTGTATGCAGCTTACCCGATCCCCTATCTCCTTTTCTTTTTAAAAAACTCAAAATTGAGTTATATATATATATAGTAATTTTACTCTTATTTTACTCTAATTCTACAGTTGAACTTTTAAAGCTTAAACTCTTAATCAGATATAGTCAATACCTATAAAGTCGAAATACTCTTAAATATTATATTGAAATTGTTATAATATTGTGAAAAATTAGTCATACGGAAGTTGTACTGTAACTTCCAAGTTTTGTGGTTTTTTGAATATTGTCGTTTAGTTCGCTTCTAGTATCCATACAATAAAGTCAAATCAATATCGAAGAGCTTCGGTGAAAATACTCATGTACTACAGATAATCCTTTCAAAATATTAACGATGGTCTTTTATGTAATTAATTTTTAATCCCCCAAAAAATTAAAGGAATACCCTGACTGGCAAGCAGTGCAAGCAGTCCTTGGTACTTTTATCGATAGTTTTATCGATGGGCTGAGAGCTCTTACAAACTCACAATCCAGGGTCACACTGATTCATTGTTTTGCTTTTGCTGAGTTTTTAATGTAAAAAATAAAAATAAATATATCTGCAAACATTTTACGCAAAATCAAGAACTCGTTCCGCCAGCGCAAGAAGAAGAACCGCCCGAGGCAGGCCACGCCTCCACTGCCAGCTGCCCCCTTACCAGGAAGTACCGCTTGCTCCTCAAATTTTGTCCCGCGGAGCACCCACTTTCCGCGGGAGGAGCACCTGACTTCCAAGGATACCGCCGTCACAATGGAGAGCAACCTGAACAGGATCATTCGGGAATCGGCCAAGCTGAAACTCAGTGGCCAGCTCAGCAAATACACTAATGTGATGAAGGGTAAGTTGAGTTTCACAAAATCTATCGGAATTTGTGTTAAATAACACTTTTTAATAATCTTTATTTATCTTGCCCATCAGTTTTGCTTAAATATGACTAACCTCTACACATTACTGGCTTCAAACAATTAAAAATGCAATATATTACCACAAATATTTATTTTAAAAAAATGGAACTTCGGATTTCTTCGACCTAAAAGAGAAAAAGTCTCAAAAAATAACATTTTACTTATTAATCATAGCTTTATTTGGAGCTCTTTAAATTAACTAAGTATCTGGTATTTCGCGACTTATTTAGCTTAAATACATTAATATTTGTGAAGGTAGTAAAAAAAACCTTTTTCGTTTTCAACCTTTAGATTTACCAATAATAATGTACTTTATAACCCCTCAGAATCTAATCGCTAATTTAGGGTCTCCAATTTTTTCTAGGATGGCAGTACCGTTGGTTCACGGTGGATGCAAAAACAGGATCGCTGAGTTACTATTTGTGCGACTCTTCGACGGTGGGCGATGACATCGCTCCTTCGCCCCACGTCCTAGCCAGCGCTCCAAGAGGCCAGGTGCAGCTGGCTGGCGCTGTGGTTTACCCAAGTGACGAGGACTCCAGGACCTTCGCCATCGCCTGTGCCTCGGGCGATACGGTGAAACTGCGGGCCAACGATGCCAGAGCCAGGCAGGAGTGGGTCTCCGGCCTGCGGGCAGTCGTGGAGAGCCACATGAAGGCCATGGACATCAGCAACTCCTCACCGCTGCCCCCGCGGGAACTGCTAGCCGCCTCCGATGCCATGGTGTCCGCTCGTCAGGCCCTGTTTCTCACGGAACAATGGTATAAGACATTAGTAAATAGCTTATTTTTGAGGGGAAAATAGTTGGAAGTCGATCAATTTATGGCTAAATTTGTATATCAAGTGACTGATTTTAACTGGATTAAGAAGGCTAAAGTAATGTAATTGATATTCCCACTAAACCATTTGAATTGTTGAAGTCAGTCAGAAGAATTGCCCTTTAATTTGTATTTCATTTATTTAATATATTTCTTTGCAGCAACGCTTCTCTGGCCAGAGCTATCGAGAGCATTGACTGTGCTTCCTTCTCGCCCACGGATCCCGATCTTCTCCTGCTCAAGGCAATATCGACGGCCAGCACCCAGTGCCTGCACCAGTGCCTCGGGCTGCTCCAGCGCCACCAGGAGATCAATCAGCCACCGGCCGAGGCCGTTCCTCTTGTGCTCTGAGCTCCAAAGATATTTTCCAGTATCCACTATGATATACCCCAATAAACACTAAGCCAAATCGCATTCAAAGTTGGGCTAATGAATGGGTTGATTGGCAGTAAAAAAAACGCTTTGGGTTGGGTTACTTTTCAATGTTTTTATAAAATACTTTTGTTCGTTTCGATTTTCCATTTTTCGATTTTTTGTTTTCTTGGATTAATTAGAACATTCATTTCGACATTTAAAGTTAATTTGAACATAAAGTTTGCACTAAAGTTGATAGAAAATGTTGAGTTTTGGACTTGGACACTGGTCCAGATCGTACAAAGATACACATATCCAGGAGATGTTTAACTGCTAACTTTTGCCATTGTTTATATTACATCCTATTCCGAAAGTAACTCGTTAAGTTTTCGATACGTGTGGAACATCAAAGTCTATTGGGGGGACTGGGGATTACATAGATACTTATATATCGTGTGTGTATATACGGGCTATGGCTATGGTAGATGTTCTTGCGTATGCAAAAATAGTTGTGTTTATCCATTATCGTAATTAACTCTTGTCCGATTAATCAATTGTGTGCTTGCCAAACGAAACGGTGCCGAAAGTATGCCTAAAGGGGTCAACCAAAATATATATGTCCTCTCGATATTCAATCCGTATAATGTCGCCAGACTTTTCAAATAAACCAACGAATCCTGCTGCGTATCTGCGGACTGATTTTTGGGCCGGGACAGAAGTGGAGCAGAGTCCAAATTAAGGCTAGAAAAGGCACTTTAGAAGGGGACTAGTAAGGGAATTAAAGGAATTTATTCTCAGGGTATACGTTGGGGAGCCAATAATTTCAAATCAGAGGCCACAAGTTCTTCCGGATCGCAGCAGTAGTCGTTATACAAAATTTGGATTCTAAATTTTGTCTAAAAATTTTGCTTGTATAAATACGTTTAAAAAAGTTCTCTTGTGTTTTTCTTGATTCATTCTTTTTACAAATTTTGTTTGCGGTGTGTTCATCGCTGAATTTAATTCCGAAAGGCATTTTTTGTGAATTTCTTTTTTTCGTTAAGCCTAAACATTAAATTTAGTTGATTCCATTTGCGTTCGAAGCCATTACAAGTGCTTCTCATTTTCTTTTATAATTTTGTACATTTTTCTTCTCGTTTTATATAAATTATAGACCTAACAAAATTTGGGCACACAATCACCAAGCTAAATCGCTTAAACTCTTTTGATTTCTTTTACACCTAATTAATATGCTGCTGGAGTTGGTATTGGTTTCGGTTCCGGTTTGAATTGAAATTTCATTATCTGTTTCGGATGGTTTTTGGAATGTTCCTGGTTTTCTCTTTCCACCTCTGCTGTAACTTACAACTAAAGAGATCGATCGCTATTTATTTAGTTAGACTGCTGGACTATAACATAATAATACTTTCAAATTTTGATTCAATAAGTACGCTAGGAATATAAATTAGGTGACGAAGATCGCGTGGAACCTAATGGAAAACTGGCAAATATATACGTATACCTTGGACTAGTCAAATTAAACGTACATTTTAAAATATTTTAAGAAAAGTATCTTTAAAGCTTAGGTTTAAATTCGTTTGAATATCATGTATAGGAAATTTTGAATGTTAAATACCGAAGATTAGGAGAAAACTTGAAAATTTATTTATCGTTTACATCTAGTTTATTTACATATTCGAAATGCGAATATAATCAAAGCCACGATTTTTCATGGAATTAAACAAACACTTCTATATATTATGTATAATAGGATTTGATCTCGTTAAATGGAATAATTTTATTTACTAAAAAAATCCTGCATTTCATATTAATTCAAATATGAACTGGTTGCTTACATAGATTGTTTTTTGTGCAAAATGAAGTTCAACTTAAAATAATTTTGAGCAAAAGTTGTTCTCTATTTTAAAACAATATTTAATGTAAATGTAGTTAACTAACCAAGGTATAGGTGTACATATGTGAAGTAAAGCAGCTGGAGCTTAAGTTTTCAGTTCACTCATTTTCATTTTATAACTTTCCCTTATAATTTTCCTCATTTCGTGCCCATTTTACTCGCTGGTGGTGGTTATGGGTTCCACCTTGATGCCACCGCTGCTCGAGGAACTGGGCGCATCTGTTCCCGCTGCTGCCGACGCCCCTCCCCCCGATCTCTCCGGCGGAGCTGTTGCCGCGGCCGCTGAAGACGAGGAAGATGAGACACTGGCGCCCACCAGTTCAGCCAGATCCTCGGCGAAGAGGCGACTGGGCGAGAATTCCCGCTTGTAGCCGGCCATGTCCAGGCCAAGGTCGCCCAGTGGCGAGTGGAGCCGCGGAGTTTCGCTGCGCAGCGGACTGCCTTTGGCCTTGGGCGCATGCTGGCCCATCGAGGTGGAGGCGGAGGAACTGGAACTGGCGCCGAAACCGGACTTGTGGGGCAGGCCACCGCCCACCTGATGGTGGTGCTGCTGCTGCTGTTGATGATGATGGTGGGGGCATGGCCAAGGACCAAAAGGACAGCCACAAGGTCTTCTTTCCTGCAATGATCAGATCGGATGGAGAAGAAGGGGTAGAAGTGTGTTTAATTAACATCAACAAAACAACAATTTTATAAACATTTTTAAAATAACCAAAAAATGTTAACTACTTTACATTTTAATTTCTTTGGTTATATTTTTGTAAACGTCTATGCTCTTACTATAGATATTTTTGCAGCTCTAATCAAAATTATATTATTTCGTTTTTTCCTCAGAGATCCATAATTTGGTTTATTTTAATCTGATTTGGAAACAAAAAATATTATCACGCTTGAGTATAAGATAATGCATTAAAGTCAAGCTATGGGTTGTAAGTTGTGTGTATTAAGTGAAAGCAAATACATTAAGGCAAAAACTTAACTATGATTGAAAAACCAAAAAAAAAAAAATTGTATAAAATCATTTATTACAAAAACCTGTGACTTTCCCCTTGGTTTTCCCCCAGCCCGACTTACCCCGTGCTGATGCTGTTGGTGGTGCAAGGCGATGGCCATGCTGGGCGGCAGATTCGGGACGAGGGGACCGCAGGGCGATGGGGCGTGCCTTGGGCCGGAGCCGCTGCTCAAGGCCGGCGATATGCTGGCCCTGCCTCCGCCCGCTCCCGGCACACCCACGCCACCACCCACTCCGGGGTGGGGGGCAGGTTGAATAGGCCCGGCGGAACGGCCTGATGCTGAGATCCTTGATGCTGCACGGCCGCTGCCATCTGCATCTGCTGCCGGATGTTGTGGGCCACGGCGGCCACCGCAGCGGCAGTTTCCTGCGACATGTGCTGCTCACCGCCCACGCCCACACCCACGCCCACTCCCGCCTGCGGACCGCTGCCATTCGGACAGGCCAATGAGCTGGGCGTGCCTGCCAGGGCGCCACTTGCGCCGGGATAGCTCAGCGGCAGGTCCTGCAAGGGAAACGCGGGCTAACCCGAGAGCAGTTAGTTCAGTTCGAGGATCACAGCCCTATTACAGTACACTTCGCTAAGCTGCCTTGGCATTTAAACACTAATTTATAGTTATCAAGAAACATTACTAGTTATGTCCAATATAATGTAAACATTTTTAGTTACAAGTCAATAAGTCATTAGTTGTAAGAAGACAATTTGAATAGGGCTAACTAATATAAGTTATTAAATTCTTTGACTTCAAATAAGTTTAGAAGTTTATTAAAAAGTTATATAACAAATGAAAATTATCCATAAGCCTATTGCAATATTTAGTTTTTATTCGATTTACAATTCGTATTAATCAGTTGATTTAAAAGTCAAATATATAAAAGGCCATATATTGTATTAAACGTAAATGAAATACAACTTATTTTAAGACCAATATTAACAACGTAAACTAATTTTCGGTTAAGACTTTTAAACTTCACTATTGAATTGAATTTTCTATTTAACAAAAATGTTTGGTTAACCTTTGACTTATACAAATATTTATAAAAAAAAAAAGAAAAGCAATGTTAGATACATAGATTATAAGTTAATTTCAGATTTATTTCTTTAGTTTAAAATGATTTAATTTTAAAAAATGAAAACAAAAATTTCAACACGGTGCCAAAGAATCTCGTTTAATGCCATTAACCATTTACAGCTCAGATAATTATACTGCAGTAATTACCTACCGAATGTCGACCGTAGGGCGGCATATGAGCGGCCAGGCTATCGTCCTTAATGTCCTTGGTGTCGCGGAAAACCACCGTCTTGATGACACCCTTGATGTGCTCGTCGGGCCAGATGCCCAGGAGAATCCTCTGCGGCCTGCCACGCCCCTTGGGCCGCAGATCCGGCCCACCGTCGATGGAGGGACCCAGCATGTTGTGCACCCGGTTCGCATAGAGCACGAATGTGGGATACGGGATGTCATATTTGCGGGCAGCCTGCGACAGCGACAAGCCCTCCTTCAGCACACTGAAAATGGCCTCCGCCATGGTCTCGGGCCGCCAGGACTTCAAAGGACCTCGCTCACGGAAGCGCATGTGGTGCATCAGGTTCTGGTTGGTGTTCCAGCACTTCTGCCACATCGACTGCAGCTGGTACTGGTAGCTGTCTGCTGAAAGATCAAGATGGGAGGGTCCACGATCAGATGGTTTCCAGCACCCTGACTGGGTTTCTTTACAAACCTGCCAGCGTGGAGCCGGTGGCGCCCATCCAAGCATGCGAGTTCTCCATCATCTTGGCCTGCGAATGCGGATAAATAAATGCAGGCATGAGTAATGAGTGAGGAGGAAGTTGCAAGGAGGAGCTTAGCAGGCTGAGTGGTGCTTCAACTAATTGTGTGACTCGCTTTGGTTAGCGCTCGATGTGCCGTCGCCTCTTGTCTCGTCTTGTTTCGAATTCCCGCCCACCTTTTGGCATTTGATTGACATGCAAAATCGACCTATTTTCGTTTAATTTTTATTTTTTGTACTTTGACATCCATGGGTAAAAGGGGTTTTTTGTTTCTGTGACGTTTTTGTAACACAAGCGAATGTGGTGTTGATTGTGGCTACATTAATTATTTATATATCTTATAGAATTATAATATTTTTTATATAGCTTCCCTGAAGAATAAATACTCAGTGAATTTAGATCCCAATATAAAACGTTATTGCGGGTTAATTTGGAAATGTAGTATTTTTCATAAGGGACATCATGATTCTTGCCATGTTGGCTTAAACAAATTTTGTAAGCTATGAATGCCAATTGATTGGAATTTTTATAAGGAATTTAACGAGGTATGGCATTCCAACATTTGACCAAAAAAGTGAGTATAATAACTAGAATAGTTATGAAGATCTATTATGTTAGTTTTGTAGATAAATTTGTGTATATTAAAACATAAGGGTTAATGATACATTTTTTCAATTACTTCTCTTTAGTCCTATAACTCAGTTCCCTGGGGTCTATTTGTATTTTTTAGCTTTGAGTTATTTTATTATATAAAGGGCAATTTTTTGTTCAAACCATAGCGACTCTTATGCATCGATGTTCTAATTCAAATTGCAACGTCAACGATACATTTAACTGGCTGACTGAACCTTCGAGTGGCGACTTGGTTGTCGTTGCTGCGGTTGTCTGTTTGCCGACAGTCGAGTGGCTTGCATCGAATTCACTAATTGCATAACAAAGTAACATTTGCATATTGTTCTACACATGTTAGTGGCTGGATTCGGATCCACCTTGTCGATAACTTCATTACAAAAATTTCCATGCACGGGTAGTGCTGAAAAAAAAGCAACACACACATCGGACTGAAGTAGTTCTGGCTCAGGTGGGCACTTGTGCCCATTTAGCGTTAAGTATTACTTGTAACTTTTTGCCATGTGACTGACTGAGAGTGCTCCTCTCCACTTCGTCCTTTTCACGTCCTTCCCCCTGCATTTCCACAGGCCAGACAATGCATTGTGGCGATGTTCTCAGAAATCGTTGCCTAGTTTTATGGGCCCCGAACATGCAATGGATGGATTTACTTTTCAGCTCATTACGCCGCAAATTATATATTATTCACAAGCTTTTCTTTTTCGCCGTGTAAAATTGCTTTATTTTGGGAGGATGACTAATCCGTCACTACTATTAATTCGTTAACAGTTTATATCCGTTCTTAGAGAAAAACCCGATACTATACACACATAAATTAAAAATAAGTAAACATATTAACTTCATATTGGCATTAAGGTGCGAAATAGCTAAAGCCCCAATAACGCAGAAAGTTTTTTCAAATTGAATGTGGCAAAAAAGAAACCTATGTTTTAATAGTTATTATGAATTATTTATAAATTTTCAAAATAAGAAAAAATTTCCTTGAAATGATTTGTTAGCTGCCATAAATATGAACTAATTTGCAAACTATTGTCTCCTATGCATTTGTATTTGGTCTTTTTATGATGTACCTTTGCCAAGCTTAGTTTCGCCTGATGATTATGAGGCTGTTGCTGCTAAATACTAGCGACTATTGAGACTAATCACGCTAATGCCCAAATCTGTCTCAAAACGCGGACGACAGATGGCGCTGCTGTGCGACTGTGTGTGCCTGAATGGGAGTGTGTGTATGTGGATGTGTGTGGCTATCCAGCTGCAGTTGCCTTCAATAATACGCCACGCCAAATGCCAAATAATTTATTTATTATATGTGCAGCTGACCAAAGCTGACTGGACCCCACACACGAACACACATTTGGACAGAGGTATATATATCCAGAGTCCTGAGTGAGATTTCATTACAACTCATTTGACAGTCTTGGTGCACTCGACGCTGCCAAAATGTCATAGCTGAGTGGCATGCATCGAAAGGGGGTTGCGGGGGGGCTGGCACAGGGAGTTACCTACCATCTACCACCCACTGTACACCGCCCATCGCCCACCGCCCTCCGATTCCCGATCCCATAGCCAGCAGATTAGCGGACACGCATCGCGAACTGCCCCTACACCACCCCCTCTATTTACAGTGAAACTTCGCATAAAAGAACATACATAACTCCAACTTTAAATAACGCAAAAGTATATGAAAATAAACAATTGCCTTATTAACTTCAATCTTTAATAACTAAAATTTAAATTTAAAATAAATGTTTAATATTAAATTTCGTTTATAAAACTAGTTTTTATATAAGGGATATTATAGAATCATTATTATAGAATATTTTTAAATTATCATTTAAATTAATAATATGAATAAAAATCTGATCATCCGTTACTGTTAAATTAAACTTAGAAAAGAGTAATTATTGGTGGACTTAAAATATGTTTAAAACTCATTACTACCCCAATCGCTTATTTAAAGTCCACTTAGTTTATGAAAAAACAATTTTTTTTAAACATAAAAAAAAAATAAAAAAAACGGTTGACACTTTTTGAAAACCTAGTTCCTTATATTGAATATGTACTGTACCTCATTTGTGAGCCTCAACACGAAATTAAGCGAAATGAAGTTGACCACGCTTCGATTTTGGCATCAAAGCAAATCGTTACCGCTTGCTGCTTGACCCACCCTCCCCCGGACCACACCTCCTTTTGCCGCCCACCTTTCCCCTCACCCCCTCGTACCCCTGCCTCTGCTGCTGCACTTGCCGCATGCATTGTTAATACAATTCGAGTCCAACGTCAATAACCAAGTGCCACGAATGGACCATTAGTTGAGTTGCGTGGAGTTGAGTTGCGATTCGCCTGATGCGGGCCCAGTCCATATGTCTATATGGAATATCAGAAACACACACACACTCGCTCTTGCAGTTTGTGCATCTGCATTTATGTATTCTATATATAATTATGCGGCTTAGCGATTGCTTGCCTTGGCGGATTCCTACAATCGGCCCCAAAAGCCATGGCACTCCTTGCATTTGATGGCTCAGCCAGGCAGCGAATTTAATCAATAGTAAAAATAGTTTCTTAAAGCTGGGATTAATTTTCTGGCGTTGAAATTATACCCTCTAAAACTAGAAGACATCGTATGAATGGTTAAATTAATGTTGATCTAGGCATTTTAGAAAGATTAATTTGGAAATGTCTAAACATAAACTTGAATTAATTTTAATTGAAAATGAGTAAACTTTTGAGGTGATTGCATTGATTTGATTTAAAATGTCTTAGCTTACTTGCAAAATATGCAGAATAAGTCTAAAGACAAATTGGAATCAAATCATATTAAATCTAGACTTGAAATGTTGGCAAACTTGGAGTTCTAGTTAAATAAACTGGTTTATCTTATTGTCATGCTAATAACATTGGGGTATTTTAAGCACGTTAGCACTTCAAGTATCGTTGCTTTAAACTTAGACACACTAACTATTATTAATTAAAGCTGTTTGATTAAAAAATATACATCTTTTTTAACATAACCAATTTAAAGTAAAAGCATAATTTTTAACAACAATAAAAGCGGAATTAAGCAAGGTTTTCTCAATATATCTTTAATAAATTTTCAAGTTTGATAAAAATTAGTGTTGTTTTGAATTGTGATCCGTTTCTTTAAACTTTAACTCACTAACTATTAAACAACGATTTTAAGCGGAATTAAAAATAATTTTTTTAAGATATTTCCAATAATTTTTCAAGTTTTATAAAAATTAGTGTTGATTTAAATTGTGATCCGATCAAAGCTGTTAAAAATCGCATCGATCTTTACCCCTTAAAGCTGACTTTCCGGGTTGTCCCCAAATTGGATTATCTAAAAACGATGGGGCGTTCGCATCTTCCGCCATTTTCTGTCTGGAAACGCCCCATGTCAGAGAACCGGGAAGAAGGCGTTCCGTGCGAAACCGAAACCTTCGTGTTTTTTTTGGAGTCAACTTCAGCCTGTTTGAGGCAGGCCCTTCGACCTAAGTTCTCTGCCGGATTTCTGGCCTCTAGTCGGGCGTTAAGACCGCATCAATTGGGCGTGAAGGAAGAGTGATTCCCATCCAATCCCATTCCCAGAAACAGTCCGAGTCAAGCGGCACTTGTGCGGCTCTTCTGCGGTCTCGGCTGCGGGGTGGCTGCCACAATTTCTGATTCGCCCAAGCAACAAGCCTCAGACGCAGTTGTCGTGGCAATGCAATTTAGCCAAATTCACAGCAGGAAACGCCAGCGGAAAGGCAAGGGCAACAAATTCTCTAATGTCTAATGTGAGGAGAGTGTAAGAAAAAATAAATAAGTACCCCAGTTGATAGCATATCGAAAAAGGTATGCCCTGTACTTTTTATTTTGATTTTACTTTAATACAATATTTATGTTTCTAACAAAAAATAGCTTATAATAATTTTACAATATAGAAATAAGAATTTTGGTAAATCATTTACAAAACTAAATGACGATAGTTAGACAACTCCAACGATTTTTTTTTAATTTAATCATTTAAAAGGGTCTTATAATATTTTTCATAATTATTTTTGATAGAACAAAAAATATCAAATACATGTATGACAACTTTTAGCCTGATTTTTAAGCTCTATAAAAATTAATGTGCCAAAGCATAAATAAAAAGCATTTTGGTAAAATAAAAGGTTTTTATGTTTTTTTTATCATTTTATATTTAAATATTCTATTCATTATATTTATAAGATGTGGTAAAGGAGTTAAAAAACCGAAAAATCTTAATTTATTAAATCTGTTACCCACTTTACACCCAAACAAATATACCCCTCTGTTTATTGATTACCTCTTACAAAAAAGAATCGAGTTTGTTGGGGAGGAAACGAATTCTCCATCCCCTCGACTGGACAGATTTTCCGTGAATCACCCCTGCTTATTTTTTCAAGAAATTCCCAATCTTTTGACGCTCGGGAAATTGTCAAGTGCCGGTCCAAAGTGTGTGGCTGCGATTGTGTGCGGGTGTGATTGGGTTCGTGTTTGTGTAAAACCGAAAATTAATTAGCGTGAAAAGCATTATTGAAAGCCAAGTCAAATAGGCTGTGCAGGGGTGAAGTGCGGGGTGTGCGGGGTGGCTGACAAAAACTTGCATTAGTTTTTGGGGCTAAGCCAAAGTCGGGCTCATTTCCTAGGCTTTTCCTTAAAAGCAGGAAGAAGCACATGTGGTTTAATTTGATTTAGTCGCAAAACTTGCAGCCAATACTCGACTTCATTAAAATTCTGCAGCAACTGAATCAAAATCAACTTGGGCCTCGTAGTTTTTGGCGCGCACTTTGCTACTTGAAACATCAATTACATCGCAGGGAAGTGGGTGGGGTGTTCCCATTTATAGGAATATATTTCCTATATCCTCTTGGTGCCCCCACATTTTCCCCATCCAACCCGGCCATATCCTGCAATGCTCAGCCCTTAGGCGCAGCCAACGAGTCGTTGTGGAGTGTGCTAGGATTTCACTTGAAAACTGCAATCAAGTGAATTTTGATATATATACACACTCGCAGAAATATGAAAAACATTTTTTATTGACTTAAGATCGTTTTATTATTGACTTAAAGCTGTAACTGAAACATTTAAGATGCCTAAAAGTACATTAGAAATATTCTTCTGATGAAAGTTAAGTAGAAATAAACGTTGTGTTATAAAAGAAATTAAAATATAACCAACGTGTGACCTCGAGTTAAATCAATAAACTTTAAATAATATATATTTATTTAACTAGAATATCTATTATTGATCAATTTTAATTTTCTTTGCTTTGTCATTTTACAAGATCCGAGTTCTACTAAGTTAAATGTTTTAAATATATTTTAAAAACCTTAACAATGCTTTATATGTTTATGGAAGATTATAAATGTAATTACAAAATCCGTTTAACTTTGGTGTTTTTTTTGTTTTGAAAAACTAATTTTCACAGTGCATCTGCATGTGGAAAAACTTCATGGATTTAATAATCAAACCATTCGATGGTTAAAATGTTCCTCGAGCAGCTCTCCAGTCCCCTCATCGAGCTTTCTCCGCTCTCGACTTGTTCGTCATTTCCTGTACAATTTTATTATATTTCATACATAACTGTTACCCCGTTCTACCGCCCATTTGCCCAATCCCCCCAGATATATATATATATATCGACGGATATAGCCCGGCGATAACAACAACACGAACGGCAAACGGCGAACGTTGCCTGTAAAATTTATACAAAATACAAATCGTTCGCTACATTATGAGGAATACAGCTCATTGGGATGGGTATTCCGAGGGGACAGGAACCGGGGTTAGGATAGTATTTGCTCATATGTTTGTTGCATTTAGCGTTCGCTCTGGGTGAGTGGAAATAAAGGAAAAATCAACGAATGCCGAGCATGGAAGTGTTCAATAAATTTTTACCGCTGAGTTAAGCTTGAATGGAAATCAGGGGTGTGGAAACTGTGGAAAGGGGTCAGCAGTCGCAAATGGTTGGGGGATTTTAAATTAGTATTTGCTTATTTGAAAATATTTGTGAGTCGTAAACTAGCAACACAAAATGGTTTGTAATAGCTAATATATTTGCTTTAAGTTCGAAATATTTCGAAGTAAATCTATAACTGCAAATTAAACCAAGTTTTAAAATAAAATTCCAAATGCTTAGGTGTATGTGCAGAAGGTAATTACTCATTTACCTGTATATCCCTATAATTAAAGTTGGTGCTTTGACTTTGTTTCGCTTTAAATGCTTTGCACTTTCCAGACTAATTGCGGCAATCATGCTTAGCCAATCTTCACTGCCCCCCCGTGGCAACTCTATAAACTTTAATTTTGTTGTGCGCACAATTTTTTATCATTGTTTTGTTAAAAACTGCAGTAATTTATACATCGGGCATTGAAAAAGAGAGAAAAAGTTTTGCAAACGCAGGCAAAAATTGAGTGGAATTGGATTGGAATGGCAGTCGGCGATCAATCGACAAAATAATGCGTTAACTTTTACGTAAAACAAACAACAAAGCCAACAAACACACGCAACTTTCCAGCAGACCAGAAAAACAAAAGGAAAACTGATGAGCAGGAGGCGGAGGGGGGGAACAACTTTCTGCAGCTCAAAACAGGCGGAAAAAAGCGATTAGAAAAAATTATTGCATACGCCGAAGCCTCGATAACTGGCGCAGCAAAAAACAAAAACGAACAAAAAGTTTAAAATATCGCTGAAAGTTTAGGCACACGCAGATATAGTACGCATTTTATAGTTCGCTGCGAATTCAACATCAGCCTGTTTTCAACTTTATTATGCAGTTATTTTTAAAGGTTTGGCATTTGATATGGAATTTCTTTAGAAACGTAAAAATTCATATTTTAAAAATTAAGAGTAAATACTCTTATAATATTTAAAGAAAGAGTTTCTTTGTGACCAAATCTCTCTAATATCCAACTAACTAAACTGTAGCTATGAAAATGTAAATTGGAAAATCGCAATGATATTATTAAATTCCTAAATGATGGTCTCGTGACTATTTTCCATTGTTGTTTCAAATAAATATGAGCCCAAAAGTCCCTGAAAAACCCGCCAAACTGTCAAATCATAAACCAAAAGCCAAGAGCGACTAAATGCCAATTAATACAAATAGCCATATAGAAAAATATATTCAATTATTGGAAAATTAAAATGTAAACGAAACGCAGCCAGTTTGGGTATCGGTTTCCGATTCGGTTCGGCCGTCATAAATTGTGGCACCTAATAAATTGACACTCTGTCATTGTGCGGCATTTACAGTTTATAGTATGTGTTCTCTTTGTGTTCACACCACCCAACCACCCACTGGTGACCAACACGCCACCCACCAACCCCCCTCCCCACCCCGCAGGATGTTTCCCCTTTTTTTTGCAGCACACTTTGGCAGGCTGTGTGTGTTGCATGCAACAATTGTGTGTGCAGCCGAACATGAAAAAAAGGCCATCAGCCAAAATGCAAAATCCACCCCAACTCCAAAATACATTCGATTCCTGCACCACCACCCCCTCTCCCCCTCTCCTCCTGGTTGTTGTTGTTGTTGTGTGGTGGCTGCTGTGGTCGAGTTGTGGTGCACCGCAGCGTTTAAAACGGTTTGCCAGTCATTTTTTCACATCATTGATTGCTTATTAGATTATAAACCGCGCCACTGACTCGGACCCTTGTTTTTTTTATACACATTTTATTCGGCTCGTGGCACGTGCTTCGATGCCTCCCTACTCGTAATGTCCTGCCAACAACATCGCAATCAACATCAACAGGAGCAGCAAAAAGTGCAACAAAAAAATGAGGATATATATATACATATATGTACTATCCTGCATCTGTTGCAATTTGTGCGCCCGAAAATAGGCAGTACCATTTTATATTGGCCAAATATTTTGGCATGGCTTTGGCATATTTTTTATGGCCAGCGACCATTAAAGATGCGTGATTTATAACATCGAACAGGATCTGCAGTCACTTCGCGGAAGGTGTGTGCATTTTGGCAGGGTGAATAAATAAAATAAGGCATAGAATTCCGCGGAGTAATTGAAAGTGCAGCTGGACAAGTGAAGTCAATAAAGGGCTTTTAATTTATATATCTAGTGTGATATTTTCTATGAGCGAATAGCTTTTTTTTAGTAAAATGCAGTTGCTTATTTTGCATAACAAAATTTAAAATAAAGCTATTGGTTCATGCTGAGGTAGCAAACCATAATTGCTATTTATACTAGTCACAATAAAGGCTATCTTTTATGTGAATATATATTTATACATTTGCATTTAATTTGTATATTTACTTTTTTACTAACAAAATGAAAAGATAGGCTAAATATAAGAATAAAATAATATATGAGTAAATATTCTAAAACATGCAAATGAAAGAACACAAAGTAAACTTTAAATAAATTATTCCCTTGGAAAGAGGAAAACCGAGCCAAGTTAATGAACCTCTTGGCATTTATATATTTATCTTGAGCTCCGTCGTTAGCCAACTTTATTTATATAAATAAATTAAAATATGCAAATGCACATAAATCTGAAGAGGTGGGCCAAAGGAAAGCCCTAATTCCGGGATACTTTCCCGCTAGTCTTCTGATTAAGGACTCGCTACCTTTGCGGTATCAGACCTCTCCTTATCTCACCTCAATTTTATGTCTGAGAAATGGCGAATCGTCTGCAGGAAAATGTCTACCCTGAGCTTTCCTCTGGAGCATGGCTAAATTTAATTTTATATTTTATGTGCGCACATCAAAAAATCCTTGGCGGGGTTGTCAGCTCGAGAGAAAGTTGTGTGTTGGCCCTAAAATATGAAAAACAATTAAGCCGCCGTCTGGCTCTAAATTCGGGTGGGTTAAAAACTGGGTTGCGGTGGGTGGTGGGCGGTAGGTGGTTGTGGAAAATGGCTGACTGGCTGAGTGGCTCGGGGCTGGTTCATTTTCATTCCCAGTGCAACATTCAAATGCTGCAACAAAATGAGTATTATGTATTTCGATTCATAATGAATTATTCAACATTCAGCTTGCATTTTTTATAAGACAACGCGGCAGAAACTTCACCTGGAAAATGGGCAAAACCGGGAAAATGGGTAAAGGGCCAGAGACAAGACTCTTGCTGCAATTTAGCCATAAAACGAAACGAACAACGACAACCAAAACAACAGCAACATCAGGCAACAACGAAGGCCAGACAAAACTGACACTGGCAGTCTCAATTTCTCTGCTCATTCCAGCTCTCATTCTCAGTCTCATTCTCGTTCTACCTGTCGTTCAGCAATAAAATTTAATAAATTATTTACGCTGGCAAAATGCATATTTGTTGCATCATCGAAGTGGAAACAAGGGAACTAGCCGAGATTTTCTTAAAGTTTCGCGCAGCTCAATAAGTTTTCGACTCCGAGCAATGTGCATTGTTTCCTGGCACTTGGAGAAATTTTAGTGATCTTAATATTAACTATGTGAAGTCGCTTTCTTTCCTTTTTCCTATAATTAACTTTGAAAACTGCACATTTAGACATACCTTTAATTGTAAAATACAATTCTTTGGAAGTTTTATGATGCGAAAAATGTAAGTTCAATCTCCAAAAAATATATTTTCTTAATTTTGTTTTCTTAATTGAGCTAGCCATTTTCTTTGTATTTTTTTTAATTAGTGCTATTTATATGCCAACCAAAACCTTTATATTTATTTTTTTTATTATACAAAATTACAAAAATATATTTGTGCTTTCCTTCATAAATTTCAATTACATCATTTATTTCTTCCCGTGATGATTATGTTTTACAGTAACCTATATTATAACCAATATTCTGGTATTGACGTTTAAAACCGTTTGCAGTGATAATATATAATATAAGCCTAATAAAACATTGAGATTTGGGATGAAAACTTTTTTTTCGGTAAAAAATTAAATTGATAAACAGAAAATGGACTTTCTCCAATGTTCAATTACAATTATATCTTTGATTTCCCCCAGTGCTTATGTTGTTTTTACAGTAACCCACTCTGAGCCCAATTTTCCGACGAGGGCATTCACAAAAAGTTTACTTCGTTAATCTATGCAGACGGCGAGCAAAAGTATTTTGCATACGGGGAAAGGTGGATCGTTGTTGATGGTCTTTGGCTGTCCGTCAGTTGGTTTGTTAGTTGGTTGGCCGCTTTCGTTGCCACTTTTCAGGTCATAAGACGTTACGCTCCTCACCTCCCACGAGTAATATTGTAGTGGAAGTGGCAACATTTCGTTCTATTTTAAAGACATTTCATGTTGTTGCCACTGCCGCCGTCAGTTCTCGAGATTGGCACTTGATTGGCGTATATTTCCTGTTGCATATTTAAGTTTTAGCTTAGTGCCGATAAAGTTTTCCAAGTGCATTTCTATTTGTATAGCAAAACCAGGGCTATTTTCAAGTGGCGGTCTGTGGGTGGTGGCCATTTAAAGCTGAGCTTAACTTTTAGCGATCGAAGTGCGATATCTTTTTGGGGGCTTTGTTAAGCCCATTTAATTAAATAAATGAAATAAGTAAGAGTCGCATGCATTGACATTTCATCTGTCGCGTAATTTATAATTTCTGTTGCCATTATGGTTGCGACTCCTTCTCTTTTCAGCCCTCTTACATTGTTGTTGACTGCGCTGCGAATATTTCGCATTAATATGGCGGAAAATCCATAATCGAATTATAGCTCTGCGGCTCTTTTGTTTACCATCTCACTGTATCTGTATTTCCCCGAACCAAACGTGAGTGTGTGTCTGTGCTCGGCTTTGTTTGTGTGTGTTTGTATCGCTTTAATTGAATCCTTAACACTTTTGAGCTACTTACGTCCAACACGTTGCGTATGCGTAACTTGTTATTATTGCCGCCTGAATTGTTGGTGCCATTGATCTAGGGCTGGCAAACACTTTCCAGGACTTAAATTAAATTCTTTCAATTCGGGGATAATCCTTTGAGATCTTATAAATTAAGAGGGAATGTTCGTAATTGGTTCTTTCTTGCTTCCTGTGGGGTTTATCTTTTTTGATAGAACTTAAATATTCGGAATCAACTTAAAATACTTTTATCGCTTAATACTTTTTATCGCTTTTATAAGTAAAGGGATTTTGAAGGGAATAAAAATCATGTTTAGATGAAATTAACAATCTAATTCTATAGGATATTGTTATAAATATATTTATTCTGAGTTCTTGAGTATCCTTTTAGAACAGTTGTTTTGTTTCTGATTCTTCATAAATGAAATTTTTAAAATATTTAATATAATATTTATTTTTTGTACCTAAGTAATTGACATTTTATTAAATTTTGTATATTTTATATTATAATCTCTGTTTTTTATCCCCGACATTTCCAGACGTTTGCATCCCTGAACCGCTGACTCTTTTCCGATTGATTTCTCTGCTTTCAATAAACTGAAACAAACAATCACTTTTATTCCCCTGCAACTTTTTGCAGCTCCAGGTTGGTGGCTTCCTCCCCGGCATTCGATTATTTTTATATATATTGCCACACGCAGCTTATTGGCATATTGACAATTACACGGGCGATACATATAAATTAAGCAAACGGCAGATCGGTTGAAAAGGGGGCAGTGGGTGGCTGTTGGGTGGTGGGGGGGTTGGCGGTCGTGAGCTGGAAGTTGAGGCTGACTGACCAGAGACGTCGGCAGAGGCAGCGGCAGCGGCGGCGGCAGCGACGGCTGCTTGATGTGGCTGACCAAATTTAATTGACAACTTACTGTTGCATTTACCAGCGGGGAGTGGTCGAAAATCGGGGGCGTGGGGACGAGGGGGCGTGGCGGCCTCAGAAGACCGAACCTGGCAATCTGTCACAGCTCAAAGATACATTCACACAGATACTCGCTGACCTGCGCCAGGCTTACAAATTAAAATTCAATATTAACGACTCACACCAGCGACGGCAAAAACGGAAATATAAAAATAAAATGAAAATAATTCAACAGCTGCATCAGACGGGCCATTGATGATGGAGTGACTGGCAGTGAATTTCCATAATCGCAGTGACTTCATAAAAATTAATCCACGATTTTAATATAATTGCAATTGGGGCCAGAAGATAACAGAGTGTGGAATAATGAACCTCAATTTCGGGAAATCATTTTACTTAATCCTTAATTAATGAAACCTTTATTAAATTCAAATTACTTTATTTTTTTGTTTTTCTTAAGAAATGACTGCATTTATTTTTTAAATCACATAATCTGTCTTTTGTGCGATAATTTTGTTAATTGTAACTTTTTGCTCTAACAAATTTATGTATTATTTATACATTAAAACACTTGGACACCTCAAAAAGCAACCCTTTTTTATCCCAGAAGTGTGTGTCTGTGGGTAAATATTTTTAATACGCGTCGTATCCAACCGCAATACAAGGCAATTAAATATTTCGAAGCGGAGGCAGAGCAAGTCCTTTTCCCCTCCCATTTTCCGGCCCTCAAAGTGAGGCAGGAAAATGCCTGGCAGCGTAAAAAACGCGAACAGCAAACAGTTTATCCTGCTCCTGCCAGTTGGTGGCCGTGGTCGAATGTTTCTGTTTCTGTTTCTGTTTCAGTTTCAGTCATCTGCATCTGCATCTGATTGTCGCTATCTTTTTGTTTTCACTGCCGTAGTAAGGGGTATTTCAAAGGGTGAGAGGTGTATTAAAATTTAGTATTTAACTTTTTTAATGTATTATTTACTTCAATACTAAAAACGTGACCAACTGTATTAAAAAGAAATATAAAACTTCTATAAAATTAAATCATAAAAGTTGCCAGAAACATTTTTAAGTTTAAATAATATTTATTTTATAGTGTTTCTTAACTTTGCAAAACTTCGAAAGCTAAAATACTACTTCAACTTATTTAAGTACTTTGTTACAGGGTAATTTCCATTCGCCAAAATCAATTATCCGCCGCTTTTCCTTGTTTTCCCCGCTATTGTTGTTGCTGATGGCGGCTGTGGCAGAGTTGAATTCGCATCCGCAGTCGCCTTCGTTGTCTTTTGTTTTAATTGGCGGCCATAATAATCAAATAATTTGTTTATTGAAAACATTTTTTACAATTATGTAAACAACAAATTGATATCCGAAATGAAAAATGGTTTCACTTGGCGATGGCAATATTCTTGTTTAATCGTCTGCGGATAGTCAGTGAAAACCTGGCTTTTCTCGTTGGGGAATGCAATTATTATAATAATGCCATCTCGTTGCCTCTTCCGCTGCGCCGCCTCGTTTTTCCCCCCCAGGTTTTCCCCACCAGTTTTCCACAGCCCTTCATGCTGCAGTATGTCTGGCGTCAAATGTCGCACTTTCGGCTGGCGTGGAAAATTCGTCGCGTGTCGGATGCCTCAAGTGTCAAAGTATGCGGCGGATGATTAAAAAATTCCTGTCCTGCGGCGTGTCCGGGGACAGGAGGTTAATTAAATATTTATCGGCGCATTATCAATGCAGCGGATACAATTGATTTGTGTTATTACTTAATGAAGACATCCTGCCCTTTTCCCTTCCCCGATATCTGAGATATGCAGCCTACTTTCGGGCTGCTGGGAAATTTAAGTTTTCTAGGATTATTATTAAGTCTTTTACATTTTATGTGAATTGTTTACTGAACTACAATGTTCTCGAATATGTTTGTCTTTCATTTTAATTCTTTATAAAATACTGTATATTATTTATGTACTTTAATGTAATTTAAACAATTTTTTATATTATTTTGAAATGCCTGCCTAAAAATACTTGGCCTAGAAATCTCCAAAAATTACTGCCATTTTCCCTCTCTTGGTAATTAAAAATTTACCTTAGCTCGCAGTAAAATTAGAAAGCCTCACTTTTCAGTGGTTTTCCTGCTGTCCGAAACACATAAAATTTCGCGGCAGGGTAATTGCAAACGCGTCTAAGTTTTCGAGTTTGGCCCTTGGAAAACGATTTTAATATCAAATTACAGGCGAAAGTATTCATCATGAATACGGTCGACAATTATTCGACGCATACTCGGAATAGTTTTAGTTTTTGGCTTTTGCACTTGATCGAATTTTCCCCTCCCCCCACCGCCAATTTCCCATCCCCCTTCGGCCACGCCCCCTCCATCAGCTGACAGTTTGTTGCCCTGCCATGTGCCAAACAATTTGCTAGCTAATTTGTGCTGTGCGTCCGAAAAGGGGCTGGGAATGCGGGGATTGGGAATGGGGGGGGGGGGTGGTTGGGTATGCATTTGATAAACTGTCAGGGAATGGCAACTTCACTTTGGGCATATTTAATGAAAATGTTGCCAAATGGGTTCCACGAACAGCACCGGAAAAGGGGGCGAGGTGGTCTGATTTTGACGTAACACTTTGGATGCGATTTGACATGACAAATATGTGCGTTGGGCGATGGCAAACAGCAACAAACTGGTGGAGGAGACAGCACCACCCCCCCGAAAACAGAATCATAATCATCCCCATCGTCATCATCTTTCGGTGATTATCGTCATTATCCTGGGCCCGAGCGATGATTATGGTGCTTTTGACTAACGGGTAACTCTGGAACACGGCCTGCAACTGCAGAGCTGCAACGTTTCGCATTTGCGCATTGCATGATTCAATAATGATTGAATTAATTGCGTTAATAACTGACACTAGCTTGGTCGGCAGGAGGATCCTCGAGGACTCCAGCACATCCTGTCCCGCTCAAAGGCGCTTTGTGTCCCCCATCTCCACGATTTGAGCCAATCTTAAGTGTGCGCGTGGCAAGCCGTAGACAGAATCCGGGCTCGCAAATCGAATTTGTTGCTAAGTAGCCGCAGTCTTAAAGGGGCTGCATTTGGAGATGGAGATGGAGATGCAGATGGAGATGGGGTTGGCAATGGGGCAATTGGAGGTCTCGAATTTCTGATTTTGATTTGCGCATTACGCATACGCCGTGTGTGTGGCATGTGGTCTCGACCACCCCTTCTGTGTTTGTACGGGTCAGACTGCATAATTGTGCCATTGTGGGGAGTAAAGCGATTTTGGTTTCTGATTTTTAAAGCTACTTGTTCTAAGGCATTTTCTAAAATTTTTAAAATAATTATTTTTGCGCCCTTAAGAAAGTGATTCAATTTATTTATTTAAGAAAATGACAGGGAAAAATGTTAAACGTGTGCTTGAGTAAATAATATTTTTAGTAAGCCAATTTCGAAATCTAAAACTTTTGAGAGTTTTAAGTTCACTGGTATTAAACTGAATATTAACAAAATTTGTTGAATTTTTGAATGTTTAAAAACAATTTTTCAGAATTCACAAACGTTTTAAGTTTTATTTTGTAATAGTTTTTATTTTTCAATTATTGTTTTTTTTATCAAAACTTTAAAAAATTTAAATTTTTAAAAAGATTCTTAAAGGGGTTTTGTATGTTTTATTTTGTAATTTATATAATTTCCAATTTCCAACCTTCTCTTCCAACCTAATCAGGCTTCACTGCACTTGCCTTTGGCTGAGTTTCTGCTCAGTTTCGGGTTTTGTCTCTGGACACTTTGTGGGAGTGACAGTGGCAGTTTGTAGTTGTTGTTTGATTGATAACATGCGATTAATAAAATATTGAACGGAGAGCAACACCCGCACACCTCCGGATCCGAAATTTGCATGCGACATTGCAGCAAAAATGCATAAATCACTAATCGGGTGGCGGGGGGATTCCCCCCCCTGCGTGGCCCGCAGCAAATCTATAATAAATTGATGAGCCCTGGCCAGTTTTTGTGTGTGGTTATTATTAGATGACTAATATAATTTGTTTATTTGCCATGCTCTCACATTGATGGATCTGTTCCGGCTGCCTGGCTTCGAATTTGATGGGAAAACTGCAGTGATTCTGCACCCCGAATGCTGCAAGCATCTTGTCCTTTGTTGCATTTTAATCAGGCAAATGTATATGTTGTATATTAACATATGTGCACTGCACACCTGCACCGACGCATCGAAGTATTTCCTCGCTTTTGTATCAATGATAATTATTTTTCTGCCTCGTCGCCGTCGGCTGCACACACAAAAGGAATCAAACAAAACTTTGTCCCTTTGTCTAACATTGATAAGGGGGAAAAGGAACGGCGTGCCAAATTAAAAGTGAGAAACAAATGCGAACACACAAAGGTGCCAAAGGTTTTCCCCCTCCTCCCTCTCACCTGTCTCAGTTTTTTAATATTTTTCTGCAGTTCGCGAGTGAACGAGTTCAGCTTTTCTTTTCGGAAAAACTTATATGCATATGCGCGACAAAAGCAAATAATAATCATATAGGACAATGGCAGCAGACAGGCTGAGTGGAGGATTCCTACACTGCTAGGAAATCTTAAAAAACAAGTATTAGATAACCCATCTTAAATCTACTTTTTAGACCAACAATATCAATTAAACAATCAATTAAAATAAACAACTTTATAAACATTGAAGTATAAAGCTATATTCCAGAGTGATTTTGTTTAAGCATAATTAAGTGTTCTTAATATAATTTATTGCTTTATTTTAAACTATTCAATTTGATATTGTATATTCCCAATTAAATGTGCCTACTTATATTTAATTAAATTATAATAATTCTTAATTTATGAACCTTTTTAAAGATTTATAGTTTTTTTGGTGTTCAAATGATCTGTTGGTAAGTAACCAACAAAATAAATATGTTTAGGGTAAGGGTTGAGTTTATTTTACAAAAAAGGGCATAGTGTGAATGATAAAACCTTACTTATTTAAGTAAAGAAAGGATGAATTTGTGCACACATATTTTAAATAACTTGTTATACTTTCTTTTTCTGTGCATTCAGGGCAGAACCTTCTTGCTAAGGAGCTTTTCTCTTCTGTCCAGTTTTGCTGGCCGCCCAGTCAAGAGTGCAGCAAATGTGCAGCCCCCTTTTTCCCCAATTTTCAACCGCCCACTTTTCCCGCCCCAAAGAGTGTGCATTGGCTTTTACAAGTCAGAGTTTTGCCAAGTCTTCTACGGGTTTGCAGAGGAATGCAGCTGCTCCGGCCACTTATTTATTTCAGCTTCCCTTTTGGCTCGGCACTTTTGCACTCGACTTGACTTTAAAGCCCCGCTAAGAGCAAGCTCAACAAGTGTTTTTCCGAGGGGTTTTTGCGGTTTGGGGAGGTGAGGACAACAAAACAACACAGCACAAGGAGCACAAAAAAAAAACACAAACAATGAAAGCGTGAAAATATCATGTCGACTGTGGAAAGTCAACCTTTTTCAAAAGGACGAGGCGGAGTTGGGTGGCTGAAAGTAGCAACCACATTAGAAGCCCCTCAGCAGAGCGCCAAAAGTGACGCCCCCTTTTCCCCGAAAAATCCTGCAAAGGCGGGAGGGGGTGGGGGAGGTGGAAAATGTCTGCGATGTCTTTTCATGTCCTGCGTTTGTCTGCTCTGCTGGCTTTTTATTTTTCCGGTTTTTTTTTTGTGGGGGTTGCTTGGCTTGTACTTGACCTTGAAGCCACACAAATGCAATTTCCGAGTGTGTCTGTGTGTAGCACACTTTTTGGGGCTGCCTTTTTTGGGGTGGAGAATTTTCCTGTTACTTGGACTTTTCGCAGCATCCTTGCTGGAGAATCCTGCTGCCTTGGTGGAAACTGTTTGCGTTGATTTCGGCATATTTTTGCTGTGTGCGTGTGCGTCGCAGGCCTATGGCGAAATTACGCAACGGAACAATTGTCCTTTTAAAGCATATATCTCTCATTCTCTCTGTGTGTGTGTTTGTGTCAAAATATTTGTGGTTTCCGGGTTTTTGTGGCTTTTGCCAGCGGCTACAGCAGATTGAATCCGGGGCAACATGTTGCCGTAACTTGTTGCTTCGGACAAGTGCAGAAATTTTAATTTGTTGATTTACTGGTGATATTAAAAATGGGTGAAAAAAAAATACATAATACCCATAGTTCGCTTTCTCTGTGTGTTATTTATGTTATGCATATTTAATGGGCTCTTTTTTCTGCGGCCTCTGCCATTTGTCAATGTTAAATAATTTGCCTGCATTTAGTTTTTGCTGTGTTTTATTCAACTCGTGCGTGGGCTGAGTTTATTAATTTTGTAATCCGATTTTTTGCGTGCGCTTTGCCTCTAATTGCCGGCAATTGCATTTGGCCTAATGCGACATTTGACTTTTGTTTGGGGGCTGTGATTTGGCATTTATGGCTTTTGCTATTTACGCCAATTTGTCACACAAAGACTAATGCGATTTGTTGATCAGGTTCGAATGTAATTAATAGAAACTGATAGCCGATTATTTATTTGCCACCTACGAGTTGCAAGCACAAAAAAATAGGTGAATTCTAAATTCAATTTTTATTAATTTTGTTTATGCAAAATATTATTACCATATTTATTTTGTGCTTCTGGTTTAGTTAGATAAAGTGTGAATTGTAACTGATGACCAAAGGGCTGATTTAATTTTAGTTTTTTTAATTGACTATTAATATTTATATTGAATTGGTTACCAAAATCACTTCGAGCATTGATTAAAGCTTAATTGATTGGTTTATATTTGATTTTCATGTATTTTTGCTTAAGTTTACTAAGATCGAATAGATTAAAATCTGAGCTAACATATTTTTCTGTGTGCGAGGCCAACGATTTTTCACCCACCGGATTGCACAACTCAAAAAGTAAGGCACTTCCTGCAAAACGTTTGAATAATTCATTCCCCAACTCCCCAACTATCAATTGCAACATGCTGATGAAAAAAACGCTTACAAAACACTGCAAAAATAATAGGCAGCAAACGGCGGCAGGCAGCAAGTAAAAA
The DNA here is from genome assembly GCF_018152115.1 of Drosophila rhopaloa. NCBI lineage: Eukaryota > Metazoa > Arthropoda > Insecta > Diptera > Drosophilidae > Drosophila > Drosophila rhopaloa. The sequence continues at coordinate 12,613,916 of NW_025335043.1, forward strand.
GTGTTTCTCTCTGTATTATAATAATAAAGTGGCAAAGTAGCAAGTGGCATAAATTGCAACCTCATTCAAGCGATTCGAGGCCGAGGCGGAAGTTGTCGTCAGTCGTGGGCCAAACTGAATTGCGTAGACCCAGTGTACACTGTACTATATGTGTTTATAATAATTGTTTTTCTTGCAGCCCGTTGTTTTTGCAGTCGCCTTCTGCTAAAAACCCAACGTCAGAGCCACTGATATTTATCTTTTCCATGCGAGTGTAAGTAAGTAAGACGAGTTCCTCCGCCGTCCGTTGTCCGCTGTCCGTATGTAGATTTGCAATCAACAGCAAAAAGTGAGGAAAGCAACATGGAACACACTCGCACACAAAACACTCATATGAAAAACATAAAAAACTTAAAACTAAAACAAAAAGCCAGCCACAACAACAAACACTTTTACCTTTGGTAAACGAAGGTTTACATACTCTTGCAATGTATCTTTGCGGTCGAAATATATCATAAAATAAATATTAATATAAATATTTTTATTCTATATTTTCTTTTTTTTATAAAACTCACTACATTTTTTTTCCTTTTTGAGCAAAACGAATTAGGCATAGTAATTTGTCAAGTTTATTTATATTTATGGAGTATCGTATCAAAGGTAGGCCATTAAGAAGGTCTTTTTAAAAATGATTAATTTTTAATAAACGTGGACTAGAAAAACCCTTTCTTCTAAAACAGGCTTTCAACATAAATCCTTCATTTTGAAATAATATTTAAGAATATCATCATATCACTTAAAAATAAAATATTTAATTTATCTTATATCTTCTACCTTCTGATATTAAGAGAAAACCCTTTTTAGGGTATTATAAAAACCGGCAACAAAAACAAGTGTAATGTGCTCTGTTGCGGCAATAATCACTGCCTGTTTTTGTTATTGTTTTTGCATTTGTTGCCTGTGTTGGTGTTATTTTTTTTGTTGCTGCTCTGTGCCACATATGAATGAATGCCCCGGCATTGTTGTTGCTACACGCCACTAGATGTCGGCATTTAACTTCTCAACTTTTTTGCATTTGACCGCGTGTGGGCGGATAAAGGGGGCGGTGGTGGTGGGTGGCAGGTGGGTGGTTGAATAGTGGCTGTAACGTGGAAGAAGCAAAAGCAAGTGCAGGAAACTACTTTGCATTTAATTGTCTGTAATGACGTGCAATATAAAATGTTAAAAATCTGCACTAAAATCCAAACACACAAAAGTTGGGGGATGTAAAAAAAAAGAGAACCAGAAGTGCTTTCTTTTTTAGAGCTGCTAATTGAGTGAAAGACGGGAAGAAACAATAAAGGAAATAGCCCAGGCAACTTCTGGGTTTCATGAAAAATAACATAACCCTCATATAAGTTGGTTTGTGGTTTTTATTCTTATGTTAATAATTAGGGTAAATGAGGGTAAATATAAAATATTTTAGTTAGGAAAAATTTTACATATGCAACCAAAAGATTGAAATGGGATGAAGTTTATGTAAATATGTTATTAAAAAAAAAATGTTATTTAAAAATGAAAAATAATCAAGCTCGTTTTGATAAATATAAATCATCTTCATATTTATAGACAGTCCTAACAAATGGTTATGTTTATGATATTTATTTAAAAAGAATCTTTTAAAATTCAAATTTTACTGACAATATGTTTGATTTTCAGTGAAAGCAATATATTTCCTCCTTAATTGCCTACGACAAAATTCAGGCGGTAACCTTGGCGGTTTTCCGAACAGTTGGCATTTTAAATTCCGGCCAAGTGTTTGGCTCAAAGTGTGAGCTCCATAAAAAATGCAGGGCCAACCCTTGGCGATCTCAGGTCTTAAATCTCACCCCTACAAATCAATACGTGCGCAATTGTGCGCTAAAACCAAACATGAATATTTTCACTTATTATTTTCATACATATAAAAAATGAGGGGGTTTCAGGCACAGGGTGCACAGGAAATCGACGCACTCCGTCTCTATTGAGCCGTGAATATGTTGGAATATATAATCAAGTGCCGCCGGGGGTTGTGCCCGTAAGTCGGCACCGGAATGGGACACCCTTTCCACTCAGACTTCAGACTCGGAGCACTTGCTTCGTTTGGCGCACAAGTGTATCATAATAATATTAAATTTGATTTCCAGGCTCAGGACTGTGTGGTAGGCGAACTTCACTTCGCTTCGACGTCGTCGCACACAAATTGCGCTGATTGCGCAAAAGTATCGATGACTTCTTGACAAGGCGTCTCGCGTCGAGTAGATAGGGACATGAGGAGCGAAACGCGGGCTCTGATTAATCAAATTTGCGCAAAACAGTGGAGAAATCAACTCCCCGGCTGGCACACACACACACTCGCACACACACACACACACACAAATAATGCAATTTTCTGAGCAGCAGCCGCCAACATTGTAGTTAAAACACGGCAAGGACTTTTATTATTGGGCCAGGCCAAGGAATAACATAAATAAATGGCAAGCGTAGGGGGCTTCCCCGTTCGCCAGCATTTTTACGGTTAGCTTGCATTTTATATAAAAGCCGGGTTCCCTTTTTACTGCTGCACTAGCAGCCAGGTGGAAGATGGTACACCGAAAGAAATTATTTAAGAACGCTTACTGAAATCTGATAATGAAACCCAGCTAAGCTAAAAGTTAATTTAAGAAAAATAACTAGTTTTTGTCTACCTTATGATAATTAATAATAAAAAATCGCTTGGGAATTTTAAAGGCCTAGTCTTTTTTTTTAATTTTATTATTTATTCAACTTAAAATTGCTGTATCTCAAAACTGGTTCCTGTTTGTTTATCAAATATATTTTCTCAAGTGTATTTGCAGTAAATTTGATTGTAAATGAAGGCAAGGCAGTTCCTGCTGGGCAACAACAAAGTTGCTTGAATGATTGCCTCTGAATCCGGACGGATCCGATTTTGGGCTATTCCCCCGGAAAGCGCCGACAAAATTTTAAGGGTATTCCGTGTTTATCGTAAAAGTTTCCCACGCAACATTCTCGGAAATATTCGTGAAATTTATTGCTTTGTCACATTGTCCAGTGTCCATCGTCCAACGTCCCTTGTCCATCGTCCATCGTCATCTGCTTAATATTTTCGCATACTTAATTATCTCCCCCACGTCCGCTTTCGGTTGTCGTGTGCAGCTGCAACAGCAGCATTTGAACATTTTATTATTTAGCGGATGTTTAATTGTATCTATTTAATTTTCGCATGCCGTTGCAGCAGCACTAGCAACCGCTTGCCGTATGTTTATAATTTTTCTTTGCCATTCCCATTTGCAATCGCAATTGCAATTGCAATTGTCATGTTTTTTTGCTTTATTATTTCTTGCCGCAAAAGCAGCCCCAGCAATCGGGCTACCGGAGAATAACAATTAAACTAAATTTAAATTATATGTGTGTGTAATGCTTGCAGTTGGCTGGCCCATTTTTTCTGCCATAATTATACTAAAAATACAGCCGACCAGTAGCAACAACATTCGTCAATGTTGAGAGTTGATGTCGAAGGCACAGGAAGAAATTAGGGTTAGTTTGGGATATATAAAATATAGAAGCTTAATAATAATTTTTTGGATTTTTTTTTACTACGAATATTAAACAAGAGTTTTATTTTTAATTACTGATAACCCATAGAACTGAATCTATTAAGGTTTTTTTGCACAATTTAAAATTTTCCTCTTTCTTAGGTGTCAAAATTAAATAACATTTTTCTTTGATTTCAAAAATGTCAAGCAAATTTTAATTTTAGAATCGGCAGTAAAAAAGTAACCAAATTGTTTTCTGTGTAGACCGAACTTGTATTTATTTATTATTTTATAGAGATCGGGTAGCGTGAGTCAGAGCTCCGGGCTGTGGCACTTGATTGAGTGTCCATGATGAAGGGTATTCCACTCTTCGATCTCTTGATATGTCCGCCGTTTCTTGTTTATTGTTATTGGTGGGCTGTGCGTTGCTTTGTCGGCCTGTTCGTTCGCTTGGCCTTTTGCAGTTGCTACCGCTGTTTTTATTGCATTATAATTTCTACTTAGTGGCACTGAGGATGTGATGCAACAATCTGAGCCCCTCTGCTGCTTTGATTTCATTAAAAAAAATGTTTCTGCTGCTGCGGTTATTTCCCAAATAAATCGCACAATTTTGTATGCAATTATTTGTTTGTTTCTCCGTTTTTTATATTTCGTATTTCGCTGACAAAGGCAACGCAAGTCAATGCGAAGAAAAGTTGCCTCGACTGCTGAGATTTTTCGCTGTAAAAAGTCATTTGCATAATGCAGCGCCGGAAATTGTTATTAGTAGGTTCGCAGTATATGTATTTTTTTTTGTTTTTTTATTATTACTATGCCATGAATTGCACTTTTAAATGCTGCCTTTGACTCGGCATTTTCGGAGTTTTTGTTTATTATTGTATTGTACACGAAATTTATTTATATGCAAATTGAAAATGCAAATGGGATGAAAGGCAAACAATAAGTGTCTCACCGTTTTTCACATGTGATAGCGATCGCGCCAACTCGAGCCGACTATATTTAATATTATTTAAACTCACTTATTTTTAAGCGCGATCCGTCTGTGGCAACTTAATGCCACTTAATTGACCGCTTCCCGTCGGCCCACCTCAATATCGGCCTTATCGCCTCACGGCCACTTTGTCACATGACACGGCCAAGTGGGCGAGCATAAAAATCCATGCTCAAACAAAAGGGAAGAAGAAAAGGGCCACTGTGTGGCGAACAAAAAAAAAACAGGAAAAGTGGCAGCAGTTGGCGCCATCAGCGGACTAAGAACTCGAGTCCTGGCAAAAAGTCCAAGCCCTAGTCCTGGTCCGAACAAACTGTGAACAAAGCTTTAACTTTACAGCTTTCAACTAAATTAATTTACGTTTATGGCCACAATGGTGGCCACGACAACGGGGCGTATGAGCGTTGTGGAAATACTCTGCAAGCATTATTAGATGCGCACCTCGGAAATGTAGTTGTGTTTTTCATTTAACCAAATGAAATGCAGTTTTTCTTGAAATGTTTTTAAACTTTATCAGAAATTAATAGTTCTAAAAATAGATATTAACTGACTTTTCAACTTTCTGAAATACTTTAATTTTCACAGTAAATATGGTATCAAAGTATGTTTTAAAATACTTTCGAAATCAATTGAAAATATTTATTTACGAACTCAAAAACCAAAACTTTTTAGTCAATGCTTTCCAAAAGTAATAGTCAATATATTTTGTAGTAATGTGAATATTTAAGCTCTTAGCAATGATTCTAACATAGCAGTAAAGTAAAATAACTAATAATGCAATTCAAAAGTTTAAAAATTTTTGATTTTTTAAACCCTGGTAGAAAAAACGAAATTAAAAAATTTAAATTAATATAATTTTTTCTTTCTTTAATAAATGAATTTCCCCATAAGAAATGTGAATTGCCCATAAGCAGTGCATATGGGGCTCTGGTCTGTATTCGATTTCTTTGGTTGCCTCTTTTTTCATTACACAAATTGTTATTAATGAAATACAATTAAATATCGCAGAGCCGGGCCAGGTCAAATGCAGATTACGTATACGCCGCGTTGAGCTGCGCCTGGCTGGCAATCAGAGCACCTGCTTGGCCAGTTTCACCGGCTACTCGGCTACTCGGCTACTCGGCTGCCTTTCTCCTTTACTGTTGTCCTGGTTGTCCTGGGTCACAACTAATGCAGTCGGGCAATAAGTCAACGAGGAGCAAACAAAAGGCCACCGCAGTCCGCAAGCCCACAAAGTGTCCGCAGTGACGACCGGCGACCACAAAAACACCGACAACAACACCGCCAACGACAATAGAGGGGCTGGCCAGGGAAGGGGCGTGGTCATGGGACCACCGCTAAGTGCGAAGTGCAAGCTCTGACTGCCATTTTTATTATTTACTAAATTGGCGCCAAATGCAAAGCAAAAGTAAAACAAGGCAACAAAGGGCGAATGGGCAAAAAACCGAAGTCCGGAATTCCCTAACTGCACTTAAAGTGTAGACAATATATTTGGATGCATATAAAACACTTTTGAGATTTATTTAAATGCGACCAGGATAATATTAAGTATATTTAATGTTCAACAACTGAATGGAGTCCATGTTTTACATTTTTATATTTCCTTGAATTAATTTTGTATAAAAAGAACACACAAATTAAACGGATAAAACATTTCTTGAATTCTTAGAATTGTTAAGATAATAATAAAATTGTGTTGGCAAAGCATTAAAGTAATTCACTAACTTGTTTTCTAAAATTTTAAAAATGTTATTGGATTAAAAATTAAATTATATATACAAAAAAAAAATATAAATATAAATTACGGCATTTATCAAATTGGAATTTTAAGAAGAGATCCAAAGCCAAAGTATTTTTAGGGTATTTGGAGAATAAAGGAAATCTCCATTAAACTGCAGTTTGGTTGTTGCGTCCCCAGCTTAGTTGGTGTTTTCAGTAGCTTTTCTTTCTTGTCCACCCCCCAACCCCTGTAATTTTCACATCGCCTTTCCTTCTCCTTGCTGCGGTGTGTGCCAATAAATACGGCGACAATAAAAAATGCAAAGGAAATTGCAGAGTAAAGCAAATAAAATTAATTGAATTCCAATCAACTAGAAATTGCAGCAAAAACAAGAAAAAAGTCAGCGAAACAAAGCCACAGGGAGAGAAAAAAATGTATAAATTCAGCAGCGAAACAAAAAGCCAAAGGAAATGCAATTTAATTGAGGGGGGACTTTGGGGTGCGACCAACTGACGCCAGCATAATAAGTATTTTTTATTATAATGTAATTTTATGATTTCGCCGCCATTTTCTTGCTAAATTAAGGCAAAAATAGAAATAGAACAAAAAAAAAAACAACAAAATATATACAAAAGAAAGGCCAAGGAGGAACCGCGAGGAGAGGGCAGCGCAGTCAATTTGCATAAAACCGATCGATATTTTTGATTACATTTACAATACGGAGAGACGAAGAAAACGCAGAGACAGTCGGCGGGTGAAAGGGGGTCTTCGCCAATCTGGAAGGTTGCCGGGACACTAAATATATAATTTTGTCATTTAAATTGCCCAGTCTACCCCCGTTTCTCCTACTTACTTGCGACTTAAAATGCGCTTAAATGTAAAATAAATACAATTATATCCAAAGAAAGGCCAAGGAAAAAGTGCAAAATTAGAGGGAGGACGGGGAGAGGGGGTTTTTGGAGGGGGGATGTGGCAAAGTGACGGCATATTAATTATTACACAAGGCATAATTTATGTGGGCGTGGCCGGCAGGCTGTAAAATTATATGAAAAGAATGAAACAAGAAAGAGGGCCGGATGTTGCTGCCTCATCTTCTTATTATTATTACTACAAAAAAAAGGGAAAATAATAAATTATAATTGAGCTCGGTGCGCAGCGCAGCGAGAAAAAAAGCGAAAGGTCAATGGAAGGCGCCAAAGGACTAAAGTCAACCCCGATGGGCGGTCGGGGGTTAAGGTGGGGAGGCACGGGGAAAGACAATGGATGGGCAGAATGGCAGAAACAGAAACAGACCAGAAATTGAAGTATTTAAAAATAAAAATTGTATTTTAATAATAAAGAAGGTCGAGCGATGGCCAGGACGAGCGAATCCTTAGGGACGAGAAAAGGAATCGAAGGAGTGGAGATTGTTTACAGTAAAAGCCGCTTAAGTGGGACGAATTAAAAGCCTTGAACTTAAAAATATATAAATATATTTCTAATTTTAAAATTGTATAAAAATAATGTGTTTTTAAGAATTCAATTAATATATTCCTAGGATTATTCAAAGTGATTTTAAGTGCATTACATGGAATTACTAGAAGGCTCTTACGTATAAAATGAATATATATGATTGTATTTAAATACTAAGGTTATATAATATTAAATTGATGCATTATATACAAATATACTTCAAAATGGTAGAGTAAAGTTTAAGTTTTATTCAAGCTGAACTGTACCCAAATCGCCTGCCAATTCAATCGGGAATCAATTATTAAAATTCACTCATTGTTTAATTTATTGATTCTACTTGACCGGGCCTGCTCAAAACATTCCCATTCGTCGCTCTTATAAATGGTGTCTCCTTCAACTGGCCCTTGGCATTTCATAATGAGCTTTCCGTGTTCCGAGCTCCGCCGTACATCTGAATACAGAGTGCGGAGTGCTATATGCTATATGCGATATGCTAAATGCGACGTGTGTGTTTCTATATCTATAACTGTTCACCTTTTGCTCCGCTGCTGTGTGAGTGTGTTGGCCATAATTATATTTGTGTTTCTAATTACATTCACTTTGCCTGGGTGTCCGTGTGTGTGCGAGTGTGTGTTCGAGTGTGCGGGGAAACAAATTTAAAAATTCAATATAATGAAATTTACTTAATTGTATAACGCTCGTAATTAATTCACTTTGTATGCTAATTCGTGCCTAAGTGGCGTATTAAATTTTAAAATGTCTTCAATATTTATGTCCCCCGCACGTGTCGATTATTGCACAACCCAAAAATTGATGTAAATCTATGTGTGTGTACACATCCATTGGTGTTTAAGCTCGATTTAATGCAAATTTCGTCACACATTTCTTGGCAGATTATGCAATTTAATGCGGCCAGCCAGCAATAACTATTCTCGCTCTGCAATTATTTCGTGTTTAATTAAATCAATACAGCTCCTCGAAGAAGAGTCCACACTCGAGGGCCACCTGGGAAGGCCAAACAAATGAAAGCACTTGGATTAGGCTGCAATCTAATTAAATGTAGGATTCTAAGGTTCTAAAGTTTAGGAAAGGGGGTAATGTTAGCCCCCACACATATATGCATGGTCATGTGCCACACTTCGACTGACAAACGGAGTAGGATTGTACACCTTGAGAAATTGTGTTAATGAAAGTGGTAAACAAAATAGAAAGGTTTTTATTTAGATGCAAAAAACTATAATTCTCAAATTTAGTACCTTTATTTGGATGCTTCAAAATTTATGTTTAATGAATAGTAATCAAAACCCTATAATGACACATCTTTTTAAAAAGGCTGATGGAATTTAAAGATAAAATGATAAGCCATAAGATCGTAATAAGAACAAAGATAATCAATCCTATTTAAACATTGTTATCCTACTGATTAAAAAAAATGGTATATCTCCTAAATTATGACACATCCTTTCAAAAATTCTGCTGGAATATAAAAATATAATGATAAGCCATAAGATCTTAATATGAAGTAAGATAAAAAATCCTATTTAAACATAGTTAGCCTACTGATTAAAGAAAATGTTATATCTCCTAACTTTCTTGCTGATTGTTTACCATTTTATTTCTTAGTGGAGCGGTGAGCACAACTCGAGCACCGTAAAACTGCTGAATTTACAACGCAACTACTCAGGTCTGAAGCGTAATAAAATATTTGCGTTTTTGCCGAGTGCCCACGTACAAGTCCCGGAGTCTTCCCGCCGTGCTGGGTCTTGTGAGGGGTTCTTTCGAGGAGTCCTTCCTGGACAAGCCCATGCGGCCAGGCATGACTCAGGCCTGGTCCTGTCCTCCCCACCCCCGAAAGCCCCCCCCCATCCGTTTGCCTGTCAGCCAGTTTACAATGTAAACGCGAAAATGCGACAGCAGTGCATAAAAATCCTTGGCCCTGGACGATGGCGATTTTTATGCGTTTAAACATTTTCATTACAAAAATTGCATTGCGAGGGGTTTGTTGGCAAGTTTTTCGTTGTCATTAAATCTGCTGCGATAAAATCAATTTATGTCAATTTCCACTTTTGGCGCTACAGCAACTACAGCAAACAAAGACAACGCCATTGCTTTTTAATTAAAAGTGAAAAACTTGAGTGACCAAACAAAACATGGTCCAAAAGAACGGCAGACAAAGCAGCGACTGCCACCCTCATGTTTCATCAATTTATGCAATTTATAAAATAAATATAAAAATACAACAATAAGTAAACGAAACGAAACGAAATGGGGACGCAGCCGACGAAAAATTATGGCCAAATGCACGGGCAAGGAATTTATTAATAATGCAAATACATAAAAACAGAAATCAACCCCTGATTATACAGATACTTACTACCGCGCCACCGTTTCCCGAATATACCACCCGTCAGCGCCGGCACTCGCGGTCTCCTGCCCCGGCTTAATCTATTATTTAAATATGAAAAAAATGAAAATAAAAATGGGAATAAAATGGGATCGGACGAGGACAAAGAATTCAACATACCCTTGCATATGAAGTCCCACATTTATATGGGCGAGAAAAGGGAAAGCGATCGAGCGGGAGACTAATCTTATGGGAAATCTCTTTCGGCTGGTTAAACTGTCACATATGAAAATTAATAAATTGTTAGGAACATTAATAAATAAATGTGTTCACATTCTGGAAATTACATTACATTAAATCAACACACCCTTAAAAAAACCTAATACGATCATCGGGAAATCTTTGTAAGCCATTTTTAAAGGTTTTATCGACGCTTAAATTGTTATACATTGCAGCCCTTTAAGATCATATGTCCGATTAAAAATTATCAATAACTATAAGTAATACTTCGAATAAATATAAGCTTCTCTTAATTGGGTTACAAGCCGAGTGCAAAAGCCGTGATACCTTATTAAGAGTAAAGAAAGTCCTGCCTGACTGGGGCGCGGTGAAAAATTGCCGACATTGCCATCATCTAATATTTATATACGTAATATAAAATATAATGATTCCCGGGCTAGACGCAGTACCCTGGGCCAAGGGCCCTGCGATTGTGACTTGCCAAAATGCGAGGCGGAAAATATTCAATAATTTATAATTTAAATAATACCCACTACAAAGGGGTGGGGGGTGGCGAAGGGACTAGACAGGAGCGGAACTCAGTCCGCCACAAGGTGAACTATGCTGCCTTCAATTTGAATATTCCCGACTGCGCCAGCGACGCCTTTTATAATTTTTCATTAAACTTGGCAATAAAAGTTTTCGCCTTTTCCCCATGCGAGCGCAAGGAAAATGCAGAGACGAGCGAGAGAGCGCGACAAAAAAATAAAATGAAAACGTATATAATAAATGACATTATGGCATATTTATGACTGCTAATAATTTATATGCAGCCATGGACCCCACCCCCTTTTCTTTTTCACCCAGTCTGTCTCGGTCTTTTCCCCAACCTCAAAAGAAAGTTGCTTTCCTTTTTTATATATGTATGTGTATACGTTCTCTGACGAGCTGAAGAAATTTAATTTTGGCACACATTTTGTGCCGGGACTTGGTCCTCTTAAAGATTTCCGTTCAGATAAAATATAATTTATTTATTTATTATATTTCAATGGGACTTGCTTGGCTGCATTCGCGGACTATTGACAACAGTTGCCTGCCTTCAATATGTGTATTTAAATGCAAACATAAAATTTATGTCAAATGTCTGCTTGACACGAGATATTTAAGCCAAATGAGCCGCGCTACCAAAAGCCCAGACAGGGTAAATACAATATTAAAAGTGACTTGATACAAACAGACCAGTAACGAAACGGAAAAGAGTACAATAAAATATGGCAAAAACAAATAGAAAAGCAGGGCAAGAAGTTGTAATTCAAGTTAGCGGTGGGTTAGTGATCGACATTTGAAACATTTTACACATGTTTATTGAAATACGGACTTAATATGCTCACATCTCTATTTATGATAATATATTTTAGAAGCCTTTCTTTTTTATTTGATTTCATGCTTACATTTTTTTTCTTATAAAACCACTTCATTTCTAAAATTTCAATATTCCAACTAAAAATTAAAGGTATTTAAGTCCTGTCAACTATTTTAGTAATAAAAGTTTAATAAGTTGTTCGTGGTTTAATTTAATAATAAAAACCGTTCGCAATATTAGCGATGAATCCTTTTATTTCCCATCACGACCACATCTCTGATACCACATTTAAATAACAACCATCAAGTGACCGTGTAGCATGTTTAATAATTTATTGTAATTTGTGACAGGCGAGTGTGGTCCTCCCTTTCTCACTTTCTAGAACAAGGTAAAAATCGCCTGTAAATTAAGCTTTTCCTTGGCTTTCTATTTACTCTTCTTAGTTGATTTTTTGTCGTCATTTCGTTTGTTGATTGTCATTTGCCTGTTCCCGCTTTTGTTGCTCTTGCAATATAATTAACTCAAATATGTGTATAATGTTTATAGTAAATGAGTCTCAATTTGTAGTTGTGTGCATTGTCCCCGTATTTAAACTAAATGCCGGCATTTTGGTTGATTTTTTTCATGGTTTTATGTGTTTTTTTGTCATTTCCGTGGGTTATTGTTATTATTGCCCCACTATGCAGTTTGTCTGTTCACTTTTGGGGGGTTGGCTTTTCTTCCAATTTCCCCGTGTGTTTTTTCCCGGCTATTCGGTGTAATTGTTTGTTGTAATTAGGGCTGAGCAAATAAAGTGCTTCCGTTGATTTGTTTCAAAGGCAAATAGTTAATTGCCAGCCATAGGCAAAGTCATTCTGCCTACGCAGCGCATTGATTCCATTCCCACTCCCCAACATTTCCCTTTTGTTTTCCTCTTAAAATGTTGCACTTGTTCTTGGTTTTCTTAGTGGTAAAAATGGGGTTACATCCACCCAGATGGGTAATAACATCAAGTGGTATTTAAAGGTATCAAGACTTTGAAGTAAGGAACCTCTTGGTTTTTAAGAGGGTTCAGATTAAATCTCATACAAAATCAGGTTGAAGTTGTGGTTTTCAAATGTAAGTTAGAAAAACTTACTCACGAAAAATATTTGAAACTTATGATTTTAAAGATTTATGATTTGTATAATTTGGGAGTCCAAAAATAAATACTTAAAAACTCGAAAGAACTTATCACCAACAATTAAAGTTAAACAAACTATTAAGTGCAGCTGCATAAATATCTTTTTAATAACGTACGAAAAGCTTTTAGCGATTTGCTAATGAAGATTAAACCGTTTGCAATTAATGTATTCTTTTATTGATGAATATATTTTAAATAGCATGCCTATAAACGCTTTATATGCTAACTATAAAGTTAACTTCACAGCACTTATTTTTTTGCCGTGTGCAATTTCGGTCTCGTTTGGCTTTGTTTTTGCCATTTAGTGCGACTGCAGCGGCGACAAATAAAAACTAAAAGACCAAATAAATGCAAACTTAAACTATAAAATAAACATTAAACAAGCTAGAAATGCTTTTATGGCCGCCAAGACGCCCGTCGCTCGATGACGATGGCGATGAAAATGAAAATGAAAATGACGATGTGGCTGTCTTCTGTGTGTTTTCCTTTCGACCAGGCCAGTTCTTCCAGTTGCGTTTACAATGCTGGGCGGGTATTTTGTTGCAGGAGTTGAACCCTGCCACCCGCCAGTGCAATATGTGTGGCACACACACAATGTTTTTATACTTTAATGAAGTCGGCGTGCAATAAAAATTGATTAAATATAATTCAGCAACAAAGTATGTTTTATAGTTGCAACATTAGAAGTGGAAAGGCCATAAGCTGCCTCTGCACTGCATTGTAAAAGTTTAATTGTCTTGGGGGCCGAGTTGGCCAATATGGTTTGGTTGTGGGGCAGGTGCAGCTGCCACAAAGTTACAACCAACTATGTGCCCCAGCCCTTTTCTTAGACCACCCCTTCCCTCCGCCTCCCAGAATTTCCCTCGATGGGCAAAAGCACTTAAATGTCTTCGATATACTTTCAGCATTTCCACATTTCATTGGGATTTATGGCGCCTAATGTCAATGTCTGAGAATCGTGTCTGTACTTCAAAGAAATACAGCAGAACTTGGTTAATTGCTAACGCTATTCGAAGAATAGTTATGACGGTTTTAAGTGTAAAATATAAATATGCTTAAGCGATTTTTAACAAGTTAAGATATTTAACAAGTTATTACATTCATCCGAAACCGGTATCTCTTGTGGAACTATTGGTAACAAAACAGGATAAGAGTTTATTATGGATTTAATGGACTTTTTTATGGTGATGCAATTTGATGATAAAAAGTTAATAAACTTATAAAGTAATATTATATTTAATTAATTTAATGTTGTTTAAAAGCATTCCATTAAAAAACCACTTAGATCTTTGATTATTATTTATTATTATTAGTTGCATGTTTATAAGTGGTTTGAAATTGAAAGAAAATCTAAATTATAACAATAAACTTTAAGCTTAAGATTAATGATAGAAGAACCAAAAACTACTTGAAATGTTTTAAAAAGATTAGTTATAGCTTTTTGTTAATCTCGATTTATAAACACACAATTTAATTGATAACATATATTATTTTGGTTACGTGAAATTCCCCTTAATATAGTTCAATTTATTGAATTTGGACTGTGGATATTTGTATTTGCCGCACACACTGCCCTTAATTACATGCAGAGTGGGTGGTTTTCGGGTGTGGGCATGCCTTAAACGTAAATTTATTTTAATATTGGTGCGCAATTTATTTTAATTGGAATAATTTTATTTGTCTTTATGTTTATTCATTATGCAGACTAATGAATTTTCCTCCCAATACATGGACACTATCTCTATACACATCTATTGGGGCGGAACAATAGACGCAGGGGGTGTAGAGGGGGAGGGGAGGGGGGTTACTATATAGGGGGCACTCTGCCATTAGTGGGTCTGTTGTGGGTGCTTGGCTTTTGAATAATTAACGAGGGTGCCACTCTCAGCCATTACACATGCACATATATTGGGACTGAGCGTGTGCGAGGGTGTACGCACGTTATGGCACATAATAATATTATATGTTATTTACCAAGAAAATGCTTAGTCAGCCTTATACAAATGTCTATGAATGTTCAAAATATAATTATAATAATAATTGAATTAGATTTATTGATTATTTGTATAGGACAGCAGCACCAGCACGAACACGACATGCAACAACGGCCACGGACAAATAGGGGCAGGAATTTGAGGAGAGGGCTGCGGGGTGAACCAAGTTGACTCGGATTGCTGGCCGGGTTTTCCCTTCGGTGGCACTTTTAAGTTTCTGGATTAAATTGCTTTCTTGGTTAATTCGTGATGTAATGGGGCATGTTATTTTCTTTTAAAAATTGATGTCTTCGATTTTTGGGGAATCTAATTGAATCATATTTGGGCGGCGTTTTAAAAAGGAAATTTTTAACAGCACCTATTCTTAACTTTTTTGGGTCGATTTGTTGTCTTTTTTTGTGATGAGAAAATTGCTCTGCAGAAAAGTGTCCAAAAACTGCTCTTTCAAGCCGATAACTTTTCTTACAGAAGTCCGATTTTAAAGTGCCATACTTCAAAATGATTGTGGTTTAATTATCTTAAAATCTGCTTTCAAAAGTTGGTTTTTATTTTTTGGTCGATTTTTCGTCATTTTTATAGTGTTACCCCTTTCTAAATTTTCGAAAAATGACTTTGCTGAAAAGTCACCTAATACCTTCACTTCTAAGCCCATAACTTTTCTTACAGGCATCCGATTTACAAATGGCATACTTCTAAATGATTGTGGTTTAACTCTCTAAAAAACTGTGTTTTCAGTTTGTTTTTTATTTTGGGGTCGATTTTCCGTCATTTTAATGATGTTACCCCTCTCCAAATTTTCGAAAAATGGCTTTGCCGAAAAGTCACCCAAAACCTGTACTTCTAATCCCATAACTTTTCTTACAGACATCCGATTATAAAGTGGCATACCTCAAAATGATTGTGGTTAAATTCTCTAAAGATCTGCGTTTCCAGTTTTTTATGTATTATGGGGTCGATTTTCCGTCATTTTAATGATGTTACCCCTTTCCAAATTTTCGAAAAATGGCTTTGCTAAAAAGTCACCCAAAACCTGCACTTCTAATCCCATAACTTCTCTTTCAGACATCCGATTTACAAATGGTATACTTCTAAATGATTGTGGTTTAACTCTCTAAGAAACTGTGTTTCCAGTTTGTTTTGTATTTTGGAGTCGATTTTCCGTCATTTTAATGATGTTACCCCTTTCCAAATTTTCGAAAAATGGCTTTGCCGAAAAGTCACCCAAAACCTGTACTTCTAATCCCATAACTTTTCTTACAGGCATCCGATTTACAAATGGCATACTTCTAAATGATTGTGGTTTAACTCTCTAAAAAACTGTGTTTTCAGTTTGTTTTTTATTTTGGGGTCGATTTTCCGTCATTTTAATGATGTTACCCCTTTCCAAATTTTCGAAAAATGACTTTGCTGAAAAGTCACCCAAAACCTGCACTTCTAAGCCCATAACTTTTCTTACAGACATCCGATTTCAAAGTGGGCATACCTTTAAATGATTGTGCTTAAATTCTCTAAAAAACTGTATTTTCAGCTTGGTTTGTATTTTGGGGTCGATTTTTCGTCATTTTAATGATGTTAAATCTTGGATTGTATTTTTGGGTCGACTTTTTAACATTTCCAAATTTTCCGCAAAATGGATTTTTAGAAAAGTGTATTTTAGTTGCAACTTTTCTTAAAAACTTACAAACTTCTGTTACCTGCTTTTGAGGCCTTACAATTTATTCCGATTATGATTGGATTAAAGTGCATAAAATAAAAAATTAGTTCAATGTGCGAAACCTAAATTACTCGATAAAATTGAAAGAAAGTGAAAACCAGCATGGGCTGCAAGTTCCCGTTTCCCCCATTTCATTGTGCGTTGCAAGTGCGTCAGAGGACCTCAGACCCCGAACCCCACCCCAATCTCGAACGCATTCAGTTAGAAAACTTGCCCCAAACTTGGGGCACACACATATAGCCACACACACAGCCACAGGGGCAAAAACACAAAGAGGCGACGCGAATTTTGCGCGCGCTTTTCTCCGTCTTTTTGGCGCACATCTTCGGGGTTTTGCGACTTCGACTTCGACTTGTACTTGCTATCGTACTTGTGCTTGTACTTGGAACTTGGGACCTGAAACTCGGAACTCGGAACCTGAAGATGCAGCGGCAGTGCATAAAAGTGCCTCTGGTTTCCTTCTGAGATTTCTCGGCGCCTGTTCCCGGCGCAGTCTGTGCATTCGACTGCATTTTTGTGAAATGCAGCCATTCGGCGGGGGAGAAAAAATTCGCACAAACCTGAGGGGTTGGTGTAAAAATGCATTGCCCAAAAAATTTTTGGCATGGGTACTGGCATTCATGTATATATATATATGTAAGGATGCAAGGCAGTTACTTCTGCGTCCTTTTTTTGCAGTACTGCGTGCGTATTGATTTTATCCGCTGTTTCTTCGACTTGCAGGTGCCGCCCTTACCCATTTACTTTCTTAGTTCTGCTTCCCTAAAATTGTTTCTCGTTTTTTGTAGCGGTTTGTGTGAGTTGGTGAAATCCCTCGTATTTATGAGTGCGCGTTTTCAAATTTATGCGTTTTTTTCGCGAGTAAATAGGAGATGGTGGTCAGGGGGCAATGTGTAAGAAAGTTTCCCGAAAAGTTGCAATTTAGAAGCTTCGCGACGTAATTTTGCTACTCTTTGTTTACTGTCTTTTGTGTTTTTAATACTCTAACTTAAATAGGGTTATATAACCCAAAAACCCGAATAAATAATAAGATTTAATATGAGCTTATTTCTTAAAAGATTTTTTTCTACAACATTAACTTTTGTGGCTATCCATAAAGTATAACTGTCTTTTGAATTATCATATTTATTAAAATGTTGTAACAATTATTTAATATTAATTAAACCCATCTACAAAGGGTATTCCAAATTTCAACATTGTAACCAACCATAGTTTCTCGTTATTTTTCTAAGTTGAATTATTATATTTGCAAAAGTTTTTCTTATGAATTATTGGCTCAGTGGGTGGACTACAAGGAGACAAAAAGAATATATTGAAGGCACTGCACTTTATAAGCTCATGGGTTCAGCGAAGGTCAGTAAGGGATTTTTATGAGCTGGCAGACGGAAATTCAACTACAAAGTTTTCATCCATACATAAGCATTCTAAAGTTTTATACAATTAAATAAAAATAACAAAGCTGGACATGTGGCAGAAATATGTGCCCAACTGCCTGGAAATCTAGACCACACCAGAAGTGGAGGATCGGGTTGCTTTTGATTGTGAATGCGAAATACATTTAAATATTACACATAATAAATTCACAAGTGCAACCACCGCCCTGGGCTCGTCTATATCATATCAACCATCTCTCAGCCATCTGTGAGGAGTCACCAGTATTTGTTATTCAGGCGATTACTATATTGAAATATTTTATTCTTTTCGCACACTGCAAAAAATTTGAGCCCTATCAGAGCTTATAAAAAAATACAATAATATATATTGTAAATGTTAATATCTTTTACTTAATATAAGGTAAGGTATGTTCATAATACAAATATTTTTTTGGGTTAAAGTAAGTACGTTGCTATGACATTTATTTTTATAAGCTTACGTTAAAAAACTTTCTAAAGAAAGTGACCAAAAAAAAAAATGTTTTAAAAATTTATTTAAGAAGTAGCTTCACTGTTATCTGTTTAACTTTTACTTTTTTTTTGGTGTGGAAACGAGTGGTGATGTTCCATATATTCTTAATGCCAAACAAAGCTCAAAGACCAGCCCCGAGGGCTTTTGATCCCCGTTGCGTGGCGGTTTTTCAGGGGTTGTCCAGCCCCCAACCCCTTTTTAAAAAACCCCTAGTATCTCTGTCAACTCTACGCTGGCTTATTTCGATTTCCACTTCTCATATTTTACATATTTCACACCCCTAACCCGGCCCAACCCCAACCACCTAATTACACGTGGTTATTTCTTCCATTGCGAGTGCAGAATGAGGAGCAAAAAAAAAGAACGCAAATTACACATAGATTTCTAAGAGTTTTGGTGCATAATCATGCACCGGATATGAATTAATTTTTTCTCCCCATCCACAAGTTTGTAGTTTTGCTTTGAGCTGCCCTATTAGGAAAGGGTATAATTATTTTCATGTTTGCAGTACATCAGAAACTAAAGGGGCACAGAAAGTTGACAGTCATTTGGTTTGGTATGTTTTGGCAGGGTTTATAATTGCTAGTGTATTGAGAATTCGGTTACGGGGATTTTTTGAAATTTTAAAAACCTTCATTCGTTATATTACTATATATATATAGTTATATATTATATATAACAGAAGGGTATATCAAGATTTTCTAGTCTTATTTTGGAAATCGCTTTTGTTAAAAAATAAAACTCAATCATTAACTACTATTTGAATAATTAGCATAATGTATTTTGTTAAAACTCTTTTATTTCTGAAACAGTTTTTTTAATTAGGTTCATTAGAAATCTGGCAGAAAGTTTATACTAAAATAGTGTAGTAAATTCTAATAATAATAAAATATATAAAGTAAATAATTTAAGGGCATTCAAAGCTTCGGTTACAGAAACAAGACCTATTTTCTTGATTCCATTTGGCTTTTCCGTTGTGCCGCTTGTTGTAATTTGTTATTAGTTTTCTGCAGTTGTGGATGTAGTTATAGTTGCGGACAAAGCGCACTGTTGACTGTGTTGGGCTTCCATTGAAATCATTTACATATCGCATATAGAACGGGCAGTTAGGATCGGGGAGGGGAGGGGGAATGGGAAGAGGGATTTGGGTTGTGTGCAGCTTATTGCATTTGCTATCGACCTCAGTCGGCGATTTGTTATTATTATTCTTGCTTCTTGGCGCCGCTGTTCATTAATTTGCACTTTACAGAGCCCTTTTGCTCAGGTCTTTAATTGCAGCCCCTTTTGGGATTTTCCCTTTTCTCGCATTTTCATCAGGAACCCCATATTTAACCTAACCAATTTGCACGTCAAAATTTTTAGTTGCGAGGTGTGCAGAGTTGTCGTCAATTAGCGATTATTAATACAAATGTTGCGTACTTACGTTACGATGGTAAAACCACAGCAGTAACTTACCTGCAACGATAGAGAGAAATGAAAAGAAGGATTTTAATAATAGAAAAATATTGCTGCCTATTTCTGGGCGCGAGTTTTGGGAGTGTGTGTGTGTGTGAGTGTGTGTTTTGGTAGGCTTGTGTGTGCGGGCATTTTATGTTGCGTATACGCAATGCGAACAAAATGCCGCTGCTGTTGTTGCAATCGGTACTATATACTCCAGACTACAGTCTACGTTGCGACTGCGGCTTGAGCTCCTGCCACTCCCCCTAGAATTTTCCCGATTCTCCACCCGCCCGAGGGGAAATCCCCGGAATTTTTCGTTGCGCGCCTGCCAAAAACGAGACAGAACCCAACTCTCTCCCTCAGCTGAAGTTGCAAATTCGTGCCCAGGCAATAGGCCGAGATAAATGCATTTTCCTAACGTGTACGCTATCAAATATATGTACAGTGGTAACTATTGGTTGAGATACTGCAAGATTAAAGGGTGCGTTAAGTGTTGAAAACTTTAAATAATGTCAGTAAAAAATCTTTTATAATCATTCATAAATATCATGTACGCAAGTTTGAATTCTCAAATTAATATTTAAAATTTCTTAGATTTAATTAATGTTCTTCAATATTCGACAAAGTTCTTAAAATAGTATACGACATATTTTAACCGTAGTTGAAATTTAAATAATTTTTTAAATAAGTCTCTAGATACAAGACTTTGTACCACTTATTTTTCATCAGTTATGTTTTCTGTTTTTCATATTTCCCTATTATTTTAAGTATTACTCTCGATCAAGTTAAGAGTCTGTTAAGACAAGTGTTTACTGTATATAGAAAACGCAGCGCCGACAACGCGTTGCTGACGGCGACCGCAGCAGACACACGGTTCAATTTGGTTAGGCGATGGCTCCTATGCCACCCACGCCCCCTTTTCCCGCCCCTTCCTCTGCGTGTTTATGTGTGCGTGTGTGAGTGTATTTGCATTAGGTGCATGTGCAACTCGAGGCTTTTGGCAAAAGGCGCAGAGAAGAGAAGTCATGTAGAATCCAGGACCCGGCTGTGCCTGTTGGCCATGTTCAAATAGCCGACACTGAGAGTGTGTGTGTGTGTCGGTGTGTGTGGGTGGCTCACACACACACTCAGTTGCACACATGCAGATACAGAAGTTGCCAATAACAGGCGCAACGTTTTGTTCGTTCAGCTTTTTTCCTTTGACCAGACTGGAGTAGAAACCCCCAAAAGCCATTTCCCTCCCAGGTTTTTCCAACTTCTCGCACTAGCCAGACGCATTCATTTGTAAAGCTAAATCACATGGCCTGCGGGACACGGGGGGAGGGGCGGGGATTCAACGGGGTTCAACGGGGGTGAAGGGCGGTATTGGAGGTTCCTGACGGAGGCTTTTACGCACCTTTTGCCAACGTGTTAATGAAACGCATTCGAGAGCCATAAAACATGAAGCACTCTTCACCCCTTCAACTTTCCCTCTTATGGGAGCCGACTTAAAGGTGCACGGAAAAAGAAGATCCGTTAACAATAGCCCAACAATGCACTCAGAAAAAATGTATTATAGAAATATTTTGTCATAGTGAAAAACCTATTGATTATTGATTGTTTAAAATGCAAATAATCTTCATATTTCAATTGAACGTGATTTGTATTACATTAATAAAGAATAAAATCTAAATTCTTGAAAAAGAAATCAAATTTTAGTCATTTTATGATAATTGTATTAAGCGTTAACTGATCTCCCATAAAAATATTCCTTCCAAAATATAGAAATAAATAAATTGTTTATTTTTTAAAACATTTTTGTATATTTTATATTTTGATTCTTAATAAAAATTAACAGAACTGAAAAATACATACATAGCCATTGCGATATCTTTCATTCGATCAAAAACCTATTTTCGACTGTTCTATGATAATTACCAATAAAAATGTCAATTAATTCAATTTCACCTTATTTAAAATTCATTAAAAGTATTCTTTAATGGATGTTTTTTAATAGTTTATTGTGAATGAAAATCGATCGGAAGTCGTCCAGACTTGAACCACGATCATCTCCACTTCTTTTCAATAAAACGTCTGAAAAGGCGGAAAGAATTTTCATTTCCCCGATGGAAAACTCTATTATTGGCTTGTTCTCTTTGTCCTTCGTCCTGGACAGGATATATGTCATCCGCCGGCATATAATTTCATTAGTATTTTTCTAAATCTCACCGGCGAGAGCCGTTTTTTTTTTTTATTTCTGAGCCGTTCTTGACCGGGCTGAATCCATATTTTTTCTTGGCCTATACAGCCTGGCAGTTATTGCCCCTCTATCCGTCACTGTGTGGGTGTGTAGCTGTGTGTGTGCCGTGCCTGAGTGTTGAACATTCCAGCAAGTTGCCAAAGCGGACGACTACGAGGCAATGGCAAAAACGCGGCATAGAAATCGAATTAGATTTTTCCGATTGAATTTTCTACATTTTTAATTGCTTTCGACATTTCAACTTGTCGACGAGCCGGCAGAGAAATCCCCACACACACCCCGAAATACCACCCCCCCCTTATCCATGAATTGTGGCCGGCTTTCCAGGCGATTCTGTGACGTGGCCTGACATTTATGGGCTTTTAAGGCTTCGGCATTGGGGCTCGTCGCATATTAAATGCAAGTAACTAAATCAAATATGTGCGCTGCGCCTAATTTGCTTTAGTTTAGTTGCATTTTTGCCATCTGCATATTTGATGGCAAATGTACTTTGGGAAAGAGAAAGAGAATTGAGTGCCGAAATAGTCAATAAGTAATTTAATAAAGAAATACTGTTAAGTAGTTGGTGGAAAGTAAATGTCTGAAAGAAATTTGTAATACAGACTGTTAAAAATATTTTAATATTTTTTTGAACAGGTAAAAATTTAAGAATAAGTACTTTGGGAAAGAGAAAATTGGGTACCGAAATAGTCAATAAGAAAATTAATAAGGAAATACGGTTAAGTAGTTAGTTGAAAAAAAATGTCTGAAAGAAAAATATTTTAAAATTTTTTCGAACTGATGAAAATTTTAGAAGCAATTAAAAATAAACTAAATAACAGCGAATGTATTGTAATTGTAGTGAACCTTTTTTTTATAATTATAATAAATAAATATTCAACCAACATACGCCATATGCATATTTAATGATTTTTTGCTTAAGGTCCAGATTTGAATGGTGAAATGAATTCATATTTCGATTAGACCGCATGCCTGTTGCCATTCGCCAGTGGCTGATGGATGTGCTGGCGAATTATCCGCATTATTTCCCCATCTTTGCACCTTCTAGGAGCTGCACTCTTAATTTCCCATCAGCATCGCGATGCCAACTTCAAACGCTGCCACAGCTCGTGGCACATCTAATTGATGATGAGGTGCAGCAGGCACTCGTGCACCATTCCATCCCCCGTTTGCTTTGCCCTGTATCTAAATCGTGATATATGTGTATCTGGATTGGGCGGGAATAAATCGAGTGCCAGATGAGTTGCGCGTATGCCAAAAAGGGTTTCCCGCGCATTAAAAATGTATTAAAAGTAAAGTAAATAAATAATTGAAACGGGCCAAAGGAGGAAGTGCAGCTGGGTAAGCGAATGGGGCGAAATCGAAAGATATTTATCTAAAAATAATAAAGATGCGCGTCTGGCATCTAGGCCCTAGGGCCACTCCCTAAGCCAGCTGCCTTAATTTGTAAATCATTTCCCAGCCGAACGAAACTGCGCTGGCAGCTAGATATTTTTTAATATCAAAATCAACTTATAAATACTTTTGGCTGTGGCGGGGCCGCATCTTCCGCATTTGTTTGTAATTTACTTTTATGCTTTACTTAATTGCATCTAGATGCATTTTATAAATTACAACACATGGTCTTCGCTCCGCCATTCACAATCCACGATCCCATGGCCTCGAGTTGAACATCAAATTGACGCCGCCGCCGCCGCCGACGAGCACTTATGATTTTTATTAAATTTTATGTTTTCTAATGACTCACTGGGAAAAGCAGAAAGGCAGCAAATGAAGCGGATAAAGCTGACTTGGAAAAATTCAATTAAATATTACAACAATTTCTCTTGATGCCTCTGCCCCCATGGCCCCGCCCCCCGCCCCTTTTCGGGTCTTTCGATGTAGTTTTTATGGCCCGGCTCGTCTGCATTTCCCGACATTAATTACGCCAAATGTAACTCGCAAGCGAGTGTATTTGTATTTGTATCTGTTGCTGTGTATCTTTGTATCTTTTGCATCGCGCAACATGCTGCATAATATTAATTTTCGTTGTACATTATTTCTAAGAAAGCAGCGGCAACGGCAACATCATATAATAATAACCATAATGAATCCAGATACAGATACAGAAACAGAAATGAGGCAAGTAAATGAGCTAAAAGAACAGGCTTTCGTCTATTTCTTTTCCCGAGTACGAGTTTGTTTTTCTTTCTCAACGCTTTTGTGTGGCTCTTTTGTTATTTTCGTATCTTGCAGATACTTGCGTCGCGGCTCCTACAACAAAAACAATTAGCCTACTTTAGTTTGTTGTCTTACAAGTGGAAATAAAATTAAATACGAAGTGCAGCACTTAGTTAAATGCAATGTATCTCCATCTGTATCTGCGTGCGATTGCCAGTTGTGTTTGGTATTAGCGATGGGATCGTGAAATATGATCCGAATATGGTCGCCATAAAATATAAAAATATATCTTAATTAACAGAAATAAAGCTGTTTATTTTAGTTATAATTATTTTTACGACCACTTCTTGTTACTAAATGCTCTCCAACCAAACGGGATGTATCTTAATCATGAACATAGTAATAAACACAAAAGTCAGACTCCCATCTCCAATCCGTATTTCTAAGATGTACCCACGGAATAAGCAATTCAAATAAAGACAACAACAGTTAGAGGCACACGAATTTAATTACATCGCTGTTGTTGTTCTTTTAGTTGTTCCACCTTTTTTGTTCTGTGTTCTGGATTCGTAACGTTTCTTGCGCCGCCTGTCATCGTGTATCTTTGTATCTTTGTATCTGATGGGTGCGCATTTGCCGGTCGTCTCGGGTAGTTTTTAGTTATTATTGTTATTATTTCTCCATTTCTACGTACATGTACCGCTAAGATATTGAAATTTATCGCCGCTATTTTGTTTGAAATAATTGTCTACCGACTTGCTGACTTGCACAGTTCGATAAATGTACTTCCACGAATATGTATCTGTATCTCTATCTGCTGAGCTGGCACGGCAACAGCGACATGTACAGATACAGATACGCAGATACTCAAATACTCGCACTGCCACATCCACGTATCTCATTCGCATGTATTATTTTCTATATCTTCGGCCAGGCATCTTATTATAATTTTAATTACAAGCTGTTATGGGGCCACTTTAATTGCTTCCGTTTACGAAATTGTATCTCAGTTCGACTCGAATGGATATACATTGCGTATATGCCGGCTAATTAGAGGGATCGGGCAGGAATGCGCCCCTCCCGAGCACCTGTTCACCTGCAATTAGCCAAAAAGCTAAGCTCTCTGCCGGTTACTCTTGTGGGCCAGCTGATGAGATGCGCTGCTTTCTCGGCCATTTGCTGCAGCTCACATAAAAATCAGCAACAAACTTGCCCTGGCCCATAAAAAATTGCAAACAAAAAAGAGAACAACAATGGCATGGAATAAAATTTATATGAATAACAAAAAGCAGCTAAAAGAAACAGCAGCAACAACAACAGTTTACTGCCTTGGCTCAGCAGTACACTGTGGAAAATATTGATACCATTTCTTTTTATATCCATAATAAAGGCCAATAGAGTATTTTTTACTACCCGATAGTATTTGGGAGCTCATAATTTGTGAACTGAGAACAAGTTTGCTTTGGTTCTTTATGGAAGAAAAAAATTATCTTTCAAATTTAAAATCTCATCGCCATTTGAATATCTTAATTGTGTGAGTCAGTAAAAATAAATAATTAAAAACCCAGCTTTTTATTTTACAATTTTGTTTAAGCCTAAAATAAGATAAATATAAATTTATTTCGATGTAAAAATATTTTTTTTTATTCAAAAAAAGATTTTACTAAACTTTCTGGACCCACTAACTAGGCCGTGTACTAAATATATTTCTTTTAAAATCTGGACCAAAGTAATGCAAATTTGTTTGTAGTGTACAGTAAGTGCCCAAGAATGCGAATGCATCTCGGGTTCAACGGCGGGTCGAGTTTGTTGCATCACCCGGAGAACTTGCAGCGTGCGTCCGGCATTAAAATTGTGTTTATGCGTGTTTGGTAATTTTATAAAAGTTAAATTAGTTTTAAGACCATAAATTCAGCGCACTCTCTGGCACAGTCTCTGCCATTTTAACTTTTATTACTTTTAATATAAAAAAGCTGGATAGAAGCGGGCCAGCTGTAAAAATGCACGCGGTCATAAAAAGTTGCAGAAGGCATGTTGCTGGTAGCCAAGTTGCCAGTTGCCGGTTGCCAGTTGCCGGTTGCCTGCAACATCCACAGAAACGGCAGCAACATCGTAAAATAATTTCTTGCTCTGCGGTCTCCATTTGGCCGCAACAATGTTGCTGCATTTATTCCTATTATTATTACATTTTAATGATTAATTCTAATTATATGCGACTTGAATAAGGCCGCTGACTGAGCGAAAAAGCCAATAAAAAGTGCCGAGGCAAAGTGGAGTGGATTTTGGCCGTGTGGCGCCCCGCGCTGCTAGTGGCACATAAAAATTGGCGCAAGTTAATTGTGGTAGTTATTTGCTGTTTTGCCATTTGGCCGTTTTACAATTTTACCATTCTGCCACAACTTTTCGCTTTGCTCCCCTTGCCTGGTGCAACAATGTTGCCGCAGTCGCTGCATTCCCGCACTTTTACGAGGCGTTTTTTATATCACTTACTTAGTTGATTAAGGGCGTGGCCGATGGGAAAGATATGTTTAGATTTGTTCTTTGTATCCGGACATTCTATCAGGAGTGGGTTGCATTTTACGACCTTCCAAAGCCGATCAAAACGGAAACAGAAAAAATATGAAATGGCCTCTGGGTAATCCGCTTATGGATATAACAATATTACACACAATTCGATCAGATTTTAAATACGATCTTTTTTTTTACTTTTAAATGGTTTCAATCTATTGCTTTTTTATAATGGTAAATATAATTAAAAATTGTAAATGTTCAGTTTCCGGCTAATTTCTATCGGCCCATTTCATGTAAAAGATTTCATTTTCAATTTCTAAGAAATATTAAATATAAAGTTTTCTTAAACATATTCTGTATTTTCAACTATTCTTTCCATAAAATCAATAGACTAATTTATTTAAGAAACAAAACATGTTGTATATAAAAAACTTAAATTCAATTTTAATTTTTCTATCAATTCTTTAAAACCTGAAAATCGTGTTTCAAATAATTTGTTACTTAATACTCTTTAAAGTAAGTAAAGATATGTTCATATCGATTTTCCAGAAACCCCTTTCAACCCCCTTCCCTTGGCACCCCAAACCTCATGTTTGTTATTTTATAACGTCACACGTCGCGAACCGAGAAGGTCTCATAAAGTGTTCGTAATAAAATATATTGTACAATATTTGGCTATAGTTATATAGCCACTCATATACATTATATATATATGTGCGCAACTATATAGATGTGTATATATACATATATAAGGCTGTCCCACTGCTTATCGCCTTTATAGGTAGAATGTAATTTCGTTTTATGCGCAGTTTTGTCAACGGCTTTGTCCCCGTCGTTTTGTGGGGCAAAAGGGATGGGGCTTTTGGGGGGGAAAGAAGCCATAAAACTTTATGCATTTTGTTAGAAATATAAATAATAATTATCTTGCGACTTGTATTGGATTTCCAACCCCCTAGACACAAACAGAAATTCAAATACCCAGACTCGATCTCCGTTTTGAACTGTCGCGAGCGGTAGTAATAACGTTATTAATGTTATTGTTATAATAATAATTCGAAATCCGTAACTTTTGCCATTTTATTAATGGGTCGAACGTGTACGAGATGTTGTTTTTTCAGTTTTTTTTTTATTTTTTTCCCCAGTTTCTTTATGATGTTTTTTTATTTTATTTGTATACCATTTGGTATCATTACATTAACTGTATGTAGGCCTGTGGGACTGTCGTAATAGGAAAACACACAAAGATACACACGCATGCTGCCTGGCGATATTTACCCTCGTTTCTATTTAGACAATAATTTTAAGTTTTAAAACGCTAGAGGGGCAAATATTTGATCAACCCGATGGCAAACTAGACACAAGGCAAATAGCTGGCGGAGATGGAGATATGGATACGGAGATCGAGGGAGGTCGTCATCTCTGTGCCATTTACAATATTTACCCGACTGTTTTTAACTTATTATTTATTTGCATCTCATATTTATTTTAACGCTTTCAATTACGCTCGGCTTTGAGTGTTATTATTTAGATAAGTCACATTGTCTTGCTGTCAATGGAAACTTTTTAATTCTGTCGCAAGTTGGAGCTAATTACTGAATTTAAATGGGGAGAAACTACAGGTGAGTTCGTGGCTGAATTATTATTTTATTTCATGCTGGAAATACCTACAATATATATTTAGGTTTATTAAAATGATTGGTTAAGTATATTTTTAATTATAAATAAAATATAATTACAAATATATAATATCTCTCAAAAGCGCTATCGTTTCTATACAAAATCTTCTGATTTATTAAGAGGAAACCCGCTATGAATATTGCTTTGTTGTTCGCCCATCCAATGGCCAATAAATCGAGCTCTTAATTTTTCATTGCGATTGCTCCTTCCCTCTGAATTGAATTGGGAAAACATAATAAATAAAATATAAGTAGTGGCCCAAGTACAAGTAAGTCGTTAAGGAATTGCAAATAAAATTTAATGCACCCGAAAATGATGCGAAAACTATTTGAGGAATTTGCGCCAAGTGGCTCTGTGTGCCCCTGCGTATGCGTAATTTATTTCATAAGCGCATAAATATAAATTCGAGCGAAAAACTAAATGCAATAAAAATGCGAAACGGCCAAATACATATTTAAAATAACAAACCAATTGCGCACAAGTAATAATTTATCAAATATATGTATCTCGAAAGAAATCGAAAAATGGGGAAGCAGCCCCCCGAAAATTTATTGGGCCACGTATATATTTCGCCTGTACTTTTCTGGCCAAAAGGTAACGAAGCTGGTCTAGAAAAGTTTTTTTTGCGGACCCCGAGCACCGCTGCAGATACAACTACAGATACGGGGCTGCAGCCGCAGATACAGATACATTTGAAAACTTTTATCCACAAAACAAATCGCACAAATCGAAACGTGCAGACCAACCTCGTCGTTGTCTCTTCATAGCCCCTTTTTCAGACCCCTCCTTTGATTCGAACGCAGGACGCTTCTCGGCTGCCAACTGCGGATGGCGGATGGCGTATGGATAATAATTTCTGAATTCCTGCTCATTTTGATTGCCCCTAATAACTGAGTAGAGTTGCCGCCTCTGCTCTCCAATTCCGCCGACTTCTCGGTTCTCGGATCCCAATTTGTTCGAGTGTGCGTGTCCCTGTCTCTCTAAGATACCCAACTCTAAGATCCCAACTCGTTCTGCCTCAGCGTTATTATTGTTACAAATATTTTATTCCAATGCCATATATTTTATTCCTCCACCCCCTCCTCCTCTCCCTCCCCCTCCGCGCGTCTCTCCCTGGCATCGGTTCTTTTATTTTATTGCATTGTTTATGCAGCCCAAAGTAAATTATGTTTTCTGTTTTTGCAGTCGCAGGCATCGAAGTTGAAGTCGACGTTGGAAATGCCACTGTAGAAAGACAAGGCACTTGGCTTGGAAAGGGGTTTTCGCACTGAGACAAATATAGTTCAAATAAGAGCATTAAAAACTAGTATATTATTTAAATATCTAAACAAGCTATAATTAAGTTAAGCTCTTAAACTTGGTTTTATTCTCATTTAAATACTTAAAGTGTCAAGAAAGCACAATCTATAATTAGTCATTAATATTGAACCTCTTTAGCTTAGTCTTTTTTTTACTAATTAAAAATATACTTTTTAGGAAATCAAAATAATTTAATTCATTTTGAAGAATGATTAACTTTCTATCAAATGTAAGCATCTATTAAACTCTTTTTAATTATAGCCTTTATAATAATTTTTGCAGCTTTCAGTGTCTTACCACTTATCTCATGATGTAGCTATAGTTTTTTCTGAGTGCTCCTCTGCAGGGTATCCCCACTTCGTCCTTGGCCAGCTGCTTGCTCCTTCTGGCTTCTCAATATTTTTTTGTTTGTTCGCTGTCATTTCAAAAGTTATTATGCCAGTTGCTGCGGCTGTTTCAGTTTTCTGTTGATTGTGGCCACCGGTACAGTTGGCCGAGTTATTGTTTCACCCCCCTGCCCCACGGCTCTTGATGAGTGTGTGTGTGTGTTTGAGTGTGCCACATTTTGAACAATTGCTTTGCATATTTTATTGCTAAATAATAAATGCCTATTAACTTAATTGGCAAATTAGGCAACAAACAGCACAGAGGCGAGTGCAACTGCCACCGCGATGGCGATGGCATTGGCAAGTGGAATTGCAGCCGAACTGCGCTCTACATTTTAATTGACTGAGCCCTGAGCAGGAGAAAACAGTCAGCAAAAAAAAAAAGAAAAAAACGAGGGCACAGGGCAGGAGGAAAAAAAATGATTGTCAATTTGTTGCATGCCTTAAAGTTTAATGAGGCGCCCATTACGCGCCATTTGCATATGGCAACTGCGAAAAGTTTAGGAACAAAATCGATCGAATTGCACCCACTCGCCGAGGTGATTCCCCCCTCCAACCCCCCACCCCCACCGCATTTCAATATTTCGCCTTTTGGCCCATTCTTTCGGGAATGACGAGGCGGAAAGCGCGTGTCTGCCGGTGCCAAACAAGCAAACACAATTAAATGTTATGCAGATGCAATCTAAAATGTCATTATATCAAATTCATTAATCCCTCCTCTACTCCTCTTCACTGCCAACAAACAACAAATGCCCCACAGCACACGGCACACGGCTCACAGATGCAGATACACCGATGCAGATACAGATACTTAGGCCGGGCCCAAAGGCAGCGCCCCAGCAACATTGCAACTGCAACTGCAACATCGTCATCTGTCCCTGCACTCGATTTTTTTTTCTTACACAGGGGAAAAATTTATGGAGGATTACCTCTATAATGTGATACAATTTATAATCATTTCCTACCTTCAATCACAAATGATAACATTTTTTAAAACGTTCAATAAATCATTAAAATTCTTTTAGAAAATGTTCTTTTCTAAGTTTTTTAAATGCAAAGAAAAAACATTTTACTCTTGTTATACACGTTATTCAAATATATATCAAATTTAATTGCTTTTCACTTATTTCAATGAATTCATAGAATATGCAAAAATACAATTCAAGGTGTTAACAAATCTTTATTTTTAAAAATGTAGTCTTCAAGGTTGACCTTAGTCATGAAAGGATTATGTTTTATATAAAGTTGACAACAATTTTCACCGTGCACTCCTTCTTTTGCTAAGCTCCGCATATGGAGAGACTCGTGTTCATATGGTTTTTTAATAATTATTATTTTTTGCATAGAGCAGTGAAGAGTGGCGAAGGAATGGGGCGAGCTAGCGATTAAAATCGCTGCATGCACCGCTCGTGAATATTTTAACGTCAGTCAATCAAATGGCTTAAAAATGCTTTGTCATAGCTTCATACCCCATGGATACTTCAGCTGGAGCAAAAGGGGCAGAGATTCAGATGCAGATACGGATATCTGGGGATGTGTGAGACTGAGCACACACACACCACACTTCACATTTAACATTTCGCATGTGCATGTAAATCGTCTTTGATTCGATTTCGTTTGATTTGATTAATCGTGCGACGTCACTGCCGTCTGATAATGAGATAGCAGCGGCGACTTGCACGCAATTAAGCCAAATTGCAATCACTCGCAGCAGATATAGAAATATATATTTAAAATGCAGCCATGATTGTGTTCTTTGGCTTTCCGGCGAGAGTTCAATGCCCAACTTGAGTTTACACGGCTTTAAATTATTGTTTATATTAATATAAATGGTTGTGGTAAGCGCACACACACACACATAAGCGATGTGTGTATGGAGGAGATATAAGAATAATAATAAAAAAAAGTTATTCCATTCATCGTCATAAACTTCAATTTTCGAAAATCATTTCCTTAGCAGCTGCGCATTAAAAAAAATACAGAAAGCTGAAAAATAAAGAACGGCAACAATAAAAATGAATAAAATGAATTAAGACTCCACACAGTGGGCATGATTTGCAATACTTCCCCGAGATATTGTAAATCAGATAACCCCGTTCCCCTTTTTCCCCTCCTCTTTCCTTTCCTTATTTCCGATTCCCTTCACCTTCCCAAAGTCATTTGTCAGCTGGCAAGCTGCTGATTGATGTCCAAGCAAAGCACAAGTTAGGCAAATATGTCGGAGGAACGAGGGTAAATAAATGTTGTCACTATTGGACACTTGCTTTGAAATTGGACAGTTAGGTACTTAAGGGGGAATTTTCCATCGGCTTTTCTTTGCTTGCAGGTAGATAGAAATGTATCTACGTGTGTACAGATACTTGATGAAAATAAATTAGGAATAATTGACGTGATTAAATACGTGTTTCTCAAAACAATTTTTGAATATTTTGTATCAGTATCAGTAAACTTTCTAAATAAACAAAGTAAAAAAATGTATAAAAATATTTATACTATAAAGAAGACTTATACTAAATAATAAGTATAAGTATAATCAAAAGTATTGTAAATATTAACAAGTGAAATTTGTTTAAAGTTTCTTTTCTTTGCAGAGAACTTAACGATTGAATTTAAAAACCTATACAAAAACCATGTTCCCCTAGTCATTAATTATATCTGAAATTTTACGCACACTTTGCCCTACCAACCCCACTGTGCCCAGCTTGCTCAGTTTTTGCCCTTTGCACATCGTTAAGGAATATTATAAATTACTACAGCAACAGCAACAGCAACAACAGCAACAACAACAACAGCAACAACAGCAACCGCAACATCGGCAGCAACATCAGCGGCAGCAGCAACAATGCCAAGAACAACAGCAACCAAGTCGAGTTTCTTGAAATATTTATTTTATATTACGCTTTTCGTTTTATTTTTATTTCCCTTTTTCTCTCACTCAACTCACTTTACTTCCCGAACAGGGGCGCGGTCTAAATTAAAGAACATTTCTTTGCCAGCGTCTCGAGTCCACTTCTCATTTTTTATTTTATTCACATCTTTTTTTGTTATTTTATTTATTATATGTATTTGCTGGTGCTGCAGCCCCGTCTTCATTTAAAGTGCGGTTTCTTGTCTCTCCCCATATATATTCATTATTATGGCCGCGACGGCGACGCTGCTACACATAACTTCAACTTTGTATCTGTATCTTTGTATCTTCGCATCGGCGAGTGTGTGTGTGTGCCCATCGTGTATTTAAGGAAAAAGAATGATGCAAAGACGATAAAATATAATTTCGGCTTTATATTTTATTTTAATGATGAAAAATGTTGAAACTTTATTACGAACTCATAAAAAATTTAAACGTAGGTACACACGCACACACAAAGCGAGGCAAAGGCAAAGGCAAAGACGACGGCGGGGGGTTATAACTTCTTCTCGGTTTCTTCTGTTTCTTTGCCCCCATAAATAACAAAACCCGAATGCGCTGTGAACAATGTTAAATGTTATAAAAATCCAAAACGTATTTACTTTTATTGCACAATGCAGCCGTGGATTTTGTGGCAGGGGCATAAAGTATCTGCCAGATATGGATACGGCACAACCAGCTGTCGCAGCTGGATGAAACAACAACAATAATTAAAGAAGAAAGCGCACAGGGTGTGAAAATACATGTCATAAGATACAAATGTATCTAATTGAATGAAAGCGACGTAGCGAGCGATTTGCTCCAAACACGCAGCCGCAGCTCACTGCCCATTCGCCACCCCCTTAACCCCCTACTGCCGCCGTCGCCACCGCCTTAACCCCCCATGCCCCACCCCCTGCTGTTAGTAGAGCGTGCGAATGAATCGCATCTCGGTGTCCGTATTGTGTGAACGCCGCGAACGAAGCGTGCGGCCAACGCATCAAAGTCAAAGTCGACTGCGCTGCGAATTTTGATTTCCTCCTTTTCGGTGGATTTCCATTGCTAAACAGGGGTCCATTAGCTATTTTAAAAGATTTTAGAAAATATTTAACCACAAAAAAAAACACAAATATATATATCCAATATTGAATCATCGTATTGTCATTAAAAAACCATTAAAAAGTTTTTATATCTATGATAAAATGAATTTTAAAGGTATTTTAATGATTAGGACATTTTGGATTAGGAACTTTAAAATTCCCTGACAATTTCACCATTCTACCTCTATTGAGTTTTACTTTATTAATAACTTCAAGCAATAAACTTAAAAAAAAATATTTCATTAATTTTTATTACCTCTTTATTTAATATTACCTACTTCATATTACTTATCAGATTCAGCCATTAACCATAATTTATTGCTTATTGTTTGACTTTAACATTTAGCCCAGATTAATTGATTAATTTCTTCGAGTCATTTTTTTTTGTGTCACACAAAACTCTTATCAAGAAACAATTTCGGAAAAATTATTTCAATACATTTTACTACCTCTTTGAGAAGGCTATCAGTAAACTATATTTTATGGCTTGTTGGTCAATTTTAACATTTACCACAATTGATCTTTCTACAAGTCATTTTGATAAAAGCTTCTTATCAATTTTATGACATTTACGCATTTGGTTTAATAAATGAAATAAAGTTTGTGAGGTTTTAAAAAAAAAAACATTTAATGAGGGGCTATAAAATTTGTATTTTTACCAGAAGAGTTAGATCTTGGCCTAAAATGCAGGTACAGGGTAACACATATATAAGTTTAATTATGATATTATCCCATATTTAAATGTTTTCTGCAGTGAAATTTTCTTCTAGAATTTTAAAATTCACTGTATTTTTTAGGGAGTGTATTGTGGCATCGGTTTTGGATTTGTGTGGCCTTTCTCTGCCGCTTCTGCCGCTGTGTGTGAGCTTTCGTGTTGCGGCAGGTTATGGCCCGCCACAAGCACACTTCGCACACACAGCGCGTCACTCAGTCGGCCGCAGATACAAAACAGCAGACACAATGGCCAAAAGCGAGGTGCGACGCGTCGTCAACAGCTGTTGAGGATGATGACGATGACGATGACACGGGCATGACGATGACGAGGGCGACCGCAAGTATCTGCGAGGTTGAGTATCTCGGTGTCTCAGTATCTCAGTATCTCAGTACCTCAGTACCTCTCTGCCCGAGTATCTGAGCAACTTCCGGGGACGCTTTAAGTGGGCTAATCGGCAAAGCCAACACCTGAAACTCCCCCGCTTTTCGCGGCCGCCTTTCCTAATCAATCAGCCCGTGCACTTCAGCCAACCTCTTGGGTTACCCAACATCCCTAGCCATCACTATCTTATCGATGCATTGCCGCAATGACGGGTCAAAATTTGAAATTCAATCGATTTCTGATGACAATCACGTGCGTGCTCTATAAATAAAATAAAAAAAAAAAAAAAGAGCTCGCCTGGCTGGCGAATAAAATACAGCGCGCAATTATTGTAAATAAATAAATGCAATTATAAAAATTGCCGATGCCGCTGTTGACTCAGTCGTCTTTTAATAAATTACAAAACAAAACAAAAGTAAACGGCAAAAAATATATGTATCTGCCTGCCTCTGTCCGCTCGACTGCATTTTTAATTAATTTATTTTCGTTCGATATTCGAAGGGGCGGTCTTGCACAAAGACAAAAGCCAAGACAAACTTGTATCTTCGAGATACACATGATATTTCGCCTCCTTCAACGGCAACTGCTGATGAAGCCGATCTTTGTTGTCGGCCAGGCAGACTGCCATTTATTTATTTATTTAATACTTTTTCGTATTGTGTGCCGCTTCGCTTGGCTGTGCGTTTGATTAATCGGCCGCTCATTGTAAATATTTGTCTTTAGTTTGTTGCCAGGGACCTCAACTGCATCCTCCTCCGTTTTCCACCACCTTGAGATTTGTTCTTTGTGTTTGGCAAAAGGGTTGGGCGCGGCTCGCTTCTTTTTATACATATTTAAAATGCAAAAAGGGAAAATGGCAGCGGGATTAAGGCATTCACACCCGGGCGGGATCTAATCCGGACTCATCAATAATTGATTGGGAGCCTGCATTTCCATTATGGCTTATGGAAATGGCCAAATGCAAGGCCCCACATCAATTAGAGGCGATCTCCCGCTCTCGCTAATTCGATGGTCTCCTCCATCATTCATGCACTTACAACTCCTTGCTGCTCCTTTCTCCTCTCTGGCATGTGTCCTTTGCACTGAGTCACAGTGTTAATACACGGGGGAAAACTATTCTTCTTTTTTTCATTTTTTATTGAGATCAAGACTATGTACATTTGCAAAGCTTTTAAAAAATTTATAGCTGCATTGGCTTAAATGTAAGGGCTTCAATCGCTAAGAGTCCTTCGAAAAGTTTACCTTTTTGGATTACATATTTATTTATCCATTCAAAATTAAAAAAAAAACTTTAGAATTCTTTATAAATTACCTTCAATTAAAACTGTATCACTTAAAATTTATTTACATTTTTAACTATGTTTTTAAGATAATACGTAAAAAACTATGACCAATTTTGGATTCCATTTTGAATTTTTTGATTTCAACTGATTTAAATTTTAAAATTAATTTCAAGTAATCTGAACTTTTTAATGTTGTAAAATCAAACTTAAAGTGTTAAGTGTTTTCTTACGCTTTTTAACCTAGGTGAATATTTAACAAATTAAATATTCAATATATGAATTAAATATTATTTTTCTTAAGTTTGTTGATTGTTTTTGCCTTGTGTAACAGCTTCATTCCGTTCACTAATCCTGACCGCACCTTCTTCTCTGCCACACTCCATCAAGAATGTATCTCTGCAGAGTTTGCCGCTCCCTCGCAGCAACTTTGTTATATTTTATACGGTAATTTATAATAAGTTTTTTCACGCACCTTTCCAGACCCTCTCCTCTCCCCTACAGCTCCCCCCTCTGCAGACCCACGCACTTCAAAGACCGGGAAACCAAGGCAATCCGAGGAGCAGGAGTAAGACACTCAGCAGGCCACAACTCCCCAGATGTATTTGAGTTGGAGCGCAGTCTGGGTCTGACTTACAACTAATGCAATATAATAAATTTATACAGGGTTACAAATAAATGTGGGCAGACCTCTACGACTCTCAATGTGTGTGTGTGTGTTTGTGTGTGTGCGTTCGAGTTGAAAAATAAATAAATAAATATTTTTAGAAGGATACATGAGATTGAAAAGAAGGCCCCGTTCCTATTTCTCGTTTCCTGCTGTCGGTGTGTGTTGTTTTGCTTTATGATGATGCCTCAGAGGGGGGCGCATTTGGGGTTATTTATCAGCATAAATTATTTATGCCGCATTACGGGCATAAAAATAAATAAAATAAATGAAGCCGGCCAACTAAATCCGATTAGAAAATGCCCAAGGAGGCATGCCGCCAGTAATGGGCTACAAGATACACACAGATACTATACACACAGAGTCCATAGATACAAATTTATTTTTATAGATTAATCAACGAATTACTTGTGCAGCTGTTGCCGCAATCCCATTTCCCATTTTCATTTCCACATCGTATACGATTTATTTGGCTTAGCCATAAAAATGAAAATTTTCCGCCAAGTATTTGAAAATATAAACATTAAAATCGCTGTTATGGCCTTTTCGTATTTAATTAAATGTTTATGCCAAGCATTTAAACTAAATCGACCAGGGCCGAAATCCGAATTTGTATGTCTGCTTTGCATCTTTATGTTTAAGATGCTGTAAAAACTACTTGGGGAGTACTTGAATGGCCCGCTTTTGTGTATTCTCCATGTGGGGATCGCTTCGTTTGGTTTTTGGGATCGGTGCGCATATATAAAATATGACTGAATAATATAAAACAGAAGGCGATACATCAAAGCGGATTATACAATTTATTTTTGCTTTTATTTCTCGGTTGGGGATTCGTTATTCTTTTGTATTCTTTGGCTTTCGGGTTTGTTTGCCTGTTCTGAAAATATATTTCTTCATTTTTATTTTATTTATTTACTTTCTACGAAGATGTTGTATACAAAAGAAAATATAAAATGTTCCGAAGATAGATGCAACAGATGCAGCTTAAGATACGAAACGAAAAGATACAGTCATGCTGGGCCACGTAATAAATTGTATTATTTATATTATTTTATATAATGCAACCCCTGATGTTAGCTGCGGGAAACCGAAGAACACAAAAGTATCTTCGAGATACCCACAGCGGAAGCTGTGAGGTCTTTCATCTGAGAGTGACGAGTGTAATGACTTTTGTCGATTGGGTTAAGTGGCTTGTTGGCTTCCTTCGCACACAGATACTCACTCACACACACAGACACACACACACACTCGCTGGCTTCGAGATGCGAGATTCCTTTTTCGAGCTGTGTGCATCTTTTTCAATTTTTATGCACGCCACTCGCTCCCTTTTTCCTGATTCTTCACCTTTTTTCTGTGTTTTGTTCAAGTAGTTTGAATGTGGCACGTTTAGCCGTCTGCCCCCCCTCCCCCTTGCCACTCCCTGCGGTAATTTGTCTGCAGCGTTTTTTTGTGGCAGCTCGGGCTGCAGTTTTTGCCGGCTGGCGAAAGGTAAGCGACACACGCTAATCATGAGTGTGAGATTCTCGCAGATTCTCTCCCTTTTTCTCTGGTTTCCCTCCCTTTTCACCCTGCGGTTTGGTTGGCCCTCATCTGCGGACTAATTGAGTGGGAAAGTGGCGAGGAAATCGAAAGGGAAAAGGCTGCGGGATGTGCCATTGATCACAATCAGTACAACATTGTATCTCAATTGTTCTCTGGATTTTGAACATTTCTAAACCTGTTTTTTCTTGTCTTGAAGATTAAATACTCGATAGACATTACAAATTTTTAGAAACTATTTCCTTCTTATTTAAATTGAAGTTAAGCATCTTTTGGAACAAACAATTTAAGAAACAAAATTAAAATTCTTTTAAATTATTTTTGAACATTTTTCAAAAAAACTTTTTGGAAAATTTGAATTTTCTGAAAGTTAGGCTTTGCAAGTAATGCATATTAAAATGGTTTTCTAACAAAATTGTTTACCTTTTTAGGGTATTTTCTAATAATTTATTCTTAAAATTGTTCTTTTGATATAGCTACAAATGAAAATGTACTTTCCCCCGCAGATGAGTTTCAATCGACTTATTGTGCCTAATAAAAACTTCCTCTGCGCCCACGCTCCGCAAAAAGTTCAGTGAACTGATCGAGAAGCGGCAGAGGAAACCAATAATAATATACAACCTCTAATGATGCACACTCGCACACACATCTAAATGGGCTGGCAATAAAATATGAAAAACTGAAGAACAAAAAAATGCGTAAAAGGGAAAAAAAATGATTTTTAACAAAGGCGAAGGCAGACAAATAAAAGTGCAATTAATCACCAGAAAGCGAGGCCCAGACGGCCAGAACTGAGACCCCTGGACCACGGCGACTGACACTTATCGGCTTTATCTGCTTATATGAAGGGGTGGTGAAGGGGGTGAGGGGGGAGATGCATCCACACAAACATATAAATATAAATGGAAAGGAATTATAAATAT
The DNA here is from genome assembly GCF_018152115.1 of Drosophila rhopaloa. Lineage (NCBI taxonomy): Eukaryota > Metazoa > Arthropoda > Insecta > Diptera > Drosophilidae > Drosophila > Drosophila rhopaloa. The sequence goes on from NW_025335043.1 coordinate 12,653,517, forward strand.
TAAAGAAGCTGCTGGGGATTGTGGGGCCGAGGATGCTGCCTGTCAATATTTGATTTTTATATATGGCAGCGCCTTGATGCGATCGCCGCGAAGCAACGAAAAATGCATCAATTTTAAATAATAAATGAAATGTGTGAATAAACGTTGGGAAATATGGCGGGGGGGAAGGGGGTGGTGTTGGCAGGGGTAGAACAATCGGAAAGGCAAACAGCAGGAAAGCATAAACACGGCCGGCAACACTAATACCCAGGCAAACAAACAAAGATGCAGATACAGATGCCGCAGCGGATTCAAATGCAGATGCAGATGCATTTTCCAAAGAATTTCTAAGCACATAAAAAGCAAAGCAAACGGTCAGTTGGGAAAATATTTAAAAAAGCATAAAAACAAAATATTTATTGAAAAGAGACGCTAACGAGCCAACGCGAGCCGCGGCAAAAGGCGATGAGGCAAACAAACGGCTTCAAAAATTGAACACATGAGCAGGCTAATGCGTATATATATAGTCGGCTATTTGATTAATGCACTCGAAAGCGACAATAAACACGGAACATAAGGAGGGAATAAGGAGTTGCGGTGGGATCTCTTCAAGTCCGCTGCAGACAAACAAATATCGCATTCCGATTGATGTCGGACCTGGCGACTCGGGATACGAATATGCGACTGTGAATGGAACTCCATCGCCTGAGATCGCGGTTCTTGAGTGAACGTCGTCGACGTCTATTGGATAAATAAATACAAATTTTTATTAAAGTGCGAATTCTGCGGTGAGCTCAGTGCTAATGCAGTCGAACTCGAACCGGTCGCTAAGTTCGCCCCCAGCAAGGAACTAAACTGTCAGAAAATTTTATATTTCAAATTAGTAAGGCTCAAGAAATATTATCACAGAATACTTTAAGTGAAAGATAGCCTATTTGATTTGGGTTTTAATTATTTTTGAAAAATGTAAATATTTTTGTTTTCATTTAATTGTTATCGCTCTGCAATATAGTATAAAAACTAAATGGTTTTTTTTATTGCCTTTCTTGTTTTGAATATTATAACAGGTGTTTCTTAAAGCTCATAATGAACGAATTTTGTATTTTGATTTAGCATGCAAAAATGCCTAAGGTATCTGGAAATAATATTTATATCTCTTAGAATGTTTATTTATTTTATATGAGGTTAAAAAAAATATTAAATCAAATTGATCTACATTTTCGAAAACACTTGTGCTGTGATCCCTGTACAAGAATCTTTTTACTTTTATTGATATTTAGAGACAATATAAAATGAATTATTAACCGAATCTATAATCGATCTATGTGATCGAATTTGAATTCTTCTACATCTTTCACTGAAGTATAAAGTAAGGGATTTGATTTTAAATGCGATAAAAACTAAAAGAGTATTACGGTACAATATCAGAAGTCAGGGTTATTACCACATGACCCCCATATTTTCCCTGTGCAGATATCTTTCGCCGCTGGCCTAATTGAAGCACACTTAGGGAACCACAACAAGTCACAAAATGCTCCATAGATCGAAATCAACCGCAGGCCACAAGAATTTCAATCACCTCTTGGTCGCCAAACCGTTCCAGTGAGTGCGCCCCGGGAACCCGTGAATCGGGGGTCTGATCTGACCACTCTGGAACACTGGAAAGGGGGCGGGGGGTTATATGGAACAGATCTCCGCGGGGGCAAGAGAGCGCGCGAAGAGAGCGAACAATGGGCGACGTGGAGCACGTGAATGCTGTCAATCATTCCAGAAAGTGGACATAGCGCATGGGGGGGAGGGGGACTGGAGCTCCACATTCCGCGCTGTGACGTCACAGCACGAGGCGAAATGCCGCCGGCAGAATTTTGCCGAGTGCGGCGAGCTGAAGATTGAAGATCGCCGAAAGGCGCGCGAATCGTGAATCAAAACAAACCGAGGTAAAAAATATCGGAGAGCAAGTGGGGGAGATATAGAAATAGTAATCTTTATATTCTCTGAGCGGGAGAGAGGCAGCGCAGCGGCAGCGCAGTTGCAGCGCGGCAGCAGCAGAAGACTGCTCTACCGCTCTCTTTGTAGAAATGCCTTCGTTGAATTGAAGACTCTTAGGCAAGCGATGGGTCTCTTAAATTATTTCATAAACCATTTTGGCAGACAAATCTCTTTCAATAGATAAATCGTAGTTGCTAATCTTAGGAAATATATGAATGTCGTAAGCTTAAATATATTGACATACTAATCGCATAAGGCAATATATTTTGCAAATACATTTTTGACACTTTAACTATTTGCTCATGCAAGCAATTTGTTATATCTAAAATATAAACATATTTTAAGGCATTGCACATTCTGTTTCGAGTTGCATTGCAATTTGTTTTAGTGGTAAGGCATTAATAAACATTTTAAATCACAGTTTTAACTATCGTAAGAAATTAGTCTTGTTTTTACTTCAGTGTGTTTGCCAAGTATATGGTATTATGTATGTATTCAGACTAGTTTAGTATTTAGCTATTGCAATATCGGTGCTATTATTATTATTATAGTTTTATTGTGACCTAATTGAGTTTGCAATTTTTTAAGGTGTTCAAGAAATATTTTAACATTCATAATTAAATTTTATTACAGAATTAATTTGAAAGTTGTATAGAAGGTAATACAAACGTTTACATTTATCTATATTTCGGAACTAAGTTTAAAACTTTTGTTTTATATTTATTACAAAAATCCTTGTCCTCGAACTAACAAAAAATAAATAACAAAAGGGTCGCCAATAGACAAAGTTATTTTCAAAAAAAAAAACAAGAAAGGAAAGCTAACTTCGGGCGGAGCCGAAGTTGATATACCCTTGCAGAATACTCTGTAAATTATATTCTCCAAAATTATTCATATGATGCATTCTTAATACTCATAAAAAATCCCAACTTCCTAACTTTACAAACACCAAAGTTATGGCATTTCCGATCAATCAGTTATATGGCAGCTATAGGATATAGTCGGCCGATCCTTATGAAATTCGGCATGTCGGATTGATTAGCCAAATATAAAACCCATAGAAAATCCCAACATTCTAACTTTACAAACACCAAAGTTATGGCATTTCCGATCAATCAGTTATATGGCAGCTATAGGATATAGTCGGCAGATCCTTATGAAATTCGGCATGTCGGATTGATTAGCCAAATATAAAACCCATAGAAAATCCCAACATTCTAACTTTACAAACACCAAAGTTATGGCATTTCCGATCAATCAGTTATATGGCAGCTATAGGATATAGTCGGCCGATCCCGGCCGTTCCGACTTATATACTGCGTGCAAAGGAAAGAAGGGTGTGTGCAAAGTTTCAATTCGATATCTTTAAAACTGAGAGACTAGTTCGCGTAGAAACAGACAGACGGACAGACAGACGGACAGACGGACAGACGGACAGACGGACAGACGGACATGGCTATATCAACTCAGGAGGTGATCCTGATCAAGAATATATATACTTTATAGGGTCGGAGATGTCTCCTTCACTGCGTTGCACACTTTTGACCAAAATTATAATACCCTCTGCAAGGGTATAATAACGACATTTTCTTTAATATAGAATGCAAATGGTATTTACTTAGGTAGAAATTGTAATGTGCTGGGCCTAAAAATGGTTTTATAAAAATGAATTTGCTTCACTCACCCTTTCTTCCTCTCGGATCATTTCGGCGATGCCGGGCTTGATCTCCATGTCATCGGCCAGCGACGATCCTCCGCCCGAGCCCACTCCCCCGCCGCCCCCTCCACCCACTCCACCACCACCCACTCCGCCTCCGTGGTGGTGCGGCGGTGGGGGCGGTAGGCGTGGCTCGGTGGGCGGTCCTTGCCCCAGGCCACTCAGTTCCATGGCCGCTGCCATGGCCGCAGCGGGTCCCAAGGAAAAACGGGAATCTCCAGCGGGCGATGGCGGATGGTGGGCGGCTCCAGGTGCCTGCGAGGGATGGGGGGCGGGTGGTGCATGGTGGTGGGGATGCAGGGGCATCGGCAAGGGATGCTGCCCCTGCTGTTGCTGCTGCTGCTGGGGACTCTGCGAGTGGGGCCGCGAGGATCGGGAGAGGGGTCCTGGTGTGGCAGCCGGCGAGGGCATGTCCAAAGCGTGGATGGCGGTCTCCAGACGACGTGCGGCACTTGCAACTGCCACTGAGGCACCACCACCCAGTGGTGGCTTCGGTGGCGGTGTCATCAGCGAGCAGTCCCTCTGCCGCTCCCGCTCCTTCTGCTCCATTTCCATCCGTTCGGCGGCTATCAAACTGCTCAGCGGACTGGGCGGTGCGGGGGGATTGAAGATCGTGTCCGCCGAGGGCCACCGCCTCTTCCGCACATTCCTGCCCTGCTGCCGCTCCAGCGGCGAGAGCCTCAGCTCGGCGGGATCCCAGTCGGTGCGCAGCTTCTTCTCCGGCTGCATGAAGGCCAGCAGCTCCTCCGCCTCCCGTTCGTTTTCAGTTCTGGAGGCGGAGGTGCCCTCCTTGGGCGAGGGCATCCGTTCCGAGGAGGCCGCCGCCGCTGCAGCCGTGGCCGCCTCCATGTGGGTCACATCCGCCAAGCCGCGCACCTTCAGCATCTCAGCTATCCGGAGCAGGGGTCCGATCTGGTCCTGACTCACGTTGATCTCGCCGCGATACATGAACTCCACGATGGCCTTGAGGTCCGACCAGTTCACATCCCGCATGATCACAATGGGATGCTGGCAGGGCGTCTCCGCCAGTAGGGTTTGAAAGTAGGGTGAGCAGGCGGAGAGGACCATCTTGTGGGCCTTCATGGACCGACCATCGCAGGCCAGTGTCACGTCCACGAAGCACTCGTTCTGGAGCAGCTGATCGAAGATGGTGGTTAGGTTGGTCTGGTAGTTGTTCCAGCGCAGGCAGAATTGCTGGGAGGTCGAACTGGGCGAGGCCACCGAGGAGCTCCTGCCCTGCGGCGAACTGACCGGCGAAGATCCTCCTCCTCCTCCTGCGTGTCCTGTCGTTTCCTTATCCTCCTCCTTGGACGAGGGGCCACCTCCGCCAGTGGGAGAAGTGCGATCCTCGCTCTTCGTGCGCTTCTCATCCTGCTGCGTGGGTGAACTGCGATTGCTCTTCGGCGAACCTGTGCCCGATCCCGAACCTTTGCGCTGCCTCTGGGCCACTGGTCCCTGTTCGGGCGCCACTCCAACTTTCGCTTCCGCCTGCGCCGACGCCATTTTGTCTACAGCTGATCGCAGATCGTTGATCGTTGATCGGCGATCGTTAAACGTTGAAACGCGTTTCGTTACGCGACTCGCTCTTCACATGGCGTTAAAAAACATTGAAAAAACCGCGACAATTACGACGCTCAACTGAGAGTGGGCATGTACATGTGAGTATCTGTGTGTGTGTGTAGGTGTGTGTTTGTCCCTGTGTGTGTGTGTGTTTTGTTGGTATGTGTGTGTTTTACGTATTCGTTACGTTACGCGCACTACGTGGCCATTTGGCAATTAGCCCGCCTCGTTCTTTCAGTTCGTTTCGGTACTCGTCTGCCTCGTGTATCGTATTCAGTTAGTTCAGTTCCGTTCTGTGTTCAGTGTTCAGTGTTCTATGGATATATTGGCCAACAAACAGGGCCAAAAGTCTTCTCAGCACGAGCGTCTGAATTAGACTGAAATCGTTTTGCACATTTTGATACGGAAAAACTCAAAACAAACTTAACACACGACGACGACGATGGCCACGAGACGATGTGGAAAACTGAGGGTCGCCGAGGGGCTACCGCTACGGCTACGTTGATGTTGCAGCAATTTGCTGCTGCTGCTGCTGTTGCTGTTGCTGCCTTCTGCTGCTTTTTGTAGTTGTTGCTCTCAGGCTGCGACTGAGTTCGCGACGAAGTTGCGAATAGTTCGCGAAATGCGAGGCGAGTTCGCCAGTTTCTCCGCTCCGCTCTGCCGGCGTTGCGTTGCAAAGGAAAATGCGACGGTGGCAGCGCGTCGCGGCTGAGAATCGAGCACCGAGAATGGAGAACCGAGTACCGAGCACCGAGAATGGAACGGAGAACCGACGGCAGAGAAAACGGCTGAAATGAAATCGGCGAGCTGTAGGCGCCAAAAAACGCCGGCTAACGGCACAGCGTTTGTTGGCCACATTCCTTTGCTCCTGCGCTGCGTTTTGGCTCTCCTCGAACTCAAAACCGAAATCGGCTTTCGACTCGTCCTTCGTCCTTCGTCCATCGTCCTCGCACTCGCACTCGCACTCGTCCTCGTTCTCGGCCTCTCGTCATTGCAACCCCCAAAAATTTTGGCGCTTTGGCGCCGCACCACTACCACTGCGAAAAAGGATGCGTCGCTGCAAGTGGCAAGTGTGCGTGCGTGAGGAAACGGAAGTTGCCCCGAAATGCAGCGAAGAGCGAGCTTAGGCCTAATATTTTTCGGAGGCGCTGGGCAGGAGAGGGTGGGGCCGTGCCCCGCCGACCAGTACCACCGTTTGAAAATTGAAGGAAACGGATCCGGGGGGCATCAGGAATTGGGAAAGCGGCGAAAATATGAATGATATTGGCAAGAAGTTGAAGGGTGCTATGATGCTATAAGTATTTTTGGGGACTTATTTAAAAGGAATTTTTGAAAAATGAAATTAAAGTACATTAATAAGAATTATTATTATTATTATTTAATAGTGTTTTAAGAATAAAATCTAAGAAGCATTGTTTTAACTGAAAATAAACCAATAAACTATAGTTCATTTTTCAAACAACTATAAAAAATATTAAAATATTGTATATATTATTTATTAAAACAAGTTGTTGATGGCTTAAAATTTTTGACGATTGAAAATATAAATACTTTGGAAATAGTATTTTTTTAATTTCAGATATGGTTAGATATTGCAAACAAAATCTTCGAAAGTGTTATTTTTAAGAGTTTCCGAGCAGTGATCATGAAGACTTCAAAAAATCGTTCTCTTCCGAACATAAAATTCCTTATCTCTTTCTTCCCCACGATTTTCTCGCCCGACTGAGAAATAAAACTCGGCTGCAAGATGCTCCATTAATTAGTTCCGTTTGCTGGGGGTACGTGCACCCTACGCCTACACCCCACCCCTCCTGCCGAGGAACCTTCACCACGCGAAAAACTCTCTTCGCACGTCGCTCTCGGCGGCAGAGAAGTCGACGCCGCTGCCAACGTCGCTGCCACTCGTGCATTGTAAACAAATGCTTAGGCGAAAAACAAGATGTGCGGCGAATTTGGAGAGTCGTGCTCTCTCTCTCGCGAGAGGGATAGCAATAACCGACTCTTTTCCTCTTAAGAGACGTTTCTCTTTCTTTTAGCTGCACCTGCACTTTTCCACTATTTTTCCTCATTTTTCTCGCTCTCTCAAAAGGCGGTGGAGGGGAGGGGGTTTTTGGGGGGTGGTAAGTGGGCAAAGAAGCGGGGGCGGGGCACTATCGCCTGAGACTGGTCAGCCTCGATTTTGCGCCTCTGTGTGCGAATTCCCCTGTACGTGTGTGTGGGCATTTTGATTATTTGTTTTTGCCTTTCGCATTTATAATATGCATAAAATAAAGAAATACAAATCTAGCGAAAATAAAATTTGCACAAGTGCGAGCGAGACGAAGCTAGCTACCCGCCAAGGTGAGTGAGCGAGAGGGGTCGGCGCGGGGTGGCGGGGAACTCTACAGCCAGTCATAAATTATGCATAATTTTTTCGTGACTGGCAAATGGCGGCTGGTCTCCTCAGTTGGTTACATTATAATGAACATCGGCCATGAATCGAGGCGAAAGAAAACGGCGAAAAAAATACGCGATCGGCAGGTATTTTCAATCGATCGGGTTATTCAGTATTCAGTATTCACCTGGCGACTGTGAATGAGATTTTTTAATGCTTTTATTCACTCATATCCGGTGTGTTAATGCGGCTAAGTGATACTTTTTATTATTAATGGCCAACCCTCGAAATAGTTTATTGGGATTTTGTCTTTGCACTGTTGTATCTCTATTATTATCGATCATTAAGATCCCATGCCTGTTTTCTGTGTGAATATCTGGCATTAATAAATTTAATGATACAATTAGGTGTGCTTTTTATTTTGTTTGAATAAATTTGCTTGAATACTGCTGCATATTGATTTTTTTAGTTGGTCAATGATATCATCGTTAATTTTTGTGTTTATATATCTCACATATTTGAGCGATCTTAGTCAACGAATCAAAAGTCACACAAATACCATAACAAATATAAATAGATTTAAAGGTATTAAAAACCTTTTTTAAAATTGAGGTTTTTCCCTCAATAGGTCATTACCTTTTGCAATTGAATTCATCTCAAACTAATTTGCGCTGGCGTTTTAAGAATATTATTTATTTAGCAAGTGCTTACTCAAGAAAAGATTTTGTAAATATATCGTACTTGTGTTCATCAATTTTAATTTGGTCTAGAAAACAGGTTTCAAAATGAACAATATTTCATAAGACTAAACCTATTTAAATTTATGTTTTATAGAAATGTTAAATTAAATGTGTATGTAATACCTTTTGTTTCAATGTAGAATATTTGAATGTTTTTTATATAAATGCAGAGTTTTTGTCATTAATCGTCTATATTGTATGATTCCGTTTAACATCGCAACATATTTTGATATTTCTGGTGATTTTCCCCTGCCAACTATCTTCAATTAGAGCCCAATGTGTTTGGCTTATAGCAACACATGAATTGCAGCAAACAAAATTTGGATCAAACGCAGCAACATGAAAATGCATCACGCATTCTCTAAGTTGTTTGTTGTTGGTCGCTATCTAGTGAGTGTGATGGGCGAAAAGCGGGGAATGTGGGGAAAAAGGGGGCAACGGGAAATGGAAAATGGGAAATGGTTGCTAGGCTCGCGACTGCAAAACGCGTTTATACGAAAATTTATGTATTTAACTGGTGACGACGACGCTGACGAGCAAAACGATGACGCGGACGTGAAAGGACGTTGGAGATGTGGACGCAGGACGCAGGATATCAGGGGATAGAATCCGGCGGAGGATGTGGCAGTGGATGTGGATGTGGATGTCCAAAAAGCGACGAAAGCCTCTGCGAAAGGCCAAAAGTGGGTGGCGGGGGGTGTAGTGTGTATGTGTGTGTGAGTGTGTGTGAGTGTGTGTGAGTGTGTGTGCGGGGAAAGATGACAACATTTGAGCCAAACAGACAAAGTTGCGGAAGGGGTGAGAGGTCGCCGTCTGACCCACACACATGAGTGAACGAACAAGCAAACAAACAAATAAAACGGTTGCCCTGAGTGTGAATGCACTGCTAAAAAATTATCACTATTAATACCAATCAATTGCCAAAGCTTAAACGAAATCTCCAAAGTCAATTATGTCTATGCCTATTTCTTTTTAATTCAATATAAATAATTTACAGTTATTTGTTGCTAAAAAATAATTTTTATTGAGCGGAATTTGTATTTAAATGTTTAAAAATGATTTGAATTTTAGGTTCGATATTAAGTAGGCAATTTATGTGCGACTAAACAGATTTCTCTTACATTAAGTTTCTATTTTGACAAGCAAATAAACTCATACTCATCATAGAATATATTACAACTGAAATTCGCATTATTGACTACCGAAATTTATGACCAGATTCAAAACACCCACCTCATCTTGGTATCATGTCCGCAATTAAATTTTTGGAATAAAAGTAATGAACTAGATAATTTAAAAAACTGTTTTTTAGAAAAAATCTGATTTAATTCTTATAAAATAATTTTTAAAAATATAAGTATAATATAGTGATTAACTTTATATAAAATATCTAATATGTAATTTATTTCTCAGTGCCAGTGACTGCGACCATGGAGGTGACCAAACGTACACATGAGGGGGAAAGAAATAGGCGGGGGATGGGGCATTGCCGGCGGGGAGATCAGCGGGAAAAAATGTTGCATATTAAAACGCCAAATAGAAGAGTGCAACAGCGACAACGGCGACGTTGCAGCTTAGAGAATGCAGAAAATGGGCGAGTCAAGGGAGGCGGGAGCGCGGGGGGCGTGGCACAAGGGTTAGCCCTTTGCTGATTCTTCGTCCTCAGCTGCTGCTTTTGCTTTTCCTGCTCCTGCTGCTCCTGCTGCTGTTGTTTTTACCTTCGACCATGTCTAAAAGTTGGCTTACACACAAAAGCGATGAGCGATGATGCCTCAAATATGCAAAAATGCCTAGCGCAATAAAACCCCCTTGAGGGCGTATGGGCAATGAAAAAGGGCTTAAAAGGGGAGTCCGAGGGGGAGGTGGGTGGTGGATGGTTGGGGTGGTGGTTTAGGAGGGAGTCGGTGGTTTGGTGGCAAGAGTGGACGTGGAAGTCCGAGCTGCTGACCATCGGGGTTGCAACGAAACTTGGAAATGCAGGCGAACTCCGAGAGTCGCGTTTCGTTGCGTTGCGTTGCTAACGATGCCGCTGGCTGTCTGATTGGGAAACGAATCGTGAGGGGGGCGGGGGAAGGGGCATCTGGGTGGGGCTGCGGGCCAGGATTGAGCAGTCGGGGACCAGGTAGAGGGGTGCATGCCACAGACACAAACAGATAGACAGCCGGCCGAGAATGAGAACGAGACAGAGGACGAGCACGAGGATGTGGATACGAGGACGACGACGACCTACGCCTGAGTTAGAATCAGATGCACTTGGAGAAATATTACTGAATCTGACTCTATGGAAAACAGTTCCCTAAAATATATAAATTGTTAGTTTTAACCTTTATAAAAAAAATAGTTCCGCAAAGATTCAAAGATTTTTACATCATATAGCAAGCTTTTAAGTTTAGTATCTCAACAAAATAAGCTGTAATCTAAAAATATGTTTAAAGCAAATGAAAACAAATGTAATATGATCTTATATCATAAGTTTTGGGCTTACATTTTATTTACCAATATCCTAATTTCATGTATGATACGTAGGATTTTATTTATACGTAGGATTTTAATACAAAGAATTTTGTAATGTAAAATAGTTAGTTTTCATTTTTAACAGCCCTTCAAAAATGATTTGCCATTTATGTTTTTGGAAGTAAGCTGTGTTTTAATTGTTATTTAATCATTAGTTTTTAAACATTTAATATTCAAAACCATAAAACTCCTGTTCCTATGATATTACAACGTAAAAATGAAATGAAGAAATGAAAGATATAACCACTTTACAGGCTAACAATATAGTTAAGGCTGGCAGAAAGTAACAATTTAACAATTGTTAAATAGAGAATCTATGAAATACTGTCAATTCATTGAGAAAGACCCCCTTTTTCTTAATTCCGCGCAGTGCACTCCCCCATCGGGCCCGCATTGATGGACAGTTAACGCGGCAAAACGAACGCGAAAACATGGTCAGAAAGGGGTGGTGGGTGGTGGGTGTGTGTGGCACTGTTGGAGGGGAGGGGGCTGCCCCTTTCTGTGGATGCTGCTCCTGCTGAAGCCAGCAGGCTTAGACGGCGCAACTGTACCGAGGACTGTTTGCAGGAATAGGAAGAGGTCCTGGGATCCCGGTTGCCGCTTCCTGGGCTTTCCAGTTTCCCGGGCGGCGCCCCACTGGCAAGATTTTCGCGTGCGTTGCAAGTTGCCACTGCCCAGTGTGTCCTGTGTCCTGTGCCTCGTGACCCCCGACCCCTGCACCCCTTCCCCCTCCTTCCCACGTTGCATGTGTGTCCATCTGCCGCCTGTATTTGCCCATGTGTGTGCCCTTGTGTTTTTGTAGATTTTGCGCGCTGCGCCATTTGATTGCATTGCGTCGCTTCCGCTTCCACTTGGCCATTGTCGCTCCTTTGGCCGGCTCCTCACCCCCTCCCCCTGCCCCCTTCTGGCCAGCACCCCCCTACCCCACCCCTGCATTCATTTATATACAAATGAACGCCTCCGCTGCCACGCCCATTCCACTGCATCAAGTGCAGACGCAGGCAAATAATTTCTTCTTTTTTTTTTATTGTATTTGTCGGGCGGGAATCGACAGACGACGACGTCTGTTGTTGCAAGTTGTTGGGCCATGTGGTCGAGGGGTCGGCTGCATCCTTCTGGCAAGGATTAGCTGTCGGCAGGCGCATATGTGACCCCTTCGGGAGCAGCAGTTGCATCTTAAAGCTGCCACACACTTTAAGCTTTTCACTGACATAATTTCCCCGGCTCACAAGTGATTACTGTTCCAAAGAAAACGCACTGATTGAAGTCCTCTGCTCAAGGAATTGTCACAAAAGCGCTCAAAAGATTGCCAGACTAATTAAAAGCCGCTACCAGAAATATTAAAAACAAAACAAAACGAAAAAATATTCGAGGTGGAAATCTTTGAGGCTGTGTTCATCCTTCCAAGGGGAAGATTTCTTATAATTGCCAGCGGTGTTTGACAATGCACGATTATTTATAAGAGGCAGAAAAATCAAGAGAAGTATGGGAAAGGCAAACTCCAGGTAATTGTCAGGGGATTTGTTTGAAGTCGGGGTGGAATGATTGCCAACTGAGTGATTCTTGTTTGTGGCGTGTTTTCCTTACCAAGATGTAGGCAAAGTGGCAGGGCAACAAGTATTATTTTATAATTTATAGGGGTTTTAAAGGTCCTGATTAAAAAAGTATTGCTTAAGTGTTGGACAGTGTTTGAAATAGAAGAGATTAAAAGTTAATCTCACATAAGCCTTTTATATTTCAAATGGGTTTTATTGACAATTAATGTTCAATATGTTTATTCTATGTTTCAAAAAGGGTATCTTTGATGATTGTATTTTAGGATAAGTTACAACTTTCGCTTCTTAATTAATTGCTAAACTTATGCAAATATTCAGTAATTTCTGTGTGGGTTTCTTCTAAGATTTTGATTAGCTGCACAAGGTGCTCGCTAAGTAATCCTCATGCCAAGAGCTCTCCTTTGGCTTCACACTTGTGTGGGCCGTCAACATCTGGCCAAAGTCAAAGCCACAAAGCGGCAAAAAAAAACCCGCTCCCCCGAAAAAAAACACCCCCCTCTCAATGCTTTACATTCCTATGAATGAGGCATTGAAACTGAATGAATTTGCTCGCGACGCACACACAAAATGCATGAATGAAAATTTTCCCGGTGCAACTGCGATGCCAGAGGAGGGGCCCGGGGGGGAAAAAAGCAAAGGGGGCGTGGCAAATTGGGGGGCTGACTACATGCAACGCCTGCTGCTGCTGTTGATGTTGCTGTTGCTGCTGCTGCGGCTGTTCAATGGGCCACGCACGAAAACGCGACCCGAAAACGGGGGCCGTGCCCCCGAAAAATGTTGCTGTGTGTTGCAGGTTGCCAATGACAGCGAAAAAAGCGATGCACCGCGGCCAGAAAGTGCAGCCGGAAAAAATGGAGCGGGATGATGATGATGATGACGCCGCCAATTTGGCTGTCCATTCGATTGTTCAACATGCGGCACACGCGTCAAGGTCGAGTCACGGATCCCTCCCCCAATTTGCAGCGGTTGCAATGGGCTCAACAGTTGGCAGCCCAACGCGAAATGGGTGCAAAAAAAATGGCCAAAAAGGATACACCAAACGGCACCCCTTTTTCACCCCCTTTTCACCCCTTTTTCACCCATTTTTCACTCCCCTTTTCTGCTGCATTGCACTTTGATTGCACTGGCCGCGATTATCCTGCGCTGCATATCAATGTCCTGGTCATGGTGGTAAAAAAGCGAAAAATCAGTGAAGGTCATTTCCATTCAGGCCTCGCTTTTGCCCCCCTTTTTGCGAACAAGCCCCCTGCCCCCTGCCCCCCTTCCCCCATTTTGCAATTTTTGCATTTTTTCCCAACGAATTTCCCCGGTTTCCCTGTTGTGGCGCCTGTTTCTTTTTTTTTTTTGGTTGTATGGCAGAAGTGCATTCAACGCGATTATTAGGGATTTCAATCGACGCTGCACTCGCCGGTTTTCCACCCAGCCACGCCCCCTCTTTGACTGACCCGCCCCTGGCCGCTTGTTTGCGGTGGACGACGCTTGCATTGCTTTTTTTTCTACTTTCCACTTTCGCACGCGCCGATTTTTGCATGAATTTTTGCAGTAGGCTTCTCATCTCTTCCCCGCGCGATTTTGGGCCATTTGAATTGTTGCACTTTTTATGCATCGGCCTGTCGCCTTTTTTTCACTTGCCCCGGCAGTTCGTTCTGTTGAAGTGTGAAAATGCAGCGGGGAAAAAATGATTTTCCTAGCGGCAGGGTCAATATCGGGAACGTGTGCTTATGGCAGAGCCTCCATTCGCGACTGGCTTTTTGGCCCGTGCGTTCATGTTGATGTTGATGCATTTTTGTTGCACATGCATCCATTTGTCCGTCTGTTTGTCCATTGTTGCGGCAACAGGCCGAAACCCAATTGACCGCAAATTTGTGGCTCACCTCATGGCTTTTTCAAACTGATTTTTATCGCAATGTTGTCACGGTGGGCGGGGCCAAGTGGGCGGGGAATGCAAATGGACGCAGGACACATGATGACCGGTTGACACCGTTTTTGTTTTTTATTTCCTCGGCCTCTAAGCTCTCTTGATTGCCAATGCATATTTAGGCCTACTAGATTGCGGGCTGATTGAAAAGGGGAAAAAGGAGGGGAGGGGGGTCATGGGAATTTACTTAAAACACTTTGCTTTTAATGTATTTTACAAAATTGGAATTTAGTTTTGTATAGCAGCCTTGCAATATTTTGCTATTTTTATTGCCTGCTTCGGAGAAATAGAAAATTGTGTTGAATAAAATGAGTTTATTGTAGAAAGTAAACTCTAATAGGCTATACGAAAATAGTTTTCCAAAAAAAAAAACGAAGAGCCTAAAAATGGCATTCACAAAACCAAACTATATTTATGTTATTACTTTTTCATATATAGTCTGTAAAGACATTTGCCGGATTAATCATATAAGATGAATATATTAACTACCTTAGTCAAAAACAAAGACCAGCTTTTGGTATGCTGCACCGTAATCCAATTAAAATATATAAAATTGGGATAAGCTTAAGTGAAACAAAAGTTGTTAAGATGTTTTGAGATAAATTTAAAAGCTTTCCAAATGAGATCATTACCTTTTTTGCCAGTACACGTGGCTGTAACGTTATCTAAATAATTCCTCTAATTTTTAGGTCTACTGTAAATCATATTCTGAGTGTTTCTTTTCTAATAGCATATGTTTATGGTCCGAAATTTGATGTATTAACACCATAAAATCCACTAAGGTGTATATCGCAGTTATGTTGCCTGCAATCTACACCCCTTAATAAAGTATGATCAGCAACATGTTGGTCCTGGCGGTTTAAGTGGTCGTTTTATGAATGAAAATCGGTGGCACGTGGAAACTATTAGCCAGTGTATAGCTATTAAATGTCACAACAAAAGCCACCAGCAACAGCAACACACACACATACACACACACACACTCGGGGGCAGCTGCACAAATTGTGTGTGAAAAAGTGCACACACATTTCCATCGACACGAATACGAGTGCAAAAAACACGCGTAAAAAGTGTTGCTGTCATGCGGTTGTTGATGTTGCTGCTGTGTTGTTGCTGTTGTTGCTGCCGCTATTGCATGCAACAGTGCGTTTTGCTGCAGCAGCCACACACATACACATTGCACATGCAACTCACCCACAAATGCAGCTCTTTATTTTTATTTTTTTGCAATTCACGCGAAATGCGTTTGAAAGCGAAAGTGTTGCTGGCACCCACACATTCTCACACACACACTCGCACATTCGGATTGTTGGTGTTAACAGCATGTTGCACGTGTCAACATAAAGCTGTTGCAGGTGGGCGGCCCCCAGCCCCCTGTCACTCCCCCATTTTGCCGCCCATCAATGGACAAAAATCCGCGTGTAATTGATAGCGCATTTTGGCCAACTTTATCACTCACTCTTGTTTGTTGCCACTGCTGCACATTTTATTTGCATTGCAGTTAGTCAGTTTGCGTTTCCTTTTTTTTTTGTTTTTTGTTCAGCAGCAGCAACAGCAACAGCAACAACAACAGCAACAACCGCAGATGTCAGGGGTGGCGGGGGGGAAGGGGTGATGACCATTAATTAGTCCGCAGTTGAACTGTGCGCTGTTGGTGATTAAGGCAAATGTACTATATAACACTGACGTTGATCAGAGGTCGATTTGTGTGCATTTCGCAATCGAATCGAAACAAATAAACACTGGATAATGACAGTTAAATGGGGGTATGCACAAAAAACACTAAATTAATTAATATTTAGTTGGCGGGAACTCACCAATTTAACTTGGAGGCCATTACAATAGGAAAATATTTTTTATTGCGAATTTTGCATGGTATAACCAATGATTATAAAAATACCAAAGCTTTAGAAAGTATTTTTTAACTATAAAAAAATATCTTTGTATTTAGCTAATAGTTGAGCTTACTAGTTCAATTATTGCAAAGAGTTTTGTTAGCATTTAATGACTGGGTTTCAAAAAGTTAAGCCGGAAACTGGGATATTATAATATAAAGTCACAGAAACGTAAACAAAACTGCATGAAATTACATAGGATATTTTATTATTGAAAAAACAACGATTTGATAGCAAATTTTATTATTTTAATTAAGTTCTCAGAAACATAAAACCTTGTCTAGAGCTTGTAGTTTTTACTGAGTTTCTTATTCGGAACCATTTAATTATTCTTCCTTTTAATTTAAATTGAACAAACTATAAAGAAAGCGTTGAAATCAAAATCTTTCAATTTAATTTTCTAGGCAATGAAATGAGAGATTTTAATTCACCAAAAAGACTGTATAATGCCCGAATAAATTCAGGTTTCTTTTTAAAATCTCTGATATTTTCTTCTCCAGATTCTTAATCATAGCTTTCACTGAGGAGCTTTTCGCATTAGGTTCTCCCCTCGGATTAACCGAAATCGATGCCCGTGGGCCGCCTTAAAGTAGGCAGAGCAGTAACTATGGATTTAGATCCAAGTTCAGAAGGACCAAGCTGCTTCCTTTGCCGTAACAATTTGTAGTTCTTTTCGAAAAATGTGACCAATTTCGATGCGCTGCCAATGCCTTTGTGGACACATCCCTCCTATCCCCCTCCCCCCATATATGTATATATATCCCCCCGATCCCGCTCCTTTTGAGGACTGGCGCTTCTGCTCGTCCGGAGGTTTCGGTGGCCAAGTGCCTGCAAGAGGAGATATCTGCAGGGAGACAAACACAAAACACAAACAGACGCCCACACATGCAGGGATGTCCTTTCCACTCTGTCACATGTCAGGCCCTTATACTAAATGCGTTTTTTGCTTAGTTTTATTGCCGCTTTCCACCTCTTTTTTACCCCACCCCTCGCCCCGCCCTCCTGCAGATGCGTCGGCATAGAAAATCGACAGGCAAGAGCAGCGCCGCTTTTTCGCTTTTCCAACGGGGGAAAAAAAAGACAAACGGAAAATGCAGACAGCAACAGAGTCGCAGGCGGCGGCTCGAAGCCTGAGTGCAGTAAAAATCAAGCGAAAATCTATCCCTGGCAAAAAACATTGCGAATCAAAGGATGGGAAATCAAGAGGGCTGGGTGGATTTTCTTTTTCTATTGCTTGTCCGGCTTGTTTTTTGTCTATCGAGTTTCAAATTTCCCGACGTACAATGCGTCGTGGCTCCTGCTGAAGCTGAAGGCTTTGATAAAAAATTTTTTGGCAAATGTTTTCTGAAATCCTTCACTCCCACATCGCCATTGCAACAGCCTCGCATATAAATGGCATGTTTGACACATGGAAGGAGGGGGTGGGTGAGCAAAGGGGTGGAGGGGGGGTTGCCCAACTGCGTTTCAAACAAAATAATATGCAAAATGTTAAAAAATTAAACCAGGAGTTTGGGGGGTGGCGCTGAGTTTAGAGGGAGATTGGCGCAAAAGTTGTCCAGCGTAGAAATTCGCGAATTTTTAGTTGATTTTCTACATGTGCCGACAAAAAGCCCCCTGTTCATGGGTGGCGTTTTGGGGGGGGAGGGGCCCTGCACATGCTCGCCGTTATCTGAATATTCGGTGGGGGGATGGGCGCTAAGGCTTAGGGGGTGTGCATGCGTTTTTGTGTTTTGATTTTCTGTCGCCTTGCAAAAGGACAACGAGTCCACATCCATTTGCTTGAGTCGCCCGTCAAAGGGCAGGGGCGCAAAAAAAAAGGGGGTGCGGCATGGACTCGCCTCGACATTAAAAATAAATCAAATAAAATTAACACAACATCGTCCAAATATACTACACATGCGACAGCCACATAAATTAATATTTTTTTCGCTGGCAAAAATAAAATGGAAATATTTAGCAGAAACTTATTTTTTTTTTGTCGTCATACATTCAAAAGCTCCAATGAAGGGTTGGTATTTCAATTGAAGCATGGAGCTAACCACTTTTTTGTATACCATAATAATTTTGGTTCAATCAAAAGAAGTAAAAAATTGTCCAGACAGAAAATGAGTACTTTTACATATTTTTGACAGTTCAATTGTTACATTTTAGGTTTTTCAGCTATTTAGGGTGTTTTTGTTAGTAATAATAGTTAAACTGATCAGTGTACATGTGAAAACATTAATATTTTTCAACATTCAACCAAGAGCTCTTCGGCTTGAATATAATTTGAAAATCATGCTACCCCCTTGTTAAGTGCCAGAATATAATTGAAAATCCATCCGGCGACAGACACGACAAGAACAAAGGCCATGCAGATGTCGGAGCGGTATAAATAATAAAGTATAATAAACATTGGCGATTAAGTGAACGGCTGCAGAAATGTCCAAATCGAGACTTGCAACATACGATATGACGACAAAAACGACGACGCCACGTTGCCATAATATGCGAAATATTAACAATAAATGCGGGCCATTGAGGGTGGAAAAAGGGGGTGGGAAGTGGGGGGAGCCCCAACAAATCATGCCCAAAACAATGGGCCACATTTTTAGTCGTTTCTGCTGCTGCTGCTGCAACAACTTATATCAATTACACATATTTTGCATGCGGTAGCAGCTCGAAATTTGAACAATTGCCGTAGACGAAGACGAAGTCGATGGCTCCCTTCCCGCCCCTCTTCCCCCCTTTTCTTCTGCAGCAACAAGTTGCTGCTGCAATATGCTAAATCCGAGGCAGCAGCAGCAACAATAAAAGTTGGTTAGCCACACACAATGCCAGATGCAAGTAGCTCACCCGGCATCCTCGTCTTCGGATGCTGAAGAAGTTGTAGCCATCATTTGTGGCAACAACAGCAACAGCACGGCAGCAACAGCAGCAACAACAGCACGGCAGCAACATCATCTCAGCACAGCAGCAACAACTGCGACTGTTTTGCATGCATCGTTGGGCACGTTGATGTTGCTGCTGTTGTGTGCTTCGCTGTTGCAGTTGCAACTTGGCAAGTGAGACGCTGGCACAGTAGCAGCCAAAATAGTTGTCTTCGACTGATAGCCCCCATCTCATCCACATCGCCCACGAAGAAACACGACGCGTCTGCGGTGGCGTCGGAATCAGAATCGCCGACTGTGCTGCATGCCCCTCTCTTCTGCCATGCGAAAACGTGCAGCACCGCCAAGTTGCAACCACCAAGCAGCTACCACAACGGCGGTGGCTGCAACTCGCTTCTCGTCCAGCGGCATCATGGAATCTTTCCGATTGCCCTATGTAATTGATCATACCCTGGAGAATAGAGTTTGGCTTAGGCAAGATTAAATCAGATCGTCTCCATGTTGTTTAGTTAAATTGGATCGACTTTAAATATTCATTATAATTAGTTCATATAATTGAAATGTATACTAGGTTTTAGGGATAGGAAATCTATTTTCATAGTTTGAATTTTAGAAGATTAATAGTTTACCCACGGTACAAAAAACTTCGTTGCCAGATTCAGTCTTAAATTGATATTTTTGTTGTACCTCTGCCTTCGCCCATAATGTGTTTTTTACGCGAACCGTTTTGGCCATGGGCGTGGAAGGGGGCGTGGTCGGGGGGCAGGGAGCAGTAAGCAGTAAGCGAAGTGAAACTAAACCTAAACTTCATATGTTTGGCTGGGCGCTGCGCTGCCGAGCATTTTTGCAGTAGCAATTGACTTTATTTGCATTTGTTAGAGCGCCGCCCCCACCGCCCCCGAATTTTTCCCCTTGGACAGGTTTAATAAATATGTTCGAGGAAATGATGCTTGGTAATTGTTCGTTTCGTTTCTTTTCGTTTCGTTTTGGCCGAGAGTTGGGCAAAACAGGAAAGGCCGCACTGAACCCTCACTATCAATCGTGAGATCTCCGAGTTTGGTCCATGTTTGGTAAGTGTGTTTTAATATGCCGAAAAAGTCTTTCGGCCAGTTATGTAAACATTTGCATAACTCGGTTCGACGACTGTTTCCTTTGTTATTAACTTGGGGAGAAAAAAGGGCTCTGAGTTAGGGAATTGGGCGAAGGTGTACTACGCACACACAGTCTCGAATCACTCGAATGGAATCGGAATGAACTCACGCATTTTGACAGCACAACGGGGCCTACGTGTCGTATGCGCAATGTGGCTGAGGCTTTTCCTTTGCCGTTACTTTTGCCGTTGGCGCAGGTCAGTAAACCGCCAATAAAAACAACCGTTGCCAGTTGTGCAGTGTCCTGGCCATCCTGCAGTTGCCTCTGCCGAAATGAAAATTGAACTCATATTTATTTAACTGGGGCCTGCAACTCGCAGTCGGCATGGCAACTGGCCTGCTCCTGCCACTGCCACTGCCACTGCTCCACTGCACCATCCGTTGCCACCTCCGAAACTCGGGTCCTAGGTCCAATTCATCAACAGACGTCCTAGCTAGCAGCCTAGTAGTTGGTGTCCTGCATCCTGCACAGAGGAAAATATTAATTGAATTACTTCAAAATATTATCCTTCATAATAATAATGAGAATGATTTATTTCTGTCACTTAGAATTACAAATAGTACATATTCATATTCAATACCTTGAATAATAACATGGAGTTTAAAGGATGGAAAAAAGTTTCTTAAATATTCATAAAACCCAAAACATTTACATTTCATTACAATGTCTTGATCTGCAACTTTAATTGTAAATATTGTTAACCAAATATAAAAAACCATTTATAAAATGAGGAAGACTGATTTTTATCGATACTTTAAAATCCAAATATCTCTTCCCAATAAAAACACTAAATAAATATTTATTCTAAAGTTTGTGCAGCATTTATTCCATATTTTATAAGGAGCTTAGCTTGTGGATTTTCTTATTTATATAAAATATATTTTGTTTAGCAATTTCTGCGATTCAGGCTGTCGTCATTTTCTTTTACAGGCTTTGATTTTATTCAAAACAATTTAAGAAATATCTTTTGATGGCCACCAATCCTTTAAACTTATGCATATGGCTGTGATATTGACATGATAAATATTATTTTTAGAGCCGATTGTGCATCCTTTTTCTCTGTGTGATTCCAGGATCCTGCCTAGTATCCTGAATCTGCTGCCGGTCCTCCTGTGTGTACTCTTTTGTCTAGGAATTTTTGAGTTTTGAGTTTGCATACAAGATGAGTTTCTGTCCGAGGAGGGGGGATGGAAGGGGGGATTTCGGGGGGAGGTGGCACATAAGCCTAGGCCCACGTCCACGCCCACTCTTCGACATGTGCGTGCCCCTCTGGGTGCCGTAATAAAATGTCATTCGTCATTTGGTTTTTGCGTTGTGCGTTGCCGGCTTCCCAATTTTCCTGCCCCCTCAATTTTCCAACCATTTCCCCACGACTCCTCTACCATCACCCATCTGCAACTGGCTCTCTTTTGCTCCAGCAGCAACGACAACGACAACTAATCGCATTGTCTGCGCTTTTTGTATGCACCACGCAGCCAGAAACGAAAATCCATATATACTACTAACTACCCGCACCCAAAAAAGACCACCCACTCACCCATTTCGCCCATTCCGGTGTTCCTGTTCTCGTAGTCGCCACATTTGCCTGTCACATTTAACAATTCTATTAATTTGTTTTGTTCTACATAAAGCTCTCGGCTCCTGATTGCATTCCACCACCTCCCCCATCTCTTTCTATTCGGATATGCCCCTCTCTTTCACCTGCTGAATAAGGCATGGATTGTCGGCTATGCAGTTTTATTATGACAATTTTGATTTGATTTTGATTTCTTATGCAATTTTCTTTCACTGCTGCTCAGGCCTCTTTATTTAGTGCGTAACTCATATTTTTGTTTAGTTTTGGATTTGAATTCCGTATGCATAGACTGGAAGCTTAACCCCCATTTCCCACGTGGGCTGTTTTGTTATTAAGGGGGTTAAGGAATCTTTGGGTCTTTGTAATGGTGAAATAGATGGTTTGCAAGTCATTCAAACGCGGATATTGCAAACTGCGGCCCAAAGCCCTTAACCCATGTCCATTCCTCTCGTTAACCCCCTTATGCCCTCTGCCCAGATATTGTCTTCGCTTGGCTGACGACGCCGCAGCAGCAACAATAACAAATGTCGAACGGCGGTTGGCATTGGCGAAATTCTACAAAACTAAAATATATCACTGAGGGAATGACCTCCCTCCCTCGTGTCCCCCTTCACCCCCTCCTCCCTTTTATTCTCACATTTTCTATGCGTATGCGTAATTTAAGTGCACAGGAAAATTATTTTACTTATTATAATTAGCCATAAAAAGCTAATAGCTGTGAAATAGAAATTAAATATTACTTGTGATTAAAGATCACGCAACAATTTTTCAAGATATAACTATAAATATTGTAAATATTAATTTAATTTAATTTGTTTCTTAACTTGTAGACAACATAGGAATTGTTTTTGATGTTAAAGGAATTTCTGAACATCCACGACGTAGATAAAAAAGTAATTTAACAAATTTAGGATCAATTTAAAATCAATTTAAAATTCACAATACTTTAAATAACAACTTTTTAAAAGATTTAGTTTTTTTACCGTGTAAATTTTGCAAATGCAAAAGGACTCTGGTTTCTAAATCGTAGACCGCTCCTAACTGAAAATAATGATAGGCGCAGGCGACATTTCTCCACGAGAATGGGTGAGGGGGCGGGGAAGGGAGGGGGTGGTGGGCTGCATGTAATTGTCAATGCATATTTGGGGAGACCTCCATGGAGAAGGGGAAACCCCGCGATGGATAGGATTGTTTGGCTTGGTTTGGCTGCGTTTGGTCACCCGACCATTGTCGCTCGATTTATGATTTATTTTTTGCATTGGTCGCCATGGATGCGCAGTGGTTGGTCGGTGGTTCAAGTGGATCCGCACTGACACAGCTAAATTAAAAGATTGATCGCCGCCCTGATGGATCACTGATTGATGGCAGCGTTAATCAAATTAAACTGTTTAGAGAGGCACACGGATTCGCCGGAGTTTTCGCCCATTGCGAGTCTCTGATTCTCACAGGTGTGGCAATAATTAGTGGTGGACTGCATAGATTTTATAATTTAAGCAACATGGAATTTAATTGTGTAATTATTTAATTATTTATTCTAGCAAAATGGAAAATCACAAACTTTCAATTCCGTAATCGTATGTTAATAACATTCTTGTTCAGCATTGATTATTTTGCAGACAAATATATATTTAAATTATAAATAATTGGTATTTCTTAATTTTTTACAGTATTACAATTTTGATGAAGTTTAAAGTTCAATTTGAATGTTAATTTAAAATGACTTTTATTAAGTTGAATCACTTCTAGAATTCATATATGACCCACAGTTGGACTTCCAGAGTACACAACTTTACTAATTTTAAACCGATTTCAAAGTGGCCTACCTCTTAGGACTTGAGTATTGATTCTCTAAAAATCTACATTTCAATTTGTAACTTTCATCAAATTTTTTACACATTTTAATGTCAATTTCTGTGTTTTCGATGACTTGTAAAAAGGTGACCCACAATTGGACTTCTGGTGTCCATAACTTTAACAAATTTAGTCAGAATTTTAATTTGGTCAGAGTTGCAAGGGTATATAAGCATCAACAAGTCAAAGATTTTTTTCTTTCTTGTTATAATTTATAATTTAAAAGTAGGAACCTCTTTTCTTTACTCACCTTTTAAAATCGCTTTATTTCCCTGTGTTGCTAGGCCTTAACGACAATTGTCATCAGCTGCATTATCGTGGCAAAGGTAACTAAGAGCCTGCCACAGGTCACAGGTTCCTCTGCTGCTGTTCACACAAGGATTCATCTTTTCTGAGGCTTCTGCAGTTTCGCCTGTATCCCCCTACATTCCCTTGTTTGTTCCCGAATCCTTTGTTTTATTGTTATCGCCCCGTTCCAGTCTTTCTGTGTCCTGGACTCCTCTGCCTCTGCCTGTTGGCCAGAAATCTGGCTGGCCAGCCTGATAATTCGAATGGTCATTATTTATATTCTTTGAAAGTGTTTTTGCGTATTCAAAAATTCTATTAAGGAAGTTCAAGTACAAAACTTTTGTTGCCTGCCTGTCGTTGTTGTTCATGCATGTCGAATGCATCGCAGGGGGAAAAAGGATCCACAGAGTGGGTGGATATGGATATGGATGTGGATGTGGATATGGATGTCCTGCAGGCAGTGTCGTCGCAACGTCATCGGCATCGTCATCGTCATCGTCATCCTGAACGTCATCATCTGCCACCCAGTCCAAATCCCTCCCCCAATTTTTGCATCCAGCGTCGTCGTCGTTTGCTGTTGTGTAGTTTTTGCGTTTATTGTTGCATTTCTGATGTGATTTTTAGTATTGTCCAGCGACGAGTGCAATGTGCTCAGCATTTTTGCATGTATCCTGTGGGTGGCTGGTGCTGCGTGCTCCTGTGTTAAATTGTTTGCTTGATGCCCGATCAAAAATGACAAATGTAGCTACAGTGACCAGCGGAAGTCTGTGCATCCAGGCTAAAAATGAGACAATGCGTTCAAAGATGTTATTAAGGGACTTGGTAGTTTTTTTAGGAGCAGAAATAAATATTTATTTAAAATTTTTCCAGTCTAAAAAAGTATAATAAATAATTATTGCAGTGTTAAATATATAAGATATGTTTTTAGGATCAATATTTTTCTTTGTGTATAACATAAATAATAACCAGACTGATAAAATTGTCATGTGTATTGCAGTAGATCCATATTTTCGCATACTTTTCACACACACTGTGTGTGCATCATTTTGGGCAACATTCACAGCTGCAGTTTTGGAGCTTTGATGTCGCTGGGATTGCTGCAAAATGTTAATTTGAATTTGTGAGCATGTCATTAACACAGGCACACACACGTACACCCCTCACGCACACCCGCACACCCACACAGATAGTTGGGCACACATGCCACGCCCATATGAAGGCGGAATGCATATGCGTTTGACAAATGCGTTGTTAATGATGCAAAATGCAATTTTTGAAAATTCAAAAAGTTTTGTTTTCGATTTCGTGTGCACTGACCGAAAAACCGAAGAACTTCTTTATTGTTTAGAATTGTGTAGTAACTTATAAATGTGATTTAAAGCACAAATTATAAATACAAACAGAGGAGATGCAGATGTGGAATGGGTGTATTTCTATATAAACAAAACATAACTAAACAATCTGCCGCTTTAATCAGCGCCGCCCTAGACAAGCAACCGCAGATGCAGATACAAATACAGATTGAGATACAGCCACGGCAACAACTCAATTACCAACAACAAAAGAAACCGTCGGCCAACATTCATCACCACAGAATTAAATGGCCTTTGTTTATATACATTCTACACGAAAACAAAAAAAAAACTAGGAAAGATCGTTGAGAAATTTAGAGAAATGCTGTGGGTAAAAGCAATGGTAAAATATTTTTTCAACGCTCGGCATTTGTTTAATTATAAATTTCTGTCAAGAATCTGCCGGGGGGTTTTTTTTTCCATCTCAAAGAAGCGCCGCCGTCGTCAACACGTTGCCTTCGTCACCCTGGAAAAATCACGGGGAGGGGGTGGAAAATGCACACAGAGGGACACAAAACAAAATGCAAACAAACAAACGATTACAGAGGAGGGCTTCTCTTCCAACTCCGGAGTTTTCATTCCCATTTCCCAGTTCGACAAGATGCATTTGCCAATGTTTAGTTGCTGTTCGGTTTTTGATGTTCTGCGGGGGGTGAAGTTGCAAAGGGGTAATGCCGATCTTTTCGATTTTGTTTAGTTGAATTCAATTTTGATTTGTTTGTTCTAAATTTATTAAAGATCAAAGGCGAGGCTGAGTCAACTTGTCAATGCCGGGCAACGAGCTCAAAATATCACAAAATATCCGCAGGCAGGGGATTTGTCAATAATAAACCAAAACAAATAAACCGCAGATCCCTGAGAAAGATATGGGCAGGAAACATCAGAGCCATGAAGGGAATACTCTTTGCGAGATCGCTATCTTAAGGAAGTTGATTAGGACTATTACAATTACTATGTGTAGAAATTAAAAATAATAAAATAAATTAATAATAAAACATTAATCTATTAAAAACTAAAACTATATTATTTTGTCGTTTCAGTAAGTTTGAATAACCTATTTTTACCCTTATTTTTTGCAGCATGGTTACACTAATAACTTGTTATTAATTATTCTAACCCTGGCCATACTTTTTCTTGCCTTTTAAGGCCCTTTTATATCTAAAGAACTATTTTATCTGTTGTTTATTGGTAAGGGCATTAAATTCGCAGCTGTTTGCAAATCATCCACATTCTTTATTAATAATTCGCTGGCAGTTCTAAACAAAATTAAAATCGCCGGCCATAAGCAATACAATGAAGTCGAAAAAGAGGACCGACGCCTCGTTAAAGTTTCCGCTCCCATGGAGGCGACATCCTCGTCTTCCTGTTTCCCCCGCTTAACCCACGATATAACCCCTCGCAGCCATTCTCGCTGGTCGTATACAAAACAAAGTCGCCAACTATAAAAATTATAGTTAATGTATAAATTTAATGGCAACTCGTTTATTAAAAATTTTATTTGAATTCTTTTATTTATACGTTTTATACGCTCTCTTGCACTCGCACTGCCGGACTGGCTGCAACAATGTTGCACAGCATAGGATGGCCAAGAATCCGACGATGGGCTCCCCTTGCCCCCCCCCCCCTCTTTTTCCAGTTCCCCCTCCCCCTACGTCCCTGCCATAAATCGAAAGAACAAATCGCCGCAGCAAAGGCAGTAAAAGCAAATAAACCCAAGTGCAGACATAATAAACTCGCTGGTGTTATGCGAGGGATTTTGCGGGAAGGTGGAGGGTGGGGGGGCTATGGTGGGGAAAACAGGGGGGGGGGGGTGTCTTGCTTCGAGGAAAATGCACTTGCCCAATTGGGCTGCAGTGAGGTCATTATTGCAACTATTGAAATTATTCCGCTCGTGGGTGGCGTTGCTCAAACTCGAGCTGCATTTCTAAGCTTCAAAATTTTATATGTACATGCAATTTCCGGCTGCGCTTTTTATGGCCCTGATTATGGGCCAACTTTTTCTTCTCTTTCCGCCTTCATTCTTGTACTACACGCAATTTAAAACTAAATGGGCGAGTGGAGATGGTAACGATGTTTTTTGCAAATATTAAATGTTCCAGCAACAATGTTGCCGCCCAAAAGAAGGGGCGCAGGGAAACAATTTTAATTACAATGGAACACAGGGACTATATGCTGAATGTCAAATCTAACATTGCTCAATGTTTGTGCCACTATCTGATTAATTTCGTATAATTTCCGATACTTTTCGACGTCGCTTGCTCTCGTATCAGCAAGCAATTAAAAACAAGTTTATTTTACAACAATAAAATGACTAATTATTATTATTATCATCAGCGGACGACGGAAAGGCGACGTCGACGACTGCCTATCAATATCAGGGCGGCAAATAAAACTTAACATAAAATAGGTAAAAATCAAACGGCGGGTGGGTTGCTTGCCTATCGAACTCAACAAGTTTCAATTATGTGCTTGAGACACAGCGAAATAAAAACACAAATGGGGAAAAAACGACAGAAACACTTTCGTAAGAAGTGCTCACATCGCGTTGTTCTTGTAATAATTAATTGACTATTTGTTGCTGTTGTTCTGCACTCAAGTGTCGGCTCCTCAGGTGCAAACTTTAAGGGGGGAAGGGGGGACGCAGTTGGCTGGAGCACGTTATATTATTAAATTGTAATTTTATTTATTTTAAGTGAAAGATATGATAACAGCGCACACAGAGACAGCCAACAATGTTGTCCGCTGTTGATTGTTGATTGTAGCGTCACTATCAAAGAATGCCGACTGCACTGGAAACAATTTTAGCATGTAGTTTTTTTTAGTATATCTATATAAATAAGATTTAAATCGTACAGAAGGAATTGGCTCGGAAAGGAATTCATTTTTAAAAGCAAGGTCACACTGTTATTTTCAACGCAATCAACTTATTTTGACCGTGTATTTTACAGCATGGTCATACTATCCTGTTTTAATGGATTATTCGTGAATGTTTTATTAAAATAATATAATTTCTGTGACTCAGTTTAATAATATTTTCTTTTCCCAGTGTAACTAAGCGCTTTTATGGTCTTTTAGGGGTGACGAAGTGAGGGGACCGTCCACTCAAACTACAGTTGCTAACTAAATTGCAAAATTTCTATAAAGCAGTCAAGTTTATGACACTAAACTAATGCAAAGGCGCATGCTAACTGTGTCCGATTCGATCGTTCGGTTGTGTGTGGCAAACGAGTTGCTGTTTCTGCAACATTGTTGCGCGAATCTAGAACACCGTCTGCAGTCGTATCTTGAACTTGTTCCAAGATGTTTTTTGCATTTCGGTGGATTATCTTTAGAGGGTTAGATTAGCTAGGCTCGGCCTAAGTGGTGGCTGCCAGGAGCGTAGAGGGGGGTTTTAATGTGGGAATAGAATATGGGTATCTTTAATGACTCAAGATTTATTGTACAATTAAACATGGCTCTAACATATATGACACTTCATTTTCGCACAGTACCAGCTGAAAGTTATTTGATTGGTCAACTAAAGGAATTCTCATTACAACTTCTAGAATTTTTAGAAAATAAGATTAAGGTAATTAAGACTATTCGACATTATAATTTCGAATTTAAATGTTAATAGCTCATTTAATTCAACAAGCCCCAATCAAATAATTTAATTAAAATGTGATCAATCCATGTCTGATTTAAAATAGATTTGAAAACATGACGCTCTCCTGTCATTAGCTGATATTCGTCGTGTTTCCTGATTCCTGTCAACAGCTTGTGGCTAAAAGCGTAACATTAACCCAAATGCCACTCCAGTTTTAACCCGCCCATGCCCCTCGTCCCCCCAGGAGGTTGATTGCGGAGCTGCCCGGCCCACACCGTTCCTCAATTAGTGGCATAATTCATGTTTCGCAGCTGCCTTGCACGGGACGAGTTGTTTACAGTCGCCACATATTTTGTCATTTAATTAAAGGCCAATCAAAAATGCAGACGACTGCCAGTTGCAATATTCATGTGTATGTATCTGGGTAAATGACAGAGCATAAACAAAACTTTGGACGCGTCTAAATTATTTCCGCCGCTCAGAGTCAACGATCTGCAATCGACCATCAGCAATCGACGATCAGCGATCGACGATCGACGATCCACGATAAGCAGACGATGTCTAGCGGTAAACTTCCTTATATAAATTTCAATAAAAAGCATATTGACAGACAAACACACGCGACAAATAATGCGTAAAAATTATTGAATTGCAAATTGAAATAAAAAATGACAATGTAGCGATCGGAGATTGTGGACACATCAAATACCCTAGGTATTTTATTTTTTTTTATTTAAAGTAGGGATATAAAATTGACACCATAAAAAAATAAAAAGCTTACATTTTCCAAAGAACGAAAAAAGGAAAAACCAGCATCTTCTTAGTTTCATAATCAATATAATATCAATATTTATCTTTTAATTTAAGACCTTGATTTTTTTTTTTTAAATAAGAGATATAATTATCAAGGAATATTTTCTTCTTAGATTATTTTTATTATTTATTGCACTTTTTCTTTTATAGGAATATTTAGGAGATAAGGTACAATGCCTAAATTCCAAACAAAATAAAATATAATATTCGATGATGGGTTGAGTTCCGATTACTTATATTGCGGGTCGTTAAAAACTAAATAAACTTGTTTGTGATTTCATTTTTTCATAATATCATGATATAGGTTACCATAGATATACCCTCTCTGAATTCATCAGCCTATTCATAGATAAAAGCAGAAGTGTGTGGGGGACAGAAGAACCGACTCCGGAGTTGTTTATGCATTTTGCCAGCAACTGGACTTGGACTTGGAGTTGAGTCTTCGACGGGCACGTCTCCGTCTCTGTGCCAGTGTCAGTCTCCTACTTTTACTCCTTCCTCCGGCCTCGGTTCGCATCCACATCCACATCCATATTCACAGAGCCACATCGATATTCGCGTCCCCAGACATGCAACATTGTGTGCCAATGTGTGTGACAACGACTCTGGCGAACTGGTTTGCTGCAACATAATAAAATATTTTATTTAATGTTTAGTTTATTTTGTGCAGTCTTCAAATTTATGGGCTACAAAGTTGCTCCGTATATCGGGGCAATGCCTTGGTCGCTGTCTCGGTTGCCCTTCTCCGATTTGTTTGGTTTAAATCTGAACTCTTGTGTTTGCTTTGGCTAAACATTGTAAAAATATCCGCGGCCACATCTGGGACTCAGCCGAGCCTGAAAATCGCTTGGATCACTTGATCTGCCAGCGTCCATCGATCGACTCTCCGGTCATTAAAATTGCAACGTGCTGTTTACTGTTGCTGCTGCAGTTGCAGTTGCAGAGTTGCTGCTGTTGCTGCCACATTTATTGCACTCGTTGGGATTTGTTGCTTGCTTTTATTAAATCAGCGCAGCAATTGCAATTTAATATTAAAAATAATAACAAACAGCAGCAGCAACTCCGGCCGCCTTCAATTTGCATTGCTCGTGTTGCATTCTTGCAGTTAATTATTTGAATGGGGAACAGAGAGCAGAAAACCAGAGCCAGACAAGAAAAAATCAAAGGGGGGAGCCGAGGGTTATAGTTGGTGTTTGCAGTTCCATTGAAAATGTTTTAATGCACGCTTCGCCGGTCAATGCATGTCAGTTGTTGTTGCCGCTGATTTGCTGCCTTTGCTGCCGATGTTGCATCTGCGTCTGATCTTGCAGCAACTTCCTATTTCTTCGAGGCAGTTGGCGCAAATGTAAACAAATTAATTAATTGCCTTTAGTTGCGGTCTTCGGCATCTCGATGTGATGTGTTCTGCTCAAGTAAATGCAATCGGAACAATGACGGGTATTCAACATATAAAATCAGTGGATGTTCTTTTCCTTGCATGGCCTGCATAATTTTGCAAAATACTCGGAAGTGTAATTTTATTCATTTAAACATTTTTTATGTCTGGAACGAGCTTGTGCATGTGTGTAGCGAATTAAAGGGCAAGCTTTAGTTTTATTTTTATAATTTGTTAATTGCTTAGAATAACGTTTTTGTTGTTTTTTATATTTTAATGTATTGTAATTGCTTATGGGTATTGGCATATACATACATACATACAAAATTATTCGCAATGGTATTGATTTTAAGAAATTTATAAAAGAGTATCACTTTAAAATATATTTCTTTTTAAGACTTATAAATAGAAAAACCGTAATCGACACCTATAAACCTTTTTAGGGTGATTGCCTTTCAAATTAATTGATTTTTAACTATCTTAAAATTGTTAAAAATTTGTGTTCCTATTTAGTAAATTTCTGAATCAAGATTTTCGGAATTTTCTGTCTAAGCCATTTATGTTACTCTTGCTCGAACAAAATGCAAGCTGGCAAATATTGAAATAGCTCTTTGTGGACAAATAACGGATTATCCAAATGAATTAAATAATCAGCACTGCGCCAGGCATCACACATACGCCACGTACGCCGGGCGAAAGGACGAAAGCAATCAAGAGACGGCCATTGCCAGCCAGGACTCGAGCACTTGGAGCACCCTTGCTTAGAATGGATACACATGCATATTCCATTCCCTGCCACACTGCCACACCCCCTCGTGTTGACCGCCCACGCGGAGCCTGCTCGTCGGAGATTGGCTGCGTCAGCCAACCAAAAATCTTTACTGTTTCGAAAAAGTTGAACATTTTCGCACAAAAAGGCGCGGCATGGACTCTCGGACTCGCAAGGAGCAGAGGCAGGAGCAGGAGCAGGAGCTGGAGCTGGCAGGACTTGCAGGATGCGAAGCGAGAGAGCTGCAGCTGAATTTGAAATTCAAAAAGCCCACACTCCTCCAATTCGGACTTTCGGGTGGTGGTGGCAGTGGCAATGGCAGTGGAAGTGGCAGCCCAGGCCGTCCGTCAATGTCCATGTCCTGCTGCTGGACATTGGCGAAAAATGCGTTAGCCAACGCTGCCGTTGCTGTTGCCGTTGCCATCGCCGCCGAGGAAAAGTAGAAGGCAAAACTTTTCGGGCCTGGCAAATGAAATGAAAGCACCGCGCCCCCAAAGAGACAGAGTGAGGAAGGAAGCCGAAGAGTGAGAAGGAGCACCTAATGCGCAAGGATATTCGTAAAATGCAAATGTGCAGAAAACAAACACACGCACAGCCGTTCTGTTTTGGCCTGTTCTAATGCTGCTCCGTTCTGTTCTGTTCTGTTCTGTTCTGGACATTGGCAGCAGGACGAAGAATGAAGGACGAAGGACTGTGCACTCCATCTTGCTGGCCTGAAGGTGGCCCAAGTTGACGGTGGCGGTAATGGCATTTTGGGCCACGTTCGACGATTTCGGACACCCACGACAGCAACAACACCGTCTCCTGGGCATCCTCTATGTGTGTGTGTGTGTGTGTGTGCATCCTGCCCGTCCATCTGTGTGTGTGTGTGTTGGGCTGTGCGTGCGTGTGCACTTCCGCCAAAGTCGCAAAATGGCGGCTTGAAAAATCGCCACCCATCGCCATCATCGTCGCTGTCGTCATCAGCAGGAAAAGTGGGAAAAAGCAACTTTGGCAGGAGCAGCGGCCAAACAAAAGGCGGCGAATGAAATTTCGGGGCAAGCCTTTTCAAATAGCGCTCAAGCCACGCGTAGATGGATTTTAGACGTGCCCATCTCCCCCATGTGTGTCCGCCGCTCGAGTGTGTGCGAATCTGGACAAGATGGTGGACAGTGGGCCGGCAAGGCGCACAGTGGGCCTGATTTATGGGCGGCTATTGCTGTCTGCCGCGGCAATTGATGATATACATGCATTTAATTTCCGACTATAATATACTACTACGGTGTCTCATTTCACTCTGGATTAATATAATTTACTTATTAATAAAGAGCAAAATAACTCTTTGTTAAATTTAATTAGCTTGCACAGCTATAAACAATTATGTAATCAAAAAAATATGTTAATCATTTCATAAATATTTTCATATATTTTGCTATTAAATAAGAATGTCATGAACAATATTAATCTTTATTAATATACTTGAATGAATGTTTTTAAACATATGTGCTTAATCATATTTCAAGAGTGATATTTTTATTATTCGATAAAGACAATTTTAAAATTCCTTTTCATATTTATTAATTTATTTCATTTCATCTTTATGTTTAGTTAAAGGTTATCAACAATTGTGAATACATTTCTTTATTTATTTAAAAAAGTTAGTTTAAATGAGTAAATCTATTTCCTTTATGTTTTCAAAATAAAGATTAAATTGATTTTTATAAAAAATGTTGTCATCCTTTTTATTGAAGAATAAACCTTTTTGATAAACCTTAACCCACTGTCGCCTATTTCTGGATCTTTCTGCCGGGTGGCGTCTCTCCTGGGCGACTCCGTTCGATGCCTGTGTCGCTGTTTGGTCATCAGCGATGTTTGCTGCGCCGTTATTTTTGCTCCTGCTCCTGCGGCAACCCCCTGCCACCCACCGCCTCCCAATGCCACCCCCTTGGCCTGCTCCTCGTCCAAATTCTCATCCTGATTCTACTGATGCTGCTGCAGCTCCTCTTGCTCTTGGTTGTTGTTTTTCGCAGAATTTTCGTTTCCGTTTCCTGGGCCCAAACGTGCGTGCCTGTGTGTGTGTGTGTGTGTGTGTGTGTGTGTGCGGTACGTGTGTGTTCGTGTTTGTGCAGCAGTCTAACCCCCACCCCCAAACAAAACCCCACCCCCTCCAAAAAACCCTCGCATGCAGCAACGACTGAACATAGAGAAAACAAAAACAAAAATCTTTCAAAATGAGAAAACGGATGCCAGCTTGCACATTTGCACAACGGACCAACAGCCTCCTCAAACTACTAACTACTAGGGCCACCCAATCCCCACTCCCAACTGCCACCCCCAAAAGCCACCCACCATTAACCCCCTGTTAACCCAACCTCTACGGATATGCGAGTGTTTTTGAGGCCTAAGCTCGATGCAGGGGCTCCGCTTGAGGGCGCCTCATCTGGCCAAAGTCGCCGGACTTTTCCATGGAACCCAGCCGTTATCGATGACGATGGCGATGACGACGTTGCCCCAAAGCCACCTGGATGTTAACCACCACCTGCTCCTGCTCCTCCTCCTCCGTATGCACCTGTATCTGCACCACCTCCACCACTTGCACCACCGACAAAACTAGTTGCCATGCATAAAATTTCGTTACCTCAATGCCGGAAATGACGGAGCCGGGCCGGCAAACAAAACGAAATTTCCAGGATTGGGCACCGGTCTCTGGATTCTGGATTTTGGATCCTGGAGACGGGAGTCCTCAGGTGAAGAATGATAATCAGTTGCCCCACAGCTCAAAGGGTTCATTCAACTCGGATCGTTTGAAAGTCGAAATTCGATGGAGGCAGATTGGAAATATACCAGAGTACCGATTTAAAGCTAAATTAATCTTTAAAAAATTTTCCAAAATTAAGTAATCTCATTCAGGCTAAGCCCTGTTCAGGCACATAATTTGAGTAGCTTTTTTTTTGTTCTCCTAGAAGTTGGAGTTTATCATCGTAAAATAAGAACCAAAAATGTTTTTCTTGATTTAAATAGAATAGAAAATTTTAACTGAAGAAGTTAAGAACTTTTTCTTGAGAATATCTAAGGAACTAAAACAATGAAATGATTGTGAATCAGATAATCTACTTGTAGTTATTAAAAAATAAATCTTTTTTGAAATACTCAAATTTGCTAGGAATTTTATTTATGCTTTGGTCAATTTTAATTAAGTTTTTCAATATAAAACTTAAACTCAGAACATAATCTTCTGAAGAACTAAGCCCCTATAATTAGGACTGGCACTTAAGATTTAAATATATTATTTATTAATTTTTGGACACAGTATTTCAGTTTCAACCTTAGTTTTACTATTTTACAATTTCGAAAAGTGTATAAGAGAGCGGCTTGAACTTGTCGAAAATTCTACGAGTTGCATGTGATATTAAAAGTCGGACTCGTTGGCCAATTATCGATACCGCAATGCATTGGTTGCGTTTTTCCCACTACAGGACCGCTCTGTGCCACCCCATCGAATTTCCCACCCGGAAAACTAAGCCCGCAGTTGCATCTGTGGAGCGGACTGGACCTGGTGCTGTTTTCTGTGCCTGGACCGCCTTTATACGCCTTCCTGCACTTAATTATTATCAGCAAATATGCAGCAGGCAGATCGACCCAATGCACCACCCACACTCTAAGCCCACCACCCACTAGCCACCACCCGCCCACTCAAAACCAATGTGAATGCCACGTTTGTCGCGCCTACAAGCGAAATTTTCTCTAAAACAAAATTAATTCCAATTTTTGTTTTTGTAGAAATGTTGGCGTTGGCGTTGGCGTTGCCAAACATTACAACAAGGCAGGATCCGTTGACGACGACGACCGCACCGCACAGCAACGTTAGTGACGTTGACTTTGCCGGCACTTCCCTATAGGACCTCCCCCCTCGGAAAAGCCTTCCCCCAGTCCCCTTGGAAACTCTCCTAGTTCGTCTACGCTTACGCATATGCAATTTTCGCCTGCAGGCTTCCAAAGGGGTGGTTGCATGATGGGTGGATGGGTGGTAGTGGCAATAGCAATAGCAGACCCTCCAATGCCAATACATATGCAACGGACCGAACCGAACTGAACCAAAAACCGGACCATACCAAGCCCGAAAAGTTTTCTAGGTGCAGCAGACACTTTGCATGCGTATTTTGCACGCATTCTAGAATTTCAATTAAAAATAAATCACAAAAACGTTGCCAGGACCCCGGCCTGCATCCTGTCTACGCTGGGCTCTCCGTGTGCGAATGTGTGCAGATGCACTTGAAGAATAGTTTTTCTAAGCTTAAACAATAATTCAAATTATTTATAAATTCTAAAAAGGTTTTCAGTTGTAGTTCAATACATAATAAATAATAGCAAATATTTAAAATCAAAGTTTAAATACATGTTTAATAACCAAATTGCAATTTTCTATGCTTTCCTTTTTTATTTAGAAAAGAGATTGCATTTTCAATATCATACAGAATGTAATGGTTTTGGTAAATTAGTATCCATTAATAGAAAATGTTATTTATAAGCTTAAGGACTAAAGTTATTTTGTGTGTTTATTTTTGTTGCTTTTATATTATTTAAAATATAAAGGCTTATACTATATAAAACATTTAAAAATCGTTTGTGACATTCTGAAATGTAAGTTTGTCTCTTTATATAAAATTTAGAAGAATTTATTCCACACTTTGCAAATGATTGGCCCAATTTCTAGATTGAGTTTCAATTAAATCTGATTTTCCCAACTTAAAGCCCCACTTTTCTTCGAGTGTAAGTGTGTATCTGGACTGTGTGCCGGTGCATTTGCATCTCGCGCTGCATCGTCGTCGCCATCGCCATCGTAGCTGTGTTAGAAAATGCATTTTGCACACGCATCCAATTTCTCTTCTACAGGCCCTACGCAGCGGAGTCCTGCTCCTGCTCGTGCACCACCACCCACTGCACCACCCAATCCTCCCCATCCCCTCCCCCTTTTCCCACTGCACTTGCAGTTGCAGTCGCCGTTTTGCAGCCATATCGATGACGCGCTGACTTTGGCCTCGACTGTTGATGCTCCTCGTTCGGCGAGTGGGTTGTCATGTGGACCGCCCAACTGCGCTGCATTTTCTTTGCCACCAGCCATGTCCGCCCCACCAAAGCGACAACAACAACAGCGACAGAAACAACAATGACCCGGCCAAAGTTGGCAGAAAACTTAATGTGCTCTCTTTCCATTATGGCCACCTATATCCTATTTCCCTCTCTGTCTGCTGGTGTTCAAGGAAAAGGGGTCTTCTGTCACCCTCTGATGGTCAATTATATGGAAGATTCAGCGCGAGAGATGATGTTAGCGGATTATTGGGGTGATAACCCCTGCAGGAAAATCTTATATCTTAGGCTTAGAACTATTAAATATCTTAAGGTCAGCTTAGATAATATTTTCATGATTTTATATTTTAAAAAATATTTAAAAGAATTGTAATGACTTTAACCCAAATTGACAGAACAACAAAATAATTGATATATATATTTTTCGTTAAGATAATGTTTTTAATGGGTACCAAGATTATCCGGACTTAAATAGTTCGAAAAAATGTGTTTGAATAATTAAACTAACAAAATAAAATAAAATAAAAAACCTTATTTTTTTTAATAGAATAAATATGATATTCCCTGATTTTTATTTGCATAAAAAATATATTAATAAAAAGTACTTTAATTAGAATTCTGAATATTATTACTCAATCCTTACCTTACTTAGTTAATTATTTAATATTGATTTATTTATATGTTAAGCTCCTTTAGCTTTTCTTCTAAAGAAGTATAATCCTAACTTTGACTTGTTCTTAATCCTTGTTTCAACTTTTTGTGGACCCTCCTTGGCCAGCGCTATCTCTGTGCCCCAATCGATACTCCAAACCCTTGTAAATAATGAATTCGAAATCGTTTTTGTTGAATTGAAAATCCTTTTCGTTGCCGCGCAGTGATCTCCTGCTCCTGATGCTGCTGCTCCTCCTGGTCCTGCTCCTTCCCAGGCTCCTAGGACATCGGCTCCGGCAACAGGAACCGGGGAGCCCATAACTGCGGCAAACATCTACAGATACACACGGATACCAGGAGAGGCCTACAAAGCGAGGAAATCATGTATAATGGTCAAAACATACAAATACGCATACGCATACCAATGTGAATTCGCACGCACACACGCACACGCATCTCGGGGCACATATATGTACATGTATAATACTTAGAAATGTGTCCCCCTGCCACCCCGCCCCCTGCACCACCGACCCACCTCCTCCTTTTCCCTGCACCACTCCACTATTTTATGTGTCCATTGCGCCTCGGCACCGAAAATGCAGCAAATGCCACATAAGTGCCCCTCGCCGGGTGGCCAGTGCCTCATTGACAGCAGCGGGGAGGGGAGGGGAAGGGGGAGGGGCGGGTGGTGCCGGTGGGTGGTTGGGCGCTGCATTAGAGCCGCGTTTTGTGGGTGGCTGTGTGTGCGTGGCGAAAATTCGTTGCCACGATTTGCCTATAATTATGTGTGTTATATAACAAACTGCATTCTGCCGAAATACTCAGCATTGCACGCTGGGTGGTGGGCGGTGGGTGGTGCAGCAGTGGGTGGTGCCGGGGTGGCTGCCCCGTTTGCCTGCATGAATATTCAATAGCTCAAATATCGCATACGCCGCGTTGCCCACCGTCCACCGTCCGCCGTCCGCTGGCAGCGCAATAGTTGATAATAATTATTTAATTTCATAATGCATTGCATTGGTCCAAATTGTACCCCTCGAATGCAGACTGGATTCCCTGTAATTGCAAACGTCAGCTCGGCCTCAACTTTCTTAATGGGCGATGATTTCTGTTTGGTTTTTCTGTTCGGTTCTCACTGAGAACTCTGACTGGACTGCGAATCGATCGCCCGGCTACTGTTTAATTTGATTCGTTTTTTGCTCAAGCCGGGCTCACATTACTGTAATTACGCACAGAGAGGCAACTCAAAAAAAAAACAACATACAAAATAATTCCGAGGAAACACATAAAAAGAACCAAAACGAAGTCATTACAGTCACATTCACACACAAAGTAAGAAAAAGAGAGATCCAGATTCCCGGACTGCGCATGCAAAGTGAGGCAAATTATGGAGAGAAATGCGAAAAATATGCGATTTGAATAATGGCATTGGCAATAAATGATTGAGAATGGTGAGTCTGAATTTTTAACCTTTTTTACTCCCCTTTGAAGTGTTCTAAATTGTATTTAATTCGATCTTTCTCGAATTGTGTAATTGCACTGTAATCTGGTAATGGCAGGTGATCGAGAAGTAAAGTGCCTCGACTTCAAAATTTTTATTTTAAGTTCTTCCAGCAGGGCTACATAAATGTTTCATATTACCATATTTACCATAATTTCCCATCTGTGAAATTATTTTAAATTTCTGTACGTACTTTTTAGCATTCATCAAAAACTTACACATGTTTTGCTTAACTTGAGATTATAATTATTTTAAGCTGCGCCAACATAATTATTTAATAATCCCCTCACACACTGATTATATGAGGCCTTCAAAATCATAGCTTTTGAGAGCTCCTTTTTTTGAGTTTCTGCAATTTAAATCTACAGCTAGTCGAATAAGAAACTTCATGGCAATTGCGGCTAATGCTGCATGCAAAACAGTAGCAGCTTTGAAGATAACTCACGAGTCTCTCAGATGAGTTTGACTTTTGCAGGAAACGGGGATGCAGTCTCCAACTTACAAACTCGCATGCACAAATATATATTTTCATAAAAATTATTTTTTTTCTCTGATACTCTAGCAAGGAGTATATTAAGTCCACAGACAGTTTGAAAAAACAAGTGTCAATGACATGAAAGTTAACCATTCCATATTTTAAGATATGCTTTTTGATCTTAACCTTTAATATGTAAACTAAAAAGTTTTAAGAGCATTTTTTAAACTTTTGAAATTGTGTCATCTTTAAAAAAAAATTTGAATGTTCAAAAATAACTCAAAACCTTTTATGATAGTTTTTTAACCCAGTCAAGGTGATTATTTTTTCTTATGAATCACGCCTATTTATTTAATTTTATATATTTGCTAGGGTATTTGCCTATGGCCCTTATTCCTTTCTGGCCTTTTGTTTTATTTTCCTTTGACTCCGCTTTCGTCTTCGTTTTTGTTAAGCTGCAAATCGCGGCAATCGTTAAGATCACGAAAAACAATTCAAAATTAATGGTAATAAGCAGTTTGCCAGGCGAAGGCCTCGGCAGCGGAGTCTTCCAGCGAAATTACTGCGTACAACAGAAGCCGTCTGGCAAGGGG
Source organism: Drosophila rhopaloa (assembly GCF_018152115.1). NCBI lineage: Eukaryota > Metazoa > Arthropoda > Insecta > Diptera > Drosophilidae > Drosophila > Drosophila rhopaloa. The sequence continues at coordinate 12,693,675 of NW_025335043.1, forward strand.
CCGCTCCTCGGGTTCCTCGGGCTCCTCGATCGCCTGGATCGCCCCCCCTTTCCCCCTTTCTCCCCTCGATGTCCCCTGGAAGAGCAAACAAAACAGTAGTCCAGTCTGGGATGTTGTTGGGGCGTTCCACTCACCGGCCTGGGACTCAAACTCAAACTCAAACTGAAGCCCTCATCCTCGGATCCTCGGATCGTTGATCGATGGATGCTGCTGGCGTCTTTTCTTTTTTGTTAGAGGAGCCACTGCTGCAGAAGCAACAGGCCCCGGCAATCATACGATATTTTCAGCATCGAAATTATTATAATATATTATTATTAACGGCTGCCGTGTTTTTTCCAGCCCGCTTGATCTAATTGTTGGCTAGTTAGGCACACAGAAGGAGGGAGGTCTGTGAACCCTTCGTATAGGAGCCCATCTTCATCAAGCGAGAAAATACATTAAGGTAATCGATCATTAATATGTGTTTTTTATTGTCCTTAAAATACTTAAACTAAACAAAACTTAATCCAAAAAGCAAAGTCATGGGGTAAAAGCCTTTATTAAGCAACATAAAATAGTGTCATTAATTTTCAATCTCTTCGAATTTGTTCTTAATTTACATTTTACAAAAAATAATATAAAATTAAAGTTCTTAAATATTTATTCTGTTATATCGGAAAACTATGGCTTACTGAATTTACTATATAATTCAATTACGATGCAGTCTACTTGGATTAGTATTAGTCCAATAAAACTTTGTTTTATTACATGTGTTAATTTATGATATATTTATCTTTAAAAATTATATTACTTACATATTTTATTGGAAATGCAAATAGAGTTATATATTTAAGGTAGTTTTTAAATTGGTATCAACTTAATTGGACATTTCTCATAAAATAAAATAAATAACAATCCTGCCAAAATTGTGATACTTAAGAAAACAAGAAAAAAAGGTGGTGGGTATATGAAGCTGTTTTATTTGTTTTCCCTGATGGGCGTTTTGAATAAATGAATTTGCAACCGACAAAGCTTTTGCGCTAAAAGCCTGACGTGAAGGAGTCGCCAAGTAAAGAGCAGCTGCCACAAAAATATATACAGAGAAGTGGGAAAAAAGAAACCAGTGGCATCAGAAAAGGACGCTGGCAGCTCGTGTGTTATTTTTTCCAGCTCTCCTTTTCCCACCTTCCCGGCGACCAGTGTCCAATGTCCAGTGTCCAATGTCCAGTGTCCAGTGTCCAATGTCCGGGGCACTCGAAGGGTGGACAGACACGCACTAGTCTCGCCCCAAGGCCTGGCCACTACTGCACCAATCGAAGCTCGCCGCCATGATGGCCCCAACCCAGGCCAAAAACCACCTCGCACTTCTTGGCCAGCTCCTATGTTTGCCTTGTCCTTGCATTTTCTTTTTATATACATTTTTTAGTTGCACGTTTTTTGTTTTATTCGCTACCGTGGAGGAGGTCCGACGCATGCCCTGGACCTCCATTTGCACCCCCTGCCCGCTCCGAAAACCCCAGCTTTATATCAATGTCTGAGCTGCCATGTTGTAAGTTATGCTGGTAAAAAAAAAAAATAGCGATGGCAAGGCAAAGAAATACATTCAGGCCTAGAAAATTGTTTTCTGCCGTGTGTGTGAACGCATCAAGGCAAATTCCCATTGAAAGCTGCAGCGTTCCGTGAAATGCTTTACGGCTTTCCCACATCCCGTATCCCATATCCCATATCCCATATCTCCCATATCCCCCATCCCACACCCATTTCCCGGGACTCCTCCTCGAGCGCATTTGTGACACCTCTGCGAAGAGAGCAGCTACGGCAGCTCAGGCAAATGGATTTTTATGGATTGACATGGGACCAGGCCAAGGTAATTGGGTGCAATCCACCGGCTGACCCCGAACCTCAGTCTTAAACTTTCGAGCCCACTTTGACCAAGTCCACACTGAGGTGAAAAGCGTTATATTGCTTATGAAATTCTTAGATTTATGAATTTCTGGTTGTGTTAGCTTTAAACACTTTTAAAATAATGCGGCACACTTCTTACTTTTTATAATATTTTCTTAAATTTCAACGTGGTTTTCCATTATTACCAATACTTGTAATATCGTTTTATTATTTTGGCATTAAACATTTCTTGTTTTTATCGTAACACTTATTTTGGTCTATATTATTAGAGGAGTGTTAAAAATCTTTAATTATCGAAAGTCATATCATTTAAATATTACATTATTTTAAAAAATATTTTCAATTTTGTTGACGTTTAATAGTTTTGACAATACAAAGTTATTCCTTAATATTCATTAATTAAAATTTGATATAAACAAGGATTTGGTGTTCTTCGAATTTTAATGATAAACAAAGTCCATGATTTTTACATAAACTTTAAAAACTGTATTTTTCGCAGTGATAGCTCTAAGCATGGATGAGTAAAAGCCTACTTAATTGCACTCCTGCTAAGGAAAAGGGGCAGGGGATAGATGTCCTGTAAAGTGCTGGCCAAAGGCGCTGCTTATATGATATTACCCCAGGAAGATGGGGCACGCATTAAATTGCAGCTCACACGATGCATTTTTTTTTGAATTTTTCTCCTAGCCCGTAGTCTCGAATAATACCATTCAAAAATCTAAAGGGGTTCGCTGTAATGGACAAGCTAAAAAACTAGTTTCAGACCTTATTAAGTTGTTGCACAAAGCTAAAGGAAACAAGGAATAAAATTGAAAGTGCTGGCTATTAGGTTACCGAAAAATTGTAATTTATTCGAAGAACGAGAAGAGAAGCTATCTTCGGCAAGCCAATATTTTAATACTTTAACATTCATACCGAAAAATAAAGACAGAGGGCACTTTATAGAAACAGATGAACATGACTATATAAACGTTGTATGTTTTAATGGTCAAAATCCAGAAAAAAAACATCTCGATTTTTAAGTTTTTTAATCAAAACCCTTGAAAATAATAGTCAGATCTAAGAATGTCATACCTCGTTGAATTCTTAAAAAAATTTCCAATCGATTGGTATTCTCAGCTCAAAAATTTTATTTGGGCCCAATTTTGAAAAAAAATCAAGTGTTACCCCTTATAAAAAATGCAAAAATCGCTCAAAAATTAAAATTTTCCAAATCCTCCTGAAATTGATTCTATAGGTTGTCAGCTCCACAAAACAGTCATTATTTTGGCTGTGCGTCTTATTTTGGCAAAGCTACAACAAAAAACCCTTAAACAAGAGAGAACGCTATAGTCGGGTGCCCCGACTATCAGATACCCGTTACTCAGGTAAAGGGAGTGCTAGGGAGATGGAGATGGAGATAGAAACTTTGATCACGCATAACTTTTTAACGAATGGTCCGATTTGAAAAATTTCTTCTACATTATGATAGGTATAGATAAACACAATAAAACTGCATTTTTACTTTTCCGAAATATTTAAATTTTTAAAATCGTATTTAAGCGATTGTGGGCGTTAAAGGGGGCGTGGCACCTTTTTGAAACAAACTTGCGCTGCGTAGGAACTCCTAGAATCTGCATGCAAAATGCCAATCTTCTAGCTTTTATAGTTCCCGAGATCTCAGCGTTCATACGGACAGACAGACAGACAGACAGACAGACAGACAGACGGACAGACAGACGGACAGACGGACAGACGGACAGACGGACATGGCTATATCGACTCGGCTAGTGACCCTGATCAAGAATATATATACTTTATAGGGTCGGAAACGCTTCCTTCTAGCTGTTACATACTTTTGCACGAATACAATATACCCTTTTACTCTACGAGTAACGGGTATAAAAATGTGTCTTAAATATAAGATTTTTATGGCCTAAATCCAGAAAAAAAACAGCTCGATTTCTCAGTTTTTTAATCAAAACTCTTGGAAATAATGGTCAGATCTTGGAATGTCATACCTCGTTGAATTCGTTACCAAATTTCCAATCGATTGGTATTCTCAGCTCAAAAATTTTATTTTCTGCCAATTTTGGGAAAAAATCAAGTGTTACCCCTTATGAAAAATACGAAAATCGCTCAAAAAATAAAATTTTCTAAATCCTCCTGGAATTGATTTTATAGGTTGTCAGCTGCACAGAACAGTCATTATTTTGGCTGTGCGTCTTGTTTTGGAAAAGCTACAACAAAAAACCCTTAAAAAATATGTTTTAAATATAATTATACCCGTTACTCGTAGAGTAAAAGGGAATATTGTATTCGTGCAAAAGTATGTAACAGGTAGAAGGAAGCCTTTCCGACCCTATAAAGTATATATATTCTTGTTCAGGATCACTAGACGAGTCGATCTAGCCATGTCCGTCTGTTCGTCTCTCCGTCTGTCCGTCTGTCTGTCTGTCCGTATGAACGCTGAGATCTCGGAAACTATAAAAGCTAGAAGATTGGACTATAGCGTTCTCTCTTGTTTTTTTATGGCCTAAATCCGGAAAAAATCTGCTGTACTGAACAGGCAATCTTTTGTCTGTGTACATATAAAGTCTTAAAGCCTTTGACCAAAATTATAATACCCTCTGTAAGGGTATAATAACGAGCTCGTTTTACAGAAAGAAACAACCTATTGAAAGTACTGACCAGGTTACTCGTTAAGTTATTAAATATAATAAGGTACACAGAAATGGCCGTTAATGTTTTACAACTTATAGGTACAACCAATAAAATATGTTTACCATAATTTAATATATGTTGTAGTTTATTATTATATGTTGTGAACTCATAATTAACTTTATGTATTTATAGTTTCTTGTTGGTTTTAGGAAAGGAAGACATTAAAATAAAATACAGCTGGTTTCGCTCTCAGTTATATAATATTATTTTTATTGAAGTTTAGAAATAGCACTCTAAAGCCGAAATGTTTCGAATGTTTGGGTGATATTGGTTTCGTTTGTTTGCTTTCTGGACAAGCGGATAAATCAGGAGCCTTTATTGAACATTCGATCATCCTGCGAGCATCTTTGCCACATATTTCAGCTTATCGGAATCATGAAATATTGAAAGAACCAAGACATATGGCAAACATAGAAACTAAATGAAAGCAAATCCCATCAGAGGGTTGGCAAGAAGGTGGGGTTGCAAAAAAGACGGGCCAATGAACGTGACGAACAGGCAACTAAAACAATTGGGAAAGGAAGAGCAGAAGCAAACTAAAGCTGGGAATTTATATATGCGCTCGTATATAACGAGATGTGCCCGCCTCAGTGCTTAAATTTACTTAGAGTTATTTATGCAAAAAAAAAGAAGGAAAACAGAAGGAGAAAAAAACCGAGGAGGATAAAACCGAGGGAAAAACCATTCGAACCTGGTCAGGTGCAAGATATATTGTAATTACTTGCAGTGCTCAATGAAATTTATGCAAAGCCAAATCAATTTCAATAACAAAAAACCTTCTCCTGTCTCTGCGCTGGTTATCCTGCAGTTCTAATTAGACAACGCCCCATCAAGGATGTGGCAGAGAGCGGGTGATATATCCTTTTGTGCCACGAGTGGGTGGGGCGCGTAATGCATCAATGCTTATTGTGGGTGGGCAAAGAAAGGAGGTGGCAGATCCTTTGGCTGCCTGCGCAGAAAAGTGCGCCGTCTTTTTCGCACGTCCTCGCAGTTGACTGGCCAGCAGGATTCAGGCTCTCCGGTCTCCGGACTCCGGACTCTGGTCGGCAATTTAGTTTCGTGGTTTCCGTCAACTTCTTCTTTGCTGTACATAGGCCTCGCACCCACTTGTCCCTCCCCTCTTGGATCCTTCATCATGTCAAATGCGGGCCGCCTTTGCCAGCGCCGAAAGTTTCGAGAGCCACGCCTAACGCGTACATACATTACCCCCCAGGAATCCTCCATTTCCATCCCCCCCACCAAGCCAACGAAAAAACCTCCACTCCTCCTTGCATTTTCCTGCAATTTTCGTTTGGCCAAAAATGCATTTTCCTCCAGCCTGCAGCCTGCGTCTAAAAGGGCGAATATTTCAAAGCCAGGACTCGTTTATCCTGGCTGCCCATTCCACCCATTCGGTTTTGCGCCTAGCATCGACTAGGCCCGGTTCCTGGTTACGTTTCTAATTAAATTTTATTTTATGCCACCATTTCGGCGCCTTCCACCGTCTGAAAATTTATAGCACTGCACTTGGCTGCGCTTTTCCTCCGAGCTCCCAGTTTCCCAGCTTCCCAGCTTCCAGTTTTGAGTTTCGAGTTCCGAGCTCCGAGTTGTCCTCGTCGATTTTCGGGCACCGGACATTCCCTTTTAGTTAAGAACGCGTTCGGTGTGCGAAATTTCGCCTGATTGCTCTTTGATGAAAACTCAATTATTGCCCGTAGTGCGTAGGACATGCGAGGCTGGCTATTCCTCCACCGGTCCTCCAGTCCTCTCCGGTTTTCCAATGTCCTGGCTTAAGTAACGCTAGTCTGGTGCATCCTGCTTTGAATCTGGCGCTCATTTCGTTGCCGGTTCTGGTTCAGGTCCTGCCTGCTCCTGCTGCTAATTGAAACGCAGCCGAATCCGATGCATCTGACGCCACCCGTCATCGATCAGAAAACTAGTGACAAGACGAGTCAGGATAATAGGGACACAAGACAGCCAGGCATTACATTGAACAAGCTAGAAATAAGGTTTTTCTGATTTTTTTTTTAAATGAACGCTATTTATCCATTTACAATTTTTAAATTTTTTTATTGAGCCTTGAATATTATATATTAATCCTGAGTTACTATGTTAGGTTAAATATTACGAAACTTAAGCTAAAGGATAATTGCGTAGAAACTTAAAATAATAATGGAACTATTAAATTATAGTTTTCGATGCTGACTTAAAAAATTTAATTTATTTTAAATGTAATATTTGTAAGTGTAGTTAGGTTATTTAGAATTCATAATCAACAGTTTTTCTTTCAAAATATAACGTCAAATACTTTTTGGAACAGTAAAATTATTGTAGTAATTAGTTGTGTATGCTTGCTTTTCATAATACATTTTTTTGGACAACAAATATCATATGATTTTTTTAATAGATTAATAAAATTTATGATATTTGAGGAAGACAATTATTTCTGTGAGTTTCATTTGAAATTGAAATAAACTATGATCGTTCTAAGAACCTTTTCTTAACCTATTCTTATGACTGCGACTGTAAATGGCGAAGACCTAGCAGATGGTATTGGGTGTAGGGTGTTTGTCTCCTAGTTAGCATTGTAATCTTATACGAGCAGCAGAGCCAGCGGCTTTTGGCATTTCCTTAATGAGTCTAAGGTGATATGACGAATGAATGATTGATTTTTTCCTCTGCGAATCCGTTGGTCGTTTTCTAGGCTCAGTTTTTGCTTTCCCCCCCGCTTGGGCCACCAAGCCCACCCACTGAGTTTTCCTTTCCCCGATTTCTTTTGCCATACATTTCGATTTCCCTCACACACACACAAACACACACACACAATCGCATGGGGAGATGATTGCACGGAGTGGATACATGGGGATACTGGCCAGCATCATCAGCGCCGCCATGTTCGTTTTTAGTTTGCTTTCCCCTTGGACTTTTCCCGCAGCCCCTTCGATTTTCCCGCCCCCTGGCCCCCTCGTTTCGTTTCGTTTCGTTTCGATTCGAGTCCGAGGCTCCTGGCTCCTTTGCTCCTCTGCTCCCCTCCTGATCCCCCGCCCCTCTGCTCCTCTCCTTCGCCCATACATAGTTTTCTCTATTGAACATTTTACATATTAGAAATTTTGCAAATGGGCGAGTATGCCTATGCCCCCTTGTTTTTTCCCATCTTCCATCGCCGCCCCGTCTGCCTTTTGCATGCAAAAAGTTATGTGCCCATCAGGGGCAGGGGTGTGGGTTGTGTGGTGTGGATGGGGGTCGAAAGGGGGTGGCGATGTAACGCACACGCATCCGAGTTTAAATTTCGGCGTCGTCATAGCCGGAGAGCCACAGCCGGAGAACCGGAGTCCGGAGTACGGACTACGGAGTTTGGGGCCATAGAAATAGGAACACAGGGCCCAACGTCATTTCTATTTCTCTGTCGTGGCCAGCGTCGTCAGCCACCCAATCGCCCACCCACCCACTGGACCACCCACTCAGCCACCTCCTTTTGGCCCTTTTCCCTGGCCCTGTGTTATTGTTGTTTTTGTCGTGGGCATCGGTGCGGCTTTTGATGCTGCTGTATGTGAGTGTATGTGTTTGACTGCTGCATTCGCAGCGACTGAGGCACAGGACCTGCGCCCCCTTTTCCTTTTCCTATACCCCTTCCCATTCCCCTGCCCCCCGCCCCTGGCCCTTGCCACTCAGGATTGAGGAACCGCAGCAGGAACAGCAGCACCCACGCCCAGTCATTCCATTTATGCGTGGTATATTGATAAAAGGCACTGAGAACGAAACCGGGGGAGGTATTGAGATGGAATCTATACGAAAGGGATTATAAAGGGATATCACCAAGTTGCATGACACCATTAAAATTGACATTCTATATTTTAAAATAGAAAACCTTTAAAGGGGATTTTAAATATATATTTAAAATATATATTAAGTCTAAATCTTTGCTGAAGGCACCAATTCTTCATAAGCGTCATAAATTGTAATATATTCATATCTAATGAACTGGTCATAATAATTTAATTATTGCTCAGATAATATTACTGATAATTTATTGATTATTATATATTTTCTAATAAACATATTTGCGCTGCAAAATTATAATATATTATCTTTAGCTTATTATAATTATAGGCAAGTAATAATAAATTATAAGATAATATTGCAATACATTGAACTTGCCTGCTACTCATTATTTTAATTACTTTTCAAGCCATCTTGCTATTTACATTAAATACATTGTTTATATGCATTATAGGTCGTGACACAGGTTGGAATTTTTAAATTACTTGATTGTTATTGCTATTTAAAACAAATATAGAAAACATTTAAAATCCGGTTTAATAATTTGTTGCGGCTAGTTATTTACTTGTTTATTTCTGTAAAATATGAATTAAGTATCCCATATTTTTTAAAATTTGTATAGATTTCTTTCCTTATTATTTTGCAGTGCAACGCACCAAAAGGCATCAAAAAAGCAGTCGCCAGTGTCGCCAATCGTCGTCGTCGCCGCTCCTCCTTTCGCCTTTCTTCTGATGACGGTGCTCCTCCGTTTTCTGCTGCTGCTCGCACTTTTGGCTAAGCCATCGCTGCCGTTTGATGCGGCACCCACACATGTGCGAATACATAGAATCACGGCCTAAACAACGATGGGTAAGAGGAGGAGGAGGAGAACCCGGGATGTTCCTGCTCGTCCAGTCATCAGGAGTGGAGCCATCGTGGCCACCCAACTCCGCAATATCTTGCTGCTGCTCCGAGGCAGGAGCTCCGGCCATTGTATGCATGCATATTAAATTCAATCGAATGTATTCTCTCCACTCGATGCTCCTTCCTCGACTCTTCGACTCCTCCGACGGCTGCGTTCCTTTTTTCCAGCGCTCCACTCGGCGTATACGTAACGTAGCGATACCGAGCCGAACGAAAGCAAACGTTACGTATCCGTCGCACATTCGAATAGGAATAGGCGGAGTTATCAACGTTTTCAAGTTATAATAAAAATGCAACACATTTTACAGACATGCCACTATGTATACGATGTGTGAGTGTGTGTGGTGTGCGGTGTGCATACATACATATCTCGGTATCCTTCCATTTTCCACCTCCCCCTAACTTTTCATGGTCTGTGCTTTAGCTCTGGCTACTTTCCATAGATTTTTTCCTTCGTTATTGGTTTCGAGTGGCGCAACATATTTTTTTTTTGTCATTCTGCATGTTGTATATACAACAGACTTGGTTTTATTTTTTTTCCATTTTTATTCAGCTTTTTTTCTGTTGTTTTTGTAGCGATTTTTATTATTTTTCAATGCTCAAAACTCGACGTCGCATAAAACTTGTGTTTTTGCTGCTGCTGCTCCTGCAGGATCCTGACCCCCCCCCTGTCCCCCTCCTCCTGTAACCCCTTGCCATAGACCAACGGACGCTGCTCGTTACAGAGTTTCCATTTCTCGCTGAGAGCGAGACATTTTGCTAATGCATTGATTAAAATTGAATTTTTAATTAAAATATTGCAGCTGGAACGGGGGACTCTTGAGTCCTGGGTGTGTGTGTATGCACATAAGTTTTTGTTTGATTTGTGCATTTGTATTTTTTGCCAACCCTCTTTTTTTAAGCAGCTCAGCGGATTAGTTTAAAGCTCGGGTATAACAAGTTATAAATCCGGAATTTAAGGAGTGCGAAAGAGATTTATGCAACGCTTTTCACTTTCGATCGCCCATCTCGGTCCCAATAAATCACAAGCAATTATGCAAGCCAAGCATCCTTAAGGAATTTTCACACTTTCACGCGTCGCCACAAAGCCAAGTCGAGCAATCCCAGGCGTGCCATCTCCAGACTTCGATGTGTCCTTTCTCCAGTGTCCTTTGTCCAGTGTCCAATGTCCAATGTCCGGCGTCCGATGACCAGAAAGCCACAAGTGCATTATACCAGCATAAATCTCTCAATTGCTTTCTTATGCAGTTCGAGGAAAATGCATGTTTACACAAAATATTTTCTTTGCATTTATTCGTCCTGAAAAATGTTGTTTTTCCTCGTAGGTCGGAGGGACGCACACGCAAGGAGGGCGAAAGGTGGACAATGGCCAGCATAAGTGAGCTAATAAATGTACAGAAAATTTCGACTGCAAACATTTGCTTAAGCAAACGGCAATTGAAAATGCAAAGGGGCAAAAGGAAAGAAACTGAGACGTTCAACAGGAGTGAATGAATAAGTGCTTTTACAGTGCGGGAAATTATCAAGTTAAATTATTAAATGGGTCTCCAATGCAACGCCTTTTTTATCACTTTATATTGAATCTCCGAAATATGACAACTTTTACGTGTTATGTAGTATGAAATAAAAATCCAAATAATAGCCGGCTTGTAAATGATTCTTTTACATATAAAGCAACCTAAAATCCTGCGAAAATAAATACCCTAACTTAGTATTCAAAGTAGTTACTCATATATATTATTCCTTTAAATATATACATAAAGTGAGTATCATAATAAAGGTTCCGCTACAATATAACTTCGACTGATTTCATCTTGATATAGTCAATATTAAATAGCAAAAGTAAAAAAAATTTTCAGGTATGTAGTAACAGTCTAATATAACTGAAGGTTGCCTAGAAAAAATAATAATCGTTCTTGGAATGAACTAGATATTTTATAATATTTAAAGGGAAACTATCTAATAAGATTGTTATAAATATAAGTTATTCCATTTTTCCCAGTGCATTTGAATAAGTATTATATTTGTTTCTTGTGTTCGAGTGGTGTCAAGCCACAAACACCTTTTGCGTAAAATAAAGCAATCAAGCAAATAATGTTGCCACATTACACTATCAACAGCTTCCTGTTTCTTGACACAGACACACAGACACATACGCATTCAAGGAGCATGGGGAATGGAGAAAGCAGGGAGAAAGTAGCCACTCACAAGCTGGGAAAATTCTTTAATAGCTCACACAGACGCACACACTCAGGCATTCAGGACAAAATGGTTGTGCAGACTGAAGTAAAATTGAAACAACCTTGAGGAATGCCGGAGCAAACACACACATACTCCAGCAAACACCCATACACACACACACACACACATAGACAGAGATGCAGACTGAGAGGCAAAAGTGTCTGGCAAAATGTCTCGACTCCTGAATTTCCCCCAAAGCCCCACTCCTTTTCCTGTCCCTGTGACCGACTCAGTTGAAGTCAAGGCTTTGAGCCAACGACGACAAGGTTGTCCTTGTTGAGTAGCAGGATAAGGAAGGAGCCAACACCACCGCCCCCGCCCCCCACTCCCCCTCCTTGTGCACTTTCGCTTTTGGCCTGGCCAAAACTGCACATGCTGCTGTGCCATATTTAACAAATTATCTGTAATTTCTCGAGAGCAGGCAACAGCAACTTGGGGCTTCAACTGAACTCGACTCAACTCAGTTCAGCTCAGCTGCATCTTCCCGCAGAGCGTGAGGCCAATTGCCAGGTCACAGCCATTTCCCTGCGATTAACCCATTGGGTGCGTCAATGAAAGGATTAATTAACAAGTGAAAGGAAAAAGAAAATGATGGTGAAAATATCCTTTTTCCCAAAAGTAAAAACACATTTATTTAAGGCCTTTTTGTGCCTAACTTTGCCAATATAAGGCGCACAGCCAATAGAAAAACTGTTTTGTGCAGCTGAAGACCCAAACTTTACATTCCAGATTGATTTACAAAAAAAAAAAATTGTTTTCGGATTTTCGTATTTTTGAATAAGGGGTTATCATCATGTTTTTTGGGCAAGAAATGAGCAAAAATAAAAAGTTGTAGTATTGAATCCCAACCGATTGGGAATGTAAATAAGAACTAAAAGATGTATGACATTCCTATTTTGGACCAAAATGGGCAAAAAAGGGTTTCTTTGGCCCAAACCCATGATTTTTTAGTGAAAACTCAAGATAAAGTAAAATTAGTTTGAGAAAGACATATTATTTTGATATATTTTTATAGGACAAATTACAGCTTTATTTGACTAAGCAAAAATATGTTTGTAAATTGATTTACAATGTGAACTGAGGATCCAGAACTGAGAAGTTCCTCAATAGGAAAACTCCCTCCGAACCATAAGTTCATGTGCCGCCACAAAACCTCTGCTAAATCCAGGGCCTCAACGGGTTAAGGCGGCGCCAAACCACTTGTCAAGATGGCTAACGGCAGAGTGGCTGCTAACTGTTGCAGGGGCAAGTGGTAGTGGTGGCAAGTGGGGGGCAAAGGAAAGGCAAGGCAAGGCAGCCAACAACCGGCAAACCAACCAGCCAGGATTTTGGGCTACAAGCAGCCGCAAATGCTTAACTTCAGACACATCCAGGCGGGGTGATGAGGGGGATGAGGGGGGATCAGGACGAGTACAAGGACGAGGAAGTGGAATAGAAGCAAGACAGACAGCAGGCGGCAACCACAGGCGAATTGCTGGCAAGGACGAAAGGCAGGACGAAGGCAGCTGCCGTGGCTGGAAGGAAGTTGTTTGTGGGTCGCAATTCAAGGCTGACCGAGAATGAGAACGAGAATGAGACCCAGACCGAGACCGAGAACGAGGACGAGTCTCGACCCTTTGGCACTCCTGTTGCTCCTCTGCATCCTCCCCCTGCTCCCCACTCAAAAGCCAATCCCCCGCCCAACCACCAAGAGGGTTTGTGTGGGTGTCTCACAAGATGAAAGCCACTTGCCATTCAGGACCAGTCGAGCGGCTGCCTTCCTCGTTGGCTTCGTCACACTGGCAGAAAAATGTAGGCTTAATCTTGGCCTTAATACTCCAAATGTTGCCTTGATTAAATATACAACTTTAGCAATACAACTAAGGATACTGTTACCACTTTCAAATATAATTCCATTTAACATTTCTCATATCTTAACTTATAAATTAAATTTCGTTTTTAATGACCACTAAAAAAAAGTTGTAGAAACGTAAAATCATCGTCATCGTCTGTATTGTTAATAATGATTTAATTGATTAATTTTTATTTATTTATTTTTATTTATTTTATTTCTTAACAAAATACACAAATAAATAAGCACACCAAAATTCCTTAAATGCTTTAAAGATGAATACACCATTGTAATTCAAAGTCCAAAAGTGTCTTTCTTTCTTATAAGACCTTAGGTTTTTATTGTATATATCAATGTCATCCTTTATCATTTCAAATTTTTCTCTCAGTGTCGGCTTTGCTTGCTGCCCAAAGGGTGGCCAGCAACTGCTCCGGAATGACCTTGAGCATTACAACTGTTCGCTTGTCCCCGCTGCGGACAGTGGTCGGGCACCCGCCCTCCTTGAGTGCTCCTCTCCTTGGCTTTGGCTTCTCCTATTTATCTGCAGGCTGCAGCTAAGGATGCCCGGGATGTTCAGGATGTTTCCGGGGGAGCAAAGGACCAAAGGACCTCTGAGCCCAGCGAGACGGGTCCGAAGTCATGAGTCCTGCGAGCAGACCGAGTTTTGCATCAAGTGCAAAGTGATGTGTTAAGCTGTTAAGTGCCAAAGTAATTGTTTTCTTTCACCGACAGCAGTAGCAACAACAACAAAAGGGGGCTATGACGCCGCTTTCACTTGCCACTTGACCTTGAAAAGTGTATGTGTGTGTGTGAGAGTAAGTGTGTGCTTAAAGGGGAAGAAGGCGGCATTGTTGTGCTCGTTCTGCCCGAAGTTGCACTTGCTTCGAGGGGCATTAAGTGAATTATGTCTTCGGAATTGGGGCCAGCAGTTGACTGTCGAGGAACTGCAACTGCCGGGAAAGGGTTGAGTCAAATGAATTCGCCTGAAAATGCCCGAGAAACACTTTTCATTTTAACCCTCTCACTTTTAAGGGGGAACATTTTGCATATGTTTACAGAATTTGTTTTTGGCAGCAGAAGTTTGCTCTTCTCCTGAGTTCCAATTATTCTGATATAAGAGTTCCCCTTGTATTAAAAAAGCAGTTCCAGCTGTTGTTTTTGTTTTCTTGTTCGGCATTTTAATTTTAGATCATGTGTTTTGCGGCGCTTATCTGTTATTGGTGAAATTCCATTGATAAGGTATTTTGTAGTATATTTCCAATTCCATGGATAACAATAATCTTTAAGCATAAACTTTTGTGACGATAAAGAGCAGCTGTTTGTAAAATCCTCATGATTGTTAATACTTGTTTACCCATTTTAAATGATTTCAATTTTCAAATTAAGGCAGAAAATTCCATTAAATATTCATAGACCAAATATAAATCCTATTTCCAGAATTACTCCTTGACCTTCCTCCCAACCCTTACCCATAAATAAATCATTGAAACAGGTTGTTTTTCGTTTAGTTTTTCAATTTGTTTTTATTTTCTGTTTATTATTGTATAATTTACTGTTTAACTAAACTCAAGAATGCCTCGCGCATCTTTAGGGATAGATAATAATAATCGTAATAATAAGTATAATAATAATAGTTCACTCACAGAGTACGGACAATACATATGCATATCTGACAGTCGAGTGTGTATTGTGTGCAATGGTATTGCATTTGTGTGTTTTGATTGTGTGTGTGTGTGTGTGTCTGTGTTTGTGGGTGATTGTTTACATAAAATTAGCACAAATTTAATGTGATGCTGCCTGCGTTGTTTGCTCATTCGTTCATTTACAATACGATTACCATAGAAGAAGTGCTGCGAAGGGGCTTTTTGGGGTAATTCTAAGATTAAATCGAAGCCTAAAGCTATGGAAATTTGTACATTATTTACAGTTACATTTGGAAATACCATTAATATAAGTATATGTACGTGCGTGGGTATGCACTTCTATCTGTGTGGGTTTATGTATCTAAAGTATTTGCGTATTTATATATATCTATATATATAAAGTTGTAATTACCGGATTTGACAACATTTAGTGTGTGTTTTGTATTTGTGAACTATTCTAGGGTTAAGCTACATTTAAGAAATGCACAAGTCTCTAATCGTAAATTTAATTGTTTACGGTTACATTTATCGTTACTCCTATTTTATTATTACTTTTCGCGTGGCAAAAAAGGCAATCAACGCAACGAATTCTCTCGAAAATAAATAAGACAAATTACGAGATCCTATCCTTACAGGAAAGTTCCGAAGTATGTAGGTGTTTGTGGGGGATTTGGGGTGTGCTTTAATAATAGGTTAATACTTTATACCTTCCACGTTACGCTCTAAAACTAGCCTAGGCATAAAAACCAGTTAGCAACTTCAACTAAGCACTAAACACTAAAAACGTTGGGGTTCAAGTAGCAGTCCAAATATGTTTGTGGTTTTGTTTTTTATGGGGGTTAGGGTGGTTTGCCTATTTGGGCAAATATTTCTAGGGTCAAGTAATCTTTGGATATTCTGGGCTATTTTTTTTTTGACTAAAATATCTTTGTTTTCTCGGAAACCGTAATTGTTCGAACAATACAATTATCAAACATTCATTCAGCTTCATTTTTCCTATTGAATACTCGGTACCTTTCTTTCACTATTACAATTTCATATTCTGATAATTCTTGATAGCCAATTTACCAGTGTGTTTAGTTAGGATATTTAATATTTTATCAGTCACACTTTATAAGCTTTTCATATTTTTACAATTTTTAATGTTTTTTGATTAATAAAATATAGCATCTGACGTTGCAAACTTGTAATTTTTTAGCGAAACAATTATATTTATACACAAGTTTTCTCTTTTGCCAAAAAAAAACCTTTTTGTTCTAAAATCATAGTTACTTACTGTTATCCAATGATTACTTAGCACCCCTTTGATTTGATCTCCTTTGGGTTTCTTAAGAATGGCCCCACCCTAATGTGTGTGCCGGTCACTTCCAGTGAGCCACCTGCGGCATCCCGCCCCTTGCCAGGATTCAATCCTCGTGCGGCAGCTCGGTGGCATGTTGCTGCTCCAGCTTGATCTTCATAAGGGGCGACTCCCGGATGGAGCCACCACCTGCCCCACCAGCCGGCGCATAGGCAGCCGCCGCCGCAGCAGCTGCAGCCGCGTCCGGATTGGCGAACAGTTCACTCATGTCCTGGCCGGGTCCTGGGAAGAAGTCCTCGAAGCGCGGGCTCTTGTTCACCGACTTCTGCAGCAGTCCGTTCGCAATCGCCTCGAAATCGATGCCGGCGGGCAGGCTCTCCAGAAACCGCTTGTTGTAGGCACTCGCCTGATGTTTGGCATAGTGGGCGGCGGAATAGGGCGAGGCGGCGCCGGGTCTTTGGCTGGCGGTCAGGGACTTGGCACTGCCGGAACCGGAGCTCGAGCCCCGCGACTGGCTGCCATATTGGCGGGACAACTCCCGTTCCCGCTCACGTTCCCGATCGCGTTCCCTTTCGCGGGACAACTCGCGGGCATAGGAAGCGGCGCTATTTGGAGCTGCCCCCCACTTCCACCCCCCGATCCTCGAGAGGGCATCACATTCAGACCGGGCAGACCCATCAAACCGAGGGCACTCAGATCGGGCAGGTTCTCCGACCCCCTTCGCTCACCCTGCTGCTGATGTTTGGCCGCCGCCGCTGCCACGGCCGCCGCTGCGGATACTTGATCTTCGATCTCGGACCGTTGCAAATAGGCCGGCGACTTGTACATGTTCATGGACTGACCATGCGGCGACTGCTGTTGATGGTGCGAGGGCTGCTGCTGGTGGTGCGACTGTTGCTGGTGGTGCTGCTGCTGCTGCTGTTGCTGCTGCTGCGAAAGGATCTGTCTACGGAGAGTCTCCGTCATGGAGCTCAAAGGACTGCCGGCATCTGGAGGAGCTAGTGAAGCATTCTGGGCCGCCATCTTGGCCGCCGCAGCACTGTGATAGCCATTCGAGGTGGTACCGCCGCCAATATAGGTCTATAAATATCAAAGAAAAATGGTGGAAGGAGAAAATAATGGGTTAAATTCGGTTGGAGTTAGGTTGAATAAATATATATCCCCAATTATATGCTATTTAAGAAAAATAAGAAATCATTTGGCATAATGTTTATTCATAGCAACTAGGCCTTGGCGCCTCGAAAATAATATAATTACACTTTTTGTTTACGCAAAACAAATTCCACCTGACTGAAATTAAATTAGTATAGCCTTTACTATTTCCAATGAAAAATGTTTATTATTATGTTGTTATTTCAAATAACATTAAATGGCCTTATAAAACATGCTCAGTGAAAACTAGTTGTTGTTTCACAAAGATGTAAAAAAATGTTTTACTTCCAATTAAAAACTTTTGAAATGACTGATCATTAATACAGGGTGATAAACATGTATTCAAATTTAAAACTTTTGAATAGTATAAGATCATTGGAGTTCTATAATTAGATGACTTTGAATTAAATTTATACGTGTTATTTGTTGTCCTTAAGAAATTAAATCAATTAATTGACATATAATTTATCGATTTACCCAGATAAATATATAATTAAAAAGTACTTACACCATGGGCCTGTCCATTGGCATATTGGTGGGCACCCATGTCCTCCTTGATTTCGCGATAATCCCGGAACACCACCGCCTTGATGACGCTGCGGATGAGTTCCTCGGGCCACATGCCCAGCAGGATCCTCTGGGGACGACCCCTGGCCTTGGGCCGAGGATCAGCACCGCCATCTAGGGAGGGTCCCAGCATATTGTGCACCCGATTGGCGTAGAGGACGAAGGTGGGATAGGGGATGTCGAATTTACGGGCGGCCTGCGACAGGGAAAGTCCCTCCTTCAGGACACTGAAGATGGCCTCGGCCATGGCCTCGGGTCGCCAGGATTTCAGGGGTCCTCGCTCCCGGAATCGCAGCTGCTGCACCAAGTTCTGCTGATTGGTGTTCCAGCACTTCTGCCACATGGACTGCAACTGATACTGGTAGCTGTCTGCTGGAAGACACGTCACGCGGACATTATGAAAAGGCTGAAAGGGAATCACTTTTAGCTGGAACTTACCCGCCACTGAAGCTGCGCCAGTTGCTGCGGCTGCAGCACCCATCCAGCCACCATGTCCTCCACTCTCGATCATCTTGGCCTGGAATAAGAAGGATGGGAAGAAATTGGTGGTTAGTTTGGTGCTTCTTAACAGTTGTATTATTAAAATTAATTTAGAATTTATCCGGAAATTTTTTTTTAATAAAGAAGTTATTATCAGACATATAGAATTCTTTGTTGATTTTAAAAATATCTAACTCCCTTTAACTCCTTAAATATTTAACTGATATTGAAAGCTTAAAACTAAAAAGCCACCTCATCATAATAAGTTGTGTGACACAAATATATTCGCCATCATAACCTTTTACATTTCCTTTTTGCCGACTTTTAAATAATTAGAGAACTTTGCATACCAGGTATCTTTTGAGTCGGAAAACTCGGCCCAATCGCTAGTTTTTCTTTGGCTTACTTACTTTGGGCCAGTGACATTTGCACACGAATTGTGGCTGGCCGTAAAAGTTTATGAATGCCATAAATGTTGCGAAAGCATTTTCGTATGCAAAGAGCCGAGGAGCCACCGAAAGCAAATTAGTATACAAAGTGGGGCTATCCCGGCCCCATTGTCTTGGCGGCTTTTTACGGCCCCGGCCAAAAGGCTTTGACTTTAGCTGGCGGAATGTACAAGAAGCCATTTATTTATTGCTATTATTAGGAATTCAGGGGGAAGCTCTGTGCCGCTTAATTGAGCCCGCCTTTAACCCCTGGCGGCCGTATTAATCAGTTGGCCGCGGCAAAAAGCTGGCCATTTAGGGGTTAACCGGGAGCTGGGACTGCAACTAAAACTGAGACTGAAACGGAGAGAATCCCCCATTTTTATTAAGTTTTTTTCCCTTTTTTTTGTTTTTGCTCCGCTCATTCCACGGAGGCATAGGAAAAGTTAAATTGATGCACGTTTCGTGCCATGGCCGAAACAGAGGCTCTGGCCATAAAGCCTTCCTTTTGGCCAGTTGGCCACTGGCCGGCCACGCCCCCTCCGCGCACGTAGCCATGCATTTTATATGCAGGGGCGTAATACAAATTATGTGCAGCGAGCATGAGCCAGAAAAAAAAAGAAGTAGGAACAATAAAAAAAATATACAACAAAAAAAACAAAGCACAGGAAAAAATGCAGCGCATAAAGAGAACATATAATGCAAGTCTTAAATATTTGAGGAGTAGGCGCCGAAGAACCGGAGAGCTGGAAAACTGGAAAACTCCATACTGAGAAGAGCCGCCTGCATGCCAAGGAAAAAGGTCATAAAACGTATGAATAATTGAAATTGAAAAGTCGGAAGCACTTTTACATTTTTACAGGCAGTCGTAGTGGCTGTAACTGTAACAAATGCGGCCGAGCTGAAAACAAAATGGCGTTAAAAATGCTATTTTATGTAAAACACTTTGTTAATGACGCCAAAGTTTTGCCGGTTTGAGGGTTTGAATGGGGCGACGGGCATGTGGGCGCTAACTTATCACGGGCAGTGTGAACACTTTACTCGGTTGTAAATAGTGGAGTTACTGGTCTGTGGCTAAAGTTATGTATCTGGAGGAATTTTGTATATAATTACCACAGATTGGTCAGGTTTTCTAAATAAGTAAAGTTGGTTTTATGTTATAAAATAATACTTTCTGAAATTAGTTTATTATTAATAGAGTATTAAAATCAACCAATTTATCAAAGTAATTTTTTCTTACTTTAAAAAAGATGTATAAAACCACAAATAAATTATGTATCTATACATTTAATGCCAATTTTTACAAACTCAAAATGAAAACCCCCTTATATGTGTGTTAGAAAAATCCCTTTAGACAGAAAAAAATTAATTATATAGTTGAGCAATAATCTAATCATTTTTCTCGATGTAGAGATCGTTAAAATTTCTCTTCTCTAGCATTTGTCGGAGATTAATCAACCCCTGTCAGCCATTCATCCATTCAGACGAATAGCGATTATAAAACTCTCGCATAGTACAATTCATATAATAAAATATTACGAGCTCTGCTCGAAAATGTTTAATTAATTAAATTTTCAATTCCCCTTAGCTGGCAACAACAAATGGCATTTCCTCCCAGTGAACCCCCTCGCCCCTCTGTCCCCTTGCCCCTGCCCCATCTTGCTCAACAAAAACAAATTTGAAGTGTGCGCGCATTCAACTTTCTTTCAACTCATTTAATTTAATTTGCGGCGCTTCGCTGCTGACGTCGCTGCTTCGACTGCTTCTTCTTCTACCGCCGCCTCTTCTTCTTCTTCTGCTTCTTCTTCTTGCCAATTACTCATCGTGTGCACGCCCCATTCACATAATAATTTATTTAATTAACTTTCCGCTGCTACAAATTTCTATAAAAATTTATTGATTTTTGTTTTCCACCCAAAGAAAATATTTTTCGTAGCCAGGGCCTGGACTTTTTCAATACTTTTTTATTTGCACCCACACTCGGAGATCTCTATATATGTATATATATATATATATAGGAAGAGAGAGATATATACGTATATGGATTTCTATAACTTTGTGTGTGTCTGTTGGCAATAAAATATAAATTTATAACACGCCCTCACACTCGCATTTGCCATCAATCCAAATGCATAGACTACCCCTTCCACGCCCCTGCCTTTCAACAGCCTTCAAGTTTTCACTACATCGCGGGTTAGGCTCCCCGCCCCACCCCTTTAAGCCCTCCACCACCCCCCCTCCCGCCTGTAATACCCCTTGGATTCTAATGCAATTTTAATTTTATTTTTCAAGCGCGCACATAAACTCAGCACTACCCATCGCCCCTTTCCCCCGCTGGAAAAGCACTAAAACTACACCAGTTTTCCCCCCACCTCCTGGCATGTCCTTTATCCTTAACCCCCCAATGCCCCAAACCCGCTGCTTTCCTTAGAACTTTTGCTGTAGTTTTCCTCCTGCCGTTTTTGCTGTGTATATTTCTCATATTATATAACACTTTATTTATTATTCATTTTCGATTCGTGTTCCACCGTGGTGGCGTCTCAAGTTTGTTATTTCTCTTGTCTGCAACTTGCTCACCACAAATCCCCCTTTCACCCCGATTTCCCCCCCCACGCTTAACCCCCCACCGCCCTTGTGCGTCACAACTAGCAGGAACTTTGCGATTTCCTTGGCGTTTTGTGGGGCAGCTTTTACTTTTCCTGGGCGCCTGTTCGCTTTTAGCCTTCACTATTACTACTGCCAACTAGTTTTCTCTCTCTAGCTCTCGCTTTTCCGCACTTCCGCATTTCCACTCTCTTTTTGGCAGCTGGTAGCTCTCTGTTCATTCATTTATTTGTATTACTCAGCCAGTCGCACGCATGCCACCCACCTTACCACCCACTTTTCCACCCACTTTGCCCCCCAATTTCCGGCAACCTTGGCCACGTTGTCTTCTTCAGGAATAGCTACTTGTATAACTATATTGCAAAAAATTACCAATACAATTGGGAGTTAATTGGGAAAATATTTATCTATTATTATTAGCCACAATAATAATAAAGGTAAATATGATTTTTGGTATTTAGATCATCAGTTCTTATTTTACTAAAATGATTTACTAATGATTTTAGGGATTAAAGCTTCTATAAAGTAAATTTATGAGAATAATCAAAACAAATTAAATAAAATATAAATAAAATTTTAATTTGATTAAACTTATATTTGATTTTTCTCTGTGTGACCGCACCTTCTGGCTTTACAGTTGTGCCCTGCTATTCATTAATTTTCGAAGACGCCAGAAATATTTAATTTAAGAATGAATACCCCGGCGACTACAATTATCGAGTCCTCTGGACTGACACTTCTCATTGGGGATCCCGCGAATCGATTTGCATTTTTATAAATCCCATTCCCAGGCCCCCGAATTTCTAATGACCGCGCGGGCAGGACACCCAGTGGATCTAGCTCCTTGTCCCTTTTTTTCTTTGCCGCAAGACAAAAACGTCGACGTCGGCGGCAACTAAATATTTAATAGTATTTTATTGCACGAATTTCACATAAAATATGCATATTGGCCCAATGCATTATTCATGGGAATAATGTGAAAAACACATTTCGCGAGGCAGCAGGGAAAGCTACTGTTGTATGTGCGAGTATATATAGTAGACACTTCTTGGGTAGCTCGTACGATATCTGGTTTCTTTCTCCCTGTACATATGTATATATTTACATATATATATTTACGGTCGTATCGGAATATAATGAAATGCAAGAGAGCTAAACAACAATAAACAATTGCACTGGTGGAAATGCTGTCCAAGGAATTGCAGGGGCCACAGCAACAGCAGCAATAATTGTAGCAATCATAAAGCCAAGTGCGAGTGCATGAAGCTCGCTTTCCTACTCCCAACCCCCCTCGGTTTCCCCTTCGCCCCCACCCCCTGAAAGTTTTGTTTGCCACTACCAACAACTCACCTCACAACAATGGCAACAATAATTTAAATGTAATAAATAATTATACGCCAAGTGTTGAGTGCAACGTGCATTGAGGTGTGTCAAGTTGCCGACTAACCAGCAACTGCCAACTGGCAACAACAACAACAACAACAACAACAACAACAACAACAGCAACAGCAACAGCAACAATAGCAACATCAACCGCAGCCGACAACAGAAATTGCTATAAAACATTCAAATGGGCCGCCGACTTCTTTCAGACCCTCGAAAATACCGCGATCCGAGGCACCCCTTTTGCAGTGTCCACCCCGCCGCCCCTGGCTACCCCCTTTTTTTTTGTGTGTGCCCTGTGCTGGTTTTATTGTTGACCCCTCCCAAAAAGTTGTCTTGCTCGGCTGTCCTGCGAACTCGGACGCAACTTGGACTTTGGGAAAGGGCAACTCGGACAGAGATGACAGCGTGACACGATCTATTTACTAAAAAATATTGTAAACAACTTACAGGCAAACTATATCTTTTATAAAAAAAGTTCGAGCATTGAAGGATTAAAGTTATAAAATAGAGTTAGCAATTATTTAGACTATCTTTTGCCAATAAGACCTTATTACCTTTTAAAGTATCTATAAGATAAGAAAATAAATACTAACAAAGATACATTTTGACATTCAAAATACACGTCTTATAAAATGTAAAACCATTTTTAGCGATCTTTGATTAGACAAAATTATTTAATATTTTAAAAAATTAAGCAATCTTAAGACATCAAACTTGAAAACTAAAAAAGTCTCTATTACAAGACCGCATCGATAATAAAATCACGTTGCCATCTTTAAGGACCCACACATTGTATGTGTTTTGCTGGCATTTCTACCGAGCTCGACCCTGGCTTTTATAGTATTTACTTCAGCTTTGCTCGACATTGTTATGGTTGTTGCAGTTGTCGAGCAATTGTAACTTCTGCAGTCGTTGCTCATGTAATTTCTGTTGGCTTGTAGTTTCAGAGTAAAAATTAACCTCTTGCAAATAGTAATTTATTGTTTTTGGCATAGGGGATAATGAGGATATACGGCCATCCACGTCCGACTCCCCTTTCTTTTTTTCCCCCGAAGCCTGCGCATTGTTGGTAACTGTAATGACTTGGGACTGGACGAAGAGCCTTGCGTGTCCTTTGAGCTGATTGAAAGCGCGCTTTCACTGCGAGAAAATGGGGGAAGGGGGTGGGGCTGGAAGGGGGGAGAAAGTCCACAAAGTGTTAAAACGGCTGCACACAGTCATTAAATATTAAACTTGTATAAGCTGCCAGACTAGAGCGGAAAAAACACGCCTCCTCCATCAGCAGCAGCCGGAGAATAAAGAGCGCCAGGCTGGGTAATTATTCATGGGCGCGCAAATCTCGCAAGTTTAAATAAAAAGAAAAGCCAGGAAGCGAAAATCCGACTCCGGTCAAGCGCTCGAATGTATGCTACGCTTTCCTCCATTCCTTTCTTTCTCGGCCTCCGCCAATCGAATGGCTCAAAGGCAAAACAGCGACTGCAATTGCAAATGCAACTGCAGTCGGAAAATGGGTAAAAAGGGGCGTGCAACGCACTGCAAAGCCTTGAAATAATATTTAATATTTAGAGACACATAAATATTAAATGAGTCCAAAGCTATGCAAAAAGGTAGCACAACTTTTGCAACCCAGCTATCCGCGTCCATTCGCCCATATAAAGCTAGAATTACAGCTAACATTCCGCCAATATTTTTGAAAAACATATCGGGTATGATGGAAAAGTGGGTAAATATGGCCTTCATGATTAAATTAAATTACCATTAGTAGTGTCCGAAGAGTAATACAAAAAGTAATCAAAGTTTAGAGTATCGTAAATATTTTTAAAATAAAATATTCAAAATCTAGTTATGGTATGTAATTTATTCAATAATACATCCCAAATTAACCATCATCTGATCATAAAATTATTTTGGATATATAAATAATAAAGAATCAGGTAAAGCCCTTAAATTTAAAAAATAGAGGTGACAAATATTAATTTTAATAAGCTTAGCTGTATTTTCCGACGATTAAAATCCTTCAACACTGAACCCTTTTTTATATTGACTATATTTTAAGATATCAGTATTTATTTATTTCAATAATTTTGTAATAAATTTTTAAATTTTGTTAGTTGGTATTTTTTGGTCGATTAGATTAATCCAACCCTTTTGCTTTGAGTCGAAAACTGCAACTATTTTGCAGCCGTGGCACGCTTTTCTTTGCTTTTGGGCCACAGTTTTTCCATTTGATACTTTGGGGAGTCGGGCAGGGACTCGCGCTCTCTCTTTTTCTCCAGTTCCAGTTCCCTACCCCCTACCCCCTTCCCCTTGCCCTACCCCTATCCCTTCCCCACATTCCCCTCACGTTTCTCAGTCGAACTCTGAGCCGCGTCGAACATCGCCGGCGCATACGAAGTCTTATGAAATATGCACGGCCTGTGTAATTTCTTATTTAAAATGCCATTAAATTTTTTGAATAGCATAGAGAGGAGCAGCGGCCGCCCACTGTCTAAAAACAGAGCGCAGCATGCACTCGGGCACCGGGGTCCTGGGTAAATAGAGGCCCGTCGACCCCCCAAAACCCCCTCGCAAGCCCCCTCGAAAGCCCCCTGACATATGTGTGTGTGTGTGTGTGTGAGTGTGTGTGTGTGTGGGCCCAGGTTAGACAAATATGGTTTGGTCTGGGCTTTGGCTGCTGTTTGAGTTGCAGGCCATGGGGAGTCGGATCGGATCGGTCCAAAAACGAAACTGAACTCAACTGAAAAGGAGGCGTGGCAGGGGGCGAAGGGCGAGTGGAGACTGTAGAGCTCCGAGTCCGAAGTCGGGCAACTTTTAAAATGCATATTTGATTGTTTTTTTCTACAGCCCCCCCAAAAAGGGGCAGAGCTAAGCCTACGGTCGTCCAAAGTTTAGGAGGTACGTGTAATTAATACAAATCAGGGATAAAAACCAATCCGAGTGGGGCCTCATTAAAAGCCAGTGGACAGCCTAAATCTTTCATGAGGCATTGGGTTGCAGGTTTGTGCACTTGGAAAAAAATAAAAATATATAAAAATATTTTATATATATATATAATTATATATAAAAAAATATATAATTTTTAAATAGGAGTTTCAATGGAATCAGGGTAAAACAAAATTATAGAGAAATTCCACCGATTACCTATTTATTCAAAATAAAATGCTGAAGTCAAGGCTTAACAATTAAATAAATTTAAAAGTAATGTTATAATATTGGCTTTTGCTTTGATATATTATTAGTAGGTTATTAATATACAAATGTATATATTTTTTTCAATTCCATGATCAACTATAAAAATGAAATTAGGATCAATCAAATGATTTTCCCCCAGTGTAGCCAAACTCCTCCCCATTTATATTATTCCAACTTATTTCTAATGCCCTTTCCCGGCGACCTGTCAAACGTCTGTCCACTGCAAATGCATTTGTATCTGTTGCTGCAACTGCTTCTGCAAATGTATCTCCAAATGTATCTGCAAGTGGCGCTGCGGCTGCGATTGTTTCTATATTCAATTCTGTACCTAAATCCGAATAGCCGCGATGTGTGTGTGTGTGTGTGAGTGTGTGTGGGCAACACCTTTATTAGTCAGCCATAATATTGATTTAGTCGAGCGCTGTCTGCTCAAGATAATTATTATAGTCCGGGACTAGATGTGTGTGTGTGTGTGTGTGGACACACGAGACCATTACATATGTAAATACGCACCCACACAGACGCAAACAAGGAGCAGCTGAGATTGCAGTTGCAATTGATTTGCAGTCTGCGGACGGCGAAAATAATTCGCAACACACACGGATTAAATTTGCATTAGAACCTCTGGCAATTAGCGGATCTGCATGCCTAGAATCCTCTGTCAGAAACAGAGGCTTTGACTTGGGCTTAGCACACAGGCTTAAGTCGATGCATCCTTTGTTGGATCAGCCAACAAATGCCAGGAGCATCCGAGACACTCCGGATATTCCCAATACCAATCACCACAATCATTCTTCCTTTTTTCCCATCAAATATATGATACTGGCAATAATCTGCTCTGAGGATAATATATGGCTCATATAATTGGCTGACGTTTTCGTACTTTAATAATGCTCTCTCGCATTTCTCGGATTTGTTTTTCAATTGTTTTCGTTGGAATGGCAGGCCAAAGTAGTGGGTTCGCAAAAAGCTGCGTCACTTTTATTTGTTTCGCTTGAAGTGCAGGAAATTGTCTGTAGCCCATTTAAAAATAAACAACAATAAAATAAATAATTAAGAAATACGCTTTCTGCGTTTAATTATAAACAAAAAGGCAGCCACATTGTTGTGAAATGAATTTGCTCGCTAAGGCAGCGCAACCAAAAATGAAATAATAAAAACGGGCATTACATAAACGCTCGAAATAAATATTAAACGCCAGAGTATTTTAATAAGTGAATCATTTTCAATGGCAGCTAAAAGAAGCAGCAACATCAGCAGCAACACGCGCAGCACAAATTAATAAAATAAATAAATGCCAAACTAGATTTTTATTTATTTGCGG
The DNA here is from genome assembly GCF_018152115.1 of Drosophila rhopaloa. Lineage (NCBI taxonomy): Eukaryota > Metazoa > Arthropoda > Insecta > Diptera > Drosophilidae > Drosophila > Drosophila rhopaloa. The sequence goes on from NW_025335043.1 coordinate 12,721,072, forward strand.
TATTTATTTTTGGCCTCGATGGCAGAAATAAATCAAACTGGACGCGAAACCGAACGCAAAGACTTTCGATTGCACAGTGAGAAATAACCAGCTTAAATGGAGATCGATTAGATGTTAGTTAATCAACAGAATAAATATTAATTATAAATTATGATATTTGAAAAAGTTTGAATATTCAAATATAATTTTTTTAGGCAAAGAACATATTCTTCTAATCAAAAAGTCTATAAAGCGGCCAAGTAAACACAATCATATAAACTTTATAGTATTTTTTATCGGTGTACTAACTGAACAGCCAAGTGGGCCTTCCATTTGGGGGCGTGGCAGGCCATATAGTTGGCTTTAGAAATTTACACGACCCCCTTTGTCCGAATGCGTGGCCGAACATTTTAGCAGTCGCGCCTTCACTGTTTGCTCTTTGAATATCCGTTTTATTTGTGTTTTGATGTGTATTTATATATTTTTATTTATTTAACATCGTTTTTTCAACAAGCGCCCAAAACGCTTCTCGATTGTTTTTAGTATCTGATTTTTTATTTACTTTTAATGAGTCGCCCGCCGAGCGGAAATTTCGGATGCTGCCGTCGACCACTAAAAGTTTTCTTTTATTTATGTGGTTACTGAATAGAAAATTCAAATGGATCTGGCCAAAAAACTCTTCAGGAAATTCCACGATTTCAGATCCCTTTTTTGTTTGTCCCAGCTCACTTGCTAAGATGTTTTACGTTTATTTTCTTTATAAAGTTGTATTTTTTATGGCACGCAAATGACAGACAATGAAAGCGTCAAAGGCGGCCGGCAGTTAAGTTGGCTGTAAAAGCGATAAAAAGAATAATGCATAAAAAGTTGCTTATAGAGTTGGGCTCCAGATCCAGCTTAACCCTTAGTTGGTTCCTGGGGGCGGAGGCAATTACCTTGCCTAGGGGGAATACTCCACGTCGAGCTCATCCGCTCGAATCAAACAAATGGGAACTCTGACTTATCTGCAGTTCGCAGCTTCCAGTAATATATTTAAATTTATCTGTATATCTTTGTCTTCGTCTTCGTCCGACTGCCACATTCACATTCGAAATTGACTTATTAATTAATTTATGCAGACACGTTTTAGTTTTATTATTTTAAAATTTGTGTAATTTGCTTTAGTACCCCTTTTCCCTCAAACTGGGCATATTGGGCCACCTGTCACTAGGTGGATTAGGCCATGATTCTGATGGCTTAGTGGGTAAGTCGCAGTCGAAAACTCCGATTTGCCATGTTTATCGTTTGTTTCACAAGAAACTTTTGTTGCTGCCATTTTATTATGTCTTTTTCGGCCATTGGGCATAAATTATTTTGAACTTGTGTTTTTCTTTTCATTTATATTGAGATATTCGTTTGTTTTCTTTATTTCGTTCGAGTATTTATTTTTTAGCCAACATTTAACAATGTTTGTGATTTGATTTTTATGTCCCTCTATGTGAGCGTTTGGAATTTAAATAAATTAAATTTTATTAGTAAAAATTGACGAGAAATATGCCGCGCTCAATGGCAATAACAAACAAGATAGTTTTGATTAATAAATGCGCCATCCATGAGTTTGGTGAATACACAAAGTTTATGATGTAGCCAGCTGGCCAAGATGGATTTTATTATGATGGTCTCGGGATCGAGGGATGGGGCAGCGGGGATGTTCTTTGATATTTCGTACAAAACACTTTTTGTATACACTTTTATTATTTTATTATTATTATGATGAATACATGGGGCTGGCTGTGTGCGTTTATTATTGTCGCGTCACGCGTCCCCCCAGTAAAAAAGAGTGGGGCACAAAGGGGTTAAGCCGGTTCAGGGCCCAACTATTGTTCGGCTATATTTTCAGTTCCGAGGGGCAAGGGGCAAGGGGCAAAGGGGCCTTCATTCATGCAGACAATTGAAATGCTTTCATTTAGCTTTTTAAATGACCGCTTTGGGATGATGCTGTCTTGGATGTGGAGCTTGTTTTTTGGGGCTCATTAGGTCGCCGGCCCCCGGAGAGTTGTATAATTAGCTCCTCAAAACAACGATAGTTCAGTCTTTGAGCTTAAATAGGTCCAAGAGCTAGATCTATTTTTAAGCCCTGCTAAACTGAGTATTTGGCTTTTCACTCGACAGCCGCCACACGCCGTCTGAAAAAACAACTTTAACAGCTGATAGCCACCAATAAAAGTGAAAAAAAAATCAAGATCCAAGATCCAAGATCGCTGGCCACGGGCGAAATGTATTAAAATGAAATTCAAACATTTCGACGCCGTTCCTCGATTCTTTTTGTATTTTTTTCGTTTTTATAACATTTGCGCATGCGCAAACTGCCAAACGAGCAAATTAATAATTAATGCAAATAAACACACAAAGCGACACGACCAAAAAAAAAAAACGAGCTGCTAAAAAAGATACGAAACAACAGCAACAACAACGGATTCGCACAAAAGAAGATACAAAATCAGAACGCACGTGTAACAGGGCTTTGATTAATAAAGTAACCATTTAAATAAATATTATTAATAACGCCACTTTCGGTGGCTATAAATAAAGCTCAAAGGCAACGTTCGAATGGTGTTTAAATCTGAATGGCGAACTGGAATTTTGGGAGCCGAGCGATCAGATCTGTAAGGGGATTACTTAACAGGAGACGGGAAAACTTATATAGAAACGACTTTTCATTCATTTCCGTTGCACCATGGAAATGGAAATGGACTTTGGGAACGAGGGCCGGGGGAAATTGGTTAAGGGAAATGCCAAGCGAAATGAAAACGCCATCGTCACGATGACAAAGGTGAAAAACACCTTCATATTGCGGCTTACAATAAAACTATATAATTACGAATGTGGCTCAACTGACCGACGAAAATACACATTCGAGGCAAATGGAAATGGAAAATACATGCGATGGGAGGGTGAGACCGCTCCAGCTCTCTAAGAAAAGCCATTAATTAAAACTATAAAAAAATTACACGATCATATTTTATTGTATCCCCTTGTACACAGTACAGTGCGGGACATTCGTTTCGGATTTTTTTTTTCGCTCTTTTACATTTTATATTTTAATTGCCGGCTTGCCCGCGCGGGAGTCATCAACGTAAAAGTTTTCCCACTTTTTATTATTATTTAAATTTCTGTGTAATTACAGCGAGGATTGTCGTTCCTTTGTCTTCGCTTGATGCATATGCGATTAAGTATATTGTATTCTTTTTTTATATTTTTTAAGGGGGCGTACGGCCGGGGGAGTGGCAGTGGCTTTTAATGACCATGGCAGGCGTTGGCTTTCGATTGACATGAGCGCCTGTTCCGCTTACAGCCGAGTAACTTATATATGTATTTATTAGTTTGCCGTTGCCACACTTAATTGTTGGATTCAATTGAACTTTTTTTAAAATTCACCAGCGTATTAATTACAATTTATGGGTAATTACAAGCAAGGGGTAGCACAGGTGCCTAATTAGAAGGCTTTCAAACCTTTTCTACCCACTAAAAAATTTATATATAGAATTTTAAAATCGAATTCGGTTCAAAGGCTGCAGCAAATTCCATCAACATTATTCTGATTAATGTGTAAAGCTAATATAAATATATTTTCGAAGCTGTCAACAAGTATAATGGCTTAAATATATTAAAACAAGCAAGGACCAAGTTTGAATTGAGACACAATCGTTCATCATTGGCTTTTTCTGTTTAACCCCGTCTCGAACTCATTTCCATTCGCACTTTATCCGACAAATTTATTATATCATAATTCACGGCTTGAGTCATCTGACTCCTGAGTAAAGAATGCCACTCCCGTGCAAACAGCCCGAATTATCACTAATAAACCAATTTCATTATAATCTGATGACATGAATCAGCCGCAGCATCATTTACAAACAAGAAAATGTAAAAAAGAAATATACGAAAAGTCGCACCCACAACGGCTCCGAGTTGTCTCTTAGTCACTCCTTGGTGCCTTAATGCTTACTATAAATTTAGAACTTAATTTCGAATAATTATGCTCGTTTGCATAAGTTCCTCATAGCAAACAAAGCCAAACAAAACAAAAGGCGAGTAATCTTGTATCTGGCGCACATGCGAAAACAGTTCAAAGACCTGTTCGGCAGCCAGAAAATGTATAAAATATAATAAAAACGAGCGAAGGGGGCCACAATAATCGCAAATACCTCAAGTAAATGTCAGAAAAATAGTTGAGATTTTAGAGCAGCCATACAGAAATGAATAATAATAAGTACAAGCAATTAATCACCGGCAGAAATGCATTGAGATCTGTGGGAACTGCTAAATTACAAGCCACTGACTCGACATTTTCCCCCAACAGTCATTGTGCAACATTTCAATAAATTAATATACATATAAATAAATGGAATAAAGACCCGACATCGACTTGGCCATAGACAGAGCGACATTATGGTCTCTACCATAGACCATAGACCATAGACCATTGACCAAGTTGGCGTCCATTCATCGCACACGAAAATGACTCAGCCACATAAATTTAATTATAGCTCGGCGCGAAATTTATTTAGTTTTGCTCAGCCCATTATAAAGTAGGCAAACACACGGGGCTATGAAAATATTTAATTAATTATGGCGAGCATGGAAAAATAAGTAGGTATTCCTGGAAATGCGCTCACAAGGCGAATAAATAAATTCATATAAAACGTAGTTTTTCGGCCCAAAGGCTGGGTCACCAAATCGAGTCAGCATTTTCGGTTACCCCAGTGTGGCAATTTAAAAAATTAGGCAGCATTTAGTTTCCAATTTTTGTCGTGTGTTTTCCGAAATGAGCGGCACACATTTGCGACTCATTTAAATTTATTGCTGCCGGTTGCCGCTGCTGCGGTTGTAATTAATAAAGTAAATTTGACCTCACACAGATGCAGAGACAACTCGAGGCGACAATATAATGAATGAACGCCGAACGGCGATGAGAACGGCAGCGAAAAACTAGGAGAATGACAAACGGCAGCGCTGGCAATTAGCAGATACAGATGCAGATACAGAGGCAAATGCAAATGCAAATGCAGCAGTTGCAGTTGCAGTTGCAACTACAGACTTGCTTCTTGATAAATGCCTTTGACAGCGCACAAAACAAACTGTGCAAATATTTGACAAAATACAACTATAAATATTGCTTAAGAATTAATGCGACGGCTGGCGTTGTCTCTACAGATGTTGCATCTGTATCTGTATCTGTATTTGTGTCTGTGTCTGCAAATGTATCTGTTGCTGATGGCAGACAAATAGACCCGTACAGTGACACCAAAAAGTGCGTGGCCCGCTGACAACTGGCTGAGACGCTGGGCGCAACTGTGGCTTGCGGCCTGTCAACGCCACGCAGCAGCAGCAGCAGCAACGTCTCAACAGCAGTAGCAGCAACAGGCCGGCAGCAACATGCAACATCCAGCGGCAACAGGCGACAGTAGCCACCGCAGAATCCGCGCTAGAGGAGTAATGGTGTCAATTGGACGACCGCAGAGACTGGCATCCATCAGATACAAGATACAAGATACAACAGGGCGTGGTCCACCACGAACTTAGCGTTTATCTTTTGTTTAAGCACATTTTCTGTTGACATTTCTGTTTACCGTTAAATAAATATTGAATAGAAAATGTATTCGTTGAGCAAATATTGTAAATACGATAGTTTCTGAGTTGCTGTTTACCTGGAAAAGACGACTGAGCCGACGACGTTTGCATTTGCATTTGCATTTCTGAGCTCAGGTGTTGTTGTCGAGTGTATCTGGCGGATGCACTCGCTATCTGCTATCTTGCAGACCTACTTGGCCATTCCCAGATGCTCTAGGGCCGTCGCAGACGAAATGAAAACCATCTGCCGCAGAGCTCGGCTATTAAAAAATCAACTTTCAATGGCTTTCCAAACAATTTCCACTGACTCTGGACTAAGCGGGGAGCATTCAAAAATAATGCACCCCCCTTCCCCCCATCCCCTCACCGAAAACCACACAGCACACACAACTAATAAAATGCATAAATAACAGAAGCAGCAGCCACAAGCAAAAGCAGCTCAAAAGTAACGTTAAAAACTAAAATGGAAACATATGTTTCGCCTTACAAATTATATATCCAATCGTAATAATTACACGCCACAGTAGAGACGGAAAAAGAGGAAATATGGTGGATACACTGGGAAAATGCATTGAAGGTTTCATTGTTTGAAAACTATATTTTGAAAGAATATGGTTTCAGTTTTTAAAAACTATATTTTGAAAGAATATTTAAATCTCTGGGGATACAAACTTGTGCTAGACAGATTTTTCTATGACTAAAATGACTTTTTTTTTTTAGAATATTTAACTAATTGATTAAATTGATTAGATATATTTATTTTTAAGTAATTAATGAAATAAGCAAAAGCAAATCTTAGTAAAATTTTAATCAATTGAAGTATTTATACTAAAGACAAGACTTTTTATTAAAATAGTACCACTACTCGTTAGTTTCCCATCTTTAATTTGTATAAAATTAGAAAACAATGAACCTATGTATATAGTACATTTTATCCCTGTGCATGGCGTATGATTCGATTTGGGAAGATCCTCACCCCTCACCTCCCATCCCTTCACTCTGGATCTCCTTTGTTCACTTCTTTGCCGGCCAAGCGGGGGTGCAACGAAAAGAACAATTGCAGTCGGTGAGAGAAGAAGAAGAAGGGCCGAAGAAAGGGAAGGGAGTAAAACACAAACGAAGCAGATGAAGAGGAATGGCTAAATTAAGAAATGCAGTGCAGAGGGAGAATAAATAAATGAAAAAAGAATTTGTTCTACGGCAAATGTACACAAAGTAATAAATATTGATGTGCGCGCGAGGAGAAGATGGAAGGATGGTGAAAAAACAAAAACAAAAAAAAAAAATAATAAAGAACATTCCGTTTACATGTGTCCGTCGCTGGCAGCAGATACAAGATACATTTAATAATTCACAGATGTATTTCGAGCAGATGTGTTAAAATTCGTAGAGTAATAAAATAACAAATCAAATGCAGGAAAAGGCAACTTCAAAGGCCCATTCCTCAAATGTTGTGTTTACAGATGCGACTCAACCCGTCGAGATAAACAAACACAGAAACACCAAAAGGCATTGCCTCGGATTCACTGGATAGATGGACTCCGCTCGGAGTTGGAATTTCTCCGCAGGAATCCCACTCGATTTCGCTCACTTTGCTGGCTAATTTCACGCCGAATTATCCGCCTGCCAAAGGATGCACAAAAGGACTCAAGCGGCTGGAAAATGGAAAACCGCATGGAGTGCAGTTGCAGTTGCGGCAATCGAACCTTTCCAGCAAATTGCATTCGCATAAAGAAGAAACTGCAGTTGCACTCAGGCCTCAAGTGGGTGGCGGTTGCGGAGTGGGTGGAAAATGGCTAGTGGGTGGTGCCAAAGCGGCACCATTAGGCCCAAGTGGCAGCAACGAGAGGAAAGAGTTTTTTTAGCTGATTGCCAAATTAGAGCCGTTTACTGTGCGCTTTCCTTTTTTACGCATTTACTGCTGTAATTCGTGTTTGTCATTATCCTGGCAAAAAAAAATGATGATGGTTTGATGTGCGACTAAAGGAAAGTGGGAATAACCAGAACCAATTTTTGGATACTCGAAAAAATAAGAGTATGAAATTGGCTTACTTCCTATTGTTCTTCCAAATTAAATTTAACTTGATACAAATTATTTATACAGTAAAGAATTACGCTTTAGTTTTCAATTATTATTTTAAATTATAAGAACAAAAAAAAGTAAATTAATCTTATAAAAATACTTTACAATTTTTTCGGAACAATATCTTATAAAATTGTTAATAATTGTTTGTCCTAACTTGTTCATTCATTAAAACAATCTTTCGTAATAATAATCAAATTGATTGCAATAGTGAATTAAGTATTTTTTCTCTTAGCTTTTGTTATTGAAGTACTACCTATTAATACAATTACTTATTTCACAACTGATAGGCGACATTTTCTTTTTCTGTGTAAGTGCCGTCGAATTATAACACATTATAATGCCATTTGCGGCGGTGGAGAAACTACCAGATAGAAGATAATTTTCTTTAATTTCGGTTTTCGTTTACACCGTTATCTGTGCTCCCTTTTGCGAGTGCCCCTAATTGTTACAGGCTGCGCCTCGAGTATCTGTATCTGCAAGATGCACACGTATCTCTATCTGTTTTCTGTTTCTGTTTTTGTATCTGTATCTGCAGCTCTCGTATCTGCCGGTTATAAATATTGTATCTCTGGCCCAAGCACGGTCGCCCTGTGTTTGTCTGTTTGTAATTGCGTAAACAGACTCGTACATATTTTATTTTATATTTTATTGTTTCGCTCCGCTGCGCAGCGCCATAAGGGCAGATACCTATAATTTTCTTATGTCTTTCCTACAATGAAAACACACCGAGGCAGCAGCAACAACAGCAGAAACTGAAACCGAAACAGGCTATGGCAATAATAATCATCATGATCATCATCGTCGGCGTCATCGTCGTAGTCGAAGTTGTAGTCATAGTCGTCATAAAGACAACAGTCGCGACTGCACTAACGACAGAAAAGTGTGTGTATGTGCCCACAATAAATGCGGAATAAATAAATAAAGTGTAACAAAAGGCAGCCAAATAAATGGAAATATAACAAAACTTAAGGCGAGGAAAACAAACGAAGGAACGCAGCTGGAACATTAAATAAGGGGGATGGGCAGGAAAATGAACTCAGTGCAAGGAAATTATCAAACATACGGAGGGTATAAAATTCTAGCTCTGAAAGATGGGAAATGTTTCTACTCCTTTGGAGGATATCCAGCTTTTACTTATTTTAAGGATTTTTTAGTTAAAATATAAAAGAAATGCCTTAAGACAAGGAGAATAAAACAAATACTTTAATGATATATTGAATAGAACAGCATAATAAATAAAAACTTATAGAACCATTAAACAATAACTAATTTCTCATAAAAACTGGTTCAAATTACAGAGGGCCAAAGTCCCAGCTATAAACTATTATTAAGCACTATCCAAAAAAAAACCTAAGCCGATAAAAAATCAGATTCCAAAGGTATTTCGCCATAAACTAAACAATCTGATACTAAACATATACTCCAGGGCCAATTAGCCAAACATTTTTCTATAATTACCCACCAGCAAGTGCACGGACTTGGGCCATGATTCGATTGCCGTTGAAAAACCCATATATATAGTGTTATAAAAATTCTATTGTCCCCCGTATACGATAATCGTTTTTTCTTTATTTAAACAATCACCGTCGGCCTGTAAATACAAAGATGATTTGGCCAAATTCATTCTTGTCGCTGCGTCACAGACCTCGAGTCATCCAGCCAACTTTATCAGTCAGTTTAATATACGAACTACAAGAGCACTGATCACGTAGCGCCAATAGGAGAGAATTAAAACAAAATATAATAAAAAAAAAGAAAAAAGAAAAAAGAAGGCAACAAAAGCAGTCTGGAGAAATCTTATCAAGGAAATTACCTAAGCCAAGAGCTGGCATCGACGCGACTTAAGATTACAAATTGTTATTATGATTATATTGTTGTATTATTTGCGCGGCGATAAGATCTATGTGGGTTTATGGCCCGCTCGGGTCTGCCATAAAATAAATTACTTATTTATTTCGAGTGTGGCCCGGACGGGCACCGAAAATTCCCTTTTATATAACCACAAGAGCACAAGAACAATTGCTGCAACGTTTATGGCCATGGTCACAAACTAAAGAAATTATCGAAATTGCCTCGTAAATTATAGAATTCACATATAATTCAGGCGACTGAATTCCAAAGTGCCGCCCGCCTTACGAAATCCTTTAATCTTCCAAATGGAAAAGGCCTCCAGTTTTAACCAGATAAGAGGGCCCGGCAACATTTTCCCATTGCCCCTTCATTGGTGGCCAACGATCAGTGGTTTTATGTAAAACCAGCGGACATAAATTTGATTTATTTCCCGGCCTCGGCTCGAATCAATCAAAGACCTCTAATGAGCTGCGGACCGCACAGGAAACAGCCGATGACATTTGGCTTAAGTTCGAGATTTTTTGGACTTCGAAGGAAAGATTCACACGGTCAAAAAAAACAAAATGTTGAAAAATAAAAGAAAACCTTCGTACCATTTCCTCTATTTCTGAAAAAGAGTTCAACCAACCTGCTTTGCATAAAACCAGCTGGATGAACCCAAAAAAGCTGGATTTACACATGGAGCAATTATGACTAACGCCGGAGACAAAGAGATACTGGGAAAATGGAAAGAAGTCGGGGGAAATGGAAAAGGGGGCCCGCCCTTGGCTGTCAAAGAACTTTCAGCACTTGGCAATTTTCAGTAATTTTCTTGCAAAAACAATCGGTAAACGCACAAAAGAAAAGCCAAAGTCAAGGAACTCGCACCAAAATATTGAAGGGGGTGGGGGGATAGGGTCTTTAGATTCCGAGTTTCTTGCGACTTTTCCTGACTGCTGGGTTTCCCCAACGCTGCGTGTGTGTCTCCGCATCTCTCCCTCTTGCCCTGTGTGTGTGAGTTTTCCTCACTCTCTCCGCTGGTGTGTGTGCGAGGTCTATGAATGAAAGTGGGGGGAAACTCGCAAGGGGGGAAATCCCGGCGAGAGAAAATTTTCGGAATTGACTGAGGCAAAAGTTGGACTCTATTAAGTAACAGGCTCTCAGCCGCAGCTTCCTTCTGGATTTTTTGGGTGGCATTTTCCCGCCCCCAAGTGACGTCGTCAAATTTTGGTGGTTTGCGGAGAGGGGGGCAAATAAAATAAGATGGAATGGTGTGCCGACTCAAACTTCTTGCTTTTACTGCCGTCTATTTCTTCTTGATTTTGTTTCTCATTTCATTTCAATAAATTAACAAAGGAACAGTAAATTGGGCGAGCAAAAAGCAGAGAATAATACGAGAAATTCAGGAGGGGAATATCTAAGGGTTTTTGCTCTCTATCTCTAATTCATTTTGCACACATAAATATTCTGACATCTGCTCCGGTATCGAAACTATTTATATTTAGGTGATACACTGAAAACATAGGACATTGTATTACAATTGTGGTTTTAAGAGCTTTTTATTGGAAAATATTAATTTTATGCAACTAAAATTGTGTTGTAGTTAAAATTAAATATTATTACAAAGTCAGTTTTTTTTCTCTCTGAGTTAAACAACTTAAACTGAATTATGAATATTTATAAATCATTTTATCTTAAATTTTGTTTGCCTGTATAAGGTCTACATTCATATTCATGAGACGCGCTCAGAGCTCATTCATTATATTGATTTATTTACATAAGTTTAGATGCATAAGTAAGCAAATGGAGTGCAAAAGTAATGTGAAAAATATGGCAGCTCAAGAATAATGTTCAATGTCAAATATTAAGTGTTTATCGCAGAAATAACAACACAAAACCAGAGACACAAGAATGCAGCCAAAGTGCAAAAGTGAGCGAAAATCGGAGGCGCATTAGTTGCAATTATGGAGAATCAGATGCACGAGACGAACAAATCAAATATTTGTGCGACTTTTGTTTGCCTTGCCATCAATTTCTGTCAATTGTTTATAATTTTGTTGATTTTCTCCCTCTTTTTGTCTCTTTGCCTGGCCTTTTTCCTTCGCATTTGTATGCGTGCATTGTGCAATTTTCGTCATTAGCATTAAATGTTGTTGAATTATTTTTCAAGCCGCTGACGCACTTAATGTCGCGACCTCGTTCCCCCTCTTAACCCCTGGTCTGTTTTCTTATACAAATAGTAAATCAGCTTTAATTTGCAATCTAATAGAAATAACAACGAAACGAAAAGGTAAATGCGACTGGGGTGAATGCAAAAGATTTCGTTAATATGCATGCACCGAGTGCACTTCCCAGCCAAATAACTAAATAAGTGAGCGATTGTCTGAGTTCCACTTGCACGGCGGCATACGCGTCGTATGCGCATTATGCAAAGCTTTTGCGCAGCCTTCGATAGAAAAAAAAAGGGGTCGCCAGGGGTCAAGCAGAACTGAACAGGGAAATGCAAGTAGTCACTCTGTAGTTCTTCACAGTTTTTTCCATACAAAAGTTCCATTCTCTTAAATATAATGATATATAATACTAGAAAGGTAATATAATTGCTATTTTATTGCAAATATCAATTAATATTTATGATCAAAAGCAAGATCGTGCACCCATTACTTTGATTCAGTGCAAAAATTAATGAGCCACGTTATTTCTCAGATCTATGGCAATATATTGTAAATAAGTGGAACACTACATATTAGTCATAAAGAACGGTGATCATTTGTCTCATTTTATGACTTCATGATTTTCTGAGTTAACCTTTTCAATTGCTACTCACTATTTACCCTAAATGTATTTAAAAATTCATTATAATTTATTCAGTATTATTTTGTTCCTTTCATCTGAAGATTTTTAATTGAAAACACTTATTTATAAATAAATATCAGTGATCTTTAGCAATAAGGAAATTTAATTTATTACCTTTCCAAATCTAAAATCTACAGACAATTTCTAAGGAAATGACTGTGTATTATTTAATTTGTTATTAACCCTTAGTCATTTCTTGCGAATACCTTTACATTTATTCAGTCATTGCTGCGATCACTTATCTCTTTGTAATATATATGTGTTAATATGAAATCATTCTTGTTCCTAGTATTGAAAATATTATTTTATTGCTAAAAACTATCTTATCTTTAATAAATTTTGTAGATTGATACAAAAGCCATTAGAAGGCTGAAGTTTTTAACTTATTTTTCGTGACTTGGCAAAATCATTAATTCAATATGGTAAAATTTATTTTATTTTAATAATTAAAATATAAATAATATGGAAATTTATGGAAACTCACCCTCTCTTCTTCGCGAATCATCTCAGCGATTTCCGGCTTGATTTCCATGTCATCGTGATGGGAGCCGACCGACGAGGCGGAGGCGCTTCCCACTGCTCCCGCTCCGCCAGTTGGAGCACTGGCTCCCGATCCGCTTCCCGCTCCCCCGGCTCCCCCCGCTCCCCCTGCTCCCGCTCCGGCGGCAGCTGCGGCCAAGGCACTGGCCATGGCATGCGAGTGGGCCAACTGGTGCTGGGCGGCCAATTGCTGGGCGGCCAGTTGCTGATGGTGCATGGCAGGTGGGGGGGGTGGCACGACGGCGGCATGGTGAGCGGCGGCGGCCACAGCGGCGGCCATGTGAGGCGGTAGAGCGGACTGGGCGGCCACTCCGCCGGGTGGAGAATGCATGGCGGCACTGCTGTTGCCATTACTGTGACCCGAAGTGGGTGGTGGCGAGGAGCAGTTCCGCTGTGATCCTCCACTGGTCGAGTTCCTGCCCTCCAGAGTTTGGGGATTGGGCGAGGCAAAGGGATTGCGCACTATCGTCGAAGTGGTCATGGCCAAGGGTTGGCTCTGGTTTTGTCCGGGAGTGGCCGAGGATCCCCTCTCGGAGACCTCCGACTCACCTCCTTGCAGCGAAGGACTGGGAGTGGCATAGCTGCCATCCCGGGATCGCTTTCTCTGCCTTTGATTCAGATCCAAGGCTCCGTCGGGCAACAAACGGGGTCGCTTGGCCTTCAGCTCCTCATCCGGATCGGCTTCATCATCCTGCCGCAGAATGGCCGTGGCCGAGGCCATTTCCTCCTCCTCATCCTCATCGTCATAGACGGACATGGGATGAGCGGAGGCGCCACCATCGCCCCTGCCCGCACTGACCTCCGCCAGGCCCCTGATCTTCAGGGTTTCAGCCACTTTCAGCAGGGGATTTATCTGATCCTGGCAGACATTGATCTCCCCCTTGTACATGAACTCCACCAGGGCCTTCAAATCGGACCAGTTCACATCCCTCATTATGATAATGGGATGCTGGCAGGGATTATCGTAGAAGAGGGCCTGGAAATAGGGTGAGCAGGCGGATAGGACCATTTTGTGGGCCTTGATCGAGTGACCTTCGCAGGACAAGGTCACGTCCACGAAGGATTCGCTTTGCAGGAGCTCATCGAAGACGTTTGTCAGATTGGATTGATAGTTGTTCCATCGCAGGCAGAACTGCTGATTATCACCACCGCCACTGGGAGGAGCCATTTTCCGGCGAGGAGCCTTCAGCTCCGGATTGGTTTTTATCTTGGCCTCCACGGGCGTGGATCTTTGGCCAAATTCGAAGAGCGCCGAGCCCGCCAGCTTAAGACTTTGTTGGGGCTGTGGTGAAACGGGGAGGGATCGCGACTTCTTGGCCTCCAGGCGCATGCGCAGTTCGGGATCATCGGGATCCCGGAGACCCACGACCTCGCTGGAGGTCAGAGGTCGTGGGGGCGGGGTCAAGGGCTGATCATTCATCAGACTTGCCTTCGGTTTTACCAGCACTGTGTCTATATTTTTATCTGCTGACTTTATATGTGCCACAGGCTCTGTATCTTTTTCTGTCTTGGAAACCAGATCCTTTGGCTCCTCCAAACTGGCTTCCACTATTTTCTCGGGCGAGTATTTACTGTCCGACTCCTCGGTTTCCTCCAACTGAGGCTCTACTGCCACTTTGGGCTCCTCTGCGGGGGCCATTGTGTAGTCATTCGCCTCGTACTGATCCACTTCACACTCCAACTTCATTTCGAAGTCCACAATCTGTTTGGTCATGTCCATGGTGCTGAGAGAGTTTTCCGATTTTATCTGTTAAAGTGCAGGTTTTCCGCGGGGTTTCTAACACATTTTCGGGGGCGTTACGAGAACTTTTCCTGGGAGCAGTTCAAGCGCTGCAAAAAGAGAGAAATTTCACATGACTCTTTGAGGAAAAGATATATTATATACAAATAGACTACTCAAAAAAGTTCAAAGGAATTATAATAATAAATTTGTAAGTCTAGACAATTTCGCTTTGAATTTTAATGGCTTCATTTCGCACTAATTTTCATCAGTATGAATCATATATAATAATGATAAAATTATTTGGTTTTTATTAATTTTCTTGGTTATTTTGTTTAACGCCCCAAAAAAATCTAAAAAAAAAACATTTCAAAATTAATTTTCCTATTCTGTAGTCACAAAATTACCAATTTTGTATACATCCCATTTTCTCTTTTGTTATTAAACATTAATAAGCTGTTCTATAATGATTCTCATAATAAAGGAAATAATTAAATGAAAACAATTCCGATTTAATTGGCCTTGCATAGTTTCTTTGAAATGAGCCTTAATAATATTTGGAATATTATTGCCCCAGCCAATTGAATATATTGGGATCTATAAAATAATATCTTTGGAAGTGTTTTATCCACATCAAGCTGAATCAGCGAACGCATTTGCTCTTAGTCATAACTCTATTAAATAAGCCTATTAATCTTGACCCTCCCCTTCGGCTGAGTCGAAAATTTCCATGAATTTCTATTAATTTATGTTTAGTATTTCCCAACTTCCCCCAAAACCACCCACCTACGCCTCCCACCCCGCCCATCTCCAACCACCCACTGTATCCGCCCCGGCCAGAAATGTGCTTTATTAGCTAAAAGCTAAGCACACATTTATTTATGTTTAATTTGGCTTAATTTATATTACTGAGCTGCAATTATTTGTAGTCTCCTCTGCTCATTGTTGTATTTATACGCATCTATGTGGCATCGCATTGTAATTGTGTGTGCGATTATTGCTTATTTTGTATTGTATTGTTGTCTCTGGATCTACTTGCATGCGCATACCGCCCGTCTATAGATTTATATTTAATTAAATATTATTATTTATGGTAGCGCTGAGAGAGAGAGCGAGAGCGAGCCAAAAGTAATTATATTTATTTAAATATTTTGTATAATTTTAATTTATGTGTGTTTGGCTTGGGTTGGGTTCGGTTCGAGTCGATTCGCTTGGGGGGTGGAAAAGTTGCTGCTGCTGCTGTGCTGCTCCCATAAAATTTAATTATATTTATTATTATTGTTATTATAATACTTCTTCTTGCTACTTTTTATGTTTATTATTATTTCATTCCAATTAAATCTTGTGGCTGTAGCGACTCGGCGTCGTCGACTGTTATTATTTTTGTTTATTTTATTGTTGTTTCCAGAGAGTCATCGTCGAGGGAGCTGAAGAGCCATCTCCCCTCCCCAGTTCCCTTCTTCTGTCTGGTGGCTATATCCTCCTCCACATCCCCTCCCTCATCGTCCTTTCCACTTCGCTTTTCCTCCTCTGCCCAGCTCCTTTTTGGCAACTTTTGGTTTATTGTTATGGCCGCGCTCTGCCTTTTGTTATTCCTTTTATTTATTCATGTTTGTTGCTTTTATCGTGGCTGCTCGCATTAAATTTGATGCTTCTTGGGAAAAACTCGGCCTCAAATAAATAAATAAGTAAATTGCCTAAATGCAGAAAATATATGGGAACTCCAAAGTGGAGTGTCTAAAGTGATTTCTTGATTTTTTTAAGTATTTATTTATTCACTATCTATTATATATCTATGTTAAGACTGAGCTCGAAATAAAAACAGATTTGATCTATGAATTATTAACCTCTAACTTGAACACTTTTGTATTTTTTGGGTTCTTCATAAATAACATTTTCTGAATAAAGAGAATATATTAAAAACTTCAAACTGATTTATATTTTTTTGTTAACTTTTGCTCAAATAAAAGCTAATCAAGACTATAAAACTTGAAACTCTAAGCTGACACATTGAAACTCCACTGAATTCTCGCCTTTCCATACTTCTTCCTGTTTCCTCGTAATATATTTTTCTTTAATTATTTATAGCCAGCGCAGCTGTTGACAGCAATAAAATACAGAAGGCAGGCCACTTTATTTATTTATTATTTCTGTATTTATTTATTTAATTCAGTCTCGAGGTTCTGGATCCTTGGAAGTGGGCACACACACACACAAACACACAGAAGAAGGAGGGGGGGTGGTGTTCAGACACGTTTATATATTGCATATTGTATTTATTTATTAACGCTTATTTATTATTTATGCAGCAAGTAATAAATTACACAGGCAGAGCTCGTTGTTGCTGCTGTATTTTACTGTCTCGGTTTTCTCGTGCTCTGTGGAAAATGTTTACAAACTGTTTTTGGCGCGTGCCACCCACTCGGAAAAGTCGGAAAAGTTGCTCCTTCGAGTGGGTTTTCTTCTTAATTCCTGGGCGCCCAAAAGACCAAGCAGAAAAGCAGCAACACCAACAGCAACATTGCTTTTTACGAGCTTTCGCTGGGTGGATTGTGTTATAAATTAATAAATTACAATTTCTTTGGTAGCGCAAGCAAAATGCGCGGAAAATGTGCGAGGGGTGGGGGGTAATTCCACTGAATACGATTTATATATATATATATATACATATATATATATAGGATAGTATATTGTGGAGGTATAAAATCGATTTTCAT
Organism: Drosophila rhopaloa; assembly: GCF_018152115.1. Lineage (NCBI taxonomy): Eukaryota > Metazoa > Arthropoda > Insecta > Diptera > Drosophilidae > Drosophila > Drosophila rhopaloa. Next base: position 12,738,410 of record NW_025335043.1, read on the forward strand.
TGCAACCCAGTCATTTGTCATTAATAATACACTATAATTAATATAATAATCACCGCACACATACACTTTTGGTCTGGTTTTTTTGTTGTTGTTGTTTCGTTCACTTTTAGTTTTGCCTTTTCTTGCTTTAAATATTAATAGAATACTTGTGTTTATGTTTTTCTTCTTTTCGACTTTTTTTTTGTTCACTGCATGCAACACATGCTGCTTGTTGTTGTTGCACGTCACTTGTTGTTGCTTTTGCTTGTTCTTGCTATGTAGTTGTTGTTGTTGTTGCTTGCTTTCAATGGCCGTAAAAACAAACGTTGCACTCACGCCGAAAGTCAGATACGAACTGAATCTGAATTCCACGGATACACGAACTGAAACTCACTGAAAAACATTTTTGCGATGAATGAAACTCGATGCCGCGCTGCCGGCGTCGACAGCGCTGCCGACCGCGCTGCTTGAGAGCGTCGCGGCGAGAGAGAGTATGGGAGCGAGCGACGACTAAGAGAAAGCGCCGGCGTGCTGTTTTCCGGTTTATGCGGCGAATTCGTTAAGAGTGAAATGTTGGCCTAAGAGAGGTATTTAGGGGTTCTCTTTCGCTTTTGTTGGTTTTAGAGATCTTTTTTTAAAAGCAACTTGAGAATTTTTGAATGTTAAATGATAAAATTTTAAATTAGAACAAGTTTTTTGTACGTTTTAATTATTTGGTTATATTATTTTATCCAATCAGATCTAATCCTATAATACATAAAACAATGTTTTTATGACTGAAAACTGGTAATGAAAACCAGTTTCTTAGAACGTTTTATAAATATTACTACAACAATGAATTTATTTAATATACTATTTTCAGGAAACATTTTAGACATACATTTATTTACCATTTGAACAAAAAAGTATAAGGACCTCCCATCGTTTAATATTTGTCTATTCTTTTTATTACAAATCAGAAACCGGTGTATTTTAATTTTCTAAGATAAGTATCAACTACAAAATTTTAATGTGCTCTAATGTTGAGAAGTAGTTATTTATGGGTTTCAAAAACTAGCCAAAATATATAATTTAAGTAGCTTACTCTATTTTTCTATTCATTTCATACCTAAATAAATATTATAATACGTACTTCTAAAAAGGTTTCAGAAATATCAAACTATCTTATTGCTTAATTTTTGTGTAATGATTTGAACAACTTTTGCGTCAACAAATAAATATTCTAAATTCTAAACATGTTTCTATTAATATTTTATCCCTAAGAAAAGTTTTATAAGTCAAATTGTAGATAACTCACCGAAAATCTCAGCAGTCAAGAAATACCCAAAAAGTGCAGCCTACACCTGCAACTTGAAGAGAAACAACAGCAACTTGCAACAACAGCAGCTGCAACACCAGCAACTACAGCAGCAACAACAACAGGAGCAGCAGCAAGGAAGAAAGAGAAACTGGCCAATGTCCAGTAAGAAAGTGTTGCCAATAGTTGCCAACCCTCTTTTCTTCTTCTTCTTCTGCCTTAACCTTTGTTGTTGCTTTTGATGCTTAGTCACAGAAACTATGGCAAAAAAGAGCAGAGAAAAAGTGGCGACAGCAACACACACTCACTTGGCCACGCCCCTTAAAGTTCCGTAAGAGGGCGTAAGAGCAAGTGAGACAGCAAGATGCTTGCTCCTACACACACACTCACACCCCCCCACACATACGCTCGAGGCAACAACAAAAAAACGGCAGAAAGACGAGCGAAAACGAACGAAAAGCTTCGGCTTGCACTCTCTTCTCTGCTTCCTCTTTCTCCCCCAAAAACAAAAACTTGGAGGTGGCAACAAAAAGAGCAGAAAAGAGAACAAAAAAAAAAAAGAAAAGGAGGCAAAGACGCAGCAAGTGCAGTGTGACGTCACTTTGTAGGCGGCGCTACGAACGCATTTTAAATATTATAGTTGTTGTTGTTGCTGCACACGCACTACTGTAATAGTTGTTTTCATTTGTGTGTGTGTGTCTATCTGTGTGCGCAGCCAATAACAACAACTAAAATAAATCCCTCTTTGTTTGGGCTATATATATATGTAGGTGTGTTTTTGTGGTGCTATTTTGTATATTTTGCATATTTTATTCCATTTGCCCTCTCTCTTTTTGACCTTTTGGCAATCGGGCGCCTTCCACGAGCCTCTGGAAACTTCGTGCTCAACGCCGATTGGCCCGACCACTCGAAATATATCTATATATATATATAAATTTATATATATGTGTGTGTGCGTGGCAGCCCATGAAATACTTTTATATAGATATCTGCATATATAAATCGGGGGTGCACATGGGCTAAAAAACGCGTATCCACTTCGCAAATTATTTTTTAGAGGCCTTCGTCGGCGAATCGGCGACACGAGGCTCCATTTCCCCCCATTTTTCTGGGGGATTTTCTTTTATGCGGCTCTGACGTCTTCAGATGAGCCTTTCTTCCTCGGAAAAAACTAAGGCTAAAAAGAAATAGGCGTTTTTTTGCCTGATTAATATTGTCACCTGTCACCAGGTTATTTCTAGTCCCGTTTGTTTTATAGTTTCAGCTTCAAATGATAGACTGCCTCTTTGATACGTTGTATAAAAGCTAAGATTTTGCTTTTTAAGTTCACTATTTTAAGTTTTTTAAGTTTACTATTTTTATGGGAGTTTTAGAACTAAATATTTTGGGCATATAAAAACAAATAAAGACAAAACCAATATAGAAATATACTTTATTAAAAAACTATAAATGTTTTTAATATATTAAAATTAAATATTAAATTACTTGTTTATTATTATTTTAAATTATAGAAACCTCTTTTCTGGGTCCGAAAAGTATGCAACAAAATTTTGATCAGAGATAAATCCGCAAGAAAAGTATTTTTATCTAAAACTGAAGCAAATTAAAATTATTTCTTACCAAAAATTATAAATAGCTTATAAGTAATTTTAAGTGTTTCCTTTCTACTTCCCATCTCCATTAATTTTCTAAATGGAAAGGAAATAAAATCATAATCAAACTCAAAAAAACATGCAAGCGAGGTGATCGCGATTTCAAGTAATCAAAGAATCAACTAAAAAACTTATTGTAATATTTTCTATCATGGAGCAATATTTCCTTTCCTTTGAAGGGAGATCTCCAGCTTCTACTTCCCTGATTTTTTTTTTGGACAGGCATCGAATCGGAAAAGGGAAAAACGCGACGGCTCTTTCGAGGCGGAAATGAAGGCCCTTTCCGCTTTGACAAGTCCAAAGATGGCATACAGTGGCTGTAAAAAACAAGGAAAACTAACAGGTCCAATGGGAAAGGAAACTAGCGCGCTTCCGTGCAGCAGAAAAGCTGCGACGAGGAAATTCAAAGTGAAATTATCGGAGCAGCGTGAAGAAAACGTGTGGGCAGTGGCAAGGGCAGTGGTGTGGAAACCACGTTAAAGGACATCCGCTGGCAAAGCGAAAGAGTTCAAATTGCCAGCAGAAAATGTTGAAAAAACACCGTCACACACTTACAGTCAAAAGAGAAAGCCATGACCAAAGAAAAGGCGACAGGAAATGGCCAAAGCCACTGAAAATCGAAGCTCGAAATTGACTTATCGATATTGCCAGTACTCTTAAAACATTTTGAATATTTTTTATTTGTTTAAAGGCGAATCCTTGAATTAATATATTTTAGATTCATGGGCTTTTTCTGACTTTTTAAAAAAACTCTTGAGCTAGAACTTATGGGTTAAAACAGAACGCCAATCAATGAAAATGCATGAAAGAAATTAAATTCTTTACAACTTCTAAGTACTGACTACATATATTAATTAACAAACTTCGGTTCATATGAAAAGAGTATGGTTCGAAATGAAATCAGAAGTATAAAGGCAGAAGGAGAAGAATTCAGCAACAGTGAGAAAAAAGTGGGCAAAGGATGTAGGAGATGCCGGCAAATGACTGGAAAGCCTTGCGCTTTCTGCGGCCATCCATAGAAGTGGACAAAAACCTCTCATTCTTTGCCAGTTTTTCCAAGCTGCTCTTGAACGCTTCTCCAAGGCTCTTCAAGCTTTCCCTCCCAGAGACTCGCAAAAAAAAACAACAAAGATGACAATCATAGCGGAGAATAGTAGCCTTAAAGAATCAGTATTGGAAATGTGAATGGGAAATGGAAAACGAGTTAGTGCTAAATTAAAGGTGGGCATGATAAATTACTTATTACTTAATAAAAAAATGTATATCTTCTTAAAAGTAGCACCTTATTTGGACAAAGAATTTACGGTAATATACAATTGAATAATGAAGAGACTATTAATGTTTTAAAGAACTAAACATTCTGATTTCATATGCTCTCATTTTTTTTTGCTGAAGGGCAAGCCAAAGTAGCTTATTTTTATGACGTGATTAAGTGAGGTCTTTCGATTTGCTTCAGAGAGATCACATCTCAGACAATGTAAGCTTTAACAAATCGCTTAGTTAGCGCTGCAATCCTGCAGCTTGTGTGTGTGAGCAACCCCTCCCTGGCATTCATCGCATCCTTTCGCCGCCCCTCAAAAGGATTTCTGCTGGCGGCCACTGCGGCTAAGGCTGCTTAAAGTGTGGATCACGCAAACCAACGAGCGCCGCAAAAAAAGAGCGGCAAATGAGACTGCCGGGCACCGCTGAAATGGAGGAACGGGAATCCCCGGCAGGAGTAACCGCCAGTGGAGGGGCAACAAAAGAAGTAGCCACATCAGCAGCAGCACCACCACCACCACCAACACCACCTTCACTCCAACCACCCAAAACCGCCAAGCCCTGGAGGTCCTTGCTCGGCCTCGGTCAATTGGGTAGCCCTTCTCTAATCCCCCTCCTCTTTTTTTCAGAAAATTGCGCATACGCGACGTTGCCACTCCTCATACTCGGCGAAAAAGGAAAATGCCTGCGTCGGAGGAGGTTTCTCTGCTGTTTTATTTCCCCGACTTTGGGGCCTGCAAACGTGCGCCAGCTAAACAAAAGAGTTTCTAATGATTTTTGCGCCATGTTTGTTGTTGCCAGCAGTATTGTTGTTTTCCAGTTGTTGTCGTTGTTGTTATTGTTGTTGTTGTTGTTGTGATTGGTGGTGCCTGGAGAGGACACGGAAATGAAAATCGAAAGAATTGTTGACCAGGCCTCTTTGGCTGCAGGAGGCTACCGCCTCGTTCTTTCCCTTTTGGCGCCCATGCGAAATGCAAATAAATTCAATCGATAGCCGGTCCAAGTTGCCATTGCCAGAGTTGCCACCTCCGCTCCACCTTTAGGCCATCATGCATGCGTCTGCTGCATTGTTTGGCCTCCCCGCCCTCCTGTGGGTGGGCAGAATCCAGGGGGTGGTGCCTCCTCGAAGTTGCCGCTCGCGAATCCTATTATTTAGAAAAGCAGAGGAGCACCCAGCGAACCGGGTCCAGTTCAGTTCTAAGCTGCGAAATGAAAATCCCCTTGGATGATTGGGTGGAAAATGGTGGGGGTGAAGGCGGAGGAAATGGAAAAAGGGGGTGGCAGTGGGGTGCAAAGCAGGGGGACACATGCTCAAGCCCAAAACCAACAGAGAACCGCCGCTGCCGCAGACTCTGTCTGTTTCTCGAAATTTCCATGCGATTTGCAAGCGCAAAATTTCCACCAAAAACACAAAAGCAAACAGACTCTGATCACTGAGAAAATTAAAAAAAATATTTAAGATCTTACTTAAAAGTCTTCAGATTATTTAAATATATATTAAATATTTTATTATATATTTATTTTTATCTCAGATCAAGTAAAAAGTTATTTTACTAAGGCTTTTGTTACGTATACCTAAATAAAAAAACTTTCTTGAATTTCAAGAGAATATTAAATCATATTTATAGTTTTCTAAGTAAAGTCCTTAGTAAATTTGTGCATTACAACTTCTATACCTATTTTCCATGACAAATTATCACAATGCTAATTTCTTTGGGTGTGCAGAGGCCCAAAAGGAAATACTCGCTTCTTGGTCCGGATTTTCAGCTAGCATTTTCACTGCATACTTCGGCAATCGAAAAGGGGGGCGAAAGGGGCGTTCCTCAAGCGGAAACGCAATTTCCAGGCCTACAAAGACAACAAACAGAAATTTGTTTGAGCCAAAGAACATTCGAGGCAGTTTCACGAACGAAAACAGGTAAATGAGAATTCGGGGGTCACCAGGTGAAAGGGGGGGGATCTCTACATGGATACACCTGCCTTTTTGGTTTTTCGGTGTTTGATTATGCGTTGGCTTTCCTCATTTGGCCAATGGTCAGTTTATCATCAGCATTCTGTTTACCCAAAGTCCTTGTCCCCATCTGTTTTGCATTTTTCCTTTAATAAGCCAGCACACTTCTTGGCCAAATTTAACTGACTTCAACAGAACTACAAAAGGTGACCGCAAATCATCTTTAACGAGCTCACATTAAAAGCGCATTTAACACACTCCAGGCCAAAGGTGGAAAGGGTTAAAAAGAGGGGGGTGGTGGGGCAGCAGCGGATGCTGTTGGCAAGCCACAGAAAGCCAACAAGTGGCTGGCTTATTGCTGCCACACTTCCATGGAAGTCATAATCCGTTTGTTCTAACACAAATAAATCTGCTCAGAGCTCATCTTCTACAAAAAAACAGAGGGTAAAGTGCGAAAAAAGGTTTAAGAAGCAAAGAACTCGACATACTATTGCTCATTAACTAATTCAAAAATTAATATTTTTTCATTATAAGAGTCGTCTTAAATATGTATATTTTATTGTTAGTTCCTGACATTACCAGAGTTTATTTTTGAAAATAAAAGCTTGCTTTATTTTTTCATCTTTTAAAAGCAGGCTTATCATTTCAGCTTTTTATCCCATCTATCTTTTTTATATATTTAATATTTTGATATTTTCAAAGAGACTAAACTCCAGATTCCTTTAATTTTAATTCTATACAACAGGGATTTTACATTGATGTAAATATATGGAAATGTAGCAAACCAAATAAACAATTAAGCCAATAAACAATGTTGCAATGTTATATTATATGAAGGCATTTTTTAAACCAATAAATTGATGTACAAAAATTGTAAAAAATATAGATTTACCTAATTATATGATTAAACCTATGGTAAATAAAAGTCCATGCCTTTTTCAAAGGGTAGCGCGTAACCCAGCCACAAAGCCAGTTCATTTTTCTGCTCCGTTAGCCGTTTTTTGCCAAACCCCACTCATCGCAAAAACCCACAAGCACGAGACCCAAAGTCATCCCAAGCTTGTCAGCCTGTCACCCAGACATTCCGGCTACCAAACGGCACAGTAGAGACCTACAGACTCCGCTATTGTTAAATATATATATATATAGAAAAAGATTTCATGTTTTTACTCCACTTACTGCCTCCGCTCGCGTCCCTGCTGATGTCCTTAGAATGAACTCCTTGCAAAATATATTCACACACACGAGGCGGCCCCAGACAAAAATGTAGAAATTTGTGTGCGTGAAAATATAAAAAACTCGTTGCTGTCGTTTGTCGAGGTTGCAGCTGAGTGGCTCCGCGTTTTCCCCCCAGGGCCACCACCAAATCTGCGGCACGCGGCACGCCTCTTGGGCTGTCAACGTGGCGGCAGGAACAGTAAAAAAAAAAATTATCGTCTTTTCTGTAAAATTAAAGCAGAGAGGAATAAATTAAATATATTAAATCTATTTTCACATTTGGACACCCTGCAGGAATACCTAAGCATTATATGAATTTAAGAAAACTAAACAAAAATTCAAAAGAACTTTGAATTAAATAGTTTGACCTGTGCGGGTTCAAAAATAAAGGACATTTATATTTGTAAAAAAATGTAAGTATGGGTATACAGTTAAAATTAAACTCAAAGGCTAGTTGTTAATTTATCGAATATTTTCCTCACACTTTCAATAAATAAATATTTACTTATTATAAATAAATGTTTCTTTAAATAAAATATGCCTTACGAATATTAAACAAGAGAGAACGCTATAGTCGGGTGCCCCGACTATCAGATACCCGTTACTCAGGTAAAGGGAGTGCGAGGGAGATGGAGATAGAAACTTTGATCACGCATAACTTTTTAACGAATGGTCCGATTTGAAAAATTTCTTCTACATTTCGATAGGTATTGATAAACACAATAAAACTGCATTTTTACTTTTCCGAAATATTTAAATTTTTAAAATCGTATATAAGCGATTGTGGGCGTCAGAGGGGGCGTGGCACCATTTTGAAACAAACTTGCGCTGCGTAGGAACTCCTAGAATCTGCATGCAAAATGCCAATCTTCTAGCTTTTATAGTTTCCGAGATCTCAGCGTTCATACGGACAGACAGACAGACAGACAGACGGACAGACAGACGGACAGACGGACAGACGGACAGACGGACATGGCTATATCGACTCGGCTAGTGACCCTGATCAAGAATATATATACTTTATAGGGTCGGAAACGCTTCCTTCTAGCTGTTACATACTTTTGCACGAATACAATATACCCTTTTACTCTACGAGTAACGGGTATAATTAAATAATGTTATCTTGTTACTACATCCTAAAAATCAATTTTGAATCTAACAGGAAATAAATTCTATACATCATGCAAGCATGTTTATAACAACATTTTTAATGCATTCGGCTTACTTATTATTTTGTGGTTAATATTTTTCTTGCAGTGCAAAGGACTTCCTTTGGTGTTGGCTTTGCCACTGGCTTTTGGGGTCTGGAGAGCCGCAGGAATCCAGTGCTGGCATCTCGCGCTTAAGTGTTATTTGTCTACGCTTACGTGGGGACCCAAAAGGATGCTGAATGGGAGGGGAGGGGGGGTTTACATGTACGGGGATGTCCTGGGCGTGCTCGGGTAATTGTGCCGCTCATATGTGTGAATTAAATGTGCCGTAAAGGATCCCAATTTTCCGGTCACTTAACCGAAAACCAGCAATGTGCCGCAATCACAGGAGGACACGTTTTTTGTTTGTGTTTCCCCTGGTTTGTTGTTTCAAGGTCCTTCTTTGGGGCTTTTAGACCCTACAGGATCTCCCGCCACCCGGGTCAGCATCTTTGGTCATATAATTTACTTATCCAGCGAGCTCACATGACAATTTAATTGCTGACATAATGTCAAACACGGGCAGCAGGACATCCGCTGGCCGGTCAGCCCTTGGGCAAATATTATCCTTTGCGGTTAACACATTTGCACTTTGCCCCAGCGAAGGCAAACAATGTTTTTAATATAAACAAAGTAAAACAAATTAGCGAAAAAAAGAGGCCAGCCCAGGACATTCTAGCCAAAGGACCAGGGACCGGCTGCCATTGAGGATGTGTGAAGTGGCCTTTATTTTATTACGTTATCCTTGCTTTACCGGACACATTATTATGCGGCCAGCGTAAAAAGTTTACATATATTTATATGGCAAAAAAAAAAGGACATCCCATCTTGTGTCAATGTATGGGGTTTCCCCGGGGTGTGTGTGTGCACAATTGTTTTGACTTAATTTGCATGCCCGTCCAAGGATCATCAGGGCTGGTGTTAAAGGACCCAACGTGTGCGGCTAATTACCAACACACGGGCGGGCAAAGAGCAAGGACTCCGGGTCCTTGCTTTCGGGCAAACGCACATTAATGACAGGGAAGGAGGGCCAATGATGTTGGCAGTTAATTAGGAAATTAAATTGACTAAAGTGCTTGAACGTTTTGCCTGTTTGCCCGATTATCCTGCGACCACCAATGCCACCACGACTCCTTGGAAAATAATTTAGCGCAAATAAGTTTAGCGAATGTCCATCGCTGCTGATTGATTTACACATCTCCAACTGCCGGTGTGTGTGTATATGTGTGTTTGAAGCACACGTTGCACATACGCCGCGTGGGCTCTTCCTGCGTTGCACATACGCCGCGTGGACAGGCAAACAGTTTTCTTGGAGCTCCCTCTGATCCATCTCCACCATCGTTCGCCACCCTCTTTTCGATGGCTCTATGTATTTGGGTGTGTGGCTGGTTGCCTACTTTTAGGCGGCCTGCCATTCATTTTCATTTACTCTGCACTCGGTCGTCTCTTTTGGCGCCTTCCTGCTCCTTCGCCTCCTGGTCTTCCTCCTGCATCGCCTTATCGTTGGGTTTTCGGTATATAGAGCGCCAAGCGGACGCACAGAAACGCACCAACTGCTGGCTTTTGGAGGCGGAGCCAACTCGGCTGTAGAAATGAAAACGGAGATGGAAAAGAGGTCCTGGCCGTGAGGACCAGAGGGGTGAGGCTGATGACTGCCAGCCAGCTGCAAGTCCGACTTATAGCGTAAGGATTCCAGCCATTAATTATGATGGACATGCGTTCGCAAAAGGGGTTGAGGAGAGCAACGAAGAAATGAGGCAAGGATCAATCAAACTGCAGCAGAGTGCAAATAATATTCAGACAGTCGCAAAAAAAAAGAAAGTAATCCTTTTTTTCGTAAGAAAATTGTCCATCAAGACCCTCCCTAAATGTTTATGATATTTTTTTTTGCCATATTCTCTGCAGTTGACAGACAAAGAGCCGGGGTTTGTTTCCATTTGTGAGCCACAAATGCCAAACGAAATACCAAATAGAAAATGTTTTAGCGGAAATTTGATTTTAAAAAGCGTTTTGCCAGCAACTAAATGAGATTATGTGCTGCCCAAAAGTGCACAGGGCAAGCAGGACACACAAACAGGACATTCGCTCACATGACGAACGTGGCTCGGGGCAAGTGAGGCATTAAAAAATGCAAAATTATATATCAAAGCAGCCGGGACAAGGAGACAGCGAATGGCAAGGAGCGAAGACCGCTGCATGTCACATGAAATTATTATATCCCGCCATACATCCCGTCCGGGACATTGAAAATATTCCAACGTGATCCGGCTGCCAAGTGGCCTCCTTCTCGTGGAAAAGACGAAGGACATCACAGGACAGGACGACCAGCCTTGGCCTGTCCAACGAGCCATGCAAAATAAAATAGCAACACGAAAAAATGCGAAATTTTGTTAGAAAATTGCAAAAAATTACATACATATTTGGTTTATGTGCAGCTTGGAAAGCGAAGCAGTCAAAAAGGAAGGTTAGGGAGGGGGCGGTAAATTCTGTCACAAAGGACATGTGAGCTGATGGTAATGCACTGACCTGCCAATGCCGCGCAACCTGGCGTATACTTGATTTTTCGCCATGAAATATGAAGGAGCTCTGCTGCGGATGACTAAAGGATGCTGGCTTGGCTTTAAGTGCTGGTATTTGCTTCATTAGATCTACTTCAATGGGCTAACCAGCAATTAGAGCTCGTCCTAATAAAAACATCTTAATAAATCAACTCGCAGCTTAAGTTGTGGATGGAATAAGGGTGGCTATACCGATGTATATATATATATATACCCACCCATAATCAGGGCAGACAATACGCGTCCCTCAAGTTCATATTTCAAACGCTGCCACTTCCCTTTCCCCGCTGTCTGCACTTTTCAAGTTTTTTTTTTTTATTTTCCACTTGAAAAATAAAATGAAGGGAATGACCAACCCTTCGAACACTTATCGCATTCAACATCATTTGCATGCGGAGTGTTCTCCTGGCGGTGAAACAAATAAAATCAAGAAATAAATTAGAGAAATACAACAAAAATGAAGAAAATCCGGAAATGTTTGCCCAAAAAACCAGAATCTATATATGGCAAAGTACCACCACACGTCCAACAAATATGGCCGTAGTTGATTTTTTGCAATCTGCACTTTTCTGGTCCTTTGTCGAAAATGTTGCCACAGACTCTGGGACTCGAGGCTGTCGTCCTGCGGAGAAGGAAGAGCTTTGGATCCCACTCCTGTCCTAGTCGTCTGTCTGGGATCTGCAAGCTGGACGACTGCAGCCTGTCTGCCCGTCTGGACACGTAGACATGGACCCCCAAAAAACTCCACTCCACTCCATTCCCAGTCAACTCCAAATCCATGTCCATGTCGTCGTCGTCACCTCGCGACGCATTCGTGGCACTCGCGTTTAATCAGCGGTGTTTGGAGCAGGAAGACCTGTAACTCCTCCTCCTGTAACACCCGAACTGCCAGCTCCATCATCATTTATTGTTAGTGGCTGGCCAAAAATGCTCAGATGAAGCGGCTGAAGCCCTCCTGTTGTTGTTTAGATTTCTTTGTAGTACTCCGGCTTCGCCAGTTTCAATATTTGCATGTCCCACTCCGCCGGGGATTGGGAATTATTTCCTGCTGTACTGGTGGACTGCTGCTGCTGCGGTTCCATCATATATCATGTCCAGAGCAAGCACCCATTCTTTTGCTTAGGTCCCTTTCTCCCAACTATTTTTTTATGCATTTTCATTATTTTCAATTTCCATTTTACTCGCTCGCTCTCTCCAATTTATTAAGCGATTTGGTTGGGACACCCGTTCCCCATCCTATTTGCATTTAAGCTGCCGGTCATCTTAAAGGCAGCCTTTCAATTATGCTTTTGGCCTCCGATAAGTCGTCTCGTATTTCAAGCAGGGCAACAAGTGGCCTCAAAGTGGCTGCCAAGCTGTGAAATCTCGGACTCAGAAGTGCAGTTGCAGTTGCCAGGAGATGCTGCTCCTGCTGCGGCTGGATATTACCCAGAACAACAAGAAGGACGAAGGATGCAAAAGGAGGTATGGTTGGGGGGGTCACACAATTAACCGGCAGACGAGAGAGATGCTGATTCCTTGAATGCCCCTGGCCTTTAGTGCCACAAACAAGGAGGAGGAGGAGGACGAGAAGGAGGAGGAGGTGGCCATTTTTCAGACTGGACACTTGAATGAGCATTCGCAATCGCCCTCCGACCACAGTTGTGTGTGTCAAGGTCGTCTGGCTGTGGCCATGTGGTGTTTCCTGCTCCAAGACGATGCCAAATGATGAGGACGATAACGTCTCCATTTGTGCGGATGTGGATGTGGATGAGAATGAGGAGCCCAACTGGGGCTCTGTTGTCCTGGCTCCTTTGTGTGTGTGTCTGTGCGATGGGGAAGTGTTTTGTACTCTTGCTGTCGGGGAGACAAATCAGATCCATTGCCAGTTCCAGTTCCATGGGCCACTGCCTCCTTCCCAGCTCGAGTCCTTATGGCAGACATTCTTGGGGAATACCTTTTGGCAGCTCAGACTTGTCTGCCGCCTTCCTCTGACAACTTCGTGTTTGTTTGTTTGTTTGTTTGGTTTTCATTTGTGTGCTCCAGAAATTTGTGTGAAAATTGTTTTCTTTCCGCCCCCCACAAAGGACCTTTGCTGTGTTTAAGATTCTGTGGCTTGTGCATTTTGTAAATAATCTTGTTTCACACTCCTCCTGCTCCTGCTCCTTCTACTGCTCCTTCTGCTCCAGGACTTTCCTGTCGACAGGCGCCAGTGGTCAGGAACTGGACGGCTGCTGCATAATTTATGTGGGAAAGTCTCTGGGCCACAGTGTTGCTTAAGAATTTCGCCAGGACACCTTGTGAGTGTGCCTGGACTTTGGGCGGAACAAAGTCAATTATTGTTATAGGTTTTCGGCAAACAAATTAAATGGTTTTTGTGGTCGAACACCAGCTCGAGTGACTGCAAATGCTGTTTGGGGCGTTTATTGTCGACGTGCGGTGAAGAGAGTGAATCGAATGACTGCACAAATTAATGTTGGTAGTCAATTGTGGATACCCACTTAATTTGCCAAGTCAAGCGGCTTGCAATTGTAATAGCAAACTTGAGAAACTGTCAAAGTTGGTGTTTCAAATATTTTGGAAATATTTTTTGTGGCTTCTCAGGTAGTCACTTTAAGTGAGATTTATTGAACTGATTGTGCTTATTATAAATGGAGTAGATGTATGCTTTTCAGATTTATTTAAAAAACAGAATGCATTAAGATTGCATGTAAGTTCTTAATACAATAACCTTTGAAAAGCAATGTCGGAACCAAAGCGTATTTTCTTCGAGATTAAATTGTTAATCTATGTATATCGAAAATATTTTTTTTTATGAAAGGGGGAAGATATTTACCATCTTAAAATCAATTAAAAATTATCTAATAAATCAGAAAAATATTTTGTTTTAAAATATTGGGAATAAAATTTTCATTCAAAAGCAAAAAGGTGTTTTATTGTTTTAAACTCTGAGAACAAGTTTCACCACATAAATTTCTTGTCAAAAATAGCTCAATTTTGCAAATAAACGTCGGAGTTTATATTCGGCCTAAGTATCAGTGTTTAAATTAATTTTCTTAACCATAAATTTAGACAGAGATAAACAAACAAAGAGCTATAAACAAAAGCATTCGTTACTCTTAGCTTTGTCTTAAACCATAAAAGCTTTTTATATCAGGGTTGAAGAGCAGAAGAACACGAACTTTGTATAACAATGTTTTGGACTAGTGACGAAAAAATCGTTAATCCAAAGTGCCACTTTTGAAAAGGAAAGCTTTCGCGCCAGACTATCTTTAAATGAAAAACACTGGATGAAAGCCGTGGGTAACACACCACTTGTCTTAAATTATATAGTTTACAAAATAAATAAAACGGAAGAAAAAAAACTGACTGCCAAAAAAACCCAATTGTTTACTTTAGGCAAAGGTGATGTAGATGTATAACCCAGATAAGGCAGCACTATCAGAGCGATTCGATGGCCACGGACCCTGTTCATGCGATAGAACCCAGACCAGACCCCATTATTCTGGGCAATCACCACCGACGCCGCCGCCTACTCATCCAATCCGGAGTCCAAGGTGCACAGAGCACAGCAAACATTACGTAGTTTCCAAGCGATTCAGAGTTATTTTGACGCCGGCCACAGCGAAGTGATCCATAAAATCGATCGATAAGGCGAATGTCGGGCCTTATTGACCGATGTCCAGCTGAGAAAACGACGGCGAGAGTACATATGTAGTGCAGACATATTAAAAAAACGAGCGATCATATCTCTAGCGAGCATTAGCATTGGTCATGCAGCCTTATCCACATGAGGGGCTTATCAATTCTATTCGTGCAGGTCGCCCGGGGTTCTCAGTCGATTTTGAGCCACGGAGCTGAGCAGTCGAATCGCGATCAGTTCCCCGGAATCAGTGCAAATAAACAGACCCACGTGTCGAGCATAGAAACTAGCGAATAAATACATCACCAGATCGGCAATAAAACACGCAGTGACCGATAAGGAACCTTGGTGCAGGCAATAAAAAATACACAAATAAAATAGACAAAAAACACGGGAATACCTATACAGACAACTTTATACAGCTAAGATGATTTCACACACAGTGAGGTGCGTTTGTCAGTGATTTAATCCCAAAAAATCTTGACTAATTCTAATCAATATTCTTACAAAACAGGGTTTTCAAGATGATGTACATTGTGGCGGGCATACTCATCAGCAATGCGGAGATCTGCGACACAGTGGATCGCATTCAAATAGCGCCACGCGTCGACCTGAAGCCAGAGTTCGACCAGAAATACCTGACCTCCGGGGGCAATAGTCCCGGTTCCCGATCCCGCACCCATTCCAGGCAAAATTCCGGAAGTGGTTCGGGTTCGGAGGAGGGAGCTCCCACCAAAAGGCGGAGGGTTAGTGTTTCTGGGATAGCTGGTGGCGTGGTCAGAGGTGTCACCAGTCAGGTCTCGAAGAGAGTGGGCCACCGTTTCGTCTGGCTATCCGACATCCGGCTCATCCTCCAGCAATGGCGAGTCCTGGCCCTCAGCTTCAACCTCTGGACCATCCCCAACTTCTTGGTCCAGTGCCTCACCAGCTACATGAGCAAGAAGCTGCTCATCAACAGCGACTGTGATATGATCTACAAGTAGAATAGGGCAGCTACACCGAGAGGTTGCAAATTTATTGTTACTATAGTTTTTACATAGCTTTAAGATCTGAATAAACAACTGCTAGACATAGACATGGATACGTGTGTATATTCAAAAAGTGTAGGTACAGTATAATTCGCTTTGCCTTTTTTAACTAGTTTATTTCAATCGAAAAATACCATTTTCTTTTCCACTTTAAAGTTCTTTAAAATCTGAATATTTATTAGGTGTTTCATAAATTGTACTATCAAGAAGTATAATTACTTTTTTTTGATTGCTGAACAGATTTTGCTGATGAAATACTATGAAAATTTACGTTAACTGAATGTGTTCAAATAAATAATTGGTTGCTAATGTATTATAACTTTTTAATCTTTTAAAATAACCGCGCAATAAGGTTTCTTTTACTTTACTTCAAAATAGGAATATTTTATCGAGTGTTGTCCATTATCGAATAGATAATGGTCGTAAAGTACCGTCAATTATTATTTTTACTAAGAAGACTATTTAAAGATGTATATTTGCTAAGTGAATTATACTGCCAAAGTGGTCCCAAAAATCTGTTCCCAATATGTTGATCTAATATCCATTTCCGTTCCTAGTCACCCTCTGCCGTTGAGTTGTCAGAATTATCCGGACTGCAAGGACTTCCGCCGCCTCCCGAAGCTCCACCTCTCACATTGAGGCTATTGTGGAGCATATTGGCGATGCTGTCCACATCCAGGTTCTCATCCGTGGCGGAGATCTTTCGCAGGGCCGAACAGACGATGCTGAGATCCCCTCTGAGTTCACTGACCACTGCAGTGATTTTCTGGGCATTCGACAGCACCTCAACACTCATTGTATATGGGTTATAGCGCACTCCAAATGGTCGCTGGATGCTCTCGGCAAAAGCCCTTTAAATTACACTTAGTTTAGTAAAACTAATTTGTCAGAAATTGATTAGAACCCACCTCATCTGCTCCTTGGCCTCTTCGAAGGAGTCGGTGTAGTAGTAGGCATTCTGGTAGGAGGTGATGATGCACTCTTCTTGGCAAGTCAGCTCCGGATCGAACTTCTTAATCTTTTTCTCCGACGTAATCGCATGCTGCAGTTCAGCCACAGAGCTTAGCAATCCTGCTCCATAAACCTTAAAAGTGCTGTCCGCCTGCTTACACAAACCAAATTCCACTGTAAAGAAATAGAGCTGTGAGGGAAACAAATATGAATTAAGGAAAAGGAATGATATCGCAGTACCCACCGTGGCCAACTTCTCGATATCGGCGTCACTCGCTCCCAAAGAGGCCAAGCCAATCTCCTGCGAAAATTGGGCAAAACTCGAGTTGGCCAGCAGGGGCATGTGGCCCAGTAGCTCGTGGCAACAGTCCCTGAAAATATATGAGCAGATGAGATCCAAAGACTCGCCAAAGATTCTTCTTCTTTATCATTATGTGATTGTGCCTGTATCTTCTTTATTTGCTGAGGACCTATACATAAAAATGACTGATTACTGATTTTTGTATTTTTTTATTGGATTGGAAATTTTATAACAATGTCAACCATATATGACATTCAAACATTTAACCACAATTTTCCACGGTTAATCTAAAACCCGAAACTCAAGTTGATTTTTCCGGTTTTTGTCCACAAAACATCTTTTTTAAAGGGTTTCTTTGAGTGTAACTTAGCTAAAATATGGGCCACCGCCAAAATAATGACTGTTTTGTGCAGCTGAAAGCCCAAACTATTGATTTCAGGTTAATTTGACAAAAATTATTTTTTTACTGCTTTTTGTATATTTTTAAGTGGTTACCTCATGAGTTTTTTGGGAAAATGGGCCAAAAAATAAATTTTTAAACTGTGAATGCCAGTTGATTGGAAATTTTATAACGAATTCAACGAGGTATGACATTCAAACATTTAACCATTATTTCCCTGGGTTTTGATCAAAAAACCGAAATAAAAGTTGATTTTTCCGGATCTCCGGATTTCGTCATTTTTTGCGAAAAATGGGCCAAAATAAAATTTTTTAGCTGTGAATGCCATTCAATTGGAAATTTTATAACGAATTCAACGAGGTATACCATTCCAACATTTGACCATTATTTCCCTGGGTTTTGATCAAAAAACCTAAATAAAAGTTGATTTTTCCAGATCTCCGGATTTCGTCATTTTTTGCGAAAAATGGCCCAAAATAAAATTTTTTATCTGTGAATGCCATTTAATTGGAAATTTTATAACGAATTCAACGAGGTATGACATTCCAACATTTGACCATTATTTCCCTGGGTTTTGATCAAAAAATCTAAATAAAAGTTGATTTTTCCGGATCTCCGGATTTCTTCATTTTTCATAAGGGTTTACAGGGTTTAAGGGTTTAAGTTACATTGTCATTTTTCGGGCTTTTGGCAATAAAATACACTTTTTTACAGGTTTTTTGTGTTTAACCTAGTCAAAATAATGACTGTTTCGTGCAGCTCTGTATTTAACCACCGATTCAAGGTTGATTTGCAAAAATTAGGGGATTTCAAATAAAAAATAATTTGGAAATATGAATAATAATTTTAAGCTTACGGTTCGGGAGTGTAGAAGGGATCCGAGGAGTGGCGGATGTACTGGGTGCAGTGGAAGACGCGAAAGGCGAGTCCCGATAGAAAATCCCGTGGAGATAAATACCCGGCCACGGGTCGAAGTTGAAATCCTGTCTTGCGCTTGAGGTAAACGCTCACATCCTGCAACTGGGGCACATTGTCCTCGCGGTAGCCACAGTACTTCTCCAACTCCGGCCAGTTATCCATATACTCCGGCACGGCATGCAACACGTAAAGACGGTGCAGCTCCAAGAAAACGGTGCCCCTTAGAACAGAAAGTTTCAAGCCGCCCACATGAATCGATACTGTGGCAATCAGATCTAAATGCAATCAAAAACTTACCAAGTTTTCACTTCCTCAGGTGTGTATTGCACACGTGGAATGGGATTGCCACTGAAAAGTGTGGAAGATTGAAGAATGGGGAATATAGAAGACACTGTGTGGATGGGATTTCCATTATCTCACACTTACTGCTTAAAGTTGTTGGCTATGGCCGAGAATTGCTCCCTTCGTTTGCGGTAAACAGGGTCCTTGAATCCTGGATGGTCGGCATCCAACTCCGAGCCGTACATAAGGACATTCTGAGCCTTGTCCAGGTCGGAAATCTTTCGCGGAAACCAAACCATGTCCCCAAAATCTTTTTGCAGTAAATGAAAAGTTATGTTAATACCATTTAATCTAAGTTAAATCACCTAAAAAGATTTATAAGTATTTTATCTTAAAAAAATATTTTTGTATGTCATAGCTTTATAGTTCTTAAATAAAACCTCATTTGTTGTTCAAAATTAGTGCTATACTAAACTTTACTTTGATTGCAGCTGTTAAAAAAAGGCTGGGCATAATATTCGGTATAAGCTAAATTTTTGGGTTAAAATATTGTTCCCTAATAAAAACAGTCGTAAAACAAAACGTAAACGATAAGAACCATTGTGAGCGATCTACCGACTATAAAGTACTCTTCACGCAAAAGGGCAAATATAATTAAATTCATTTAAGACCGTAATGCTGCAGCAAAACTGTCTATTCAATTATTTTACTTTTGGGTTATCAATGTGTCAAAGAGTCTACAAGTCGGAAACGCTTATATATACCCTTTAACTCAAAAAGTTATGGCAAAAGTTAGCAAAAAAAACTGTATGACTCTTTGACTGCAAGTCTAGAAAATTTGAAAATTAGTTTATAAGAAGGTCTTATTGATAGCGGTTGTGCACACCTAAAATGCTCAAGTCAGGAACATATTTTTTCTTCGCACTTATTGTGTGGATTCTTTATGGAGTGGCGGAATCATCGGATAGTCAAAGTAGAGGCTTTTGCGCTTCTGCATTGGACAAGTTGGACCGAATCGAAATTAAACTACAATCTCTTTTGGAGAAAACTACACCGCCGATGTTCGAACGCATCGGGACAAGATATTTCTACATTGAGAACCACGTTAAGCTAGATTGGAATTCTGCCCAAAGCACCTGTGTTCGGAAGGGCGGCAATCTGGCCACCTTCCAAAACGATGGGGAATTCGACGCCATCCAAGCAAAACTCAAGAGAAATCATTACTGGCTGGGCATTAACGATCGTTCGAAATCAGATCAGTTCGTGTCTGCGGCATCCGGCAGGCCAGTTCCATTTTTAAAATGGGGACCAGGACAACCGCCTCACAACTACGATAAATCAGAAAGCTATGTTTTTATGTACGACGGCAAAATGGGCCTTTGGATAGACCAACACGAATTTTATTTTGTCTGTCAAGCTGATAGTATGTAAATAGTAAGAAATTGGCAGAGATTTAATGTCTTAACACCGAAAACATCAACATGTAACGACTTCTATAAAATATTAAATACAATCATGTAAACGATCAGCGAGATTTTATTTTATTCGTTTTTTTAAGTAAACACCACCTTATTTATAAACGGTTGAAATGGGTAAAATCCTTCAAAAAACAGGGGAATAATTTCTATATTACTCTTGCTATAGGGAATAGCACCTTCACATTGATAATTTATATTATAATACCCTCAGCAAAGATATACATTTTTCATGAGACCTTCTACAGGTGTTTACCAATCTCCAATCTCTTTGAAATTAAAAATAAATCTAAAAAAAAATTTGGCGACGGAAAAGTAACATGAAAAATAAAAACTCATACCTATAAAATCTCTGATAAGACTCACCAAAGCTGGAGCAGGCTGATAGCGAAGGAGCCCTGGCCAAACCCTGTGTGTTGACGGACGTGTAGTTCACACAGGCCACCTCCCGGTTGAGCATTTTGACCACCTGGTCGAGTCGGCGAGGATCACACTCCACATCCACCAGGACATCGGCCTGGTTGGTGGCCATCTCCAGCGGCGAGAGCTCCAAATGCAGCACATTGATGCCCAGCTCCTGGAAAACTTGCAGGGCTCTGGCCAGATTTCCCACCTGGTTGCGCAGGGTGAAGATGATGGAGATGCGTTCGCCAGGGGAGTGCTGTCTGGTGGCCTCCTGGCTGACACCTCCAATGGCCAGCCTCGGAGGCTCTGGAGGAGCTGAGGAGTGCCTGGCGAGATTGGGGTGCGAGGACCCCGAAGTGGTATCCTTCTTGAGCTGGTGCAATGGACTACCCTGCTTAACGGCCCACTCCTGCTCGCCGCTCCTGTAGAGCCACAGGCCCAGAAGACTCTTTCCGGAAGCACTCATCACTGCACTGCACTTGGTAGCTACTCCTTTTTTATTTCCGCGGGCACACGCGTCGTATGCGCAACTCAGCGCCAACTGCAAGATCCTGCCGATGCGTCAGCCCTTTTATAGGCAGCCCACAGGACTCACAGGACTCGCACACACGCTCACTCGGGGATACATATTCAATTGTATTTATTAAGTGTGCGTGGCGAGATAAATTCGTTCAAGGATATAAAAGCTACAAGTGAGTCTTTCTATTCAGAGGCCCCACCTCTTTTGTGTGTGCAGGGGGAGGGGGGTTTTGGGCTCTGGCTCTGATTGGCCAAATCATGCTGGAGTCAGGCCAAAACGCTAACGCATGACGTCATCATGCCCTAACTTAAAAGTCCTAATAATTATCAAATGAGGTTGTATTACTCAGAGTTGTGAATTTATTTTGTAATGCATAAACAATTTTGATAACTATAAAAAATAATGTTTGCAAAAATAAAATAATTTGAATAATTTCATCATAATAATAGCAAGTACTTTGGTATCATTAAAAAAATGAGTAAAGCTAATTTTTTAGCATTGTATTATAAAAAAAATTAAAAAAGAATCAAAAGTGATTTCTTATTTTGAATACAAATAACTAACTGAAAAAATAATAATACATATTATTAAAACAAATAATAATAGGGTATCGAAATTTCACCATATCATCACAGTTTCACTTTCTAATCAGCAGCAACAACTTTCAATGGCTTGAACAAGGAAAAAGTCACGGGTTTGGGGTTGGTGGACAGACACACAGACTTCTGTGCTTGACTTTCAAATTCAAGCGTTTAATTTATGCTGGTATCGCAGTAACTAGTGTACCGTAAGGAAAACCTAGTGAGCCCGTTGGAGAAATAGCAAAACTCCTGTTTGATAAAATCAATATGAAGTTAGTTAAGAAAAACCCTGACTTTGCGACATTGAGAGTGGTCAAATAAATGGGTTGCTAGGTAGATGGACCAGTCGAACCGCCATAAAAGAAAAACGCTTTCCACCCACAGGCAACCACTTGATGCTTCCACCAGAGTCAATAGTAGATAAATGGCAATTTCTTTCCACTCGCTTCTTTGGGCCTTTGTTTGCGCTTCGAGAAAAGTAAATAGCGTCAGGGGAGGCGGAAAGAATGGAAAACCTGGCGGGTGGTGAAAGGAAACCAGAGCCAGTGCCACTTGACTATTAAAATATGCGGAAAACCCACTAAACACATGCGTGGGCATCCTCGCCCCTCACTCATCAGCCAAAGCGATAAACTTAATGGTGCTGGCTAACTGATTGACCGACAAACGACTGTCCCAAGAGCCAGGCACTTTCTATTTGCCGACGAGCTGAAGGATTTATGGGAGCAGCACGTTTGGCCCAAAGGATACATGGATGCTTCCCACTCCGGAACGACGACTCCCAGACGGATTTGGAGTCCGGAACGGAGTCGAGGTCACGATGAATGGCAGTTCTTGATTCCCTTGATTTCAGAATAATTAAGTTAGACAGCTAATTTGTAGGGGGGTGCAAGGGATGAACTATGACTAGGATAAATTTTAAGGTTTGGCTAGGGTAATTGTATCAACACTTACAATGTGTACGTATTTAAAATTAATTTGAGATTTTAAGCAGAGAAATAGATTTCTCTGGAAATACAATTGATGAATCGTCATTTAATAATACAAATATATTGGGGCAGAACAATTAATTTGATTCTACAAAAATACTTCTGACATTCGTCAAAATAAATATGACTTATTGCCTGTAATCGCGCTCTGGCTTTGCTTCGTCAGACCAATTGGTATCGGAATTCTGTTATCTTTCAATTCAGTAACCGTTTTATTTATTTTATTGTTAGGTGCTCTTAGTTCTGTAATACCTTCCTATTTCTTAATTGATAAAATGATCCATATGAGAATGAAAAACCAATTAAAATGCAAGGATAAATATATTTTTATTAAGGTGAGTCCATATATAAATGTGTAAGGTTACAAAAGGTGTATTGCGAATAAAAGTATTTGGTTTGTTGTAACGAATTTACTCCTCTATTTGAAGCAGTCATCAATAGGAGGAAGGTTTCCACTGCAGAAATGCCAGGTGGACCAAGCGGCCCAGCCCTGTTGCCCCAGGACCTTTTGGGCACATCTCACGGAATTGGTGATGTCGTCCGAGAGCAACTCGTTGCATCCCAAACCACAGCCGTTGTGGGAGAACTTGCCACTGGGCGGCTGGCACCAGTAGAGGTCGTTGATCTGGAAGATGCCGTAGTCGTTGGATCCATCCGAGTTGGGTGGACCCACCACTTCAGTCCGGTAGGAACTCTCGTGCTCGGCAATGCAGGCCCAACGAGCCAATTGGTCACGAGGAACGCCCCGGTTGGACATCTCCCGAGCCAAGGAGCACCGATCCATGGTGCGGGCCAGGATAGCAGGAGTAGCCAAAGCCAGGGCACATATTACCAGAAAGGATCTCATTGCGATGCGAGTTGGTTGGATGTTAATAAAACATTAACTGCCTCTGCCTACTGTGTCGGCTTATTTATACCCGAGGAGATCTCGAAACTCTGTGTAATTGAATCAACTCTAAACAAAGGCGTCTGTTAGTAATATGTTGTTCAACCGCGATAAGAATTCTGCACATATTTTATTGTGGTGCTATAAATATGAATGTGGTCAGCGTAAATGGGAAGAAGATTTCACAGAAAAAGCCCTCGAGGGGACTTATTGGAAGTAAGCTATGTTACCTCATTGCAGTCGATGTGTGAATAATAGTATAGAATAATAGTATTTGTTGGGAAAGGGTATTCCTTATAAAGTAAGTCAGAGGTGCAATGAACCCTTCTAGCTTAATTAAATATGTGTATTTTAATTCGCCACCCACAGCCAAGTCGATATAAGCAACTCATCTGTCTTTTTGACCGTCCATTATAAACAAATAAACTTGAAACTATGAAATAAATAAATAATTAAATAAAAACTAAATTAAAGTAGTCTTTTCGCCCAAACTTAAGCATAATCATCTCACTAATAAATATCCATATTCTAGTAAAGTTAAAACTGTATAACGAAATATATAGAATTCAAAAATGTTAAGCAAAGATATATAGTTTTTATTTTTTTTTACAATGCAAATAAATATAAATCAGTTGCCCAATAAGAAAATATAAAAAGTGTGTTGGGACTTTGTAGGTTTAGTAATGTTTGTAATAATAAATTCAGAGCCGAATGTGACACTATATTAAAAGCAATTGTTGATTGATGGCGGATTTCCACTGCAGGAGTTCCCGGAGGACCAGGCTGACCAGCCCCGTTCCCTCAGGACTTTCTGGGCACAGCGCACCGACTGGGTGATGTCGTGCTTACGGAGGTCGCGGCACTTAGTACCACAACTGTTGTGGGAGAATTTTCCGTTGGAAGGCTGGCACCAGTACAGATCGTTCAGTTGGAAGATTCCATTGGAGGTGGATCCATCTGGATTCCTTCCCACCGCATCGGTGCGGAAGGAACTCTCGTGTTCGGCAATACAGGCCCATCTGGCCAACTGAGCTCGGGGCACTCCAAGCTTGGACATCTCCTTAGCCAGGGAGCAACGATCCATCTTGCGAGCCAGGATAGCAGGAGTGGCCAGAGCCAGGACACATATTACCAGAAAGGATCTCATTGCGATGCGTGTCTGTTGGATATCAATAAAACGTTAACTGCCTCTGCCTACTGTGTCGGCTTTTTTATACCTGAGGAGATCTCGAAACTCTGTGTAATTGAATAAACTTTAAACGAAGGCGTCTGTCAGTAATATGTTGTTCAACCGCGATAAGAATTCTGCACAAATTTTATTGTGGTACTGTAAATATTAATGTGGTCAGGGTAAATGAGGAGATTTCACAGAAACAGCCCTCGAGGGGACTTATTGGGAGTAAGCTTTATTACCCCATTACACTCGATGTGTGTATAATCTATTTGTTGGAAAAACGTATTCCTTGTAAGGTAAGTCAGAGGTACAATGAAGCCTTCTAGCTTAATTAAATATGTGTATTTTAAGTCGGCACTCACACACAAGTCGATACAGGCAACTCATCTGTCTTTTTGACCGTCTATTATAAACAAATAAACTCGGGACTATGAAATATGTACGTTCAAACTTAAAGAAAAACTAAATAAGAATTAGAAAATAGCTTAAAATATTTTTATGTTTAAAGTAGTCTTTTCGCCCAAACTTAAGCAAAATCATCTCACTAATAAATATCCTTATTTTAGTTAAGACTGTATAATAATTAAAAAATTTGAAGCAAAGATAGATAGTTTTTATTTTTCTTTTCTTTTAATGCAAATAAATATAAAACAGTTGCCCAATAAGAAAATATAAAAAGTGTGTTGCGACTTTGTAGGTTTAGTAATGTTTGTAATAATAAATTGAGAGCCGAATGTGACACTCTATTAAAAGCAATTGTCGATTGATGGCGCATTTCCACTGCAGGAGTTCCCGGAGGACCAGGCCGACCAGCCCTGCTCTCCCAGGACTTTCTGGGCACACCGCACCGACTGGGCGATGTCGTCCTTACGCAGGTCGTCGCAACTAGTACCGCAACTGTTGTGGGAGAATTTTCCATTAGACGGCTGACACCAGTACAGATCGTTTAGTTGGAAGATTCCGTTGGAGGTGGTTCCATCTGGATTATTTCCAACAGCATCGGTGCGGAAGGAACTCTCGTGCTCGGCAATACAGGCCCATCTGGCCAACTGGTCCCGAGGCACTCCAAGATTGGACATCTCCTTAGCCAGGGAACATCGATCCATCTTGCGGGCCAGGATAGCAGGAGTGGCCAAAGCGAGGACACAAATCACCACAAAAGCTTTCATTGTGAAGCGGATAAGCTGGATATTCAAGAAGAATGATTGACATTTCTAGACTGCCTCGGCGTATTTATACCTTTGGAGATTAACACATTCTGTAGAACTTAATCAACTTAAAATAACTGCTATAATTGATAATAGTTCTGCAAATATTTATAAATAGCTCTAGAAATATAAATGTGGTGAGAGAAACGCAAGATTTCTTAGAAAAAGATCTCGAAAGGTACATATCTTATCTTGGCTTAATCGTCTAGGTTCAGTGGATGTTTAGTAGGTTAAGCATTTTAGTAGAGAAAAGAAAGCCTTACCGACCAATAAGTGTACAAGTGTATTCTTACGCGTATCAATATATCTTTTTTAAAGCCTTATAAATCATGATCAGACAAGAACATTTTTTTTTTTTATTTAGAATGACAATGGAATGGGAATTTAATTTCAAGATAAAAGAGGTTTGATATTCTACATTCGGGCCATTATTTGCATTCTTATGGCCAAATAATTTATTTTTGAACACAAAATAGGACTTTGGACAGCATATATGTAAGTGTTAGGAGTTTTGAAAAAATAGGATTGTTCATATGTGTTATTTCTTCGATACTGGACGAAAAATATGTTTCAGAATTGAAAATATGAAAGATTTTTGGATTGTGAATGATGGAAAGGGCGTTTAAATACGAAATATCTTCATACTTAAATAAGATGTGTTCCTTCCCCCTTTTGGGCCGCAACCGCTCCTGTCGGTTCGTGCCCAAAGCGCAACAGCATTGCAATTCGCAACCCACCCCCATGGAACCCAAGGAGCGGATGTGACGCACTGCGCCGACGCGCTACTTGTCATCCCCCAGGAGAGCGACTTGGATGGCGGATGCCGCTGCCCCCAACCTTTGCCCTGCTAACGGTAAACAAAAACAAGTTGGAGAGCCAGCGAGAGAGAGAGTGAGAGAGAGAGAGCGAGAGCTTACGGCTGACAGCTGAAAGTCCCAAATTTCCCTGGCTCGGGCCTCCACTCTATGTGGCACCACTCCGTGTGGCACCACACACATCTGGACGTCAGACGGGGACTCAAGTACGCCAGCGACGTCAAGGAAATTATCGATTTTCGCATGTGAAGTGAAAAAAGTGACTTCGCTGGCAGAAAACTGTAAAGCCAAGCACATTCGAGTGGCATTCAACCGAAAAAGAAATCGTATTCAACTAATTGAGAGCCCCAGCCAGCCTGTAGTTGTGGGCGTGGCAGCTGGCCGAGGCCTGGTCCCAAGAAGACATGGCGGACAGCGAGTTCGAGGAGTTCCACAGGCCCATCTTTGAGCCCCACACGATTGCTGGATTCGGATCAGGAGCAGGCAACAAGAAAAATAATCCCCATGCATTTTACTCGTAAGTAAGAGGTTAAAGGTTATTCCGAATCAATGAAGTGAAGTGATGTGAAGCTGCACGTGTCCTCAAGAGCACCCCCCTAAAAAAATTAGTCGGTATCCTTGAAGGGAAATTTGTACTGCAATTTCGGAAATTTTTGGAGGAAAACAAACTTTTAAATGCCATTTTCCAAGTGACTCATTAATGAAATTCCTTTTCACAGTCTAATTCCCAACGATGACCTGGAGGATTCGCATTCCTCGAAGAGCGACGGCGATGGCTCCGATCAGGAGGATGGCATTGGCCTTGTGGACCATGAGCCCAAGCTACGCCAAGTGGAGGACGACGAGCTGGGTGATGGCCTGAAGGTCACTTTATCCTCGGATGGCTCTCTGGACACTAACGACTCCTTCAACTCGCACCGACATCATCCGTTGAACCACCAGGATGCAATTGGTGGCTTCCTGGGCATGGACACCAGTGGCTTGGGTGGCAACAGTGCTCCAGTGACCATAGGAGCCAGTACAGATCTGCTGGCCCCCAATTCAGCTGCCACGCGTCGTCGTCGCAAGTTGCCCGAAATACCCAAAAATAAGAAATGTAAGTGAGCTAGAGAACTTAGTTCCCGGTTAGAAAGTCCTGCATGCAAGTAGTATTAAGGGGCTAGTCCGGTTTTCAAAACATACAAATAGTAATGATTATTTCCTGCAATGTAAATTATTTTATCTTAAGACTCATTTTAAAACATATAAGTTCCCAAACACAATTTATAAACAATTAAATTTTGATTTCGAATCTCATAACTTAAGAGATAACCTTTAGATCTTTAACACAATTTATATATCATTTAATTTTTGATTTCAAAACCTCATTGAAAACCGGACAGTCCTCGTTAACATCCCTTCGTAGTGTCGGGCTAACCCACTCAAGGCCTCGTTGCAGCTTCCATTCTGC
The DNA here is from genome assembly GCF_018152115.1 of Drosophila rhopaloa. Taxonomy (NCBI): domain Eukaryota; kingdom Metazoa; phylum Arthropoda; class Insecta; order Diptera; family Drosophilidae; genus Drosophila; species Drosophila rhopaloa. Next base: position 12,766,520 of record NW_025335043.1, read on the forward strand.
ATCTTCTAGGTGGCACCAACTTTGGCTCCCTGGCAGATGAGTTCCGCAACGGGGGCGGGATCGGAGGAGCCCCGCCCCCAGCTCGAACTGGCCAGCAGCGCTCGTTCCTGTCGCTCAAATGCGGATACTTGATGGACGAGGACTCCAGTCCGGATTCGGAGCGGATGCAGAGTCTGGGCGATGTGGACAGTGGTCATAGCACGGCGCACTCGCCGAACGACTTCAAGAGCATGTCGCCGCAGATCACGTCTCCCGTTTCGCAGTCCCCCTTCCCCCCGCCCTTTGGGGGCGTGCCCTTTGGCCAGCTGGAGATGCTGGAGGCCACCCATCGCGGGCTGCACAAGTTTGTGCCGCGGCACCACGACGAGATCGAGCTGGAGATCGGAGACGCCATCTATGTGCAGAAGGAGGCCGAGGACTTGTGGTGCGAGGGCGTGAATCTCCGCACTGGACGCCAGGGCATCTTCCCCTCGGCCTACGCCGTGGACCTGGACTACAACGAGTTCGACCCCACTGTGCAGCTGGTGAAGAAGGAGCGCTACCTGCTGGGCTACCTCGGTTCCGTGGAGACGCTGGCGCACAAGGGCACGGGCGTGGTCTGCCAGGCGGTGCGCAAGATTGTCGGGGAGTACGGCAACTCACCCACCGGACAGACCTGCATCCTGGAGGTATCCGACCAGGGACTGCGCATGGTGGACCGATCGGGTCCGAATGTAAGTAGGAGATCAAGGGAGAAGCAACTGGAAGAGTTGGGAGACTACAGATCACTCATTAGCAAATGATGATTAGAGAAATTAATCTCAATATCATAATCAGATCTTAAATGATTCCTTAACTGCTTATCTAAGATCTAAGCTAAAGAGATTGAGGTCACCATAGAACAATCTCATTGTTTAAAGCACTTAAACACTTTACTAATCCACATTTTTTGCAATAAATTAACAACACTATTTAATAAACCTCCTTTCCCCCCAACAGCAAAACAAAAAAGACAAGAAACCTTGCATCGACTACTTCTACTCCCTGAAGAACGTCTCCTTCTGTGCATTTCACCCTCGCGATCACCGCTTCATTGGCTTCATCACCAAACACCCCACGGTGCAGCGGTTCGCCTGTCACGTCTTTAAGGGATCCGAGTCCACCAGACCAGTGGCCGAGGCAGTGGGGTAAGTCCTTAGACAGGAAGCTCTCAAAACAAACCCTATTAACACAATCACCCTTCTCAATTTCAGTCGTGCTTTCCAGCGATTCTATCAAAAATTCATTGAAACCGCTTATCCCATCGAGGACATCTACATTGAGTAGGCTTGCAAGGGCGGTTTGTGCTTCTAGACGAAGAATTCATTAATCAATACGATATATTTTTTGTGCGGTTATTATGAATAAAACAAAAATAAGGAAAAATCTCAAGAAATATTTGCTCTTCTTCAAAGAGAATCTTAAAAACAAATTCAATAAGCTCGCAATAGAAACCCTAGCTATAGATTATTATTATTTATCCGTTCCTAAAAATTGTGCAAGATCTTAGACATGTAAATAGTTAACTTTGGTTCAAAACTCCCACTTGACACTCAAGCTTCAAGCAATCAGCAATAGTTGCCCTTTATAGGAACACCCTTTATACACGACTACGTAACATTTAGACAAATGCACAACCAACAACACACGATAAGTTGAACTCCCTGTAACACTTTGAGCCCCAATTTTTTGAAAGTCAGTAGCTCAGTTGGGTCTATTGTAAAACAGATAATATTAATTTAGATTGGTTCTACATATATGTATATCCGAGACCCTACTGTGACAACATCCTGATCCTGGCAAAGCACAAAATAGAGTGAGGCCAAAGTAATTTAGAGATCTTCGTGTAACTTTAGTTTAGTTATGTTAATCTTTCAGTTACGAGACTCAACAATATCGAACACCCAGCTGCTACATTTTCAAGTATTCTCAAGAAATGCCCAGTTCTAAGATGTGTAAACCCATAAAGTTGTATACAAACAGACGAATATATACTGTATATGTATACAAAAGAAATATATAAAGAAAATATAAAAGAATCCAAAACACATAATTGGTATTTCTTTAAGAAGGTGAGTATTAATAATGGAAAAAGAGAAGGAAGGCTAACTCTGCATTCGCATTTAAAATGGATAATCGCATTTTCTTTAAAGGCAACAAAATTTACCAAAAAATCAACTTGAGTTTAGGTTTTTTTATCAAAACTTTAGTAAATAATGGTCAAATGTTGGATTGTCGTTGCATTTGTTATAAAAGGTTTATTTTTAATATATCTGAAAAGTATGCAACATAATTTTAAGTTCGGCAATATAATAGATAGTCATTTGCATCCCAAAAGATACTATTTAAATTTAGTAAAAAATTAATCAGCCTAAAAGTTAGCAACGAGCTTAACTTCGCTTTCCCAAAAACCATAAAATATGCCGGTGTATCTCTTGAGACCAATTAAATACTGATTTACATAATATAACATGGCACGTATGTTAACTCATCTCTTGAATTTACACTTGCTATCAAGGCAAATTTTACTAATATTAAAAAATTCACTTGTGCGTAGGCTAAAATCTTTAATTTTAGTAAACTTTTTAGTCATCTTTGAGGCTTCCTTTGTGAGCAGTCAAATAATAACCCCGAGATTCCATTCTTCAAATTTGCAATAAAATGTTATGTTATGTTATTATTTACTATTCCGGATCTGTGCCAAAAAAATAAACAATCACACATTAATGAAAACGCCCAGGGAATCGAGAATAAATTGCTGTGCTATTATAAAGGCGATACATCAGTTAGCCTTGGGGCATCAATCATTATGCAATTTTTATGTAGCCAGCCAGCAGCCTCGGTTACTTTCTTTGGAGGTAGTTCATTGAACGAGTTGCGGTGGGCCGGGCCCGATCTGCCTTTGGGCAAAGTGCTTTAACAGGAGCACCAGCTAAAACTAACTAAATTCGTGTCGCTTTTAATGGAAATGGATAGCCGAAGTAGCCTTGGCAGCGACTTTGGCTGTGGCCAAATGGCAGGGGCTCAGTGTGGGAACTGGTTTCGGGGTTGGGAAAATCGCTGCGGCACTCGCTTGATGCACTTGTCGGCCGACCGGCCTCTTTGCTCCATCAACCAAATGTGGCCAATTAGAGATTAAACGACAATTTCAATTTAAAAACGCTTGTAAAACAGAGCAGTCGAAAAGCCAACCTGATTTGTCATAGGTGCAGCATTAGCGGCAATAGACTTGTTACAAAGATACGATATCAAAAGGGGTTTAAAGAGGCTGGTAGAACTCTTTTCCTCAATCAAAAAGAAATGAATCGTACATTTAAGAAACTCAAAAAAAAAGTTCATTTTGTATATACAAGAACTTTATTGTTTTCAAAATTGTAACTTTAGAAGCTAACGTTATAAATTTAAAAATCTAGAAAATATTTGTATATTGAACAAGTAAATTTAAACGTTTAAAAACACAAAAAATCTTCCTGTTTACAGAAATGCAAATAAATTTGTTCCTTTTGTAATCCATATCAAAGCTTAAGGCTTCAGAAAATGCCATTCGTGTAGAAAAGGGAAAGAGGGAAGAAAAAGTAATTTATGAAGAACGTGATTAATTGGAAAACAATTGTTTTATTGTTATGCAAAAATTTTATAATTTACCTCCTTATAGTTGAATGCTCTTAAATACGAAAGTCTTTTCCTCATTTTAGGGTTACTGATTTTCTGAGTGCATGAATGGATAGAACCAATGTTTGTAGAAATCCCCCAAACAAGTTCGCTATCTACGCGCCTGAAAAGCCATGTGAAAAGCTACTCCAACCAGTGGCGGCAGTCGAGCCATCTGATCGCAGACTTCATTCAGTCTGCAACTCGCGTTTCAGTCGAACAGACGTGGACCCAGTTTAAGTCCGAACCTAAAACCAAACTTAAACTTAAACTTAAGTCCCAACGAAGTTATAGTCGTAGTCTTAGTCGTCGGATCTGGTAAAGTGAAGTCGGGTGGAAGTCGACTCAATCAAAGCGAGGCAGCTAATAAAAAGTGCTAATGGTGTGTTTAAAATATGAATAAACCGAGTATGCCTGAGCCACAAAAACGGCTACAACAACCACAACCACAACAACGGTAACAATAACAAAAAAGAGATTTTCTTTTTCGTGGGACGACGAAGAAATCGCATTTGCATTTCACCGCTGGTAGATTAAATTGGTTCAATCGATGGATGTTTTTCGAGTTTGTGTGCGCGTTTCGGCTAAGAGTGCTACTTTCATAAAAAGGTTACCAGAATCTGGAATAATAAATATTTAAATGCAAATATTGGGAACCCGTTAAGAAGCGACGCCGTCGAGCCAAAATAACAATAGGAGTTTTAGGGAGAGTCCCAGCGTGAGTGGGTAAGTCTATCTATCTGTATAAATATTTATCTAACTATGATCGATGCGCCAATCAACTGCGATTTGTAACTGTCACAACAAACGGGTTGTTTTGGCCTGGAGGAATATATAAAAAACGTTTTAATGGCTGAATTCGCCAATGCACTCGCAGCGGTGCTCTGCATGAATCAGAGTTATTAAATAATTAATGCCCAGTGGTGCAAAAAGAAAAACATAGATTGCTGCATGTTTGGGGCATTATTTACGGCCTGCTTAGCTAGACGGCCATATCGCGTCTCTCAACAGACCAACCGTGAAGCTCCAGAACACCGGCCTCATAATAGATGATGCTTCATCGCCATGGAATACAGATCATTTAGCCATCGATTTGCATCTCGAAGAAAGCGGCGGCTCTAATTTTTGGCAATTACGTAAAGCCCATCCCCTGGGGGCTCTGCTCCACAAATGATGCGATCTAAATGGTCGAAGACCAGACAGAAACTGAAAACATTTTCTCGGAAGAGTTTATTTATGTGCACAGTTATTAGCAGTTTTGATATGTTAGACAGGTGAAGATAGTCCATATCAGTCTCTGCCCAACTGGTCAGTTACCACTGGTCTGTCCACTCGTATTACACGTTCGGCCACATTGAGATATGCCTCATATTCCACTACATCTGGAGTGGTGTCGTAATGGTAGTGGCCACCCCAGTTTTCAAAGGAAAAGGAGTGGAAGTGCTGCAGCCTCAGGTCGAGTCCCATGTCCTTGGTCACCAAAGTGCCCACGGCATTCAGCTGGGCGGGCATTTCGTAGAACTTTAGCCATTGTTGAATCTGCTCCTGGGTGTGAATCGGTGTCTTGCTGAAATCCCTCATCACATGCTGGTGGACACAGCCTTTTCTAACCACAAAGATTCCTCCCAGGCCAACTACCTTGTCACCATAGTGCTGCTCCAAACCCTTGCGAATGCAGTCCACAAAGTTTTCCTCACCAGTTCGCTGTTTAGCAGAGATTCTGAGCACATCACCTGGTTTTCCCTCGCTTAGGAATAAGTTCAGGATGAGGGCACAGCGTGGTTCGTTTTCGGGGATCCTTTCCAGAACACACTCCTCCTGATCTCCCCTTACAGTGGCCGTGTAACTGCCCTGCTTGAGTTCGTCCTTTTCGTTTAGGGAAAAATTAAAGATACCCTCGCAATTGGAGTGGCGAATGGGCCAAGGACCTGCTCCTGGACCAACAGCAAATATCTGGCCAGGTCCTTGAGCCTTTCGGGTGATCTCTTTCAGATTGTAGAGCTTCTCACGCTGCACCAAAGGACGTAAATAGGGTGGACCACCTGCTTCCAATAAAGTGGGTTTGCCACCCAGTCCACTCTTAACAAGGCCAAACTGGGAGTCCTTTAGATCCGGACAAGGACCAACACTAACATGAACTGAGGCAAAGTTGCCATTCAGGGCACCCTGTATAACTGGAGAGCAAGAGAAAAGCTTTATCTGAGACCTCAATTAGATGAGAACTATTTTTATCAACGCTTCGGGGCGATTCCACTCAGTAATGCTCACCTTTTTTTAGTTCTGAGAGGGTCGGCACATGGAGTGGTTTCTCCTCGAAGAGAAGCCCATCCGTTTGAAGGTGACTCTGGCTCATGTTATCTCTGCAAATATTGCGATATGAGTTCAGGGACTTGCCTTGCTGGAGGTACAATAGCGACTGACCAAAATACCATCGTCTGGTAAAAATGTCAGCTATTCGACCGCCTGTCATGATAATGCTGCACTGATACAGGGTTTCGACTGATGTTTAATTTTGTGGTGGAGCTAAAAAAATAATGTGGTTCTTCTAGTTTACCTATCAGTTTTATTTAACCTTGCCAGAAATTTTCTTTAGGCACTTGGCCTCCAGTTTTCTTCAGCTGTTTTACTGCCTATCATTTTAGTTTGTTTTTTTTTTGGCTAATTTATAAAGACTACTCTATTTTAAAGTTTTTATTTTGTTTATTTACAATTATTTATGGGGGGTTTTGGGGCAAATGGAAAAGTCATCTACAACTAGATATGAGAGATAAGATCTAGTCTCGTCCGACCTTGTGAGTGGCCTCGGGCTTGTCCACCCTCACCACCCGTTCAGCAACATTCAAGTAGGCCTCGTACTCCACAACATCGGGCGTGGTATCGTAATGGTAGTGACCACCCCAGTTGCTGAAGGAGAAGGAGTGGAAGTGCTGCAGGCGAAGGTCAAGGTCGTGCTCCTTGGTCACCAAAGTGCCCACGGCATTAAGCTGAGCAGGCATTTCGTAGAACTTGAGCCATTCGTTGACCTCCTCGTCGGTGTGGATGGGTGTCTTGCTGAAGTCCCGCATCACGTGCTGATGGGCAGCGCCCTTCTTGATCACGAAGATGCCTCCCAGACCCACCACCTTATCGCCGTAGTGGTTCTCCAGACCCTTGCGGATGCACTCGATGAAGTTCAGTTCGCCGGTGCGTTGCTTGGCGGTGATCTTCAGGACCTGACCGGGTTTCCCTTGGCTGAGGAAGAGGTTGAGGAGCAAAGCGCAGCGGGGCTCCGTGTGGGGGATCTTCTCCAGGACACACTCCTCCTGTTCCCCCCTCACCGTGGCAGTGTAGCTCCCATTCGTGAGCTCATCCTTCTCGCTCACCGACAGATTGAAGATGCCCTCGCAGTTGGATCCCCGGATTGGCCAAGGACCTGCTCCTGCGCCCACGGCAAAGATCTTGCCAGGACCCTGGATCTTGCGCGTGATCTCCTTGATGTTGTACAACTTATCGCGCTGCACCAAGGGCAGCAAAAAGGGTGGGCCTCCTGCCTCCAGCAGAGTTGGTTTGCCACCCAGTCCACTCTCCACCAGACCAAACTGCTGGGCCTTCAAATCCGGACAAGGACCCACACTCACGTCCACTTTGGCAAAGTTGGCGGTCAGGGCACCCTGTATAACTGGAGGAGAAGAGAGAAATCCATTAAAGCTTTATCTCGACCTCCATCTAGACGACATATAGCAAAAGCTATGCCGAAAAGCTTTTTCGGCCCAATCATATGTTTCTGTTTTGGACTGCTCAATGAAAACAGAAAACGCCAAACACAAAACACACAGTGTGCACAGTACACTGAAACGTCAGAACCGACCGAAAACCGGCTATGGAAAGTTCGGCACCGTTGTTGAAGGTCATTTGCACATGGCACTCGGAGCGAATATGGCACGTATTGTTATCTCGCGGATCTCTTGGAAATCAGAGTCAGCTTGGCTCACCGTTCTGCAGTTCCGACAATGGGGGCACATAAAGAGGCTTCTCCTCGAAGAGCAGTTGCTCGGTGCTCAGTTGGTTCTGGCTCATTTTGTCTGCTGCCCGGAGGTGTGTCCTAGTTACTTTACTCCTTTGCTGCGATTCTGGCCCCGTTCTGATTCAGGTTCTCGGCTCTGTTGGCTCCTTTCTCTCGGTCAGCGCAAAAGTCTACCGCTCGCTAGATCGGTGCAAACGCGACTGTGGGCTAACACCAGATGGGGTCTCGTATTTTAAAGTTGAGTGCTCGGCTCCCGGTTTGCCCTATAGTTAACATTGCTGGTCGTACAGGGTGTCTGCGGTGCGTGCATCCGTTGATAAGATAAACTCTTGTGCCGTATTTAGTTTAATTAGAGTCGAGAATCTGGTTCTTAAAGTTCTCAGGGGGAGAGGGATGGCACAATCCAACACCTCACACGCTTAATGCGCATGTCAGGAAGGCATATTTATGGTGCGGTTAATTCACTACAGTAGCCACTCCGTTTAATGACCCAACCTACCCTACCATTTGTTACATAGAGGCCTAAAAACTTTCCACTTCATTGTCGTCACTTTCACTGCCAGAAAAGGTTCTTAAGGGCTTAGGTTGGGGACCCTAAAATAACTGGTTGGTGCTCCATTTAATGGCCCACATTAGCATATTCTTTGTGGCAGCAAGAAAGTTGTTCTACCAACTGGTTCCATAATATATGCCTAATCAAATAAGTTAATTGCCGACCGATAAAGAAGATTTTTTTGGTTCTGCGTTTAGCAGAGGTAGTAAAATGCCTGTGGGGCACCTTTCACTGTAGCTCACTGATAAGTCAAGCCCTCTTTCGGCCGGTTGTCCACTGATAGTGCCCGTGGTTGGTTCTGCGATCGAGTTTTGTCATTTAGCGGTCACGTTTACTACGTCAGTGGGCCGCACCAGATAAGGGAATATGTGGTTTCGTTGACTATATAGCTCAAATACAGTTCACTTCGGGTGTGTCTCGGGTCAAGCCGCAAGTGCTGGGCGTACAAATCGTCCAAGGGCGCTAAATTGATGTATTGCCGGCTAATGAGCTGCCGCTGATTGGCTGGCCTGGATTTGTTTGATAGATACCATGAATTGGCAGTCTCAACGCCTCGCAGAGGAGCAATCTGGCTGTCCAGGATTATGGCCAAACTGGTCCGTGCAATCCATCATTTCGAAAATGCATGTATAGTTTATCATAATTACAAAGTTAGCCGATGAGCCATCTACAGGCATTTGTTCTAGGCGAACGAGGTCGCCAGCTTTAGAGAACTCGTTGCTGACCCAATTCCGATGGCCACTTCACTTTTTTCACGCTGGCTATTGGCCAAACTGGTTGGCAGAATTGTGTCAGCACCGAGATAGTTGCATCCATGCAGACATCCCCACTTACATGTGTTGTGTTCCATGTCCATGTCACATTAGGCAATGACTGACAGGCGCTGATCCGCGACTTTGTAATGGGCAATCGCATTGCATCGAGCAGGGGCGTGGACGGGGCCGAGGAGGGAGCCGCCGGCGAGGGGAACTCCAGGTTCAATACGCGCCGTCGATACCAGCAGCACAAGAGGGAATACTGCCTGCAGAACGAGTACCGCTCCAAGACCCTGCCCGCCCGCCATCCCCACCACGATCCCCAGAGCCCACACAAATCCGACCAGGAGCGATTGGGCTCAAGCAGTTGCTTGGGGGCCGGACAGAGTGCCTCCAACAATGCAACACCGCACAATGGAGAGACGTCGAGGGTGCTGTTTCTGCTCTACTTGATACACCGCACCTGGAACGTGGTCATGGACACGATGGACTCACGCACTAAAAGGTAAGACTTCATTTGTTCCGATTCTCAAGTATTATGCTGTTATGACACTAGCTTTATAATTGCAAACTGATTGGATTTATTATGCGAGTAAAATAACTAAATTTTTTAATTAACATCTAAACAGAATTGGGTTCGACTTCATATTACACAGCACTTATCGTAATAACAGATCGTTTGAACACTTTAATAGCAATCATAGTAAATTGAACAAGGCAAGCGGTTGAAGCAGTCCATTAATGTACTAAGCATTTTGTCTCAAAAAGAATTATAATTTGTTTAGCAAACTTCCTCCAACGAAATATTTTTATAAATGAAAGATTTGGTTAATTACTTCTGCAAACAAATCAAGACAAATGGGCAAATGTCATAACACCTAAAACCAGTGTCATAATACCTTAACTAATTTTTTGACTTTCAGCAATCGTTCACCGCGCGGGGGTTCCCCGCCAAAAGAAGCTCCCGTGGATATTGAACTCCAGCCGCGACCTCTCGATGAGGAGTGCTCCATTGGCATCACCGACTTGGACGCATCTTCGTACTGCTCCCAGTATTCTTGCTGCAGCTGCAGCTACTGCGAAGTGGACACAGCTGGGACACAGACAAATGTCTACAGCTCCATTGGCGACGACTACTCCCTGGACTCCATGTACGAAGCGGGAAAGTCAATTGTTGACAGGTAAGCATAACAAACTATTCAAAATATTCAGCCATAGCTGGCAGCTTGTGTCAGCCACAAATATATTGCATACTTTCAGGCTTTAGTAAAGCCAAAAAACATAAAGCCATAAAAAAGTGCTGCCTTAATTTATGCTGAAAGTTTTTGTTATTGTATATAATTTTTGTTATATTTAAAAAAAGGAAATTTATCCTTTCCCAAGTAAAAATATACTCTGCTATCTTAAATGGTAGCACAGATAGGCGGTATCTTTAAAACAATATAAGAATTAGTCGTCTATATTTGTAGATAAGATTGAGGACTTGAGGTTCGGTGACAGCTTTTACTTAATGACGTTATGGCTTTATGAGAAATTGTATAGCCTAAATATAAATAAATACTCATTGATATCTACGACAATGCTTATAATCAATTAACTTAGGTAGCGATTCGATTTGGTATTGTTTACAAATAGACTGCATTTGCTGCTAAATTTTCCATAATGGGACTTAATTAAAATTATCGATCGCTTTGTCAAAATGGAGTTCGTATCAGTTCGCGTGAAGGCGATAACTCCTTTATCAGTCGAATATTTCGCTATAAAAACTCGAAGCTTCTCTTGGTTGGACATCAGTTTTCAACATGAAGGCTTTCATCGTTTTGGTAGCTCTGGCTTTCGCCGCTCCCGCTCTTGGTCGCACCATGGACCGTTGCTCCTTGGCCCGCGAGATGTCCAACCTGGGCGTTCCTCGTGACCAGCTGAACAAGTGGGCCTGCATCGCCGAACACGAGAGCTCCTACCGCACCGGAGTGGTGGGACCTGAGAACTACAACGGCTCCAACGACTACGGCATCTTCCAGATTAACGACTACTACTGGTGCGCTCCTCCCAGCGGTCGCTTCTCCTACAACGAGTGCGGTCTGAGCTGCAACGCCCTGTTGAGCGACGACATCACCAACTCCGTCCGTTGTGCCCAGAAGGTCCTCAGCCAGCAGGGATGGTCCGCCTGGTCCACCTGGCACTACTGCAGCGGATGGTTGCCGTCCATCGATGATTGCTTCTAAGCTATAGTTCCGATTTCCCAGTAAAGACATCTTGATTTGCAAAATTTGGTTCAATTTGAATGGGCCATGAGTTTCCACAATATTCTAGCTAATAAACATTGTCTTTGTAGTCGGAGCATTAAAGATGCTTAACAGCCCTAATCATTCTATAACATACATTAGACTAGCATGTGCGTGGTTGCTGCTTAAAAGGAACAAAAGTTAAAGTTAAGTTTAGCTAACCAATTACCAGTAGGAGTATAGACGCTCATTATTCTCTTTGCTGAAAATTTTGCAGATTTTTAATTTCATTGAAATAATGAAAGTAAAGCTTTAAGATAAAGCCAGAATCATCCAATTGCCGGGATAGTCCACCTGGTCATAATGGATTTTCTGCAATGGCTCTCTGTCCTCAATCAATGATTCCAAGCCTCTAAGCATTCATATTGATTTCCTAGTAAAGACACTTTGATTTTCTAAATTTGGTTCAATTCTAATGGGGCTTGGGTTGCCACATTCTCCAAACTAATCACAGTTTGTGGTCATGCTCTGAGAATTGAAGATTCCCCCAGGCGCTTGACAGTCTTCATTAATTTGGAGGTGTGCAGTTGCTACTGTGGCTCTAAAGTGGGGGTCTTATAAAAGAAATCTTATAAAATAAGTCTTATACGAAAACCCGAGAGAGAGAAAAGTAGCAATCACGATTGCTTCTTCGGCTCCGACTTCGGTTTTTAAACTCGTCTTGGGTTCAGGCCAAGTCTGCGGCTTCGGATCAGTCGGTGCGTGACTTTTGTTTGAAGCGGACGTTACGATCGCAGATTTCGGACATAAAACTCTGTTTCGGTTAGCAATTAGGCGAACGATGGCTTAGCTAGATGTTCCTGAGGTCTAGCCAAGTTCAATCGATAGGCTTTTAGTGCGGCAACCAGAGTGTGCATGATCCTCTGGTCCTGTGGTGAACTCCACATTCAAACACCTCGCGCACAGTTACGTGTTACTGACGATTACGCGATATGAATTTTCCTATTGTGTATTCTCGGAAGAAACGAGTTTGATTGGATAGAAAAGTGCGGTATTGACACCCGGCCCCCTGTTTTCCCCCACCCGTTTCTTGGCTAACAGCTAACAGCATCGCGAGTGGAGTGCACTAACGGTAAAACGAGTACTGGACCCGGCTAGAACTGGCCCCAACTTGGCCTATTGCAGCATCCACCATAATAATAACACCACACCGAGTGGTTCTTGCCTGCCAGTTTGCTTCGTGCTAATCTTCTCAATTTATGTTTCTTGTTCGATGACGACGCAAAGTGCAGCATGAAAGTCGATTCGAATGCGAAAAGTGTGTGTGTTAGTTAGCCAACGAATTTGCGAACGTTCTTCTGCATTGGCCCAATTTGGAATTGTGTCAATACGCTGTACCTGGTTTCAATTGGATTTCGGAGAGCGGTCCACGAAGACCAGAATCTGGAGTTGCAGCGGCCTAGGCAAAATAGGTAAGCCAGTGAGGAGTAGAAAAACCCGAACTAGTTAACCAACTAAGTCAGGGGGTCGAATGGAGTCCAGGGCTTTCGTTACTCACTCGCTCGGAAGACCCACTTGGTCAAGATCTAGATGGGATTTTTTCGGCTCTGACTTATGCATATGGTAATGGGCTCCGACTTTCTTTTAACTGCTGCCCAAATCTAGATATGTAAATCCCTATGTGGGTAGCTCTGACATTGAACTGTGACGCCCACATCAAGCCGAGCTAGAAAGAAACTCTCGAGAATACCGAGAAAAAGAACTCCGGGGGAAAAAAAAACAATAAAAAGTCGTTAATGCTGGTGCGTGTGCGTTATAAAAGTATGAAAACAAATTACGTTTAACTGTACTCATGGAAAATTGAAGTGAAAATTGAATTGGCTGAGGCACGAGACTTCAAAGTCTTCGACGCAGCCCCAATCCGAGTAACAATGCCACTTTGTCCAGAGACAAAGAAGAGGCCACAAAAGCAACCAACGGGAGGGAAACGCGGAGATTGTAAATAAATAAATAACAGTCATAAAGACAGGCAAACCCAAAAAAATGGAAAAAAAAAGCGAGTGTATGCCGAACTACAGAAAAATCTGTTCCGGTCTGATTTAACAATTGTTAAACAGCTTATGCATTGGCCATGGTCTAGAGTATAGAGTCTAGGGGGCGGGGTCGGAGGAGTAGGTGGCCATATGGCTTACACGCAACCCAGCGAGTGGCCAACTTACTTTCAGCTTTAACCGAAAAAGAAATTTCTTTCTTCACGCGATTTTTGCGGTCGGCTGAGACATTCTTTTTCGCGCCACCCCATATAACCAAAGTCTTCCTTCTTTTGAAAATCACCTCAAAAGCCACATTAGCCGGGCCATCAACAGATGTTGGACACCTTGACGGGCCCTGACAAATGAAGCAATTGGTGGATTGGGTAACCGCACTGGGGCAATAAGCAGTGGGGCATTGTGGACCCGATTGGAATGGACGGGGCCCTGAGCCCTGGGCTTTTGTTAGAGACCCCAGACTAATTGAAGCCAATGGGCCACCAAAAACCGAGAAGCAGAAAGGCCATAATTGAGATCAGAGGCCAATTGGCCAGACAAACAATCCTCCATATCACAAAAGCTGCTTCCACCGATTTGCATCCATTTAGAGCAGGTGGACTTGAAACCATGGCGACGTCAAGTCAACTGTGAGGGGATTCACAGCCGAATCGCCGTAATACTTCATCCATATTATCGAGATACTCCACTGAAATTATCAATGGTATTATCAATATGGTCCGATTTTCCTGCGATTCCTTTCGACACGTCCAGATAACCCGTCCATTGAATACAAATACTCAAGATAACCACTTGGCCACTCCGGCTATAAAAGCGCACTGCTTTCCGGGATCTGATATCAGTTTCACCATGAAGGCCTTCATCGTTCTGGTTGCTCTGGCTTGTGCCGCCCCTGCTTTTGCTCGCACCATGGACCGTTGCTCCTTGGCCCGCGAGATGTCCAACCTGGGCGTTCCTCGTGACCAGCTGGACAAGTGGACCTGCATCGCCGAGCACGAGAGCTCCTACCGCACTGGAGTGGTGGGACCTGAGAACTGGAACGGATCCAACGACTACGGACTCTTCCAGATCAACGACTACTACTGGTGCGCTCCTCCCAGCGGTCGCTTCTCCTACAACGAGTGCGGTCTGAGCTGCAACGCCCTGTTGAGCGACGACATCACCAACTCCGTCCGTTGCGCCCAGAAGGTCCTCAGCCAGCAGGGATGGTCCGCCTGGTCCACCTGGCACTACTGCAGCGGATGGTTGCCATCCATCGATAGCTGCTTCTAAACCGATTTTGACCCCGAATAAAATGATTGCATAAAACAACATCTTCTGATCTATTACCCATTAGAAATTATTTGATTTAAACAAGATGTGAAGAGAATAGCCTCTGATTAGATTTCCCTTTAACAGTCTGAAACGTTTATGGTTTGCATTTTTTAATGCTTCGTTTGGCCGAGATACTTTCCAATCTACTAAACAGAATATGCTTATTTAGTTGGAATTCGCTTATCTAAGTGATAAAGCCATAAATATCAGTACGAAGTTAGAAACTTTTGCACAGCCAACATAAAATATATATCTTTTCTCCAATAGAAAGTAAACTTAATGCTTCGCCTGACAGACAGCTAAAAAATGACAGCGGGTCAAAGCCAAATAATATGCAGACGCAGACAAATTCATTATAATTCCAATCAGCTTCGACGTGAGGCTCGAACCAGTCAAACTGGTAGCTCAATGACTCTAAATTTAAATATACAAAACTTCAAGCAAATAATGCAAACTTCCGTCTCCACCACGAGAGAACTTAAAAATTGGCGAATACAATAATGTCATAACGATTATACAAATTTTTTGAGCCTCTGGCTTGTTTGGAATTGAGCTCACGATAGGCGATTATTAAACGATTCGAATTTTATTGCCTTGGGGTACAATTGAGGCTTGGAAAACATCAAAATTAGGAGAAAGCTGGGCAAAACAAAGGAATTAAGCTATAAAATTGTTTTCATTGCCAGTCAGCGAATTATACTTTAAGCTTTTTAGGTTCCAGGTATTAGCAAAAATACAGTTAATCGGGGATGGGCCAGAAATCTATGATGATTTTCAGGAGAGTTGGTTTGAAACAGATCCTTGGAAATTCGTCGGAATTTATAGAGAATTGGTTTTGGTTTAAAGTAAAGTTAAGTTCTTTGAAAAGTTAAAGTTCTGAGATACCAAAACTTGGAATGTTTTGACTTGCGTCTGAAATTTAATTGGAAGTTATAGAATTCCTGAAACAAACTAGGCACTTGATATAAACAACCATGAGTTTAAGGTTTTATGCAATCATTTATTCAGGGTCAAGATCAGTTTAGAAGCAGCTGTCGATGGATGGCAGCCATCCACTGCAGTAGTGCCAGGTGGACCAGGCGGACCATCCCTGCTGGCTGAGGACCTTCTGGGCACAACGGACGGAGTTGGTGATGTCGTCGCTCAACAGGGCGTTGCAGCTCAGACCGCACTCGTTGTAGGAGAAGCGACCGCTGGGAGGAGCGCACCAGTAGTAGTCGTTGATCTGGAAGAGGCCGTAGTCGTTGGATCCGTTCCAGTTCTCAGGTCCCACCACTCCGGTGCGGTAGGAGCTCTCGTGCTCGGCGATGCAGGTCCACTTGTCCAACTGGTCACGAGGAACGCCCAGGTTGGACATCTCGCGGGCCAGGGAACAACGGTCCATGGTGCGAGCAAAAGCAGGGGCGGCACAAGCCAGAGCTACGAGAACGATGAAGGCCTTCATGATTTCAATTGAAACTGATGTCGAAAGGGAGAGTGGGCGCCTATTTTATAGGACTTCATTATCTCAAGAAGTAGATCTTCACAATGTTACTATCTCAAGTGAGCTTGAAGCCCCTAGTTACACTCTTATCGCAATTATGCACGAGACAATTAATAACTGTGTATTTAAAATGGCCAGACCAAATATTATTAATCTATAGCGTTTATCAGCCATTACTAAATGGTTCGAAGCCGCGCCTTAAAAACATTAGAGTAATGCAAGCTTTTTTCAGACACGATTAGCCTCATCTTTGCCAGACTCTTGGGTTTTTAGAGCAAGTTATATTAATTTTTCAGCTTAAACGTTTGCCTCTTCAAGCCATTAACCTTGTTAGCATCTCCGCTACCTCTGGAGTGGGCAATTACGAGTCTTCAGTGGGCAGAAGGTACGGGCTACTCAAGCTAAACATTTAGCTCTACTTTAGTGCACTTGAGTGAGCTGTATCTAGATTGTTAGTTTGAGGCGCAGACCTCAAAAGAACTCTATTTGGCCCGGGCTTGCTCATCTCTTGTAACGGGCATGCGTTCGATCGTAAAACCAGCGACTCGTCAACGACCCCAAGGCTACCACACATCATCAACAGTCAACAACTCCAGTGCACATGGCTTTCTCGGTGGATGGAGGTACTGGCTCTGTCTTGAAGTAAGACTCTGACTAACGACCCGACCACAAGTATGCAAACTACGAAGCCGCAGTCAGTGCAGGCTGTTACATTAACCCCATTCGCTGTTTCTACGGGGCGGGGTTATTCGCTAGCGGTATTCCTGGGGTTACCAATAAGCCTACACTAGTCAGTCGCCTGGGGAGCCAGCACAGATTTCCACGGATTTCTGCAATGCCAAGAAAGTTGTTAACCTTTCGCGTGTGGCTAACAGCAAAGACAAATGACAAAAGGCTACTGTTGAGGCATTCGAAAGATGGGAGTTGGGAGATTTTTAGGAGGGGGATAGGGGATTGCTAAGTCGCTTCAGGTTGTCAGAGCTCTCCAGCATCCAGCATCCAAGTGTGACCTTCTTAGAGCCCCATGAATTATAGATGAATTCATAAATTAATGCTAATTTGTGAATGAGTGGAGCGCTCAACGTCGATGAGTTGTCGATTCTTTTGTCGGAGAAGAATGCTTATCACTTTTACTTTTTGCTGATTTATCGAGACGCCGCAGAATAACTAATGGCTTTTCTTTCCCCAAAGTGTGTCAGCTAACAGTTCTGACCAACAAGAATTTTCTGTCGACCAGACCTCATTGCATATGCATGAGTTCGCTTCGGAACTTTGTGCCTTCGGTGCTCACAATAAGCCCAGGCCAATTAAACCTCATTTCCATTCAACTCGTCGCTAATTGTCAGCCAAACTTTGAGTTGAAAACTGTTAGGATAATGGCTAAGAATCTTGAAAGATAAGACGAGAGGCCGCCATAGCGGGTCTTCCCCGGCTCAACGGTTTTCCATACCATTTAAAAAATTACTATCAAGACTGATAAAATGGCTAACGTCAAAGGAATTTGTAAACAAACATTTGTGATAAGGCTCAATGATCAATCTGCTTCATGCTCATTCAAAACCCTTCGGGCCGTATCGTCAAATTTTCATCGTAGACGAATTGACAGCCCCAATATACTTATCGCCTTATCACCACTTGAGTGTTCCTTTGCTCCCCGCGATAAGGTTCCTCCGTCAGGTGTATAAAAGCGCCCATTGCGAGGACCTCACCATCAGTTTACTTAGGTATTCAAATCAAAATGAAGGCTTTCATCGTTCTGGTTGCTCTGGCTTGTGCCGCCCCTGCTTTTGCCCGCACCATGGACCGTTGCTCCCTGGCCCGCGAGATGTCCAACCTGGGCGTTCCTCGTGACCAGCTGGACAAGTGGACCTGCATCGCCGAGCACGAGAGCTCCTACCGCACCGGAGTGGTGGGTCCCGAGAACTGGAACGGCTCCAACGACTACGGCCTCTTCCAGATCAACGACTACTACTGGTGCGCTCCTCCCAGCGGTCGCTTCTCCTACAACGAGTGCGGTCTGAGCTGCAACGCCCTGTTGAGCGACGACATCACCAACTCCGTCCGTTGCGCCCAGAAGGTCCTCAGCCAGCAGGGATGGTCCGCCTGGTCCACCTGGCACTACTGCAGTGGATGGTTGCCATCCATCGACAGCTGCTTCTAAACCTATTTTGACCCTGAATAAACATTTTACAAAAAACTATATCCCTAAGCTCGTTACTTCTTTTGAATGCTCAAAAAGGTCACCCATCTTTCACTCTATTTCAAAAAGTATAAGTCATAGAATATACTTCTACCATATGATCTTTTATTGTTTTATAGAAACTTTAAGTTAGCGAATTATTAAATTTGAAAGTTAAAATGTATTCCCCTAAAAACATTTCGTAGACACTTTTAAATTTCACCCAATATTTTCTTCTTTAAACTCAGGGGTGATATTTGCGATTGATGACTCTGTCAAAAGTTTTGCATGATCAGATCACTTTCTAAGTTCGTGAATAGAATTTTATTGAAATTCGCCAATCAACTTGAGAGAGTTTTGCTTCGGCAAAGAGACATAAATATATGCGCCAAATAAAATGAACATTTTTAAAACAAACAAAGATGAAAGCATCTGATGACCATAAAATTAGCTAGTCGCTTTCTGCAACTTCTTTTTCGTAGAAAGTAAACTTGAAGCGCCGACTGTCAGCGGGTTAAAGTCAAAAAATAGCCCCACCTAGGCATATTCATTATAACTCCATTGAGCGGGGTCTTGTCTTTGACTGTGTCCCAAACCAGTCAGACTGGTGCCTCTTGAGCGCAGAACGCGACAATGATAATTTAAAATTTAAATTTGAAAAGGCTCAGAGCCAAACTTCCGTCTCATGTACTTGAAAAGTCAACTGCAGAGCTTTAAAAACAATAATGTCGTATCGTTTATAGAAATGACTAAGAGCCTGAGGCTTCCACGAAACAAATACTGTGCACACGATTTGAAATTATTTGTCGATAGGAATCGCATTGCCTTGGGGGTGTAATTCGGATTTTTAAGCGAGGGAAAGTGAAAATCAAAAGATCAACAAATCATTTTCTGCCTAAATCATCTTCATTTCAAATATCTGAAGACAAATCTGTAGAAAAAGTCCTAAAATTTGCTTTTGATTACAGAAATTGATTTTGGTTAAATCATATTTATTTCAAATATCTGTAGACAAATCTGAAGAAAAGGTTCTCCAATTTGTTTTTAATTACAGTAGCTATTTTTTTTTACGGGAACCGTATTTTAGGGTCGTGTCAATAAATTTGATCTAATTTGTAACTCTATGATAATGCAGTGTTTTTAATTTGTGCTTACATCCCTTGTTTACATTTACAATTTGGGAATATTTTAATTTATTTTCTTTAAAACTTATTATAAAATAATTTGAAAATATTAGCCTTGATTTTTTGTTTACTTTTAAAATCAAAACATACTGCGGAATACCATATCTGCTGATTTTATCAGGACTAGACCCTTATTAAAAAAGTTAGACTCATATCAGCTTACATGTGCGAGATAAGTCCTTTATCACTGTATAATTTAGCTATAAAAGCTCAACGCGATGTCAGTTCGACATTAGATTTGCAAATTGTAAGCATGAAGGCCTTCATTGTTTTGGTAGCTCTGGCTTGTGCCGCCCCTGCTTTCGCTCGCACCATGGACCGTTGCTCCCTGGCCCGCGAGATGTCCAACCTGGGCGTTCCTCGTGACCAGCTGGACAAGTGGACCTGCATCGCCGAGCACGAGAGCTCCTACCGCACCGGAGTGGTGGGACCTGAGAACTGGAACGGCTCCAACGACTACGGCCTCTTCCAGATCAACGACTACTACTGGTGTGCTCCTCCCAGCGGTCGCTTCTCCTACAACGAGTGCGGTCTGAGCTGCAACGCCCTGTTGAGCGACGACATCACCAACTCCGTCCGTTGTGCCCAGAAGGTCCTCAGCCAGCAGGGATGGTCCGCCTGGTCCACCTGGCACTACTGCAGCGGATGGCTGCCATCCATCGATAGCTGCTTCTAAGCTCCTTTTCATTTCCCTTCTGACGCCTAATAAATATCGATCTAAACTAAAGACTTGTCTTCTGACATTCTTAAAAATTGTTTCCTAGGCGGTGATATATTGAGTTATTACAAGTCATATTTCTTTGGCTTTGCTCAATAGGAGTAATCAGACATTTCTTTATATCAGAGTTTACAGTTCTAAACATTGGCTTGAAAGATTCTTTGGTGATTTTCTTTCTCCACACACTTTCTAAATGGAAGAAAATCGAAGAAAGAGCGACAGCTTCCCTTCCACTCGCCACAGGCCGATGACTTTGAGTTGGACCGGTCAATGAATTCTTAATGTGGCCGGCGCAGTGGGCAATAAATTATACAAGTAGCCGTCTCTCACTCTGGTGATAAACGTACCTAAGCTGGGCACCATTTCCACATCTCCACATCTCAGAACGGGAACGGGAACCCAGAGTTTGTCCAAAGGAAGTGGAAACGCACAGACAAAGACCCTCTGCTGAGTGCTGTGGGATTGGGGCTCACAGTGATCGTCTGAGGAACAGGCTAAAACAAAGCAGGAAACCAAAGACCGGAAAATTATACCATTCCTGGATGCGGTGGGGGAATGCCAGAAGACCTCTGGTAAAGTGCCTGCCCGAGTGTTTCCTATAATCTGAGCACATTAGCACAAGTCGAGTTGGAAATGCATAAGTAATTGCCCCGAGGTTGAGGTTCGCCGCCCTCTGGAGCGACATTGCGTGGGTCAGGCTAAAAACAATTGCTGGAAGTCACTCTAGCGTTAAGTTATGATGGTCTACAGATAACCACACAACGTCGGAGCCAACTCACCGCAATGAGGATGGGTCTTTGGAGTGAGGTTTACACTTGGTTTGTGGCCCATCTAATTGGTCTGAGGAGCAATGTATGACAGATAGAAGAAATTGGGAGAAGGGCTGCTTGGGAAACAGGTTACTGGAGAACAAAGTCATGAAAATGTCGAGGGTTAAGAGCTAAGTTTAATAAATACTTTACTAAGGAAGTGCGAACTTCGTTTGGCGGACTAAATTATTATACAGATGATTCGTAGAAAAAATAAAGGCAAAAAAAAAACACTTCTAAATTACCTTAAACATATTTTAGACCAACAGATTAACCCGAGTTCTGATACACAATTTTATAATAATTGAATAGTTCGAGGGTTAACAAAAAAGTGTTTAGAAAAATAAATAGACCATTAATCAAAAGGGTAGAAATGATAAGAACAGAAATCTAAACGCTTAAGTGAATAAGGATCCCCAAAATGACGAGGCATAATCCTCTAAAAACCCCCAAAACATTGCAGAGATATTGCCTGATAGTAGAAAGTTAGAAAACTGGAAATGGGCTCTCCAAAAACCAACGAATTTAGCTATTCATGCGATTTTCATTAAGATACGAGTGCGTAATTAAATTATCAATGGTACGCCTCGAGCCGACATATCTTCAGACAATTTTCCACTTGGAATATGGGCACGGAACCGATGCCACAAATTGTACAAATCGCTTAGTCCGATAGCGGATATCTGTAAAACCGACGGGGGTTTACTTTTATCAGTGCACGAGTTCCTCGAGAGTCTCGAAGAAAATGGCCGATAGCCAGTGAAGTCAAAGTCGAAATCTCAGAGTCGCAGTCGGCTTCCCCATTTACCGGAGTCAACAGTGTGTGGACGAGATTGCCGGGGATCGCTTGAGTGATCTGGAATGTTCTGGGACAGGATCTGATTACCAGACATGTGATGGGTCTGTCTTCCGAACGGGGTGAGTCTTCTGTGGATGTTCAGGCCATGGCTGAACTTGCACAATCCCGAAATGATCGTATTACTATTTTTCCGCCCGGTTAAGTTAACATGATCTTGAGCGGCCATTGTCAATGGCAGGCCAACTGCGACGTAGAGCTGGTGACACTAGGTTCCCCTGGATTTGAGCTACTTTCGGCATCAATTACCTGTCACAAACTCGGCTCACAAATTACAAACATTTCTCTCTGACAGCCCCAAAACGCAACTGTGTCAAAAGGCAAGCTCCAGAGACTCGAAGACCCCGCTGCGATATAGTTTCAACAACATAAAAACCTTAATTATATTATTTGACAGCTGGGGCCTGCTGATACATAACCTCGGGCGGGCCGGTGCTCTGCAATCTGCGGCCAAACAAATCCCAGTGAAAACTATAATGAGCGTTGGAAAATCTTTTCCCAAAAACAGCCCACTGAAGAAAACCATTTTAATTTAGAGTCAAGCGCGAAGCCGTCAAGCATGACAGTCGTCAGTGCACTCAGAAAAATGTTTGCCTAAAACTAACTAAATAGCTATGTTAACTGGAAGTCTATTTATTTTAAAATAAATTAAACAGAGGAGAAAAAAATGAATTATTAAATTCTTTATAGTTTCTATAAATGAAATATTTTCTTCTTTTCAAAACAGTTATGTTAAAGAAAAATTAAACAGAGGAGAAAGCAATACGATAATACTTAATTCAAATTTTTATAATTTATGTTATGTTAAAACACAAGTTCTAGTTCTTTGTGCAAAGATTAACTGACTAGCAGAATTTTAAATACATTTATATTCACAATAAAATTTTTTAGAAAACATTTAGATTGTTTATTTCAATATTATAAACAGGGCTGTTTTTTGGATTACCAAATTTACGTCATAATATTTTTCTGAGTGCACAATTCAGTCGACAATCAAAAAGATGACAAAAGTCGGAGATGGGCGATGCGATCTGGGGGCATAGCTCACGGGAGCTGACAGGTTTGGGAAATCTGTAGGAATCTCTTTGGAGAGATCTCTGACAGCTGAAAAGTGGCCACATTTCTCTCCGGCTTTGTCGGTTGCTAAATTCTCCTAATAGTTTTATCTCTGAGTGAGTGTGGGTAAATTTTAGCCACAAACAAATGGCAAAACAGAAATGCAAATGGGCTAAAGAAATGGAACTGCCATGAGAACTTTTGCATGTCGGCCTGTCAGCGGTGACTTAATCTCTGGCATCATCGTCAGCGAATGCCACACAAATGCAAAGCAAGGCAAAGCCCACATCCGATCCCAAACACTGGATTTGTTTGTGGTGTCTCTGCCAAACTGGGTGTCAGCTGGGCAGATCTTCTCGTGTGTTTTCGCCAGCTTGTGTAACAATTTGGCAAGGTGTCGGCTCAACACGAGAAGAGAAACTTTTCCCATTTCCATGGAATCTTCTTAATTTTATGAGCTGTCCGAAATGCTTTTCGGTATGGTGTTTGATGGTGTTCTCCACGCGGGAAAGTCGCGGCTGTAGAATAATTGAGCGGGGAGAAACCCAAAGTAAGTCCAAGCCAAGGAATGTCATTCAACCGACACCCTTGAGAATAGCGCTACAAATTAATACATTAGGCTCTAGGCTGACTCGTACTTGTCTTTGCCATCTGGCCAGGCCTAAACGAACTCTAAATGGCAAAGTTGATCTCCAGCGATTAGCCGCAAATGGCAATCCCATAGACCTACATCATGTCTCTGCTTTTTTTCGCCTTGTGGTCTGCCATAGATGTAATTGAATCGAAATTGTTTTCAATCGCACCAAAGTCCGTTGGCACTTGCGAGACATTAAGAGTTTTCAACGAGATACATTGATAAACGCAGCGATAACGGCAACTTTTCATACGTAATTTGTTTTATGCCTGGAAATTAAATTAACTTGTTTACCAGCCATTTGCCATTTGCTATTTGCTGGCCAACACTGAAGCTCCGCTTTGCGGGCAGTAATGTCTAATAGATTTCAGTCGCTTTGGCCAGGCCAACTGTCATAATGACTCTGTTATGTGTGGGCCATTATATAAAATTTCACTTTTTGAGCCAAAAAGGCTCTCCATTTTCCTCTGGCGACAGTTTTGCAATTGCTTAAAGATCACGAGTCAATTACACTTAGGAATAACGTGTTGCTAAATATATATAACTCGAACAAAGACTAGATATTCATGAAATAAATTTGCTTTACTCTATTGCAAATTTAAAGTTTCACGGGTGTTATTCAACAATATATTTTTTCAACAAACATGAATACAATATAAAGACATTGTGGCTCAAAATATTATATTATCTATGTTGAAGAAACTTTTTGTCACAGAAAGGAAAATCATTGTAAAGTTTTCTAAAAATAGTCCTTTGTTAAGAGAAGTTTGTAAAGGACTTAATTTTAATTTTTTTTTGGGATTACTTTTCTGTTGAGCACATCCTCGTTTATAGGTATATTTTAGAAGCAATTATTGATCGAGGGCAGAGATCCACTGCAGTATTTCCAGGTGGACCAGGCAGTCCATCCCTGCTGGCGCTGAACCTCCTGGGCACATCTCACCGAGTTGGTAATATCATCGGTCAAGAGGGCATTGCAGCTCATACCACACGCATTATAAGAAAAGCGACCGTCGGCCGGCTTGCACCAGTACTTGTTGTTGATTTGGAAGATCCCGTAGTCGTTGGATCCATTGGAGTTGGCCGGACCCACCACTCCGGTGCGGTATGAGCTCTCGTGCTGGGCGATGCAGGCCCACTTGGCCAGCTGGTCACGGGGAACCCCCAGATTGGCCATCTCCCGGGCCAACGAACAACGATCCATCGTTCGGGCCTGGGTGGCAACTGCAGTCAGGGCCAGGACACAAATCACAAAGAAAGCTTTCATCTTGTTGACAGTGGATTCCAATCACTTACTGATTATTCGATCTAACGTTTCAAAATATTTATACCCGAGAGTATATATTGTAGAACTATTTGAATACTTCGAGAGATTAATCAGTATTTACCTATAATTAGCTTTCAACTCGTTGATAGTGGATTGCAATCTCTTACTGATTATTCGATCTAACATCTCGAAATATGTATACCCAAGTCGTTGCAGTTGATTAAACATTTGCGTACTATTTGAATACTTTGAGAGATCAATCAGTATATTTACCTATAATTAGAGGGGCTAATAAGGTGACATTCTAATACAATGTTGGTAGTAAAATCTACCGGACCGTTAAATTAAATGTTCCATAAACTACTTATTTTCAATTACCCAAGAAAAAAGCACACACTTTTTTAAGGAGCTTAAGATTATTTTACCTAACATAATATATTATGAAAATTGAATAAATTTACTTTTATTAACCTAGGTGTTAATTAAAAAATTTAAAACAAGAAATTTTTTTCTTTCAATTAGTACTGAAAATCTCTTAAAATCTTAAGTGAATATCTCAAATATTTTATATGTTTCTACTGCGTTTTAGGAAGTCTTCTGCAAATTATTTTGTAGACTATCTGTGCTACAATTCTCTCTGTTTTGTTAGCAACCTAACCAGTTAAATGTGGTTTTTAAATATTATACATATCGAATAATCTCCGTACTCAACAAAAGCAATTGAAGTACCCCAAAAATACGGAAGAGTTTGTCGTCCAGATATGGCAGTTCCTTCACACTCAAGCAGACAATCTACGCATTGAATAAATCCAAGCAACTCGATCTGTATCTCAGCTTTGTGCGTAAGAGATCCATTCGGCTGTAGTTAGCTGTCTTCCGAAAGCTATTCGAAATATTTATCTCTAATATAGTAGGCATTGTTTTGGCCATTTCTCGGTGGGTCCCTGCTCACGCAACTCGGGTGGGGTTGCATGTGGGGGCTAATTATTCAACGTTATTCATTGTGCGGCATTCGAGCTATTCGAGTCTGGAAATTGCAGTACATAGCTCTTTCTTTCGCCCAGACAAATTCCCATCTTTTGCACAGCCCAAGTTTAATGTCCGACTTTGAAGTGGTGCGCCGTGGAGTGGAGTCGCCGGTTTAATGGCGAAACAGCTCCACTTGACTGCAGCTATTAGCCCCCGGTTGTGGTCTGGTTTATGGCCGAGCCGAATGTGTGATTAATCATCTGGATTACCACTTGGGCGGTTCCAGAGCTCTATCTCCATTTTTCGGCTACTCGAACTCAATGGGCTCTCTAGGCAGCACAATGAGCCCCTTCTAAACCAATTCAACCAGCCCATCGTCATTGTTGATATAACAGCAATTATGCTAATCAGTTTGAAGGCGCGTCGAGGTCTCTACCTTTCTCCTACATTCAATGAACTTCAGCAAACACAAACGATGACGAAACTTGGTTAACACTCGATTTTCAAGGTAGTTGATAGTGGCTTATCAGGGGAAAGCTCTATGACCTCCATTGAAAACCCGAGCCCAAAACTATGCAGCAATTGCTGGAGCAATGTTCTTTTGTATTCTTTGAGATAGAACCCTCTGATGTACTCATTTCACAGATAAAGTTGTTTTGCTCCCCAACGAAATATTTAAATCCGTCTATATTAATTATATTTCTATCTTTGAGTGTTCTAACGTTAAGAACTGATAGGCCCACAAAGCTGGGGGCCAATTTTGCATAAATACCCATGACAGAAATAGAGAAAGTCAAACAGTTTTGTTTAAACAAATCGACATGAAGGCTTTCTTTGTTCTGGTGGCTCTGGCTATTGCCGCTCCTGCCCTGGCTGGTCGTACCATGGACCGTTGCTCCCTGGCGCGCGAGATGTCCGACCTGGGTGTTCCTCGTGACCAACTGGACAAGTGGACCTGCATTGCCCAGCACGAGAGCGACTACCGCACCTGGGTGGTGGGACCCGCCAACTCCGACGGCTCCAACGACTACGGCATCTTCCAGATCAACGATCTTTACTGGTGCCAGGCCGATGGTCGCTTCTCCTACAACGAGTGCGGTCTGAGCTGCAACGCCCTGTTGAGCGACGACATCACCAACTCCGTCCGTTGTGCCCAGAAGGTCCTCAGCCAGCAGGGATGGTCCGCCTGGGCCGTCTGGCACTACTGCAGCGGATGGTTGCCGTCCATCGATGAGTGCTTCTAAGCTGAACTTGACCCCCATTCCTAATAAACATAAATGATTGCATTGATACAACCTAAGTTTTCACGACTTTCTGTACAGCAAAAGTCAGACAGCAAATCCATGTTCCAAGTTTTGAACACAGATATTTAGAGAATTAAGCCACAATCATTTAAAGGTATACCATTCTGAAATCGGATGTGTGTAAGAAAAGTTATGGGCTTAGAAGTGCTGGATTTTGGTCAAAGCCACTTTTTCGAAAATTTGGAAAGGGGTAACATCATTAAAATGACGGAAAATCGACCCCAAAATACAAAACAAACTGAGAACACAGTTTTTTAGAGAATTAATCCACATTCATTTAGAAGTAAGGCATTTGTAAATCGGATGACTGTAAGAAAAGTTATGGGCTTAGAAGCGCAGGTTTTGGGTGACTTTTCAGCAAAGCCATTTTTCGAAAATTTGGAAAGGGGTAACATCATTAAAATGACGGAAAATCGACCCCAAAATACAAAACAAACTGAAAGCACAGTTTTTTAGAGAGTTAAACCACAATCAATTAGAAGTATGCCATTTGTAAATCGGATGTCTGCAAGAAAAGTTATGGGCTTAGAAGTGCAGGTTTTAGGTCACTTTTCTGCAAAGCCATTTTTCGAAAATTTAAAAAGGGGTAACACCATTAAAATTACGAAAAATCGAAAGCAAAATACAAACCGAGTTAAAAACACAGATTTTTAGAGAATTTAACCACAATCATTTAGAAGTATGCCAAATTTAAATCGGATTTCTTTAAATAAAGTTATGGCCTTGAAGAACAAGTTTTATGAAGTGAATACTGAATAGAAAATGATCTTTGTGCACCCTGTTCTTAACTTTCAATGGTGATAGAACTCCTTTTAAATTATATAATTAATTTGTTTTGACTATTTTGCTGAGCAAGTGCATTTATTTTTACTTTGCATTGTTATCAGCAGCATTAGTGAATAATTGGGACCCTAATCGATTCCTTTGATTTCTGGAAATATGACACATCAGTTTTGCTTATCTGTTGGAAAGCGTTCCAAGGTTTTTATCTTCCTTCTAAATATAATGAACTTGAAGCACCAGATTGTCAAGGTAGTCTATATTGCCTTATCTCAGTGGCATTTACTTATGTTCTGCCAGCCTAAAACTATGCAGCTTTTGTTGGGCGTAGCTCATTTTTATTGTTTGTGAGATTAAACCTTTTGATGTACCCGTACTGCTGATAAAGTATTTGGTTGTTTTTTTTCTTTTGGTTCTCAATGAATTATTTAAATCTTGAGACTTGTGGTTCTTTTAATTATATTTCTATCTTTGAGTGTTCCGAATCTACACTTATTACCTCAAGGGTTGATAGGCCAAGGAATGTCGGGCAAATAATTCCCTATAAATACCCATGGCACGAGCCCAGAAAGTCAGACAGTTTTGTTTAAACAAATCGACATGAAGGCTTTCTTTGTTCTGGTGGCTCTGGCTATTGCCGCTCCTGCCCTGGCTGGTCGCACCATGGACCGTTGCTCCCTGGCCCGCGAGATGTCCGACTTGGGTGTTCCTCGTGACCAACTGGACAAGTGGACCTGCATTGCCCAGCACGAGAGCGACTACCGCACCTGGGTGGTGGGACCTGCCAACTCCGACGGCTCCAACGACTACGGTATCTTCCAGATCAACGATCTGTACTGGTGCCAGGCCGATGGACGCTTCTCCTACAACGAGTGCGGTCTGAGCTGCAACGCCCTGTTGAGCGACGACATCACCAACTCCGTCCGTTGTGCCCAGAAGGTCCTCAGCCAGCAGGGATGGTCCGCCTGGGCCGTGTGGCACTACTGCAGCGGATGGTTGCCGTCCATCGATGAGTGCTTCTAAACTGATTTGACCCCCTAATAAAATGATTACCTAAAAGAAACAGTTTCTGAAATGGAAGTACATCCCACAAAAAACCAGTCTTAGGATACAAGTAGGTTTTAAACTAAGAAGTGGTGTGGAAATTTGCAGTTCAAAACGAAGCTTATCAAATGAGAAAACGGGACAAAGCTCTTTGATTAGATAGTTTTCTATTTTTAATGCCTTTTAATCGTTTCCAGTTGTCTTTAATGTTTCCTATTCATTTTTAAAAGCTTTAAAAATTTTAGTTTCTGGTAATAACCCTGGCGGAGTGCTTTAAAACGAAATTACTTGTGACCATCTTGATCCAAATAAAAACGGTTGGACAACTATTGCAACTAATGGAGAGCACTCATTGAAGCCATTAGCCTGGGGGGCCATTTCACGGCTTATCAATTCCAGTTTTGTGGAGCAGTTTTCAATTTCTGTCTCACAAATTGATTTATGCTAATTTTAGAGCTGCAACCCCGCCTCCTTGGTTTCTGTTTTGAGTGATCTTTCAACACTCTGCGTTGAGTTTCTCCTGTCTGCGGCCAATGGCTGACATTGATCGAAGTGTTTCTTTTTTTGTTGTCTGTGCTGCTGTGGGAACCGCATTTAAATGGCAACAGGCTCAGTCAATCAGCCATAGCCTCCGACTTGCAAGAGGGTCACACACACCTGACGAAAGAATCAAATCGGAATGCCTGAGCATCGGCGGTACGTGCCTGATTGGCTGATTGATACCGGCTGAGGTAACCCACCTGTGTGGCACGTCATAACCGCCCGAACACAATGGCAGTCCGATTTGCATAGCCACCACATGAACCGTTAACCCCTCATTGTGGCTTAACGGTACTCGGCTCTTGGGAGGGAACTGCAACCCATGATGATCTGCTCATGTCTCTTTCATCTCGCTTGTTAGTGAAAGTGTCTCTATTTCTAGCACATTAATATGCAAATTTTCATTTTATTTTGTCTACGCATTGATGGCAAAATTGAAAAACAAATCAGCGACTGTCACAGATCAAAATCGCGTTCGATCGCTTAGTTGTGGCTAGGAAACAGGCCTGCAGCCCACATGCCAGACACCTCCTCTCCAACTGGGTGTCGTTGACAGCGGATATAGGCGAAGGCACCTGTCCAGAGACACCACCAACCACCTAGCCACCTCGAGTCCAACTTGCAGATAAGCTGCGGCTTGAAATGTTCAATAAACTTAACGGCTTGTTTTTCCGGTGCGTTACGTGGTGGCGACCCAAACTCCAACTCCAACTCCAGCTACCAACTCCTGACCACTTTTTTATAGTCAATAGGCTGCATGCAAATTCGAGTTCTCCCAAGTCAGGCACGTACATTAATTGACTCCACCCGATTGGTTTTCCCCTTCCAATTAACGCAGCGACAGCTCGACACTGCAGCGACACCATACCCAACCTCGTCACCCGGGACACCACCACCACCACCTCCAGATGGCTCCCAGTGTGTGCGAGCTGGCCGGCCAGGGTCAAAGCAGTCAGGTGGTTCCCCCCTCGAAAGCGGGCGGTTCCAACAGCTCCGGGACGAACAAGTGCGGGGCGAGCAGCCTGAACGGATCCCTGGCCTCCTACAAGATTGGCGGCTCCGAACAGAGTTGGCCCCAGGCACCAGTTTACAGCAAGGTGAGTGGGTAGTAAACTATCAATATGACTAATAAGTAACCCAATACAACCAATCTGTCTGCTTCAGGAAAATCAACGTCCACCTGTCTACAATCCCGAGGACTACGTTCACTCACTGAGAAAGTTCATCAAGGCTAGCAGTTCGGCCAAAAAGGTATCGATATACGATGTGAGCACGGGTCCAACTGCCAAGGAGGAGGCCTCCAGATCAGCCACTTTGCCAGCCAAACACTCGGAGTACAAGTAATGGTTATCCTGTCACCATAACCAGTTAGCTTGCTAATATTTTATCCTTATTCTTAATAGATCTCCAATCCCTGCTCCGCCAGAAAACGATAGGGAGATGTCACTGCGTCAGTTTGGTTCCATTACAGATCTGCTGACCAAGTTGCGGGCTGATCTCAGAGTCTCCTTTCCCAGGTAGGAATCAGTGAATGTCCCTAAGAGTTGTTCAATTTAAACATTGGTTTCCCTTTAAGCTTCGTCCAAGAGTTTGTGGGCACTCCTGCGGATGGCATTAGCCATTTACTAGAGGTCCTTCGCGCCATTCAAATGGCCCAGGCCAGCAATGCCCCAGCTCCAATGCCAGGAGCCAGCAGTTCCCTGGCCATGACCAGGAATCCCCAGAGCTATCAGCGTCGTGCTTTGCTAGATGAACTGTCTTGTCTGTGAGTAAAATACTCACTCCTTTTAAAGACCACTAATCCAGTAGCTAAATCCCTTTTAGTCAATGTCTAAGCATCTGCTGCTCGCGATCTCTGGATGCCATAGCCCGTCTGGGGAACACACCGGTGGGTCTCATGCCCCTGGCTTCTTCGGCCACGGGACAGGGCATCCGAGCTCGCATCTTGGCCCTCCAATTGCTCGCCTTCGCCTGCGATCGTCAGCCTTTCGGAAGTGGCAGCGGTGGTCAGAAGATAGCTTCTGCTGGACACACAGCAGTATCGGATGCCATGTCCACATTACGACTGAGATGCAGTGAACCAGTGCGCTTTCGTCTGCTGGTTGGAATTCTAAACAGCGGTGGTGGCTCAGGGGAACTCCAGTGTGCGGGGGTCAAGTAAGGAAGTCTCTATAAGAAGCCTAGAACAATTTATTAAAATATCTTTTGTAGATTTCTCAACACCTTCATTGAGAGCGCTGTGAGCATTCAGCAGCGTCTTTACATCCAAGCTGAGCTCTTCCAGGCGGGTTTGGATGCCAGTACCTTGGCTCGCACCATTTCCTCCTCATCGCCTTGGTTGGATGCCCTGAAGATCGAGGTGAAGCGCTTTAACGAACTCCATATCGATGTGGACCAAATGATAACCCAGGCCAGGGATGCGGAACGCGTGCGCAGCCAGATGGTGATCCTGGAGCGAAGGGTTCAGATCCTGCACGAGGAAAAGGCCGTGCTGACCTCCATGGAGCGTCGGCTTCAAGAGCGCTGTGCCGAGCTGCAGCGCGAGATCTTTCGCCTCCAGGGAGCCCAGCAGCAGTCCAAATTCAAGCCGGTGGACTCCTCCCACCAGCCAGTGGCCCTGCCCCGGCAGGTTCCTCCGCCCACGAAGACCAAGCAGAGCAGTTCGGAGCACGAGGATGAGGGCATTAGCAGTTCAGAGACGGGTGCATCCCTCAGTCCGGTGCCCATTCTTGTGCTGCCCTCCAAGGCCAAGCAATCCAGGAAACTGGCAGAAGAGGATGAGGATGATGCAGCCACCATTGAGGACGTCATCGAGGAGTTGGACAACATTGTGAGCGAGGCGGAGAAACAGATCAGCAGCCAGGCGAGCAGTGGAACCAGGACAAAGATGCGACACCATCGCCCTTCGGAGAAGGATATCGTCCCGGTTAACATAGTACCACAGCCACCGAGAAAATCCCGATCTTTGGCACATCTGGTGGCCCGTACCGATTGTTCCGACCAGGAGGGTTCGGAATACGGAATGGTCCTACACCAACCGGGAGATCCCGCTGCCGCCGAGCGACTGGCGGCCATGCAGAGCTTCTTCGACGAGGTGGACTACGATGCACCAGAGACGGATCAACCGCCGGTCTATCAGATGGAGTCACCCACGCCGGACATGCCGGAGGCGAATGCCACGGCAACGGCCTATAATGCCAGCACCAATCGGGAATTGCTCGATGTGATCATGAATGCCCGGCATGACGAACACGATCCCACAATGCAGGCCTTGAGGAAAAGTGTCCAGGATACAGCGCCCGTGACGATTGTCCACCATCCGGTTAAGGTTAAGCCACAGGCGCCACCACCGCCAACTCCGCCAGCCCAGCAATTCAATGGAGTCTTCTTCATGACGGGCATGAACACACCTCAAAAGTATCCCAAGCCGGACATCTCGGCTGCACTGCAGGCCAGGAGGGTCACCAAGAATGTGGAGCGTCTGGAGGCGGCCTTTGCCTCGGCACATCCCGAAGCCCTCAATGAAGCGGCCATCGGAAGGGAGAAGTCGCGCAGCAATCAGCAGATATACTTCACCAGTAATCTGGCCATGAGGATGCATGACCACACTGGCTTCGGCAATCCCAATGGGGGAATTGGTCAGGGTCCAACCCTGCGAACGCGATCCCACACCCAGGGATCCATGTCGAAGGTGACGGATCTGCCGTCAGGCCTCTACTGAATGATACTCCGAATGATTCTCCAGCACCCGTGCAATAGCAATCCACTCCTAGGTAACAACAGCCCATCAGATCAGCGTATTTATAGAACACATAACTCTAACCATACGATTTAAACACGTTTCTTATGTAATATCTCGAGATAACTGCAACCGAGACTAGGTTAGTTACGGTGGCAGCTTCAACCGGGTATCTAGCCGATAAGTCTTAGTTCAGTAGTTCATGCCTAGCCTAATTGATTATTTTTCATTGAATAAAGTTTTAAT
Source organism: Drosophila rhopaloa (assembly GCF_018152115.1). Classification (NCBI taxonomy): domain Eukaryota; kingdom Metazoa; phylum Arthropoda; class Insecta; order Diptera; family Drosophilidae; genus Drosophila; species Drosophila rhopaloa. Next base: position 12,799,895 of record NW_025335043.1, read on the forward strand.
ACTAAACTAACACGAAGTCTTTGAAAGTGACGACGCTGGCAGGCTTTATCTATAACGATTTGTGAACTTGTGTGTGCTGATCGATAAAGAATTTTATATTAACCCATAGGTGGGTCAATGGGTTTTAATGAAACAGAACAATTAAGGTTGCGGATTTACATGAGGAGTAAGAAAATTGGGAATCTATTTTATTAAAAATTGAAATTTTAATATTAATGTTTTTAATTTTTGTCTACTACAAAATTACCATTAATATTCTTATATTCATTATTGCAAATTTAAAAACTAGGGAATTGCCTTAAGGCAAATACAAGGGTGAATTGCTTAAATACTTCAGCCCATAAACCATACAAAAATGGTATTCTTTTCATTATGTGTTAAAGTTTAACTCCTTTTTGAAGAATTAACTGTTTAAAACTCGTAAAGTTATATGTTTTCCTTGATTGATCCACTTTAAAAATTCTGCTAATCGCTAGCCAGATTACTCGGTTCTAATCGCATGAATATTATTAGAGTGTCGACCAGTTGGAAGTGCACTTTTGGTTAGTCTGCAATTGATAGCGCTGCCAACATGAGTAGTTCTCCTAATCCCATACGCACCCTATCGCCCGCTTTGCAAAAAGTGGCCATCGAGGAGCTAAACGAAGTTCCCAGTCGAGTGGAGTCCGACATAGCTACCCTAAAGGAATGGCTACAGAAGCAACCTCATATTTGTGCCTGCCTGGAGGATCAGTTTCTGCTCAGCTTTCTACGTGGATCGAAATTCAGTCTGGAGAAGGCCAAGCACAAGATTGATCGATTCTACAGCTTGCAAGCGGCAATACCTGAGGTTTTTAACGAACATCGATTGGCAGACGATGCTCAAGTTCTGGAGATTATTCGGATGGGGTTCGTAATCCATTACAAAGCTATCTTCATAACTAAATTTGTATCCTTGCAGAGTTATCTTGCGCATTCCTCTTGACAAAGAGGATACTGGACCAGCTGTGACAATAATTCGAGCTGGCTCCTACGACATCAATAAATTCAAGTTCCAGGACATCATTCGCGTGGGTTCCATGTTTGGTGAGATCATGATGCTGGAGGATGACAATGCCTCGGTTAGTGGCTACCTGGAGATCATGGATATGACCGGAGTGACGGGTGCGAATCTGTTTGCCCTCCAGCCCCAACTTCTCAGCAAATTCTCAGCCTATGCGGACGAGGCAATGCCAACACGCCAGAAGGGTATACATTTCATCAATGTACCCAAGGCATTTGAAATGGGTTTCAAATCACTGCTCGGATGGTTTCCAGGAAAAATTAAAGAGAGGGTAAAACACTTTGAAATCCCCAATAACATATTTTTAACTCCCATATTTAAAGGTCTCTGTTAGCTCCGATCCGGAGGCCATTTTTGAGCGTATTCCCAAAAATTGTCTACCTGTGGAGTATGGAGGAACCAAGGGAACCATGAAAGATATTACTACTGAGATGGAAGCAAAACTCTCCAGCTACCGCAGCTATTTTCAGGACTGCCAGCATTTCGGAACTAATGACAAATTGCGCGAGGAACCCAAAAATCTAAACCCTGAAGAGAGTCACTTCGGCCTAGATGGCTCTTTTCGCCAGTTGGTCATCGACTGAATCGGTTAAAATACCTGTAAGCTCATTTGGGCTATAAAAGTATAATAAATGTTTTCGATAAGCTCTGCTATTGTTCTTGGGGACTACTTCATTGATTAGTTATCAGCGTTTAGACGATAGCTTATCGATTTTAAGTTGAATTGCAAAAATGCCATGGTCGAAAATCAACATTCGTTCATCGACCGTCTAAGAAACCTCAACAGAGATGCCATCCATCCGCCCGCTGAGCCCCGAGCTCCAGAAAAATGCCAACGAGGTACTTGGCGAGGTTCCCGACAAACTAGAAGATGATATTGCCGCTTTGAGGCAGTGGATTAAGCAGCAACCTCATCTGAAGGCCCGCACAGATGATCAGTTCCTGGTGAACTTCCTTCGAGGCTGCAAATTCAGTTTAGAACGAACCAAGGCCAAGATCGATCGGTTTTACACACTCCGCACCAAGTACCCCGAGTTTTATTTGGGTCATAATGTTGATGTAGACAAGCTGTTGGATATCTTTAAGCTAGGGTGAGTCGGAAAATAAAATTCCATTAAAATCTATATCCCAACTAGGAATTTAATCTTTCCTTAGCACTATAGTTGTACTGCCACGTCCTCTGAACGATAACGGCCCACGTTTGGCTTTAATTCGAATGGCCACGTACGATCCAACAAAATACACCTTTCAGGAAGTGAATCGAGCTGGTGGTCTAATGCAGCAGATCATGCTCGATGAGGATGATGTGGCCATTGTGAATGGATTAATTTCCATTCTGGACCTCTCCGATGTCACCATGGGTCACTTCCTGCAAATGACTCCATCGTTTGCCAAGAAAATGACCGTGTTTCAGGAGGAGGCTCTGCCCCTTCGACCTCAGGGTATTCATTTTTTAAACACACCCAATGGCTTTGAGACCGTCTTTAATATGATCAAGCCCATGATGTCAAAGAAGCAACAGGGACGAGTAAGTAGAATATTTTAAGCCAGATATAAAATACTATAAATAAAACTTTCCTAATCCCTAGCTATACGTCCATGGAAACAAATGGGAATCGCTCTACGATCAAATACCCAAAAAGTATCTGCCTGTGGAATACGGTGGGGAAAATGGGTCAATTCCTGAGCTCATAAAGGATTGGGAGCAGCGCATTCTTGCCTACAGAAATTACTGGGAGGAGGAGAACAACTACGGAACCGATGAGCGCCTCCGAGTGGGGCAACCTGTCGACTTCGAGAATCTCTTCGGATTGCAAGGCTCCTTCCGGCAACTTAACGTTGACTAAAGCACTTAGCTCTCTAAAAAAAACTAAAGAAAACTAACTAAAAATAGTCTCAGTTGCAGCTCTTATCTAAAGTTACAAAGGTGAAGAAACTCAACTATCCGAGTTTAGCTTTATTCTAATCGATTTTTGATAAGCGTAGAGATAAGAGTATAACAAATCGTAAAGAGTTTAGCGCAAACAATAATAAAGATAGGCAAGTTCCATGAATTTAAAGATTAACATACAAATTAGTACAAAAATAAAACTATAAGAAAGATTTGTGAAAAGAAGATTTAATACTTTGTCCATATTGGTATAAACGAAATGATTTAGGACCTTTCTAAGTACATTTTTTTTTAATTGAACTCTAATAAGATCAAGATCAAAAATTAAATATCAGATACAACGAGAGACCACCTGTATCAGCTGATTAAAAGAGCTGTTCATAGATAGTCGGCATAAACAAAACACAAATTGAGATGCAAGTGAGAGACGAACAATACAAAACAAACGAAAGGCCATAGAAAAATTTAAAATACAAGTTTTTCCAAAACTATATACCCACGGAAAACAAGAGAACTTCGCGATAAACCAAAAATAAACCGATTTTCCCGAGAGATTTCGTGGAGAGTCCATCTGTGCAGTTGGGAGATTCAGTAAGAATTTGTGGGTCGTACGGATCGGTGCGTCGGTTGTTTGTACGGATCGAATTGGATCGGTGGGAAAGCGAGAGAGTGAAGGGGGTGCACAGCATGGAAATTCAATTAAAAATCTGAAAACTATCCCTCAGTGCGAATCAGAAAGCGATCCGTGATCGGTAATCATCATTAACGCATTTTCATACTCATTCCCCATCTCGTGGGCTCATAAATTCCCAGCACTAATTACCCAAACGAAATCGAAGTTCATAATTGCTCGGACATGTTATGTAGTCTCCGTATATAAGTAAAAAAAAATCCAAAAGAGTTCTCGACAGGCGTGGCACGAGTCTCCGACGTCCGATTTGACGATGAGATTAATGCCCCCGCCGGGCAGCCGGGTACCCAAAATAGTCTCATGGAGTCTTTCGTTGGCTTCCGCGCCTCATCCCCTCGGCTCTTCGGCCTTGCCCCAGCAACCCAAATAAATAAATATTTGGACAAATAAACATGTGGGCCATAGAGCTTTGTCTGGTTTACCTTTCGGCTTCTCTGTAATTGCTCCTTTCGAGATTACCAAAGAAAACAAATCGAACTCGATGAAAAGGGATGTTTATTTAAAGGCATTAGTTTAATTTCTATGGCAGCATTTACCTGAATTGTTATCCATTGTGGATTTTTAGGCAATTAGTTTCCATTTAAAGATTCAAAATATTGCTCTAAAAGTTCTGATTACTTGGATTACTTAATTAAAGTCCTAAAAACATGATATCTAAACATTGTTTTTATATTATATTCAAGGGTATTTAGCGCTTCGAACCCCACACTTTTTAGTCCTATCCTTTACTTAGTTTTCTTTCATAATTTATAGCCAGCCGAGCGGTAAATCAGCCAAAGGTAGGGGAGCAGAGGAGGGTGACCATGTCGAGTAGGCGGGCCCAATCTTTGCCGGCGCACATGTTGGAGCCAGCGAAGCCGGAACGCGGACGTTGTGTGGCTGCCATCTGCTTCTCGTGGAAGGTGCTCACCTGCATTGTGTCCCACGTACTGCTCGTGCTCCTCGTCGTTTCCTATTGCGTGGGCGGCGCCTATCTCTTCCAGCACCTCGAAAAACCCCACGAACTGGATGTGAGTGAGTGACCTTACCATGAATGACCCACCTAAACTCTTTAATCGCCATTCAGGTGAAGCGTGATATACAGAATCTGCGCTTCAATCTCACGGAGAATATCTGGGTTCTATCATACGATGCCTCGTACCTCAGTGAAAGCGATTGGATAGCTAATGTTAGCAAACATCTGGCCAACTTCGAGAAACAAATCCTAACGGCCATCAAGGCAGATGGTTGGGATGGCGACGAGGATCTGCGGAAATCTCAATGGACCTTCGCTGGATCTCTGTTCTACTCCATCATAGTGATAACTACCATAGGTCAGTAAATTTTAAATTTAATTGCTGAGGAGTAAGGTTTCAGATTCTTAAAGAGTATACCCAACATTTGAAAAGAACACAGTTGGGTAAACAATGGGATTTATTTGCTTAATCTAAGCCTAAACTATGCCTAGCATAAGGGAACTATTTACAACTGATGCTAGATGGAAGTGTATAATTAGGAAACAATAGATTCGGGGATTTGATTGCAGATCTTTTTAGTTGCAGTGAGAAGGAGTAAAAAAGGAACATGTCCAATTCCACAACACTGCTTTTGAGCTTAGAATATAAAGTCCTATACTTTCTTACTGAGCTTATCGTTCACCGATCTGGGTGCCGCAGCCACACTTTTAGCACTTTTGCCCTCGGCCACAGCTGGCGATTTCTCATCGAAGCCAAATCCACCCACAGGTGGAAAATTACTGCCATATCCAATACCACCGTTTCCAACACCAAGCTGACCCAAGCCCAATCCTCCAGCCAATCCATAACCCTCAGTATACTGTGGTCCTCCAAACTGTTGATTAGAGGGGTATTGTCCTAGTCCAGGGAACTGTCCACCCGGGGCTGCAAACTGGTTGCCACCGAAGTCGCCTCCAGGGTAGGATCCATAAGGATACTGTCCGTTGCTGGGGAATTGGTTTAGGCCAAGTCCGTTGCTGGAATAGCCGTTGAAGCCGGTTCCCACGCTGGTGCCGGGGAATCCACCTCCTACGTTAGATCCGGGGAAAACGCCACCCACGTTGGATCCAGGATATCCAGCTCCGGGAAGTCCCTGTCCCACTCCTGCATATCCTCCGGGATATCCCCCAATGCCGTTCTGAGCTCCCGAGAATCCTCCATAGCCTGGTTGGTAAGGACTGGGGTACAATTGAGGTCTGCCAATGATTCCAGTAGGTCCTCCGGGTCCAACTAAGACGCCTGGATTTCCACCGTATCCACCAACTCCTGCTCCGAATTGTCCAGCATTAGTTTGGCCGCCATAGGGATTGAACTGACGGGTGCCAACGTTGGGAGTGTCCGAGGACCTGGTGGGCTCCACGTCCGCATAGTCCTCGATCTCATCGTTCTCCGGTTCGCCGGGCAAAGGTCTGCGTGTGGTGGGTTCCCTCCTCAGCTTTTGGTCATATGAATTTCTAATGGGGGAACTGCGATCTATGTTCCGAAAGGAGCGCTCCCTTCGGTTGTAAGATCGCCAGACCCACTGATCTCGATCTTCCTCCGGAGATTTGGCTGCCACTAATCCAAGTAGGCACAATGCGATGATGAGGCAATAGCTTCGCATGATTGTGTTGTCTTTGTATTGTCTTTGTCCGACTTCTTCGATCACACACTGACCCGTATTTTTCGCTTGGTCGCGGCAAGCTCCCGCAACAGAATAGTTCAGAAATGCGACCGGCGCACGCTACTTATATAACCGCACCCGAGAACCGAAAAAAAAAACAGAGACATCAGCGGCGATGACGACGCACAAACTCAGTCAAGCGGCGAGGGCAGCCGCAGGTGGGGATTTGGCGACTACCAGGCCAATGAATCAACGCAAACATGGCAGGGCAGCCGATCGTGCCAGACGCAGCCGAGATCTTGGGCCCACGTATCGGATCGAATCGTTTCGTTGATTCACCTGAAGCGCAACCAAACCGCCGAGGAGCGTGATCCGCCCAGGAACCAATGAGGCAAGCGGATGATTCGGACAGTTGGTTTTGTCCACTCAGTGATCACGTTGAAATCACATAAATCATTGGGTAATTGCTCATTAATCGACCCAAAAAAACCCATTCCTGGAAATTACCATGAGTTGGTATATACTCCCTTTGCAGGGCAGAAGTCATAGGTCAAAGATCCAGTTTGGACACAGTTAGCTGGGCATGGAGCACGTGAGTGACCTCTAAAAATGGGTTCATTTGGGTGGTGATGGGTCGCAAAGGGAGCGAGGGTGTGTGGAGCGTGTCAAATGAAACCAAAAGTGGAATTGCTGCCATCCAATTGTCTGTGGTCAAAACAACAGCAAGGTCAAACGCCACTGACCGATCGTGATTATCTTTTCTGACAATTCAGATTTAGATTTTAACGATGGGAATTTCTGATTTTTGAATACTCTAGCAGGGGTTTTACTGATTCTGTTCAAAAGCTGGAGGAGGAAAACTTAAAATGCTAAAAACGAAATATAAGAAAAGCCTTTTTGAGTAGTAAAAAGTGGTCTTTGTGAAGACATTAACAGTCAGCTTAAGATTTATAGAAGATTTAATTGTCAAACAAAAAATATGTAACTGATAAAAATTTAAATAAAATTAAAACAAATAAAATTAGTTAAATTATTTTAGGGCATTTAACTTCTCGACTTTCAAGCATATTTATTTTAATTTTTTTCTTTAAAGGGGTTTATTAGTTTTAGCTGTTGATGATGGAAGCTTAGTTTTTTCATTTGCACAATACCCCAATATGGATTTATGGCTAAAATACAAATGGGTTTAGTGACCGACGCCCATCAGGTAGAATTTTGCGAAAAGGGGCAGAATGCTATTTAAAAGTTTGCACACTTCCGTAAAGGCCAAAAGCGGCAGACTTGAAATACCATGTTCGCAATTGTTTGCCGATTGCTTTTTGGGAGCGATAATGGGCTTGGCTTATACAAAAAGAAGTACACAGATAGATTAGACCTTAGCGGGTCTTAGACTCATTAGTATTTCAAGAACTTTGCGGTCACAAGGTTGAAGGTAAAGCCACAAGCATGACTCAAAATCAAACTCACCTTTTAAGACCGGAGTAATTTAGTATTCTTCATCATATTCTGGACAGGCTATGGCCACATATCGCCGCGCACGGATTGGGGCAAGGTGACAACGATTTTCTACGCCATTGTGGGCATTCCGCTGATGCTCATCTGCCTGTCCAACATTGGAGATGTCATGGCCACATCATTCCGGTGAGTACTAAAAAAAAGTATGAATTTACTGATGCTTATTTGGTTGACTCCCCATAGGTTTCTATACTGGAGAATTTGTTGCTATGTGTGCACCCGCACGGCTAAGCGACCAAGGAATGCCCGATCCCGGCAGAGATCGATGCGCTCGCAGCGACAAGCCCGTTCCCAGCCGCCACCCTCCTTCCGGCGTTCCATGAAGATGACGCAGCGGTCGGGAAATGACTCCGGACTGGGTCCCTCAATGGGGCATGCCTACTCCGATCCCGAACTGCGCACCATGGGCAGGGGTTACGACGATCGGGAGTTTGGCCATCGCAGCAGTGGAGGTGGACGTAATCGACGTCAGCAACAGCAGCATCCACATCACGATCCTCGCCAGCGGCACACCATTTATGGGGATGAGTACGAAACCCAGACCCTGAATCGCTCCAATCGCTACAGCAGTCGACAGAGGCAGCGGGATCGGATGAGGGACAGGCACACGGTGGAAAGGGAGCGCTATTCCCGGTCCCATTTGGATGCTGGATCTATTGAGGACTTTGGTGACATGCCACCTCCTGCTAAAAGAGCCGCCAGTGTGCGTTCCGTTCGATCGCCTCACCATCAGGAGCCTTCGAAAGCTTCCAGGGAACTACATCGTCTGCACTCGGCTCCTGGGAGGAGTAGAGCCAAGTCAGTGGACCCCAGGCACGTGTCTTCGCATTACGAAGATGTGGATGAGGATGTGGTGAGGAAAACGCCCATCATACCGAATAGGTATGCATTAGATGACTTCGGTGGCGGAGGCAATAAAAGACACCAAGCGCCAAGGAGTCAATCCATGCCGAGATCTGCTCACCAGAGGCAACGCCAGAGGGATCGTGAAAGGGAGCGATCTCCACAACCGCCACCTCACAGTTCACAACGCCAAAGCAATGGCAGAAGAGCTGGAAGTCTGGGCAGACAATCCTCTCGTTATGGCAATCATCTAGAGCTACCCGACTACGACGCTCCACCGCCAGGACGGGATCATCGTCGGGATAGACGTGGTCACTCCCAAGGACGCTACGAGGATTATGTGGAGGAGAGCTTCGATGAAGGTTCGCTTTACGGGGATGACTACGAGGATTACCCGACCGAACGCCATCGCTCCAGAAGTCGTGAGCCAAGAAGAAATCGCCGAAGAGAACGAACAGAACGTTTGCCTCCATCCCCGAGGATCATGTCACCAATGGGTTTTCCGGTTCAGCGGCAAATCCGTCGGCGGCCCAGCTACGATTGCGATGAAGATGACTCTATGTACGGGGATGAGTATGGGGACTATGGAGATTTGCTGCCCAAGGATCGCCCCGTGCCCATTTGGTTGTGCGTCTTTTTGGTGGTTAGCTATATTCTCGGAGGAGCTGTTCTGTTTGCCTACTGGGAAAACTGGTCTTTTCTGGACTCCGCCTACTTCTGTTTCATCACGCTGACCACGATTGGTAAGTGTTTGTGTTAATTCAATTCGGACTTTATTCTGATGATACGATTTTGTGAAGGATTTGGCGACTTTGTGCCAGCAAAAGGTGTCAAAGATGAATCGGAGCAGTCGATTGCCTATTGTTCGCTATATCTTCTCTTCGGCATTGCTCTATTGGCCATGAGCTTTAATCTTGTCCAGGAGGAGTTCATTGCCAATGTCAAGGAGGTGGCCCGTCGGCTGGGCATTCTCAAAGATGATGACGATGAGCACGATGAGGATTAGCAGTAGGTAATTAGGTTATTAAAAAAAAACACTTTTATGTCATTTACATTTTGTAAATGAAACTTTTCGATTTTAAAATATATAAGCTTAACAATATGGTTATATAACTTAAAAATGTTTAAGAGTGAAAATGAAACAAGTATAAATTTACCAATGAGATTATGTTATGTTCAGCAAAAGAAATATAACATTGTATTAAATCTAAATTTATTGATTTAGAGGCTCGTAAACTTTAAAGAACAGATTTTACTTTAATAAACCGATAAGTTTTGTGAACTTTATATAAAACGCACAAGAATACGAGGTTGAACGAAATCATTAAGGAGTTGTTTAAATTACTTATCGAACTTTAAGAAAAACCTTTATCCGATGCCCTTTGTAATACTTATACAAGCTTACTAAATCTTGAACTGGCAGTCGAACCGACGTGGCAAGGTTTTGTTAACTTTACATAGCATACTAAGTTTATTTAAATAATAAATGTACGAAATTCCAAAGATTGATATACAGATAAAAAAGAATATCCAGAAGAGCCAAACAAACAAAACGATCCGGATTCCACTAACATAAACGAGTTACTGGGTTGAGTACTATAGTCATCGATGCAATCAGGCCACGTTTTCTTTATTGTGCTAAAATTATTGAAAATAAACGATATGATTTTTTATCCGAGACATTTGTTTGTTTAGCCATTAGCGGACCACTTGATTGCTTGACTTACCCTGTTGAAAGCGGGAGAATTTCGAGGTGAAGATTTCTTGGGCGTAAGGGAACGGGACAAGGAGCTACTGCGCTTGCCACCGCTTATTACGGGTGGCTTCAGAGCGTTCGAATTGGAGTTTCGATTGGTAGAAGAGCCTCGTCTTATGGTAACACCATCAGCCTCAATGGGCGTGGAATTCATTATGGTTTCCGTTTCGGACAGCTCTTGGACGGATGCCAGGGAGTCGTCGTGCTCCCCCTCGCTTAACTACAGAATGGGCGAAAAAGGGTAAGTGGTATCCAATATACACTTTATAGTACCCTTTTTACTTACCTCATCTATGGGTGCAGTAGTGTCCAGATCAGACCAATCCTGCTCCTGACGATAGCGTCTCACAATTTCCTGGTGCGGTGACGTGGCCACCAGAGTACGTGGATAGATAAAGTCCCTTTTGGACGGCGTGGTTCCGGTAGGCGCATAGGTTTTCAATTCGTTCTGTTGGAAGCGCACAAGCTCCTGCTCGCAAATCTGAAGCTGCTGTTTTTGGAGTGCGGCGTGTTCGCTGGATTGCCGTGACAACTCCTGCACAAGATCAGTGGCCACTGTGGAATGACCAATAAAACGCTGCCTGTCCTCCGTGTTAAGCTGCTCTCTCTCCCCCACAATCTGATCCAGATTTATTTGGCTTTTCTCTTCCAGTGCCACCAGCTGACGTTTGCTGTCTTGGCATATAAACTCCACCTGCGCGTGGTGTAGGCGACTTGAGCCGACATTGTCGTTTGTTTGATTGGCATATTCCTGGCTGAGATTTTTCATATGGACCTGAAGCATGGAACAGTTTGCAACGCCTTGGTCCAGACAGCGCATTCCCGTCTCCATTTGGCTGCTGAGCTCCGTTTGAGCGGACTGAGCAGCTTTGACACCCATATTCTGGTAATCTTGGATACCAGTCTTGGTTTCATCGATGCGCTGATTCCTGGTCAGTCGACTTTCCTCCATCTTGTTTAGACGAATAGACATGCTAACGTTATTCTTGGCACGTAAATTCTTGATCTGGTCCATTTGCATCATCATAGACTCCAGAAGTGTTTCCTCTTGCTGTGCCAGAGCCCGTTCGTTGGCCAGCTCCTCTTGCAGCTGCTGTAGATTTTCTGCATCCGGCAAACTCATTCCACTGAGCTGTTCTAGTTGCTGATGCACTTGCTTCGCATGCTTTTCCAGAGACTGCGAACTGTTGTCGATAATTTGGGAGAACTTGTCCTGCATAGAGTCTAGCATGGCTTTATGCCGCTGGTTGTTTTCCTCCATATCCTGTAGGCTCGTCTGAATTTCCCTGCTCATCATAAGCTGACGCTGCTGCAACTGCTTCATCATCTGGGCGATAAATTTCTCATTGTGCTGATCGCTGACCTTTAAGACTTCTGTCATTAACTTATTCTGAAGCTGAACCTGATCGGTCAGCGCCTGAGTACAGATTTCCTTAAGCATTTCAATGCTCTTGCTGGCATTTGTTGAGAGACGTTGGTTCACATTGTTGGAGTTGACTGGATATGAGAGATTACGATACAAATAAAACTGGTAAAAACTAAATAAATGTTTGTAGATAGCTTACCCATCTCCTGGCAAAGGTGCTCCTTAGAGGCTGCCTGCTGCTCTAGATACAAATTTAAGCTGCCACCGATCATCTCCAAATTGTCCTGCATACGGTCTTTAAACTGATCGCAGGATCTGCGTATTTTCTCGTCCACATCACGCCTTCTTTCGATTGTGCCTATCAGTTGATGAGTATCATCTGTGGCCAGATCAGCAACGGCCAAAATCTCCTGCGCCTGTGTGGTCAACACCTGCTCCGTTTTCATATGCGAGGCCACCAACTCCTTTTTCTCCTTGTAACGCCGCTTGGTCTTTGTCAGCACTTTCTTTGTAAGCAGCAACGAACCCTTGGTGTTCATCAGATTCTCCTCGGTTTTCTTCAGCTCTTGAGTTTTCTCCACCAGACTCATGCTCACCTCACTGAAGATCTTCTCCTTGTTTTGGAGTTCATCCTTCAAAGCCTTTAGCAGCAGCATCTTCTCGTTGAGCTCGCGGTTCTGCGATTCCAACTTCAAGGTGATTTCGCCGTATGTTTCCTCTGCCAAATAAATGCCATTCTTGTCCCTGGCAGCCATAAGATCTCTTTTGAGCTTGTCAATTTCCTCGGTGTACTCCTTGAGCACCGTTTTCTTGGTCAACTTCTGATTGACTTCGGGTTTGTTTTGAATGTTCTTGGCTCGATGGGCGTATTCTAAAGTGCTGAGGGTCTCCTCGATGTCCTTGTGACCCGGTGATATGGTGGCTATGATGGACGTCTTGGTCCTGCCACCCAGAGATTCTTGGAGCAGCCTAGTAAGCTTCGATTCGCGATAGGGAACATGAGGTGCACGATCCACCAATGCGGTAATTACTCTGCCGAGAGTCAAGAGACTCTGATTTATGTTTACTGTCTCCCGCACACGTATTCCCTTTTCATTTCCTGCCTTTGAGACATTTTCACTGCCCGCCAGATCCACTAGATTCAACTTTCCGATTTTCAGCATATCCTCTCCTTCGATTCCATTCTCCCTAATGTGCACGACTATAGAAAACACAGTATGGGATCGAGAGGATTGTGCATTCATCAGAGTAGTGGCCGTTTTGCGACGTTCTTTTCCCTTTTCTAACAGCTTGTACACATCATCCTTGCTGTGCACAGGTATCTCCTCCAGTCCCTGGATAATAACTGATCCCTTCTTAGTGCTGTCATCGAAAATACGAATCTTGGTGGAGTCATCGGTCGACAACAGATCGCACAGTTCCTCGTTATACAGCTCCAAGTAGGAAATGCGCATTGTGTACTCCACCTCCATCATACGCAGCTCATCGAAAAGGTGACTCAGAGCCCGCGGTATGATACCAATATCAGAGTCCTAAGCGGAAATAAAAATGGGAATAGGTTAGATTGGTAGTTCGTGGAATAGAAAAACCGGTTTGGCTGAGACCCTTCTTTTCGTCATTTTGTAGGAAAATAAGAATCTCGAGGACTGCCAATTTAAGGAGGATGGCTATAGGAATGATATAGAAACTTAAGGCTTGGTAAGTGACCGATTATAACTATTCTTATGGACTTTTTTAAGATTTTTCCAATCGAAGTATTTTATCTTATAGCACATCCTCAGCCTTCAACCATTAACTCACATCTTCCCAGGAGGATTTCAGTTCGGCGGTCTCGTTTCCCACCATCGTATGGGTTTTGCCCGTGCCAGTTTGTCCGTATGCAAAAACCGTGCAGTTATAGCCACTGAGGACCTCTTCGATCAGTGGAGACACCACGACGGAGTAGACATCGCATTGCTTGGACTCGGGGCCAAAGCTGCGGTCAAAGGTGAACTTCTTCGTGAGCTTGGAGTCGAGCGTGTGGCGGGTCACAATTTCCCGTGGTGCCACCACATCCACGACTTCGGCGGATCGGATGCAACGTTCCCGGGAATTAAGGGGCCTAAGAGAAATATGGAACCGCAGTTAGGAATCGCATTTCTGAGAGGACTGGCTCATAATATCAACTCACCTGACGCGCACATACACCTGGATGTTTTGGTTGGACTTCTTTTGCGGCTGGCGCGACGTATTACCACCAGATATGTCCATTTTAATTAATTAAATCAATTAATTAGTATTTTAGCGCGTACAGTCCAAAAAATGACGCCAGGCGATTGCACTTGTATGCGTGCCCGTGTGTGTGTGTGCTTCCTGGAAAGCCTTGTTTTCACTTTCCACTGAACTTAATTGGATGATTTTTAACTACTATTTACAGATGGACGCTATAGAAAACTATTTGTTGCACTAATTCCAACGAGAACTATGGGCGCAGCGTCTCCGCTTGTCCGTTCAATTTTAAAATTATGCGCAAATAGTGTGACTGCCGCAGGCTAATATAAAAATACCACGCTGTATAAGAAAATATACCACAATGAACTAGTTCGTTTGGAAAAGTACTGAATTTAAATATAACATGAATTTAAATTTGTGTAATACATATTTGTACAAATGTTATGGCAAATTCTAGTTAGTTTAAAAAATAGTCTATAGCCTTAAGAGGATGTCATTCCTGCTCCATTATTAATGTATCCATATTAAAAAGGTAACTTAATAATTTGACAAAAATATCATTTAAAATTTATTGAACAATTTAAAAATTACTATTGATTTAAGCTATGTGGTGAAGAATTCCCTGCCGTAAGAGGGACTCTACTTGAGCCCTTGGAAGATAATGCTGGCTGTTTTTCTTCAGATGAATTACCTCTCCATCGTCCAGCTCGAATTTCCCGTAGTCTTCCATGCAGCGCACTTCTATATAGAGGGATTTTGGAGGACGCAGGTTGTTGGTGAGATCAATGGGTAATCCCTGATTATAGCCGGCACTGCACATGTAGGCAGCCAGGGATTTGGAGTAGTTGTTGAAGAAGTGAACCTCAGGTTCACAGAGCGACTGCTTGATGTCCCCGGGAATTATGGGTCCGAATTCCCAGCGCAGGGCCTTGATCCTCTTGCATCGCTCGTATAAATAGGCCAATAAGCACCTCTTGTTCCTCTGGAGAGCCGCATGCCTGAAGTTTAGAAGGGGCCATAAACTCCGATCCCCAGAAGTATTGTAGGTTGATGCCTGGGCCACGTTCTCCTCGAATATCGCCTTGATCTCCTCCAGAACCTGACGCACTCCGTCGTCATCGAAGGCGGGAATGGTTTGCGACGATCTCTCCATTTCCTTAAGAAGCTCAAAGGCCTTGTCTCCAAATAATTTGTTTGGCCGGCTCATTGTTGATCTGTTTTTTTTGGTTTGTTGATTTAGCGATGGGTTTGCGCCAAAAATTTTCTGATCGCGTTGATATGATACTATTTACCAGCTGATAGTATTTTTATAATAAACGGTCAATATTTAGTATTTTTTAACAGATGCTTTCTTGCATTCAAAAAACGTTGGACGGAAACAACTTCAAAAAGAAATTTGTAAAGTTTTATAAAAGCCTAGGCAGCCAGCTGTTTTTTATAAAAATGTCATAAAGAAACTTTAAAAATTAAAATTTCAACGGGATCCATTAAATTTGTGTTTTGGGACCAAGTTATAATGCGCTAAAATCATGCCTTCCTGGCTAGATTGGTGTTCCTGCTTGACCTCAACATCAAATGCTGGTGAGTCAGTGTGACCATCGTGGAAATATCGCAACGGGCACTTCGCTATTTAGCGAACTCGCCCATCTCTATCACACACGTAGTGGCAAAAACCCAGATGAAACGCAAATTGTGTTAAATCAATAAAGAAATAACAGAATTCCTAAGGCTGTGGCTGAATTTTGTGCTGTGCGTGTGTGACAGCGGTGATAGCGACACGGAATCCCCGATTTCAGAAAGTGAGACAACCCCCAGAAGAGGTGGAAGCAGCACAGGTGCAGCCGATATTTATTAACCCTTTGGTTTTGCCCGTTTTAACCCATAGCCTTCAACTTGGGTCAACCACCGCCGCCGGAAATCATGGAGAGCAGGGAGGCCAATGAGGTGTACGATGACATGAACCTGTACATCACGCCTGAGAGCTTCATCGTGGAGCCGACCGGAGTGCAGGAGGTGCTCGTAATCGGGCGCCACGATAAGGTCACCAGAGTTCAGCCAGTGGGCGGTCAGTTGGCCAACCTACGACCTACAAGGCGGATTTGTGGGATCCTGGGCACCATACACTTGCTGAGCTGCGATTACCTCATGGTCGCCACCCACCGGCTCTTCGTTGGCGTCCTCGATGGCTCGATTGTGTGGAGATTAGCCGGCTATGACATCATACCCTACATTCCCAATGCCATCCAGCGCAAGGAGAACGAGACATACTTGCAATTACTCCGCCAGACACTGGACACCAAGTACTTTTACTTCTCCTACCGCTACGACCTCACCAATTCGCTCCAAAGGCAGCGGGAAGTAGCCCAATCTCGGCCAGTACAACCTGGCTTACTGCAGCGGGCTGACCAGAGATTTGTTTGGAATGGCTTTGTTCTAAGGCAGTTCAACTGTGACAAGATGGAGAAGTTTCAATTGCCACTGGTCCTTGGCTTTGTATCCATCAACCAGGTCCAGATAAACGGTCAGACCTTCTTTTGGACCATCGTCACTAGGCGATCTGTGGAGCGTGCGGGCACTCGACTCTTCTGCAGAGGCAGCGACGAGCAGGGGCATGTGGCCAACTTTGTGGAGACCGAGCAAATAGTGGAGTTCAACGGACAACTGACGGGATTCGTGCAGACGCGCGGCAGCATGCCCTTCCTGTGGCACCAGCAGCCCAACCTGCGGTATAAACCGCGACCCGTTCTGATCCCGGGAAAGGATCACCTGGCTGCCTGTACACAGCACTTCAACGATCAAATCCAGCTGTACGGCAATAATGTGGCTGTGAATCTGGTGGATCACAAAGGTCGCGAAGGTGAACTGGAAGCGACTTATGCTCGTCTGATTCGCGAAATGGGAAATCCACGAGTGCGCTATGAATATTTTGACTTCCATTGTGAGTGCCGGAAGATGCGCTGGGACCGGCTCAACATACTCATCGATCGCTTGGCCCTCGAGCAGGATCAGTTCGGTTTCTATCATGTCTTTGACGATGGCAAGCTGGTTTCCACGCAGACTGGCGTCTTCCGAACGAATTGCATTGATTGTCTGGACCGCACAAATGTGGTGCAGAGCATGCTGGCCCGAAGATCCCTTACGACGGTGCTCCAGCAGCTGGGAGTCCTGCATGTGGGCCAGCGAGTGGAGCAGGCCTCCGCCCTCTTCGAGACGCGATTCAAGGGCGTTTGGGCGGACAATGCGGATTTGGTGTCGCTGCAATATTCGGGAACGTGTGCCCTCAAGACGGACTTCACCCGGACGGGCAAGAGGACCAAGGCTGGAGCACTGCAGGATGGCAAGAACTCGCTGATACGATACTATTTGAACAATTTTTCCGATGGCCAGCGGCAGGATGGTATTGATCTGTTCCTTGGCAAGTATCTGATTAACGACAACGAGGGTGGCGCCGTTCCATCACCACTGGAATCGAAGCATGGCTGGCGATTCTTCACTTTCCCTTCGGTCCTGCTGATGGCCGTGGCCATGTTCATGATCACGATGACCTATCCGGCCGAGTTCAATACGGAGAATCTGCTATTCATGCTTTTCTGGGGCGCAATGATCGCCGTCAGTGCCACCGGAATTCTGCACTACGGCATCGAGTTCGTGCAGTGGCCGCGGCTTCTTCCGCCGAACTCCTTTCGAGAGCCATGACGTTAGTGTCGTCTAGCAGAGCCACTGGCAACTACTCTGCAGCATAAACAGTCACATTGCTCCAAGAAAATATATTGTAAACCAATTCCTGTAATCGATTTGAAATTCTTTCAATTTCTGGCCCCCGCTTTCTGTTTGTTTTATTATAGTTTTGTTTAGTTTTAAAACCTCCAAATCCATTCCTATCTAGAACATGTTAGTTACTGTAACACAGAAATTATTGTGTTTTCGGACGGGAGGGGAAGGAGTTGTCAAGGCGCCGCTTCTTAACTGCGATTAATTGCAAAGTAGATCAATCACTTTTGTAGAAACATTTTATGACATTAAATAAAGTATTTTACGCATTGCTAGAAAACCTCAATCGACATCTTTTAATTACTTGTTAAGGTGAACTGCCATGCGAACTAAGAACGTTTTTCTTGCTTAATGATACGGGTATATCGTGTTTATGACTTGCAAATATGAACACATCTTGTAAAGGTTAATTGAGGCGAAAAATCTATATAACTTCTTTATTGGATTGGCTTGAAATAAAATTTGAATATTATTTAAAAATCAATTTTGATGTAAATTAATTTTACCAACTAGTATTTATCTAGGCAGGCTGTGAACGTTCATTCTTCTAGTTATTTCGAAAGCATCAGTCTTTTTGTTTCGGCAAGCCATCAAAATCTGAACAAAAATTTTTAAAAATTTACTTTAGTAACGAAATTTTTAGAATGTGTATAGGACCTACGATAGTCTTAAGATTGCATTTAATTTAAAATAAAAAATTCCCCTTGGTGTAGATTTTTAAGTACAATCTTTTTAGTTTGTAAGACTTTTAAAATAAAATGGACAAAGCGGATAAATCTTCAAAACTTGCCGACAACTTCCTGTACATGTTGGAGTTTGTGGTGGACGATCTGCTGATTACGCGCCAGAATCTGTGTGCGCCAGAGGAGTATCCCACCTGTACGGAGATTACGTTCAGGTCAATCTTTTTGAACATCTGTGATCGGGAGAATGGCACCTGTGTTAGCCCCTGTTCACCGAAGACTGGAAAGTGCGCACTGTTCACGCTGGATACCCCGATTACGGACGAGGATGTGATGAATATACATGTTTATAAGAAACGCTCGGAGGGCTGCAAGTTCTTGCTCGGATTGACGGAGCTCAAGATGAAGCCGATCTTTGATAGAGTGAAGAAGGAATTCGATTCGGTTAATATAAACTGGGAGGAGAACGTGATGACGCACGTTTCGCGATTGCCCAGGATTAGGGGTCCTTGTAAAAAGATCAATACTTGCGATTGCTTCGAGAAGCATAAGACGCGCCTTGAGGCGTGGTGTCCCACATCTGAGATAACCAAGCGAATGCTGCCCCTCTTCAATCTCTGCAAGATGCAAACAGGGAACATTGTCCTGATCCTGAGATTGGTTTGCAATGGTCCTTCCGTAGTTTCCTCATTCGCCGTCACTCCCAAATGCAAGAACCCCTGCTGCACTTCCTGTTGTCCCTGCCCAGAAACATGGCCTGCTCCTTGTTCGTCCCCAATAGATCCCTGCGATCCCTGCAAATCCGTGAAATCTAAGAAGACATGAACAGGAACAAAAGCGGCATGGATTTTATATTCCGTTTTTATTCAAGCATGTTTTGACAAGGCTGCGCCGCTGATTAATTACTATCATTCGAGTAGTAGATCTTTAACAATAAAGTATTTTACACTTTTCTACATCAATCGTAGTCTTTTAATTGCTCGTGGAAGGTAAACTTCTATAAATAAAAGAATGCGGGTTTATTGCTGGCTTTAAAAATGGTCATCATAAATATGATCAGAACATGTAAAGGTTAGCTAATAATAAAATGTAGTGGTTTTCTCTAGTTCTGAAAATATTTTTATTGTACTTCATTGTGGTTGATTTCAGCACCCAGTCTAAAATTGGATTTACTCAAATTTTTTAATACAAATAGTATATAGATTAAAAAAAGAGTTGAAAATTAGTACACGTTTCAAGAAAATATTAATTAAATTTTTTTTAAGCTGTTATAAAAACATAAAAAACACATTACAGACTAATATTCAGTTATTTGATAAAATAATAAACTGCTCGCTCAATCTTATATCCAAAAATCCCCATCAATTCCCCAGTAGTCCTTGATAATCCCATCGTATGATCAGTTCGAACACCACAGTCTCCCTGTCTCGACATCCATTCAAAATCTAAATCAAAATTTTAAATTTTTTTTCTCAAAACTTTTTAAATTGCGTGCGGATATTCTAAATTTTGCAGAAACTAAAGGCTAGCGTAAATTCCCTTTCGGTATCAGTGCAAAAGTTAAGGTTCCTTCTTTCAGAATGTCTGAGAAATCGGAAAAACCACCAAAAATTGCAGAAAACTTTCTGTACATGTTTGAGTTTGTGGTGGACGATCTGCTGATTACACGACAGAATATGTGTGCGCCGGAGGAGTATCCCACCTGCACGGAGATCACGTTCCGGTCGTCGGTGTACGTGAATCTGTGCGATCGGGAGGTGGGCACCTGTGTAAACCCTTGTTCGCCCAAGTGCGGAAAGTGTGCCCTCTTCACTCTGGATTCCCCGATTACCGACAAGGATGTGCTGCAGGTGCATGTGTACAAAAAGCGCACGGAGAGTTGCAAGTTTTTGATTGGATTATCGGAGCTGAAGGTGAAGCCCATCTTTGATCGGGTAAAAGAGTCCTTCGATGCGGAAAATCCGGCCTGGGAGGGGGCAATGCTGGGTCACATTGCCCAATTGCCCAAGATGAAGGGTCCGAATAGCAAGGGTCTCCTGGACAATTGTGCTTGCTATGAAAAACTAAATGAACGCCATGAGCAGTGGTGTCCCACTTCGGAGCTATCTAAGCGATTGCTGCCCCTGTTCAATCTCTGCAAGATGCAGACTGGAAACATAGTGCTGATCCTCAGATTGGTTTGCAATGGCCCGGCCATAGTTTCCACATTCCCCTTCAGTAAGGTCTGCTCCCGGAATCCCAAGTGCCCGGAGCCCTGCTGCGGTCCCTGTGGACCCTGCCCACCACCTCCTTGCTGCGGCAACTGTCCTCCCTGCTGCAGTCCACCTCCTCCTGGGTGCGGTACTGCCCCGTGTCCTTCTCCCTGTCCGCCACCCTGTGATCCCTGCGATCCGTGCGATCCCTGCGGCCCTTGCTGTGGTGCCGGAGGAACTGCCACCGGCGGACCTATGGAAAAGAATAAGTGCTGTAAGGGTCCTTGTGCTCAGCCTCCTTGCCGTCGCTGCACTATGGTGGATCCTTGTGCCAAGCGCGTCGAGCCGCCGGCCAAGTGCCTAAGATACTACTCCTGCAACCTGGACAAGCTATGTCCCTGTGATTACTGTGAGGACGAGTTCGACAGAGGTGAGTCTTTATCCATATAAGCCATATACATATATCATATCATATCATTTATAAATAGTTTTATTAATTAATTATTTTGTTTAATTTTAAATTAAATTTTTTCAATATAATTTAAATTATAAATTAATCCATAGAAGAAGGTAATCCATTTATTTACATCCCAACACTCTCAACCATTTCGATTTTGTTTAAAATTTCTGGGATTGTGAATAATATATCAAACATCCAAAATGTCCTTAAAAAAATGTTACAACGATTACAAAATTTTGCTACTACACTTTATGGTAAAAAATCGTGTTAAAAATGTACAAATTGAATCCTTCTTTCCCCAGAATGTCCCACTGTTCCTTCAAGGCGTTGTAACATGTCACCCATCGAACAAAAGCTGCAAAAATGCGGACCATGCGGCGGCATTCCCCCGTATCCCCGCTTCATCCAAGAAAAGTTGGATGCAGTACTCCTGGGCAAGCCGACCCCAGACCCCAAAAAGGACAAGGATGGCAAAAAGGACAAGGATGGCAAGAAGGACAAGGATGCCAAGGGTGGAAAGGACAAGGGCAAGAAAAAGCGACAGGCCGGAGGTGCCGTTTACTGTGTAGGAGACCACAACGGTCCATCTGCCATTTACGAAGACCGCGATCCTGTCTGCGATGGTGTCCTCCAGGCAACTAAGAAAATGAGGTATGATCCCATTGTCAAGTGCAACAGGCGGGAAGACGAGTACGACATGGCATGCGATGAAGGTAAGTGTTATTTCTCAACATTTACCCTTTTGAAGGGTTACAAAAATATATCTTACAACAATATTTAAATACTTAAATGCTGTGTAAAATCGCAGTGCCTTTTCAACACCATAACATTTAGTAGGCTTTGAGAAAAACAACAGATTTATGTAGAAACTCACTTCAAACCTTTTAGTAACACCAAGTATCCGGGGGGAAAACGATCATTACTCGGTTTGCATTCGTTTTATAGTTTCAAACGGGAAATGTTGTCTGCCGCACAAAATAAACAAAAATTAAATTTCTTCGTTATCGTTACGCGAGCTTTGGATGGACTTTAAAAACAAAAGACAAGAGTAGTACGCTTAGTACCAATACAAAATTGGAATTATCCTAATAAATCGCGTTCCTATTTTATTGCAGCACGAAAACGGGCTGTGCGGAAATTGCGACACTTACTCCTGAAGTATAATATCCAAATTGAGAATTAAAGGCCTTTCGAACTGAGAGTATATCTCTACTCTTAAGACAGACAACATCTGCAAAAGAACCCAGTGAATAGTTATATATTATAAAGACAGTTAATCATACATCATGGCCAAAAGGGGTAAAAAGGGAAAGAAGGGCAAGAAGCCCAAGGTCAACTGCAATTTCAAGATAACAAATGAGATGCTCAAGCCAATGAACGAGAGTAAGTATTTATTTAGACCATGGGTAATCCTTACCAATCTCTTGGGTAACCACAGATGTTGATGATTGTGATGGCTGTTGCCAATGCGCCTGCGATTGCGACTGCAGTCCGGAGTTGGCACCTTGTTTCATCCAACCCACTAGGCGGGATCCGGGTCCGGAGGCCTACGATGAGTTCGAGGCGTGTCTCAATGGTAGTGGGTTGACCATTCGAGTCCTGAAGAACACCCATAAAGTGGAGAACGTTGTGGATGGCAACGAAGGCGGTAACCTTGGTGCAGATGATGATCCCTGCTATCGGGAGGATCCCAACGACTGCGAGCCCAAGCAGGAGTCCTGCCTGCACGAGATGATGCAGCGCAGCTCCTTCGCCAGGAACCACATCAGGCGCAGGACCGGCGGCAGGATCATCAACCACCCAAACATCCCGAAGGTGCGGGCCAACATCAAGTATTCGGGTAACGATGCCTGCGAGACGGACAACTACTACGTGCCCTTCTCGAAGATCAAGGAGGCCTGTGACCTCCATGAGGCCAAGGTCGACTGCTATCGCCAGCGCCTCTGTGGGGGATACGATCCCATTGTCCCCGCCCATTGTCCTGTCCAGAACCAGCGCTCCTGCTGCATGCAGGTCGAGGGGAAGGACATCATGCAGACCATGAAGGGTGTCAATCTGGACACCAGGCGCAAGGGCATCGAGGTGAGCTTAATCTCTCTTAATATTTAATAAAATTATTTTTTTTTTTTTTTTAAACCTAAAATTCTACTAGGCTGCTTAGTAAAAGTTAAACGCAGTTTAAAACAGTTCACCACTTATCTTTAAACGCGGTGATATTGCACAGTAGTAATTAACTCACAACGTATCCATATTTCAAGAATGTTTAATCTTAAATCAGTGTAACCACGGATCGCCTCCGCATTCCTTTTTTTGGGATCGCTGGTTACGTGTGCGAATGCGGAATGTGTGATCGCTTTCAGTCCGTGACTTGGCCCCTCTAAATGCCGATGCAGGTGGTGCAACTTCTGCAACTTCGGGAACTCGGTGGAAGGCTTTCAATTGCCTCAATTGTGGTGCAGTTGCATAACATCTGCCAGCTCCAAATGTGGAGCACTCTTTTTCATTTTGCGGTTCCAAATCAGCTCAAGCTTTCCATGTGTTTTTATTTATGGTAATCGCACAGGAGATGTAATAAATCGAAGGAAGCTTTTTCAACCACATACTCGTACACGTAAATTAGGTGTTTTTGTTCCATGAACATCAAGTATATCTAAAAATATCACGTTTTAATTGTTTTTGCATTATGACTATTTTAAAATCTTAGGCACAAGGCAACTTTCTTTTTCTTAATCACATCAAAGTTTTATTTAATGATTATGCGAAGGTCATTCTGAAGTGGCGTTTATTATTAACTTTAATTTTTGTTTTACTAATTAAAGGTTATTCGCATACTAAATTTGTATGGATTTTAAGGTTGTTTTTTAATGTTATTTTTTAAACTTTAATTTCAGGTCTGTTACAAGACTTGCGAAGAGACGGATAGCGACGTGTTCCTGGTAAAACTGGGAAGCAAGGCCAAATCGCAGCACAAGAAGAACACCATCGAGATCGAGCTGAGGACGCCCAAGCAACCCGTGACTCTGCCGATCAGCAAGGTCACCACCGAAACCTATGTTTCCGAGGAAATGCTCGGTGGGGGCAAGAAAAAGAAAAAGAAGGGCAAAGGCAAAAAGGGTAAAGGCAAAAAGGGCAAGGGCAAGAAGAAGTAGACGATAAAGGACTACGAACGATTCTAAGGCGAATCCTAAATAATCAGCGATCGTATAGCGAAAACATCAACGATCGTAAGGCGAATCATAATCCATTAACGATCCTAAGGCAATTATTACACAAGAATCCGGACCAGGTGCACATCATTTCGGAACCTGTCCACTGGCTTCTCCACACAGTAACCCTCATGTCCACCCGTTTAGTTAGGCGCACGAATAATGAATATTTCGACTAGTTACGTAAATGTATCATTTGGAATAAATAAAAATTTAAAATTTAAAAATGGAAATATTTTTAATTGTGGAGTGTCAAAACCGCAAGTGAAGATTTGTTCGTCTGTCAGAGATTGACGCTTCTGAAAAGGATTAAGTTACACAAGCCCTTGGTTGTTTATAAAGCCAAAGGAGGACTTGGAAAATAAATATAATAATAAATAAATTGCCAAGTGATATTTATACCCTTGCAGACGGTATTATAAAATTGGTCAGAAGTTTGTAACGCTGTGAATAAGACCCTTCAAAGTATATATATTCTTGATCAGCATGACTAGAATAGTCTGTACGGGGATTAAAACTTTGGCTTAGAAGTTAGCTCTAATGCTCTTTCTATTTAATTTTGAACAAGTAAAATAATTTTCTGAAGCATAACCAGTTAATACCCCCTACTGAGCTTAAAAGAAGCCTAAATAAATCTAAAAATGGCTTTGGGTATGCATTATAATATTTGACAGTGTTATGGCTTATATTATATTAAATTAAACATGCAGCTTTGAATAAGAGCATACCAAGAAAGTTTAACTTTAGACAGCGAAATATAAATGTTAAATGTTATAGTAAACATGATTTTGTTAATAAATGCATTCAATATTGGATAAAAAACCAAATTCCGCTCTAAAGCTGACACACAAGCTGATTTGCAAATTTTTACAGCCCTTTTTAAGGGCATTTAACTGCCAAGTCAAGGCCACAGAGGCGCCTCATCTGCAATTCCAGTGTATATAAAAATAACTGACAAAGCCAATTTACGATGGCTGAGTTGCGACGGAGAACAGTAATACCCATCCGTTCCGACCATCATCTATTGCACACCTGTAATTAAAAAACATGAGACCCATCCCGGCCAGAAATCTTCGGAGGAGAGGATCGAAGAGGAGAGCTGCCAAAGAAGGCGTTGGATGCAGCGGCGGTTTTTGTGGTTTGCCGTCTGGTCTGGTCACTTCAAACAAGTTGAGACCCCGGAGGTGTATACTATATGCAGAGTGAGGGAGACCAGAGATCGGAGATCGGAGATCGGGCCAGCTGACCGATCGACGGTTCGGAGAGGAGTCGAGCGAGGAACTCGTTTTAGTTGCGTTCAAACGCTTTAGTCTGTAAGTTAACACGGCGAGTGCGATCGCAGGAAAGAGCCGAGAAAAGCGTGAAGCGGTGCCCAAGCCTAGATGTTAACTGTTCGGTGGATCGGACCCGAATGCGAGCGAGTTTTGAGATCGGTCCATGGCAGACCATAAAAAGTGAGAGATCTTAGAGACCCCCCAAAAAAAAAACCACTCCAATTCTCTCAATCTCCCTCTCTCTGCGAAAGCGGAAAGAAAGTGAATTGAGCGCAGATCTCGGTGATTACTTAATCCGCGAAGGCGAACACGACCAGGCATCGAACCCTGGCTCCAAATATTTCGAAGGCGCAAATTAATGGCCCTAACTTAAAGACCTCTCCCCGCCCCTCGAGCGTTGACAGTTGGGCGGAGAAAACCAAAGTATTTGAATATTAAAACAAAAGACTACTACCGATCTAGCCCGCAGATCGAAGAGATACCCGCGACATTTCCCCTCATATTTTTTTGATAATTTAGAAAGCGATGCTGCATACCAAATAAGCTAGATCTAGAGAGACCCTCGAAACGACCAACATCGGTCAGTTGGCTTTCAGTTACAGCTCGAGATCGGAGGTTACACCATAGCCTCGACTTTCTTTCCCCCGGTTTTCGGTTTCGTGCATTCGAGAGATCTCACAAAGTGCACTTGCAACTTTTACTGGTGTCTAAGATTCGCGGGAAAAGTATAAAATCGGTGATAATGTTACGCCCCACGCTCATCATAGTGCTCATTTCGTTGGCCAGTGTCGATTCCGGCCACAATACACCCCCAACCAAAATACCGGTGGCAGTACCCATCAGCAATGTACCACACGGTTTCCATCTTAGCCAAAACAATCACAACAGCAGCAGCGATATTAGCCAACTGGGAGGAGGAAATGTTCCGACTGAGGCCGAGCACTTCGCCAATGGCCGTGATAAGAGAGGTGAGTACTTGTCCCCTTTGAGGCACTTTTCCAAGTGCCTTCGATTCCGGTGAATCCGTGTCAGGGTCAGAGCCACTCAGCCCCTGTGATGGACTCCATCGAGTGGCAGTGTCAATTGATTTGCAAATATTAACAATTGCTCTTGGCCAGATTGCTTTGAATCGGTTTGAAGCTTTTCCGTAGTCTTGGCAAGTGTTAGATGTAGGTGGAAATTGTGTGGAATTTCAAGGGTTCAGTGGGTAATAAGCTCTTTAATGAGGCTTAAATGGGAGAAAGCCATTGGTAACAGTTTTTTAATTTTTGAAAATTAGGAAAACTTAGCAGGATTAATTTAACTTTCATTTAAGACTAATGATTAAATAATTAATGATTAAATGATTAACTCAAAAGTCTATTTAAATTGTTTGTGTTGAAAAGAAAATAAAATATATTTTATATGTTGTCCTTATTTATTGGCTGTGTCAAAAACAATAAAACATATTAATGTATAGCGTTAGAAATTGACAAGATTTATGATTGCAAAAAGACGACACTTGATTATTGCCAACGTTTGTTTTGGAAATACAAACAAATCTAGTTTTTCATATTAATTATACCAACTATAAAAGAATTTTTAAATTGGAAAAGATCCATATTTGCATAAAAAATCTTTTCACATTTATCTCCTCCAATTTCGCTTAACATATCAATTCGTAAGCAAATTTTTTGTTTTGATTTTCATTTATTTATTACAACAAAAAAGTTGATTAAAAAAGAACTGCGGTTTGTTTTGTATTAAAATGCAAATTGTGTTTCCCATGCACCATTTGACATTTAAAGATTTTGCATTTCATAAACATATGAGTTCTATAGAAGCGAATCTTGTCACAATCACAATCGAGTCGAATCGGAGGCAAACTTTCGTATTGGCGGCTTTATCTCCCCGCTGCGATTTAATGTTTGATATATATAGACTGTGTGTGTATTTATAACATGATATGTGCGTTTGATGCCCATCTTCTACTTGCATAAATATTCAACTCTAAAACGAAAAAAGAAATCCAGTTTTATCAATATTTTTGTGATACGTTTCTCTCCACTTTTGGCTGCGCTTCTTGGCTTTGTTTTTTTTAATTGGAATGCAGGTGACCTCAGAATACTAAATAAAATATTGAGTAGAAGAAAACACTGACGCAAATCAGAAAATATATTAAATAATATTATGTTAAAACGAATTAAACTGAAAGAATTATGGGTATTTGTGATAAAGTTCAAGTCTATAACCTTGTGACATTTTGCCGAGAACAAAAGCCGAAGAAAACAGCACGTGCCCACAACCATTCCCCAAAAATGGCAATAAGATTAATGAGTCTAGAGGGGCCAGCTGCGAACTGAAAGCAAAAAACGAAAATAAGAGTTCAAACACCTCTCAATAATTACTGGATATTATGCTAGAAAAGAATTTCAGATTTGCATTGGAAATTCGGTTTGCGTGTAGTGATGATCAGAAATTAGCTGACAGTTGTCCAAAAATAAACGAATGCTTACGAAATATGCAAATGCTTTTATTAAAAAGGCAGAAGATGTCTTGAACCTTTGATGGTATTAGGCCTACCACTTAAAAGAGCCATTTGTCAAGATAAGGCATTATTAAATTTCATTTGGTTTATTTAAATACACTAACTTTTTATACTTTTACATATTATTTTCAGCCGGTATCAATTAATCTTTTTGTTTCTTATGCCATGTCGTTATGTTTGTTAAATATTTAAATATTATTTGGTTATTCATTGATAAGTTATGTTAATTATAAGTAGCTACGAATTTGTTAATACTAGAAGTACGATAATGTATATTATTATGTAACGAAAATCTGAAAAAGCAAAGACAGGCTATAACTCACTATTCTCTGCTTTGTTAGTGTATTCCCATAAGCCTTTGAATATAATTACATATTTCAGCATTGAACAAATAAATCTTTTAGACCTGAAGCTTGACATTGAAACACGGCTGACAACTTAACTTAATTATGATCTAATGTATCAAATTTATATACATATGAAAAACCGATTCTTAGGCACCTTGAGATCGTAAATCAAAGAAGTTTGACCACAGCTTGAAAGTTGAGTCTTGAGCTGCGTAACGTATACGCCGCATTGGCTGCTCATGTAATTACCCGAAACAAGAGATACTAGTGGATTGCGCAAGCGTTTGAAAAAGTATCTTTATGGAATGTGGAAGCTGGTCCACAAACAGCAAAAACAATAAAAAAAAACAATCGTTTAGCGAGCGGAATTGCGAAATCCTTTGTCTTTGGGCAACTCCTCGCAGCTAATTGACCTCTTTTCAGCCAAGCGGCAATTGCACGGCCCTCAAATAGCCGATGTTGCTGTTGTTGCAGTTGCAATTGCAACTGCAGCCGCTTGTTGCAGCCTCAGATACAGATACAGATACATTTTGCGACGGTTCTTAGCCGCAGATGCTGGTGGAAATGATTTACCGCTTTGATAGGTTCGCTTCGTTTTTCTCTCAAGGCAAAGCCAACATCCTCAGCGAGTTGTCATGATTTATGCGGCCTGTGCAAACGACAATTAGCCGGTCCAAGTATCAGCTATATAGTTGTTGCCCGATATAGATACACATCGCGACGGAGACACAACTGGGTCACCAATTCGTGAAGTTATTGAATGCCCAGGCCGATCCACAGATGCACAGGGAAAAATAATCCAAAAGATTTGTCTTTAAGATTTTACATTGATATAGGTATAGAGATTAGGGAAAATTTAATTTTAATTTAAAACGGCATTGAAAGCTGCATAAAGGAGGAATAGTAAGGAAAAATGTATAAATAAAGATTTCTCCTTAGAAGCTTACCAAACTTGTATTAAAAGTTCCAACTTGGTAAAACTTGTACAAAAATTTCTATTTGCAACATAGAAAATTGTGTTAATGGCTAAAAAATTAGATATCCTAAATCATAACTTCACATTTATTATATTTAAAACAAAGCATTGAAACGATGTTAGAATCAAGTGGAAGAAATTACTTTATGCTACTTTAAAAAATCAAAAATATCAACTTAAGATTATCTTATCCTGTCAAGAATTTTTTGCGTGCACTTTTAAGATCAGTGATCGTAGATCGTATATCAGAACACCCCCTCTTCTCTTCAAAACTTCAAAAGCATTTAGGCCATCACGTTTCGACTGTTGTCACATATTCGATCCAACTTTCAACTGGTCAGCAAATAGCGCCCAACAATGGCACGTAAATTATCTCACATAATGCTCGGTTAACAAGCCAAGGACTGCGACTCTTGGAGAACAAAAAGTGAACAATGAACTCGGAGTTTGTCTGGTTTGTCCCAGTGCGTTGAGCTGCCTTTTGTTCTCTTTTCGACAGCAGACTCAAAGGCACAGTCTAATTCCACCTCAATTGGTAATTAATGCCGAAATTAAATTCTTGTTCGATGACTTGCCATTCCGCTGGGACTTCAAAGCACTTTAAATTCTTTGGAAGTTGTTTGAAAATGTTCACATCCGCCGGCTTGGATTAAAAAATTGCTTCAAATATCTGTGTTGAGCAAATGAACTTGAAGTTGATTCGGATTAAGCAA
Source organism: Drosophila rhopaloa (assembly GCF_018152115.1). NCBI lineage: Eukaryota > Metazoa > Arthropoda > Insecta > Diptera > Drosophilidae > Drosophila > Drosophila rhopaloa. The sequence continues at coordinate 12,829,957 of NW_025335043.1, forward strand.
TTATTGGAACGCATGTTTCTCTTATGCGAAAATATAATGAAGTTCATTGCCCATTTATTTATTGTTGAAGCCTAATAACATGAATGTTAAATTAATGATAAATATTTGAACTTCATTCATTCACATTTATTTTAATATCAAGTTAAAACCAGATATAAGTGAATATAAAACTGTGTTTCCAGTTTAATAAAATGTTTGTAAAACATATTTTAACCCATAATTTAAAAGTTCAGGGACCTTATTTTGAAATGAAATTAAAAGCCCAATCAATTTGTTCAATGCTTGGTAATCGATTTGCTTTCTCAACTTAACTTTCCATTAAATTACCTCCGAATTTTCACTTAATTACTAAAGACACGAACTTTCCATTAACAGCCTCAGATCTGAAATGAAGATCTTTGTAGTCGATTTACTGCCAAGTGCTTCGCCCATTCAGGGAGTCCAATTTCATCAACCGAAGGCAATCAGATAAAGCCGAATTATCCGCCATACAAAGTCAAGTGAACAGAGGCCTTGTTTTCGGTAATCCGGCATTAATGTTTCACCTGACATCGCACATACTTTAAAACCCCCAGAAAAACGCTCATGTCCCCACTCAATCACAGACAAATGTCAGGGCGGACTTTTCAACTATTTGCCGCGTAATTTTGCGCTCTTAACTGATTAACAAAAAGATATATTTAAAAAATACGTTAAACAATTACCTTAATTGCGTAATAAATTTTACTTTATTTTTTCTGTATTTCTTTTAACACCCTGAAGATAAATTTAACCCGAAATGCCACTCAAACTGGGAGCTGAGGGCTGGGCGGTGCTAATGTATCACAGGGCAGTTATGGCACAGTCTGGGCGCCTGGATTAAAGCCACAATATTTATATCAATTATTTTGCAATTTCGGGCTCATCACAGGGAGCCCCGGAAACTGGAAATGGTCATAAAACGACTGCAATCCGCTTAACAGCTGGGCAGTAAAAGACTTTGCCGACCTTGACACACTTTTTGGGAAGACGAAATGGCCAGCGATTACCGCTGGAGTCCGGGATTTTAATCATTTACATATCTTCTCACTTTCATTCATAAGAAGTAAGGTTCAAGGGTCACGATCAAATGCTTTATAAGGGCAACCCTGATTTCTCAAGGGGTCTTCCCCCGATTCCCAGAGTTTTGAATGATGTCTGCGTGTCACTTCAAAACCCAAACGATGTAATCAAAAATTCATCAAGTGACGCGCTCATCATAATGCCCTAACATTAATATAAAAAACACCACTTCATTGGCTAACTGTTGCCATTAACTTGCTATTAAGGTATGATATTGTATAATATTGTATGATATTTACCCACAAGGGTAACCAGACTTCGGGGGTCTTTTTTTGAAGTCTTTGTTTTAATTACTTTATTTTCAACACCTCAACGTGGGTTGTCTGTCCCGCACTTTATGTAATTACCCTTAAAAATCAAGACTTGGTTATTACACAATATCCAATGACCCACATGTTGGACTACATGTTCAGTGATTAATTGAGAAACCATTTCAGGCACTCAACTGGATCAGAGTGAGATAGCCCGCCAGAATCAGATAACACAGCAGATATTTGCCAACTATTTGGAGCGCCGCCTGTTTCCCAATCGCACGGCCAACCAGAAGATTCCCACTATCGCAGATATTTTGCCCAAACCAAAACCATCGCCTAGGCCACGTCCTCGAGGATTTGCGGCCAATGATGGGGGAAATTTTAAGAGGAGCGGTGGTGGAGCTCAGAGGAATCGCCTGGCAGCTGCGGCCTCCAAAAGGCGATCCGGCTACAACCGCAAGCGACCCCAGAAGGAACAGGAACCGGAAGAGGAGGAGGACCAGGAGGAGGATCGGGATCAGCAACCCCAAGCCAACCAGGAGGACTTCGACTACGATGTGCAGGAATCCCTGCAGAGCGTGGAGTCGGAGCAACATGATCAGTACTATGGCAACATATTCCATCGTGACCCCAGCGAAAACGAAGTCGATAATGGTGAGTTGAAATTAATTTTAAAGTAGTATATAAGTAATATATAAGTAATATACTTATAAATATATTTATTTGAATATATTTTTTTTACCATTTGTGAAGTCATAACCGATTAGATTTCCAAAAGAAAGACATAATAAATCTTCGAAATTAATTGAAAGTCTCGTCGCCGTAAATAAAAAAATGTAGATAAACTATATTGATTTTTAAGTTAGTTTGAGACTGATTGATAAAAGTAGACATTAATTTATAAATTAAATAACTATGCTCCCCTTTTCTAAGCACCATCAATCAATTCCCCACTAACTAACTCATTGATAAAGCGATCAAGCATGGAATTTATGTTCAACTTCACCTTACATATTACTTAGAGGTTATGCCATTAGCCGCGCTGACCATCCATCAATCCACATTAATTTATTTAGTTCCACTCGTTCAGCTTCCAGCTGCATCATAATAATTATTATCCAATACCATTAAATTATTTCATTTTTTTTCAGTTTTAAGGTATGTTTTGGGGCAGTCCCTTGCCTCAAGCAGTTGTCACTTTCAATTCATTCCTTAAACAGTTGTTCATTCCACTTTAAGAGTTGTTCATTCCACTTTATGTACGTGAAAATTCCATATGGGGTTCGAAAATGGCAATTGACATTCCAATTCGTTTATCTTTAAATTCTTCTCATAAAGATTTTTATTGATTTTTTACTGGCAATTTTAGTGGCATTGTGGTCAGATTTTTGTTGTGAAGTATTTTTTAAATTTTTAAAAAATTATGTAGTTGTTTAATGTCTTATTCGATTTAAGTTTTTAAAAGATTTGCCTGTTCTTTTTTTCCAGTTTATTGTTCTTAATTTATGGTCTTTTTATGTTTCTTTGTGGTCAGATTTTTGTTGTGAAGTATTTTTTAAATTTTTTAAAAATTATGTAGTTGTTTAATGTCTTATTCGATTTAAGTTTTTAAAAGATTTGCCTCTTCTTTTTTTCCAGTTTATTGTTCTTAATTTATGGTCTTTTTATGTTTCTTTCGGAATCCATTTCCTCACACTTTGTTTTTTTTAATGGTCCATCCATTCATTTATCATTTATTATACACTTTGTTAAGTCATTGTTTAACTATTTCTTGCTTCTATCATCCTTTTTTATATTTTTTGACATATGTTCCCCTTGATTTCAAACCCTACTTCATTCCATTAACAATGAAAGTATTCCAACTCATTACCTACACTTCTCAAGCATTACCCTTCTCCATTACTTATTTGCATTTCGCAGCTTTTTGTTAGCACTGATCGCTTTGTCGCCTCCGGGACCACAGTGCGTATGATGGATAGCCTCGGGCTGCATATGTGTTTACATAACATATCAGACGAGCCTCGTTTTGTCAGGCTATTTGCACAATTTAAAGGCGAAAATATTGGCAAATTTATGGAGCTTTTATTTCACTTGGCCCAGGGTCGAACTGGTTGCCACCCGTCCCTCTTTTTCGCACCGATTTTAACCCTGAGCAAAAAGTTTACGACCACGAATCGAATCGCATCGCAACGAATCGAATCAAGACGAGTCTAGAAGTAGTTCGATGACGGGATTTTATTTAACTTAAACGTCAAACCATTAAAAATTTATTACCCACACACGAGTCGAGAAGAATGTGAGGAGACATTGCACCCATTTCCAGATGTTGAGAACTAGTTGAGGATACTTTGTTAGCGATTCTTTTAGATTCAACGTGACAGTCGTTTGAGATAAGAATTTGCATGGGTTTCGGAAAAGGAAGTGAATTATCGAATATTAAGAGGAAGCTGATATCATGTATTTAAAAACGTATAAATAAAGTTCTGGTATCATTGTTCCCCGATCCATTTAAATACAATTCTTTAATCATAAATAGTATTAGAAATAACATAAATCAAAAGTTTTTAATAGCTTTTAAAAAGTGAAATTTAAATTTTGCCAATGTACGTCATACACCATCCGAACATTAAACTGGAACGAGTTATTTAGTTCAACAAACCACCTTAATCACATTCATAGGCCAAAAACCAACAAACATCGAGTTTTAAATTATCATACAAAAGCTGAATTTGAATTTCTATTTCATTAGCGTCATACGAATTGTAAAAGCTTTGGCTTGAAGATCCATCAAAGGCCATGTGTTGCGTAGATGATGAAGGTTTGCCGGCCGATTTTGTTTGAGGGGATTCACCCGAGTCGAATCACACGAGAGGGTCAAGTCTCATGATTCCAAGAATGGTCTTACGAAATCTATTTTCAGTAAATTTATTCAAATCCCCGCATGTCATTAGCCAATGGCTTATTATATCATTAAGATTATTAAAATATATCCACAAATTAACAGCAAGTTCATTGAAATAAATGCTTTTTAATTTATAATAATTTAAGTTAATTATTACCTGAAAAAACTATTTAAATCACTTCCGATTCGGTGAATCCCCGGCCAAAAACCTTAAAGAATTTTTACGTTTATCACATGTGGTGTGGCCTTGGTTGTGGGTAAATAGCAATGAAGTCGTCGCCTATATATTTTACTGAAGTTGACTTTAATCTGGTTTTGTTAGCGTGATGCATATAAAACTACTGAAAATCTGAATAAATACACATTAAATTCACGAACTGAATTTCAGCTGCTCTGAATCGTTTCTTGTTTCACCGATCGCTTGTTTTCAATTAATTAATTAGTCCAACCTCTGGGAGTGGAGAAGAACTGTGAAATTGAATCGATGCCGCTTACAAGATACCAGAAGCCGAAAAAAAAGTTAATTCAAAACACGTAAGCAAAAAAAGACCAACTGGCATGTACATAAAGTTGATTTTCATGCAAAAAGTACGAAAATAACTAAAGATGTAAAGCGGTGGCAGCGGCAACAAGTGGTTGCCACTTGGCGACTTGGTTTTTGGATTTCTTCACAAGTTGCGGCCTTTGCAGATGGGTTTTCCTCTGCCCCTTTGCATCTCCCATCTGCATTGGAATCTCTGTATGCTTTTCTGCTGCTGACATTTTCCACAAAAAGTAGTCAATAGTTTTTGTCCCCCTTGGCGGAATAATCAATTTTTATGGCCCAGACTTAATTATCGGCACAATAAATTGATGTCTTTGCTATTTGGTAAAGAACTTCATGCTCGTAGAATTTGAGTAGTGTTTACACACGGAATTTCGAAAGACATTTATAAAATGCTAAGCAGGAATAGTTATGATATACACTGGGAAGAAATCTATGAAAAACTAGTAAAACAGATTAGTTTTATTTTTCAAACATGCATGGTTACTTAACTAGTTACCTTGTGATTAACAATATAAGATAAATGGGCTCGTTTAAATAAACTGAAACTCCATTTGTTTCTAACCCACATCTCCAAAGCAACCTAATCTTCCCAACCCACTTTGCCGACGTCTAAAAATACATCTTATTATTATCCCACCATTTATCTTCCCATCACTTCTATCTGATCACTGACAAGCATCACGCATACGCAATGTATGACCGTAAAACCAGCATTCAGTTGAATGAAAAGGCAAACGCCAGCAGCTCCAAACGAACAATCTAAGCCAACAAACTAGTTCATCATCTGCATCTCAAGGTCACATTTAAGAAATTCGGCCAGCAACAGCGAGAAGTGAAGTTTTCTGGTTCAGCCCAGTTTATTCGTAGACCAAATTCAGAGCCCACGTTTGAAATGCATCCAATCCCGGCGGGAAATTGCGTAATCCGAGAACCCAGATCAGATGGCAAGAGAACAGAACCGAATGGAGCGCAATCTGAAACCACAAAAGCGAAACCAGAATTTTGAAATGATTCCACTTTTTGGGCTTGTACCCGGTAGTTTCTGAGTATGTTAAGTTGGTATAGACTTAAATCTTTTATTTTATAGGTATTGCATTTATATTTTATTAAATTAGCTCGTGACTCACTGGTATTTTTTGAGCAGTCTTCCGGTTCTTCGGTTAAATGAATTGATTGCTCGTAAAAAGAATGAGATAAGCTGACTTGTATATCTATCTAGATTACCCTTTTATTTTCTAATAGGGAAAAGAAAGAAAATGTATTAGATTTATCATTAAAAGCACTGATTGATAGATTCTTGCAGATACAATATGGTTAAACATTATTGTATAAAATAATATTAATAAATTACATTTAACAAGTATTAACTATTAATAGTTGGACTTATAAATGCCCTTTAAAAAATCAGTGCTCAGATATTGTTTAATAATTGTAAATAAAACATGGTCAAAATGTTTGTTCTTCATTCTTTTGGTGGTAATTTCGTGCTCGGCAGGTAGCTACCGGGTAACTTTAGTTCGAGCCACCTAACTAGAGCGTTCTTTCAAAGGTTTGGCGTTCGTTTCACGTCATTTTTCACCTTGGTGAGGCTTCGGATTAAGATTCGGATTCAGCTTCAGCTTCAGATGCGACATGAGCTCTCGATCTCGATCTCCAGCTGCGGCTGCGTCAAGTGTTTGACAAACAACCGCAAGTGTCCGCCGACCATTGGCCATATCCATGTATGGTCGATCTCGGGCGATGTTAATCTTTCGGGTTTCGTTTCGCCTTTTTTTCGCCTCTTGGCTTGGCCGCGGCAAACAAGTTCGTCTTCGAGCCAGAGATCTTGGACTCTCTCGAACCAGTTGGGTAACTCCAAAACCGATCTCTGTGAGTGCTTCTCCGGCAGCTTCTTCTCCTCCATGGATCTCTGTTTCTCTCGGAGAGACCCCCTCCGAAATCTCTGGGGGAATTCTGCCTTGGTTTGAGCCGAGTTGAGCCGAAAGAGTTAGTTCTTCGACAGCCGACGGTCAGTTTGGGCGCACGCCTGCGCACACCATTTCACACGATCCAAAACCGAAGTTTTCGACTCCGCATTTTGCCAACTTTCGATTTCATGCGATAAGCATCTATTTCTATTTAAAATAATTCATAATTCGAACAAAACAACCAACGACCGAGAAAAATATGCGTTGAAACATAAAAGCGAAATTTTTTGATACACATTTACAAATATTTTACGGAATTTTCAGAGTGCGGAAGTGTGTAACCAAAAAATAAAAAAACGGAAAAAATAACATTTGCATATTGCTCATACATAAAATATCTGACTGAACGATTGGAAACATGCAAAAGTATTTCGTTTTGTCTGTGATAATCTCCATCCAACTGCTTTGCAGTCTGGACAGGACGATGGCGTCGCCCAACAAAGGACCAGGTCCTGTAGCGGGTAGGTTTAAAAAAAAATCAGCGAAAAATTAACCATTGCATAACCCATTCGATAAAGGAATCCTGACCACAAAAAATGCACGAAAACGAAAACAAAGTTTACACTCACTTTCACTTTCTCGAATTGGGTTGGTTGGTTGGAATGAATGGATTGATGTGTGAAGTTAGGAAGCCTAATTGAGGAGTTCAGAGCCAAAATGGATGGTGTATAAAATATGTTTAGACAGCTACCGTTTGTCGTGGTATTCCTATTTAATTTATCGCTGCTTTTTCTGTTTTGGCCCAATTCGATTTGTTTTACCTTTTCTGGTTTTGGCCATTTGGATCGAAATTAGTCAAAATGTTTATTTGTGCACCTGCCTGCATTTTTATTGCCTTTACTGTTGGCAGTTGAAATGTTTGTGAAAAAACAAACCATTTCATTGACACAAGCAACTCATCAAGATAAAAATACATTTATACAAAAGCCAATATAAATCACTGAAAAAGGAGATCGAAGCCAATTTAGGTTAAAACCGAAATAAAGGCAACAAGAAATTTAACTGAAGGTCAAGGGTAAATTTATAAAAAGGGAATGAAAAGGGTTTAATAAAAAACAATTGAACAATAAGCATGATTCACTTAAGCGAATCTGTGTTGATTAATTTAAATGTAATTTTCTGATTCATAATTTGTTCCAAAACTTACCAAGCAACCCACTCATAAATCTTCCAATTTCTAATCTAATCTTTATCCAACCAATATTTCGCTACCCCATAAACAAATTGCAACTGTTAGAAAAGAAAATAATTTATAACATTTATAAAAGTCAAAACCTCATCATAAACATTAATATAACAGAAAAAATCCATTTGAATATTAAAAATTCTTTTGTTCGCTTGCAAGTCCAAACTAATTAACATAAAACACGAAAATGTTTTTCTACAAAATATATATATTTAGTAGGAAGCCACAGCGATAAATGTGGTTGTATGTCAGGTTGATAATTGGAGTTGAAATAAACGTTAAGTATTTCTGGACGTCTTGAGGTTCCGTTTTAACGAAGGTTAAGGAATTATAATTTAATTGTGGAGTTAAGGGGAAGAAGGGAGGTACACAAGTGCTCAACAGGGCAACCAAATTGACATTGACTTTTCGGCATTCTGCATTATCGCCTTTTGTGCCAAAACTGGTTTGTGACTCTTATGATAAATCGCCTCCACACACAAAAAACTATAATCAAACAGTGTTTGCTTTAAAAATTAATAAACAATCAATGAATAAATATATATTTCAATGTACGGTTATCTTTGAAGTTGATTGGCGAAGGAAAGCTGAATGCAAATTTAATGTTTGTACGGATCTTAATCAGTTTGACACCTTTAATTTGTTTCAAATCTGTTGATTAGAGGGGTGTGGAGTAGATGACATCGAGGAGCAGGAAGAGGACAGCTGGTCAGAAATCCAACCGGTCTTTAATAGTGCTTATATAGCAGTGAAATTAATTAACAAAGAAGCCTTAATTCCATTATGCAACACGTGCAGAAAATTTGTAAAATTGCACATTGCAGTGAAAGTAGGGTATTCACCAATCTATCAATTAGCAACATCAATAAGTGCTAAATATCCCTAAGCTGTTAATTTAAATAATAAAATAGTTATAAATCAATTACCTTGGCTTACATGCTTCATTAAAGATGTTTGAATTGATGTTAAATATATCAAATAAAATGATCAAAGTAATATATTTTGCGCTTGTGTAAATTGCAAAAGAAACATAAACTCACATCTGTTTAACATGGGTAGTAAATAAATATGTTTAGTAGTATGTTTAGTCTTATAGAATCTTAATTAAAAGCTGAGGGAAAACAATTTTTTTTTTATTTATTTTTGTTTGGTTAACTTGGTTGAATAATACAAAAGCATTACGTTAATTTTTGCCTCGAAATTAAACTCTTAAAATAATTTCCATGAATAGGATAGAATAGGTATTTATATATAAGAAATTTGTTCGTAATTGGCAAACTCCCAGACACCTAAAACTCTTGCCAAATCTTCGCATTGTTCAAGCATTGCATTAAACCGCCTTTTTGTATTGTTTACGATGGAGTCAAAATGTTAACTGCTTTTTGGTCATGTTTTCACACGGACTTGGCCCGTTGTGCAAAGTAAATTTATTTCTTTTTGGAGCAGGCCCCATGTCACTACGCCCCCTTCATATATCAACAGCATTCGACAATCGCCATCAGCAACAGCATTCGGCAAGGCCTTTGCAGAGTGTTCGTAGATGGGCAGACATGGCGGATGATTAATTAATAAACATTAGCGGATAGACAGTTACGAAACAAAAGGGAAACCGTTTCGCTTTTTTTTTAGAAAGAACATAACGTAAGTGACCTTCACATACTTCAAACAATGGATTGACCAGACCTTGATTTAGATATCCAAAATGAGTTCTAGTTTAAGCTGAATTGGAGTTTGAACGTCACAATGGATTATGCTTAAGTCACTTGGACAAGTCGAACTGGTTGTCGTAGAATTCCTAAAGGTAACCAGTTCCAAACTCGAATTTGTTTCCTTTTGACATCTGGACAGACTTTCATAACTCAATTCGTGGGTACAACAAACATTTCTCGCTTCGTTCGCAATTAGTATCAAAGTCTTTTGTCCATTCTATCGCTAAGATGTCCGTTTAAGGTGGGTACGGCATTAAAAATAACAAATTAAGATTGGTTTTATGCGGTAATTAATTAGTCAGAGGGCACTTTAGAGATGACTCAATCTAAAAGTGAAAGAAATCTGAAAAGAACTCTAGTCTTGAGGAGACATTTAATTATATGCCCCTATTAAATTTATAGTTTAATTTTTTTTCTTTTTTGGCAATTCAATATTTATAAATCTAGTATAAAACAAGCACAAGGCAACCTACCTCATAAAAGTTTATGGACCAAAGGAAGCAAGAATTATCTGCATATTGACTATTTTGGGCTTTTAAAAAGTTTAAACAAGCCAGTTTAAATCCTTTTAGTTTTATGATTAACCAAATATGTAAATAAATGAATGTTAAGTGTCATAGAAACTAGATATTTGATACTCTATTTTTATTTGTAAGAGAGAACCTAACTATTAAAATATAATATCAAGTTTGAAGGAAATTCCTTTTAAAATGTATTTTTATGAAGTGTATAATTTGTCGTCGCCTGTATAATTTTTTTTCTGTTGTACTACTCATAATTTATCATAAAGAATGAATCCTTAAGTCGAAAACGTCAGCCAGCCCATATTTCCCGTCGTTTTTGGAATTATTTCTTATTACTTCGTTGATGTTTGCAAGACGCTAATCCTCCATCCCTTTCAACCTTTATTTTTAGACTGCCCCAACTGCGTGGACGAGTCGCAGTACACGCCGAACAAATGGACGATGCCGCTGCTGAAGCTCGGGGAGAAGCGGTACTACCTCGGCATCTTCTTCAAGGTGAGTGGCATTCCACGCCCCACAAAACGGTCCATAAACTTACCGGCCGAATGCAACTGACCGGGCCAACGGTTTACCAAGTCCGGTTTGATGGCTCTCGGGTTTCTCAGCTGCCACTGATTGCAAGAAGATTGCATATGGAATATTACAGCAGGGGCGGTTGAAGAAGCTTAAGTTCATATATTACACTGATCAGCAGGTTTCAGGTTTAGTTCGGGGTGTGGGAGGAATGAGAAATTGAATGTACACTTAAAGAATCCTCTGTTCATCTTCGATTTTCAAAATTTATTTGTATAAACCAAACTCCAAAGGCTTTTTATAAAACCCGCCAGTCGCTTATCAAAGTATTTAAATAATTAAACAATTAAGAGTCTTTAATTTTAGCTACGCATGATTTTAGGGCATTTACATATTATTATTTAAACGTAGGCTTGCATTTCAATATAATTTATCTATTTTGGAAACCAAATCATGCTCTGTTTATTAATCAATCGTGAAAAATAAGTTTAACTGTCATCATTCCTTTTTTAAATGACATATCGCGGCAAAGGCTTACCGATAAAATTAGCCATTCCAAATATTAATTTGAAAATTATGCATGAACTTTTTTAATTTAGTCATTTATATTTAAATGTTATATTATACTATGAATGTAGCATCGATATTAAATAGACCCATAGTAATAAATATTTTCAGTTGTGCTTTGTCTTCATTTAAATTAGTAATTTCAATTTCAATGTTATATGAATACCTAGTTCATATCGAAAGATGAAAGATCCTTCAATTGATAAAAACCGTTGTATATACATTTACCTAGAGAAATTTTCAATGCAATGTGCAAATTGATATCGTAACGAACAGCATTAGAACTGAGCCCAAAGTCATTTTTTAAATAAAACCTGATGACAGAAACTTAAAACGTAGAAAAAAAATATAGTTCCTATCTACTCGACCATGAATAAAAATATCTAGGGTATCAAAAAAAGGCGCGTGCTTGGTTACGCATGCGTAGATATAGTAAACTGAATAACAAAGCCGCTATTCACATTAAAAATGAATTAGTCAAAGCATCAAAAAGGCGTTCACTAACCGCTGTCGTGTTGAACCACCGGTCGTATGAGTAATATTAATAGACGGCGACACTCTGAGGAAGTGAGACGGCGGGTGTGTCCATACCAAAATTAGCTGCTTTAGTGGTTCCACGTCAAAGTGAATTATATTTTCATATTCATAAAATGCATAGCACAGTTTCCTTGAACTTTAAAGGTAGAGCCATAAAACTGAAACTGCTTCACCATTGTAAAATTAATAAGATGCATATATTTAGTACTAAACAAAGCGGCAAACATTTCATGAGGAGGTTAAATTGTGGATTTATGATTGGGTTGGTGGATTAAAAGGTTTGATAAACGAACGGAACCTTGCTTCCTAAAACTATAAAGTTTGGGAGGGAGAAAAAGAGGTAAATAACCTCTAATTTGAATATTTTGTTAAGACAAAGTAATCCAATATTCATTTAAATAAAATTGTAAGTCGTAAATTGGTAAATCGAATTAAAAAATGCATGTAAATTCTGAAAAAGACAATCCTGCAATAAATATCTTTTTTAAAAACCAGAATGAAATCTCAACGTTTAATCCCAAACACAATCTCTCAATTGCCTCGAATAATAAAAATGTTTTTGTTAACTTTGTATAACCAAGCGATGACAAATAAATCTCCACATTTTTAATTCGACATTTGAACGCTTTAATTGCACCAAACAGCAGAAAGCAAATATATAAATATTTAATCAACTTTCGTTGCATATTTTGGTTTATGAACGTTTTCTGAGTAAGCGTGTAAATTAAACAATTCTATTTGGTATATGCCGCTGGATAAACAAAGCAATGAATTAATTATTAGCTCGTTAATTAACAACAAAAATCCATCTCCTCTAACCAGTCGGCTGATTAGGCAGCAGATACAGTAAGCCACCCAGAAAACAAGACCGAAAATAAATCCATAAATATTCCCAAATTTGTTATCTCTAACGGTACCTCGCTCTCTGTCTATAGCATTCTATCCCGCTCCTTCTAACACCCCCAATTGTCAAAGCGATTAAAATTTTAAGCATCTCAAATGCTCAGAATGCTGGCATTTTAATTTGAATTTAATTTTTAATTCGTTTCATTTGATCCTACCCTAACTGCAATAGGGATACAACGTTTTGATGTTCACTTAAATGTTTATAATTATCAGTTCCATTAAAATTAGCATATTCATTTTTATTGTGATTATCTTTACGACTTTGCTTTTAATTAATTTGAATTTAATTATAAAATTGGTTGATTTGATTTGACGCAAATTGAAATACAAATTTAACAAAGTAAGTCTTTCATGTTAGTCTATCGAATAATATTATTAAAATAATATCTTTAAAATTCAGTTCAAAGTTCTTAAATCAATAAAAATTTGAATATTCATTGTTATTGTGCTTATCTTTACGACTTTAAATATTATCATAATTTTAACATCTGCTGTGATTTAACAAGTTATAACATAACTGTTTTCTTTCACCAGAATTAACAGTTATCTCTATAATATATTTTAAGAGCATTCCCCAGGTCGTTGAACAGATTAGAAGTTTTGAATATTAATTTATTATTTCGGTGTTCGTTTGTTCGGTTTTATTTTCATATTGGTAAGTTAATTAACCACGCATACCAATTTCAAAGTGTTTTCCGATTATTTATGGGTATATCTAATTAAGAATTATACCGCAGTCCTTATAAATATCTTAAAAGTCATTCAGTTTTTGGGTTTTTTCTCTCTCATTCGGCAGTGGCACAATGTTATGCAATACATATGAGCAATTTAATGCAAATTCATTTCGCGTGTAAATATGCAAATGAAGCAATTAAATTTTTTTTGGGGGAAAATAAGACTTGACAACCGCACAGCGGCAGTCGGAGGCATAATGTCATTTGGACTTCACGCAGGCGCAAATCAAATCAAAGCTAATTGAAAGACACCTGGATGAAAGGGGGGAGGTGTGGAGGGGGGGTAGTGGGCTATGTGTTAAGGTAGCTGTGCTAATGACATTAACAACACGGCCAATATTTTGTTGCCACTCAATTGAGTTTTGTGCAAACTTCAGTCGCCTAATTGGTCGACATTGCGTACTGCAAATGATTTAACAGAATTTTGTGGGTTACAATTCAATTACCCCAAAAACTGTTGCCAAATGTATGATATAGAATGCTTAGAATAGAATCTACCAAAAAATTTAAGAACTTGGTATGGACACGCAGTTCATTTTCAAACAGGTTTAATTACGAAATATATTATTATTGTACCATAACTTAATTAAATATTTCCTATACCAATTTAAGCACAAGCTTATTAGTTTCCCCAAAATATCCGAGTATTTTGTCGACCGTAATATTATCCCAAACAAAGGCTTTCCTTAGTCATCTTGGCCAAATGCACAACAAAGACTTCGCAGAACCTTGGCAACCTTAGGAAATGTTTTTTGTGTTCTTTATTCTCCTCAACCAAAATCAAAATTCGAGTCAGACAAGGCATTAACCTTATGCAATTTCCCTGGCAGAAACTCCGGGCCATTAAAGGCAACTGGCTTGGTTGCGAACCAGAGTCCTTGTTTTACCTCGGCACACCGAACTAATTGACTTTTCGACGTGGCGAGATGAACCTTTTACAGCCCAATAAACACTTTCAGAGCGAAAGACAAGTGAAGGCATTAAACACCTTCCATCTTCCACCTTTCTTGCCACATGTGTGGCATGTCAGGGAATCGTGTGGCAGGATGCCGCGTTCCCCGCTTTATTCGCGCACAATTACGGCTAATACAATTAAAGCCAAGTTAATGGGGGGAAAGGGGGAGAGAGGTGCCAGTTGAGCAGGATGCAGGATGGATAGTTGCGTAATCGATTTATGTGCACATCAGCTCACAGCAGGAGATATGGCCCCTAAAGCCATTCGATTTTTTTGCTAACCATCCATTTCTGCTAATGACCGGGCCAAAGTCCATTAGAGTTAATTGAATATGTAGTTTGAAACGGGCAGGACACGGCCATATCGCCCAAAACCCATTCAGATTTCGATGCCAATTTCGATTCTGATAACATTTAGATTGGCTAACCGCATCAGATACAGAAACCAACACTAATTGGCTACAAACCCACGCAGATCCGAAGATAAACTCAATTTCCATGCGAATGCGTGACCAATGCCGCCCCCTTTTCACACACATATGGCCGCAAAAAAAAAACAGGAGCAAACAAATCTCTAGGATTTTTATTGACAAGTGTCGGCTGAGGGAACCGAGATTGAATGGCACCTTTCAGTGGCTGCCGGTGGATTTGGATCTGGCCTCTCGGAAACTGGGTCAACCGATTGCGCAAACACAATTATATAATCTTTAACTTGGCATGCATCTTAAATTCAATTCAATTCGATTCCATGTCTGTTTTTTTTCCATTACAGGCAAACTGGTTCAAAGCCACACAATATTGCCGATACCACGGCATGCATCTGGCCAGCATTTCATCACAGGAAGAGAACGATAGACTGGAGAAGCACATACGTGACTTTGGTAAGTTGGCAAAGCAGCTGAAAAACTACTTTGCAGAGCGAAATTGATTAAAGGGACAATCGTGCTTAGATAGAATACTTTGTTGGATACTTTTGTGAAATATATGGCTTTAAAACCCATGTTTCAGGGCTAAAAGTGCTGACTTTGACATCTTTGGTAATTAAAAATCTATTCAAAAAGAACGAAATGAAGAATACACAAAAGTGCAGTTAATTTTTCCTTTAAAAAAAAATATTTTACAAATTAAAAACAATTTTCAATGTATCCAAAGGGGTTATACAAAAGATGGATGGATGGATCCGACTTTCTAGTTCAAGCCAGAATTTTTTAGACATGTTTTTTTAGAAATATCAGAGATTCTTTTATCATCCCTGTTATAAAAGTATCTTATAGATACCTTTTTGAATACTCTTTATTTAATTTAAAAATTATACTGAGTATTTGCTGGTCTAAAACTATACCTTAGCCTAGTAAGCTTATTGTTATTATTCACCACCCTCTTCGTGAGTGGGCGTGGTTTTTGCCCATGGCCCTGCGGTGGTCAGCTTTCAACAAAAATGTGCAACATTCACTTTTTCCGTTTGTCTGCGTCTATTGCCATGTGTGTTTTTATGGAGATTTATGCAATGGAAAGTGCACTGGAGTTCGTTACTCCACTCCCACTCCCACTCCCCGATCCCGATCCCGATTCCGACCCCTTTTGTTGGGTTTTCGGTTACCAACTTCCGTGTATTATGGCACTGCTAGAAAGTCCAGTCCCCTGAGCAGCCGGCACTTCACAAGTCCCCCGATTCCATTCCTGCGGCATTCGCAATGGCTTTTGTTTGCTGGCCGGGTCTATTGTCATATTGATCGGCTTTTCAACTTATTTCAGTTGTTGCATGCCACGCAGTCTGTGGCAATATGAATGCAACTGTCCAGCTGTCATGCTGTCAGACGGTCAGTGTTTTGTCAGGAAAAAGATGTTTTGATTGGGTTTGACAGACAATTAAAAGATTTAATTTAATACTTTTGACCACTCTGTAACCTAATCAATTTAAGTTTATTTTTTGTTTAGTATGTAATAGACTAGGTGAAGGTTATAGCTATAAAATATGTATAGGTAAATGACAGAAACAATAAAATATGAAGAGGATACCCTGTAACATAAATATCTACATAACCAATGTACCTTCGTTCGGCACAAAAACCCATACAAAATTTTCATATGTTTCTCAAGTATAATCCGAGCGCTTTTCATTTAATTTCCAGGCCTGGGCCACGAACATTTCTGGATTTCCGGCACAGATCTGGCCGATGAGGGCAACTTCTTCTGGATGGCCACCGGGCGACCCATCACATTCACCAACTGGAACGCCGGCGAGCCCAACAATTTCCGGTACGAGAACGGCGAGGAGGAGAACTGTTTGGAGCTGTGGAACCGCGATGGCAAGGGACTCAAGTGGAACGACTCGCCCTGCAGCTTCGAGACCTACTTCGTCTGCGAGGTGCAGCCCAATTAAGAGGATAGCCCAGTATCCGCACTCCATATCCGCACTCCATATCAGATAGTGATTAACTAGTTGGGCTGAACTGCGGTTAGCCGCAGTGAAAGTGAAAATGTGAATGTGAATGTCGAGCAATGACAGCTGTACGATCTAAATACGCGTATTCTTAGCTTAGTTGCGTAAGTGTAAAAAATTCTTGTTGATAATTAGCTAGTAAGCCTAATTAAATTATGCCTAGGATTGCCTGTACTTTCTCATGTAAAATATGAATAAAATGTATCATAAAAATATTATATAAATTTGTTTTGAATTAAATAAAGAAAGCCGTAAAGATAGTAAGTAACCTTTTTTTTTACCAAATTATCAATTAAAAAGGATAACACTAAGTTAACTTTTTTAAAAGCATTTATTACATTGATAAAAGTCTTTATAATATTAATACAAATTTGACAATCCTACTTGATTATTAAATGAAATACTATCTAACGAATATCAAGGATCAACTAATCAATAATTTTAAGCCGCAAAATAATAATAATATTTGCTTTAATTAGATTTATCTGTAAATCCGAATAAATTCCAATCAGCAAATTACCTTCAAGTGCATACAATTATGAAATTAATTGCCATTTAACGTAAACCTTCGAATTATTTCACCGTTTTAATGAGCTTTGCATCTAGAACTTCCAGCTAAAAAAAATATTTGTGGTTTTCTATTTTTGTATATAATTTTAAGCCACAAAAATGATATCCATCAATTGTGGTGGCGCACGAAATTTGAAACTTGTTTTGGGGAAATAAGCTCATCATTTCATTCCTGATTCCCATAGGGTGCAACGGTGCGTATGAGTAATCCTTTTTGAACAGCACGCCCATCCTGCGCTTTTCCCGCTCAATAATCATGTTTTGCCATAAAGCGCGCAAATAAAATTGAAAGTGCCTGTCAGCAACTCCCCCGCAGCCCTCTCCTCTCCTTTCCCCTGGTATTTTCTCCGGGGATGCAGCCACCTGTCTGTGTGGCAACTAAACAAAACTAATGCTGACAAACTAATCAGCTGGAGAGGTGGAAGAAGGTACTCGGCTTCGAGATTTCCATCCTTGATTTACTTTGTTCTGCTCCAGTGATGAGAGAAGAGCTTTTGGCGAACATTGTTGCCAGCAATTCGCGACTTAGGCGTCTGTCGCATTGTCCTTATCCCAGAGCCGCCTCCTTTCACTGTGTCCCGCTTATCTCTCTTCGTGTCCAGCTGTTCGCCAGGTTTCCCCTCTGGATTTCCCCTCGAAACCGTCGCCGCCGGCAAGGGCTAGTCACACAACAGGACCCGGGGGAACAGACAGGACGCAAAACGGTGTTTGAGAGCCAGGATAAAGAGAGCGCATGCCCAGGAGTGGCTGAAAAAGAGGATTCGCTGAAGAGAAATCAGCTGGAGCTGCCAGAACAATAAACTATGGGTAACACTTCAATTTAAAAGACATGTACGAATAGTATACATTTAAACAATATTTATAAGCAAGTTTGTTTTGTAAAAAATAAAACAATTAGCTAAGGTTCAAAGTAAAAAAAAAAAATTGGTTATCACTTAAAGAAGCAATATTTATTAACCTAATAAATATAGCAGTATTCCAAGAAATTTTGAAATAATGCAAGTACAAAAGAATAGTACCTACGTTCATCCCAATAAGTTATATTATCAAATTTAACCGAATTATTAACTACTTACTACCAAGCTTGGTTTTATACAAATAGTGTATAGCTAAAACACTTTCTTTTGATAAAAAATTATCATATGTTATTAAAGAACTTATTTGCTAAATTAAATCTTTAGGAACTTAAATTAAATCATAGTAAGCATGATTTAATAAGATATAAATAGAGGCGCTTTAATAGTCATCGATTTCCAATACTAAATCACTTTGCTTACAACCATTTCTTAGCCTTAACACTTTCAATTTCAGTAGAAAATTTGATACTTTATTATTATGGCAAACTAATTAATCACTTATCACCCGTCATAGCCAAAACATTTAAATTCCCATCAATCAACCTTCGTTCAGCTGTAGCTATTTCCATCTCTCCAAAGAGAAAGTGCTTAGGAAAAGTGCACTCTCTTTACCTGGTTCTCTTACAGATGAAAGGAAAGGAAATTGAATTTGGCTGATGGGAAAAATACGGCCAAGAGCACGAAGAACAACTTGTCCGACGACGCATTCCGTGGTGCGTTCTCCGTGCTCGATTCTCAATTTTCAATTCTCGACTCCCAGTTCGCGGTGCTCATTTTCCGGCGCAGTTGGTTGTAGACATTTTCCCGGTGCGGACGTGCGTTGAGCGGTGGAAATTCTCGAACACGTTGCGAACACGAACCGAAGGAAAGAAAGTATCATAATAGTTTCGTTCGTTGTAACACTCGGTTCTTTGCGGTGTTTCGGTTTTTGCACTCTAATTTCATTAGCCGGAAAGCAGCGCGGGGAAATGTCCACCGGGCAGGGCAAATAATCCGGAGGCAGATAAAGAAGTGCGTAAATTATGACATCGGGATATGGCTTAAAAAAACCAAAGAGAGAGCGGTTGTGGAATGTGGGTTGTCTCTTCGGCTGGCTCCCTTTTGCCCCAAAGTGTGTGTCCTGATAACATCGCATCGCAGAAAGTAAAATTAGGGCAAAATGCTTGGCAGAGTGTGTGTGAGTGCCACTCCCACCACTTGACCGCCCTCGCTTAAAGTGCTCGTCGTTGTCGCAGCCTAATTAATTCAATGGGCCCACTCTGCTGCACCTAAATTTAGGGCTCCCTAAAAGGCCACCACGTTTTTAAATTCCCATCGAATTTGGGGGGTATATCTGCTCAGGCCATAACCTTAAACGAGGGCTCTAAAAAGGACAAAAACAATTTTTAAATTCCCAACAAAGTTATTTGACATTTTACAAGGACCCATTTCTGTTAAATTCCCCAGAGGGAATGTGATTTTTTATTCTTTTCAATAATTTAACCGTTAATATTAAAATTTCAGTAGTTTTTACTTGATATTTTTGTCGCTTAAATTATCATATTTTATTAAAATACATAAAAACGGTCCAAAAAAGGACATGCCAATTACTTGATATTTATATGCCCACCCACAGCATATTATATTCCTGCATTTACATGTTATTCTTTGAACAAACAACTGTTCGGTTGGTAAATTATTTTTAAATTGCAAAAACATTTCATACGCAAAGTCCCCCAGAGCAAACGCAAAAATGTATAAATAAATTTTCCGTTTTTCATGGCCACACAAAATGAGCGACAAAAAATCGGCATCGTCGATTGTAGGGCAAAAACCTCCGGAAACAACAAAAAAACAACCGAAAATCCCAGAGAGAAAAGTGAATCAAAAATGGAATGAAAAAGTGTTCAAAACTGAGTGACAAGTGCGATTCGACTGAATCTTTTTTTGGGTGCCAACCCTCCGCTAGTTGAAATGTGCGAGAATTTATGATGCATTTAATTAAAACGAATTTCGGATGTTTCGGGACGGGCACGGGACATTTGCTCGCAAATTTGATGGTCAACAAAAAAGGGACTAAAGAGGACCCTCAATGCGAGTAACAACTGCGCCCAACACTGTGCTACAAAATTTAAATGATTGATAACGAGTCAGTGGCCATAAATCAGCAACTATAAATTCGATAATTGAGTTTTAAAAATTTGAATTAAATACTTGTGAATCGATTATCACAAATTTGGTTTGGTAATCCCAAAATTGGAGTTTTTCAAATGTAGAAAAGGACCTTATTAAAGATGTATTTGGAATGGCCTAAAATCTATTTATATTTAAATCCAAATCGATTTATTAATTAGGGAGCACAGGTCCTTTGTACACCCCGTCTACCTTGGCATGACTAACTCAACTCGACTCGTGTTGCGACTTTATTAAAAAATCCTTACCGCCGCCGAAATTTCTTGTGGCTCTCCGGTTTCCTTTCTGCGTGCCTAGTGTAATTTGGCTATGTGTTGACACGGCCACCTATTAACCCACCACCACCACCCCCCTGTTGCCATTGCTGCACCCCACCCATTATTCCGGCCTTTTGGCAAATGCGTGAGTCACATGTCAGCCAAACTGTGAGAGTCGTCATCGTACTGGCAGGTCCCGTCACCCTCCCGGTATATTCCGGTTTTCGTATTCGTATTCGTATTCCACTCCATCTCGACCACTTCACGTCATGTTCGGCCCACAACAAACATGACATTTTACGGTTCTTTTATGCTTGCCACATGTCACGACACAGTTAACTGCCGCATAACGCAAAGCAGCTCGCAAAAAAACCCAACATAACATAACGCAACGCAACTCAACTCAACTCAACCCAACTGAACTGAACCGAACCGAAACAAAACCGCAGGCGACATATGAGGCTGTGACAGGCACGGTGGCAGCCAGGGGTTAAGAGCTCCTTCCTGCCGAGATCTATGACATGACCGCTCTGGAAAAACATAAAAGTCCCCTGTATATCGGAATAGCGTACCAGAAATAATGCCCAGCCAGGTATGCAATTATGCAAAAAGGGGGCGTACTTTTGGTCTGGGTTCGGGCTGCCAATCATGGAGAAATTGAAATTGCTGTCGACAATCGTGAGCTTTTAAGGTTAAAGTTGGGATAACACTAAAGGGACATCAATTGATGACATGCCAGGTGACGTAATGGATTTGCGATGAGTTTAACAAATACAGGGTTGAGACTACAGAGCACCCATTTTTGTCGCTGTTTTCTATATAAATAATTCATTGTTTAGACAACGATAATGTTATGATCAAAGATTATGTCCCGATTTTAAGTATATCCTGTTTTATTCCAATTATATGCTTTACGTTTGATCAAAATATTCTTAAATGTTCTAAGACAAGACAAGAATTTTTTATTAACACTAACTAGGAAATTCATAGGCTTAGGGATTTCGGCGTCACCTTAGCTTTACTTTGAGCAAGCATACTTTTGAGACATTACATATACCCAATATATTTGCAAAATACCGGGTACTGCATAAAAAGGATAACCCTCAGGTGCTCGAGGGCTTTAGGAAAGGACAAGCAACTTTCCGGGGTTGACTCTTTTATTGCCGTCACTTGAGCCAATATTTGCACATTTGAACAATGTTGCCATTTTTTCCACGTGGGCGTTACCCTATCTAAGCCACCCCCGAATCCTCCCACTCAGCCATGCATGCTTAAATGTAATGAAATATCCTTTTCCGTCTCCTGCCCCATCCATCGTCAGTCTGGTCGCATAAAAAGGCTCAATTCAATTTTTCCACGACCCCACCCCGCGAGTCCTGGGTTTCCCCGCCTCCGATTCGGTCTGCTGCCAATTCAAGTTTCCATTTTCATTAGAGAGTCCAGACCCCGGAGGTCCTTCAGGTGCTCACATGCTCGTGCTTTCTCTCCGCTCGCTCTACACAATGCTCAACTCGTTGAGCTTTGTTGGAGTTAACCAAGTGGGAAGGGTCCTTCAGAAGGAGGGGACCCACATAGGATGTGGATGTGGAAGGGGATGTGGGTGCTTGGTGCTCGGTGCATATAATTAAGTCATCCGGTGGGCGGGGCAGTGGCCATGCATCATGTATGCTCGGAAATGCTGCAGAAAGTTGAGCAAATTAGGATGTAGCGAACTAGTTGCAGCAGCCTTCATGGCTTGATAAATAATTTATTTGATTTAATTATCCCAGCCTTGCTGCAGAATTTTTATACATTGTGCTTCTAATAACTCTGCATTGGATGCTCAAATCTCAGGTTTCTATTATTTATTTCTCTGCGCTTTTATCCTGGCAACGGTTCTCAATTTTCCTTTATTGCTCCTTGCCTTTCAGGGAATTTTAATGAAGCGGGGCTTGAGTTTCCTATTCTATTCCATTATTCCAATTAATGGCTTCTAATTTCAGCCATCTTTAGTAAGTGCTCTCTTTTCTTTTAAGATTTTTATAGGGATCTTAGCCAAGTTGTTGAAAAATATTGACCCTGCTAATTTTATTATTTAAAGAGTATATTGAAACTACATATTTTTTCAGAAGTTTAAATATTTATTTAATTTCTTTTAAGTATGCCTTGTTTTTTTAAGACTCAAATATTAAGTTCATCAGTTATTATAAGTACTTAAAATATAAACATTTTAAACCTAATTTTAAAACATCCACTCATTCCTTTACCTAAAAACTTTTCCTTATTTCTTATTTTAATTTTCCAAATTCCTAGAACTTAAATTCTAAAAGTATCTCCTTGTTTTTCATATTTCCTGGATCTTCCCTATTTTCTTGATCTTTTTCATTTACCTTTTTTCATTTCCATTTCATTTCGCAAAGCTCTTTTGAGCCTCGGCGCAATCTTTCATTCGTTCGTGCTTCTTTCACTTCAATTCCATTTGATGCGCCACAAGATTTCCCAACCCGATTTGTCGCCCTCCCAGCGTTCCACCCATTTTCCGTTGTAACGTGGGGCACGTGTAATGTGAGAGGCCCGTAGAAATGTTGACCAATTCCTTGCACTTGCCTGCACTCGCCACAAGCCCTGTTTCCCAGACCAGTTAGGCGGTTGCCTTTCCTAACTTTCCCGCTGCCATTGCTCTTGGCTTGGGGTCTTGTTCTTTTGTTATTGTTGGCTGCGCACTTGAGTTCTTCGGCTCGCCCTTTATTGTCCGTCCCCCCGACTTTGGGCCCCATTCGGGCCTCGACACGTGAACGTGAGCAAGTGGCCCGCCGGAGTGCCCCTGGCTCTTCCCCGGGCACGCGATGCACTTGGCCAAGATACCTCAGCCCGAGCACCTCGTTTTTGCCCCTCGCTTTTTGTGCCCGCCATCAGCTGCAACTGTTGGCAATTTTTTTATCCGTTACCAGTTGATTGCAGGGGTATATTGTATTTGTGGAACTCTTGGAACCACATGTTTAGCATCTCTTAATCTTAAATACTGCTGCCTTAATAAACATAATTTTCTAATTACTTGATAGTGTGTTTTTTACAAAATGTAGTGGTTTTTATAAGTCACATAATTAATACAAAATATATTATGTACACCTTCTTCGGTACTTAGAAACCTATAAAAACCCATTTTTGTGATGGTAAGAAAGGAATTTGTAATCAAAACATTCATAAGGTTACTGTCTTCCAATATGCCAAGTTATTTTTATTTGCCAAAAAAGTAGTCGACAAATTTAAAAACTAATAGGTAACTAACAAGTCTCAACACTCCGCAAGAGCACTTCCACTTGCTTTATTGTGCACAATAGACGGGAAAGAGTTTGGAGGCCAGGGAAAATAATTTTCATGCTCATGGACGGCGACGAAGTCGGCACTCGAGGGCATTTTTTATGAGATGCCTGGGCAGAGATGTGGAGACCAGAGTTAGAGCCCAGCTTGGTTAAGTTTGCCAGTTGATGAATAATTTAAGGGAAAAACACATGTTACAGGCTGGAATTCGCCACCCAGGCAAACAAATCGGTCGTTGAAATTGTCTGATATGAAATTGCCTATTTCCGGCTCAGTCTGACTGCCGAGCAAGTTGTCATGGGAATGGAAATGGGGTGGAGGTAGCCGAAAGTTGCCGGACAACCAAATTGAAAGAGCTTTTTCTCCGGGTTCCTATGTTTTCAGGCAACTGAGATAACAATCAGCACAAAGTTTGCTTTTTCTGAGTTTCAAATTACATGCGATAAACATCATGCTTCAACCTCCAAATTGGATAAACTTAATTTGCTTAGTATCGAAGTTTTGGAAGGTTAGCGCTAACAAGTTGGCAATATAAATCGTTAATGAATGAAATCGAGCTCTCGGAAAGAACCTATTAATTTTTCAAGGACCTTTTTGGTCGCCGGGCAACGCAATCTTTTTGATCCGAGCAGCTTGAAGCTACACAAAATATTTTAATTAATTTTTCACAATCATAAAGTCAGACTTGAAGAGGAAATTAATTGAATTTATGGCCTTGAAACCGGGTCGAAAATAAAAGAGGCCCAAAAGGAAGTGCGACCGGCCTGTGGCATTAAATTGAAATATGAACATGAAAGCTTTTCCATTCATCAACAGGCCACGACGACCTTAGACATTAACACATTCACACGCCATGTTTTATGTATGTACGCCCCCTATATATACTATAGTATTTATCAAAACAAGTGGTGGACCCGGTTTTCGTGGCGCGGGAGGGAAGACGTAAAAAAACAGAACGTGTCGGGGTCACCAACTTATCTTCATCTGGGGAGGGGGGCCAACCCTCGTTTGTCTGCCATTGACGGCCCTTAGTCCTTCGGTTCTCCCTATTTTTCCTGCCATTTGGACTTGGGCCAGACAACGATAATTTAGGGCACACGTAACGTACAGCGAAGTTGGGCCCGAAGTGGGTTTACTTTAGCAGATAGCCACGGTCCCTGCCTTCCCATTTCCTTCTCGCGGAAGTCCTTTCTTCGTTCCCTCCCAGGAACATTAGGGATAATCATTACGATGATAAGCACGAACGATTTGATTTCTCCCGTTTATGAGGCCGTTGTCATCGACAGTTTCGGTTGGGATAGGAAAGTCGGCGGGTGAGGCTCGGCGATCGGAAATGCTGGGCTTATGTTTGGGTCTTTGTGTCTTTGTTGGCAACTGTTTGTTTGGGCCGGCCTTTTGTCTTGATAAGTGACTCAAGTGGCTTTTGTAGCTTTATTTTTATGGCGTACTTTTTGGTGGTCTCGCCCAGATATTGAATAGTTCACAGCTCATTTCGTTTATTATTATTTTAGTTTGGCGAATTTCGAAACAGCGTTTTCATTCAGAAACTTTATGAGGTCTTAATGCTATTTTATGGGAGTTTCCAGTTTTCAATTAGAAACTTGATAAATGCATTTCGTCTTTGTGGTCGCCTAAGTTGGCCAAAAAATTCTCATTATGTTTCGGCTTTGCTTTTGTTAATCCCCTGAAATTCTACTTCCCGCTTTTCCACTTTATCCGATGCACAAATGTGTTTGTGTTGAGCTTTTAAAAAGTTTCCGCTTCCCGTTTTATATATAATATAAAAAAATTTCTCATTCTTTGTGCACTCATTGTTGGCACTTTATTCACAATTCGTTTTTTGTGTGAACTTTGGCGATGACCCAGTTTCCCCTCAACTACAAGAGTTGTTTTTGCTATTTTTGGTTATTCGCTCAGACAACGCGGCGTATGCGTAATGTTCAAAAGTTAAGGAACCATTTTAAACCCGGCCCGTTTGTGTGGGTAAAAACTAACAAGCAAATTTGCTTTTAATTTCGAAAAGCCAAAGCCGAAAATCCGCAGACTTCATAGAACATTTCAAATTCATGAACACAAATATTTGTCAAGCGAAAAGAGAATTGGGCGGGGCGCACACTTAATGACAAAGTAAGTCAAAATGTAGCGACAACATTTGCCCATACATCATGGGATAAAACGGGGATGCGGATGGGGACCAACGATGGCAGGATGGCAGGAGAGCGGTTTAAGGACTTTGCTAACAAATGGCATCATCACTTTCACTTGCCAAGCTGCAGCAGACGAACAGTGCGGTTAGCAACTATAAGTCTGCGTCACTTAAATCTAGATATCAAGTTTGTTGAGCTCTAAATCCTTAAAAAATTCTTAAAGACGAAAAATATTTCTAAGGCTGGCTTTTTATTATGTGAATAGAATAAATTTAATGAATTTAAAAAGGTTTTTCTTAGGAATCAAAGTCAAAGTCAAATAAAATAAAAACATGAAAAAGAACCTATATTTTATATGACAATAAAAGCTTATATGTGAATAATTAGTAAAATGATTTTGATTTTAATTTATTTTTTTAATGGAATAAAATCAATAGTCATTTTTAGGTTAATAATAAAACATTAATCTTAATAATACATTTATCAATTAAAATCATAACTTTAATAAAATTCATTGTCGATGTATTAACACTTTCAAAACTGCGATGCTGATGTTTTAAGTAATTAAGTACACAATGATTGATTATCTGAATTTCCCATAATGTTGCGAATCGTAGTGTAACTTTTCCACCCACACCACCCACCTCTTGGCTCACTTAGGTTAACCCACATTGACAATGAGGCAAACAACAGACAGACATTGCGGAGGGGAAAACAGACATGTTCCCTTTGCCGGGCCATCCTTAAAAATCCGCACGGAGAACTCTTTCATCAGCAGAAGCTGCAGCAGCAGCACTTTTCTTGCCTCGCTTCCATTGTGTCAACAACAAGCGAGGTCACCCAAAAGTGGGTGGAAAAGCGGTGGGGGTGGCATTAACTGCAGCACATTAATGTTATTGTAGGCGTGGGCTTCGCAGGCGACTGACTGACTGACTTTCCCGACTCCTCCCCACTTTCCCTCTCGTTTTTTTCGACGTGAAGGAAAGGAGCTTTTGTTGTTCAGGCGATTAAAAGTTGTCATCGTTGTTGTTGTTGCTGTCTTCCTTTCGCTTTTGGCCCCATTCGCCTGACATCGTGGCGGGGCTTCCCCCATTTCTGGTTTCACTTCGTTGTTGTTGTGGCTGACCCGCTAACCTCAGAACACACAAACACACATAGAAACCCGGCTACACAAAGGAAAACTCATAAGAATGGTAGTAATTCATATATTTTCACCTTCTGCTTATTTTGAAAGTCCTTTGTGCAATAAATATAATTCCATTTAAGCCTGAAACGGATTTTAAACTGATTTTAGTTTAAAGATTGATGTGAGAGTCGGATGATTAAGCTCAACCCTTAACTAAACCCACTTATCAGTTTAAATAAACCCTATCTTAGAGAAAAGACTTAAAATTGATCTTAAATTAGTTTAAAAGCTTAATTATACAAAACTGGCTTTTAATCACTTTAATAACTATGATATGATTGGGGTGTACATACGTATTTGTCGTGTTTTTGGGCATCATCTATATTTTAAAAGTATTTGTGTCACATATAAAAAACCACCTTTAAAATTGTCAAAAGGTCATAAATATGCAACAACGTTGTCCTATTTTTTTTTAGAAAAAACATCCTTTTTCATGCACAATTTAGGTCCTATTTTTTCTCTGCACAGGAAGCAACCCACAGCCGCGGCAATAAAGCGCGCTCGGTGAAAATCGCCCACTTGGCACAGTTTCGTCGCACAATTACAGGGCAATCAATTGCCCAAGCTGTCAATAGTTGCCAATAAATTTATTGAGAGCATGGCAATCGAACTTGGCAGAGCGCAGCAATGCCACTTTTGCCGTGGGCGTTGCAGTCAGCGCTAAAAAAATCAAATACCATAAATAAAAGTAAAAACTTATCGTAATTTTTGTGTTTCTTTTTTCGTGACAGGAAGGAGCCAATGAACTTGCGGACAACTTGAGACGACCACGAGGAGGAGGAGGAGCAGAAGGAGGAGGAGCAGCAGGACCAGGAGTAGCCCCTTGGGCGGTCAAGGAACCATGGGCGACCTGCAGGCCACCATCGAATTCTCCGTGGAGCTGCACAAGTTCTTCAATGTGGATTTGTTTCAGCGCGGGTGAGTCTGTCGCCACGTTTTAAAAGCACTCAAACTCAGTGATGTATTCATCCAAAGAAACGTAAAGTAATAAAGTAAATACCAAGAAAGTTTTATTTGCACGCCATGGAAATTGATGGATTAGCGGGCAAATGCGTTAGTCAAACTTAAAGTCGGAAAAGGACAAGTCAGTGAAAAAAAATGTACAGCTTTAAATTCCCATTTATAAATCAGAGAGTCTTAATATTTTTTACTTTGCTATAAATATTAAACTCTATTAGTATTTAGGCTTAAAGTTACCCATAGTTTCTTAACAAATCGCCTTTAAGCGGTTTAAGCAATTTCCTGAACGATTTATTATCCCGATTTTAGAGGGTAACAAAAACGAATTGTTTTTATGCCACTCTGTTTGAAATAAATTCGTGAGTAGCTCATAAAAATAGTCTCATAAAATGTATTGTTTGTTTTCTGTATCTTGGCATTTATGCTGTCGTAAGCTTTAAGTTTATGGAAGTTTTTAAAACAGACTTCCTTCAATTAGTACCTCTATGTGTGCAGATGAACGATGATGAGTTGCACTTCTTAATTATGTGCAAACATTGAAGAAATGTGGGTCAATTGCGACATTACACAGAGAGCTATTGGTACAAAATATTTCAAATAAAATTGTTAATTTTTCTCCAATTTGTTGAGCACACTCGCCCACACACTTACACACAGATGCCTTTGAAGTGCTGGGCAAACAAAACGGAATGCAGTGCAATAAGCAAATAAAGAGTGCACAACCAATCAACGGCAGAAAAGGGAAAAAAGAGGGGGACAGAGGGGGCCGGAGGGGTTATGTAGTGACCGTAGCACTCACTAATTGTCAGCCAAGTGTTTATGGGATTTCAATTTGTTGCTGCTGCTCTTGAAGAAAACGAACGGCGGGCAGCAGCTCGTGTTATAAAAATACATAAAAAAGTGTACAAAACGAAGCTCGCATGAAATGTGCGCAAATACACAAATCGTGTGCGAGTGCCAATGGATGAAAAGAAAAATAAAGCAATTGTTTGGGCTGATTTTTATGTGTTTTTCTCTGATTTTCCTTTGTTTGGCTGTCACTGCGAGTGAAGCTGCTGACGACCGAGATGTCAGTGGCCGACACAACTAAGGGGAATTGAGGATTTTTGATCTTTAAACGTTTTGACAGCAAGTTTATTATAGGAGAAATACGATACCACGAACAGGAAATATACTATTAATCAGTATTATAAGATATAGGTGACTTTCATTATAAATATTACGTATACGACTTTATTTGTACAGCTTTTTATGGCAAAGCATTTAAGTACATATATGACGTTTTGTATATTTATACCCGTTACTCGTAGAGTAAAAGGGTATATTGTATTCGTGCAAAAGTATGTAACAGGTAGAAGAAAGCGTTTCCGACCCTATAAAGTATATATATTCTTGATCAGGATCACTAGCCGAGTCGATATAGCCATGTCCGTCTGTCCGTCTGTCCGTCTGTCTGTCCGTCTGTCTGTCCGTCTGTCTGTCCGTATGAACGCTGAGATCTCGGAAACTATAAAAGCTAGAAGATTGGCATTTTGCATGTAGATTTTAGAAGTTCCTACGCAGCACAAGTTTGTTTCAAAATGGTGCCACGCCTACTTTAACGCCCACAATCGCTTATATACGATTTTAAAAATTTAAATATTTCGGAAAAGTAAAAATGCAGTTTTATTGTGTTTATCAATACCTATCGAAATGTAGAAGAAATTTTTCAAATCGGACCATTCGTTAAAAAGTTATGCGTGATCAAAGTTTCTATCTGCATCTCCCTCGCACTCCCTTCACCTGAGTAACGGGTATCTGATAGTCGGGGCACCCGACTATAGCGTTCTCTCTTGTTTTGTATTTCCTTGTAGTTTGATTCTGCAAAAATCTGCATTCAAATTTGTCATTTAACTTTGATACATTTTTTTTAACATTTTCATGTTGGTGATTTCTAAGTTTCCGATGACTTTTAAAAAGTGGCCTACAATTGGACATCTTGAGTCTATAACTTTACCAAACTTAAGCCGATTTCAAAGTGGCATACCTCTAAAGACTCGTGATTCGATTCTCTAAAAATCTGCATTCAAAATTTTTAATTTAGGGTTGATCAAATTTTTGACCCATTTTCATGTTAGTTATTTCTAATTTTGCGATGTTTTGTAATAGAAAGACTTAAAATTGGTCTTCGAGAGTCCATAACTTTACCAAACTTAAGCCGATTCCAAAGTGGCATACCTCTAAAGACTCGGGATTCGATTCTCTAAAAATCTGCATTCAAAATTTTCAATTTAACGTTGATCAAATTTTTGACCCATTTTCATGTTAGTTATTTCCAATTTTCCGATGTCTTGTAATAGAGTGGCTCAAAATTGGATTTCGAGATTCCATAACTTTACCAAATTCAAGCCGATTCCAAAGTGGCATACCTCTAAAGACTCGTGATTCGATTCTCTAAAAATCTGCATTCAAAATTTTCAATTTAACGTTGATCAAATTTTTGACCCATTTTCATGTTAGTTATTTCCAATTTTCCGATGTCTTGTAATAGAGTGGCTCAAAATTGGATTTCGAGATTTCATAACTTTACCAAATTTAAGCCGATTCCAAAGTGACATACCTCTAAAGACTCGTGATTCGATTCTCTAAAAATCTGCATTCAAAATTTTCAATTTAACGTTGATCAAATTTTTGACCCATTTTCATGTTAGTTATTTCCAATTTTCCGATGTCCTGTAATAGAGTGGCTCAAAATTGGACTTCGAGATTCCATAACCTTACCAAATTCAAGCCGATTCCAAAGTGGCATACCTCTAAAGACTCGTGATTCGATTCTCTAAAAATCTGCATTCAAAATTTTTAATTTAGGGTTGATCAAATTTTTGACCCATTTTCATGTTAGTTATTTGCAATTTTCCGATGTCTTGTAATAGAGTGGCTCAAAATTGGACTTCGAGAGTCCATAACTTTTTATATCAAACACGCCATTTTTCTATACTTGACTTTCTTTAAAATGTTTTAAAAATGTAAGCAGCAGTTTATTCGTTAAAAATGGCACCTTGGAGCTCTGACATTTTTTAAAATCGATAGTTTATGTAGCGCATTGTGCAATCTTCTCCCGCCCACAGACTCTACCAGGTGCGCTGTGGCCTGCGTGTCTCGCCCCGTTTACCCGTGCAGGTGGAGACGAGCATTCCGGAAGCGAGCGGAAGCGGCAAACAGAACGGACACGCGAACGGGGGCACCGCCGACCATGGAACCCAGAGCAGTGACAGCGAGAGGGGGGAGCAGCTGTCGCCGGGGGAAGTGCCACGCCTCCTCGAGGCCCCACCGGGGGGCAGCTGCACTTCCGCCTCGGTTATCAACGGCAGCGGTGCATCGCGCATCTTCCAGATACTCTACCGCAATGAAGAGGTTCCGCTGCGCGACATCATCCACTTTCGGAGCCATTTGCTAGGTGAGTGACCTCAGGAAAATATTATTTCGAAATTTAAGATATGGTTCTTGCCTTATAAAATATTTTAAAATTTAATATAAATGTTTTTTTTTTATGTATGAAACTTAAAAAATTTTAATTAATGAAAACTTTGAATGACTTTTTCTTCAGATAAAGGTTACTAACCTTTCAGAAAATGAAAATGAAAAGGTAACTTTTCTTATTTTAAAGTCAAACATTAGTTTTTTTTTAGGAGTGCGGCCATCGGCCAAGTAGGCTAGTGCATAAAGTGCACTTTCGAGCACCAGAGGCTCTTGCCAAGAATGCGAAAAGGTATCGCGTTCTTCCGCATTGTTGGCATTGCAGTGTTTGTTTCATTTAAAAACAATCGTGTCGACAAACATTACAATATCTAGCTGGAACTGCATAAATCAAGTTTTAATTATTCACAACCAGAGTAATCCAAATTTAAGCGACTAAAGACTTGTGTTACTAATTTAATAAAATAGATACAAACCGCGAAAAAAAAACAGTCCACTGCTAATTATTACTTTCTAGAATTTCTAAAGATTATTTTAACGATTTAAAAATTCTAAATTAAATTATAACAGTGTCAAGAATACTGCCAAGTAGGCTAAGCTAGAAATGTGCACTTTGGCGAGTGCCAAGAATGCCGGGAATTCCCCGTTGCCGCATTGGTGGCATTTTAATGGCAAACCGGGAAAAAACCCACCCAAAGCGGGTAACCAGACACCAAATCACTCGCCCAGTCAGCGGACAGTGAAACTTTCAGAGCCGAAATGAGTTTATTGTTCGATTGGAAATATAAATCAAATTGTCAGGGACCGGACAAAGTTCTGGTTCTGGCCAACAAAAAAAACTTTTGAGCTTTTGGGAATGCTCAATGGGGAACAGGAGTGAAGTTGATGACCACATGGGACAGATGCCGAAGACGTATGGCAGGACACAAAGTTCAGTTTGGAAATTTCCACCTAATTGCATTTATTGCTGACTGCAGCTAAAAGGATTTTTGCTGCCCTTGCTGCAATGCAATTACGGCAAGTTGGGAGCTCCTTTTAGAAAACTCTTTGCCAAGCAAGGGAAAAACTTGGCCCGCACATTGACCCAGTTTTTATTAATAAAAAACACAAGACGCTGAACACAAGCCAGAAGGCCAAGTATAAGGTAGAATATAAAGTAAACAATTTAGTTATAGATCGTGCTAGATGATCGAATTAAAAGTGAACTAAAAAAGCTTTGGTGTCATAAAAAAAAGTATAATTATGAGACTTGAAGGTTACATTAATAAACTATTTTAATCTGAAAACATTTTAAGAATAACAAATACATTTTGAAATAAGACATCACCATTTTTAAACATATAACATATATAGCTATATATAAATCGTACATAAACTTATTCTTTTAAATGTTATGTTCACGTTTATAAAACAATCATCTTTTAAAATATTCTGTACACAGGGTAAGCACGCCATAAAACAGCATAAAAACCCATAAAAACTGAATGTGTCAAAAAACGCAGGCGAGGTAAAAAGCAAATTGAAAGTTAATTTCCACAATAACAAGAGGTGAAGAGTGAGATACGGGCGAAATGCGGAAAAGCGCATGAAAAAATGTACACACGCACCGTCAACAAATGGAAATGGTGGATATAAATATAAATATAAATAGATATTTTTATTCGCATATTTATGGGTATTGTGTAAAGAAATAAAAGAGGGAGAAGAGATTTCAAGGTGTTGGCAACTCGTTCTCGGAAAAGTGCGAGAATGATGAGCACTTGATGGACGCCTAAACCCCTCGATGTTGCCTATTCCCATGTCCCTTATCCTTATTGTTTTTTCCCTTTTGTCTCGCCTTGGAATCTTTCAACAACAATGGAAACATCATCCACTTGGCTGCCGAGTAAAGTGATTAATTCATTTGGACAAGTTTCCCAAGCATGTGCCGTGGCGGGAAATATAGAAAAAGCCGCAAACAAAAGTAACTTTTCAGTTGACAGCTCTCAGTCTGTTGTTGATGTCTCGCATGTGTGTGATTGTTGGGGTTTTCCCATTTTCCCTTTTTCCGCTTTCCTAACTGTGCAATTTATCTTTGGCACACGCAGAATACTCGTACGCGCATAGTTCGTATATAGTGGGTTACTGCACCGCAGACAATAAAATAAACTGTGTCGAGCAGCGGAGACCCTTGTGAAATCCTCGCCGTTTAAATTATTCCAGCCAAAAGCAATTGTCACCATGGACCACATGGCGGATGAGTGATGCGGCGGGCCCAAGCAAATCTCAACAAGCAAAAGAGATGCTTGGGGGTCTCTCCGCTCTGTTCTTTTTATTGCCTTTTGCGATGGATAAATCCTTCTTTTATGAAAACAAATGAATTTTATGACCCCACACACACGGGGGGTTTTACGGAGGAAGGTTGCGGGAATCCTAAGTAGCCACCCCATAAACCACCATCGACATGTGGAGCAAATTGAATTTGATTAACATTTTCAGCTCAGAAACGAGCCGGTCGGGGATTATGGAGCTATACAAAGCTATAGGTAGAGATCGGGGTCTCCAGGGGGAGCGGAAAACATTGGTAAACTCTGATGGTTATTATTATGGAGCGGCAGGTGGAATAATCGCTGGTATTGATGAAATACCGAAATGTGGGAGGCTACGATTAGGTTCAGCTCACTTGTTGAATATGGAATAAGTAAATCAGCATCCAAAAGAGGGAAAAAATCATTGCAGCATTAATGGACCCACATTTTTAAGAGCTTACTTACGAAATTTTCCATCAACTTTATGAGTTCATAATAGCTAATTCTCCTTACATAAAAAAAAATTTAAAAATTAGTTGGTATAAAATTAGCTTTAAATGGTTATAAGACTT
Organism: Drosophila rhopaloa; assembly: GCF_018152115.1. Taxonomy (NCBI): domain Eukaryota; kingdom Metazoa; phylum Arthropoda; class Insecta; order Diptera; family Drosophilidae; genus Drosophila; species Drosophila rhopaloa. The sequence continues at coordinate 12,864,566 of NW_025335043.1, forward strand.
TTATAATAAATTTGTAGTAAGATTTTTTGTAAGGCTTATTTACTTTTTACATATATTAAATGGAAAATAGTGAGCCGTTGTTATGAATATATTTGAAACTAGTTACATTAAAGTTATTTTCTATCTTTACATGTTTATAGTAAAAATAATCTCTTGTTTGAGCTGCATTAAAATATTACACTTTACCGCACGCTAATTTTCCCAATATTCTATGTAAGCCAACTTGTATGAACATAAACAAATAAATATTTAATACTTTGACATCTGCTGTGAATCGACAATGAAACCTAATTGATTGAGTTCCCAAACACAAATGTTAGCAACTAGGACAACATTTTCCTGAGTCATCTATTCCTTGGTTTCCGGCCAACCATTTGCGGTCTTCGCAGAATTTTGATTTGTCTTTCTCGCATGCACAACTACATGGACATTAACCCATTTTGTTTTGGGGGCTGAGGGCCAACCCATCCAATACCACCCACTAACCACTATTCTGTTCCGAACTAAACGAAAATCAATACAAAAACAAATAAGACAAAGACGGAATTGAAATCGACTTCTGTGGGGGTTTTGGTGTGGCATGGGTTACATAGGATGTTTGCATGCTGGATTTTCTGCCGCATTTATCCCGGGGATTTGCAGTTCACTCAACCTCAAGACGGATATTCATTTTTTTGCCCCCTTTTTTTGCAGTTGACAGTCGTCACCTGAAGGAGTCCATTGAACGGGCCGAGTTTTCACTGCAGTTGGAGCTCTGGTTTGGCGAGCAGAACGGGACGAGCGGAATGAATGGCAATGGAAACGGGAGTGGGATGGGCAGCTTCTCCGGATCTGGCAGTTCCACGTTGACACTGGCCTCCACCAGGAACCTGCAGCTGAACTTCCATCCGGGACGTGGCCTTCATTACCATCTGCCGGTGCTGTTCGACTACTTCCACTTGGCGGCCATCAGTGTGGGCATCCATGCCAGCCTCGTGGCCCTCCACCAGCCCTACATCAAGTGAGTAGAGGAGGTGTGCCCCGATGCACTGAAAAAAATACTTTTGTATGCTTTAGTATAGTGTGAATCGTAGGAAATATACATTTTATTTAAAAAGTTTAAATGGGTATTAAAACAACATTATGCTGCGTTTAAAAATAAAAGTCAAATTTAAAATGTTTTTAAGTAAATTTATAAAAAAAATATAAAATAAATGTAAAATTATTAAAATGACAGCAGGATATATTTAACACAATTATAATAAAAGACAGTACAACGATATATTGAATTGTAATTTAAGAAACCAAATTAAAAATTTATTTTAGGTAACTTTTTGATAAAAAAATTTGTAGCGTCCTACTTTTTGTGACTACCCACGAAACTTAAATTAATATACAAGTGCACTTCTTTAAGCTTAGCTATTAAACGATCAAAACTATAACTAATTTTGCATAGTGTAGGCGGTTCAAGTGTCAGGCGATGCAGGAGATTCAAAGTGAAGATGACAACATGATCTCTAATGTCAACGTTGATATAGTCATATTTTTCACAGTAAATTGAACCCGCAGCGTGGGCTGGGAAAGGGGCAGTTGGCGGGGAATGGGACAGTGGGCGTGGCAGACCCCCTTTTATCGTGTCCTGTTGCGTGGGGATTGCAGCATCGGCAGGACAGGGGATTTCGTAGGCAACTGGCGGCCAGTTACCCGCACAAATCATTTCCAACTCATTAAAATTGCGCACAGGCTCCTCCTCCGCCGCCTCCTTAACTACCCACTGTGCATACAAAATGCAGAGAATACAAAAAAAAAATGTCGAGGCATAAATTTTAATGACTCTCGCAATGCAATTGTCCTTTGGCTCCTGCTGGGAAAAGTAGGAGGATAAAAGTACACAACACAAAACTTGCAACTTGCACGGCCAACAAGACGCAGAGGCGTTACAGGATCCAAGGGGGCGTGGCTGGATCCTTTGGCGGAAAGCTACAACTTCATACTGCAGAGTCAATTTTTACGCCGTTTGATTCCGCAAAAGTTTTTATCCTTCTGCCAGTATTTTTGCCCCCTTCTCCTTGACGAAAGTTTACCATTTTTCTTCTGCGAATAATTCTTTAATCTGTTTTGTATTGCTAAAAGTTGTCGGCAATTTTCGTGCACAAATCCTCTGCTATTGCTCGAAGCCCAATCTCTAGTTGGAGTACCAATTTGATGTCCTCGTACGGAATCCTTTGGCAAACAAAACATGAAACGGAATTTGAAATTGACTCAGGGCGCGTAGTTCCCGCTCCCTCCAAGTGAGTCTATCTCTTTCGTATGAATAAAATATCATCTCATTGGGCTCCGGAATTCCTTGTTGACCTTGGCCTCTGCCCCGATGTGGATACTCATGCTGATTACAGCCCGCCAATCCCCGCAACTCTTATCCTCGCGAGCGAAGCCGTAAATTGCCTGATTATCTCGGCAGGCTGAGGTCCAATCATGCTCGGAGTCGGATTGGCTTAGCAGCGGATTTTCGGGGGAGAAACTTTAAAGTGTTCGGGATTAAATCTTTTAAAGAAGATTTCCTTGCATTTTTCCCATGGAAACTTTTCAGTTTTACGGGCATGGAATAATAAAGCATCCCTTTTCCTCTGACTCACTTTTCAAAGTTTAATAGTTAGATTGCCCTTTATAATCCTTATTGGTGAAGGTTTTTTTGCCTGCAATAACCAACATTTTCTTTTAGTTACTTTTATCCCAGAGGTCCTTTTTATCCTTGTTCAACCATTTTTTCATAGTGCATTTAATTTTGGATTTTATTGGATTTGATTTAAGGTTTAATTTCTGGAATCCAACAAGAACTGTAAGGTGTTGGAGAACCTAATTTATTTAGTTAAGATTCACTGGTTTAGAAATTTGGTACTTTTTTATTTTGGATATCTTTGAATCTTTTATCAAAGAAAATTTCGTTCTAATTTTGTATTTCCTGCTGGTTCGTATACTTTTTGGTATATAAATCTTTTCTTTTTTTAAACAACGATTCTGCACTAAATTTCTATATTGTTCCAAAATTTTTTTATTTCTTACTTACCATCACCTTAACACTTGTAGGTAATTAGTTATGACTCAGGAATCATCGACACCACACACTATATTTTTCACGACAGTTACTTGCAGTTTAAATTCAACCATTTATCGTTTTCTATAACCTACGATTCATTTATCTCATTTTTTGCGCTCCAACGATATCGAAATAAACCTAAATATATAATCCATATCAATATCACTTAATAACGGATCAAACTTGACCAATTCAACACTGAAAACTGGTTGCGGTTGCAGGAAAAGCAAGTTCTCGTATATGAAATTCTGGTAAGAGCCCATCAAAATCCTTAACTCTCCGTAACTGTGTAAATTCCGTACTCCACTCTGCTCGGTTCACGTAGTTGGTGTAGTTTCTGTGGCCAGGAGAGCTTGCTTTATGTATCCATCCGTCCGTCTGCGTCTCTATCCTTTTCTCTCTCTTTTCATTATGTGTATAGTATCTTTAAATGGTAGATATGAACTGGATGTCACGTATCCATTAAATGTTAATAGCGGTTTTTTATGATTCTCCTCCTGTAATTTCAGTGCGCCTCGCAGTTCGAAGCCCTGGAGTGCGGGAAAGTTGAGCTGCAGGGGAAACACCTCGCCGGGACCCTTGGAAGCGGTGTTCTTTGGACCCCAGATAGGTGGCACCACCAAGTGCAGCGGTGGACCCGCGGGCAGGCTGCTCCAATCCCGAGCGATTCATCGAGAGATCTGCTGTTTGCTCCTGGGAGCCATTGAGCAACTGAAGGCCACGCTAAATGAGTTTAGTACAGTGTTACCTCCGAGTATAAACTCCCAGATTGGATCACCTCCGCTCAGGGAAAACGACACGGCAGAAAGGCTTCAACTTTTGCTGGATCAGGCGAAGCAACTGGAGGCGGAGGAGGACTTCGCCATAAGGGCCAATTCGGACATAGCCCAATTGTGTGCGGAGAGCATTTTCTGGTGGCGCAGGGTCCTCCTGGCCTCCAGATCCTCGACGGCCGTGCACACGCTGCTGGCCAGGAAGCATCATATACTTCGAGTGCGTAGATTTGCCGAAGGTTTCTTTGTGCTGGAGCAACCGCGTCATGCGGCGGCAGCTGGTGGCCAGGATCAAACGAATGGATCACCCTCACCAGGTCACTGTCAGGGATACGTGGCCATAGCGGAGCTGGCCAGGAGGAGTCGCTATCTGCAGTCCCTGCCGCCGCTTCCCGTTCACTGTACACCAATCGATGGCGATGCCTCCTCATTGCCGTTGATCTTCGAGGATCGCTATGTGACTCCGGGCAGCAGTTATTCCCGAAGAAGATCCGGTAGTGATCCCCAGCTGGATGAAACGATCTCCGTGGTGGGTGGCCAGAAGAAGAAGGTGGACAAAACGCACTCGAGCAGTAGTTTGAATGGCATTAAAGATTGCCTGGCCTGCCACTTTGACTATGATTATCCACAGACCAATGGCTCGGGTCCAGCTCATCCGCATGCCAAATGTGTGATCACGCCGAGATTCGCTTTGGGCGGCGAGGTGCTCCAGGCGAGTCTCACCATTGCGCCCAGCAAGGAAGCACCTGCTGAGGTAATCGCTGCTCCCTCACTGCGTCACAATCTATCCAGGCACTCGGTCACGGGTTTGCTGGAGGATCTCGATCTGGATTCGAGTGTGCCAGCGCGACACAGTAAGTCCCTGGATCAACTTGATGGTTGCGACGGACTAATCACGAATCCAGCGACAACGACTAACAACCATACGCTACCCCGACTCCAAGCAGACGATCTGATGAGGAACATATGTGAGTTTCGTCAGAGATATGGGAAATTCGACTACCTGCACGAGATCAAGCTGCTGAATCCTCCCAAGCAACAGCAACCGGTTGTTCAGCAACAGCAACAGCAGTGTACCAATGGCTACAACTCCCTGCCCAAGTCGATGGTTCCGCCGAGGAACTCCTATCCACCACCTCCGCCGAGTCAGCACACCACCATGCCGAGGAGTAGTTCCTCGCAAATCCCGCGAGCTGTGGAGATTGCTCGGGTCAGGGTCTCCGATATCAAGGAGATGCTGAGGCAGGGCCAACTGAGGAAGGAGTCCAGCAGTTCCGAGAGCGACATGATGCAGAAACTCCAGATGCTTAGTTCGAATAGTGTTCCCTTTCGCTTGGAGGGAGCTGGAAATGGAAATGGAACCAGTAATAACAACACCACCAGCAGTGATCCCAACACCAGTGGGTTCAGTGAGTCCCTGCCTAATCTGGCTCCCCCACCGGAATTCGATTCCGATTCTCAGTTGAGGCGACAGCGGAGCAACTCCACCTCGTCGCTGAGCGAGGAGAGTGGCTGGGTGAGCAGTCGGAGGAGCTCACTGGCCATCTCCAGTCCGGATACCATTACCAGCACAGGTTTAACCAACCGACAGAGGCACACGCAACTCAATTTGGGAATGGGTATGGCCATGGAGACCCGTCTAAATGGCGAGCAGCTGAGATTACGTCTGCAGAAGGTCCTGGAACAGCAGCAGCTCCAGCAGCAACATCCCCATAAGACCCGGAAAAGACAGGCCGCCGGAGTAGGATCCTCCAGTCAAAGTAGAACTCCAGCTCGCCAGCAGACCGACGTTCACAAGAAGATCTCATCGGTGACTGTTAATGTGAAACGGGAGCGTTCGCGCTTCCAGTTGGATAGACTGCGTCACCTGCCCAATGGTGAGTCCACGGAGGTGGAGGAGATGGAGCCACCGCCGCGCAGGAATCGCCACAAGACTGCCTCTGCCACCAAGTGCGAGAAATCCAAGTCGGATTTCGATATAACGAGTCTGAAGGACATGCAGCCATTGGATGCGGTGTGCCTGCCACCTCCTCAGCAGTTTCAGGATCAAGAGCAGGAGCTAGCTCTGACCTTGGCTCCTCCGCCACCCGATGAGTTCCGTGATCCGCCACCAGAACCGGCGCCCACAGCTCCTTTGGCACCTGTCCCCCTGCCAGTTACTGTTACCGTTCCTGCTCCGGCTGCACTTCCTCCTACGGGAAAAGCCAAGTTGGTCTCCTGCCATCTGCCACCGCCTCTAAAGGAACGCCAGCCCGTGGGTGCCATCGATAATCCAGTGTACCACATCTACGAGTCACTGCGCCCCATCTCCACGCCGGCCATCTTCAGCAATAAGCCTGTACTGAAATCCCACAGCTTGGCGGAGTTAAAACGGCCACAGAATCTACCGAATCCCCTAAGCCACCAATGCAAATCCCATGCGATTAATGGTAATGGCGTGGAGAATGGTTTGGACCACGAACAGGATGAAAACAAGGAGAACTCCAATGGCCAGGTGAGAGGAACGAAGCAGACACATAGTGCTAGTACCATCTCCAAGCACAAGCGGAAGGGTCCGGTGTCCTCCGCCGTCCAGGAGGCACCTCCCAGCATCTCCCTACTGGAGTTCGAGAAGTATCGCGAGGAGTTCCGAAAGCAGATCAAATACCAGGGTACCATATACTCCGATTACGTACAGCTGGCCTCGGAGCTCCCATACTTCTACATCAGTGACGAGTACCGTGCATTTTCTCCCAACGGAATGCACCTGGTCATCTGTGTCCACGGGTTGGATGGCAACTCGGCGGATCTGAGGCTGGTGCGCACCTATCTGGAACTGGGATTACCCGGTGTAAATCTTGAGTTTCTCATGTCGGAGAGAAATCAGGGAGACACATTCTCAGACTTTGACACCATGACTGATCGGTGAGTTATACAATATTTTAAATACTATTATTTTTGGTCCATCTTAAACTAGATTTGCCTTAAAATCTTTTAAATTATTGTACTACTCGCTCAGCAACTTAAATACAATTTAAGTTTTGGTTTGATTAGTTTAAATGTTAACTTTAAAATTGATTAATGTTTAAATTGTATATCGTTTAGGCTGGTAACCGAGATACTCTACCATATCGATAGCTGCGCTTTGAATCCCGCTCGAATATCGTTTGTGGCCCACTCCTTGGGCACGATCATAGTGAGGAGTGCGTTGGCCAGGCCCCAGATGAGACCCCTGCTCCCGCGTCTGCACACCTTCCTCTCGCTGTCGGGACCTCATCTGGGCACCCTCTACAACACCAGTGGATTGGTCAACATGGGTAAGGCCATAAAAGTTAGGAACACCACCTAAAATACTCACCATTTATACGTTCGCCTGTAGGCATGTGGTTCATGCAAAAGTGGAAAAAGTCCGGATCCCTGCTGCAGCTTTGTATGCGGGATACCACCGACATGCGGAATTGTTTCCTGTACAGGCTGAGCCAAAGGAGCACCCTGCATCATTTCAAGAACATTCTGCTCTGTGGATCCAGCCAGGATCGCTATGTTCCAGCGCACTCGGCCCGATTGGAACTTTGCAAGGCGGCCATGAGGGACAGTTCCTCGTTGGGCACTATTTACAGGTGATTAATACACCCCAAGCTTATAAAATATCGGTCTATTATACTACTTTTTCCCAGGGAAATGGTGCACAATATAATCGCTCCGATTTTGGCCAGGCCGGAACTGACTTTGGCCCGCTTTGATGTCCATCATGCCCTGCCTCATACGGCCAACACTCTAATTGGTCGTGCGGCTCACATTGCAGTCCTGGATTCGGAGTTATTTATTGAGAAATTTATGCTAATCGCGGGACTCAAGTACTTCAGTTAACCAGATCGCTGAACCAAAAAAACTGCTGACTTTTTAATGGTCTTATTAAAGTCCTAACGAGCTAGTCAAAAACAGAACATAGTCGAAAGGGTGAACTACACACTTAGTAAATAGATTTATTTTTAAAGAGGGACTTTGATTTTCTTAAGAAACTAAAACTACAGGTCAATATTTTATAAGTATAATATGATTACATTTTTCGTTTTTAATTTATTTTATTTTATTAATTTTATTTTGTTCAATTTAATTTTATTGCTTAAATGTAAACTTTAAATGTATATATTTGACATTATTTTAAATTTAAGATATACAGTTTTATTAACTTGAACGTATTTAACGTTAACTACAATACTTTCTAATTAAAAAACCTACTTAAATACACAGGGTACTCATAAATCGAATACAAACAAGAACCAGAGTCATCAGATCAGCCAACTGATTCCAATTGATCTGCGATTGGAACAAGGAATTTATTGAAACAAATCGTTAGACTTGAATTTTATACAAATGCAACTCTTTTGTAGCAAATTGATATTCACACTCACACTAACATACGAAAAAATCAAAAAACAAAGAATGTTTAATCAAAAACCTATAACCAAAACCAATGGCAGCATAACTGTCGAAAAAGTGTTAACGATAATTACATTGTTTAGCTGTAAGAGTTAAGCGCATACAAAGCAAAAAACAGAAGCCAAAGACATCATAAGTAGTGTTAAATTCCAGTTCAAAACTATATAAGAAACTTTTTCGAAACGGTTGAATTGAATTGCAAATGGAAAGTGAACGAAAACAAGAACGATCATGTTAAGTATACGTAAACTATCGATAGTAGTTGAGCACGGGCAAGACAAGGTTGCATTTTGATGAAAGTAGCGAAATAGTATTAGCAATTTTTAAGACTAATCAAACACAAACAGAGACAAAATGGTTTTTTCGAAATCTTTTTACTGCTAGACAAGAGAACAAATTTAGAAGAAGTAGAGATAGAGTAGAGGTAGCGTTGAACTAGTCGAGTTGTTGGTAGCTGAGTGCAATATTGGAGCGCGTCAATTAAGTTAAGAGCTCGACGACGAAGAGGTTTGCTTGCAGATTTAGATTTTTCATTGGGAACAAGATCGATAACGTAGCGCATATAAAGCAGTTAGGACACAAATTTGAAAATTCGTAGTCTAGTCCTAGCCATAACTCTATGTTTTCTGAGCTTTTTCCAATCGCTGTTGTGAACTACTAATATTTGTGACCCTACCAGAAATTGCATTCTTTATATGTGTATAACCGTCCTAAATGTAACTACTTTATCAACTTGCTAAAGCGAAAACAAAACGTTTAACTGGTTTTAAAATGTTTATATGCATCCAAAACTTGAATGTGTGTTGAAATGTTTCCTTAGGCACTACGATTTTACTAAATGTATTCCATCAAAATTGAGCAAATTCCCCTAAGTTGCAATTTAAAATGTTTTCTTTTCGAATAAAATATGCTAAAATTCAATTTTAGTGGAACATAACCTGACAGTTTTTTTTTCAATGGATATTGTTTGGCCGTTTTTTTAAGTTCTCTTAAATAAGAATTTAATTGAAGGTAAGTGTTATGTTAAGTATTTCACAAATATTTAAATCGAACGATTTTTTATAAATTTATTAAAGAACCCAGAAGATTTATTTATCTTTTCTTTTTTTATGGTAAATTGAGGATAGCCATTCTTAGTTTCTTGGGTGTATTGTAGGTAAATTTTTTATAAATTTATTAAAGAACCCAGAAGATTTATTTAAAGTTTATTGATCTGTTCTTTTGTTATGGTAAATTGAGGGTAACCATTCTTAGTTTCTTGGATGTATTGTAGATAAATGGGAGTCCCCCTCAATATGAACCGAACTGGTTCCATTCGATGGGCGGGTACTAGAAACCCGTGAATCAGTTCTACCGGGTGGATGCACGATATGCCATTACTAACTAGACGACGATCTGGCAGCACTGTCAGCAGTCGAATTATTTATCTCCACAGTTTAGCCACAAAAACAAGAAGCAACAAAGGCACCCAAGATGTCAAAGGCGGCGCGACCTTCCCTGCGTCTGGGCCAGCAGGACCTGAAGTGCCGCACGGGATGCGGATTCTACGGAACACCCCAGAACGACGGACTTTGTTCGATGTGTTTCCGTGATGTTCGATGCGTTCAACGGAAGTTGAAGCGTGAGTCCCCCTTACGGCTCCCGTACCCAATCCACAATAGAGTCTTAAGTAATGGTTCCTTGCAGAAAAGACAGATGAAACGGGCCCCGGATCCTCCTCAACTTCACAAATCGCAGCTGGATCCCTGGAGCGGAGATCCCCACAACATGGACATGGTCATGGCCATCAGGTTAAAAAACCTGAGCAGGATACTCCAGGCACGCTACAAAAGAAGAAGTTCACCGCTGTTTTGCAGAAAACACTTCAAGCTGGAGCCCAAAAAAGTAGAGTTACATAGCTCTCCTGTCTCCTAAACATAATAATATATATAATAAACATATTATATAGTCACCCAACAGCGTGGTCATGTCCCTGATCCCACGGAGGGTCAGTTCCTGCTGCAGCTGCGCCAACTCCGCATTCCCGACGACGGCAAACGCAAACTCAAGCTGGAAATCCAACGCTTGGACAGCGAAATCTGGAAGTATATGAACGGAAATGGCGGCAAAAACATCAATGAACTCTCAGATTTAGTGCAAAATGCCTACACCAAAGTCTCGGACATCGTGCACAACGACCCTAGCTTTGAGATAGCCACCAACGAGGATCGTGATAGTGCCATTGACTTCTTTGAGAAGGTGGTGATGACGCAGAACCACAAGTGAGTCATCCAGAAATATCAGTGCACGAGAATATTTATCTCTATGGCGGGGAACTATTCTTCTTTCAGATTTCTCTTTAGTCCCTATTTTACAACGGATGAGGACAGCGATGTAAAGGTTCAAAAGCGCATTCGCCAGCTGAGCTGGATCACGGCCAAGCATCTGGACTGCAGCATCGATGAGGTCAACTCGGAGGCCAGGGATCTGGTTTACAATGCTATATCCGAGTTGGTGGGCATCGATTCATATTACTCGCCCCAGGAGAAGCTGCAGTGCACGTGGCGCTGCTGCAGGCATATCTTCGAGCTACTGAAACGGGCAACTGGTGGACCAGCTAGCGCAGATGACTTCCTACCCGCCCTGATTTTCGTCGTCCTGAAGGCCAATCCCGTGCGCCTCCACAGCAACATCAATTTTGTGACGCGCTTCACAAATGCATCGCGCGTGATGAGCGGCGAGAGTGGCTATTACTTCACCAATCTTTGCTCGGCCATTGCCTTTATTGAGTATCTGAATGGTGAGAGTCTGGGCATCAGTGGCGAGGAGTTCGACGCTCTGATGTCCGGACAGCAACCCTACAGTTCGCCCTGGGAAAGTGCACTGTTGGGCTGCGAGAGTCTTCACTTGATTTCCGAGAACATGAAGCGGATGGAGATGCTGCAGAAAAAAAACGCGTTGATAAGCTCCGAAATTACATCATTTGAAAAGAAGCTAATTGATTTCCAAAGGGAGGTGACCGAGCGAGTGGACACCGTGATAGCTAAGGCGCCACTCAACCTGCTGCCCATCAAAACACCCGCTTTTCTGATTGGACAAGCAAGAGCTCATCTCCACAACGAAAACGAAGCTGGTCATTATCAGGCAAATATGCTGAGTGGCGGTACGTTGACCACCCAATCGCTGACTGATGTTGTTGGCTCGGTAAAGCCTGCGATGGCTTCGGAAGATTCAGGACTATCCCTAAAGGACACCAGTATGGGTTCGATGGGTCGTCTGTCACCACTACATCAGAATCTTCAGCCAGCCGAACACCTATTCGCTTCGCCAATCTTCAATTACACCGCCTTTGATGCCGTGTCCCTGTTGGAGGAGCCCTCATCCGAGGGAAATACAGATGTGCTCATGCTGGGATCAGAGTTTCAAGGAGGCCTGACCAACATAAACTACGACTTTGATTTGTCGGATCAGAGTGGCGAAAACAGCACTGCGGATGAGTCCAAACTGAACCTCGACGAATTTGATCCCCTGGCGCAAACAGACTCAATTACTCAGCCACCTTCTGTTCTAGACAGCACCACGGATAGCCTGATAGACAGCGAAGTGCCTGGGACAGCTGTCCTACTCCCATCCCCTCTAAAGCCCGAGGTGGCCAGCTACCGGGGCTTCTCAAACTTCGATATTCCCAGCATCTCCTGCAACACGGGGGACTTTAGTTCACTGGGTCAGGAAGGCACCGAGGCACCCAAATAATTTCGGGATGCGCTCACTCCTGATTTTCCCCTGCACGTAAGCGAATGTAAATAGAGATAAGTGAATACAAAAGTTTGCACATATTTATTTGTGCGATATTTAAATAGCTTTACAAAAAGGACGTTTAATAAATTAAATCAAAAATCTTAAAGTATGCATACATCGCCGTTATTTTATTTAAACTGGTATGCTGGTAGATGTTTGTTCATTAGCGATATCCTAAGATAAAGGTTACAAGCTTATCTGATCTTTTGAATATCAGCAGAATTATATTTAGCACCCTAATCGAAAGCCGCTGCTGCAGCAACGGAGCCAGTGTGAATAGGCTTTTAACCCAAATACTATCGAAACTGAACTCCGCACTATATCGCACTATTCGAAGTATCAATATATCGATTGCAGTGTACCTACTCTAACGAACGGCTAGCTACGTCAGTCGGAATCATTTTTAAAACAGAAGCTGGGAAGAACCCTTTAGGCGAAGTAGGAAACGGTTTTTGTCGGCTATCCAGCGATTGTGCTGTAATCAGTGAAGGAAATTTTAGCGACCACTCCACCACCACAGAACCGAACGGAGGCATTTAAAAGAACATGGCGAAGACCGGAATTCAGATGCTGCTACTTGTTGCGGTGGCGGCGGTAATGATAAGTGCAGCAAGAGCCTCCAGCATTCCGGAAGAGGTCGACTTTAATCCCTTCGAACACGATTCCCTAAATGCCAAGCACTTCGATGGAGGCGAGCATAATGCCCAGTTCGACCACGAAGCCTTTTTGGGTCCCGATGAGTCCAAGAAATTCGACAACTTAACGCCAGAGGAGAGCAGGCGGAGATTAGGCCTGATTGTGGACCGCATCGATGAGAACAAGGACGGATTCGTCACTTTGCCGGAGCTTAAAAACTGGATTGCCTACACCCAGAGGCGCTACATCGATGAGGACGTGAGCCGCGTGTGGAAGCAGCACAATCCGGAGAACAATGCCACCATCAGTTGGGAGTCCTACAGGGAGGCTGTATACGGCTTCCTGGATAATTTGAGCAATGACGAGATGGAACAGGAAGAAAATGGTAGGTAGCTAAATGTTCAATATTAAATCTTATGTCCTTAAATCTTTCATAACTCATTAAATCTTTCATAACATGAGATGACCTATATAAATTTAAAGCTTTTTAATTTGCCGCTAAAAGATGTGATTAAATATTAAAAAATAATGACGGCATTAGAAAGAAATTGTTATTTTGGACAAACTGATAATAACATATAAGTACCATGCATACACATACGTGATTTTTATTTTATTTTTTATTTCCAGGAGTCAGCTACAAGAGTGTGATGAAGCGCGATCGTAACCGCTGGTCGGTCGCCGATCTGGACTTGGATGACAACCTGACCCGGGAAGAATTCACTGCCTTCTTGCATCCCGAAGACCATCCCACAATGAAACATTTGGTTTTGCGCGAGACCATCTCCGATCTGGATAAGGACAACGATGGCAAGATCTCGGTGGACGAGTACATTGGTGACATGTACCGCTCGGCAAACGCCGAAGACGAGGAGCCTGAGTGGGTGGCCAACGAAAGAGAGGCGTTCTCCAATCATCGTGACCTGGACAAAGATGGCTATTTGAACGAGGAGGAGGTGAAGCAGTGGATTTCGCCCCAGGACTTTGATCACTCGGAGAGCGAAGCCAAGCATCTGCTGTTCGAGGCCGATGTGGATCACGATGAGCAGTTGACCAAGGAGGAAATACTGGACAAATATGATGTTTTCGTCGGCTCTCAGGCCACTGATTTTGGAGAAGCCCTCGCGCGCCACGATGAATTCTAGAGTTTGGGTGGAATTGACTAAAGACCCAGCATCCCAGAGATTAAGAATGATCCTATGAATCTCCCATTTCGCATGCCAAATAACTTGTAAAACTTGCCTAGATCTTAAGACCAATGAAAGTGCATTATAGAACGACTCGAATGAAGGGGCCATATTTCATGGTAACACGACTAATTGATTTGAGGTGATTTATTTAATTGAAAGGCGTCCACGTCAGCTTTTTAAGCATGAATGGCCACGTCACTGGAACGAACGCCCCTTCCGCACACACATGCGGACACTTGACCCCTCCTCTTTGCCCCGAATCACAGATACGCCGCATTTGCCTGTGTAACATATTTATAAACATAAATGATTTTTGCTGTAGCCCGATTTATTTCCAGCTGCGAGAACATTCCAAGCAACACACACAAATGGGGAAACTGAAAGAGAGTACACCGAAAACAAAATTAATAGCCTTGACAAGATGAAATCGATGTTGTCAATCGTACAAAGTTCTTACAGCAGAATCTATTGCTCAAAATAACTTTAAATGTTGTAATCAATGTTCATAACCATTAAATTCAATTTAAATTTGTTTTAGAGTTCTAAAAAAACTAATAAATAAAATCATTTTGAAATAATACATTAAATATTGTTTTATTCTTTAAACTCTTTAAAACCAGAGCCATTTAAAAATGTGTATAAATTTGGATTATAGTTTTTAAAAAATAAGTGAAATATAAGTATTTATTTATTTATGTCAATTGAAAGTTAATTTGGTAATAAAATTTAAAAAGTATGAATTCAAAAACCATTTTAAAAATTAATATTTCTTCATTCAATAAGCTAGCATTAAAATTACTCAAAAAAAAAATAGTGTTCTCTAAAGATATATTTATTTTATGTGTAAAACCAGAACAGAGTGGCAAGAGAATCTGTAACTTTGTTTCAAGCTGATTAAGATTATTTTTGGGTTTCGACTTTCGCCGAGATAAGCAAATAATTCGTTTTTGGAAGTTGATAAGTCCGTCTTTGCTTTGGTGTACAGTGAGCACTCGTCGGTGATGTCAGTCATTGACATACACATTAGTGAATTTGATAAACGACTTCCAGCCACCATGAATGTGTGTTGTGTGATTATGTGTGTTCGATTGTTTTTGTGCTGTTCAGATCTTGGACTAAAAAAGAAACAAAGCCTCTCTTCAAAATTGCTCCCCACTGAAACTAGTTTCATTCTCTTTCACATTCATAAATTTACATCATACAGATTTTTGCATAATATCTACTTAAATTGTAGCCAAAAGAATTTTAAAAAATCAGTTCTTTAAACCAAATATAGTAATTCTCATTAATAATGCTTTATTGATTTCCATTGAAATAGACACATTTATATAATTATCGTGGTTTCGTTCATGTTTTTTTTGTTGCTGGTTTTCTTGAATATCTGTTGTTTTAAAATACAAAGTATTCAAAGTTGATCAGTTTGATGCCTTTAATTTCAGTACATAGTATACGAAGGACTTTTCATCTTATACATACATGTATATATATATATATATATATTGATAGTTCTTGGATCTAGCAAAAGTTTAAAAAGTTGTTACCTGTTCGCGTCGTCCCTTCGATATCCAACAACATCTAAATACAAGTATGTAATAATGTAAGTGTAATTGCAATGGAACGTTTACTTTACTGACTCAATATCCTGATCCCGGTTAGAGGACTTACGATAATCAGGCGACATCGATGCTTTATGCTCTTTATGCGACAATCGTCTTCTCTCACATTTTTTGTTTTTTTTTTTTGGTTTTACCTCAGTTTTACAACATTAATTTTAATTACAAAAGTTATTAAATAATACAAAATACAGTTAGAGTTTACAGTTACAGATAGCCCATTGGGTTTTCCATTTTATCTAAAAACATCTCGCTTTTAACTTTTAGTTGAAATTAATGCACGGGTAAACAGAATTAGATTATGAATTACAGAACACACGAAACGAACTCGGAAACGAAGAAAGCAAGAGTTTGAATGGGGGATTCCCCCCTGTAGCAGAAATTAGTGGCAAAGTGTAACAAAGAAACTACGGATCAGCCAAATGTCTGGCTAACACTTAGGTTACATAATCGTTTATCGTTAATAATATTACGTTTAAATAGAATCCATTGTGGGATATCTCTTTCTCTCTATCTCTTTTAGAGCAGGGCGCACTTGCGCTTGGACTTGGGCTGCAGTACTGGGCATAGAACCGACCGGATGGCCTCGTCGAAGACAGTTTTAAGACCCTTCTGCGTCAGCGCCGAGCACTCCAGATACTTGACAGCCCCGATCTCCTTGGCCATGGCCAAACCCTGCGGGTATGTAATGGGTGCCAGTTTCTTGTCCCTGAGCTTCTCGATCGTGTTCTTATCGTCGCGTAAATCCAATTTGGTGCCCACTAGGATGATGGGCGTGCTGGGGCAGTGGTGGCGCACCTCCGGATACCACTTGGCCCGCACGTTCTCGAACGAGGCCGGATTAACCAGCGAGAAGCAGATAAGGAAGACATCTGTCTGTGGATAGGATAGAGGCCTCAACCTGTCGTAGTCCTCCTGTCCGGCCGTATCCCAAAGGCCCAGGTTGATCGGCTTGGCATCGACCATCACGTTGGCCGAGTAGTTATCAAAAACGGTGGGTATATACTCGCCGGGAAAGGCATTGGTCGTATAGCTGATCAGCAGGCATGTTTTTCCTACGGCTCCGTCGCCCACCACGACGCACTTGATCGCCTGCATGGTTTTATATGTAGATTCCTAGACTTTTTGGAGTGCTTTATGTTCTAGAGATTGGAGATGGCAGATTGTGGGAGTGCTTCTTCTTATGGCTGGTTGGCAGTCCTCAGTCGTTTTGGTTTTTTTGGGCGGCGGCGGCGGAGGGCTGTTGCTTTCTGCGGCCCTTGTCCTTGTTATCCTCTTCTCTGCGGACTCTTTTCCAGTGCCTTTTGGTCCTCGGGGCGCCTGATAATCGCGCCTTGTATTTTGGACCTCTTTAATTCGCCTTTTGTGCGTTTAATTCCCTAATTTTCTCAAATTCTGTAAATTTTCTGTGTACTGCAGTGTGACCGCGGCTGGACTGTTCAAATATACCATCCGGCGTGGAGGAACATACTAAAATACCAAAAACTTCTTAAAAAACACTTTTAACAGAAACGGTCACCCTTCGTGCAATAATTTAAAAAAAAATTGTATTAAAAACGGTTCAGAAAATTCTTTTAGTTTTTCAGTTTGGTTTTTTTAATGCAAGTACATGCATACACGAACAACTTCAATAAATGTGACTTTTTTAGTTTAATAAATTAAAATTTTAAAATTTTATTAACCAAATCATGTTTCTTTATATTTTTCAGTGAGAATACGGTTTATTTAGTGGGGATTGGCGGCACATGTGTGGTATCACCGCTCTGACGTCACCTGGGCACACTGCCGGAGCCAATAACAATTTCGAAAATTAGAATTTATTTGCTGGCCATTAACTGGGCAATAAACACTGCGTCACCTGTCCATTTTCCGTTTTAGAATGTCTGACGTGTTCATCGTGTCCGCCGCCCGTACGCCCATAGGTACAAAAAGATCAATTTGTTTGATGCCAAATTCCAATTGGTAACTTTCTCTTTCTGTTTACTTAATGGAAATCAACAGGTAGCTTCAATGGAACGCTTTCTAAAGTTAAGGCCTCCGATCTAGGCAGCGTGGTGGTCCAAGAGGTGCTCCGTCGGGCCAATGTGGAGGGCCACCAAGTCAACGAGGTCATCTTGGGCCAGGTAGGATTGTAATTAGCATTTCCATGCATGTGGTTTCTTTGCCTATCTTACCAATCTTTTTGTTATGTAAATCTTTGTTAGGCCCTCACCGCCGGCCAGGGTCAGAATCCCGCTCGACAGGCTTCCCTCAAAGCGGGTCTGCCCATCCAAGTGCCTGCCTACAACATCAATATGCTCTGCGGTTCCGGTTTGAAGTGGGTTTGCCAAAGATGCATATCGAATTTTACCTTTTTATGCCGGCTTAAACCCTTTCCAGAACTGTAGCCTTGGGTTACCAGGCAATCCGCTCGGGAGATGCCCAGATTGTGGTGGCCGGAGGTCAGGAGAGCATGTCTCTGGCTCCACACGTCATGCACCTGCGGCAAGGCGTCAAAATGGGTTCCGGCACCCTGGTGGACTCCATGGTCCATGATGGGCTCACCGATGCCATGGAAAACATACATATGGGCATCACCGCCGAAAATCTGGCAGAGCAATACAAGATCAGTCGCGAGGCCCAGGATGCCTATGCCGTGCAGTCGCAAAACCGAGCCGAGGAAGCGCAAAAAAATGGCTATTTCGAGAAGGAGATTGTGCCCGTTGAGATCAAGGATCGTAAGGGCACGCAGATCTTCAGCAAGGACGAGTACATCAAGGCGGGCAGCACCGTAGAGGGCATTCAGAAGCTTAGGGCAGCCTTCAAAGATGTAAGTTTAAAAAGAAGACGAACAAAAACGTTGAAATAAGTTAACCCACTTTCCCTGTTTATTTAGGGCGGCTCTATAACTGCTGGCAATGCTTCTGGTGTCAACGATTCCGCAGCTGCAGTACTGCTTATGTCTGGCGAGGAGGTGTCCAAGAAGGGCGTCAAGCCGCTAGCCAAGATTGTGGGCTGGACGCAGAGTGGCATTGAACCCAAGGTGATGGGCTTAGGACCAGTCACTGCTGTGGAAGCTTTGGTATTTATGAACAAATTGAATCGGTACATTCGTTTTCTAAGACACCTACTCTATTAGCTAACAAAAATCGGGTGGAACCGCGAGGAAGTGGATCTGTACGAGCTTAATGAAGCCTTCGCCGCCCAATCCCTGGCTGTTTTACAGGATCTGAAGCTGGATGCCAGCAAAGTGAATGTGAATGGCGGCGCTATTGCCCTGGGTCATCCAATTGGAGCTTCAGGCGCCCGTGTCCTGGTTACGCTGCTCTATGCGCTCGAACGCACTGGCGGAAGACGAGGTATTGCCTCTCTCTGCATTGGCGGGGGCATGGGAATCGCCCTGGCCGTGGAGCGGCTCAACTAATAATCCACTCATTGTCATTCAAGCTATTTATTGCCCTTCCTATTTCTCACTTAAGTGTAAAGATGATATTTTTGTATTCTATTTTCTGAACAAGTAGTATTGCCAATTACGTAGAGGCAGAACCCATGTCGCTAACTCAGTCACAAAGTCTACTTTATTTCAATCAAAACTAGTTTGGAAAGACCTATAATTTAGTTGAATTTTAAATTGAAATTGCCATCACCTCAAATAAAAAAGTAAAATTCGTTTTTCCTCTCTTATTCCTGGAAAATTAAATTTTTCCAGCAAAGCGAAATTTTCTTCAGTTCCATCGCACTCGGTTGCATGTTGCTAATTATAAACCTCCATTTGTTATGATGATGCACAACCCGTTTTATTTGCTTTTCGTTTCTGTTGGTACATATGTAAATACAAATGCAAAATTAGCGTTATACTGTACTTCGACAGTGCGGTTCACAACGTGTAAGTCCTTAAATTATTATTCAAATAAGGCAATTAAATTAAGGCTTGGCATCATGACAAAATTCGTATGTATAATTGAAAAATTTGTATCTAATAGTGTTTTGAAAAAAGAACTTATGGAATAAATTGGGCTAACATAGGTATATTAAACTGCATAATTCTTTTTTAAGTAAACTACTTATTTTCTTAACCATTGCAATAGAATGTTGTTTAATTAATTGAAGTAACTTAATAATCAAATATTTGTGCAATACTTTTATCGGGTCTTGTTTGGACTTCGGAATAAGACCTCAAAATCGTAAACCGAAATAAGATAAGGATTGAAAACAAATACTGTGAAATTGAATAATGTCCAAAAGTATTGAGTTTACTACGGGCTATACCAATATTGATTTATTAAAATAATCCTTGAAATTGGATGTGTTAACACCAAGAATTTTGCATTGTTAATCTAGTTGAGTGTTAAAGAATTCTTATAGCTATGGCATGCACTGTAGACGCTAATTGAATAGTTCAGAAGATCGCATTATTTATTGTTATTGTACGTAAGAATTTTGAAGAGGTTCCAGCTGAAATAAGCGTTATCGGATTAAATGCGCCTCAGGGTCGCAGGTCGTTTATTGTCTCCAGAAAGATGATAACGCTGCACTCATCCCCGCCAGCAGCCCTTGATCTGCACCGTTTCCAGTTCCTTGGGCAGCCGAGGACTGAAGCCATACGGATTAGAGCAGATAATTCGTTTATCTGGCGAAGTCTGCGCCACTTGCTCCACCGACGGCACACACAACTGAGCGTAGCTGCTGATAAAACTAGCCCACAGAGTTGGCGTGCAGTCCAGGGCGAAATAGGAGCCCCACAGCTGGGAATCCAACTCAGCGGCATAAGGATACTTACCATCCTCCAGGAGCAGTTCCTCAGCTATGGCCACTGCATCAAAGTCGCGGTGTTTGACCGGTGTATAAACATCCTGGACTATGTTGTCACCGAAATACAGTGCCTTGGCTTCAGATGGCTTCTTTTGGAGCATCCTAGCCATGGCCTCGTGCAATTGATGCCAGTTGCCTTGAGAGTAGACCTCACCCGCCTTTATTTCCTCCGTCTCTTGAGGCAGCTCCTCTAGTTTACCCATATCCACCTGCATGAAAGGTCGCTGTATGGTAAAGAAACCGGGTTTCTTAGCGTAGGTTACAACAAAATCGAAGTACTTCCGCCAATCCTTGCCCAGTGCCTGTGTGGCCGTTAAATTTGCAAAGTCCACATTGGAGCCGGTTAGCAGGAACAGTTGCTTTCCGGATTTTCGCAGATCGACCAGCCAGTTCATCACGCTGGAGTCCGTTTGGAGTACATATCTGGCGGGTTCCGCTCGCATGCTCTTGAAATACGGACTTTTGTCGTTGGCAAAGTGGTCCCGGCTGAAGATGTGCATCAGGCCCGCCTGCACATCTTGCCAGACCTGGTATTCCTCCCCTGGCGTTGGCTTCTTCTCTCTGTCCACCTGATCCACTGACTGCGCAAAGACTAAAGCACTGGGCATATCGAAGTAGTCTAGTAGGGAGCGCATTTGAGTGGAAGCAGCGCCATTCCAAGTGGAGAGGGGATCCTTGAAGAAGGCGGTAGTGATGTCCCATTTTCGCTCCGGTCCATAAATACCCTGGATTTCCTCGTCGTTTAGGAGACGAGTGCCGTGGGTGGCGCGCAGGATCTTTGCCTCGTTGCTCAGCTTCAGGACATTACCACGAGGTCCATCCAGAAACAAACCTTTCTGCAGAAAGTCAACATTGAGAGGCACATCCAGCAGCTCCTTTCCATAGCCTTTTTGCTCCACCAGGAACAGCTTGAGGACCTGATAGATCAGCGCAGACATCTCTCGGAGATTGTAGCGCAGGAGAGTCCCATCCAGATCAAAACCTACTATATCGTAGTCCTTTAGGAGCAGCTCTTTGTGGTACGATGTCATGATGGTGCTGGCCGAATATCTTGAGTTTCCCGCTGTCGAATTGTGAAAGTGCCTAACAGTTCCCTGTGATTGTAGATTTAATTCACGTGTTGCTACTCGCACGGCTGCCGGCGCTACACTAACCAGCGTCATTGAATTTTGCGCCAATTTCGCAACGTTGCATAACAGCAAAGAAACATCTGTTTGCCCGTTTGTTTTTGTTTTCGTAGATGTGGCTCTCCGAAGGACGCTAGGGGCGGGGGAAACGCAGGTGAAAAGGGCGCCCAAGGAGGACGTTCTGCCCAGGGCCATCTTATCTTATCCACTAGCACATTTCACTTCTCCGTAGCGTGATCTAAATTTAAAATTAATCCGAATTTCACTATCTTTCAGGTGGTTTTGACAACATCATTTTCTATCTATAAATTTTATTGTCTACGACTGCTAGAGTTGCCAACTAATCGAAAAGTACTGAAATATCGGTTAAATCCGGATATGGATAGACTAATGGATATTAAAATTCGCTATATCATTATTAAAAGAAAATATATGAATTAAAAACAGTTAAAAACTAATATGCAATCTGCACAATAAACTTTGAAAGATTAATAGAAACAATTTATATTTTGTATATTCAAAATAAGTTGAATACCGTACTCAATAGATATACAACAAAATATGGTTTTTAATTAATTTTTGTTATTTCTAGCATACATTTTTAAAAATTGTTTGTCCCTTATGAGAGTTTAAATAATTGTTTGGCGAATTTACAGTGTTCCTATATCGCTGGAAATGAAAGAGAAAAAGTGTACAAAAATCAGGTACCGAAACATTCATATTTTTTTTGAGTCAAAAACAAAATTTACTTAGAATTGACATACAAGAAACAGAGATACAAAATATTGATCTCCTTTCCAATTTCCATTTCCTACTTGATTTGTAACTTTTTAATTAATGTTGTTGAGAAAAATTATAATTTTGAACAAAAAATTATATATTAAAAATTACCTTTATATGAATAAGATTATGGAAAAATATTTATTGTATATGATTTGAGTTGTTTTTGCTCTACATAGGACTATTTAAAACTGAGAAATTTCTGTACTGATATTTTCAACATTATTTTAAAATTTTATTATTTTTAATCAAAAATAGTTACAATATTTTTATTTTTATTAAATAATTATACGATATTTTCGGGAAAAAATGGATCCTAAAAATTTAATGTGTCTGGAATGACACCTTTTAAATTTACAAATAATTTGCAAGCACACAAAAATATGTAAAGATTTGGATTGAGGCAAGTTGAGTTGACATCACTGCCACATGCAAAACATCGTTATCGCCACTCGATAGAAGGTAAAGTATCGCTGGCAATGGGCTCTTCTGCCATCTCTAGCAAGCGTACCGGAATGGAAAAAGTTTTTTGCTAATTAAGCTATTTTCTAACATTTTCTCGTATTTCGGGGCCAGTAAAGCGTTTTTTGCCGCTCAGTTTGTTGGCTTAAGGTCGCCGCAATCATGTCCAACTGCATAGAAATTCCCTTGCAGGACACCGATGAGGTAAGCATTTTTTTTGGGGATCCTAGTTCAATGTGATTTACCTCGGGTGTTTCTAACTTAGGTGATCGAGGTGGACCCGGATCAACTGCCCGACTGTCCAGAGGTGCTGAGCATTCTTAAGCAGGAGCGTGCGCCTCTGCATGTTTGGGTCAATGTGGCGGTAAGTATAAAGGCTACTTGAAATTCGAAAGGATCACCATGGTTATTTCGTTCCCAGTTGGCCTACTACAAGCAAAAGAAGACGGAGGACTTTGTCACGCTGCTGGAGGAGTCGCGCAGCGATGACGCCACCAAGGAGTACCGGGACTCCGACAAGGATCTTATGCGCGCTCTGGACATGTTGGCCGCCCACTATGTCCAGGAGGCGTACCGCGAGAAATCCAAGGACAAGAAACGCGAGCTATTTATGAAGGCCACCAACTTGTACACCAGTGCCGACAAGATCATTATGTACGATCAGAGCCATCTGCTGGGCAGGGCCTACTTCTGCCTATTAGAAGGCGACAAGATGGACCAGGCCGATGCCCAGTTCAATTTTGTTCTGAATCAATCCCCCTCGAATATTCCCTCGCTGCTGGGTAAGGCATGCATCGCCTTTAATCGCAAGGATTACCGCGGAGCTATGGCCTTCTACAAGAAAGCCCTGCGTACTAATCCTAACTGCCCGGCGAACGTGAGGATTGGCATGGCTCACTGTTTCCTGAAAATGGGTAATCCCGAGAAGGCCAAACTCGCATTTGAGCGCGCCCTACAGCTGGATCAGCAGTGTGTGGGCGCTTTGATAGGCCTGGCTGTGCTTAAACTCAATCAACTGGAGCCGGAGTCCAACAAGCTGGGAGTTCAGATGCTCTCCAAAGCGTACACCATCGACAACGCCAATCCCATGGTGCTCAATCACTTGGCCAACCACTTCTTCTTTAAAAAGGATTATCAAAAGGTTCACCATCTGGCGCTGCACGCCTTCCACAACACTGAGAACGAGGCGATGCGAGCCGAGAGCTGTTACCAGCTGGCAAGGAGTTTCCACGCCCAGAGCGACTACGATCAGGCCTTTCAGTACTACTACCAATCCACTCAGATCGCGCCCGCCAACTTTGTGTTGCCCCACTACGGTCTGGGCCAGATGTACATCTATCGAGGGGATACGGAGAATGTTAGTTGGAATTAATCCTGAACCTATAAATTTCTAATTCCTTTATTATTTTCAGGCTGCTCAGTGCTTTGAAAAGGTTCTGAAGATACAGCCTGGAAACTACGAGACCATGAAGATCCTCGGCTCGCTGTATGCGCACTCCAATTCGCAAACCAAGCGGGACATGGCCAAGACTCACCTTAAAAAGGTCACCGAACAGTTTCCTGAGGACATCGAAGCCTGGATAGAACTAGCCCAGATCTTAGAGCAGAACGATCTTCAGGCCTCCCTAAACGCCTACGGCACTGCCTCAAGTATTCTTCGGGACAAAGCTAAATATGAGATTCCCGCTGAGATTCAGAACAACGTGGCCTCACTGCATTATCGCCTGGGCAACTTGAAGATGGCCAAGGACACGCTGGAGTCGGCCCTAAAGCACGCCACCTCTGAAATGGACAAGGATGTCAAATACTACGAGTCCATTCAGGTCACAATGAAGTACAACCTGGCCCGTCTTAATGAAGCAATGAGTAGCTACGATGTCGCCGACAAGCTGTACAAGGAGATCCTCAAGGAGCATCCCAACTACATTGACTGCTACCTGCGACTGGGTTGCATGGCCAGGGACAAGGGTCTGATTTTTGTGGCTTCCGATTTCTTCAAGGATGCGCTAAACATAAACAACGACAATCCCGATGCGAGATCTCTGCTGGGCAATCTCCATTTGGCCAAGATGCAGTTCGCTTTGGGTCAAAAGAACTTCGAGACGATCCTCAAAAATCCGGCTACATCAACGGATGCCTACTCATTGATTGCTTTAGGAAACTTTTCCCTGCAGACACTCCATCAGCCAAGTAGAGATAAGGAGAAGGAAAGAAAGCACCAGGAGAAAGCTTTGGCCATTTTTAAGCAGGTTAGTCTAGATAAGCATATTCATATTCTTTATTCTAAGGTATTTGTCTGCTGCTTTCCAGGTTCTTCGAAACGATCCACGGAACATTTGGGCCACCAATGGAATTGGAGCTGTACTAGCCCATAAAGGATGTGTGATTGAGGCCCGGGATATCTTCGCACAAGTGCGCGAGGCCACCGCCGACTTTTGCGACGTGTGGCTGAACATCGCACACGTGTATGTAGAACAGAAGCAATACATCAGCGCCATTCAGATGTACGAGAACTGTATGAAAAAGTTCTACAAGCATAACAACGTCGAGGTGATGCAATATCTGGCTAGAGCGTATCTACGGGCCAACAAGCTGGTCGAGGCCAAGGCGGTGCTCCTTAAAGCCCGTAGAGTTGCTCCACAGGACACTGTCTTACTCTTTAATATAGCAGTGGTTCTCTCACGACTGGCCATGGCCATACTCAAGGATGAGAAATCAACGCTAGAGATTGTGCTCCAGGCTGTCCACGAACTAGAGCTAGCTCAAAAGTAAGTTAAGACAAGAATAAACTGTCATTACTTTTAGTGTTTATGCTTTTTAACCCTTATAGACTTGAGTTTAATTAATGGTCATTATCCGATATAGTATTTAACCTTATCGCAGTACAGATTACTAACGGAAAACTAACGAAAAATAATCAGCATGAATTTTAGTTTTGGAGATTGGATTAGATTGCCAAATGATAAACTTAATTGTGAACACAAATCATACTCATTAATGAGAAATTTAAAAATAGTTTAATTACGAATTTAGCGTTAACCCTTTCCTATAGTTTTTTAATGATATATTTTTTACAATCTTTCCAGGTACTTCCAATACCTTTCCGTTCACGGTGACAAGAACCGCTTTAACATTGAGGTGGCCGGTATTGAGGCGAACACCTGCCAGGATCTGCTCTCACAGGCCCAATACCATGTGGGCCGTGCCCGCCGCATCGATGAGGAGGACCGCTCGTTGCGCCGAAAGCAGGAAGAGGAACGCGAAGCCTTTAAGGTAAAGGTGGCCGAACAGCGCAAGAAGCGCGAAGAGGAGGCCAAGACTTCCAGGGACCAGTTGCTGGCCAAGCGACAGGAGTACGTGAAGAAGACCAAGAATATGCTAATCATCGCCGATTCTGCGCCGGATAAGGAGCGCAAAAAGGGAGGCGGGCGACCTCGCAAGGATGACTACATCTCTGGAACCGATAGCGACAACGATGGACCGCGGCGCGAGGGAGAGCGTCCGACAAAGAAGAAAAGTAAAGCGGAGCGCAAAAAGGGCAGTGGACGTAAGCGCAAGACGGAGAAGTACGAGAGCGACAGCGAGGAGGAGCCGAGGGCCAGTGGCAAATCGGGAAAGAAGAAGGGCAAGAAGCCCAAGCCGGTTAAGGAGACCAAGGAAAAACTTACTGCCAAGCAACGCCTTAAGGTTCTGTCCAAGGAGACGATCTCCACCAGTGAATCGGAGTCGGACGGCAAGCGTAGCAAGAGCAGGAGTAGAAGCAGAAGCCGCAATCGCAGTGGAAGCCGAAGTGGCAGTGGCTATGGAAGCGGCAGTGATCGAGATGCAAGCCGCAAGCGCAGCAGAAGCAGAAGTGGCTCTGGGTCTGGTAGTGACAGCGATGGCGCCACTAAGCGGAAACGGGCCAAGAACCGCATCGAATCTGGTGGGGAATCAGATAGATCTGGCTCCCGCGCTCGTTCTAAGTCGCGTTCCCGTTCAAGATCCCGTTCCAAGTCCGGATCGCGCTCTAGATCCCGCTCCAAGTCGGGGTCTCGCTCCCGATCACGCTCCAAGTCCGGTTCCCGCTCAAGATCACGATCCCGATCGGGTTCAAGTTCCCGTTCCCGCTCTGGTAGCCGGTCCAAGTCCGGATCTCGCAGTAGATCTGGAACTCCGGAAAAATAACACACCATACAAGCAGGTTAAATCACTTTTGACTATATTTAGAGTTTTCTTCGAGAGCTTCAAAAGATACTAATAAAAACAAACTAATTGCCACACAAAGGCAGTGGAGGAATTGCTATTGGTTCGTTCATCCCCTATCCTGATTCCAAGTCTATCTGGACAGGGCTGATAGTCTGGGCTAGGGAAATTTTTGACCTCATCCCCGTCGATGCTGCTGGATCATGTCCCTCACGATTCCCGCCATGGGCTTCGAATGTCGCAGGACGAAGGCGTGGGCGATCTTTTTGGTGTCCAGTTGAGCATCCACCTTAGGATAATCCTTTTTGAGCTGGTCGTAATAGGAGACGGGTACCCAGCCATCGGTGGTGCCGTAGTAGAATTTCAGAATGTCTAGGTTCTGCTCCACAATCTCCCTTTGGATGCCGCGAACTCTGGCCATCTCGTCGTCAGCCAGAAAAACAACCTTTTCTGCAACAGAGGGCTTGGAGTACTTCAGTGCGGTGCCGAGGTACTGCCGTGGAATGGAGAAGATCAGGAAGTATATCTGTATCAGCATCAGGCGCAGCCAAACAGGCAGAAAGTTAAAAAAGCTGAAGAAGATGTAGCCAAAAACCGAGTAAAGGGGCATGGCAACCTTGGTAAAGACCCAACCATTAGGCGACTCCATCATCCGCTCAACAGTGGGGAACAGCATGTAGCACTTTTGAACGCGGTTCCGTATCCGCTCGTTCTCCAGCAGTTGCAGTATCATCCAGGCTCCGATGGAGTGCCCAATCAAGTGGATTTTCACACCATTTGGCACATACTTCTCGATAAAGGCTACTTTGTGTTTGATTTGGCCATCTAAATTAAAGAGCTCCTCGTTGCCGCTAAGTTGGGGTACCTCCCGAATACTGGCCTCTGGGGGATCATCGTGACCAGCATGACCTAAAAGATAATAGAATTTGTTATAACTGACTCATTGGGGTTGGCCAAGACCATTTACCTATCACCCAAACTGGAAGATCGCCCAGTTCCTTCTGCAAAGTGCCTGCAAACTCTGTGTAGAAACCAGGTAATCCGGGATTACCGGTTATGCAAATAACGATCTCCTTCTCGGGTATGGTCTCCTCTATCCACCTGCCCCAGGTGAAGATGTGGGTGGGAATAGAGTTGATGTTGACGTAGGCCTCCTGCATATTTTCCGCTGCTGTTGGCGTGGCAATATTCGGTGAAAATCAATCGGCACCTGTGCTGATCCAACTCTTTTCACACGCGATGTGTTTTCCGATTCCCGTGGCAACCGGTTTTTCCTTTGTTCAATCACCACAGGCGCAGCCTTTGGCCACTTTTAAATCTATTGGATTTGCGCGGTATATCCAGTGTTGATAGCCCTGATAAACACTAATATGATACGGCCTAATCTTTCGAGCCAAAATGGACAAAGGTCAGAAGTTCAGTGGAGGCGGTTAGTAAAAAACGGCTGATACGAGAACCAGGGCTGCACAGCACGACAAGTTCAGATGTTCAAAGTGTGACGGATTTTTACGATGAAAATAAAGAATTTGATCTATTTAAAGAGTTATAATGAGTTTTATTCATATAAAAAAAAAAACAAATATTACATTTTCATTACTAAATAATATTAAGATCTTAAGATCTTTAATTTAATTTTTGCTTCAATATTTAGATACATATGTATGTATTTTTTTATTCATGTAATTCAAACAAAGTTTAAGATTCTAATTGTAATTAATTTTAAGAAGTAAAACATATTTTTACTAAAAATGTAAGAAACAATACATAAATTTGCATCAGAGTTCAAATAATTTGTGTAGATTAGGGACCCAATTTGCATTCGAGGTTGCTGGTGTCACAACTTGGTTGTTTTCTTCAGCTAAGGCCTGAGATTTACATTGGTTTAAATTGACGATCAAATCGGTAGCGACATCATAAAAATAATTTATTTCAACTGCGGATACACACCGAAACAAATTAAAACTACTCTCGAAAAAAGGATTTAATTTATCCTGTTTTAGGTGACTAGCCAAGCTTTCAATAATAAAGATTAAGAAGTCGCCTAAGTCAGATGGTATTATTTGGTTAAGCGTAGCATGCACCATCGTGGTCTGGATAACATATTTCAAGTTAGGACATGTTACATCATGATTAGAGAGCAAACTAATTATTAAAAGCTCAACCTTTTTGTAATGAGGATTCATTTCCATTATGCAGCGTTCCCAATCTGGCGACCAGGCCAGGAAGCTTCGTTGGTCGATAAGTGCGTTCACTTGAGGAACAGCGTACCAGGGGTAAGATATCAGGTTTCTTTCAGTCAAATCCGGAGCCGACAAAGGCCATTTGCTGTAGTTAAACTCCAGCACGGGCAAACAGGTTAATTTAAACGAGCATTCGGGGACGACGACTCTATAGAACTTTTTAAATTCAATTTCTTTTTTTAGTGAATCAAAATTATTATAAAAAATAATTGTTTTTAATGAATCGTAAATCCAATTCTTGATGGCTTTTTGATCGAGATAACCATCCACGATAGCAGGATGTTCCAACTCCTCGGTAGCTTTAAGCAAGACAAATCCCGGGCGATCATCATCCCGGATCGGTGTTAATTCAAACGGGAGTTTCAAATTTATGTGGAGTTCGTATTCAGTTTTACTGATCATCCTTAAAGACTCTGTTGTACTGCCTACAAAAATGAATAAATAAATGTATATGTACATACATAAGTATGTACAGTTACACTCGCATATCTTTGGGTACACCCCAAAAAATTTCAAAATCAAACTAATCAATAATTTATCTACTATTTCACTCATTATTTTTAAAACGAAACTGGGTAAACACATTTTCGTAGTGTTAAGTTTAAAATTAAAAATAAAATATAACCTATTGCTAGATAATTCTGGATAAATTCGTCATTAAAGACAATAAACTAAGGTTTCGTTTAAAAAATAATGAGTGAAATACATGAATAAATGACAAAACAATTATTGATTAAAGTCTGATTTTATAATTTTTTGGGGGTGTACGCAGAGATATGCGAGTGAGTATATATATGTCATGTATGAAATGTATACAGCGATAATAATGTACATACATATGTATGTACATATACATATATGTATGTACATATGTAGTTCCTCACCCATAATTCCATGGTTTAAAACAACATTGTTTTGCTTAAGTTTTGTCACTACCGTTTCTTTTAAGAAAATCACATCCTGTGGTATTGTGTTTTTATTAATATTCCTATCCAGCAGCTCCCTTACAATTGAATTTAAGGTAGCAGAGAATTTCTCGCAGGGCACGTCTGGCATGGTTACTTTCAGTTCGACAATCAATTTTAAACTGGCAATGCAAGTCTGGCATATTCTTTTTTTTTCGGTCTGAAGTCGAATCCGCAGAGTGCGAACGAAGCTTTTTCTTGGTATTCCCCGGATTCTGACGAATATTGCGCAGTGCGCAAAAGAGTTAGAATGACATGGGTATCGGAAGGGGGTTTTTAAAACAAAAACTCAACAACTATTAAGAAGTTTACGTAAAAGTTGTAAAGTTTTAACCGAGGTCCTTATTTTAATATCTATGCTCTGCTAACTACATTTAAGTTTTTTTACCGCCCTCCCAATGTAGTCAAAAATAATCATTAACTGAAATCTCGAGATTTGAATTTAATTGCTGATGCGGATCCTAAAAGTCCGCAAGTAATGCAGCCCTAAATAAGTAAACCCAACGGAACT
Source organism: Drosophila rhopaloa (assembly GCF_018152115.1). NCBI lineage: Eukaryota > Metazoa > Arthropoda > Insecta > Diptera > Drosophilidae > Drosophila > Drosophila rhopaloa. The sequence continues at coordinate 12,895,114 of NW_025335043.1, forward strand.
GCCAACCTACGAAAATTAACTTTCGTAAAGTCAGTTGGCAGCCCCACCATTATTTGTTGGTTTTTTGTTACTGGTTTTTGAGTTTTTATGTTTTAGTTTTTCTAGAAAAATAATATAATGCATGTGTAAATTCCAGTTAAAGAGCGTTTAAGTTTAATTCAGAGAGCAGCAGGATCCGGGTGAAACAACGAAAGTCTATCGAGGCATGAGCAGAGGAATCGGGAGCAAAGAATACGAGAATGTAGCTAACTGGGGACTTTCTCGAAAATTCTCGTAGCACCGACAAGTAAATCAGTTAAAAAACACACAGGAGCTGGGCGCGGGATCCAGAAAAATGGCAGCCGGTAGGGAGCTGTTTTGCTGGGGGAGCACATCCCATGGACAATTGGGTCTCGGCGGGATTGAGGACGAGCAGGTAATTGATTGAAATTTTAGACACTGTTCACTGGGTTGCTTATTTATCCTACCGACTCCCTGACAGATCCTGACACCCAGTCAGATTCCCTGGACACCGGACTCCGCCGTACTGCAGGTGGCCTGTGGACACCGGCACACTCTCTTCCTGACGGCAAATGGAAAAGTTTATGCCTGCGGGAGCAACGACCACTCGCAACTGGGACACGAACTGCCCACCAAAAGGCCACGTATGTCGCCATTTCGTATGTAATCTTCATTTATCGTCTTGTCTCTCCATTGTCCTAACTCCACCTCATCACCACCACCAACACCTGCTATTCAATGGGCCACTGCTGTAAACCGAGGCTAAATCCCGGACTCACTCCTCTGCCGATTCTTTGCAGTGCTCATTCCCGAACTGCAGGACTATGTGGTCATCCAGATTGCTTGCGGCAGCCGCCATTCGTTGGCCCTTTCCGATTGGGGCCAGGTTTTGAGCTGGGGCGACAACGATTGCGGCCAGCTGGGCCACGGCACCGATCAGGATATAGTCCAGTTGCCCAAGGTGGTCCGACAACTTGTGTCTAAGACAGTAGTCCAGATCGCCTGTGGCAACAACCACAGCCTGGCGCTGACCAGTTGTAAGTGCTAAGTGGAAATCCTTGGGGTATTTTATCAGCATGTTTACATAAACTTAGTTTTTTAATCTTAGAAAAGTACCAATAATCTTTGATATTTAAATTCAAAAGTATGCCAGAAAAATGAATACGTAAATGATTAAATATCATTGCATTTAACAATTAATTAAATGAATTTAATTTTTTTTTATGATTTTACGGAATCTTAAATAACTTTCCTTTGACACCACAAACTTGTGAGTTATCTCCTTTTATGTTACTTAAACCCTATCTTGTACAAATAACACTAACCGGAAACATGATTAGATAAAATGTTTCAAAAACTTATATTTGCCTTAGATGACTAAGATTATTACTTTTTAGTTATCAATAACATAAAAGTCACAAATGCAATTTTGAGAAAATTTTAACTATATGTGGTTATTCCTTTTCAATAATATTCCTCTTTGACTTTTTAGGTGGCGAGCTGTATTCATGGGGCTCCAACATCTACGGACAGCTGGGTGTAAACTCCCCTAAGGAGCTGACGCACTGCAATCATCCCCTCCGGCTGACCACGCTGCTAGGAATACCACTGGCCGCGATTGCCTGTGGGGGCAATCACTCGTTCCTCATCTCCAAGTCCAGTGCAGTGTTCGGTTGGGGCAGGAACAACTGTGGGCAGCTGGGCCTAAATGACGAAACGAGCCGTGCCTATCCCACGCAGCTGAAAACGCTGCGCACACTGGGAGTTCGATTTGTGGCCTGCGGCGATGAGTTTTCCGTTTTCCTCACCAACGAGGGGGGAGTGTTCACCTGTGGAGCTGGCGCATATGGCCAATTGGGTCACGGCTTCGGGTCGAATGAGATGCTGCCAAGAATGGTGATGGAGCTAATGGGCAGCACCATCACTCAGGTGGCCTGCGGCAATCGCCATACTCTGGCCTTGGTTCCATCGCGAGGCAGGGTCTACGCCTTCGGTTTGGGCAGCTCCGGGCAGTTGGGCACGAGGAGTACTAAGAGTTTGATGCTGCCACAGGTGGTTATTGGTCCTTGGGTGTCACCTAGTGGATCAGCCCTTCTGCAGTCCAACGATGCAAAAGTCTCAGTGGTAATACAACAGGTTTTCTCAGGTGGGGACCAGTCAATTGTGACAACGACTTTGTTTATGGACAAGGTACCGCCCGAGGATTTTAGGAACTACAAGTAATTATAGGGCCGGAACGGCCTTAATTTTTTAGTGAAAGCTAACTGATTTTTTGTACTTTTCAGGCCCAAATCCCAGATCCTGGCTTTAACGGCAGAGGTTACGAAGCAATGTGCTCATTTTAAGCAAAGTGATCAAAGCGACATGGATCTCCTGAGCTCCATCGAGCTAATCTTCAAGAGTCAGGCCTGTTTGAATGGCTCCTTCTTGCTAGATCACGACAGACACTTTGGCTGCTCTGTGCGGAACTATGGATTGGATCTCAGGGCTGCCCAATTGGCATTTGACAATCTGCGCGTTGTGGAAAATGAAAGCATTAAGCAGGTGGTAAGTATTTATTATTCAAAACATTATAAGCGTCATTTAATCATGTAATTTTTTTTAGATTTGGGACAATATCACCAAAGAGTTAGTTGGGTCGTTGGTATCCTCGCCGGCGGATGTGGAGAGCATGCGTTTATACCTTCTTCTGCCGCTTTATCATGAGTTTGTAAACTCCAAGCACTATAAGTCACTGCAGGTTCCGTTCGCTAATGCCATATTCAAGCTGACAGAAAATCCGCGCAAGGTACTAATAAAGTGGCTGGCTCAAACGCCATCGGAATACTTTGAGCATCTTGTCCAGAACTTTCTGCATGTCGTGGTGCACATTATAAGCTTCAAAATGGGTTTGGCAGCCGTCAATCCCAGTGCCGAAAGACGTCAGAGGGCAAGTATTTCTGCAGGTCTTAATTTGATCTCAAATTTGTTCTAATCATAGTTCCTCTAACATTTTAGCTGCTGCCATACAACACTGAGCTGGAGGTGATCCTAAAGTTGATGCAGACCCTCTGCATGATCAACAACCTACGCGATGATCGACTTACCTACCAAAGCTTCTACTGGCCTGATCTCGCGGATTATGCGGATGTGCAGCAGGAGTACGTAAAGTGGATCATGGCCGATACTGCCCACGAGTTCAACATTTGCAACTTTTCATTCCTCTTCGATCCATCTGCCAAGACGGCGCTGCTCCAGGCGGATCAGGCTCTGCAGATGCATTCAGCCATGGCTCACGCAGCAACTAATGTCAGTTAATATTATCTATGAACGATATTCGATCTGATAAATTCACATTTACCCTGCAGGCATTTTTAAATCTTCTCAACGGAATGCCCGTCTCCCATTTCATTGTGCTAAACGTGACACGAGAAAATCTAGTGCAGGATTCCCTCCGAGAGTTGCAGCGCTACTCGCAGAGTGATCTCAAAAAGCCGCTAAAAATCAAGTTCCAAGGCGAGGAAGCGGAAGATGCAGGTGGCGTGCGCAAAGAGTTCTTCATGCTGCTTCTGAAGGATCTACTCGATCCTAAGTACGGCATGTTCAAGGAGTTCGAGGAGTCACGCCTCCTCTGGTTTACAGATCACAGCTTCGAGACGGAGAACATGTACTTCCTGATTGGCGTGCTATGTGGTCTAGCCATTTATAACTTTACAATCATCAATCTGCCATTTCCGCTGGCATTGTATAAAAAGTTATTGAGCAAGCCAGTAGATCTTAACGATCTCCGCCAGCTATCACCACCAGAGGCCAACTCCATGCAGTCGCTGCTCGACTACCAGGGCGAGGACTTCAAGGAACTCTTTGATCTGACCTTTGAGATAACGCGAGACGTTTTTGGCGAGTCGGAGTCCAAGTGCCTTAAGCCCAACGGCAACGAAATAGCCGTAACGCTTGAAAACAAGTGAGTGTGGTAACCCTTTCAATCTTAACATAATTATTAATTAATATTATAATTTTTAGGCAAGAGTTTGTTGATCTGTATGTGGACTTTGTGTTCAACAAATCCGTCGAGTTACATTATACTGCATTTCACAAGGGCTTTATGAAGGTGTGCTCTGGTCGGGTGATTCACATATTTCAACCGGAGGAGCTGATGGCTGTGGTGGTTGGAAATGAGGATTACGACTGGCAGGCACTGCAGGACAACTGCGAGTACCGGGAGGGATATACCTCGGGCGATGAGACAGTAAGTTTTTTGCAAAGGAGTTCTTATCAAATCTTGACACTTGTCCTCTCTATAGATCAAATGGTTTTGGGAGGTTATTCACGATCTGTCCGAGGCAGAAAAGAAGAGTTTCTTGCTCTATTTGACTGGCAGCGATCGTATACCCATTCAGGGTATGAAGGCCCTTAAAGTAAGTAGCTAAGCTGTCCATAATTTTGAAATTCGTAATTAAATTAAAAAATTATAGCTTACCATTCAACCTACCCCGGATGAACGTTTCCTGCCCGTGGCTCACACCTGCTTCAATATGCTGGACCTGCCGCGTTATAAGACAAAGGAGCGTCTCAAGTTCAAGCTACTGCAGGCCATCCAGCAAACTCAGGGCTTTAGCCTGGTCTAGTTTTCCGCAGGGGATCACGACCTCGGCTTCGTACACAATGACTTTCAACTACAGGTATTTTTCAAAGTTCTCTCAACTCTTTTCCGCATTTTCGGTTTAAAGAATGACTACTTTAAAAGATGAACCGGACATGGAACACACATTTTTCAGCGATCAAATCAAATAGTAAAATGTTGTGTTATGGCTTTAAACACTAGATTAATTAAAAATACCACATTGTTATGAAAAGAAAGGAAGTGAAGGAAGAAAAATAAAATTGGTGAATATGTCTTAAGGCTATTATAAGGTGGCTTTCTAGTTTTTTTTTTCAGGAACCGTAAGTAACACTAGATGTTTCACATTCTAAATCATTGGCTCATAGTTTTTAATCGTGATTTTTAAGCCATTTAAAAGAATATTTTTGGGTCATCTAAGATTGATCAAGGAACCATATACTTTTTAATTAAAAGAGGAACATAAAAGATAAAAAGACCCAATACTTTACAAGGTGGAGTGTAGAAATGGTATTCAAAATAAACTGTAATCTCGATAACGATAGCATCAGAAAAGGGTGATTTTGGGGGGAAAGCGCTGACTGAGCACCACTGTCGGCAGCACAGCTGAGCGCGAAATGTGGCGGCAAATCGAAACCAGCGAAGTCAGTTCAACTTCAACTTTGGCATGGTGCGGGCTCGCGTGTGTAAATTGTTCGTTAATTTTGTTATTTCGCTGCCGAGAACTTTTTTGGACACTCATTTGCATGCGTTGGGCGTGCGGTGCTTGACATTATCGAACCGATTTCGAATACTTTATGCCGCCTTAGCCTCGATTTTAAAAATTATCCACAACGACAACCACAAGTTCGCGGCTAACGTTTTTGTTGCCGTCACCTTTACCGGGTCAAGCTAACGGTACCCGCTTCGACAAAAAAAGAAAATTCAAACAGGTAGAGCACCCAACAACAAAAAAAAAAGTAACGACTTCAGGCGACAAGTTTGTGAAATTATGGGTACTTAGTCCCCCCATTACAAATATGCTGTCGTTTGTCAATCGTGTGACGGCTCAAACTTCTTAATCCGAAGCAAAACTGAAGCGCGCTGGCCTATAAAATCAATTACGATCGCAATTTTTGCATATCCTGACAGCCAACAAATGTCCGGAGCACCGGAGAAGACACCAATTCGATGCCGCGCACATGAGCTATAAAAAAAAAACTGAAAAAATAAATTCAAAAAAGCGGTTCTGCCGGTTTGCCCGTGGTCGTGATCTGCAGCGTCTTCCGCTGCTTTCTTTCCTTTGCACGATTTGAACTTGGACACCAAACGCAACAAAAGCTATAAAAGCACAAAAAAGAGCCACAAAAACAGGAGAGCACTAAGAAAAATGTTTTCTCAATTTTTATTCTACCGTTTATTTTTTTAACATTGCAATTTTTCTTTTAAATAATACGCTAAAAATACGTAATATTTTATATTAGATGAAATAAAAAAACTTTTGTTATATAATTGAGTTACAGAATTTCATTAGTAACTCTTGAGTTTTAGGGCGAAATATTTTTGACAGTCCTGATAATGTACTGATATTATATTTATTTTATGATAAAAGTAATAGTACTTTATAAGTTAGACACTGATTAAGGCATGTAGTTTCTCTCAGTGTGTTAGCAACTGCAAATCGAAGAGAAGATCTGGTTTATTGTGATGCTCCTCTAATAAAGCGAGCGTTTAGGCACCTCAATTTCGCTGCCTCTCTCCCTCTTTCATTCGCTTCCTGGGGCTTCTTCCTTGGAGGCCACATACATGGTGATATGGTGGTGGAAGTAGTGGTTGGAGTCCACCTGTCTGTCTCCCTCGCTCCGCTGGGATAAGTTTGTTTGCCCAGGTTTTATAGCAGGAACAAATAGCCACACACAAAGAGGGTCAACAGGGCGTATGTGTGTGCGAGAGCTATGAGTAATCAGTTTGGATATGGGTATATCTCCTACTCTATCCCTCTCCTACTCGTTGACCAATTGAAATGGCATCAAATTTCAATTTCATTTCCACACTTTGGCGGCCCTCCATTAATTTGACCCAGTTTTCAAAACAGTGGATATAAGCCGCTTAAAATAACCAACTGCAATGGATCGAGAAACGAAACGAAATGATTCGCCAAATCTGGCAGCTGTTTAAATACAAACAAATAGCAATTACTAACTCAGCACTTAAAAAAATATAGTCAAATCCTGCAATCCAAATTGTGGGCTCTGAAAATTGAAGTTAAATAATGTATACAGCCGAACTGATAATCACTGATTACGTATAAATAATATAGGCTTTAAATGTAAATACTTTATGAGTAATAATTTATTAAAAATTTCAAAAATAATCCTCCAAAAATTATGTATTATTTATTTTAAGTCCCCTTTTTTTTGAGTGCATAAAATAAAGCATTGCCTCCAATGTCATTGCCTCACACTTGGCACCCAAATTAAACGAGTTGGAAAACCAAGGGAGAAAAAAAAGTACTCACAAAAGATTATTTTTTGGTAATGATGTAATGCAAAGTTTTTGCCAACTAACAAGCTAAACAAACACAAAAGAACAAACGAAGAACCGAAGAAGGAAATAAAATTGCACGCCTTTTGGTTCGGGTAATTGCGATATTTATTATCGCCCAGCCTTGTCATGTGAATGATTTGCCTTTACCGCATATAACATAACAAAATGTTGGGAACATAACGATCCAAAAGCCCACACCCCCAAAAAATGTTAAAATCGTGGCTTGATGACAAACTTGAACTTTCTCTTATCGGAATCGGTCGCGTTATCTTTTCTTTGGGTTCAACCAATTTTAGTGATATGACTATTGATCGTGTACATACAGGGTGCATTTCCCCTGGTAACTCTTTGGCCGGCTGCATTTAGGCTTTCATTGATTTCCTTTTAAACACCTGATTTGATAAGATACAAAAGTTAAGGGGAAACCAAGAACAAAACCGATTGTCATAATGTCTATATAACCATCGAAGCACAAAGTTTTTCCACGATAGATTGGCACAAGTCTTGCTGACAATTGGAATGCCCTATTTTATGAATGAGCAGATAATCCCATTAATTATAGAAATTGCAACAATTTATATTGTCAAATGAACTTATACAAAATGTTTTGGATTTGTATTTTGTTAAAAAATAATCTTCTGTAAACTATGCATGATCTTAGCATCAGATACAAACTCAAATAAATATTATCCCCCATATCTTAAGATTGTTATTCAATCTGGAAAGCTCCCTATATTATTTTCCACTGTGATACTACTGATCCACCCTTATAAAGCGATAGACCGCAATATGGCCATATGCCCCACATAATTGAATGTACCGAAGCAACGACAAAATACACATGGAGCAAAAATCCCCACTTATCATTAAACTTCGATTTGACGGCCCCAAGAACCCAAAGTTGGCAGTTCCATTTCATTTCTTTCGACGGAGGAGTGAGTGTCAGATCGTGTCGGGATCACAATTACATTGCACCTCGGATTTGTATTTGTTCAGTTTGGTAAAGTGTCGAGTAAGGGCTTTTCGTGGAAGCCCCAAGCTGCAACTCTTATTCAACGTGAGTACAAGCAAAAAGTTTTAAAGCGACCGAAAATAAAAAGGTAAAAAACGAAACCTTTTTTTTGGTTTGTGGCAGAGGGAGGGAACCGCTTTCAGCAGATTTTTCTTTTTTGCAATTGGCAGTAAATCGCGTTCAAGATCAGCCGCTGTTGACGCTTTTTATGGCTTGCAATGAGCTAAGAAAACAGCGGGCGAATGCCTTCGGTGATTGTTTAATACTTAATGGTTATCCGAGACCCAGAGACTTGGCATGCGTCACAAATGCCGGCAAGATCTCCTCGAACCGGGCCTCGAAACCTCGTCCCCAAAAGATGGTGACTCAGCAGCTGCGAGTCCAGATTTTGTGTGTTTTGTGATCGCCTCGTTTGAATTTTTATTTCCAGTCTTTGCGAGTGCGAGAAATGGCGATGACGATCGTCTGAACGATTTCGATCATCGCTTCTTTCGGTCAGCGGCCTTTGCTAAGAACTCTTCAGGTCTAATGATCTTGCAAAACTATGTATCCAAAGATATTCTCATGATTTAAATTATCATTGATCTGGGGTTAATTTCTTTCTACTTTAGGTCGGTTTTGTTATTACACGTGGAAAAATTGTTATATAACATTACTGCATATTCTTGATTAGAATTCAGGTTTGTAGTTATAAGTCCATTAATTTAGTAAAGAAAAGAAGTCATCAAGAAGTATATAAAATATATAATTTATTCAGTTTTTTGAGCATTCGTTCACAGTAATTTAAGCCCTGGCCATTTGGAGCAGGTGATATAATGGCACAATGTTGGCGTTGTTTCTGCCCTCTAGAAAGTTCTGTGAGAGCACTGTCCTGCCTTGAAACACACCCGGAATTGGCGAGGGTGTTAGTCCCTCGGGACCGGGCAGTTGATTATCAACGTCCCCGCCCGCCGAAGAGCGGTAGAATGGATAGTAGGGATAGCCAGGATAGCCAGGATAACCGCCATAGCCGGGATAACCATAGCCCCCATATCCATAGCCGCCATAGCCGCCGTAGTAGTTGTAGCCATTGTAGTAGGGATTGAAGAAGGGCGGCTGGGGCTGTGGTGGCCCTGGTGGAGGTCCTGGAGGAGGCGGTGGCCCCCAAGGACGCTGCGGTGGCGGCGGGTAAACGGGCGGAGCGGGCGACCAGGGCGGCGGAGGACCATAGCCGTACTGGCGCGGATGCTGCTGATCCTCTGGTGGATAATAGTAATGATGTTGTACTGACGGTTTCGGGGTGGTCGTCGGGGTGCCAGAGGCCATCACCAGCTTGATGCCGCCCTTACCAATGGTCTTCAGCAGGTGCTCGTCGATTCCGCGTCCACTTCCTAGCGGATCATCCAGCACTTGTTGCTGCTTATCATTCCTAGCCTGTCCGGTAATCAGGCTCGTTTGTATGGGAGCCTTATCCTGGAAACAAAAGCCATTGCCCACCAGGTGCAGGATAACTAAAAGGATATACCCTTTAAGTAAATATTTATTTTAGAAAACGCAATCTATACTCACCTAAACAAATCGCAGTCACTCTTCGATCCATGATCGCCATCGGAATAACCTGACCACTGCAACTGCATTCCCTTTTTATACAGTCAGATGCTCCCGGTGCATCTATTCACTTTGATTATCTAGCATCTTTTTCCCGGTTTGCTCATTATAATAAACCAATGCAGTGTCCCAAATTTGGACTGGCTTTCTTTCTATTTCTTTCATCTCAAACTCGATCTCGGATCAATCAAGCAACGTTCTAATAACTACGATCATTAATTTGCATATGATCATGGGGGCCATGTCGGATCTTCCAACTTCTTGCCCTTCTCCGTTCTCCATTTTTCAGTTCTTTAATCGTTCTGCCAGCCCTGCATTTTCTCAATTTAACTCGAAGAGTTCAATATCCCGCGATATTGCCACTTGATATATGACGTCATTTGTATGCATATCAAGAAAGCATACTTCACTGAAGAAAAACTTGTTAGATATATTTAAGTAAATAAAGAATTTCGAAGCCATTTGCCCTTGGAAATATATTCAAGTGAATAAAGAATTTCTAAGCCATTTGCCCTTGGAAGTATTTTATATTTGCCTGCTACAATCATTCACTTCCTTTTATTGTTTTTCAAGCTACATTTGTACAACTCATTTTGTCCAGCCAATTTTTTTCCATTTGTCAGGAAATAAGCGGTTTCATATCAAGACCAGTCTATCCATAATTTTAAAATTCTAAATTGTATTTTTTTTTGGCTGTGTGATATTAAAAGCTTAAGAACTTTTTCGTTTGGGTGGGACTCATGTTTTTGGGTTCCGTTATGGGTCGTGTGTCGTAGACATGTTTACGAGTTTCTTGATACCACTAAGAGCCGGAGTTCTTTGTTACATCACATGGTGGAGCATTTCTGGATCGTAGAAACCAGTTCTCCCCTCCAATACTGAGCTGAACGGGGATAAAAGAATGTGTAGAACAAAGCCGACAAAAACGACTCCCTCAGGGAAAGGAAAAAAAACCTTGAGAAAGTTAATGTAATTAAACATTATATTTAGATCTTAGTCCACATGGCCAGCTATGTTAGACTACGTCTAACTTGGACAGATGTAAGCGGAAGAAATCAATATTAATTAATATAAAACGAAAGTCAACCCACACATACATACTTATATTTATGAATCAACCCATTACTCAGATAAATATATTGTTTATCAATAACCACTAATATGTTTATCTAATCATAATAGTATCTGATTCTTTTGTTTCTACTCATAATAAAATTTGTTATGTGGAATCCCCCTCCTTTATCAAAACAGAAAAATGCGTGCCAAAATAGGCCCACCACTTTGAAAATCTATATGCTGGGTTGAAACCTTATCGATTTCGTTCTCACTTGTTGATACCTTAAATAGACGTAGCATAATCTTGGGCGTCTGGCGATTTGTTAGAGGTGCTAAAAAAAAAGGTAAAAAGACTGCAAAAGGCAGTGCCCCCATTGGGTCATACATTTATATATGGTTCTTGGCTATCCACATCAATCTGTCCTACGTGCAATTAAACAATTATGTGACAAACATCGACTTGCAGTAAGCTCGGCCTCCAAGACTGGGACGTGTCTGCTGGTCTCTTCGAGAATTCCTGGGAAGACTACCCGTCTTGTATCGCCGGCAAACATTTCGTAATTAGTCAGGCATTCGATTTCTTCCCCATCTCCCCATCGAACCCATTTCTGAATTGAGCAAGAGCAGATGAAATGAAATGGGGGAGAATCAATAAATAGCGACATCAATTGAAGTGTGTGTACTTACAATGTTTGCATGCCGGCAATGACTTATTTAGCGCACTGATAGCTCATCACACAGTGCTAATGTTCACTGGAGTAGGTCTCTGAGTCGAGGTTCGGAATTCTGACTCAGACTCAGCCTTATCCCAGAAGCGAGCCAGTAATCTTTAAGTCCCCAGAGCAGTAGGTTCTAATTAATTAACTGCGTGTATATCTTTTTACTACTTGTGTTTCCCTTATTTGAAGTGAAAGTGATGATTTAATGACACAGGTCCAGTCTACAAACGATTAAGGACCATAGAAGTACTATATTAGACTATGTCTATCGAAATAATATCTCTGATTTATGGCCTAATGGAAGATATTTCTCCGAGATGTTCAATTATGGAATGTAAATCGTAAGCAATACTAAGTTATGGAAAAAGTAAAAGTAATGATGCTTTTATATTTTGTACATTAAAGTTAATAAATCATAATTATCTGACAGATTATATTAATGATTCATTCGCCAATATACGAATTTTTACACAAAAAATTTAATTAAACGAAGATGATTTACTTGATGAATAATGTTCCAAATAACAATTACAAACTTTTAAAATATGTGTTAATTTTTTTCTCATTCTTATCTTTTATAAAACCTTTTCCCTGTTAATAATTGTTTTTAAAAGAAGGTAGGAAAAAGTAATGTTTTCTATGCAAATAAAGAGTTAAAAATGTTATCTAAATGGCATTAAGAACACTTATAAAATAAGGTAGTGAACCTATATGTATTTCGTTTATATGGTGTACAAATAATTTTATTTAAATTTCAATAAAAACATATTTGATTCACGACTGTGATTCATGGCAAATATCTCAAACCATTCAATGTTTGAGATGAGAACGCAAAACTTCGGGATTGACGCATACGACCAAGACCAATCGTGATCTCAGATACGGGAGCGCCAGAATTCCCGCTCCGGAATTCTTAGCTTTGCTGCGATTTTGTCATGGTTTCCTAAATCGGGTCCCGAGTTTATTCGCAAAAGGCACTATCTAATCGGGGACTGATTGGCAGCGGCCCATTGCTCTCCTCCTCATAGCCATTGGTATATTATCGTTGATAAATGTGCCAACAAAAAAACAACAGAAATACAGAAACAACGACGGCGACGAGGCCAATTGATATGTAGAGTGGAGAAGTATTGATGGTTAAAACGCCTCAACTCTCCACGGATCGGTTTAGTTTGCCAACGGAGCCGTCAAAGGGCGGAATATGAGCGAATTCTGACATCTCCTCCAGAGATTCAAGTCCAGTTGTGTAAACCCAAGTGTCGTGGAATAATCTTAGTCAAAAAGGAAAAAGGATAATTGAATAACCATGACCAGGTAGAGAAGGATATAAACAGAACTTATCTAGGGATGTATAAATGTGATTCAGTGATCTTATTGATTTATACCCAAAGTGCCCTTTGTAAACCGCTATCATAGTGCTTTTATTACAGAAACATCATAAAAAATAAAACTTTCAAGCCTGCTCTTTGAGTTTAGACATTCCATTCCGTGTTTTTTTGACCGCAAAATCCATTGCATAATCTTCTCTTTATGGATTTACCCGACGCGTATCAGTAGAACTGTGGCAGTCATCCAATAAAGTCAACTCTTACCTCCTTCGCCTGGCCATATGAAATATGGCATTGATAAGGTGAATTGCACCTGCCCACCATACTTCTACTATACTTCTATAAATACCAAAGATTGGATTGCAATGAGACTTAGATAAAACATTATTGGATTTGTCTGATGAAGTCATGGTACTCGGAATTGTCAATAATAAAGTTCATTCATGGGTCATCCCTTGCTGAAGTCCTCACTTCCGCAAGGTTCTTATAAATTATTGTTCGTATACTATATAAACTTAACGTAAATCTTATCTATGGGTTTTCGACTTTCTATGGGGCTTTACTATGGTGCTTCTCAAGAGGTTTGTCCTAATCAAGGCGGTTAAACATGGCAACCCTTTCAGCCGGGCGGTAAGATAAGGTTGGTGAAAGATAAGTTTCAATAGTGAGGGTTTTCTCAGGAAGGTGCAAAAATCAATATTGACTTTTCAGGGAATTCTATATCATTTCTAGACGATCTGCAAAGAAAATTAGTTTTGTTGTTAGATCAAGATTTTTCTTGTTTTAAGGAATAAAACATGGCAAAACTTTTTTTCTTAATCTGACTTATGTCTTTTTTAGTTTTACTACATTGCCCAACATGGAGACGGGCTTGCACGAACGAGATCGTGCTGGTGTGCAGGACTTTGTGCTCCTCGAAAATTACCAGAGCGATGAAGCCTTCATTGAGAATTTGAAGAAGCGCTTCAAGGAGGACCTGATTTATGTGAGTATATAATATCAAATCTCGGTCAAATTTAACCACCAATTTAATTTTTCTTTTTATAGACCTACATTGGCCAGGTGTTGATCTCTGTGAATCCCTACAAGCAGCTGCCTATCTATTCCGATGCCCATGTCAAGGCGTACAGGAATAAGCACTTTTACGAGATGCCTCCACACGTGTGAGTCCCAAATTGATGAAACCATTCCAGAAAATCATTTAATAATGTCAACGACCTTCCAGCTTCGCGGTGACGGACAATGCCTTCCGTTCGCTGATCGAGGAGAACCGTGGCCAGTGCGTGCTCATCTCCGGAGAAAGTGGTTCCGGCAAGACAGAGGCCTCCAAGAAGGTGCTGCAGTTCATTGCCGCCTGCTCTGGAAACCAAACGACCGTCGAGGGTGTCAAGGATAAGCTTCTGAAGAGCAATCCCGTGCTGGAGGCCTTTGGAAATGCCAAGACGAACCGAAATGATAACTCCTCCCGCTTTGGAAAGTACATGGACATCCAGTTCGACTTCAAGGGAGCTCCGGTTGGAGGCAATATCCTGAACTATCTGTTGGAGAAGTCGCGAGTGGTAGCCCAAATGGGCGGCGAGCGCAACTTCCACATCTTTTACCAACTGCTGGCAGGAGCCGATGAGACTCTTCTGCAGGAACTACGTCTGGAGCGGGCTCTGGACAGATACAGTTACCTGACCGACGGGGTAAGTGGGTCCTTAAAAGGGATAAATTCTCTATCCTGTACCCTGAACCTCTGTTTACTAAACTCTCTTCCAATTCACAGCTCAATGGCAGCGTGACGAGCATCAACGATGCTGAAAGCTTTAAGCAGGTGCAGCAGGCCCTCAGTGTGATTGATTTCAGCAAGGAGGAGCAGCGAGACATCTTCGGGATTGTGGCGAGTATCCTGCACCTGGGTAACATCGGCTTCAATGAGGTGGAGGGCAATGCCAAGGTGAAGAGCCGTGATTTGGTTGTAACCGCTGCCCGATTGTTGGGTGTAAATGCCAGTGAATTGGAGGCCGCTTTGACCCATCGCACCATCGATGCTCGAGGGGATGTGGTGACCTCACCGCTGAACCAGGAGCTGGCTATCTATGCCCGGGATGCCCTGTCTAAGGCTGTTTACGATCGACTGTTTTCATGGTTGGTCCAACGACTAAATATCTCGCTGCAGGCAAAGGAAGTACGTGGAGGCAGGAACAATGTCATGGGAATCCTGGATATCTATGGTTTTGAGATCTTCCAGAAGAACAGCCTCGAGCAGTTTTGCATCAATTTCTGCAACGAGAAGCTGCAGCAGTTGTTCATTGAGTTGACCCTGAAATCCGAGCAGGATGAGTACAGAAGGGAGGGAATCGAGTGGATACCCGTGGAGTACTTTGATAACAAGGTGATTTGCAACCTGATCGAGGAGAAGCACAAGGGTATTATCTCTATACTGGACGAGGAGTGCCTGCGTCCGGGAGAGCCCTCGGATAAGACCTTCCTCGAGAAGCTCACCCAAAAGTTGTCCCTGCATCATCACTATGTTTGTCATGAGAAGGCACCTGCCCACATAAAGAAGATCATGTTGCGCGATGAGTTCCGCTTGGTTCACTACGCCGGCGAGGTCACCTATAGCGTTAATGGTTTCCTGGACAAGAACAACGATCTGTTGTTCAGGGATTTGAAGGAAACCCTTAGCAAGGCGGGCAATGGAATTGTGAGGAGTTGTTTCCCCGAGAAGGAGCTGCGCAGCTTAAAGCGGCCGGAGACGGCCATTACCCAGTTCCGTGCTTCGTTGAATAACCTCATGGACATCTTAATGTGCAAGGAGCCTAGCTATATTCGCTGCATCAAGCCAAATGACCTCCAGACCGCTACTATTTTCAACGACGAGTTGGTGCTGCATCAGGTGAAGTATCTGGGATTGATGGAGAACCTGCGGGTGAGGCGAGCTGGTTTCGCCTATCGTCGCACCTATGACCTCTTCCTAGAGCGCTATAAGCCCCTGAGTAAGTCCACCTGGCCGAACTACAAGGGACCCGGTGGCTCGAAGGCGGGAGTGCAGCAATTGGTCAAGGACTTGGGTTGGGACGAGGAGAAGTTCCGGGTGGGTGAGACGAAACTCTTTATCCGCTGGCCAAGAACCCTGTTCGATACGGAAGATGCCTACCAGGCCAAGAAGCATGACATCGCGGCCATTATCCAGGCTCATTGGAAGGGATTGGTACAGAGGAGGAAGTATCTGAAGCTGAAGGCCCAGGTGATCATCCTGCAGAGCTACTGCCGCAGGCGTTTGGCCCAACAGGCGGCCAAGCAGCGAAGGGAGGCGGCTGATAAGATTAGGGCCTTCATCAAGGGCTTCATCACCCGTAACGATGCTCCCAACGGCTTCAACGAGGACTTTATTGCCAATTCTAAGCGAATGTGGCTGCTCCGGCTAGCCAAGGAGCTGCCCACCAAGGTGCTGGACAAGAGCTGGCCCCATGCCCCGGGTCACTGTGAGGAGGCCTCCGTCATCCTGCACCGCCTGCATCGCCTTCATTTGGCCAGGATCTACCGCCTGAAACTGACGCCTCAGCAGAAGAGGCAATTCGAACTGAAGGTGCTCGCTGAGAAGGTCTTCAAGGGCAAGAAGAACAACTATGCCGTGAGTGTGCCCACTTGGTTCCAGGAGGATCGCATTCCCACGGAACACATCCAGCGGATCAACGATTTTGTGGCCAGCACCTTTGGCAGCGAGCAGCTAAAGTACCAGACCTTCTGCACCAAGTTCGATAGGCATGGCTACAAGTCGCGCGATCGCTTCATCCTGCTGAGCAACAAGGCTGTCTATGTCCTTGATGGGAAGACGTACAAGCAGAAGCATCGGCTGCCGCTGGACAAGATTGACTTCACGCTGACGAACCACAACGACGACCTGATGGTCATCCGGATACCGCTGGAGCTGAAAAAGGACAAGGGCGACCTCATCCTGATTATTCCGCGCATCATCGAGTTCAGCACGTATATTATCGAGACTGTGGGAACGGCTCAGATCATATCCATTGTGGACAGAAATTCGTGAGTTCTTAAAGGACTATGCTAAGAAGATTAAACTAACTAACTAATTGTTTTACTTCATTACAGGCTGGAACACAACGTCGTCAAGGGCAAGGGCGGCGTCATCGACATCCAAACGGGTGCTGAGCCGGGAGTGGTTCGTGATAAGGGCCATCTTGTTATTGTAAGTGACGTTATTCCAGAAAAATTCCCCTTATCGCTGACCTTATTTTTAAATTATTTCTCTTGCAGATTGGAACGCAATAAGGAATTTATTTTCAACAAAAAAAGTGGCTTTAAGTCAAACGACATTTGTTTTGTTATATTCGTGTAATTTATACTGTACCTATGTATTTTTGTTACTGCAGCACAAGCGTGTTGTGTAATTGAATTTTATATGACTAATGTTCCAACTTAATGTATATTGTTTATAAAAAGTACTTATAAATATATGACAGTTTGTATATGAATTGGGCTCTTATCATTTTGACTTGGTTTGCTATTCCTCACGTGTTTTTTTGCAAAAAGCAAACGTGGCGTTTTAACCCTAACTAATCTCTTATCTTGAAAATTTCAAATTGTCCGCCCATTCGATTGGTGACAACTGCTGCCGATAATTTTGTATCGATAAGTCAGCTGATTGCAGTGCTACCAGACTGTGTCTGCCTGTAGATATAGTATTTTTTAGAGTTCCTTAGGTTTGTCACAAAGTAGTTGGTTTTACACAGCACCGCTTCTCTGGCCACACTGTCACTTGCTGTCTTTCACTTGCTCCAGAACTTTTACATAATCTTGAAAACTCAGTGTAAATATTGCTCAATATTTGTGCCCTGCGTTTGTGCACTGCCTGGAAAGACGCGATATTAAACCGGGTGTATTTCCGTTGCAGGAGAACCGAGATGTCGTTCACACAGATCGCGCGCAGCTGCAGTCGACTGGCGGCGACTTTGGCCCCCCGAAGGATCGCCTCCGGCGTCCTCGTCCAGTCACAGGCATCCAGGATGATGCACAAGATCGCCGTGCCATCGATGGCCAGCCAATTGAGCCAAGTAAGCGGATGTCTAGGGAAATAACTTGCAGGACACTTAATCGGTCAATCCACCAATTCGAGACCTAACCTCATTGCAAACGGTGGGGTTTTGGGGTCTTTATGGTTCCAAAACGTAACCACCAGGAATTGAGATCTCCAAACTGCAGAAGGAGTTAGCCATGTGGCTGTCGTACCACCCAAATTGATTGCATCACATTGTTTTGCATAAAACATGATTGTTTCTATCTATCGCACACACACCTGCAACACCGGTGCTTGCCTGTGTGTGTGTTTGATAGTACTACAGTGGAAATTGGCTAACAAAGAGCTTTGATAACTCAGCAATATAGTTAAAGCAATTTAGTTCTTCGAATTTGTAATTTCGACCACTAAAACATTTTTAAATTGTAAATAATCAAAGTTATATTGAATTTAAACCGTAAATTCCTTTTCAAGTTTTTAAAATATATCTAGAAAAATATTCACAATATCTAGACAAATATCTAAACAGCAAAAAAAACTCAATTGAAAATTTGTGACATTTGTTTATTTAAACATCGGAAAACTATTTTAATTATTATAACTGCATAACAGTATAAGACTCTAAACAAATA
Organism: Drosophila rhopaloa; assembly: GCF_018152115.1. Taxonomy (NCBI): domain Eukaryota; kingdom Metazoa; phylum Arthropoda; class Insecta; order Diptera; family Drosophilidae; genus Drosophila; species Drosophila rhopaloa. The sequence continues at coordinate 12,913,597 of NW_025335043.1, forward strand.
TTATTTAAATTTCAACATTAACGTCATGGAGTGTTTAGACAGCATTATAAAAAAGGATAAAACTTTTTCTACAGATGAAAATAAATTTGTGTATAGACTCCCTTTTATAATTGTTTAATTTGATTGTAGAAGTCTGCAAAAATCAAATCAAATAAGTTATTGATGTGCCAAGAATCAAATTGTTTAGGACTTACACTAAACCGGTATATTTCACAGAAATTCGGTGTGCGCAGCTACTCGGCCAAAAGCACCATCGAGGACATAAAGTTCCGCGTGCTGAAGGTTGTCTCCGCCTACGACAAAGTCACAGCAGATAAGGTAAACTATCCACTTCCATGGCGCCACTAACTCGGTCTGTGTTTTGTTCTTCTCTTTTGGGCCATCCAAACCAGGAGTGCAGAGGTCGCTGGCAAACGCAATCGGTGCGCAGATACTCGGCGAAACCGCCGCTCTCGCTGAAGCTGATCAATGAGCGCGTCTTGCTTGTGCTTAAGCTCTACGACAAGATCGATCCCAGCAAGGTAAACGCCACATATTGCCTTTGCCAGTGCAATGGTCGCCTCAGAGAACTGAATAAAGCTCAGTAAAAATAAAATTCATAATGCTAATGGCTTGATATTACAGCTCAACATTGAGTCGCACTTCATCAACGACTTGGGACTGGACTCCTTGGACCATGTGGAGGTCATCATGGCCATGGAGGACGAGTTTGGATTCGAGATCCCCGACTCCGATGCCGAGAAGCTGCTTAAACCTGCCGACATTATTAAGTACGTCGCCGACAAGGAGGATGTGTACGAGTAAATTGTAATTGTAATGCAAACCATTAAACGGATTACACTTAAATTTAAATAGAAAACAAGTCAAATACAATTTGAACAACTGAATAAACCAAACGTTAAAATAACTTTTTGTGTTAGAAATGGGTAAAAATAATATAGGAAAGGCAATTTATTTTGTTTAGATATAAAAAATTGGGAACTGTACCTTACTTTTGCAAGCCGAAGTTTTAAGACTCTTGTAGTCACTAAATTAGAACAAAAACATTAAACAAATGTATTTTGTTCAAAAGCCGATTGACATTCACAGCTTAAAAATTTAATTTAAGTCCAATTTTTCATCATCCAAATAAACCTGGAATCGATATCCTGAGCTAGAGAAAAAGAGTCGTTCGTTTGCCCTTAAACCCACATAGCTCAAAAACTTTAAACGTTAAGCCTAATTTAAATTTCGATAGTAACGAAGTAAAACCGATTAGTAAGCCTTTTAGATTTCAAAGGTATTATAATAGCTCCCCAGCCACGGTCACTCTGATTCTCCGGCAAAACAAAACAATAAATTCGAAATGTCTGACGCTGTCGACAAAATGTTGGCGGGAATGGGTAAATATTAACTAAATAATTACTTAAACCAGTGCCAAGATGGCTATACATTGCTCCAAATTGCAGTAGCCAATCGGCAGACCTTGAACAGGCAGTTGTCCCAGATAGACGAGATAATGGAGCGATCTAACAACACGCTGCTCCACATTGAGTCCATTAGCAAGGCTCTCGCTCAGAATGTTGGTCCAACAGAGTCCCAAAAAGTGTACAATGTAACGCCGAATTGTGAGCTGGCCCTGTCCAAGATCCTGGAGAACTTCAAGATCCTGATGCGAAGCAGCGACCAGCGGGAAGAGGATTATAGCCCTGTGGAAGTCTGTCTGGCCTACAGGCACCGCGTGGAGCACCTCGGAAGCTCCGTGCGCAAGCTGGTGGCCCTCCACGATACCGTCGGCCAGATGAGAAATCTCCAGGAGGAGCAGAATGCCAGTGAGGATTCGCCATAACTCTTGGATTATATCTATGATTTTATCTATAAGCATCTAATTTAAAAAATGTATATCATTGCCATATTTTTAACAATAAAAGCGATTGCCAAAATTAATTTATAGAGAACTAAACCACAATCATTCTGAAAGAAAAGTCATGGGCTTAGAAGTGCAGGTTTTAAGCCACTTTTCTGCAAAGCCATTTTTCGAAAATTTAAATGACGGAAAATCGACTCCAAAATACAAAACAAACTGTAAACACAGTTTTTTAGAGAATTAAACCACAGTCATTTAGAAGTAAGCTATTTGTAAATCGGACGTCTGTAAGAAAAGTTATGGCCATAGAAGTGCAGGTTTTAGGCCACATTTCTGCAAAGCCATTTTTCGAAAATTTGGAAAGAGGTAACATCATTAAAATGACGGAAAATCGACCCCAAAATACAAAACAATCTGAAAACACAGTTTTTTAGAGAGTTAAACCACAATCATTTAGAAGTATGCCACTTTCAAATCGGCTGTCTGTAAAAAAAAGTTATGGGCTTAGAAGTGCAGGTTTTAGGCGACTTTTCCGCAAAGCAATTTTTCGAAAATTTGGAAAGGAGTAACATCATTAAAATTACGGAAAATCGACCTTAAAATACAAAACAAACTGGAAACACAGTTTTTTAGAGAGTTAAACCACAATCATTTAGACGTATGCCATTTGTAAATCGGATGCCTGTAAGAGAAGTTATGGGCTTAGAAGTGTAGGTTTTAGGCCACTCTTCTGCAAAGCCAATAATTTTAGATTCAACATTTTTATTTATTTATTTGGTTCATTAAAAATAATTTTTCTTACAAGGCTTTAAAATCATCATTAATTTAAACCAACTAAATTATATTTGAAGCTTAGTTAACTTGACAAATTATGTTCTTAAATTAAAGCCATGTTGTAGCTGCTGATTTCAAGGAGAGTATAGGTGAGTACCTCTACGAACATTTCCAAGCGGGCAGCTAGACTTCCATTGGCCAAGATCTCGGTGGGATTGGGCAGCTGTAGGCTGTTGGAGCGCAGGTAGTTTAGTTGCTCCATGTTGGCGGCGATGGTTTGTAGCGTCTGCTGCTGCTCTAGTGTAAATGCGTCCGGTGGGGATTCACCGTCGGTGGGCATCAGCTTCTCCAACTGCTGTGCAAATCCATGGAGCTGAACCAATTTTTGTTTGTATATGGATTCTGTGGTGTCAAGGGCGGTGGCCTCGTCGTAGATCTTGGCCAGCTTTCGCTGGAAAGCCTTGAAGTCGTTGTACACATCCACAGCACTGCGCTGCTCCTCCAGACGCGTCAGGCTCAGCGAAACGTTGGAGGTGTTAATGGCCGTGGCCACCGACTCATCCGGTCCCCGCAAGATCGTCGAATTGGTGCGCTGCAGCTCCCGCTTCTTGGGCACCTTCTGCAGGTTGGCCGGGTACTCCTCCAAAGTCTTAAATAGCTCAGCATATTCGGCCACCGAGCTCAGATCCTTTGAGGGCGTGGTGGTGGCCGCCTCTTCCTCCATCATCTGCTGAAGGCTGTCAAAGAACTCTCCCGGCTTCATCACAGTCTTGGAAACGCACACGTCCTTCAGGTTCTTCACATGCTGTGGGTACTTTTTGTACAGCTTAGACGATATCCTGCTAAAATCCACATTGGCTTCCATTTTATTTGTATTTTGCATTGTTTACTCTTCCTCTTTTGATGACTTCTTTTAAATGTCTTCCGCCGAAATTATCGGTAATCGATAACATAAGTGGTGGCGGCTTAAATTTTAAAAATGATTTTAGTATGTAGCAATTACTTAATATAGAAGTAAAGGTTTTTTAAATCCTACCTAAAGGAGTATAATTAAGCGAAATGTAAGATTAAGACAAACTTCTATGAAATTAGTTCGAAATTGAATGGTTAATAATTTACTATTGCCTCTTTATATATATAAAAATGAATTCGGTTAGCATTAAGTAACAACTTCGGGGCTAAATAATTAATTTCTAAACATAAACATAGGTTTTATTAATTTCTTAATCGCAGACTTTTAACATGGCAATCATCCGTACTCGGACTGAACGGTGAGAGAGAACTGGCCCTTGGGAATAGTATTTGCATGGTACCAGATGCGCGTATCCACTAGTACAGCATCCCCTGGCTCCACATAGAAGGAGAAGGGCTGACACTGGTGATCACACTCGGGGGCGGGTGCCAAAAACCAGCTCTTGTTGCCCTTTAGCTGGGCCTGCCACATTAAGCGGGGGATGTAGTCCAGCTAACAAAACTGAACGATTAGTCTTATATTGTTTGATTTTTCAGGCTAGACTTACATGCATCACAGCTCCCTGCTCGTAGCCCATTAAAATAAAATCCGTGTGGGGCATTTCGGCATCGACAGGCAAGAAATGAGGGCGTGGATACAGTTTTCTGAGCTCCGCCAGGACAGCCGGCTGGCAGACGCTCCAGCCTACGAACCAGGGCACACCCTGGCTCAGATTTGAACGCTCTGCTGACATGGCAAACACATCCTTCAGCTTCTTGAGATCAGAGTTAAAATGCAGGAACTGGCAGTCCGATTCCATTGCGCCCTGGACCCTCTCGTACAGATCCTTGATGTATGCAAAGTTGAGTTGCTTTTGGGCTGGCCAATGGGCCACCGCCCGCTTGACAATAATAGGCAGCGAAGAGTAGGCGTGCGGGGCAAACTCCTCCATGGTGAGATTGTCCAGGATAAGAGGTGCCCTCACGCCCTTGCAGAATTCGCAGTCGCTGATGGGTCGAGTGGCCTCCCAAACCAAGTAGTTGTTGGGCAGAAAGCAGCGCACACCCAGCAGGAACGAGATGGTTTCATAGAAGACCGGAGTCGCCACCATGATGAAAAAGACGATGCCCAGCAGCCAGAGCAGATTCAACCGGTTCGGGTTATGGTCCATGTCCCGTGTTTTGCGGAACGCTTCCTCCAGCTCTTGCGTAGACACCAGACCAGTCCTCATCACATTTCGATGCAGTTCGTCCAGTCTGTCTGCTAAATCCGCACCAAGACGCTCGCGAACCGCCTGCATGCGGTTGCCCAGCGTCCGCGTGGGACGGCTGATGAACTGGTAAGAAGGATTTAATAACTATTATTTATTTGCTAAATGATAGCTATTTTCTCACCAAAAACATTGTTGTTAGTTCGGCATTCCCTTTGTTTTGCTTTGGCTCCAAACAGCTGATACCGATAGGTTGGAGGCGGGTGCATTTGTAATCGAATCCAAACTTGCCAGTTTTTTCTAAGTGGTATTTTTCGGTTATCTGTTGGAAAATATATTTTGATTCAAAATTGTATTGATATTGAATTTAATTGGATTGTAATGATACTCAATTATATGCGTAAACTTTACAATAATTGTTATTTTTAAAAGTGAAAACATTTATTTTTGAACCGCGGTATTTTTATGGATTTTACGAAAGCCCTAGTCCCAAACAGTGGCCGAGCATTAGGCAACCCTAACGGCCATGTTTCGTATATTTTAACGGTCCACCCGCGGTCACACTTTGTCATTCACTTTTATGCTCGGTCGTAGTATCGGCCAGCAGCTACAAAATTCGAAAATATAGAGATTAGTCACCGATTAGTACAAAGCCAACGTGACAATAACTAAACTATGTGTCTTGAATAGTGCGTGCATTTATATTTTCATTCATCGTTTATCATTTACCGAGGCTCCGCGTTTTCCTCTCTTTCGCACTCTTGGGTTTTGTGGCTGCCAACGTGACCCCGAAAGCTGTCATTCTCGCGCACACTTTCACTTCAGCCCAGCAACAAAAACGAACAAATAACCTAGCATAAACAATCATTGTGCAATACTGATTACTGAAACTTTACGGCGGATATAATGTCTTCGCAGGAAAAGGTTATACGCGTTGGTTCGCGAAAGAGCGAGGTAGGTGCTCGTCGAGAATCAAAATATGCACATCCGCTTTGAATTGGAATGCTCACCTGCATTTGAATTTCCAATCACATTTTGTTGGCTCTCCCCTTCTCCTCCTCCCCTGCTACTCCACCCCACTCACCTCCCTTTTCTGCAAGAGACTTGTTGCTCCTCTCGTGGTGTAGTTGTTGTACTTGCCCTGCTTTTTGATTTCTGTTACACAATTCGCAATAGCAACAACACGCACTTTTGCAATGAAGAGAGAGGCAAAACTTATACAGTGCACACCCGAAACATGGACGGAAAACCACTTTATTAATACTTGTTTGCCAGCCAAACCCAAATAATTAATATATGTTAATTACCTAATCATCAAATTTTGTCGAGAGTGCACTGTACTTAAGTTGTGTTTTATCATTTTTTTGGTGCTTGAACAATTAAAATATAAATAGTAGAAAAGACGAAATAATTTAGAAATCTTTTAAAGTTATTTCTCCGAAACTTCATATTCCGAGCCTATACTATGTGTACATGTTTTTTTGTTGATGATTTTTATTAGGCCACCCCTCTCTTGATCTCCAGTTCAAAACTTGATTTTAAGCTGGGCCTCTTAATAATTTTTGTGTTAATTGCACTGAGCCACCTTTGATCGTGCTTGAAGCGAAGGCCACCTGTGTGCTGCTGGCATTTTAATTTGAAATTACTTGACTTATTTGCGACTTGAGTGCCCCACTCTCTTTACTTTTCTCTCGGTTCATTTACATTTAACATTTAAATAGGCTGTCAATTTATTAATTAAACTCTCCTCTCTTTGCAGCTGGCTTTGATTCAAACCAAACATGTCATCGGCCGACTGCAGAAGCTATATCCCAAGCAAAAATTCGAGATACGTAAGTGAAAGTAGGAGCAAATATTGGGATAACGTCTGAAAGGGGAATTGGAAACTGATACCGGGGTAAAGAGATATCGGAACTGGAAGGGGCTTCGGAAGCGGTCCCGAACAAATATCAAACTCATGCTGCATTAAAAAAAATACAGAAACTGAAAGCGAAGCATGATTCTTAAAAAAATTTTAGCCGGGGGAGCCTTTAGCTTATCTCATATTATGATAGTGGTAAAACAAATGTGATCGTTTAAATATGATCGGTTGATTTATTTCACGGGCTCTCTCGCTCTTTCGTCATCTCTTTCCGCTCACGTGCCATTTGGCAAAGTTTGCTCAATGTCAATGTCTTTTTGTTGGTTTTGTTACTGTCGAGACTAGGGCGAATGTCGAAAAATGTTATATCATACACATACGAGTGAAATAGTACTCGTCACTTAAATATATTTCAATTAGTTACTGAACTGGTTTGTTTGGATATTTGGATTATTTGAAAAAAAATTTCAATAGGCTCTTAAAGTTTTCTATAAATAAAATGTAAAATTATTTTTTGAGTATGTTAATTTTTGGTTTCAATACAAATAATTTTTATTACTAAAAAATCTTATACCTTTTTGGTATTATTTATTATCAATATAAGTTATGGGTTATAAATTGAATTATATTTGAAAACGTTGGATAAACTTTACTAGTTTAAGAGCTACTTTCAATTTAGAGACCAGCTATCAAAATTACTCATTGCAATATTAAAAACTGCTAAAATAATTTTTTTATAGGTAATATTATATTTATACTTAAATTTGTGTGCTTAAGTGAGTTAAGCGCTGTAGAAATACTCGCTCTGCCATTACGTGACGATTTAATGTTTGGAACATATCATATCCGATCGGTTTATCTGATTGCTGCCGTTCTGCCACTGATAACGTAGAAATTTTTGATTAGAAGATAAACTCATACACCTTTCTGTCGACACATCAGGGAAATCTTTTGAAATTTGGTTTTAAACAGGCATTTTGAGTACCATTGAACCTGATAAGATTGGTCAGCTATGAAAATATTTTTAAGAACGGAACGATGAGTCAGTTTAATTTATTGTTTTTGCATAGCAGACACGAAAAATGGTAATCATACTTGGAGTAGAAAGCTCACTTGCCCCTTCAATATTCCATTAAAATGAAATTTGGCGAGAGCTTTGTTCCGAACGTCACACGCAATATCCTCTTTTGATATGTATATTTATTCGAAATGTATTCCCGGTTCGATAAGCAAAACATTTGGAAAATACATTATCATTGCGTGTCCATAATGGAAGAAGGGGAAGGTGGAGCGATATGTATATTTAGTTTGCATGTCTCGGTTGATTGCTGTCATAAAGTTGAGATACTTGGGGTGCTACTGGGTTCCCTTATCAGGTGATAATGACATAACAACCTGCAATTATAGAACACCTTCCGAAATGATCAATTTAAGATGCTTCCCTATCTATAGATAGTCAGTTTGGGTTGGTGTGGTTAAATTTTAATATACATATCATAAAATAAATGTTATATAAATATTATTAAAACGAATCTATAATACATATATTCGACTTGAAATTCACATATCCTGTTAAGTGGTGATTGATTTTGATAAAAATATTATGTGTCTGTTAACACAAAGCTATAATATATTATCCCATCGACTTATTGTTTTCAGACACCATGTCGACATTTGGTGATCGTGTCCTGAACGTATCTCTGCCCAAGATTGGTGAAAAGAGCTTATTTACCCGTGATCTTGAGGATGCGCTGCGTAATGGGGGCGTAGACTTCGTAGTGCACTCGCTTAAGGATTTGCCCACGGCATTGCCAACAGGAATGGCCATTGGAGCCGTCCTAGAACGAGAAGATGCCCGAGATGCGCTGGTCCTGCGAGAGAACTTTAAGGGCCACACGATAGCTTCGCTTCCTAAAGGAAGTGTAATTGGTTAGTTGGAAAAACATATATATATATATTTTAATTGAATTAACCAACCATTTATAATTTTCCTTAGGAACCTCATCTCTTCGCCGCACGGCTCAGATCCGGAGGATGTATCCCCATTTGACTGTCTGCGATATCCGTGGTAATCTAAACACTCGATTGGCCAAGTTGGATGCCGCCGATTCCAAGTTTTCTGGCATCATTCTCGCCCAGGCAGGTCTGGTGAGAATGGGCTGGATGAGTCGCATCAGCCAGGTGCTGGAGCCGGCCGATTTACTCTACGCTGTGGGACAAGGAGCCCTGGCCGTGGAGTGTCGGGCTAATGATGATCAAGTTCTGGCCATGTTGCAGAAACTAATGTGCCTAAATACAACGTGCAGGATCTTAGCAGAGCGTAGCTTTCTGAAGACACTGGGAGGCGGTTGCTCTGCCCCAGTGGCTGTTTGGAGTATCCTAAAGGGAGAACCCTTAAATGGAAATAGCCAGGAGGTTGGACTGTCCCTCACAGGCGCTGTTTGGAGCCTGGATGGGGCCATAGAGATACGAAATCACCTGGCTTGTGCCTTAAATGAGGAGAAGTCGGAGGTCGAGCAGCGAAAACGTGGAGCCCAGGAAAGCAGCAGTCAGCCACAGGAGGAAAACAGCAACAGCTGTGATTCCCCGCCAGCTACAAAGCGTGCTAGGAATGGTAACGTTAGCTCCGGCTCTGGCTCCGATTCCAATTCGAGTAGCCCTCGACAGCAGGGCAGTCCTCCGGTGATCTGCGAGGATATTGCCGCTTGCGAGGCTCTTTCCGGTTACAGTGTGGAGCAGCTCACGAATCTGGCCAGTCAGTGTCCTGTGCTAAGCAATAGCAGTGCTCTGGGATCTTCCGGGATTGGTGGTGGCGATGCTGATACCAGCAATACCAATACAACTGCCCGCCAGTGCCCACTGCGTTTGGTGGCCGGTCAGGATGTCATGGGTCAGTGTCCAGTGGCGCTCAATCAGGCTAAGGCACCTGCCAAGTGTCCAGTAGCTCATGCTGCTTCTGGGGATTCCTCAAACAAAAACAATGGCAATGGAAATGAAGCTGCCAATACTGCCCATTGTCCCCTTCAAATGCCCGTGGGCCAAGACTTTATGGGCGAATGTCCGTACGTTAACAAGGAGACCAAGATATCCTATGCTCAGGCGGGCAAGTGCCCCGTGACTGGAGGTCTTGCAGGACCACCAACTTCTATTCTCCCCACACCACCAAGCAGTAGAGCCAGTAATGCCAGTAGCATTGGGGATGATGTGGACAATGTGGCCACTTCCTCCAAGTGTCCATTTTCGGCGATGCATCATGGCAGCGGTCTGGAGGCCTTGAACAAGGATAATGGAAACACAGCACAAGCCAAGTGCCCGTTCCTGCAGAAAACGGTTCAAATGTTTGACTACGCCGACGAAGAGCAACCGACGCCGCAGCATTCGGTGCTCATTGAGGATGTGCAGAACTTGTTCTGCGGGCTCTACCAGCACGCCTGCCACAGTAGGGGGATCTACGAGAAAGCCAATCAGCTGGGGAAGACGCTGGCCGAGGAGCTGATCAAGCGAGGAGCTCTGGATGTGATGAAGGTGGCCCAGGCCGAAATTCACGGCAAGGTGACGTCTTAAGCACAAGGCTAGCACCCTGAATCCAATTCCCCCACCTCCTATCAGCTGTCATCAATATCATCGTTTACATTAAGTAGAAAAGTGTAACTATTGTTTTCATTTCATTTGTTGAATTATATGGAAAATCCATATCCAAGCTTTCCCAGATTTAACATATTGTTGGTTTTCGCGTACATGCTATTGTAGTTGTTTTTGTTTAGGGGAATATGACAAATAAATGTATAAGAAATCATACTTATGATGATTTTTATTTCAAGAGCAAATAAAACAATTTTTTTATTATCGTAGTCATTTGTAATTGTTTGTTTGATACAAAAATAATTTTCCAAAATGAAACGGATTTTTATACTCTTTGTGAGTACAATTAATTTCCATTTAAGTGGTATGTCCAAACTTATCATTAAATTGCCTCAGATTTCTTGAAATGGCTTTAACATTGATTTGAACTCCACCAGATAATGATGTTTTTAGCTTTTTTCGAATGGGTTTTCAAAGCTAATCAACCGTTAAATATTTATAAAGATGTTTCCGTAATGTTGTAATGTCTTAACAAATGCCAATTTTTTGTTTTTTTTTAAATCATTTTAAAGTCCAGTAAAAACATCAATAAAAATCAAAGAAATCTACTCAGTGATAGATTCACTAATCAATAACCTAAAGTAAAACTAAACTGGTCAATAGGTGATGATGTATATAACAATCAAATTGGACCCTAAACCCACTTGTGGCGCTTGCGCAGATGGGAACTTAGGAAGTTGGCCTCCGAGAAACTCTTCTTGCACAAAAACACGCCGCAAGGAAGGTCATCGCTGGGACCGCACTCCGAAAAGTGACCCACATAGTCAACCTGGCTAGTGTAAGTGTTCTTACAATTGGTGCACTTTAGAACGCTGTGTTTCTTTTGGACATGTTGTTCAAGACTCTGCTGCGTTTTTAAGCGTTTTCCGCACTTGTCGCAGCTGAAGTCGGACACGGACTCATCAGCGGTGGAGTCCAGGCGGGCCTTTTTGTGCGGCTTCACATTATGATTTATCTCCTCCATCAACTGGTCAGAAGTTAATTCCTCGGATTTTTTCTGTTTCTTACGTTTTTGGGCCTTTGAAGGCGATTCGCCATTAGTTGTGCCCACGGATATGTCTAGCAAGCTGGACTTGCTCTTTCTTTCCTTTTTAATGGGTGATCCAGGTGCGGACATGGTGTCATTTACTTTTAAGATCTTTTCTTCCCTAGGACCCTCATCATCATCCGCAGAGTTGTTAGTTTGGAAAATACTCTCAATGTTCACGACCTCCTCCTCCTCTTCCTCTTCTTGCAGAATTTTTCGCTTGGTGGACTTTCCCACATCAGCACCGTCGCTATGCAGAAGTGTGTGTTTATTTAGAGACTGTTTAGTGGTCAGACTCTTGTCGCAAATGGTGCACTTGAATATCTTTGGCTTTTCGATGGCGTGGGCGGTTTTCATGTGATCCTGCATCTGCTTAGCGGTAGTCAGCTCGCAGTCGCAAATGTCGCACTGAAAATCGGAAGATTCCGCCCTGGGAGTGGATGCACTAGATCCGTTTATGGCGAATGTGTAATCCGAATCGACCACGTTCTCGAACATCCTTTTCTTCATTAAGGACTCATTTAGGGCTTTAAAGGAGGCAACATTCCGCTCCTCTTGGGTCTCGTTATCCTTGTCATCCTTTGTTTTGTTCAGAACTTGTTTATTTATTGACTTTTCCGCTTTTGACGTATCCTGTGTTTTGTTCAGAACTTGTTTACTTATTGACTTTTCCTCTTTTGACGTATCCTTAGCCTTGATCTCCGTTACCTCATCTAGCTTCTTGGCTTTGGACTTAACTTCCTTTTGCTTATTGTTCTGAGTCTTAGGCTCCTTTGGCTTTGAATCAACCTTTTGTTTGCCCTCAGATTTGCTATCCTTTGACTTGGCCTTCGATACGGTTTCCACAATAAGCTTATGAGTCACTAACAAATGGTCTTTCATCGACTTCAGGACTCCAAAGGACTTGGGACAGCAGGGACAGGAGTAAATGCGTGGACGCTGCTGGCCATGCTCTTTTTGCAGGTGGTCCTTGTAGTGGTTGGGGAATTTAGCATGGTATTCGCAATGTTCACAGTTGAAGTTATTAGTTTCAATTATAACCTTTTTGACAGTTTCCTCTCCGGTTGCCTCCTCGTCCTCACTTTCGGACGGTATTTCAATGCCGTCATTGCCGTTGCAAAAGAGATGAATAAAGGACTTCTTTTTAGTAGACACCGGTTTGGCGGGCGTCATCTTTATAGAGTCCGTGAGGTTGTCGTCAAAAATTCGGGATTGCTGCTTTTGAGACGAACCATCGAGGTTCTTGAAAGAGCCATCCAGTTTCTTTGGCGAGCTCTTGACATTCTCGATCTGGGAAAAAACGGTGTTTTCTAAACAGACAGCCATGGACTTGCTGCGCTGGCGGATGGTTGTGTTTTTCTTTAGTTTCATCGGCTTCTCCGCTTCTGCTGTGAGATCTACAAAATCGTTTTCTTGATTATCACTAGACTCAGCATCCAACAAATCATGGTCCTCCTTTTCCGGTGCCCTGACGTCCTTGGTTTTTTTGAGGGGCATGGCCAGAAATTTCTCCACCAGCTTTTGGGTCCTCTCGATCACGCCGACGGTTGACATCATGGTGGATGCGCACAGGAAGCACACCTTCAGGCCCAAGTTTATCGGGAGCTGAGAGGAGGAGGAGGGTCAGACAGATAAGGAAATCAGAATACCGCCTTTTTCTACTCACGGTTTTCTGGGTGATTGTCCCCAGCAGGTCCACAATTTTACGGCCCACGAATGCCTTCTGGGCGGAGTATATGTGCTTTGCCTCATTGCTACTCCCGCAATTGTCGCACAGTACTTCTTTATTCGGCTTTCTTGGCATCTTTTCACTGATTTTTTCAATAAAAATCAAATCTTTAAAACCCAATTTGTTAGCACATGTGCGGCCAGTCAGTACAGTCAATGTGACCACGTAAATGTCAAAGGAAATATCAAGCTCTGAAAAAATATACTATGCATTATTTAATCCGCAGTGTTACCAGATGATAAGCCACATCATCTACAAAAATACTGAGTAGTGTTAGCGCACTTTTTAAAAATAATGTTTTTTTTTGAACTGATAACTAGTAAACAAATTGTAATTAGTTTGATGCTATTTGAGTTGACGTTGACATTTTTTTAATTTTCGACACAAACGCATGACCAACGTTGCAGTGGAGTCAGGCTATACGGTTGTAAATAAAAAGTGTTGACAAAATATTCATCACAATACGCAACCTTTTCATTGCTAGCTCAAATAATGTAAGGGCAATTTTGCGCTGGCTGACAAATCTAATTTTTTTTATAAAACAGCTTTATATATGCTTTTTAATAAAAACCAAAGTACTAAGTTAAAAAAACAATCCAAGCAACTGTAGTGATTTAAAGATTTAAGAGTTCTAGTAAATTTTAACAAAATAACCATCCTAAAATTGTAAAACACTTTAATATTCCACAAACTTGGCCACACTTACAACATTACAGTCTGCTACTCGTCTGTTGTATAACAGCGGGCCAGTTCGATAGCTCACCGATAAATTAACGTTAGAATTCGAAATTGGTTCGTAATTTACAATTATTTATTTTGGCATTAAAAGCTACAATAATGCAGTAATGATATGTTGAATTTGTTTCTTTGTGTTGGTGCTGGACTGGATGGGCTGTGCCGTTACTTTGTCTTGAACTTTTTGTGACGATTTTCGCGTCTGAAAACAGAGAGATGAAAACATATTATGAATGACAGTAAGAAATACGCAAAGTTCAAGCAGTTCGCATTTGTTGTGTCTTATATGAATAGCTTTATTTGAATACTTTCTCTCACTTCTCTTTTCATTCTTTCATAGGCATTATATATAGTACTTGTGTTGTGTGGTGTTCGATTTGTTTCAGTGTATGGATGGTGTGTACTTAGCCGACGTTCAGTTAACTAGGCATTACTATAGGTATTGTTCATGTTGTTACTGTTAAATATAATTAATATAAATATGTATTTTCGTTTATTAGTTATCCTCCTTGGCTCATCCGATTTCTTTTCGTACTGCCTCGCTTTTGTGGGTGGTTACTTGAATTTCGTTAAATTGTGGTTTACACATATAAAAAATAATTCATGTCGTATCTTTGCATTCTCTCACGCTACACGTTATTATAAATATGTTTTTTGGGGATTGGGGTTACACACTTACTCTACTGGAAAAACCATTGAATAGCCTTTCCTTATTCCCCTTCGTTTGTTAAATACAAAATGATTTTGCTATAGCAAAACCTGCATTGTTCATTTTATAATCATTACATTATACACCTATACTTCGCTTAGCGACTTCATAAAATATACTTTAATTTAATTTAATAAGCAACTAGCCAAGTCCAAAATTACATAATGGAAAATAATCACTTTATTGGTTCGGGTCAGGATTAAAATGAAAAATTTTGATTATAAAACCCCTTAAAGCGTTAAACGAGATATAGGTGTACTTTGCTCTTGTTTATAATATTGCTTAAATGGAGCTGCATATCGTTTGTTTCAATAGAGTGCATTTTAAAGACGAACGTAATTTTAAACACAACAATTCAAAGTTAGTATGGGGCGGGATGGCAAAGTTAAATTAAAAGTCATGAAGGGCTTTTTCATACTCTATTTTGTTTCTTTTTGGCACATTGCTGCACTTTATATATTTTGCCATGAACTACAACAAGTGTTTGTTTCTCATAAATCTTCATAAATTAATATACATAGGTCGTATGCTATAAGAAATTGCTGTACAACAACAAGTGAAGCGTGTGAGTGGACTTGGGGGTGCTTGAATCGTTGATAATTATAATATTTATAATCAAATTTATTGCATAGCGAGCGATTAAGGTAAATTTTAGATTTTGGTGTGATTCTATCGGGAACTCTGGTCTGTCATCAATCCATTTTAAGAGTGTAGAAAATAAATTTGTTCTAAAATGTCAGTCTATTGCGCAAAATCTACATTTTACGTGATTTCTACCCGACTCTCGTTTAAGTTAAGTTGCATGTTCTCGTGTTTCTTTTGTTTTTCATATATAAAAATTCCCTAATATTTATGCATCGTGTATCGTTCGTTCAGCTCAATCCGCCATCCGCAATCCGTGGATGATTGCGATGCGATTCCATCCGATCTCTGATCCTATCCGATCCTTGCCTCGCCCTTGATTTGTGCCCACATTAGATGCCAGGCCAGGCGGACGAGCTGGTGAGGATCGGTGGTCGGAAATCGGGTATCAGGGGAATCGGTGTCCTACGACAACTAAATACGTCATACAGCTATTGCTACTACTGGTCTACGACTACTTAGTGGCTACGGGGGCACTTAACCTAGCTTCGTGTATGCGTAGGCGCAGATCACGCCCACCACAACACCAGCGGCAATATATGTGATTAATGACCTTCGTTTCTTTGCCGCCAGCTGGCTGTCCTCGTTTTCCCGCTGCTTTCGCTTGATGTCGTTGACCTTCTGCTCCAGACTGGCCTGGTATTCGTTGCGTTTTCGTCGCTTCAGCTCGTTTTCAGGACTGAAAAGGTTAAATAGTGGCATGATTACAAAGTTTAACAATTTTTTAAATTTGAATTATTAAAATGGTGAGTTTAAATGCTTAAGGAAAGTGGTAAACAGTCGATGAAGATAAACAAAATGCGCCAGAGGATCTAAGCAATCGCTGCAAAATTGACTTGCGGTTTAGCATATCGACTAGACTATTACCTGGCTGGGAGTTGGCCTGGAATTGTATCGATGCCGTTGGCCTTGCTTTGTTCGCCGGCTGGCGCTGCTGGTTTCTCGTTGTTGGCATTAACGTCGTCGGCGTGTGGCTGTGTTGTCGTCACATGACCATTAACTGGCTCGGCTTCGTGTTCGTTAATGGTCTCGTACTCCTCATCCTCATCTGTTTCATCCTCCTCGTCGTCATCCAGCAAGTAATCCTCATCGCTGTCCGATTCGTTAAGAGCTCTCAGCGGCCTTGAGGGCAGCGGCGGCAAGGGACGGCTGTCGGCCACCTCGGCATCGTGGATTATATCGTGCTGATTGATGAAGTTGTTCAGGGCATCCTTGCTCAGCTTGTCGCCGAGCAGTTCGACGATATCCTCAGCTCCATTGGCATGGGCTGCACGCATATTAAGCGAAAGAACGCCGCCAGAATTGGGGGCCAGTGGCAAGTTCAGCGATTGAACGCGTGGTGGCAGAGGCGGCGGCTGCTCATCCAGTGTGTGAGTCTCTGTGTCATTGTTGATAATGGGTTCCTCAGCGTCGAGAAAAGTCTGCGGAGGGAGTAAAGGATACCAGTTAGTCTCGTGTAATAATCAAGACTGTCGCAGAAATCTTTACAAACCGAAAACCAACGTCAGCTCATTCTCTTTAATTAGCTTACACAAATGAAAAATAAAAAAAAAACGTTTTTATAACAAAAAACAGTTGTAAATAAAATTTCTTTGAGAACTAGGAGTAGTAGCATTTAGGTTTAAATAAAATTAGGAAACAATAGATCGATTAATAAATCTAGAAATTCTGTGATAAAGTGATACTGTAAAGATTTCTGTGACACCCCAGAATAAGCGTGATCTCCAATATAAACGGCGGCGCTTGGCAGTCCCCGGATTGGACTCCCAACCGCCGGCCGTTGGTGGCGCATACATACGGGATCGTGCAGCTTTTTGATGCCCTCGATGATCGCCTGGTAGGAGAAGTCGAGCTGGTCGGAGGTCTGGATCAGGCCCATGCGATAGCTGCGCAGCTCACAAAGCACCTTGGACACATTGCACTCGCCGTACTTATCGATCAGCACCAGGCAGCAGTCAACCAGGCAGAAAGTGCCTGAGCGCCCAATTCCGGCGCTGCAGTGCACCACCGCCGGACCCACTTCGCGGCTCAGGCATCCTGAGTCGCGCACCTGCTGCAAAAACTTGAGGAATGCATTTGGCGAGCTGGGTATGCCAAAGTCCGGCCATGTGGTATAGTGGAATTGCATCACCTCTCGACTCTGCTGCGTTTCGAGATCGGTTAATCTATAAATATAATTAATAATATAATATTTAAAAAGATTAATATAAATTAAAACCAACTCCAATAACCAAAGTATAACTTACTTGAACCACCGTCGCACAAAGTTCTGGTAAGTCTCGCAGCGGATGAGCTCCACCGTGAGCTTGACATGGGGCAACTTTAGGGCCTTATCAGCTCCCAACTCGTTGGGCCAGTAGAGGTGACACTTAACCTGCTTCTTCTCCATCAGCTTATTGAGCATGAGAATGGCGCTGGAATTCTGCTCCCAGACCATCAGCCAGAAGTGGCCCACTGTGTCAACCAGCGGTCCCTGGGTCAGGATGTACTGACGCTCGGCGCGCTCCAGCTAACAGAAGGAAAAAAATGTGCATTAATATTTAATAATAATGCTTCCATTATTAAGTTGACCCACCTGAACCAGGTTGGCATTGATGTAGTCCACGCTGCCGCGCTTCAAAACAATGCGGGAATGATCATAGGGATTAACATCCCGATAACGATTCAGCCCGCGATTTGTGTGACGTTCCGATTCTAAAGTGCTGAACTGTTTTTCCTTCGCTTCCCGGTCGCAGGTCTCGCAAATATCCTGAAATTTAAATAAAACCTAATTAGTCCAATTGAAAAGCCCATAAAAACTCAAAAACTCTTTTTGAAAGCAAAATATTGTTTTTATACCCTTGCAGAGGGTATTATAATTTTGGTCAGAAGTTTGTAACGCAGTGAAGGAGACGTTTCCGACCCCATAAAGTATATATATTCTTGATCAGGATCAAGATATAGCCATGTCCGTCTGTCCGTCTGTCCGTCTGTCCGTCTGTCCGTCTGTCCGTCTGTCCGTCTGTTTCAATACCGTTTGTGAGCTCAGTTTAAAAGCTAGCGATCTGAAACTTTCACACGCGTCCTAAAACATGTGTACGCAGATCAAGTTTGAAAATCGCCCCGATCGGACGTCTATATCCTATAGCTCCCATAGGAACAATCGGATATATCTAGCAAAAATTGATGATATTTCGCGCAGTGTAAAAGCTATTGACATGAATTTTTCCAAATCGTATTTTTTTATGCATACCTTGATCAGGGTAAAAGCGCGTGGCAATCGGACGTCTATATCCTATAGCTCCCATAGGAAAAATAGGGTAAAATCGGTCCAAATTTTATGTTTTTCAGAATATTTCGCGCTGTGTAAAAGCTATTGCTATAAATTTTTTCAAATCGTATTTTTTTATACATTCCTTCATCAAGGTGAAAGCGCGTGCTGATCGGACGTCTATATCCTATAGCTCCCATATGAACAATCGGATATAACTTTCAAGAATGGAAGATATTTTGTGCAGTGTAAAAGCTATTAACATAAATCTTTCCAAATCTTATTTTTTTATGCATACCTTGATCAGGGTAAAAGCGCTTGGCGATCGGACGTCTATATCCTATAGCTCCCATAGGAACCATAGGGTGAAATCGGTTAAAATTTAATGATTTTTAGGATATTTCGCACAGTATATAAGCAATTGACATGAATCTTTCCAAATCGTATTTTTTTATGCATACCTTGATTATGATAAAAGCACGTGACGATCGGACGTCTATATCCTACAGCTCCCATAGGAACAACAGGGTGAAATCGGTCCAAATTTGATGATTTTCTGAATTTTTCGCGTAGTGTGTAAGCTACTGACATAAATTTTTCCAAGTCTTATTTATTTACGCATATCTTGATTAGGGTAAAAGCGCTTGCCGATCGGACGTCTATTTCTTATAGCTTCCGTAGGAAAAATAGTTAAAGGCTGCGAAAGTATCCCTTTTTTTATATTTTTATATGACATTTTTGCAGTATAAAAGCAATTGACATTAAACGATGAAAATCTAGTTTATTTATGTATACCTTATTCCTTTGGCTACTTTTTCAGTTTTAGCAATTTCGGCAAAGTCTGCAAGGGTATTAAAACTTCGGCTTGCCGAAGTTAGCTTCCGTCCTCGTTTTTTAACGTTTTAAACATGAAAAACATTTGATTACGGGAGTTTTCCTTCAGGTAAAGTTATCAGTCGACAGCTGGCAGTGAATTAGGGGATGTGTTCTCAACTTTTTAAAAGGCTAGGATTACCCTATAATCAGTAAGTTCTGAAAATACAACGCCCCATAAAAATACTGTTTAATGTATATTTTTTCTACGAATAAGTTTATTGCAAAAATGTACGTTTTGCACATATTTAAATAGCTGATAGGAAACTTTTTAAATTTATCAGTCCTAAAAGTTAAAAAAGTTTATAAGTGCTACAAAAAGTTCTGTCTACATTTTTCTGCTAGTTAAATAGAAAAAAAATCAAAAAAGGAAATAAGCTATTAAGCATGAGTGCTGCAAACAATTAACCCTCATAAGAATTCTGAGAAATAATTTACTATGATTTGGAATAATGAAAAATTAAACAATTTTTGGCTGAATGAAATTCTTTTGAATTATTCAGTTTATTAAGTTTCGTAAACTAGATGATAAGCCCGGGTGTATTCCCTGGAGGGGAATTCCATTTTGCAATTTGCACCCAGAAATCGGTTGTCTTTTATCAAGGGGGTTGCCCCATTTGCCGCTGACTCACCACCTTTCTTTGCCAAACCCTGCTGCACCAATAATAGACAGATACGGGGACTTGTACTGGGAGGGAATGGAGCCGAATGGAGCTGAAGCACCGAAGCCCACCCAGCTAACAAACTGGGCGTGACTAATTAGCCAGCAACGCAGGCTGGCTGTCGTTAATGGCATTATCTTGGGCATGACCGTTGCCGGCTTTATCAGCCGAATGTATGTACATATAATTGCTGGCGCAGCTGTAAAATGCCATGGACAATCGAACCCTCCAACAACCAAACACCAAACAAGGTCAATGGCGCCAACCTGACGATGACAAGTGTTCCTTAAACTCGGCTCAAAGTCAACGTCGTTTTTTTTTTTTGGCCACCGGATAAGTTTAATCACATGCATGCGATGAGGATGAGTAACCAGACAAAGCGATTTATATTGTTTCTCCTGCAAGCTTGCGTTGAGTACAGCTCGAAAAATAAGTTGTTAATTGTCAATTCGTCATGTTTTAAAAGTATATCAGCTGTAGAGCTTGAAAATACCGGTATTTGCCGTGCTCTTATGAAATCACTTCGAAAAGCCAAATTCTTACGTAATCTCCAAATCTGACAAGGGCAACGTCTGATAAGGTGATTTTTTAGAGAGAAAAATTACTTTCCGACTTTTAACGTAGCGTATCGCTATCGGAATAATTGATAATTCTTTAGAAACGGAAAGTAAACTTGGGTTGCATTTAATATTCCTCAGAACTCATAAATTCGCTATTATCAATTATTTGACGTTTAATTATCAACATGTCACGTGAGAATATTTTTTTAAATATTTGCCAGCGATAACGAATTTGTCTAATTTTCTGAACACATCTGTTGCATGCATCATTTATAGGGGTAGGTTATTTATTCCTTGTTAAACTGGGCTTGTTATTTATTTAAATGGACAATATAAGCCGCAATAAAAATTGTCGCATTTATATTTTAAAACCATCTATGCACATTTAATTTTTTCTGATGGCTAGAAGAAATGTCTTGAAAAGCACACCTTTAATCCGATCTAATGTTTTAAGAAAGAGAAAACAGATCTCTTCACCTTCATTGAACATTAAGTCTTGGGCCGTTTACCACAGCTACAAACTGTTATTTTATGGTCTATGGCTATCCAGGTGACCCTTCTAAACATAATTGCGAAATCTAAGCGGGGGCAGGGGCTCTTGGGGGCTTGAATTTCTAAAGCGTGTCGTGCAGTTTTATTATTATTTTTCTGTTTTACGTGGTAGTGCTCAAGGAAAAGCAAGAAACAAAAACATTGCATGCATGCGGAGCATAATTGCAGCTAAGGCGGAATAAAAATTCCTCGAGTCGAATTTTATATACCCAACTTTAAAACAAAATAATTTTTGAGTCATTTCGTTTTGTTGAAATAAAAACCTAAAAAAAAAAACTTAAATAAATTATGATTTGACCCAATCGTTTCTATGATTCAAACCAGTGCGGTTTGTAAGGTTTAATCGTCTGTGGATACAAATTACACTACCCTCTGCCTTGTTACAGTTGACGGAGGTTGTCATAATAGGGCGGAATGGAAGGTGTAAGTTGATAAGCGGGAAAATGTGAAAGAGAAGAGAAAACCCAGTAACGGTAGTGCGTTCAATGAAAATTATTATACATTAAGTACGCAAAAAGCATAACAAAAACAATACGATCCGAATGCGTCACTGCGTTCTCCGCATACAGTCAAACCCCCCAAGTGAAGCTATCTAATTGCAAATCTTAAAAACTGAAAAGCTGTCAGTCCACATTATATTCATATTATTACATATGTATGTACATAAGTATAGTATTTTCAAATTTCGAACAAAAGACATTTTTTTTTCGAACTTTCCCACTGAGATTTTTTTAATGATCAAAACATGTTTTTATAAAACACAAAAATCCCATCATACTTAGACATGTCGTAAATTAAATGACAATATTGTTTCGTTCGAGTAATGTTTGACTATTAATATGAATTTAATCTTAATTGACTTTAAAGCTGCGGGGAATAAAATAATCTTTATGTTCTATAATTTGTATAAATTTCTAAAGCATGTAAAAAAAATTGTTTTTATGTATTTACAGATAATATAATTACTAGAATTTTCTGGAAAAAAAGAGTGCAGATTATTTTATAAATTAATACAAATTTGTCAAACAATGCTGATGTTTGAGGAATTTTATGAATATTTAAAGTGTTGCTTGTGGAATTCCAATTAAATAGTATTTCTAAGAAATGAGATTAGGAAAGGCTGGACTGTAATTTTTTATTTTCATTAAATGTGTCTATGCTGTGGTTGCTAACTTACAAATTACTACAACAATCGCACAGAATTTGGGAAATTTTCATGGAAGAACAAATTTAAACCGAACTTGAATATGGTTTTTTGGTAAATTTCATGAATGATCAAATTTCGGATTAATTTTGAGTGACTTTTTCAATTGAACAAAATTCATGGAAAATCGTGAGTTTGTGATTAACTCAAAGTTATAAGTTATGGACTTATTATTGTTATTTCAAGTGATTCGAAGTAGCCTAGCTTGACTGTATTTCAATGGTTATGGCTGGTAGCGATTTTTCATACCAGTTGCGACGCATAATTGCGAGCAGACTCCTTTCAGTTAGTTGGAAAATTAGATTATCCTCGCGGCGCGGGCACAAAGGATGCCCGAGGAGCGGGTCCAGAAACCGAGATACACATATACTGTGTCATCCTAACTGCGGAGTGGAATTCCGTGAAATCCCAATTCAAGTGAGTGGAAGAGGGAGGAGCAGCTGAAGACACAGTTCGCCGGAACTGGCTATAAAGCAGAGAGGAGGAAGGGGAGTAAGAGGAGGAGGCAAAGAGAGGATTCCGACAGGCAACAAGAAACCCAAAGCGAGACTCAAAAAACCAGACGCATGCCCTTTGTGCCCCTGTGTGCGTGAGCCTCTCTCTGTCTGCCAATGTGTGTGTGTATGTGGAGTTCTTAAGTGGCTACCACACTGTCACCCCTCATCCATTTATTTTGTTTTTTTTTGGGGGGCAATGGCAATCACAACAACAGTCTTCCCAGAAATCGCTTCCAATTTTATTTGGCCAAACGAGAATTCGCAGAATAGCTCAACGCTCTATAGATAGTCAAAGGAAATCGTTTTTGGGGAAAGGTAGCAATAGCCAAGCATAAATATGCCAAATACACTCACACACAGACACGGTCATAATAGAGAATGCAAGGCAAAATGCAGCAGGTGAGCAAGTATGCTTGTGTGTGTTGGTGTGAATCTGTTTGTACATTCTTTTTTAGTGTTTTTTGTTTTTGGTCAAAGCCTGGCTGGTGAAGCAAAAGCGAAAACACTAGCGCACTGGGGCCCCACAAACACACACACACGGAAAGCATGTCCGTGCATTGGTGGTGGAGGCATCTGCAGAAAGCCTTTTGCGCACTCATCACATTTTCGTGGAAATCGAACCGCCAAAGGAGCTCCAAAAAGGTGTGTACCCGCATCCGCTGTGAATCCTCCACGACTTTTAGCTTTGCCATAATTGGTTATCCATTTTTTTGTGTTTTTTTTTTGTGCAATTGCAGCCGTCGTAGTTGTTGTTCTTGCCATTTACCTTGTAGAAGCGAGGCCATTCTTGAAGTTTAGTCTTGTATTCCGCCTCGATTTTCTGAAGGGCCGACAACCCACTCGTTTTCTGCTCGCTCATTGTGCACACTTTGCTCCTGCGTTTTGTTGCGATTTTATAACTTTTAATTTGGAGTCAGGCGGCGTTGACTAGAGCTGGAAAACTATTCAGAACAGAGTTACCAGGCGTCGGTAAAGTGATTGCTCCAAGCTGTCAGCGCTAACGCTTTATTTTTGCTATACACAAAAAATACCGTGCTCACACTGGTGTTTTCATTAAGCAAAATTACGGTGTTAAATTACCTTTCTAGTTGAAAATTAAGAGAAAAAACAAAATAAATCATATACTTAATACTAGGATTATATAATTTTGGTCCGAGCTATCAGTTTATCAAAAAAGACTAAAGTTTCAAAGGCTTACTAGACTTGCATACTTACATTGTATATCTTAAAATATTATACAACAAAACCAATATATGTATTTGTTTTTCAAATTAAATAAAGTAGCATTGGTTTTCAAATAAACACCACCAAGCAAGTGAAAATCTTACTAAATATTAATGATTTGGAACTATTATTTTTTTAAAGAAAATTTAAAATTTAGAATAGTAGTATATTTAATTGTTTTAAAATACCAAATAACAAAACCCACAATCCGCTAAAAAGGTCACACTGCAAACAATCGCTTATCGGAGGCGCAGATGTTTATTTCACTTGTTATTTAATAAAACAAGTTTAAACAAAATGCTAACACGCGCTTTTCGCTTGGTTCACGACAAGCGTTTAAGTGTTCCTGTTCTACGCTGCTTCCACCATGAGTTCTCCAAACCGCCGACAGTGCCTGCAAAAACCCTGGAAAAGGAAGTTAATCCCGACCAAAATTTGGTTGCCGGCGTGCAGGACAAATACAAAATATTCCGGGATGAGGAGGCGTCCGAGATCTTCGATGTTGAGGAGGCACGTTATCAGGAGCAGCAGCTTCCAGAGGATTCGGAATTGGAGCAGGATCAATACTATGGCCTCAATTTAAGGCGTAAGATAGCGAGTAATCAGGAATGAACCGAATCCTAAGACTTTTTCTCTGCTTACAGGTGGCGTTCGCGGTGTGTTTGATGTTGAGGACTTGGTGGAGTTGCTGCGCAAGGAGAATGTGGACGACATTTTCGTTTGCTATGTGCCTGAAAACCTGAAATATGTGGATCACCTGGTGGTTTGCAGTGGTCGCAGCTACCGGCACATGTTGAGCACGGCAGAGTTTGTACGCCGCATGTTTAAGATCAAGCGGACCAAGGGCGACATTCTACCCCGCATTGAGGGCGACAAGAGCCGGGATTGGATGGCCATGGATTTGGGTGAGTATTAACAAGAAAATCTTTACTTTTAAATCGATCTAACTGCCATTATTTTTGTTAGGCAACATTGCCCTGCATATATTTTCACCGAGGGCTCGGGAGGAATACGATTTAGAGTCGCTGTGGGCCATTGGCTCTGAATTCGATCGCGAGAGCCAAAAGCCGAACAATCCCTATGGCGATATTTTCATGGCTCAAACTCCTCTTACTGTTGTGGAAAACTCAAAGCATGAGACGTGATATAATTTGGCTTTACTAGTTTAATATAATTACCATCGATCACAAAACTTTCACCCAGTATTTTCGTTGAAGTCCTAAAGATTTTTCAATTTCAAACGCCAGGCGATGTGTCCCACAATCAGGTTATTTTGCTTTTGCTGGAGATAGCCGCGTGTCAGCTATTTTCCGCTCGTCCAATACAAATACAACGGATTTTTGTGCCTGGCGTGCCAACTTTGAGACACGAACAAAGAAACAAGCCGTTTCGCCATCTCTATATTGCGCTTACTTTCAAAATAACGGTTGTCTTTCATTGAGTTTGGTCGAATGGTAAGGGGAACAAGGAAAGGCAATTCAATTTAAAAGATTTAGATTTTTCGTTTTGAAACACAAGGCGAACATAAATGTAAGTAGTTTTCCGAAAATAAATTCTAGTAGGTTGTTAAGCACCCGACAGCCCTCAAATGTAGGCAATACAAAAAAGCGAATGGCATAAGCGCCATCTATGTTCTTTGAAGATGCAACGGTCGGCCGCCCGAGAAAGGCCCCATCTATGTCTGAAGATCGATGATCGGCTGCCCAAAAGTATGCAACACTTTTCAGTTAGAGAAAGCTAACTACTTTTTTACAGACGACTCTTTTTCTGTTAGTTAACAGAATTGTGGCAACGCCGGGATGGGGTGGGTCTTGAGGGGGCAACGCTGGCAGTCTTGAGGGTATGATTTCGGTCGTGAGGCTTGGGAGCGTTTCCTGCGCTTTTCTGAGGGGCTCCCCCCACCCCCGACTCACGTCGACAGCATTTTTTTCTCGCGGAAAATGCGGCGGAACGAAGAATTTCGTGACACACAGATTTCAGGGCCAGGTAGTGTGACCACCTTTGGGTTTAACGCAAATATAGGCGTTTTCTGGCCACTTTCGCAAGGCGTTATGGGACTCTCTGAGTTTTCTCCAAAGTGTTCATACACTTTTGGCGCCGTTGTTCAAAGTTCTTCAGTTACCATTCTTGTATTTTTGAAAGTTCTTCAGTTACCATTCTTGTGATTTTAATATTTTATTTATTGACAGCTAAAAAAAATAGTTAAGTCAATATGAATAAAGCGCCAAGTATATAGAAGGTTTCTATTGCATCCAAATGATACTCTTAAGGATACTACTACCTTGAACAATTTGACATAATATTTACAACGGATTAATGAAATCCCCGAATGGTAATGCAGTTCCCAAACAAATTTTCCAGTGATTGAAGGAACTCGGCCATTTCACTTCTTTCTGTTGCCTCGCATCCTGTGGTGTTTTTTAACGACTGTTTGCCGACAATATAAATAAGCCCACTCAATGAGATTCATTGTGTTTTTATAGTCATTCGGGCGAGGTGTGAAGATAATTATAAGCGCGGTGATGCCTTTGGCCCAAATTGATTTGTGTGTTTGCACCGGCAAACGGATTGCTGAATGAAATTTGGAAAATGCGGAGAGTTGGGTCCATTTCTGCTCGGAAAAGAGGTCCCTCCCTGGCATTTGCATATGCGAACCATTTGTTCGCAGGCCATCAGCGCGAGTTAAGCGCCCGAATTTACTACTTTGCGTCACGAGTTCATGAAGAAGACCGAAAACTTAATAATTCAAAAATACGTATTCGAACCCAAGTTATCTGTGTTTATAAAAACAAACAATGGCCAGCCAGCCGGACGATCGGACAGCGGGACAGGCAGCAATTCGCCGACACATGATAGGCGTTAAATTTTATGAAATTGTTGAAAATCTCGAAATGCCAATTAACTTGGTTTTAATACAATTTGTCGACGTCAATCAGAGATGATGGAGCAGCGGAGGAATGGGCAATGGGGTTGGATTTTCAATGGGTTGCCACTTGAGCATGCGATATGGAAGAACTTTCCGCTGAGGATTTTGCGTGTCCATAATCAGCCCATAATCGCTGAATCGATGGGTTGAAAAACAAATCCCTGGCAGCATCGTTCCAATGGGTCAGGGGTGAGCAAGAGGATGCGCTGATTCCACATCTCATCACCTGGCTTTGCGGGGAATGGGAGCGGAACATGGAATCGATTAAATATGCTTTAATGGCCTTATAGTGGTCAGCATTTGTTGAGTGCTGCCTTCAACAGATTGCCTACATAACATGGAACTCTGATCAATTATTGGGTATCAAGTGTGGAAAAAGCCAAAAAATCGACATAACCAAATGATGTACTAATGATGGTGTTCATTACTTAAATCTTAGTGATCTTATCGAATCATGTTCGAATTAAATATAAATTGTTAACAATTATTATTAATTGAGCTGCTTTCATATTTAATTACATTTTAAATGAATAATAATAATAAAAAAATATTTAATTTTACTAAGAATTAAATATTATTTGAAAAAACAAGTCTTGGTTGCTTTTTCGAATTAAACTATCTAAATTAACTTAAATTACTTTTAAGTTAAAGATTTCAAGAACATGTTTTTATCATTAAGAACTACGATATATTGATTCAAATTGATTTTTTATCTATTTATCGGTAAAAATGTATGCAAAAAAACAGTTGGACATAAAAAGTCTTTCCTTGGAATAAGCTAGTTGTTTATCCATCAAAGTTTTAGACATAAAATGAATTTATACTACATTTTAATGACAAGATAAAGGAGGAAATTGGGCAGTTTATCGATTGAAACCCAAACATCAAAAGCGCGATCATCGGGAACCACCGGACCATAACTTTTACCAAGTGTCGGATTAAGTGCCCAGGCTATAGACTCTTTTTCGCCGTATGTGTGGGGGCGTTTGGCGAAAACAAGACGCAGTTTCCATTAAATACAAATAAATAAAACCCGCCGAGGAGCAGACAAAAGCAATCTCCCAGAGCGACCAAGTTCCTAGTCAATCAGCCAGGTCATTGCGATATTCTGCACTCGCGGCGGAATTCTTCGTACCACCCACTGATCTGAAGACAGCCAGTTGAAGATAGATAGAAGTGACGTCACTGAGGCGGCGATGATGCAGTCACTAAAATCCCACCGACCACAAACCAGATAAATAATCTCCACCCGAAAATAAAAAATAAATATATTGTAGCCAGGGAGGGAAAATCGGTGACGTTAGTGCCACGTCATCAGTGGCGTCGTGTGCCTCCGAGAGCTTTGATTATACTATATATTTGCAATGGCCCTCCGATCCCGTGATTCCTCCGCCGGGCAACAGAAAACTCACCGCACAGGGAATTCTATTTTCGGAGGATTGCACGAGAGTTTATTTCAATCGCCGGCCAGGTAAACAAACAACAACGCAAAATCACCGCCATCCCCATAAGAATTGGGATCACTTAATAATGTTCTATACTTGATGCCGTGACGAAGAGGAGCTTCCATGGACTGTAATCGAGTGGGTGTTGGTTTCCCCTAAATGGCCCCTGAGTGATTGGCAATTTATTACAAAACAATTCGGCTTTCTGTTGAAATAATATTTCAAATCAACTTTCTACAGAACTCGCTCCCAAATCATGGGGATGTTTCCATTGATGATAAGTTCCTTGAACTCATTTTCTATGAGTTAATTAATGGATCTATCAGGTAAATTATGATTAACGAATTCTGAGAACTTCTGTCCATTTGGGGTGCTCCATATTCATTCATTTCTGGTTTAACGTTTGCTTCATTTTCGTTTTTATTGCCTGGTTACGAAAATTATTTGCCAATGATTTTAGTTTTCCACGGCTCACTTTAAGAGCAGAGAACAGCTAATTGACCACTAATTTGATTAGTTGGTTCTCAACGACTCATTCTTAAAGGGCTTTTATATTAGACATAACCGATAAAGGTTTTCAAAAGATTGAACGAAGAAAAAAGTACTTTCATAAATGGGGGTTCTGTTTACCTTTCTGATTTCAATTTGGTGGCTTCTTGATTCACCCTTAACTGATCTCTATCCTAATTGCGATGTGTGACACCTCCTTGTTTTAGTTTTCCCCCGGCTCCATTCGGGAATTTCCTTGGCCTGGAGAAACTAATATCGTTTCTTGTGCCGCAGCACGTGTCCTGGCATTCCATTCCAGGATATATCCGCACGCACATGTCCCATGCGCTTGGCCCTTATTTTCCTCGATTTCCCGCTTTTCCGGGCTGTGCGTGCAGTTGAGCCTAATCCGCGGGTTAGTGGCCGACGTGGCCAACTTGAGGGGCAACCCCTGTTGCTGGCCGGGGAACCCCAGTAGAACCCTCCAAACTTAATGGTCGGTCACCGTGATGTGGCGAATTTTGAGTTTCCCTGCTTGACAAACAAATTATTGGCGGCAAAAACGAGGGCTGGGCCTTTGAGACGCGCCCCTTTTTGGCCAGTGATTCAGATTCCCACCCCCTGAACCGCCTTCCCTCCCCTTCCCACACCCCCCTTTTCTTGGCCAGCTCTGCTTGTGGTCATAATACGCGTAATTTTCCCTTTTGTAAGGATGTGCTGTGTCCTTGGCTGCTGCTTCCACATAATGACTTTTGATTACTGCGCCATTAAGCGTTCTCTTGAATCCGAAGGACTCTTTATCCTGCTGCTCGCACATCTGTTTGATTTCTCCCTTTTGAAACTTGGGCTTGGCCATGACCCTGCTCGTTTCCCATTTGATCTGCCCCCTGGCAGGATATCCCCGTTGCCATGTGAACTTGTTAAATGGATCAGCAGACGAGGGAAATCCAAGGCGGGGTAAATCACTTTGGTAATTCGTTTTGCATTCAATTTCAATTGAGAACGGGTACATTTCCCCCAATTAAATTGTTTCGCCTCACTTTTAACTCAATTGCGTTTATGGAGTTCGTTTCCCTGGAATTGTTTACGGCTTTTCAGTGCGCATTCTTTGCATAATTTGATTGCCTGTCAGTCGTTGCTTAGAAAAGTCAAAGAACAAGTACAAGAAGGAAGACCCGCCCGTGGGCCCCCACCTTTAACCGCTTCGGCCCATAAATTAGGCAAGTTTTTCAATAAACTGCACAAGTTGCGCATACGACGCGTGTTCCCTCAAGAGGAAACTGAGAGCAGAGGGAAAGTGGGTGGAAAGTGGGCGGATGGGAGGGGAAGCCAACAAGGTGCTGCAAATATTGCCACATCAATTGCGGCTGCCCCGCCCACTTAACCACACATACATATGCCGCCCCCCATATGCACATCAATTTGAAAGTGCATACACGGCAAGAAAAGAAGGAATGTTGAAGGAATTGAAAATAAATAAGAGTTTAATTGTGAGCAGAAGCTGATTTTTCCAACTTTTTTATAAACTAACAAGAAAGGAAAGCTAACTTCGGGCGGAGCCGAAGTTGATATACCCTTGCAGAATACTCTGTTAATTATATTCTCCAAAATTATTCATATGATGCATTCTTAATACTCATAAAAAATCCCAACTTCCTAACTTTAAAAACACCAAAGTTATGGCATTTCCAACGTTCAGTTATATGGCAGCTATAGGATATAGTCGGCCGATCCTTATGAAATTTGGTAGGTCGGATTGATTGGCCAAAAATAAAACCCATAGAAAATCCCAACTTCCTAACTTAACAAACACCAAAGTTATGGCATTTCCGATTAATCAGTTATATGGCGGCTATAGGATATAGTCGGCCGATCCTTATGAAATTTGGTAGGTCAGATTGATTGGCCAAATATAAGACCCATAGAAAATCCCAACTTCCTAACTTTACAAACACCAAAGTAATGGCATTTCCGATCAATCAGTTATATGGCAGCTATAGGATATAGTCGGCCGATCCCGGCCGTTCCGACTTATATACTGCGTGCAAAGGAAAGAAGGGTGTGTGCAAAGTTTCAATTCGATATCTTTAAAACTGAGAGACTAGTTTGCGTAGAAACAGACAGACGGACAGACAGACGGACAGACAGACGGACAGACAGACGGACAGACGGACAGACGGACATGGCTATATCAACTCAGGAGGTGATCCTGATCAAGAATATATATACTTTATAGGGTCGGTGATGTCTCCTTCACTGCGTTGCACACTTTTGACCAAAATTATAATACCCTCTGCAAGGGTATAAAAAGAAAAGCCCAATTGAGAAATTCCCTTTTTTCTATCCAGTAATGCTTATGGAAGTTACAACTAATTTGAGCAAATTTATATTATATTATAAATTGAGTAAATACAAAGTTGTTTACACAAAAAAGTAAAGATTTATATGCAAAAAAAAAGAGAAACAGGATCTTTAACGAATAAAGAAAATTATATTTAAAATGATGCAAATTTTATTTCAAAAGATCAAAGAAAGCTAAAGATGGTCCATAAACCTTAAATACATTCGAATGGTTTACATTTAAACAAGGCCTCCCAAATTACTTTAGATTCTCTGGCAGACAGATGCCTTGAACTTATAACACTTAAATTTAATTTAAATATGAAATAGTACACATCTCAATGTTTATTTGCGTGTAAAACATTTCCACAGCTTTTAGAAGACAGTGAGGAAGCCAGGGAACTATGTTGAACCTCTGGGCTCACATAATTCCCCATCAGCCTCGACTGCAATTTCGACTTCTCCCGCAGGTCGGACTGAAAGTCTTGTAATGCTCGTGTAATCTTCGAGACAAAAAGTTATTTGCTCAAATGGAACTCACTGCGATTTTATCTGCTATCTACGCATTTACCACCCTCGAATCACCTGCTCTTTATGTTTAATTCTGTTTTTGTTAGGCGCCTCATCCATTTTGGTGCACACAAAAAAACTTTCTTTGGCAGAAAGTTTTTCGCCCAGAAGTTTGTGCAGTTTTCAGGTGTCAAAATCAATTTCGGAGCTGCGATAAAAAGCTGAGAAGGAAAGAAGGAAACTTGTCCGTAGCTACGCGCACACCTTTACCTTTGCGAAGAGGAATGCTAATTATTCAGCTTAATGGAAAACAATCGCGAAAAGTTGTGAAAGGGAGTAGCAGAGTGGAAATGCTGCTCAGTTCTTGCATAATTTTCGGTGGTGTTCATGGACTAATCTCGGTTCGAGGATTGGGGTCCCGGTTTTCGGGGCTAATTAAAAGTGACACTCGCGCTGCATTTAATTTAATTCCCGCCAGTGTCCATCCATCAATCACGCAATCACTGCCTCAACCCCTCAATCCTTCATGCGGGTTTTCGATTTTTGAATACATTCACTTTGCCCCTAATTGAAATGTAATTTTTCATAATCACTCCTAATCCGCATGTCACAATTTTTGTGTGGCTGAGGGACTAAACTGGCTGCATTGTCAGTATGTTAATTGAAATACATGGAATACATGATGCCTGACCAAAATCAAATCAAGATGACAGCACCACAAAGTGCGTGATGAAATTGGGAAATGCTGGGAAATTTCTAATTTTGTAATGGCCTGTGGGCAATGTTTGATTCTCATATTGGAAGTCAATTATATTTGCATTGCTACTTAGATGTGTTTGTTTATTACAAGAATATTTTTGGTTTATACTCTTTAGATGCAGGTAATTTTAGGACTAGAAATAAGCAATCGAAAGTTAAGAAGTATAACTACTAATTATTTGAAGCTGATTATTTTATTTAATTTTTTTATTTGTATTTAAGAAAAACTCTTATTCGCTGTTTGCTAAGAATTATAGTCAGATATTTAACTTCTTTAGATATATGCAATTAAGTCAATCCACGCACAGTCCTTGAAAATATAACTAATTCGAACTATGACACTGCAGGTTCCTTTTGTTACATTCTGAAAATAAAATAAAAATTATTCAGATTTAATTTCTAACTTATAATTGTAGCCACTAAAAAATTCTTAAAGATATGAATACAATTTCCCCACAGAGTATTAAGTATTTTAAACTGAAACTATAAACATCCTTAAAGGTCCTACAACTCTCAATGATACAGCAGCCAAGCACTTCGATTGCAATTAGGCTGAAGTAGACCGGGGACTCCGGTCCATTGGAACTCCCATCCCCGCACCCCTGGCATATCGACCCCCCCTCCTCCCCACGGATCGCTGGCACATGCAGAACCATTCGGAACCGCTCAGAACCACCTGCCCGCATTGAAAACCGAGCGGCAAACACAGGCAGCACATCCTGCAGACAATGGCAGCAGCCAAATCACACCTTGCCCCTTGTGCCCCTTGTGCCCCGCCCCGTGTGGAAAACCCCGACCCAGACTTCTTGGCAAACAAAGTCTTCGGCTGGGTCGAAGGATAAGGATACAGGGATGCAAGGATGCGGATAAGGAGCACACAAACACACATGGGTCCCGGCGCTATCAACTCAATCGCAAACGGAATCGCAGTTGCATCGGGATCTGTTTGTGAACAACTCGAATTACCATTTCGATTCAGTTTTAATGAGATTTGTCGCCGACTCCCCGCCTGTCCTCTCCTCTACCCATTTCATCTGCCAGGATGAGGAGCGTGCCAGAGGTCCTGCTTCTGAGCCTGGAGTTCGAGGTCCTTGCTTCTGGGCCACGAGTTATGGGCATGGCTTGTAATATCGTGTTTTCCGCTCGTTAGCCCGGCTTCTTTCTCGGCTTTCCACCGCAGCTGATACTTGTTTGGGCCAAGGATAACTGCACTGAGGCAAAAGATGGGTTTGAAAACAATAATAGGTATACATTATTAAGTTAACAGATAGCTACGGGTAAAAAAGAAATATCAACAAGTTGTGTAGGATTTATTAATGACTTTTGGCGGTTTGAAATATTATTTAAAGTTTTTATTAAAAGCAAATATTAAATAATAATAGTTTGTTTTAAGACATATTGATGGTCTTTGGAATATTTATCTAAATATGCAAACTTTAAAAAAGTTTGCAATGGTTAAAACTATTTTTGACTTGCTTTAAAGTCTATACTTAGTCGGTTGAAAATTGATACCAAGAAAATTTATTGAGTTGATTTTTAAATTTTAATTTTAAAAGTAATTTTTTCCAGTGCCTTTATATCTTGTGGTGCATCTTTGGCTTTTCTCTTTATCAGCACGGCTGCATCTTTGCTACAAACATGTGACAGGCTGCAATCCTGTTCCACATTCCCTCTCCCCTTTCCCCTTTCCCCTCTCCTCTTTCTCCCTTCTCCTTTCTCCACGGAACTGCAACACTTCGATTATCCTGTGCCTGCGGTCGACAGGTTCCTGGTTCCTGTAATTCCGATTCCAGTTTTCTTATTTTCAACGCTGAAACGCTGCCAGTTGTTTATAAAAAAATCACTGAACCAATTAATACAGTGCGCCGATTTGCCAATACCCTCGTCCACCACAGGATGTCGAGCTCATTGTCCGTGTGGTTCCCTTTACCATGTTCCTCGTACCTCGTTCATGGTTTCTGGTTCCTGTTGTTGCGCGTGCCTCCTGGCTTATAATTCCTTTCTCCTGGCTTCTTTATCCTGGCTCCTTTCTCCTGGCTCCTTTCTCTTGGTTCTTTTCTCCTTTCTCCTGGCTCCTTTCTCTTGACCCCAGCAAACTGACTGCTGCCAAATGTTTTCCTCACTGCGCATTAAGTAAACAGCGTTCTTTTAACCACGTACAGAGGACAAAGACTAAGAAGAAC
The DNA here is from genome assembly GCF_018152115.1 of Drosophila rhopaloa. Lineage (NCBI taxonomy): Eukaryota > Metazoa > Arthropoda > Insecta > Diptera > Drosophilidae > Drosophila > Drosophila rhopaloa. Next base: position 12,948,198 of record NW_025335043.1, read on the forward strand.
CCCAGGCTTCTAATTCCTTCTAATAAAAAACTAATTTTAATAATCTCCATATATATTTAAATTTGTGGGATAATAGCGCTGAATATCAGGGTCCATAAAATGTTAAGTCCAGATTTGCAATAATTATTAATAAAGTCTCTGCTAAATCTGTTTAATGTCTTAGCTAAGAAAAAAATTCTTAATGAAAGAAATTATATATGTATATAATTTAAATCTGATATAGATACCTAATAACTAAAGAAAAACATTGCGAGTTTGTATACCATAAAGAAGACCTAAGGAAGTTGCAGCCAAAAGTTTTAGAAGAATCTATACTATGCCTTTGCCCTAGTTTAACTTTGAGGTAAGACTGTAGTGCTGTCTGCCTTCCACTTCCCTACTCCTCCAGCTCAGTTCAGCTCATCCCCATCCCTCTGACTGCCACTTGTTCCGGTGTCGAGTTGCACACGCGCTTTCCCTCTCTGCCCCTCGCTGCTCCTCAGCACTTTGATTTCCTCCAGGTGCACACATCTGCTCCTGATCCTGCTCCTGCTCCTGCTCCTGCCCTCCTCCTGCCCTCCTCCTGTCCTGCCCTGCACCTTCTCCTTCTCCTGGCCAAACCCATCCCTCGACCGCTAAATGAATTGTGTTGAAAATGTTGCTGGTTTATTGATTCGCAAGTCGAAATTTAATTGAACCTCCGGCTGCCTCACTGCCTGGTCGGGGAATTTATGAGGCCAGTATGAGGCAGCAGCAGTATCTGATGGTGGTCAGGCTCATATTTTGCAATGCACTAATTAGAAAATGGGAGAACACCCCCTTTCACCTGCCTGGGCAACGAAAAAACCTGTTTACCTGGCCACGATGCAAACACGCAGAGAAAGTGCACGAGTTGGCTCTAAAATCTAATTACTTGATATGGGTTTTGGTCGACGAAGGAGCAGGGGCACGATCCTGGCCAAGAACTTATCAGCATCCTAACAGGTCAGTGAGCAAATGAAAACGGATTCACTTTGACCAGCGAGCACAAGGTTACAAGGATTCATTGGGTAGCTATAATGAGATACTCTTTTTTTGGGTTTAAGCAATCGTAATTTGCAGATACATTTCCTTTAATTTATAAGCACCCCATAAATGAACATTCCAAAAGGGGTAGTAAAATATTTTAAACTGTCAAATTTAGTCTATTGGATCCCAAAACTATTTAAATCAAATTCAGCCTTAAAATGATCTTTTAATTTTGAAAATTAAAGTTTGATTCTTTAGAGTTGATATTAGATTATGTAAATCAAATATGGAATACAATACAATATACATATAAGATAATTATTGTATTTTCCGTATTTGTCTTTGTTTTAGTCCTGTTTAATTTTCTAACTACACAAAGGAATATTTCTTAGCCCCCAACCCCACATTCCTCAGCAACCCTCTTTAAACCCACTTGTCAGGGGTCAAAACCTCTGTCCCATAATTGGGATGCAAAACAATCGGATTCAATGGAATGAAGAACGAAGAATAATAATAATAAATCTTGTGGTACCGAAAACCAAAACTATTTCGTAGGTTAAATGCCTCTGGAGATCAAAGAGGAGCAGGATCGGGAATAATGGAGCGAGGGCTGGGGGATGCACTTCCGATTTGCTGGCGGGACACGCGTTCCAGTCCTCGTCCTCGTCCTCAATAAGAACATCTGTCCCCAGACCAAGGATTCGAGCGAGAAACGGAGGGTGAGGGCCAGAGATTTGCCCCTCAATCAGTGCGCTTCCTGTCGGGACGACATGTGTGTGTGCTCAGAGCGAGAGTCCTTTGTCCTAGTGTTTACAAAAAGGATGCGCGTGCTGCCGGCGACGGCAGATGCTAAGCCAAAGGACATGGAAAGCAGATTGAAATGATCGAATTTGCACATGGATCGGAGCCGGAGATCGAATCGCAATGCCTGCCCAGGAGTCTGGCCGAGTCAAAGGATTTCCCCGCAAGGAAAAGCGAGGGATGAATGCCCAATCTATAGCTCATTAATGGAGTACAAGGGGCAGGGGGCAGGGGGCAGCTGCCTGGGTGTTCCAGCAATTAAACCGTTCCACGTCAAAGTTGCACTTAATCAGGAACGTCGCAGGATTAGCCAGGACATGCCTTGTCACATCCATTAGCAGGCGAATACAAAGGCAGCTTGAATGGGGGACAGGGGGTGAAAAGAGGTTGAGAAGTGCACTTGGAATTATTTAAGCAGAGTTGAACCTTTGGTTTTAAATAAATTCATCTTTAACTATGGCTCATGCTTAAATACGTAATATAATGTTACTACTTTCAAATCGTCTCCAATTCTTAATAGATATAAGATTCTTCTTTAAGGTCAAAGGTTATAGTTCAAAACCATGTTGTATGACGTAAATATTGTTCATTTTTCTAAATAATTTATACATTCATACATTTGAAGAACTTAAGAATCCTAAATGAATTGAATTGAATGAATGCAATTTTTATTAAAATTGGTTTTATAGCATATGTGTAGCAATGTCAGCTGTACAAATTTTCCACAGTGTAACCCCGACATCAGCTTAATCCCCATTGAGGGACTTGTATCAGAAGTGGAGTTGCACGAGGGGAATGAAAAGAAGAGCACTTCGTGTACTCCACAACTCGTTATCGTGTCGCTTATATCGCTTATTAACCCCGCAGCTGGAAGCGTCAACACTCGCTTTCACCCGCCCTGCCCCATCATCATCATAATCTCCCTCCCCCTCCCCCTCCCTCTCCCTGCGGAATCCACCTCCACGCACTTGCACTTGCCGGATATGCTCGAGATGATGTTCCTATCAGATTCCAGCTGCAACCCCGGCATCTCCTCCGCGTTTCTTCCGGTGATTGTGCCCTTCCTTTCGCCGCTGTTTGGCTTTGTCTCCGTTTTCGGCTTGGGTTTCGGTTTCATCTGGTGCCCCGCCTCCTCCTCCTGGCCAGGAAACCTCTCGTGGAGTTGGCACGAGCGGTGCCAGGTCTTCCATTATTCCCGGGCTGAGATGTGGAGATGCTAACATGCTGCGATGTCGAGATGCTGGATGCTCCCCCTCTCGGTTGGCGTCTCGTGTTCCGAGCTTAAGTGCAGTTGAGGTTGTTAATGGCTCGCTTTCGAGGCTTATTCTCCTCCAAACTGGGGTTAATCGAAGGCTTTGTTATGGTATAGTTACTTCGAGCAGCATGAGTAGTGTCCAGATACAATTTTGTACATGTGGTGGGGTTATAAAACAAACTTTACTGGCTTAAATTTAATTTTAGGAAATTACTGCACCTTTAAAATGTTTTTGTAAGCTACCTAAAATGTTATAATTTAACTCTTATTTACAAGCCTAAACCACCATTGTTTTAAACCAAACAAACCCCTTAATTCATATAATTAAATGGAATGGAAATTGTATTTGCCTTGTGCTCATACATGTTTTTCACATTAGTCACTTTCTTACGGCTCATTCAACTACGCGTCTCCCATTCACAGTTCTTTTCATTCATTTATACTTTGTTTGGTTTTATTTAATTTTATTTCCCATTGTTTTGAATTCTTGTGCCATTTGGGTGATTGGAAATGGCAATAAAGAACGCCAGAGGTGTTGGGCTGCATGATGGGGCCTTTCGCAGCCGAGAGTGCATTAATCGCGAATTTGCAAAAACGATAAAGAAGCCCCACGCGATGCGATGGTCTGAAATGGAGAATTTAGCCACTCAATGGTGGAAACTGTCCCTGGTGTTGCGATTTTCCTACCTCCAGCGATGGAAAACCCCCTTTGAAAAAACACTACCCCCTTCAGCATGCGAGTGCTGCGATGGAAAGTAATCCAATTGAATTAAAATGGAACTGAGGGCGATTTGGCAGGTGTTTAGTCTTCTGGGTATTGATTCTGATTCTACATTTAAATTTCTGTTTTTTACAACCCCCCCCTCCCTCATCCACTCAATGCCTTTTGTTTTGCCTTGGATTCGATTCAATTTGGTTTGATTTGATTTCGTTTTCGTTTTCGTTTTTTACTTTTCGCTTTTTATTTCGCTCTTTTCTGCTTTTCTGCTGCTGGCAGAACATCCGCATTAAAAAGTTTCGTCTATTCGAGCGGAAATCAAAAAGTTTTATTGAGTAAGGGACAGCGGCCTTGGTGGGTGGGGGGTTTTCCAGGGGGTGGGAGGCTGTACTTATGCAGCTGAAACTTGAAAATCGAATAGAAATATATCGTAATACAAGGGAAAGGGAAACAGGAACAGAGGGAAACTGCCGATGCATTTTATTGCCACGTCCTGCGGACAAACATGAAGCCAAAATCGGAAGGAAAATCAGAGCGGACACGTGAAGGAGACACGAATTTCCGATTTCACACTGCGTTGCTTTCTATGTCTTAAAGTCATCCCCGATTTCCACGGGAATGTTTATTTACTTCAACAATTTGCATTTCAATTCATTCAAATTTTCGTTGCCCAAAGAGAGAGAGAGGGTTGCGTATACGCCTCGTTGAACGCAAGTAAAACTGATTAATTGCCTTGCAATTAATAATGAGGAACGGTAAATGGCAGGTAATAAATTGCCGCAGCTCCCTACAGAGCTCATCCATAAAGTGGATGGTCAGGGGTTTAAAAGGGAGACCTCGGGGGGAAAAAATACCAAAGCTGGGGAAGATGATTTAGAAGAAAATCCCCTGCATCATCATTCGCAGCTGCTCGAATCCGGAATTTGTTTATGCACCGCCCGAAGAGATATTTGAGGGAAATCAAGTGGAATGGGAGGCGTTGCACTGGGTGAAAACTTTCCACTTGGCAACCGGAATTGGGTTAGAGGTCATCTGGGCAACGATCTCGCCAATCGAAGATAGACTAATTATTCCATTTTGAGAAGCTGTTTGCTTTGGAAATTTTTCATTTCAAAAATAAAACTATATGGGCATTTGTTGCCAACGGATAATAAACTTTGCTAAGCATAATCATACAACAATAACAAGGTTAATATTCAATCCCAGTTCCTTTTTTATTAGCTACATTTAACTATGATTCTTATTAGCATCCCTTTGAAGCCTTATTTGTTTGATATTTTTAAGTACATTAAGATAGACTAATTATACCATTTCGAGGAGCTGTTTGCTATGAAAATTTATCATTTCAAAAATAAAACTATATTTGAATTTGTTGCCAAAGAATAATGAACTTTGTTAAACATTATCATACAAAAATAACAATTCCATTTCTTGTTTTATTAGCTACATCAAACTATGATTTTTATTAGCATCACTTCTCCGTCTTATTTATTTGATATTTTAAAGTACATTAAAAATACTTTCCACACCCTACTCATCATTAAATTTTCAAGTAATGTAACCTATGTCAACTAATGCTTACGTGCCCTTATCAGCCACTGTTCCTCCTTCATAATAGATCATCTTTAGCAAAGTCTTTAAGTTCTTCTCCAGGAATACCACTAAAATACCTAGTCAATTAGAAGATGATTTATGAAGTCCGCCCCCAAAACCGCAGGAGAAAGATCTATTGCCACTTTTTGGCTGCCTCACACTCAGTGACTGATGATGGTGCCTAAAAGGTTCCCCATCTCCTCCAGCTTCCGCGGCTCCCCTCGCAACGTTTAATAAACATATTTTCCTACATATTCTGTTACGGCTGCGCCTGCGCACTCTAATTTTTATTGCACCCTGAGGTCGTGGCCTCTTTCCTTTCCCTCCCCGCTTTTCCTTGGTTTTCCACAAGTACAATTTTTTTTATGAATTGTCTGCCGCCTGTTGTTGTCGGTTGTTTGTTTTCTTTTGGCTCTTTTGGTACGCGCTATTAGCATAAGTTCCTTGTTATTACTTTTCTATTTTCGGTACCAGTCCCTCGAGTGCAATTCAATTGTGACTTCTCTCTGTATCTCTGCCTTCCTCCGAGTTGAGAATCTCAGTCGACAAGTGTTTCTGTCTCTGAACAACGACGGGAAATCATCTGGGCGGCGATTACGTTGAGTGTGCTCGGAAAATGAACTCTGAACAAAGGCTGCCTCCTTTGAAGTTTTCTCTTTCTGCTTGGAAAACTGCATCTGGAGTTCAGAAGAGCAGAGCATAGGTTTTTCTGGGCAGGTGCTGTGAAACGCAAATCAAAAACTTTCTGTTAAATATACCATATATATTTATTCAAGAAGGTGTCACAATCAGGCTAGCCTGAGTTGTATATGGTTGAGAATGCATATTGCTTCACAATATATAAATCTTCAAAACTCAAAAACTATTGGTCAATAGACTGACATCCGAGAGTTGTTCAACATTATTTGATTATTTGATGGAGTAGCTTTATCCAAATAGAAACCAAGTATTTAAAAAAAAAAGAAAACAAGTTCCAACTTTTTGAACCAATCCGTTGGTTGTTGTTTTTTGACATTAAAGACTTTTACCCACAATTATAAAACTATTTGGAAGGGTAAAACAAACAAACCAAGAAGCCCCATTGAGAATTCAAGTATTCCCACAAATTAATCAGGCTTACAGTCGCCTTCTTCCCCAACCATATAGTTCCTGTAACTTTTAAATTTTCTTGGTTTCGCCTCATTAGCCAGGACGTGTTAGCCATTAGGACCATAGGTTCCTTAGATCTACCCTTTCTGTTTGTATAGCACCTTCCCTTAACCCTCCATCTCAGAGGCTTATTAATGATGTGGTTGCGACTTGATGACTCTGTGGGCCTTTGCAACTCCGCTAAACGGACAGCGGACAACGGACAGCGGACAGGGCAAATGGCAGGTAGCAGAGGCATCTCAGCACCCTTCGCATCTGTATCTTACTTTTTGGAAGAGTCCAATCACAGGCGAGCGAGTGAGAGAGAAGGGAAACCAGAACCGAGAAACGGGTTTCGTAACCTGACCCATAAAGCCTTGGTCATCCACAGATGCTGCCTCTTTCTGACCCGAAGATTGGATGGGCATCTCCCTGGACCCAAGTGGCAATCGCCATTGCTCCGATCGGAGAGGCCACGCCCACTCCTATTGCTTTTTTTTTGGTCATTTGGTCATACACTTGCTGGTGCAACATATTTTGATTTAATTAAAAACTAAGCAAAATGAAAGGAAACTAGAAAATTGAATGGGAGAGGGGATGGGAAAACTACGGGAGGCACTTGCCAACTTTGTGTTTTCCGAATTAGAAGGAAGTCAGAAATGGAAAAAGAGGTTACTGAACCAGGCGATATCCTGTAAAATAAACAAGCTAATTTTTAATAAGGATATAAAGATACTCATATTTTGGTTTATAATATATGTGTTTGAGTTCCAATATTTTTTACAGATTGGTAAGAACATTTTTATTAATTATTATTAAAATAAATATAATTGCTTATTTATATCTCGTTAATATCGTTATATTCCATTCTTCTGTAAGGAAAGTACAAATTTCTGGTAGTCCATGTATGTTCAATGAGTCCTTCGTTTAAGTTAATTGTCTTGCTAAAATTTAAAAACTTTGTAATTGTTGCAAGCCGCTTTCCAGTGTTATAATCCCCATTGCCAAACACCTTGCTGTCATCCCAACCAACTCCACTTAACGGAGGGGCTCAAGAGGGTAGCAGAGCCCCATGAAAAAGGATAAAGTTAATCTGCCGAAATTGCAGCCCAGTGGGTGAGGAGTGGGTGGAAGGCCAGACAGCCGGGGATCCAGAGATGTCTGACAGTTGTGGTTGCGGCCGAGAGTGGGCGACGGTTATAGATGTACATATACACAGCGGGTGTACGGAGGGTGCCAAATATTTAATTCAAATGTAAATTTTGCATATGCCAGGGCTGTCAAATGCTCGGCTGCACTTGGAGTTGCTACAGAAACAAATCCCCTGACCACCCACTCAATGCTACAGTTCCTCCATACTGACCCCTCCATTTTCGGTCATCTAGCCAATTTCCCGAGATGTTTTTGCCCAGTCAATACCCGGTTGAGGTCACAGATTCTCTGATTCTACTCGTAGCACGAATCCTACCCACAGTGACATTCTCCTAATCCCTAAAACACATTGCTGTCCCATTTCTCATTTTTGTCTCTCTGAGATCCTGCACACATATAAAAACTCAAGTTTTTTTCACTGAAATGCTTACAATCATCTTTAAAAAAAAATGATTTCATTAAATTTAATGAATGTTAATCATTTTCTTGAAATGTTTTGACTATTGTTAGCCATGATTTAATAATTTAAATTTTACAACAATATTTATATCATTTAAAGCGTAATTTTGTGTTATTCAATTTGTATACTCCTGAAGATTTAAGTAATTTAAGAGCCTCTTTTATTTTTCTCTCTGCCTTTTAAGAAGTCAAGAAATCGATCGGTGGCGACACCTTGACTTCCTTTTGCTCTCTGTTTTCGTTTTCATTTAGTTTTCGGCGGTGGTTCTGCGTTCTCCTGCAGGGCTTAAATTCCCATTTGGTCCGGACCAGAAAGCAAAGGATCCAAGTATTTTCATACAATTAGGCAGTGGGGACGCAATGGGGCTAGGGGTAATTCCAACGCAAATATGAACTCCACATTTGACTGCCGAAAACTTGAACAAAACTTTCGACCAAGCCACTCACAAGGGGAGGGGTGAGGGGTGGTTTTGGGTTTAGTTATTTTGTTTCATTTCGGGTAAATTGCATTTTATTTTTGGCCTGCAATGTGGGGCGGCTAAGGAGGAAAATAGAGGGGTTCTAAAACGTTTCTTGCCTGCAGTTTGAATCTTATGCAAATATTTTCGGCTAAGCTTTTCAAAATGGCATTGGACGGGGAAAGGAGGCCATTGTGTGCAGAGAAAAAGGACGAGAGATGGTTTTAAATTGAGCCTTGTGGGGTTCGTTATCCATGTGTGGGAGTGAGACGGGGCGGGGGACATGGAGGATGTAGAGTAGGCTATATAGTGGCACAAGGAACTACCAACTACCGAAAGGAGCCTCCAACGTTTTATGGTTGAAATATAAACTCTAATGGATTTCATTTGAATGGTTTACATTGAATTAATGGACAAGGCACAGTTGCCTCTGCCCAACTTTCCCCAAAGAAAATAGATGGCTTTATGATGGGAGAAAGAGTTCAAACTGCGCCAGGAGAAAGGGATGTGGCTTTGAATGGTAAATTTTAAATTTAACCAGGTGATGGATAGGAGCAAAAAATTGGGGAATCTTCAACCTTCAGATGGTACAAATGTGCAAAATTTGTAATTGTTTTTTGTTTTCAGTGGGTGTTTAGGAAGGAAACCGAAATGTTTATTTAAACACACAAATCAATTGCTCTAATAAACTATTAGGAACCGGTAGTACTTTTCCACTTTTCTAAATCTATTTGGTTTTCGCATTTGCTTGAATGGAAAAGTAACCCATTGATGGATTTGATTAAATCATTTAAAATACTATAATAGAAATACATTTTGAAGATGAATTAGGGAAAAATATTAAAGGATTACCCCATATAATAAATAAAAATATGAGTATTTTAAATACAAAATTAATTTATTTATAAAATTGTATAATTTTTTAGATTGTATAGCTTTTGTTTAAATGTTAACCATTAAAACTTTATTAATACCAAACCGAAGGCGTTTTGATATGTATGTATGTTGCACAAATATCTGACACTATTTCACCACCGATCATGAATGATCGTGTTTCAGTCTCCCACTCATTCATCTTTCTTGCACTTCCCCTTCCCTTGCACTTCCCCTTCCCCTCCCCCTTGCACTTCTTCATTCCATTTCCACTTTATAAACCAAGAAATACAAACCAACGAACCTCAAGCACTTGTCTTCTACGCAACACGTTGTGTGTGTCTCTCTTATACGCAACACGTTCGAACAGCTGTTGCAACAGTTGAGAGAGCCATGCGAACATGTTCGAGCGTATAAGAGCGCGTATCTTTGAGATACATTCTCTCTTTTTGGCAAGGTGTTCTGGTTTGATTTCTTTTGTTGTTTGTTTTTTTTCCTTCCTAGCTGTTTCTGTTATTTTGTTTGGCATGGTTTGCTTTGCTTTTCCGCCGCTTTTATGGGAGCAACTTTGTTGTGCCCACTGTGCGGATGCATTTGGTTGCGTATCTTTCAGATACTCAGATACTCGAATCCTAAGATTCTTAGATCCTCATTGTTGTTTTGTTATTATGCGGCAGGCGTCGCATTCCTTAGCCCCATGTTCGTGCCCCCTTAACCCGCTGGTGCCCCCTTGTCCACTTCTTGGCTTGTGCCTTCTTCCTTTCAGATTTCTCAATAAAATTACTACCAGCCACTTTCCGTTTTCCGTTTGCCCGATAGTAGTTCTCCCACTTATTTGTATGCGCAGAGTGTATTAAAAGGGTTTTTCGGGAGGGGGGTACTGCATTGCCCGATGTCTCGAAATGTTTTACAGAATGAATCGCACATTGACATTGGCGATACTCGCAGCTGCAGCCTGTTCGTCTGTTCGTTCTCCCTCTATGTCACTCCTCTTAACCACAGTGGTCACTCGACTGTCGAATGCTACTTTTTTTATAAGTTTAATGCTCATTGCAGAAATAGCTAAGACTCTAGCAAAAAAAAAATATTTATTTACGTAGGCACCTTTATCTATTGCATATTTTTTTCTTCCCGAATATCTTTTTGGGTGCCTCAACAAACAAATTAAAATCGATGAAAAGTTTATTAAAAACTGGGGTTTTTGTTTACATATATTTATAGAGTTGTAGAACATTATATTTTTAGGAAGTGGATGAAAATTATTTTGGTCTTGCTGATGACGATTTTCTAAAGAGATTTTTTATTTTTGGCTTTAGGATTGTTTAATGTTTTTTTTTTAAGAATCAGTTGAGGAACTGATGTTACTGTACCTTAATCTTCGTCCTTTTCTGTTTTTTTTCGTATTATTTTTATATTTTTTAGTTAGCGTGCTGCAACTATACATGCCGTCTCTTTTCTTCTGTCTGGGACGGAAGCAGACACTAGGGGAGTATTACGGAGGGTTGAGGAGGTGGAGCAAGTCATAATAATTATTATGTTTTATAAGAACCATAGTCGACAAAGAAATAAGAAGGAAGCAGTGCGAAAAGAATGAAGTGCGAGGGGAAGGAGCGTAATTTGAGCAGCGGCATGTGGCAGAGGCAGGTGAGGCCAGAAAAACTAGTTGACTGAAATCCTTGATTTCCTCGCTCTCTTCCTGTCAAAGGATATCTTATTGATATCCTTGTCTCTTTCGTATTATAACTACACATGTCGTTCTTTGGCACGAGCAGCAATCAGACTTAGCAACAAACCTAAGAAGAAACCAGCTCGTCCACCAATTTTTGTTTCCAGTGGCGTTACATGACTTAATTAAGGGGGTCTTAATTTTAAACTAAGGGGTTTTAGAAAGTTTCAGGTCTAGGCTAAACACCTTATATTTAATTTGTAAATTTTTCTTTAAGAAACATTTCTTTTTAAATTATTTTTACAGTGTTTAGGGACCAAAATCCATCAAAATCCCCCGTCTACGCCACTTGTTGTTACTGTTATTTTTGCCGTGTCGAACATCTGTTTTATTTCGCCCTGTCCCTGTTCACTCTCCTATAGTAATCACATTTTATTGGATTTTATTTTGCGTGCGTTAAATCGCCTAATCGTCTTTGCTTTTTTTCGGCTTATCTGTGTTTTGCATAAATCGCTTTTTGCCTTTGCTTCGCGTCTGTTTGAATTTGTTTGATTTTTGTTGTACCATTTTTTGTTATTTTTTATTTTGCTTTGCGCAATATTTTCACCTTGTTTTTATATGTAGTATTTTTGGCTTTTATGATTTTTTCTTTGTTTTTGTTTAATTTTCTTTATTTTTTTTTTGCGGCTCCGAGGGACGGCAATTAAACACGTTGAAAAAAATATAAATGGGCGAGAGTGGAAATGAGCGACGAAAAAATATATGAAACACGAACAAAAACAACTTAAACAAGAAAGGAAAGCTAACTTCGGACGGAGCCGAAGTTGATATACCCTTGCAGAATATTCTGTAAATTATATTCTTCAAAATTATTCATATGGTGTATTCTTAATACTCATAAAAAGTCCTAACTTCCTAACTTTAAAAACACCAAAGTTATGGCATTTCCAATCGTTCAGTTATATGGCAGCTATAGGATATAGTCGGCCGATCGTTGTGAAATTTGGTAGGTCGGATTGATTGGCCAAAAATAAAACCCATAGAAAATCCCAACTTTATAACTTTACAAACACCAAAGTTATGGCATTTCCGATCAATCAATTATATGGCGGCTATAGGATATAGTCGTCCGATCCTTATGAAATTCGGTAGGTCGGATTAATTGGCCAAAAATAAAACTCATAGAAAATCCCAACTTCCTAACTTTAAAAACACCAAAGTTATGGCATTTCCGATCGTTCAGTTATATGGCAGCTATATGATATAGTGGCCCGATCCCGCTCGTTCCGACTTATATACTACCTGCAATAGAAAGACAACTTTTGGGAAAGTTTCAAGCAGATAGCTTTAAAACTGAGGGACTAGTTTGCGTAGAAACGGACGGACGGACAGACGGACAGACGGACGGACAGACGGACAGACGGACAGACGGACGGACAGACGGACATGGCTAGATCGACTCTCCTGGTGATGCTGATCAAGAATATATATACTTTATAGGGTCGGAAATGTCTCCTTCACTGCGTTGCAAACTTTTGACTGAAATTATAATACCCTCTGCAAGGGTATAAAAATTGTCTTTTTGGCCAATGCAATTTTTACGAGCAAATGTTTTTCTTCTCTTTTCTTTTTTTTAAGATGGGGCGAAATGGGATTGAATTTAAAGTGTTTTCTTTGGTCGCGTTGGATAAACATTTGCGGCGCAAGAAATTAATTATAAGCTTTTTAGTATAGCCTTTAAAGAAAACAAGGCACAACCAGTCGTATGAATTTTTGTAAATCAGAAACTATTAATCAAATGTAGTAAGTAGGATGACAGTATTAGACATGAATAACTAATTAGTTGAATTATCTTGAGGTGCAATAAACAGATATAGAATCGGAAGTTAAAGAATATAATTATATATTAAAGGATCAACAAAGCATCCCCTAGTAATGGATAAAATTAACAAGTGATTTAGCTCGCTGACAGCACCCTCATATTACCAGGTTTTTAAAGGTTAATCAGGGGAATATCTCGCTTCGTTAGGATCTCGGCACCCTTACCTTCTATAGATGAAATACATGGACTTCCGTTCAACTGCCACTTAATTCAGCACTCGAAATCAGTTTGAATCCAATCTGCGCGAATTGAAGCGCATTGGCAAAGGGAGCGAATGAGATAGGGGTAGTGTGGGAGTGAGAGCGGTACAAAGGGTCGGCGCCCTCATCAGCTGTCAGCGGCAGCAGCGACTCAGGCATCTTTGATGAAGATGTTTCTGCCAATTGTTAATGTATCTTGCTCTTTCGATGTTAGCTATTCGGGCAGGGAAAGGTTGAAGCAAAAGATAAGACCACAACATATCAGAATTGTATTCGATATGTTAACAAGTCGCGGGACAAAAGAGATGAGTCCCATGAGATTCCATAGATAGCCCACAGAAATAAGTTTAGTTTGGTAGCTCGTATCTTGTATCTGATGGATGCGCCTTTTGACACCCAATAAATAAGGCGAAAACAGCAGCTGAGATCGAATTCATTTTATTTATTTTCTCCAGGGCGAGACACAAGTTTTGGGTGTCTTCAAAAAGAGTTTGTTGAAGTGAAAGTAAGTGAAATATAAATTATTTAAGAAAATCTATCAGTAAGGTATTTAAATAATTTGTAAGATGTTTCTGTTTAATTTTTTTAATATTGCGTTTCCCTATGTTTGATAAAAGAGAGGATAGCATTTGTATCTCTAAGGATTAACAGAAGTCAAGACTCACTTAAAATTTATAAAATAATAATATTAGTAGATTTCTGTAAGTGAGCCTTGACTTGTAATGGAATAATTAAATTAATTATCTGGAAAGCGAAAAACCTTGTTTTACAAATGAGAAGAGTCAATAATGGTTTCCGAGGGCGGTTTTTGGGGTGTGCAAACTTAATGAGTGACTGGTTAATTATCCGTCGGCGGCTGCATCTGCAACTGTCTCTTTCTCTGTCGCACCTGCAGCTGCCGGCAAAGGCCAGCCGGCTCCTTTTTCGTCCTCTCCCTGTCGCACACTCCCCCCCTCTCGCTTGCTCACGCGACTCCTGGTTTACCGTTCACCGGATGGCGGCCAAAAGCAAAAAGCCACGACAATGGAAAACTTGGCAACGCGTTCGAACTTCGAACATGTTTGCTGCACCTGGCTTTATTGTTGAAAAAGGGGCTGCAAGGGGTGCAGGGGTGGCGGGGGGGAGGGGCCTTACCTTGGCCAGAAAGAGCCGGCTTTTCGAAAGGGGTGAAAAATAAAAAACACACACCAAACAACGGGCAACCAACACAGTGCTATGTAAACCCTCCGGTAAGAGCCTCTACCCCTTTTTTTTGGCCAGGCCCGGCACTTTGCGAATCTATAAAAGTATCGGGCCGCATAAAAAACGAGCTCAGTTGTGAACGGTACTTTGTAACGGCAACCGGCGGCAGCACGCGCGACTAGCGGTTAACTGCAAAATAGAGGAAAAGCTCAAGGAAAAACTGTGGAAAGCCCTGAGCATTCGTACTGCCAACAATTTTCTGCTCGGATCGACTGCCGCAGTATCTTGTCGCTCATCCGCTCAGAAGGAGGAGAAAAGGAAGCTGCAACACACCACCCAGTTCGCAAAATCCTTCACCCGGATGGACTGAAAAAAGTCAACACATTTCTTGCCCCCTTCGGTAAGTCATAACACCCCCGCCTGGGATCCTATCACTCTCAATTCCCTCTACTTCTATATCTCACCCTGAGAGATCCCGACAAAACCCCAAAAAAATAAATCCATCGGCTTAAAACTTGGCAAAACTCAACTGCCAACTGAACCAAGCTGAGTTGAACGTATTTGAGTAGACCACTGGGAAAAAAACAGTTGACTTAAACATAATGTTTAGCTAATCATAAAACTTAAAATGTATGTCCGAAAGGTTTTTAAATAATAGTTCACTTCAATTTTGTACACAAGAGCCGACAAGAAAGTACTCAACTAAATCGGATTATTGGATTGCATTAAATAAAATAAAATACTAAACATTTTACAATCTTGATTTTGGGTAAATTACCGATAAAAAGAGCAGTTTTAAATGAATAAAAAAAATTTCGGTCATAACAAAAGATTTTATTGAATCTTAAAACTGTCTTTATTACCCAACACATTTATATCTCAGTGCATGTAAATCTGCATCTGTCAGTGCTGCAGCAGCTTCAGCATTAGTATCTGTGCCTGCTTTGTATCTTTTGGGTTGTAAAAACATCTGTGCTTGTCGTTCGGCATCCGTATTTGTTGCCTTACGGAATGGGATAGCTGCACATTCTTTACTCCCACCCACCAGTCACACATTGCGTATACGCAATGTGGAGCGTTGGGGAAAATGTTCGTGAGTTAAACGCGGGTTAAAGTGAGTACCGTTTGTGCCAGAGCTGTCAGCAAATGGCAACCACTTTCCGCTGAATTCTCCTTTGGGGTCCCCGCTTTTGAATGTGGGCTGCCCTGCTCCATATTTCGATATCTTTTGTGGGATCTCGGACAAGTGCTACTTCTGGCCAACTTCTTGGCCAGCCACTGGTTGGCTGTTCGATTTCTATTGTCTCATTCAAATGGCAGCAAAGACGTGAGTGCGTGTAGGCAGGAGTGGCCAACGATCGATGGAGGGTCTATGAAGTAGAGCCGCCGGTGGCACCGCCAATGTGGGCGGAACTCGAGCTCCCAGTTTGGACATCCATCTTGCCACCAACTAAGTTCGTCTCACTCCAGAGGGAGACGCTTCCACATTTGGCTCACTTTTGTTTACACTTCGATTTATTTACGCAGACTCAAAAAGTATTTCATTCAATCGCATCGCTGTGAATTTTATTCACTTTCGAAATTATTGTTTTTCTCTTTGTTTGCCTGGGAAACTTTTGCTCAATCAAAAGGCAAGTTGGCAAACAAGTGCAGAAGATTCAAAATCAGATTCAGATACATAAATCATACCTCAATGACTGAGGAGGGGCTGCCTTGGGCTTTTGTCTCTGGTTAAGTTTTTGTTTATTGTTGAGTGCATGCAAAATACGAAAAAAATTAATGCGTTGGCTATTTTTGAAAAAATCATACGCAATGCATTTTAATTTTTCTCGGCTGTCGTTCGTTTTTTGTTTGTAAAAATATATATTTTTTAAATGTGTCAAGTTTGCTTTTTTACAGATCAGAAAGAGAGAGGCAGAACCAAATTAAAAGAAAATAGCGAAACAAACAAAAAGGGAAAAAGACCTAAAGACCTGATTTCTGAATGGCTTAGTTTTGTTTAACCAATTTTTGGGTTACTTTTCTTTTGCCATTGTGTGCAGAAGTGGAAAAGTTATGGAAAGATATGGGAAAAAGTTTTCTAAGTTAAATTGGTTAAGCTACGTATTAAAATTACTATCCAACTCGTAAAACTTTAATTACTATTTATTTCCTCCTCCATTTCCTCTGAACTTTATTTGGCCAAAACTTCTGACTGCTATTAAATTCAGCAACTGATTTGTGTTTTTCCCCCCATCTCTCAAGGCAATTTCAGCGCAAAAGTCAACAGTTTATAGTATTTAATCATTCTTAAGCTGTCTTCAACTCCCCTGCCACCCCCTTTCCGCCCTTTTGGACCACCTTTGACCTTCATTAGTGTCAGACCCTCTCGCATTCACATTAATCTAAGCAGACATTTCAAGTTGAGTTGCAAAGACAATGGCTCTAACCGTTTTGTATTTTGTCTTGTCGGCCAAGGTGC
Source organism: Drosophila rhopaloa (assembly GCF_018152115.1). NCBI lineage: Eukaryota > Metazoa > Arthropoda > Insecta > Diptera > Drosophilidae > Drosophila > Drosophila rhopaloa. The sequence goes on from NW_025335043.1 coordinate 12,965,013, forward strand.
ACACGCACGCTACAAAGACAGATTGTATCCATCAGATACCCCCAGAAACGCATACAAATCAGAGCTAATAAATTAGTGCAGTTTATGCCCGAGAAGCGAAATAAATTCAAAAAAGATTAGGCAACCATCTAAAGTCGAAACGCCACCAGAATAGTATGTTTAAAAATATAATACATTTTGGTAGATTGGACTAGAAATAAAAGCAATAATTTTTGATTTTATTGTTTGAGTGCAATCTATCTATCGATTTTATTTTAAACAAATTGGGACTTTAAAAAGTTAAAAATATACATAAAATGCTATAAAAATCATAGCAAATAAATAGCATAAATTTATGGTTAAGAAATTTTAAAAAATTCCGCAAAAACTGCCAGATTATGCAACCATTTGGAGTCCCAACACCAACAGAAGTTACACCCCCACCCTCCAACCAGCCACGCCCCCTTTTCAGAGGCGCCCCGGAGTCTCAGGGCGACACAAACAAAGAATTCAAGTGGCGTGTGTTGCACAAAACCGAACCGAAAGTCCGAAAAAACCAACACACTCTGCTGAAGGAAAAACCTTCGCGGCGGAAAAACAAAAAAACCAGCAGAGCAACGATGTGAAGAGTTGAATGCCTAACAAGTTGAAACACGCTGAAAATGCGAAAAAAAAACAAAAAAATAAAAAAAATAAATAAAGAAAAACAAAAGCTCAAAGATGGAGCACACCATAATAACAACAAGAACAATGACTTGGAAAATGTGGAAATGTCTTGGGAACCTTGCAAAATGGATGAAGCTGACGTTGTTGTGGCCTTTGTTGCTGTCGCCTGTTGTTGCTGCAGTTTGTTGAATTAGATAAAAGTTTAGGAAATGTTTATGCCAAAAGTAAAGCGCAGATGAATTGCGAAGGAAGCACTTCTTGGTGAATACCCTTGATGGAGTTGAGGGGTCCAAGTCGGTTGGCATTTCGATGGCTAAGAAATGGGTTTAACTGTGCAAAACTTGGCCGTCCGAAGAGTTTGGACAACAGTAAGTGAAGTTTGTTTGTAAAAGATATTCTTATTTATAGTAAGAACTCCTGTCTTTGCCCATCAAAATGAGATTTAATTAGTTTTTAACTGGTTCTAAAATGGAAATTTAACTTTAAGCAATTTATCTGCGTAACCTTTGTGGAATAGTAATACAAAATATAACACTTTCATTAAAGAAATTAGATTAAAATTAAAAGTATCGAAACTTATGCCTCTTTGTTTTTTTCCATATTAGACAATATATAAGTATATATATATATTATCTCCAGAGTACGCCATTTTCAGTGCTAACCTTTTTCCTTAACTTTCATTCTTTTTTATTTTGCCCAGGTGGTAGGAGTGATATATAGGAAATGGTTGAGGGGTAAGATAAGGTGCTCTGGCAAATGGCAGGCGGAAATGCACCGAAAATAAATGTGGGTAAAAATGCCAAGGAGAACTGTAAAGTTGTGTATGTTTACTGTGTGTGTTTGCTTCTTCTAGTCTGGGATTTCAGTTGCCATTGCAACTGTAGTTGGAGGAATGTTGTCTACACGTAAATATTTCACACCAAACACAAAGAGGGGGGGTTCTTAAATGGGGGGGTACACAGGCGTAGCTGCGGGGGGTAAGCCGGAAAAAATGCCTAACCAGCGCAATGTGCAAATGCAAATGCAAATGCGACTGCGGAATATGAATCACAAGAATCAACGGCAGCCACAAAAAGCTCAGCCACCAAGGGAACTCCGCACACTCATCGCTTATCGCCGATATCCCCCTTTTTCACCTGTCTTCTGGCCCCCCTCTCACCTGCCCCGCCCCCTTTCATTCATCAATGCTGTTCGACGGAGGTGAAAATTTCGTGCGCGCGACTAAAACAAAAGAAAAAGAGCAGAAAATAAAGAAGAGCAGTCGAAGATAAGACAACAAAGATTCGCGAGCTGGCGATAAACAAAAACAAAGCAAACAAATGGGCTAAAAAAAAAGCGAATACTGCAATGCAAACCACAAACAAACATGCTAAGAATGCATCTCACAGATACAGATACAGTGGCTGCACCAAAATTATAAATTCCATTTTGAGGAAAGTTATAGGATTGGAGATACTTTTGATAAGTTGTTCTTTTCTTAAGAATTATTAACTGATTGTACGATATTGTTGTTAGAAAAAAGTACAGGCATTTACAGTCAAAGTTACATTCGTAAAATTATTAATGATTTTATAATTTTATGTTGACACCCCCTTTTCAAATGGTACACAATTTGATTTTAAATTATTTAACTACTAAAATGAAATGAAATGATTAATTTCTATCCTTTTATCCTATTCAAATGGCACAAAATTTGTTTTTAAATTATATAACTACTAAAATGAATAGTTCTCACTATGTGATGTTCCACTGTAGGCCTACAACTTACGTGTGAAATGACGCTAAACCGTCTCAACAAATTCTGTTGATACTGCAACCAAAAATAAAAACGCAACAATCTGGCGAAAAGTGAAACGGAACCCCGCCAGGGTCGAATTCTATTAGAAAACCGCACTGAACCAGACCAATACGAACTGCGTTGAGGTGAGTTCAGGTGAGTCAGGCCCACGCAATGCGAACACCTGAAATCCGCAACGATAAGAAAATATGCGGGGGACCCGGAAGGGGGATGCGGGGTCCCAAAACCAGTTTCTCATGGAGCGTGGGTCGAGTCTTTGACGTCAGAAATTGAAGTTGGTTGACAACTATCAAAGTCAAGCTATTGACACAATTTGTATAAATGGTTTTGGATTGCGAGAAAAATATGACGAGGGTGTTACGGATAAGGGTTATTTCCTATTTGTACTAGCAAAAAGCGAGACTCTCATGTGACAAATATTTGTCAGCGGAAGATGGTTTAACTATTTAATTAATTGAAGTCCAATTGCAAATTCAATAAACTCAAACTGATGGGGTTAAATAGTTTTATTTTCCAAAAACAGTGCTGCAAGTATGTTAAAATAGGTGTAATTAATGTTTAAATACTGGCAATGTCAATATAAAGAATACCTTTAATAAAATACAAGACGTTAAATACCCATATAATTAATTTTATTCCATTTTAATTATCTCTTATGCCCCTGCATTACTTTTGTTTAATTTGAAACCATATAATATACAATTTAAAACCCTTTGATCCAATGCAACACACTGTCCTCATGTAGTATTTATAATAGAATTAAGCAAAAATCACGGACAAACCGAACACAAATCGTTTACAAAGAGTTATCACAGCTATTTAGGTTATTATTTTGCATTGACAGAATGTGAAAAACCAGAAACGGCAAACGAAAAAAGAAATCAGCAAAGCTGAAAAACCAAAATCGAGAAAAACACAGAAATGTCCGGCAAACAGCACAAAATGAAAAAATGAATGGATATATATGTGAAATAAAATATTCTGGCAATTAAACAGCAAACAGCTGAAATTGTTGGTCACCCGCTTGTTTTTTTTTTTATTTTGTTCTCTCCCATTTTTTTTTTTCATTTTAATGTTTTCAACCACAACACGAATTATGCAGATTTACAAACGCCGACAAAAAGGTGGAAAGTATTTATAATTAAAGCAACAGTATTCCGCGAGGGATGTGAAATGACCACCCATAGATAGTTGATCCCGATGATCAGTGCTGCATCCGATGGATGCACTTGCAGATATTATATATCTGGCGGATACTCAGCCAATCTGCATCTGCAAATGACCACAAAGTGAGAGCGTTGCACAGTTAACTCAATTAACTTATAAAATGTAAACTATGCGAGCCAACAGCTAAGGCAAAGCTCCAGCTCCAGCTCCATCTCCAACTCGCAGACGAGATCCAAGCGGAGTCCCAACAACAAGCTCAGTGAGCTAAACGGCAACGGTGATTAACTTTTGTCCATCTGCATAAGCGATGGCACCGTGACTCACGGGAGCAAAAAGATACGAAATACTAACGGGAAATGCCAAAGATATCTTAGCGGAATTATGCAAATTCCCTTTTCGAAATGTTTCTATGAACTTTATTCTTCAATATTTTTGAGGTGAAACATTTAAATAATTTCTCTAGAAATTTAAGATTTAAAACTATGCCTGTGGTATAATGCAAATATTATTCTTGAGAAAACAAAAAATAAAATCCACAACAGCCGTTGTCTATTTCAATCTAACTATTATAGTTACAGTTGTATCCTATTTCATAAAACATTGACAAACTTTAGTTTTGCTTTACGGGGATGTGAATATATTTATTTTAAAATATTTATTTCTATTTACCTTTCATGACATAAAGACATTTAATATTTCTAGAATGTGGTTGTGAAAGATTGATTGGAATATTGAAATATTGCTTTGCCATAAACCACCTTTGAGTGCACCTGCTCATCTCTAGCACTTTTCACAGTTTCCAGCTTCGGCCCATGCCCATGGCTTTCCATATGTAGATGCGTGCGAAGAGATACGTGGATGTATCTACAAGCTACAAGTTACGCTTTGCAGACCCGCGTACTCACCTGAGCGCGAATAATTACCACGCCAAGAAAGGGGAGTGGAATGGGGGGGAGGGGCAGGTGAAGGGGGACAGGTAGGCGCCGCTTTCGTGCAAAGAAGAAGAGGCGGTCCAGGGGGCGGAACGGGCCCACTGACTGCGGCAACAATGTTGGCCAGTTGCGCAGTGAATGTCGAGGAAGCGAACGTAGATCGGGGGATATATGTATATACCGCGAATATGGATCTGAGAAGGGGGCGGGGCAGGTGGGTCATCGGTGGGTCGAGGGCAGCGCCAGCGGTGCTAATGTGGTTATGAACGCCAGTTGGCAGGTCAGCGCAGCTCCGCTCCGCTTTGGAGTCGTCGCTAATCGAAATGTGATAATCGGGGCGGGGCAAAGTCCGGTTCATTGAGCCCCAGAAGGGCGGCAAGGGGGGAAAATCGGGGTGTGAGCCGCAGTTGCACCAACTTTGCTCAGCTATTGAACCCATTAATGACGCCGCCTTTGCTTTATGCCCGCGATTTTCTCGTCTCGTGGAAAGTCGCACAAAAATGGATCGCACATTAGCCACTCGTTCCACGGAGCTTGGGAAAACTTGTCCACGGGTGAAATCATGATGGAAAACGAATGCAAATATTTATTGGAAAAGCCCTAGAAATTTAGCATTGAACTTGCTAAATAAGACCAAAGTTGGATTGTATCTTACTGATTAGAAACAGGTTTATTACGTTAGATTATTTTAAGTTGAGTTATTTGATTTCCCAAGTATAAAAACACGAATCACCCATTTATTCATGGATCTTAATTGAGGGATCTTTAAGCTTGCTTGTTTAAATAAGAGCTATTTAACTAACAATTTAAGCTGTCTCTTGGCTTCTTGTGTCCCCCCAATTATTTCCTTCCTATCTTCCTTCCTGAGCAATCTGTGGTTCGCCTCTTTCATTTGTCTTTGACTTCTAGAGAAAAAACGCGAGAACAAAAGGCTTGTCAAGCCATTTCCATTTTCATTTCCATTACCGTGCGAATTCTGCCCCCCATTGCCCCTCTCCCCGCGGAATACTTTTCTTTCGCTGTTTTCTTATTAACATTTTTCACTGCTCACCCACTCGGCGGATTGGGGGAGCATAATTGCCTTTTGATGTTGCTGCTCGCCTTTGGCCATGGTCATGTTGGCCTCCTCCTGTTACTCCCCATCCTCCTCCTGTCTGACCATTTAATGCCACATTAATTGTTATGATTTACAATGAGAAAAATCATAAATTAATTATTCATGTGGCAACAAACAAGTGGACGGTTGCGCTTGGAAAATTCCTGCCCTGGGTCAACGTTCCATTGGCAGGGCAAGGCAATTTCCGCACAGTTTCCTTCCTGGCCACCAAATCGAAGTCGGAATCGGAATCGGAGGCTGATCGGCGGCCGTGAGCCATCAGCATCCAATTAGCTAACGGAACTACGTGCAAATCGTTGCATCTCGCATCGAACCGTTCGAGTGCTGCAAAAGATACTTTTGTATCTGGCGGTAAAAGCGGGTTAATTGATGGCTTTTGCATTAAATTGCTTCACTCGACACAATCAGCTGAAGAGCAGATAGAAAGAGACAAAGAAAGAGGGGGGTTTTGATGGAGAAAGAGGCAGCAATTGACCTGCTCGGCGCTACTTGCATCTTTGTATCTTTAGCATGGAAGTTAATTATCGCAGTGCTTCGCAGAGTTCGTGCTGCAATTTCCATAGATATTTATTAGATCGGACTCAGGCGCAATTCTCAACCCATAAATCAAGCTCAACTAGTGATCTCAGAATGCCATCTGCTGGCCATACGAATAAATATTTATGTATTCTGGAGTTTTTGAAATATCTGCACGGCACAAAAATAATCAGCAAATTAAAACTCTTAAAGTTGCTTCATTTTATTTGACGAGTCTTTTAAATTTCTGTTGCACGTTCAGATATAATCTATCTATATATGTTCCAAATGTATAGGACAAGCACATGTTCATAAGTGATAATTTTTTGATCTGCATGTGCGTGCTTTATTGGATTCTCCTTCGTCTAGACTTCGTCTCGTTGGGCCACGCACTTTAATCGGCTGCGTGCTTAATTTATTGATATGTCATCGTCTGCCCAGCAACCACATCCACTTCCACATTAATCCCCCTTTTATTTAGATTCTCCTTGACAATCTCCACTGTGGCCTCATGCCAAAGTGTTCGTCATTTCCTCCCTGGCATTCCGCAAATACTTGGCTCTACGTCTTTCGATTTCGGCTGTAGTTTTCGTTTTCATTTTCATTTTTGTTTTAGTTGCCATATTACGAAATTGGCCTCCCCTTTTGGGCTGGATATATATCTGGGAATGTTCAATTTCCAAATCGAATGAAACTTTAGCCACCCCGATTCGATCTGCTTTGTCTGTTTGCGTGATTCATTTTTTCACATTTTTGGTTGTTCCGTTTTGATTATATGTACGAGCATTATGCTTGTCTGGCCGTCTTTTATATTTTGTTTTACGTTTTATTATTATTCTTGTATTTTCCTATATTTCCGTGTGAACTTCCGTTTTGACCTCCCCTCTTTCTCTCTCGCCACTGGACTCTACTCCCTTCTGAAAAAGGCAAAAGTTTGGAACGAGTTTGAAATATTGATAGCGAAATGAGCAGGGACCACAGGAACAACCTACACAGATACGAGTCAATGCAGAGAGAAAAAAATAATAGAATTTAGGAAAACTGGTTTAATTTAATTTTATTGTCATTAAAAACCTGAATAATGCGGTTGAATTTACTTATGATTATTGTGAGCTCCTACACCTGAGTTTTAACAACGCCAACCTTAAACTAGTGATAAATATATCTTATAACAATTTAAAGTCTATGAATTAACCTTGTCTTTCATAGACTTAAATATAAATATAAATTATATTTATTTTTTGCGGTGCAGTCTCACCCACTTGGACCTTGCACCATCGGTGGTTGCAGGCAACACCTACTGCAGTCCCAAACTTGTCCAGAGCCACTCTCCCCCAAGCAGTTCCCCTCGATCCCCGATTCTGTCTGTCGCTGGTCTGCTTGTGGTTGCTGTTCGCTGTCTGCCGCCGTAGTGGCATTGTTGTTGTTGGTGGTGGTGGGGCGTGTGACCTCTCCCACCTTCCCCCTTCGGTGGCCCCTTTTACGGTTGCATTAGACAATAACTGGTAATAATCGTTGAACCGTAAAATAAACATGGATACCCGGTGCACTTGTTTAGGCAGCAACAACAATAGTGGTCAGGTGGTTCAGTCGGTGGTGTCTTTGTCGCTGCAGGTGATTAAGTCTGTCCACCGTCCGCCGTCCATCCTCCACCGTCCATGCACCACTCACCATCCACCGTCCGTTGTCGTCTGCCGGACGTTAACTGATTTGTGCATTGACGCGAAGTCGTAGAAATATACGAAAAGACATACATACTTAAGCAGGGAGACAGACCAAGAAAAGAAAAGGGTAAAATAGGGGGAGGGAAATTTGCGATTTTTCACAGATCCGACTGGCAGAATTATAAGCATATGCCAACGCTTTGCATTCCTTTTCAATCTGATCCATTCGATAGCTAATTTACATTCGTCATCATGTTTGGGTTTTCTACGTAGCATTATGTGATTCAGTGGCTAAATATAAACGCCGATCAAAATAAATCTCCAAAAACAAAAGCTACGTTCACGTTTAAGTGGCCAGCGAAAAACGATCTCGCTTGGGGCTCGTCTGAAGTTGGTGCTTGGCGCGCCACGTATTCATATCCCATATTGTCTAGTGGTTAGGATATCCGGCTCTCACCCGGAAGGCCCGGGTTCAATTCCCGGTATGGGAAATATATGGTTCAAAATTTTTTTTCATTACGAAAAATTATATTTTTTTCTTAAAGACATCAGAAAAAGTATAACCATGCCAGGTGATCTACGCATTTAATTAATATATTAACCTTTTAAAGTTCAGCATAAAACCTTCAGTATTTCTTTAAATACGATAGGGTAAGGTGAGGAAATAATAATGGAGGATCGGATCTCTATAAATAAGTACTACCAGAATTCTTAACTACATCTAACTTGGTGGAACTCAAGTCCCATATTGTCTAGTGGTTAGGATATCCGGCTCTCACCCGGAAGGCCCGGGTTCAATTCCCGGTATGGGAAATATGGCTATGACTTTTTTATGTAAGTATTTATTATTTTAGATAAATTTAAAAAATCTCATATATATAATATATATTGTATATCCCGAAAAGGTCGTGATAAACCATACAAAGTTGTAAAAAATGACGTTTATCTTTTTGTTTGTTTCTAAGAATTGACAATTAGTTTCTCGTATAAGAATAAAATATCTAAAATATAAATAATTAACTAGTAATTCGTTATTCAACACTTCCTGTCCTTTCATCTCCCATATTGTCTAGTGGTTAGGATATCCGGCTCTCACCCGGAAGGCCCGGGTTCAATTCCCGGTATGGGAAATATGGTTGCGAATTATTTTGGTTTACAAAATTGTATATTCTTTATAGCATATGCATGCATATATGCTAGAAAAAGTTAATTTAATAAAGTTTTTAATGCGGTTGTTTTTAATTTCTTTACTGCTTCTTGTATTTACTTCTATCCAAATATCTATCAAATCTAATCATGGCTCGTTTTAACTTTTGGACCACCAACGAATTGGGCAGTTTAGAAATTTCTTTTTGTTGGCCGTTCTAAATCTCTGAAATCTGGACTCGACATCAAGAGCAGCTTCTGCTCCATTCTTCTGTTGAAATTGTGCAAACAACAACAGAATCAAAGGCAAGCTCTTGTGGTCTAAGTTTTATGTGGAGCGTTTTATGGCCCAGAGGCGGTCTAAAGAGGGAAAAGGGGGTCCGAGTAAGGGCAAGTGTTTCACACAGTAAACACAAGTTAATGAAATTAAAACGTAAGCAGCAGACACACAAAAACGCAATAAACACAAAAGAAATTACAATTAAATTGAAAGCAAAGAGAAAGACCATCCATCGAAGTGTGAGGGAGGGGGGTATGGGATGGAGTGGGACAGGGCTAGCCTGCTTCCCACATTCGCCTCTCTTCACTCCTGTGCCACTGCAGCTTGACATGCAACCCGAATGGAAATGAACTTTGAAGCCTGCGTGGGTCGTTGTTTCCCAGTTTCTCGGCTTGAGAATTTCAAGTCGCCGGCTATCGCGATGCTCCACTTGCCCCCTCCTCGTAGCCCCTCTGTCACTTTTCCCCACCCCTCGCCCCCCTTCGCATTTCTTCTGCGATGGCGTGCGCGACTTTTAATCGCATTCGCTTCAATTGTCGGAATTTTATTGTGAAACCAGCTAAGACTTTGGGCGTCAAAACCCTGCCACCCCCTTTCCATCAACTAAACTGTCCCCCAACCCTTTTCGCTTTTCATGTACATCTTTCATAACGCTTCATTATCGTCTCATACAAAAAATGCGAAAAGAAACCTTTGAAAAAAATGAATAAAAGTGAAAACCGTTCCCAGAGTTGGGGTACAGTGAAAGCTCTAATGGGTGACCTTTAATGTAATGCAATGTATGAATTTTAAACAGAGGCTTAATCTGAGTGGTTCTTCCGTTCTTAGAGTTTATATAAATAAACCATTTTGTAAATCAAACATTTTGTTTCATTCTTCACCTTCACCTTTTAAAACCTTTTTAGAATCGGAATCTAGATAAGTTACCCGAACCTTCACTTTTAGGCCCATTTAAAAAGAAAAAGTTCTAGATAAGTTATTCAAATCTTCACTTTTGAGCCCATTTAAAAGGGAAAAGTTATTTGCTCTTGCCATATTGTTAAAAATTATGACCAGTGGAGTTAGCAACTGGATATCACGATCCTTAATTTTATTTGTAAACTATTTTTTTTAACATTCAAAGCTGAATTGAAAATAGTCCCAAAATACAAATGGTTGTACAGAAGTGTAGATTTCAATTTCCTCTGTGTAAGCTCCCATAACTTTTTTCTTTGATCCCACCATCGCCATACATAAGAGCCACCCACCTGGTAAACATTTTTCAATTATAGTTTTATAGTAATTTTCTCGTCATTGTTGGTAGTTTATGTTTATCGTCTTGTTGTTGTTTGCAGTTGATTTGTTGTTGCGTTTTGTTAACGTAACTTTCTTCGTTATTCTTTCACTTTTCGACCCGCCCACTGACTGTGCATTGAGGGAGCTGCCAACTCGTTTTCCGTAACTTTTGCTCTCGACCCAAAGGCATTTAAGCCGCGTTGTAATTATGTATTTTTTATGTACATTTCTCTCTCACTATTTCTTTTGGGTGGTACACCCTGCGGCTTCAGTAATTAAATTTGTTTTTGTCTTTCGCCCTTTCGCTTGCCAACTTCAACTAACCGTATTTATTCAGAAGGGAAATCTCTTCGCTATGCAATTTCCCAGGAATTGTAAAATAATTTCCAATGTGTTTCAAGCCAATTTAGTCTCCCATCGAATCGCATAAATCAATAAAAGAAAATACCGAAAAAATGGGTGGGAATACGCTCACATATTTGATAACCTTAGGAAAGTACTTGAAAGCAAAGGAATGGAAGCAAATAATGCAAACACAAATAGTCAGCATTATGTAAATGAAATGTTTGCCCAATGCAAACACAAAATGCGGTCGAGTAAGGAAATCTAGAACAGCAGCTCAAGGAGCAGGGCACTGGAAAAATAAATTCAATAAACCAATTACCACCCACTTTTATGTAAATAAATCAAAAGGTGCACTAATTAATTGAAAATTAGAAAAGTACTATGAATGTTACTCAAACTTTAATAATAAAAGACCAAGGGCATTGAACCTTGTATTTAATAATTAATAAAGCCTACTATTTATTATATCCAAACCATCTCTCCTCTATTGAGCAAAAAAAAAGAAAGAATTTAAATGTATTTTTTCACGTGAACATATCTTTGCCCCCAAAAATATTTTTTAAATTAATAGAACTTATAGAAAATACAATCTATCTATTATAAAATATTATTTTCTGTGTAACGAGAGGAGAAAAAAAATATTGGTGGAGCACCGTAGAAGGTTGGCTTGCATAATCAACTTCAACGGCGAGTTGAACTTCGATTTTTGCCTTTGCCAAATGAGCCAAGCAGGAAGGCAAACACAGGGCCCCTGAAGAGGGTAAAAAGGAGGAGTACGAGGCACAGAGGAAGTTGGATGTTTGTTTCAAGGATATTGTGCGTTTCAGTGTCCTGCACACGAACAAGTTGCGTGCCAAGGACAACGGCAGAAAAAGCGGCAAACCAAGTTGAACAAGCAGTCGAAGCTACCAGGAATCGATGTTTAAGGACATTAAGGATACACCTGTCGATATTTTTACAGTTTTTGGCATGCGCCTGCCCCTCAGTCCCCATATTCGGATCCATTAACCGGTTTGCCAGTTGTGCGCCAGGATCATTAAGGGGAAGACCAAGAGCAACACTTCCGTCTGTGAAACAAGTTTTTGGGAAACGGAGCCCTGAAGAGGGCAGGACAACACGACAGGACCTTCCACTATCCCTGTTGTTTTGGGCCAAAGGTAATCACCATTAAAACTCATTACCAAGAGCAACTGCACCGCACCACAACAGAACCGAAAAGGACACGCCAGAAAGGAAAAGGACACGCCATGGGAAACCAAAAACATAAACTAGGCAAAACCAAAACATGTACATAAACTAGTTAATCCTCAAGCAAAAGCTTACTGTTTGGATTAGTTGGCGTACGAGTTATTTGCCGTCCACTTGAATCATGGACACCATAAAATTGAATTCATCTAAGCTTTTCACATTTTACTTTTAATCTAGAAGTTTATCGAAAAATTGGTTGTATCGTAAATTAAAAATTATTTTGGTATAATATATATAAGAAGCCTGACATCTATAACATTTCTCCCAGACATAAGGAATGATAAATAGCCAACTCTATTTGCTTTTACTATAGGTACATTACTTTTTATGCAACATTTAATTTCAAGATTTATGATCGTAAGTTTGACTGCCGCTCTTCTTTCTCCAAAGCCCCCTGGCTTATGGCAAAACGCCTTTTGGCCATTCTTTTGACTGCTTTCTTCGGCTAAGAATTTCGAATTCCGTCTTAATCTCAAGTTTGAGCACTTTCGGGGTTGCAATTTGGCCTTCTTTTCTTCGGTGCTGCCGCAGCGGAAATAAATTTCTTGTGAGTGCAAAAAAAAAGAAATAAATTCTTGACTCTTTTATGGCCGTCTAGGGCCATTAAAAGGGGGAACAAAGAGGGGGTGGCCGGGGAGGGGAGCCCGGGGGATATAGACCTGAATAATGGCGCCTCTGGCGATGTCGAATATCGTCGTCTGCCAAATCGAGACGCGCCGGGGAGAAATTGCGCTGCAGTTGTAGTCAAAGCCAAAGACAGGCGCAGAAAAAGAGACAACCTTGAGCTAATTTGGCCATAGTCAGCACCGCGTAATCCCCTTCTACACTGGTCGAAAAAATAGGTTAGGACTTAGCTCAGTCAATACAGAAAAACTAAACTAAAACGCCTTTAGCTACATTTGATTTTACCCATATTTGTTTTTTTAGATTTTAATAAAAATGTATAGGAAAACCCACAAAAAATATTATCTTAACAAAATATAATGATTTTTTATATAAGGTTTTAGAGGCATTGAATTCTCTAGTCCAAGCATATAATTTATAAATTTTTTTATCATTTTTATGGTGTAGGTTTTTAAGGGAAATATTTTCTTAAGTGATCTTTTTTGCTCTTCTTTCCAGAAGGCCGCCGCCGGGGCCAGACAGCATTCCGCTCATCTCACCATGACAGAAGCCGTCTCCGGCGTCGCCTCCGCCGTCGCTTCAGTTGCTCCTGTTAAGTGGGGCACCGTCACAAGGCAGACGCCCCAAAAATAGACCCCTCAGTCAAGGGGAGGTGGTGCAGGGGGAGCAGGAGTCAAAGGAGGAGGAGGAGGAGGAGAAGCAGGAGGAGATGCCGCCCAGTACCGTTCTGCAAATGCCGCCGGCTCCGTCCTCGTCGAAATCCGGCCTGGTGCTGGGCGTCTGCTGTGACCAGCTGATGGCATTGCAGTCAGTGCAGCGGGCATCCGGAGTGGCAGCATCTAAAGGTTCCCCGGATTGGGGGAGCCACAAGGCGAAACATCTTGAGGGGGCCACCGCTTCCAAGTGGGTTCCACCCTTTTTCATTATCCTCGTTTCGCTCTTGGAGGTGAGTAGACCCACATTGGGCGCCAAATGTGACCGCTTTTTAATGCGATTACCCTCAAGGGTTGATTGAGGGTCATAAAAGCCACATTTGGGGGTGGCCTTTATTTGGGGATGGCGATGGGGTAAGGTTGCCATGACATCGCATATAAAAGCACAACATTATGGCCACATTCTGGTTCGGTTTAATTGTTGGCATGTACAAGTTGCACAGCAACCCTTGGCATATCCAACATATTGGATTTGGCTTGCACCTAACCCCTGATCTTTTGTGTCTGATGACTGTCTAAGCAATTACTTATTATACGATGAGTCCTCAATCTTTGAGTTTTAGTTTTTATTACTTTTTCAAGGGTAACCTAGCTTTACAGAGACTCGAAAAAAATAAGTCTGATATTTCTTTTTTAAGACTTTGGGAAGGAATGAGTATTAATTTTGGTCCAATAGGTTCTTAAAAATGTTTACAAAGGAGAGCATAAAGAAGTAATTCTTTAAATTACTTAGCAAGGAAATAGACTTATGAACCCCTTCTTAATTCCATTCTATCTTAAATTAAACAAAAAATAATAATCTTACATCTTAAGCACTTATCTTTAGTATTATTAGATGCTGCTTTAGTCCAGTTTTCAGTACTTTTCTTAACCCGACATTTAAGTATTTGGAGCGGCGATGCGCAGCATCTTGTAGTCACGTCTGCCGCTCGTTTTGTATCTCAACTTAAATGAGATGGCCAACGAAGAGGGTTGTTTGTTTGGCCATAACAGAGATGCTGTATCATATTTCAGCCCCAGCCCCCAGATAAAAGACCCCCAAGAATTCCTTATATTTCTGCCACCCATCTCAGATCTGGTCGAGCAATTGACTTTTGAGGCAAACAAATTGCCGACAGGGCCACACACACGGAATACGACTTGGACCCTCACTCCCAGTCCAATGCATTTGTAAATGGAAGTTGGCTTCCGGTTGAAGGATATACGAGTAGCATAAAGGGGGGAAAAGGGGGAAAGGGGGACTTGGGATAGAAGAAGGGATACAGAGTGCGTGCGAAAAATCCAACACGTCTACGATTTGTTTTCCGCGTCTGGCTTTTTGCTCACCACACAGACTGGACGCCGCCAGGCCACAAAAAAGGGGAGAAAGGGGGAATGGGGAGGGAATAATGGGGAATAGGGAGTGAAAAAGGGAAGAAATGGAAACCCAGGGGTTGGGGGGAATTGATGGCGACGTCTCGTCGCTGTCTGCTGGCAGTCTGCGCCTTTGGGGGTTGCTTTGTCCACCCCCCCTCCTCAAAGCTTTCTGTCTGTTCGGGTTTGATGATTTTATTGCCGCCTTCTTGGCCTCAAGTGCGTTTGGGGGTTCCCCCAAAAAGCAATGCTTTTGAAGTGGTTCGGAACTAGTTTGGAATAAAAAAAGATTTATGGAATAGGTTGTTTCGCTTAAAAACTATTCCAATAAACAGTTAACTGTCTCATGCCAGTTTTTCCTCTAAACTTATTTTGATTGTAGATTGTTTTAAGTACAAATAAATGTGTTTTCACATTTTCAATAAATGTGTTTTCTTATCACTCATTCAATTTATTTTTAATCCCGCTTTTACATCCCTAAATCCCCAGATCCTCGTGTTTCTATGGGTGAATGCAGATCCGCCCGAGGACTCGCTGCTGGTGTATCGTCCTGACCAGCGCCTCCAGCTGTGGAGATTCTTCAGCTATGCCCTGCTCCATGCTAGTTGGCTCCACCTGGGATACAATGTGCTCACCCAGCTGCTATTCGGAGTACCCTTGGAGTTGGTACATGGATCATTGAGGACGGGGGTCATCTATTTGGCCGGAGTTTTGGCTGGATCTTTGGGAACTTCTGTGGTGGACTCGGAGGTTTATCTGGTGGGTGCCAGTGGCGGGGTCTATGCATTGCTGGCCGCTCAACTAGCCAGTCTGTTGCTTAATTTCGGCCAGATGCGACATGGAGTTGTACAGCTTTTGGCTGTGATTGCTTTTGGTGAGTTAACTATTTATCTGTGGAATTTTCTTTTGCAATATAACTATTTTTGACAGCTAAAAGGCTTTACCTCTAGTTATTGTAATTTATCTATTACCATAATATAGAATTTATTTTTATTTTTATTATCCCCAGTCTTCTGCGATTTAGGCTACGCTTTGTACTCTCGGGAACTGGCAGTGCAGCATTTACAGACGCGACCCTCGGTCTCTTATATCGCCCACATGACCGGAGCTCTGGCCGGGATCAGTGTGGGTTTGTTGCTCCTCCGGCAGCTGGATGGTGAGCTACGACCACGCCCCCTTCGCTGGCTGGCCCTGGGCGTATGGTGCCTATTCAGCGCCTTCGGAATCGCCTTCAACCTGGTCAACACGATCACGGCCCAGTTGCTGGCGGAGGAAGAGGGTCAGGTGATCAGGCAGCACCTATTGAATGACCTCGGAATGGGATGATCCGAGACAGAAGCAAAAAGACTGCATCCCGCTCATATGTCTCCTCTTATGTATTAGTCTAGTCACTAGTCGGTAAGACTTTCCCCAGGACAGTGTGCTCAAAAGACATATCTATCGGATATCCTGGCTCCCACTTCAAGAGGGGATCGCTCAAAATACTCTTAGCTCGTAAGTCCCAACATTTATCTTATGCCAATGCCAAAGGAGTGGAGATGGGCCTTTCAAGAACTGAGCCTGGCTCACATCAAAGACTTAGGATCGGGTTTGGGTTGCTATCTAATTGATGGACTCCTCCATTGAGTTGCCTATTTAGTTTTAATGCCAAACCATAGCTTAAAGACATACTATATATCCAAATCAAATTATTAAAAGAATTTCCAAACGAGAATTCTAACTCAATAAATTACCAAACTGAAGAGCACTTTTAAATGTTTGTATTTTGTGGATTTTTAGTGTTTTCCCTGATAAAAGTCATGTAGCAATGGAAATAAACATGTGTAAAGTTTGGCATCAAGCCCACGGAAAACCACTTCATTTGAATTCCAATCGGAGGTAAAAACTGCCCCAAAATGCGATGCTAATTCCCCAATCAGCTAAAACGGCTGCAATCAATAGACCAACATTTTCAGAGACGGTGCCAGAAATTAATAACAAACAAAAACAGAAACTAGCCATAAGCTTTGGACATTGTTCTGTTCTGGCAATTGCCCCATCGTGTGGTGGCCCCATTAGCAGTGGTGGAAAGAGGGGTAGAGGGGGTCACTGTTTTGGTTTTGGATTTCGCATTGAATGAAAATGAAATTGTAAACTTGTATTCGATGTTTTGGTAATTCAATAGCTGCAAGCTACGCTTGTGACTCCCCAATTGCCAACCACAGCACCACCCAAACCGTGCGCATTTTGATGAGACATTGATGGTTCAATCGAACATTCGACCCACCCAGCAAGTTGAGCCAATTTAGCAAGCCATTTGCGATTCCTCAATCGCAGATCGACGAGGGAGAACGCGGGGGATCTGTGATCTCGGAGGAGCATAGAGGATCACCTCGAGTTCTCGTTAAGTCGTCACTAGTTGCATCGATTCGAATCACCTGGTATCCAGTATCGAGTATCGCACTGCGTCCAACTCAATTGACAGTTGACAACAAATATTTGTGACATTAAAAGCGGCTGCTCGGAGATGCGAACCTTCTGGGGTTCCTCAATGAAAAACACATCTTAAGAGGTTTAAGCTACATCAAGATAGTGCACTCCGAAAAATGGGAATTAATTTTTAAGGTAAACTAAAAGTATAAGGTAAATAATCTAAATTACAGAAATTGTTTTCTTGATAGAAATTGTGTGAGGAAATAAATGATTAAATAATAACAACATTTTATTTATCATTTTAATGAAACAAAAGAATTTGATTTATTAATATATACTTTTAAATATTTTGGGTTAAAAAACAGAAGTGGATGTCATTTCTTTTCATAAAGTGATATTCTCTACCATCAAATGGAATTACTTTTAAAAGTCATAAAAAGAAAACAACAAAGTTTTTCTGAAATGAAGTACTTAAATTTCCTGCTTTATTCGGGTCCATATTTTTTGGAGTGTGCCACCTCCAGTTGAATTGCAGCTGAATCCTCGTCGACTTGCTCATTTCACTAATTTAATGAAGACCTTTGCGAGAAAAGCGGGTAGGGAGGTGAGCCCATTGTCTCCGTTTCTCTCACTCGAGAAGAGACGTCGACGACGACGACGAAGGAGTCTTCCCCAGATTGATGATGCGGTTTGGTCGGGCAGCTTTTAAAACTCCAGGCTCCTGCAACCCGTTCCCAATCCCCTCGTCCTGCCTTTTAGTGGCCAGGGGGCGGGACGGGATGGGCCTGCATCAATAATTTGTGTCCGCCGTTGAAAATAATTGACCAAGTTTGTCTGTTTGCGGTTGCGGCATTTAATCTACTTGCAGCTGAAGTTCCGAAAGCGACAACTGAACTGCAGCAGCTGCCATTCGGAGAAGAGGACAAGTCGACAAAAAAGCCAAGTCGCAATCCTCGGGTTCCTTCTTGGCTCCTTGGCCTGCACTTGGCGTAATTGAAATAATTTTAAGTGAAAAATCTGCATTCAAAAAATATTTCAGCGCACACACAAATGTCAGCGTCAGGCGAAATAAGGAGCACAAGAAGGAGACAAAATACAGGAGACAGGACGAATGAGAATCGAAGAATATGACTGGAAAATGTTGATCACAGAATTCCCTACATATGATTTCTATAAACCAAAAATTTGAAAAAATCTGGAAGTGCATAAATTTCTTAAAACTTTTAAAGATAATTAGTTGTATTAAAGCTTGTTATTACAAAAACATTTGTCTGCAGAATTTTCGAAGTTTAAGGCAACAAAAACTGAGTTATATCTGAGTTATATATATTTTTAACAATCTCAGACAATCTTTTCTGATAATTTCTTAATTCTCAAAAATGTTTTCCTTTAGAGATGCCACAGTATAGCAGTTTTAGTAGTCATAAGTAACTGCTATTAAATTTATGCCATTTTAAAAATGTTTTAAATAGGTACACATATTTTTAATGTATCTTTTTTTGTCCTCTTTACATAATATTATCATAATTTTTAACTTAACTTTTTTGGAACCTTTGCTAACTCTTGTTGCCAATCCATATGCCTGACCCTATAGTTCAGCGACTTTTGCAGACTCCAAAAATTTACATGCGCCAATTTGAGTGGATACGGCAAAAAAAGAGTCAACAGTTTGCAGCTTTCGCAGTCGCTTCGAACATAATCCTGGGCATTAAGGCAAATTGCAGCATCTGCCGCAGAGACAGGGGCGGGGGTAAGGAGGGGGGTCCAGGCCACAATTCGGATCGATCATTGGGGCCCACCATAATTTGCTTAATTCGACGCTCAGGCCAAATGCCGACGTCTCCAGTCTCCAGTCGCCTCCTTCCTTTTCTGGGCTTTGGAGTTCAGCACGCGGCTGCCACTCGTCGATCGACTGATGAGGATGATCCTCCCCACCTCCCAGGTACTCCAGATACTCCAGGTACCTCCTCCTCGGCCAGGTGAGGCGGCTTCTTCAGCGGCAGCCTCAATTTGCCATTGCCTGCCCTCGGGGGCAATTTGCAACTGGGTTTTTATGTGTTTTTTTTTGTTCCGAATATTTTTTGTTGGTTGCCTTACTTTTCGATTGCTGTAAGTTTTGGCCAGGTTTTAAGTGACCATCCACCCGGTATGCCATCTCTCAGTCCCCTCAAAAAAATAGACAAACACATCCCAGAATGTCACAGGTTTTTCCAACCCCCCTTTGGGGAGCACTTAAATTCGATAAACAAATGGTCGGAAAAAGAAGCAAATACAATATGCATGTCCTCCACAATCGATAACAGCTCGAATTTCCAGCATAAATATTTTTGGCAAGCAGCACAACTATGCAGCTCAACATTCGGTGTTGCAACTTTCAGTGTTCATTCATTTTATTTCCCATCCGAAGCGAAGGTCTCATGAATTTATCAACAAATATCTGCATAAAGTCTTGTTTACCATTCGCCATCAATTCTAATTCATATTCTCCTCCGGGTTTCTGTAACTATGGAAGCCAGCAAAATGGAAGTGACAGCAACTTTAACAGGGATTTCATAAACGCAGCTTGAGAAATAAAACATATGGGGATGAATTGACAGTTGGGCGAAAGAAATGCAGGAGTAAAACAATTTTATCACATTTAAGACAATGTTTACAGCCTTTGGCTCAAAGTTAAATGTAATTTTAAGGTTGATAATAATTAATTTTAATTAAATTCAATATAAATTTGCAAGCATCTAAAGGACAAACTATGACAAATTATCAAACATAAATGGTGGGTATTGGAGTAATGTAGACTTACTTACTTTCTCCCAATCACTTCACCCTACAACCCGAGGGAACTATAAGCTCGAGTTAATTCCATTGATCCCGATCTCATTGCCATCTCGGGGGAGAGACTCATTAAATCTCAGCCTCGCCGCTGGCTCATAATTCAGCTCAATATAAATCTGTTAACAAAACGCTTAATCCGCTTTGTGCGCTTTATTTATGGCCATTTGATGGCGCATTATCGCATCAGGCACATGGCACCCGTCAGGGCTGGAATAGCCTCCTCTTGGATCCCCATCCCCAATCTCCATCCCATCCCCAATCCTTCAGCTGGCGCGCCTCATAATTGGATTCGTCACAGCAACCCCTTGTAGCTCCACCGATATCTTCCGGATCCCAAAGGCTGGGCCATAAATCGCGGGCTGCTTGAAATGCAAATTTTCGGGACTGCAGCTTGTTGAAGTCGCAGTTTGCTGGAGTATCATCGGCAGGGCATCAAAGTGGCAGCAAATGTTTCGCCTGCTGCTGCTCTGGCTGCCCAATTAACGCCATCGAAAAGAAGCTGGAGAGGAATCTGGTGGAGCAGAGGAGCAAAGGAGTAGGAAGCCGATTCGGAGCAGCAGCAATCAGAGTTCACTTGAACACCTCGCAATTAAGCTCAGCGAAAAAGTGCGTGGCTCAGTGCGGGTGGAGTGAAAACAAGAAATCCAACACGAAGCGGTTCGGTTCCATGTTCAGCCTCTCGCTGGCTGCTTGTCGATGCCCAACAAAGGATAATCCAGACTGGCGGCTCCTCCGCCCCGGACTGCACCCACTTTGGTCACCAAAAGTCACTGACGGTGTCAGTTGACAACAACTGCTAAACATTCAACAGCGAGAAAACAACCCACGCAGCAAATAGATGGGTTTAAACCGAAGGTTTAATGCCCTGGCTGCAAAGATGATGATATGGTAAGAATCAGTTATCTAATTTCAACATGCCTATCATATTAATATTAATATATTTCATATATTCTTTCCTATATTCAACTTTCATATATTCAACATGCCCATATTATTAATATTAATATATTTCATATATTCTTTATGCTATTTGTAGTATTTTATCATATTATGTTATTTTAAGTATACATTTTTCAATTCGAAAAACAAGATGAATATAGCTATTACACTAATATATTAATGTACTTTTTTAACAGGTTAATAAACCTCACTGAACAGATTGACCTGTTTAGCCCAATAATATTATTTATTTTAATAGTTTTGATACACATATTTTAAATAGTAAATATTTCAATAATATAAGAGGTTAGTAATAATATATCTTTAGGTTTTGATACACATATATTATATAGTAAAAGAAAACCCTACTTTTTCCATGAACTCTTCCTTTTAGTGAATTACTATATCCTACGATCCACACCCCGCCGAGGCAGCCAAAGCAGGCGGGAATTGCACAACACTTGGCCATTTGCGATGTGGATTAAGTGGTTTACTTGCCAGGGATCCTGGCCAAGAACAGGCGACGCGCTTGTTACCCCCGATGCGCATCTAATGCGACTCAAATCCTGCAGCCAAAACAATTGCCCCTCGCAATCTATCGAGGGAATTCGGTTTGCATTAATTAAGCGCACTTAAGTGGCCAAGTACCTGTGCTCCGTGTCCGACTGTCTGGACCAGGCCAATTAACTTTCGCCCGGCGAGGTGAACAGTTCCTGGAGCATCCCACAATCAATTAGTTCCGCCCTGCACTATCTCCTCCTTTGAACACTTAAGAAAAAAGTCAATGCGAGAAATGAAAATCGTTGCGAAAAGTGGCAATAAATTATGTCTGCGGTGGCGTCCGCCAGTTGATTGAAATCCTCTCAACCTCCTTCTCCTTTTTCCAACTCCGTCTGATCGCTCGGAATTAAGTTCTGTTAACCCGGCGAAAACAACAATTGCTGAAATGGACGCAGACGGCTGCAGGTATGCAAAAGAGCAATATTTCAGAAAATGATGAGTTGCAGATGACGCTGCGCAGGGACCGCAGAATCAACAGATGCGGAGTATTCACGTCTTCGATGGTCCAGAGTGAAGGGAAAAAGTCTGTGAATAGACAGTGGAAACTTCACTAACTTCCGACTGGCACAACAATCTTGTCGATGGCACAGTGGTGCTGGT
This sequence comes from Drosophila rhopaloa, assembly GCF_018152115.1. Taxonomy (NCBI): domain Eukaryota; kingdom Metazoa; phylum Arthropoda; class Insecta; order Diptera; family Drosophilidae; genus Drosophila; species Drosophila rhopaloa. The sequence continues at coordinate 12,987,180 of NW_025335043.1, forward strand.
TAAATATAATACAATAATTTATATAATTATTCCTTTAAATTAAATTAAATGTCTTCCTTACTTATCAATAAAGTAAGGTATAAAGTATTTAATAACAAATGTGTAATAAGTAAAAGTAGTCTTCATTTTCAAACTGATGATTAATTTAGTGTGCAAAATATAGACAACAAAACCAAGTTAATCTTGTTAACCAAAAATATGTATTAACAATTTAAACCTGTTAGAAGTCTAAAAACCAATTACTCTTGCTTTTACTCCATAGTCCCGTGACTCATCTGGCATGTGGTGGATCCAACTCCTGGCCTCCAGTTCCTCCTGCCCCCTTTATATGCTCCTCCATCTCGACTGCTGTTGGTGCATTGTTTACTCCGCACAGACCAAAACAAAAATGCAGCCATGGACTGACTGGCCCAGACATCCGAGTAACTCAGGCGAGGAGGAGGAAAAGCGAGGTTGGGGCTGCTGTGGTTTCTCTGCTGGCGGGGAGCGAAGCTAAATTTTATGGATTTATTGAAAATTGAACGCACTTGAACTGCTGGGTGAGGGGAGTGAAGCTGGAGCTGCATCTGCCCGCCTGCCTGTCTGCGAAAGAGGCTTGTTTGGAAAACAAATAGACGAACTCCTCTAGGAGGTGCAACATAGCCAAGGAGATGGTTCCAGAAACAGGAACGGAGTGGGCCAGATGGGGGTTTAGTAATACTTTCTTTGAAAATTAAATGGATAGTTTGCCATAAACACCTTATCATAGTTTTATTTAGAATTTCTAATATTTCAATTGACAAATTTAAACTCATTTTAAATCAATGCCAATATAGAATATCTCAATTTTATCGTTGAGAAATCAGATCTCTGCTATAATCATTAAACCGCACCTGATTTTGGAAAACTTGCGACTGCCACGCGTTTCGTTGTGTACTGCATTTTGTTTGTTTGGTTTCTGGTGTGGCTTGCCTCAAGTTTTTGGTGTTTTGTTTATGGAAACGCGTGCGGTCAACAACAGCAGCAATATTAAGACGGGAAAATTAACACATGAAAAGTTGGCTAATAAATGGGGTTGCAAGTTTGCATCCAATATCAGACCGATCATCTCTCTGCTGGATTATCAACAGAGATAGTTGCTTAGTTTTTTCAGAAATATTAGTTAACATTTTCAAGTATAAGATTACACTTTAGCTTGTGAGTAATTTCTTTGAGAAGCCTGTTAAATAAGATATTACCATTAAATGCTAAAACAATTAATATGGTCATTGGCTGGCCAATAAAGCAACAAAAGTTGTAGATCAGACGGCGACAGCCCAAGAAATAATGGGATGCATCCCAGCTAAATTGGCGCCCGGGAGAGAACTAGTTTGGTGTTCAGGTCGGGCCGGTTCTCGATTTGATTTAGTTGATTTGGCTGTCCGGGACCAGAGTTATACACAGATCCTACACACACCTCCGAGGTCGCCCACACAGTTTCCCAGGATGTCGCAGACGTCTTCTTCGTTGGAGTCGAGGAATGCGAATGGAGGGACGCCACCCAGCCCAGCCAGCCACGTGGACAGTCCCCACTGTACCGGTCCCTCTGGTATCCCTAGGTTTTGCTACTCCCTATCATGCACTCGATGTGTGACAACAAACAAAACACTTTGCGAATCGCTTTCATCTGCTCGAAAATAAACCAAATTCCAAGAAACATTCATTCTTTGTTTTGAGAATAACGTACGAGAGCTCTTTGGGTATTTGGCTCGGAAAACGTGTTGAAAATCGCCCACGCGAAATGGGGAGTGGCGTGACCGATTGGCGCCCGGCGATTCTCAAAACGATTTAAATCCAAAAACATTTTCCCCACCAGGCCAGACCAGACCAGACAGGTGGCCATAATGCAGAGACCCCCTAAAGTGTCCCATAAATTCATTAATTTGTCGCGCGTTTTTTTTCACACTCGCATTCGCCATAAAATATTTGTCAGCTTTACGATGGCTTTAATTCTACCGTCGACGCATTAAAAACTAATGCAGGATAATTAATACGAATAAATTCTGGGAATTGTGAAAAGCGAGGGGGGAAGAGGGAGGAGGAAGGTGCACCCAGCCGATCCTCATGAATGTCGTTATGGATGTTTGGGCATTTAAATTTAGCATTTTAACCACGACGGGGCGACGATCAGCATCAGCCCACTGAACGAGAATGGGACGAGAATGAATCAGCCCGAAATAGAAACTGAAATGAAGCGGCGGCAGTGGCAGCAGCACGATATTTATAGAGATACCCTTATTGGCAGGAGTATGATCAGCGAAGTTGGTAAGGCTGCTAAAAAATAAGTATATGACTAGCACAGCACTAAGTTTTTATTGGCCTTTAATAATAAATAAAAACATAAACACATAAACGATATTAATTAAGTTTAATTGCATCTCATAAAAAATAACCATCTGTTAATATTGATTTGAAAATCGTATGTGATTAAATTGTAATGTAATTGTCATTAGCTACATGTTAATATATTGCATTTTAGATACAGCATTAAACTTTCTCACTCAATAAATATAGCAAACAAATGAGACATGCATTTAGTAATATATTATGTTAACATGTTAATGCAAAATCACAATAAATTACCGTCTGTGTAGAGCATTCAAACTTTCTCAGTTTTGAAAAACCAAAATAAATCTTGTTTTATATATACAAAATCGTACGATATCTCAGACAGATGCGTTCTGCCCACCTCCCCCATTTGGCCAATCTATTTTGGTGGTCCGCGCGACAAAAGCCAAAAGCGAAACAATTTGCAAATGTTTGGACCAGTCTGTTGTGGGTCTGATAAGATGGCGGGGAGGAGGAGGGGCTAGATCAAGTGGGGGCCCTATTTAGTCCATCAGTCAGTCAGTCAATCAGTCAATCAGTCAGTCAATCAGCGGCCCACACCTACCAATGTTTCTTGGCCAGATTGTCACTTGGCTGTCCCATTAGCCGCCACACTTTGGGTCACCGGCCCATAACGGCGTCTTACGTTTTCGGGGGGATTTTTTTTTTTGGGTGGGAGGGAATTCCGTGGGCGGCCGGCTAATCCCACCTTTTAGGGCCTAAGCAGCTTCTTTTTGCGCGCCTGCAAATTTATGCAAATTGCTGATTGAATTCAAATTTTCGAACTCGAAATTCTCGCGACGACAAATATGGCAACACGCCTTGCCTACGAAATTAATTCGGTTTGCGAGTCGCCAAAGATAGCGACCAAGCGACAGCGGAGACGCCATGAATCAAAAATTGTATAAATCGTATCAAGATCTTGGCGAGAGTCAAGGTCTTTTCGCCGTGGCCACGGCCCACATCTTGAGCTTTGGACGGCCAGGGGGGAGTTCGGGGGAGCAAAGGTAGTCCGCTGGCATAATTAACATGCGCCAGAGATGCCAACGACTTGTCAGCCGGGAAAAAAAGCAGAATAGGTCCCAGCAAACAAAGGCAGAAACGCCAGCACGAAATTCCCTCGCTGGTGGGTGTCTTGAAATAATCCCCACCAATGGATCCACTTCTTTTTTTTTTGGTTTCCTTGGGTATTTCGTATTTCAGTTTCGGTTACATTGCACTTGCCCCATGCAGGGATTATAGGTCTTACCCCTGGAGGAGATCTGCAGATCAGCCAATGCCTGAGTTATTTTATGATTTCATGAACAGTTTATAGCTGTGAGTTTAACATAAACAATGATGCAAACGAACTCTGATCAAACCAAATATATTTTAATTGCTGTTAAATTTGTCATGTGGGAACTGCTGTACTTTCACTAAATATTCTTATTCTCGGAATTATTCTACGTGACATTATTCTACCTAAAAGTCCGCCACTTCTTAATGATATTCTTTCCCATGTTAACTTGACTATCTGTCTATCCACTTCTTTCCCCTTTTAGCCCATCTAAAAACACCGTTTAGAAGAAAAAAAAAAAAGAAAAAACTCTCTCTAATTGCCGACCTTTTCGCAGACGAACTTTCCTCATAATCGCGACAGGCGGTCGTGTCCAGTCTTTTGGCCATTTCATTTGGCCCGTTGCAGAAACCGCTCACTTTCGGTTAACAAATCTCCGACTGACCTCGATGCAGGCCACACACACGCGCTCCACGCACGTAAAAGGGCTGGGAAAATAGAAAGAACTTTTGCGCTTTTCATTAATAAAGTGCCGCAGTCCGTCTGTGCCAGTAACACATATATTACATAGTAAAAGACCAGGCCAGCGGGCAAGTAATCAAGTGAGTTGTATACCTTCTACCAGCGCGAGAGTTACGCGGAGTAACCAGTTCCGTTTTATGACTTGGTCCGTCCGTAGATGGCCGTCGGTGCGGGCGGCTAATGAAAAGAAATGAAGTCCGAGTCCGAAGAGCGAAGACCAGTTGCAGTTTAATGGCTGGGGCAGAGGAAGTGGTCAAAACGTGAAAAGATTGGGCAACGGCAACATTGCAGCTCCCCGCTTTTGGCTGCTGGCTATGATTTTCCCTCACTTTATGGGCCGCATTTTCGGGGAAATGCTGCAAGTCCAAGAGCAATAACTCCGACATGGCTGTCACTTTTGTCGCTTCATTGCGGAAACCATTCAAACGAAATTTTCCTCATCGTGCGACAAATTTTGGACACCCAAGTGGAGAGGAAGCCAGCTCTAAACGGCGATTACCGGCGGGTTCAGGTGAGGTGAGAGCCACGCTGATGACAGAACCGAAATAACTTTATTTTACGACTGCTACATGTGGAAGTTCCGAATTTATGTGGAAATAAAACACGACACATCACGGACAGATACAAATAAATACAACTAGCGACAGTTTATTAATTATGATAGAAAGCCCCATGCTCTAATCCCTTCAAACGAGCGATGGCGCCACGAGGCCTAAGCTCCCCAAAATCCCTCGGTGGAAATTCGGGAAATGTTTGCCCAAAAACGAGCCAAAGGCGGAAATTGATTTATAGGAAAGCTGAAGGCTATCCTAACTTTTCGACACTAAGAAAAACAAAAGAAGCTGCTAAGACTATCCTAAGCTTTTCATCATCTGTGATCAATGAGTAAAATGTTGCAAGGTCATAGAACGGCTGAAAGAGGCAACAGTGAATTGAAAAGTCTGAAATAAACTTCGCTATAAAAACAAAATGCATTCTTTGCAAGTTGTATATAACTTTTCTCCAAGTGCACACCAATGCAAGCTTATAGATCTTCCAAGAAATGCTAGAGATACATTTCCGCTTTCGGACAACTTCAAAAGACCTACCGCTTTGCTCCTCCTATATCACCCTCTGATAAGCAGCGACAATTGCTATGCTGAGGCTGCTGCCACTGAACATCCCACGAGGCCAGCCGAAAATAGAAAAGCAAAGCCACGGTACGGCCAATAAACCTCAAATTATATGTGCTATATGTGCTTTATATATAGAGTAGCGGCGACACATTAAAACAAATTGAAATTACCAAATGCATCTATGAAATTTATCGCTCGACACCCAGACTGACTAAAAAGATACAATGAAAACGGCAGCGCCAGGAGGCGGAGGGGCGAGGAATTAATTTATGGACATCAATCTCAATACCGCAGTATCCAACAAGCCCATTGCCCCTCATCCCCATTCGTCTGCTCCTCCGAAATTTGTGTGTTTGTTGTTTCGGGTTGAAAATTTATTTTTAATATTTTTTCGTAGCGATTTTTCGTCTGCATTCGCCGCCCGTTGCCATTGTGGGCGGCCAAGCCCGATTCGAAAACACAATAAATTAAGAATATTTATTTGTTTGCGGTAATTGTGCGAATAATTGATGATTATGTGCCTCATTCCCAGCCACTGGAGTCCGTCGAGTCGTGGGCATCGACGAATGCAACTGGCAGTGCCGAGTGTTGAATGGTTTTTAATTAATTCCGAAAAAGGTTATATGAAGTTGACCCCTCATTACAGTAAATTTTAAAAGCTGTGCGGGAATCCCACGAGGAGCAGATTTTAAATTGAATGTCGACAGGTGTAAGCCTAAGGAACAAGAACACTGACACAGATCCTATAGCTCTCGAGACAGCTAGTCCAGAAACTCTGCCGGCATCCCCACCACATCCCATATTGTCTAGTGGTTAGGATATCCGGCTCTCACCCGGAAGGCCCGGGTTCAATTCCCGGTATGGGAAATACATGGCTAAACCTTTTTTTTTACGAAGTAATAGGCAACGACTAATAACTTAAAGAATTATGTAGAAATTAAGGATTTTATTGTACTTTGATATTTAAGTTTCTTTAAAATTTTTTAGAATTTTTTTTGTCGTTAGCCAACACTGATTATCTGAAGACATTAAGTCCCATATTGTCTAGTGGTTAGGATATCCGGCTCTCACCCGGAAGGCCCGGGTTCAATTCCCGGTATGGGAAATATATGGCTAAACCTTTTTTTTACGAAGTAATAGGGAACGACTAATAACTCAAAGAATTATGTAGAAATTAAGGATTTTATTGTACTTTGATATTTAAGTTTCTTTAAAATTTTTTAGAATTTTTTTTGTCGTTAGCCAACACTGATTATCTGAAGACATTAAGTCCCATATTGTCTAGTGGTTAGGATATCCGGCTCTCACCCGGAAGGCCCGGGTTCAATTCCCGGTATGGGAAATATGGAATATATACATTTTTTGTATGTATCTATATTCTTAATCAGCATCACCAGACGAGTAGATCTAGACATGTCCGTCTGGTCGTTTATCCGTCCATCTCTACGCAAACTATATAGTCCTTCAGTTTTAAATCTATTTGTGGATGAAACTTTGGGAAAAGTCTTTATTCCGTTGCAGACCTATAGGAAAGACCCTGATCGGCCTACTAAGGAACCATCGGAAAGAAGGGAAATAAAATGTATAACTTTGTTGTTTCTTAACATAAATTCTGAGATATTGTTATTTTTGAACGATTTTTGAATGACTATTTGATCTTTATAAAAATCGGACGACTGTATCAAATAATTCTAACACCTGCAAGAGTATATAAAATAAATATCATTAGGACACTTATCTTTCCAAAACTTATTTTTAAATGTTGTACTAAAAATATCTACATCGTTTTGCAACACTGATTATACAAGAAACTTAAGTCCCATATTGTCTAGTGGTTAGGATATCCGGCTCTCACCCGGAAGGCCCGGGTTCAATTCCCGGTATGGGAAATATGGAATTAATATCTTTTTTTGAAAGGACTGATTGGCCTATTAAGAAACAATCGTTGCTTCCTCACATACCATTTCTTCTTTATAAAATTGGTCGAAAAATTCATTGTTTTAACAGCTGCAAGGGTACATAAAATATATAATATATATCATTAGGCCACTTTTCTTTCAAAAACTTTTTTTAAATGTTGTACTAATAATATCTACATCGTTTTGCAACACTGATAATACGACAATTTTAAGTCCCATATTGTCTAGTGGTTAGGATATCCGGCTCTCACCCGGAAGGCCCGGGTTCAATTCCCGGTATGGGAAATATGGTTACATACTTTTTTTTTTAATTCAAAATATTTAGAAACTTTCTTATGAAAAAAATTCTAGCTCGCCTCAGGTTTCTTTGACCTTTCTGTCGCTTATAGCTATATAAAATACATACATTATTTTGTGGGTGATAATGTACAAATTAAAGGACCGAATGAATAGAAAGGCTGAAAAGCATGATAGAACACGAAGGAGTGCTCTAAAATACCCGTCTGAAGTCGACGAGGATTTTTCAGTGACCCAGACTAATAAAGGAGTTTTTAATTCATATAAGAATTCTTCTACCAACACCCCAGGGCTGGTACAAAGAAATATCAACTTTGAGCCGGATCAAGAGCCAGAGTACCGAAAATGTCGAAACCCAAGTCCCGAGGGAGACGCTCCCATTTATCGTTTGAATCCACCAGAGGATCCAAGGGATCCTCAACCGGAATGTAATTTTGCAGAAAATGGCCAAATAACACCTTCGAAATGTCGAGGAAATTCTTTGCTTTATTTTATCGCAGGATATGTCGTTGGAATATTATTGGTACTGATCTGGTACTACAAAAATCCTCAAAGGGCAAGCAGTGATCTAAATCTCAAATGGATTTTTATTGTGGTGCTCTTTCTTGTATTGTTGATATTGGTTCAAAGACGTCCAGCTAGGTGGGTTGGCTTAAGAACGCTTTTAAATAGCTATTGATTTCTTTTTTGCAGATGCATTGCCGCTCTATGCTTTTCAAGCTTGCCTAGTTACCAATTTCGAGCGGTGATTATTGCCTTAGCTCTCTTAATGGCTTGTTTGGGACCCGTAAAAAATATAATTCACAACATCTGCATTTTGGCGAACACTCTATACTGCGGGCAAAATGTACTTATTCTGGCTTTGAGGCTAATGCAACGTATTATATATGATCCATCTCATTCTGTGGAAGAGTCGTTTCAAGGAACGCTGACTGATGTGCGCAAGCTCATGAACAAATTAAATAAGCTTCTGATAAATCTGGAGAGACCCATCGCTAAGATACGTTAGTATTTAATTGCTTTCTTGGTTTCATTTAAAGAAGTTTGTTTTCCTTAGACGACACTTATAAGATATGTGTAGATTGGCTGGGCCTGCAGAAGGATCACTTTGACTACAAGATGGGTACTCCCTATAATCGCTGCATGAAAGCAGGAAACTTAAGTATTACACAGTGCCAAAGTGAATTTGGCGAAGAAACAAAAGACTGTTGTAACAAGGAACTCTTTAATTGGTTCTGTGTTAGTCTTAATACTCTGAAAACCTTTTTTAACGACAATCTTCAATGGACTCAAGTGGTTATTGAGGAAATATTTCAACGTGGGTTTAGAAACACATTAAAAACTGATTACAACTTTAAATTTTTACAGGTTTGCAGTTATGCTTTCTTAAAATCCGATTTATTTTTATAACGACGATTAGTTTTGATCATAGTTTGAAATTTAATTCCACGAGCTTACTAACCAATACCAAAGATCATTTACACGAACAGGATATAAACCAGCATTTGGAGTCGCAGAGGCTTAAGTTCTTTTTCGTTTCCCTTTGGCTTGACTTGATTATCTTTATTCTTCTGCTCACGGTTATCCTCCAATCCGTGTATTTTTGGTTTCGCTTCCTGGCGAATGGAAACTTTGAAAATGTCTATATAACGAAAGATTTCGAAAGCTTTGATGAGCAACACTATCAAGTAAAAGAAGTGAGGGCCTTACCCTTGAGCAATTGTGAAGAGAATCAATATGTGAAGGTAAATTTTAAACTTATATATATATAAATATATTTATTTACAGTTTTTCATATTAATCTTAAGATAAGCTCGATGCGACTTCTGCCCCAAGAGATCTCTGTAATGTATCGCTCCTGTGTTTTTCTGATAATCACAGGAATCCAGCTTTTCTGTATATGCTTTGTGGACTATAGTCTTTATAGTTTACTGATGTTGATGTCCTTTCATGGCCATATGACTGCTGATCTAAAACGTAAGGTTAAACCTTGCCAAATATTTTTTTAAAATATTTATTCCACAGCTACCGCTTACAAGAAAATTGTTATTAAAGGCGGAGGTAAAATTGGTGACATTCTACGAGAGCTTATTCACGCATTTGAGCCGAGAACCTCTAAAATGAATACCCGAAGATGTCTTCCAGTCCCAGGGAAGCCAAAATACATCCGATATTTATGGATCTTTTTGCTATATTTATTAGCCTGGCTTATGGTGTTTTGGGAGCCATATGGTCTCCGTCAAAGACACCGTATTATGGCATATTTTTATCCAGAGGAATCAAGTCGAAGAGCTCAGGACTTGCACTATACCATACTGAAGGAAAGAAGTGAGAAGTTTTTAGAGATATTACAAATTGACCCATTACTTGTTTTTTAGAAACTGTATTTAATTCTAGGTGCCAGCGAGCTCGTTTATTAAACGCTTTTATTTATAACAAAGGAATTTTATCCAGCATAGGCTGGTGGAATTCTCGTCAAAAATGGTAAGCTCTTAACTACATAATGTCAAAGAATTACTGATATTCAATTCTTCCAGGTGTTTTAGTGGTTTCCGAGGAACTTTGATTGGTCAATCGTGCACTATTTGCAGTAAACAGCTTACCAGGTTAGTTGGTTAAACTTTATAAAAAGTTACTTTAATCATATTTATTTTCTGCAGATCCGATAATGTTCCTTGTGATTTGCCAACCTGTAATGGAATCTACTGTAGGATGTGCTTTCAAGAGTGCAACAATTTGTGTATCTTGTGCAGCTCCCGATACGACAGTGATATTTTGGAATTTGGGTAATTAAAAGATATATAGATTTCCAGCCAGTTATTATTTTTTCCCGTTGCAATAGACACTATTCTGACGATTCCAATGAAGACGAGATAAGAAAGCATAGAGATTAAATCTGAAAATGATTCATCAGAAGATATTTATATTTAGACAGGACCTCTGAAAGTAGAATAATAACAGCTGTCACCTGCGTTATCAAGTCCCATATTGTCTAGTGGTTAGGATATCCGGCTCTCACCCGGAAGGCCCGGGTTCAATTCCCGGTATGGGAAACACTTGTGTGGACATTTTTTTTAAAAATTAAACCCAGTTTTTTTATTTTTCCCAAATGTATTTTCTACCACTTAATTTTAATTATAAACTGTTTAAATGTTTTAATTATGTTATTTATTTAATTTTGAAAAACCATTTCCTAACACAAATAATAGAGGGAAAACATTCATCCTAAAACAATTCCAGTTGTTTGGAAAATAATAAACTTATGTTTTTATTTTTGAAATCAAGAAAAGGAATAGCAAATCAAATAAATAGAACGTTACACTTACAAACACTAACTAGCCGTGCCGAATTTCAAGTCCCATATTGTCTAGTGGTTAGGATATCCGGCTCTCACCCGGAAGGCCCGGGTTCAATTCCCGGTATGGGAAACTGTCGTGGACTTCTTTTTTTATTTTTGCTATTACTTATTTTGTTGTATCTTTGGTATCTATAAAAAGTTTTAAATACCAATAAGTTGTCTTATGTACGTATATAGTATATCCATTATTTCACGAATTAAAAGTTTCTTTAAAATAAAAATACTTTATCCTTTCTTTGTATACGTTACATTATTTTTTGTATTCTTAATCGAATTCCATTGAGTTCTCAAATTCTTCTACCTATTGGCTGGCCCAAAGTTTTCTTTTAATTTGCAGAGGAATAAACTGTGTTTTCTTATTATTATATGCCCTAGTAAATTCACTCGATTCCCCAGCTTTGTGCTCCTCCTGCCTGAGTAATTTTCTATCCCATTACCTAATTTTCTCTCTCTCAATAGTCAAGGGCCCTTCTTCTTTAATCCAAATAACTTTCAGCATAATTTTCTAATTCAATCGGTGGTCCTTTTTGGCAAAACAAACCCAAAGTTCCGTGCTTTTCTAGGGCCGGGTGATGGTCTAACCTGCGGGTCTGAGTTACGAGACAGTTTCAAAACGGTTTCAGTTCAAGCGAAACGGACAGATTTTACGAGCCGCCTGCCAACTGAAAGTAAACTACAAATGTTTACACAACCGGAGGGCTAAGGACTAGGAGGCGTAGCTGGGGCAGCCTGCTAAAGTTGGAGCAAAAATTGAAAAACTTTTGCCATCGCCTTGTTTTTTTATGATGATGACGACGACGACGACTGCCGCTCGATGAAAACGCCTATTTTTGGAGAAGGGGGCAACCCAGCCACGCCTCTCACCGCCCTTTACGGAAGTAGGACAGATAAATATAAAATTCGGCGAAAAGTTTTCCACACGTATGGCTGCTCTTCCTGGTTACCAGTTCATAGCAAATGAAATAGGTTGCACTAGCAAGTAAGTTCTGTCGAGCTACTTAAACCCGAGATACTAATGTATCTTTGCCTTTCAAACTCAACTGCATGTGTGAGACTGAAGGAAAAAGGATCTGAATGCCAGCGGCTTTGCGTTTTCCTCCCCTCTGTCTAATTGTGTGGAAAATTGTAAGAAATTAATTCGCTTAACAAATTCCAGACACTCCCGTCTTGCATAAATATTAAAGCTATTGAGTATTTCTTCTTGAATTGTGGGGTTAAAAGTTTAGATTTCCACTTATTCGTACCCCTTTGCGGTTAGATTCTGAGCTTAATAGGGCGCCTGCCATCGGACAGATTCTCACATTACACGCGGTTGGATTTTCCCCCCACTTCTATTTTCCAGCTTTTCCTGCGGTTTGGCAATTTTGTTAAAGATACAAAGCGCCGATACGAAACAATGAGATGTGTGTGAGCTGTGAGGTGAGAACAAAGCGTTCCCGACCACAAAAACAGCGGGAAAGAGAAAATGGGCGCGCGGAATTTGCATAGAGGAACAGACTCTACGGTGGTAAAGGACTCGGTAATTAAGGGAAAAATATTGAAGGGTACTAAAATGTATTCATTGGGAGAATCGATACGATACGTGCTGATTTAAATTTTTGTCACATATTCTTTAAAATAAGATAGAAAAGGGAAGCATATTAAAGTGGGAATTTAAGAAATTTATTTAATAAATTAACAAACACATTCCTTTAGTTTTTGTGGGTTTACCCTAAGCAGTTATTAACTTCAAAAATTAAATGTAAATGAGAATAAAATTCTTGGGGTATACAATGATATTTTTCCACTGTCCTATTTAGGAATGAGATCTGGCTCGTAGTTTTTCCAACAAAAGAGATTCCGCAAATAAAAGCCACAGTACAACAAACCCCAAAAGGCGGCGAATCTTTTCATTCCGCGACGTAACGAGAAAGGAGGTCCTTCTCGTAATTGCAGCTCCACGGACATAGTGACCACGCCCACTCAATGAGCAAACACTTTCAAATGGAAGGTGTGCCCCGCCGCCAGGGTGATAGTATTCCTAATTACAACTTTAAAGGCGGGCGCACATGCGAAACCAAATTAAAGTGGTCGGTGGAGTCCGGTCGGGGTTTTAAGGACGGGTTAGTGCACTTTTTGATCGCCGAATCGCGTGTCACAGTCATTTCCGCCCGTCACCAGCGGCATTTCCACTTCTAACAGGTTCAAGTGCAATTTAATTGAGCGAAATGCATAAAGAAACGTAAACACAAATTAAAAGCGACATTTTTATTTGCGGTTTTCTGACCGCTCAAATTAATATGGCGTCGCCGTGTCACAGGAAAATGGCTTTAATTACCATTAGAAAATGGGGAGTGCACTTAGAGAGGAGAAATGGGGCTACGTATAATGTGTATATTAGCATATACAGGACATTATTAGATAGTACATTTTTAGCCTATTAAAATGAAAAACCATACACATATTGTTGTTAGCTTGAAGAATATTATATTTTGCAATATTTATTAGAAGTACTTAAAATATGTCGGATTGTGTTTAAAGCAATTGGAAGCTTATAATATAAGAAATAAGGGTACTTAGGGATGCCCATATTTAATTTTTAGTTGAATCGAAATAAATGTTAAACTTTAAAATTGATTTTTAAAAAAAGGACAAATATTTTTTGTAACAACCAAATGCATTTTAAACCACAATCATAAGAATGAAAAGTAAAAATCAGGTAATGAAAGGTATGAAAGGTGAAAACGGGGAAAGGCATTTACTCATTCTATCTGCAGGTCGTAAACAAGTTATTTTTCTATACATGATGCTACCCCAGAGATAAGCAAGTGCAGTGGCGCTAACAGGATCATAAATCCAGCGATATAAATCTGAAGCGAAGGAGTGAGATGAGATGTGGAAGGTGTGTGGGTCCCTATTCCTTTCCCTTTTTGAAGGCGATAAACCCTCGCACACGTCGAAGATTTTGAATTACTTTCGTTTTTATCACCAGTTTTCATAATTTACACGCGACCTGCCTAGGAAACGAAGGAGATTCGGAATAAATCGGTAGAGGTGAGAGGAATACTGCTGACGACTCACTTCATCATAAATTCACCTGTCGTTGCCAGTCCATCGAGGACCCAGAGAAAAACCGGACCTGCTTCCGTTGCCCAACATTGTCCTGGGAAAATAAAAAAGGTGGGAGTCGTCGTCGTCCGAGGAAATTTATGAATTTCGTTGGCGTGGCGAGTGCGCGAAAATTTCGTGGAATTTTCAGGCTGCCCAGGTCGGAGACGTTGTCGCGTCATTCGAATTGAAATTTCATTAGTTTTACGATGGCCCAGCCTTCTTCGATGGGTTTACGACACTTCCACTGAAATCTACGGCGGAGAACCAGGCAGCAGCCCGGAGTCGAGTCAACGCGATGAATTATGGAAAGCGATTTACATTCGCTGGCTCATATTTTATTGCTGCTTGTTAATGTTTTCATTGCTGCTCCTTTTTTCCCGACGTTTTCTTATTTGGCGAATGCATGAATTATGGATTTTCCCCTTATGGCGATGCCAAAGAATGCAAGCACCAAAAAAGAGAAATTTCTTTTCATTGTTGAAAAAACTCTGCGCAAATTTATTGAATTATTTAAAGAGGGGGAATGGAGTAACCAATCCTTGTTGGTTTTACAAAATGGATGGGTTCCGGAGCTAAGAAGGATAACATTGCTAAACTTAAAATCCATTTTAATGACATTATTTTTAGTACGCTAACACATTAAAGCTTTAATGTAGAAAGATGTGACAAAGGCAATGGTAATAGTTAATTTCAAGCTTTCATGTTGAAACGATTTGTTATTTTGAAGTTTAATATATTTAACAATAAATGTGTAAGTGTGTAAGGAGTGAAGAAGGGCGTTTGATAATCTGCGATGTGTTTTATATAAATATAAATTATTGTTTATCGTTTTATGAGCTTGCTCTTCCAAGCATATGCTTAATAAAATTAAATAAATCCCCTAAAATACAAAAACCCTAAGGTCCTACCGCTGCAGTCTATTCAAATATTGAACCAGTGCTGACCTCTTTGGACATCCATAAAAAGGAGACGACTCGCCACTCGAACGCAATAAAAATGTATCAAGAGCGGCGAAAGGGGAAAAGCGCCGGGAGATAGAGAGAAATGGCAGATGACATTAGTGCTGGGAGCGGAGAATTGTTATATTCTTAACAATATTCCGGATATTTATGACCCGTGCTGGAACCCATTGCAGTGGCTGGTCAAATGGAGCGTGTCCCGTGCTCCAGTTGCCATTCCATTTGTGCTGAACACTGAATGCCGGATGCTGAATATGCGTGAAAAATGTTGCGAAAAATTTTAATGCGCTCGCTGCGGGCGCCAAATGGAAATGGATGGGGAAATCGAGGGCAAGAAGGGGCCTGGGAAAATGGGAAAAATGGAAGGATGACAAATGATTATGGAGCATAATAAATTTCTGCGCTGATTGAGCGACTGCAGCTGCTTGGAATCGCATGCAAAAATATGAGAATCTAGTGGTTCGTTCACCCCCCCGGGAATAAGTCATCCATTAATGAAGCTAATTTGCTGCACAAATCCTAGCAAAGCTCTCCTTCAAATCCCATTTTCCAAGTTGAGCCAAGGCAAACAGAGGCGAGCACAAGGAGCCGGGAAAAGTTGATCCTGGCTGCTTATGGCTGACACGAGTGTCATCCACTCCTATCATATCTCAATCCCCCCTCAACCCGCCCATTTTCCGCCTTTTCCCCCCCCTAGCAAATAACTGAGAAATTGCAGTGGCGGCAAGTTTATTGTCTCCGGAGCTCCCAATCCTGGGACACACACATGAACCGAGAGTGAATCCTCTGCTCAAGGAGTTTAAATTTATTTTCTTCGAGTGCTTCCCTGCAATTGCAAGTGAAATGTCCGAGAGCAGGTCGCTTTTCCAGCTTTTTATCCTTGTGCTTTTATTTCGTCTTGATTGGGCACACAGTCGCCGACAAAAGTTTGCCCTCAGTATTGGCTTCGCCCCATTTCCTGCGAGTATGTGGATGGTTTGTCCTTTGTCCATCTGCTTGTCAGGAGAGCAGCAATAAGCCCAGCTGGACATGCGGATTATGCTGTGTTATTGAAAGCGACTGCACACGAGAGGTGAAAAATTACTTTTCTGCTTTTCGGAAGGGGATTCTAACTTTTCTGTTATAAATTCTACAAAACGGTGGGTTTGGGATATGAACCTAAGTTGTTGTTTGTTTAACTCTTGAACAAAGTTTTGCCGTCCTTTTCATATTTACGGCTATGAGCATTTAAGTTTAAGGTAATGATAAAAAAAAAGATTAGTAAAACTTGTTGTAAACTTACATATACAATTATTAAAAAAACTATTAGATATATTTTATTGAATGTATTTACTTTGCTTGTTTATATAAAGCATGGTTTATATATTTTTATTTTTTGTCTGTTTACAAGTTTAGTAGAAAGACTATTTAGGTTCGTAAGAAATATTTTTTGGTAAGTTGGTTTATGAATATACCATATTATTTTTAGACTTTGAACCTATTGAAAATAAAAATTTTTAGAGGAGTCACCCGACAGCTCATCCACAATGGCTAGTGACTGTAAAATCGTAGCGGTAAATATTACCCAATAACACATTAAATTCGAGACAATGACGCACTACAACTGAAACACCTACAATATCTATAACAACCGCAGATGAGACACGAATTTCTGTGTTTCTTTTTCGGAGGTGAGAAGTCGGGCGGTGGAAAGTCAACAATAATAAAATATTTAAAGAAGGAGAGGGAGTGTGGTTGGAAAAAGCGCCCAAGAAAATGAAGTCATCTTGTGCAAATATGGAAACAAAGTCAAGTGTTAATTTGCGTGGGAAAACAATTTTTCAGTTTCCGACTCTTTAGTTCGAAGGCCCCAAATGAGGCGGCTAAAAGTTCTTTTGATAACGAACGCTCTTGTTAATTTTGTTGTTGTAATTCCTTGAAAGCAAAAGTGTGTAAGAGGAGGGTTTTTGGGTGAAGGGTCTTGGCAATCTGGGGAGCGTGTGAAAGGTCAAACTTTGCTCCGACAACTTCAGCACTTGCGATTAGCCAAGCCAAAGAGCCAAAATATAAAGGCTAATTTTGTCGAGGCAAATTAGAGAAAATCCCCGACCATTAAAAGCCGCTCTCCATTGCAAAACCCCTAACCGAAAAACCAAACCCATAAACCCAACCATGGAGCCCAGGCAAAAGTTGACACCACAAAACATTAACTTTCAAGTACATCAAACATTTTGTTGGCTGTTATCTCAGCAGGCCCCACAAAGGTGCCACCAACTTTGCCGCAAACTGGGGCACCAAGGGGTTAAAGGAGGGGCTGGGGCGGTGGAGAATTGAAACTTTGTGCGTTGTTTCGTTGTTGGTTGTTGGCTGTTGTTGTTGTTGTCATCATCATCATCATCATCGTTGTCTTTTGTTGTTATGCGAATGACATTTCCATGTAGTACAAAAGTTTTTCGACTGCTTCTCGTTTTTATTATTATTTGTTGTCGCTGGCCCAACAACAGTGTGGGAAAATGTATTTATTTTTATGATTGTTTAATGTTTTATTTTCCACGTATTTCCAGCCCAGACACACACAGAAAAAGTTGATCTGCCCGTGAGTTTCGTTTGTGTTTTATTTAAAATGTTTTAATTAGTTCCGAATCGAGCCCATCATCACTGCATTATCGACTGCATCCAAGACCCATTCCCATTCGAATTAATCAAATCATCATCATCGCCCGAACGCCACTTTCAATCCCTTTGATCTCTGGCCAAAACATATTTCAATTAACGGGCCATGACCGTGGCAAAGGCCAAAAGAGATACCAAACCTGAGTCCACAATACCACTACCCCAACCAATACCAGATCCAAGTCCAAGGCAACGGCGAAGGTGATCGCGAAGGCCGGCGTCTGAGTCTCTGGGTGTGGTCATGTGTGGGTCTCTCTTTTTTTCCCCGGTGCATGTGTGGGGGCATCAATCAAAGCCGCAGTTAATACACAGTAGAAAAATTACTATTAGCTGAGAGGTTTCTTAAGATCATAGTAGATTATAAGAATATGAAGGTTTGTCAAAATAATAATGTAAACGATTTTTAATATAATATGTTGCTTTCCTATAATACAGCATTTAATTCAGTAAAATATTTTATGATCTTTCGTAACCTCTTGTTATTTTAATTTACAGTTTATTACTCATATCCAAATTATCTTCTTTTAAATGGAAGGTTGGGATATCAAATATTTATTCACCGTGTAATAACCTCTGGTAAACAAGAGAATAATGCCTTGGCCAAAAGGGGCAGACAGATCGGCTCGACTCCAAGTTACCCAGTGAGTGATAAATCAAAGCACTGCCCTCACAACTTCACCAAAAGGAGGCTATCTCCATATGGGGGCGCCATTCGTGTGGTCTCTGTGAACTCCGAGTTGCAAGCTCCACTCCAAGTGGATTTGATTCTGGTGGTTCCTCTGCCGCTGTGTTGCTTGATTTTCAATTTCATACGCACCGTTGGATGCATTTTAATGGGAGGAAAATCGCTGCACTGAGCGGCAATTTATTGATTAACGCGTTTTGTTTTTCCTCGCTCCTCCGCTCTGTGGGTAATTTTCATCACTTTTCGAGCGCCGTAATTAAAATGTATTTTCTTAAATCGTTTTCCAGGGATTCTTCTGCCTGCTGGGTGGTCATCCAGTTTATCCCCCCTTCCCCCATTTGCCCCTCTCAGCGGCAGCTGTCGTCACCAAGGCAAGGCAATAACTCAAGGGTCCATCATCAATTTAATAACCCCTCCGCTCCCCATTCAAAAAAGTGTTAAAGCGCGAAAAGCAGCAGCAGAAACGGCAACTGAAGTTGGGCAATTTGTTTCGCTTTGTCTGCCGTGGAAGGGGAAAAACAATGCCAGGTGAACTCAGGGGGGGTGGTGTACACTTTTCGACACTCATTTGCAATTTTTTGTTAATTTTTTGCCTTTGTCAGTCGACTGCCGATGGCTGCCTTTGATAAGAACTTGCCGCAACTCCGACGCAACAATGCAATAATTACAATTTATATTTGCAGATAGAAATCGCACATTAAGCAACGACAGCGGCAAAATGCAAACTGTAAACTGCAACTGCCGCCGCTTCAGTTAACCCATGAAGCCCATAAAGAAAAGTAAGCAAAAACAAAAAAAAAAAGAAAACAAAAGAAAAAGCT
Source organism: Drosophila rhopaloa (assembly GCF_018152115.1). Classification (NCBI taxonomy): domain Eukaryota; kingdom Metazoa; phylum Arthropoda; class Insecta; order Diptera; family Drosophilidae; genus Drosophila; species Drosophila rhopaloa. Next base: position 13,006,220 of record NW_025335043.1, read on the forward strand.
GTCAACGTGTGCGTTTTAACGCTTCGTCGACCTGGCCAGTGGGCGAAGTTAAGGTCGCTGTTAACGTTAATGTCCACGTTAAAGTTGCTCCGGGCGGCAGCTGCTTCCAGTCTGCTGCTTCCAGCTGCCTTTGCTGCCACTTCTGCTGCAGTTTTGGGCCACAAATGTCGGCTGCTGCAGGGGTCATTGCCGAAATTTCAATCAACTCTGGTGGCCGGCAAAAAAAAATGAAACAGGCGAGCTGCGCTTAAGGCAACGACACATTTAATGCCCCAAAAAAATGCAGGGGGATCGGGGGGAATATTATGAATATGCTCGGGAATTATATAATGATGTCTGCATACTCTTCTTTTTAAATATGTGTAATAATAAATCCATACGTATTATTATAATATGTTGCTTGCTTAATTGAGAAAACAATTATTTTATTCTTAATCAAGAAAGTGGCAGAAAAATCTTGACTTATATATATTTGTATAAGCTATTATTCTATCCCATTTTTATCCGATTTTTTCCGCAGAATAAAAGTTGTATGACATAAAAATAATTTTGGAACATCTTTTTAATAAATCATATAACCAAAACCCCCTATCAAATCCATATACCCCATTAATTTTAAAGCGTATTGCCCAGAAGTGACCCAAAACAGCAGACGGTCGATCCAGTCAATTTGGTGGTCCACTTTGCAAATGCCAAAACTAAAGATGACCTGATCCAGAGGAGGTTGCCGGTGTATATCCAGTTACACGTTTGACACCTGGCCTCAGCTGGCTGGATGTGCCTTTGGCCCCGATCCTTTTCATCTGACACAACTCAAACTGCTGGCGATTGCCGAAAAAGATCAGAGAGTGATCCAATGGGGGATCTTTGGATCCTGCTCCTGAGGTCTTGAGCTGGCCACGCGTGCGCCAGATCGAATTACCAAACAAAGCCAGCGGGGGAGAGGGGCTTTGGGGGGGCAAGGACCTCCTGCCAGGATATGGATGAGCAGCAGTTTGTGTGGCCCTCTGGGTGGTCCACTCGGATGCTGCTGTCGCTATCCTTAATGTCGTCGCCGCTTTCGATGGCAATGAGATGCGAAAGGCTAAGACTACACTCAGAGAAACCTAATAAAGAAACACAACAAAGAAATTGTATAGAGTAAACAATATTTTAGCAAAGGTAAACTAATAGAACAAAGACTTTCAATGTTTTAAAATTATATCAAAAATAAAATTTAATCTAATAATTTAAAACAGATTGCAATAATGATAACCATTTAGCCAGTATAGTGATACCAATTTATTATAAGAGGAACTTATAATTACAACATTGTTGTATAAACGGTAGCTAGCTTAGTACACACACTTTTTCATTAAAAAGCTAAATTTGAATAGTGAACTTAACCGATGTTTCGAGTGTAGTTGCACCTTTTGAAATCAGCAGCTACCTCCTTTCCAAGCGCCTGCAGTATATCATCGCGGCAAGGACACTTCAATTAGGCCAGAGCGCCGCCTCAGCAGCTTCTTTGTACCGTTTCTGTTTTCGCCGCGTTCCAATCGCAATTAGCAATTAGCACAACATTAGCGCGGCTGACCTTTGACCTCGCTGCCACTCCCGCTGAGCCCGCCATTGTCCTTGTGCGCGATTGTCTCCTGTGAATACTCCCCGTCCTGTCCAAGGAGTGTCCTCTGGCTCTGTGTTTTGTCACGCATTCATTCGCCAAATGGCCGGCAATAATTTGCGGTTGTCCCATTGTGTCCTTCGTCCTTCGTCGCTAGCAGGCGCCGCCGCATATTTACATAATTGCCCATGTCTCAGTGTCTCACGCCATAACGCTATAAACACGGCCAGCAAGATATAGCCCGCAGTTCCAAATAGTCAGCATGATTTGTGTGTTTGTGCACTCTCTTAAACTCGCATAAATATGAATTTGAAAAGTGGAGAAAACACACTTAAATAAAGAAGAAAACTTGGCATAATGTCATTTCTATAATGTAACCCTTTCCAAACTTTCGAAAAATGGCTTTGCACAAAAGTCCCCTGCACTTCTAAGCCCATAACTTTTCTTAAAGTCATCCGATTTACAAATGGCATACTTCTAAATGGTTAAACTCTCCAAAAAACTGCGTTTTCAGTTTGTTTTGTATTTTGGGGGCGATTTTCAAAATTTTCGAAAAACGGCTTTGCAGAAAAGTCACCAAAAACCTGCACTCCTAAGCCCATAACTTTTCTTAAAGTCAACCGATTTACAAATGGTATACTGCTAAATGATTGTGGTTTAACTCTCTAAAAAACTGCGTTTTCAGTTTGTTTTGTATTTTGGGGTCGATTTTCCGTCATTTTAATGATGTTACCCCTTTCCAAATTTTCGAAAAACGGCTTTGCAGAATTGTGGCCTAAAACCTCCACTTCTATGCCCATAACTTTTCTTAAAGTCATCCGATTTACAAATGGCATACTTCCAAATGATTGTGGCTTAACTATCTAAAAAACTGTGTTTCCAGTTTGTTTTGTATTTTGGGGTCGGTTTTCCGTCATTTTAATGATGTTACCCCTTTCCAAATTTTCGAAAAACGGCTTTGCAGAATTGTGGCCTAAAACCTCCACTTCTATGCCCATAACTTTTCTTAAAGTCATCCGATTTACAAATGGCATACTTCCAAATGATTGTGGCTTAACTATCTAAAAAACTGTGTTTCCAGTTTGTTTTGTATTTTGGGGTCGGTTTTCCGTCATTTTAATGATGTTACCCCTTTCCAAATTTTCGAAAAACGGCTTTGCAGAAATGTGGCCTAAAACCTGCACTTCTATGCCCATAACTTTTCTTACAGATATCAGATTTCAAAGTGGCATACCTCAAAATAATTGTGGTGTAATTCTCTAAAAATCTGTGTTTTCAGTTTCTTTTTTTTTTTTGGTCGATTTTCCGTCATTTTAATAATGTTACCCCTTTCCAAATTTTCGGAAAATGGCTTTGCTGAAAAGTCACCCAAAACCTGCACCTCTAATCCCATAACTTTTCTTGCAATCATCCGATTAACAAATGGAATAATTCCAAATGATTGTGGTTTAATTTTGTAAAAATATATTCCTTTTAAATAAACTTATAAAAGGTTTCCGATACTTATTTATTAAGAAAATATAAAAAAGAATGAATGAGTCCCCAGAAATAAAATTTGTGCAACATTTTCTTGTATAAAATCACCTTTATTTGAATTCTGTAATTTAAGAACCGATATATCTAAACTAACAAAAATTATATATACAGGAATGCGGTAAGGACATCAGGATCAGCATGGTCAAGGAATTGTGCCGGGCTTCGGTGTCGTCTTCAAGGTTATCCAGGATTTACCAGTCGTCGTCTCCCTTTTTCTACCTCAACAGCGAAGAGTTATATTCAGCGGTTATTATTTTATATCTGAAATTAAAAGACATACATAGAGCATTAGTACTAAATTAAGCTAGTTTCTATTGTCTGAAATTCTTCTAATTGTTTATTAGGTCTTTAAAATATAACATTTATTGTAATTTCCATTATTTTAAATAAAACATATTCATATCATAATAGAATGTTGTTATACCCTTGCAGAGGGTATTATAATTTTGGTCAAAAGTGTGCAACGCAGTGAAGGAGACATCTCCGACCCTATAAAATATATATTCTTGATCAGGATCACCTCCTGAGTTGATATAGCCATGTCCGTCTGTCCGTCTGTCCGTCTGTCCGTCTGTCTGTTTCTACGCAAACTAGTCTCTCAGTTTTAAAGCTATCGGATTGAAACTTTGCACACACCCTTCTTTCCTTTGCACGCAGTATATAAGTCGGAACGGCCGGGATCGGCCGACTATATCCTATAGCTGCCATATAACTGATTGATCGGAAATGCCATAACTTTCGTGTTTGTAAAGTTAGGAAGTTGGGATTTTCTATGGGTTTTATATTTGGCCAATCAATCCAACCTACCAAATTTCATAAGGATCGGCCGACTATATCCTATAGCTGTTATATAACTGATTGATCGGAAATGCCATAACTTTGGTGTTTGTAAAGTTAGAAAGTTGGGATTTTCTATGGGTTTTATATTTGGCCAATCAATCCGACCCACCAAATTTCATAAGGATCGGCCGACTATATCCTATAGCTGCCATATAACTGATTGATCGGAAATGCCATAACTTTGGTGTTTGTAAAGTTAGGAAGTTGGGATTTTCTATGGATTTTATTTTTGGCCAATCAATCCGACCTATCAAATTTCATAAGGATCGGCCGACTATATCCTATAGCTGCCATATAACTGAACGATTGGAAATGCCATAACTTTGTTGTTGTTAAAGTTAGGAAGTTCGGATTTTTTATGAGTATTAAGAATGCATCATATGAATAATTTTGGAGAATATAATTTACAGAGTATTCTGCAAGGGTATATCAACTTCGGCTCCGCCCGAAGTTAGCTTTCCTTTCTTGTTTTTTATTGGGATTGTATCTTGGGACTTTAGGGTGAGAGAATTTTTTTTTTCAAATATCAAACTAGATTATTGACCCTTTCCAAATTTTTGAAAAATGGCTTTGCCGAAAAGTCACCTAAAACCTGCACTTCTAAGCCCATAACTTTTCTCAAAGTCATCCGATTTACAAATGGCATACTTCTAAATGATTGTGGTTAAACTCTCCAAAAAACTGCGTTTTCAGTTTGTTTTGTATTTTGGGGTCGATTTTCCGTCATTTTAATGATGTTATCCCTTTCCAAATTTTCGAAAAACGGCTTTGCAGAATTGTGGCCTAAAACCTCCACTTCTATGCCCATAACTTTTCTTAAAGTCATCCGATTTACATATGGCATACTTCCAAATGATTGTGGCTTAACTATCTAAAAAACTGTGTTTCCAGTTTGTTTTGTATTTTGGGGTCGATTTTCCGTCATTTTAATGATGTTACCCCTTTCCAAATTTTCGAAAAACGGCTTTGCAGAATTGTGGCCTAAAACCTCCACTTCTATGCCCATAACTTTTCTTACAGACATCCGATTTACAAATGGCATACTTCTAAATGATTGTGGCTTAACTATCTAAAAAACTGTGTTTCCAGTTTGTTTTGTATTTTGGGGTCGATTTTCCGTCATTTTAATGATGTTACCCCTTTCCAAATTTTCGAAAAACGGCTTTGCCGAAAAGTCACCTAAAACCTGCACTCCTAAGCCCATAACTTTTCTTAAAGTCAACCGATTTACAAATGGTATACTGCTAAATGATTGTGGTTTAACTCTCTAAAAAACTGCGTTTTCAGTTTGTTTTGTATTTTGGGGTCGATTTTCCGTCATTTTAATGATGTTACCCCTTTCCAAATTTTCGAAAAACGGCTTTGCCGAAAAGTCACCTAAAACCTGCACTCCTAAGCCCATAACTTTTCTTAAAGTCAACCGATTTACAAATGGTATACTGCTAAATGATTGTGGTTTAACTCTCTAAAAAACTGCGTTTTCAGTTTGTTTTGTATTTTGGGGTCGATTTTCCGTCATTTTAATGATGTTACCCCTTTCCAAATTTTCGAAAAACGGCTTTGCAGAATTGTGGCCTAAAACCTCCACTTCTATGCCCATAACTTTTCTTAAAGTCATCCGATTTACAAATGGCATACTTCCAAATGATTGTGGCTTAACTATCTAAAAAACTGTGTTTCCAGTTTGTTTTGTATTTTGGGGTCGGTTTTCCGTCATTTTAATGATGTTACCCCTTTCCAAATTTTCGAAAAACGGCTTTGCAGAAAAGTCACCTAAAACCTGCACTCCTAAGCCCATAACTTTTCTTAAAGTCAACCGATTTACAAATGGTATACTGCTAAATGATTGTGGTTTAACTCTCTAAAAAACTGCGTTTTCAGTTTGTTTTGTATTTTGGGGTCGATTTTCCGTCATTTTAATGATGTTACCCCTTTCCAAATTTTCGAAAAACGGCTTTGCAGAATTGTGGCCTAAAACCTCCACTTCTATGCCCATAACTTTTCTTAAAGTCATCCGATTTACAAATGGCATACTTCCAAATGATTGTGGCTTAACTATCTAAAAACTGTGTTTCCAGTTTGTTTTGTATTTTGGGGTCGGTTTTCCGTCATTTTAATGATGTTACCCCTTTCCAAATTTTCGAAAAACGGCTTTGCAGAATTGTGGCCTAAAACCTCCACTTCTATGCCCATAACTTTTCTTAAAGTCATCCGATTTACAAATGGCATACTTCCAAATGATTGTGGCTTAACTATCTAAAAAACTGTGTTTCCAGTTTGTTTTGTATTTTGGGGTCGGTTTTCCGTCATTTTAATGATGTTACCCCTTTCCAAATTTTCGAAAAACGGCTTTGCAGAAATGTGGCCTAAAACCTGCACTTCTATGCCCATAACTTTTCTTACAGATATCAGATTTCAAAGTGGCATACCTCAAAATAATTGTGGTGTAATTCTCTAAAAATCTGTGTTTTCAGTTTCTTTTTTTTTTTTGGTCGATTTTCCGTCATTATACCCTTGCAGAGGGTATTATAATTTTGGTCAAAAGTGTGCAACGCAGTGAAGGAGACGTCTCCGACCCTATAAAGTATATATATTCTTGATCAGGATCACCTCCTGAGTTGATATAGCCATGTCCGTCTGTCCGTCTGTCCGTCTGTCTGTTTCTACGCAAACTAGTCTCTCAGTTTTAAAGCTATCGAATTGAAACTTTGCACACACCCTTCTTTCCTTTGCACGCAGTATATAAGTCGGAACGGCCGGGATCGGCCGACTATATCCTATAGCTGCCATATAACTGATTGATCGGAAATGCCATAACTTTCGTGTTTGTAAAGTTAGGAAGTTAAGATTTTCTATGGGTTTTATATTTGGCCAATCAATCCGACTCACCAAATTTCATAAGGATCGGCCGACTATATCCTATAGCTGCCATATAACTGATTGATCGGAAATGCCATAACTTTCGTGTTTGTAAAGTTAGGACGTTGGGATTTTTTATGAGTATTAAGAATGCATTATATGAATAATTTTGGAGAATATAATTTACAGAGTATTCTGCAAGGGTATATCAACTTCGGCTCCGCCCGAAGTTAGCTTTCCTTTCTTGTTTTAATAATGTTACCCCTTTCCAAATTTTCGGAAAATGGCTTTGCTGAAAAGTCACCCAAAACCTGCACCTCTAATCCCATAACTTTTCTTGCAATCATCCGATTAACAAATGGAATAATTCCAAATGATTGTGGTTTAATTTTGTAAAAATATATTCCTTTTAAATAAACTTATAAAAGGTTTCCGATACTTATTTATTAAGAAAATATAAACAAGAAAGGAAAGCTAACTTCGTGCGGAGCCGAAGTTGAAATACCCTTGCAGAATATTCTGTAAATTATATTCTCCAAACTTATTCATATGATGCATTCTTAACACTCATAAAAATCCCAACTTCCTAACTTTAAAAACACCAAAGTTATGGCATTTCCACTCGTTCAGTTATATGGCAGCTATAGAATATAGTCGGCCGATCCTTATGAAATTTGGTATGTCGGATTGATTGGTCAAAAATTAAATCCATAGAAAATCCAAACTTCCTAACCTTACAACCACCAAAGTTATGGTATTTCCGATCGTTCAGTTATATGGCAACTATAGGATATAGTCGGCCGATCCCGGCCGTTCCGACTTATATACTGCGTGCAAAGGAAAGAAGGATGTGTGCAAAGTTTCAATTCGATATCTTTAAAACTGAGAGACTAGTTCGCGTAGAAACAGACAGACGGACAGACAGACGGACAGACAGACGGACAGACGGACATGCTTATATCAACTCAGGAGGTGATCCTGATCAAGAATATATATACTTTATAGTGTCGGAGATGTCTCCTTCAATGCGTTGCACACTTTTGACCAAAATTATAATACCCTCTGCAAGGGTATAAAAAGAATGAATGAGTCCCCAGAAATAAAATTTGTGCAACATTTTCTTGTATAAAATCACCTTTATTTGAATTCTGTAATTTAAGAACCGATATATCTAAACTAACAAAAATTATATATACAGGAATGCGGTAAGGACATCAGGATCAGCATTGTCAAGGAATTGTGCCGGGCTTCAGTGTCGTCTTCAAGGTTATCCAGGATTTACCAGTCGTCGTCTCCCTTTTTCCACCTCAACAGCGAAGAGTTATATTCAGCGGTTATTATTTTATATCTGAAATTAAAAGACATACATAGAGCATTAGTACTAAATTAAGCTAGTTTCTATTGTCTGAAATTCTTCTAATTGTTTATTAGGTCTTTAAAATATAACATTTATTGTAATTTCCATTATTTTAAATAAAACATATTCATATCATAATAGAATGTTGTTATACCCTTGCAGAGGGTATTATAATTTTGGTCAAAAGTGTGCAACGCAGTGAAGGAGACATCTCCGACCCTATAAAGTATATATATTCTTGATCAGGATCACCTCCTGAGTTGATATAGCCATGTCCGTCTGTCCGTCTGTCCGTCTGTCTGTTTCTACGCAAACTAGTCTCTCAGTTTTAAAGCTATCGGATTGAAACTTTGCACACACCCTTCTTTCCTTTGCACGCAGTATATAAGTCGGAACGGCCGGGATCGGCCGACTATATCCTATAGCTGCCATATAACTGATTGATCGGAAATGCCATAACTTTCGTGTTTGTAAAGTTAGGAAGTTGGGATTTTCTATGGGTTTTATATTTGGCCAATCAATCCAACCTACCAAATTTCATAAGGATCGGCCGACTATATCCTATAGCTGTTATATAACTGATTGATCGGAAATGCCATAACTTTGGTGTTTGTAAAGTTAGAAAGTTGGGATTTTCTATGGGTTTTATATTTGGCCAATCAATCCGACCCACCAAATTTCATAAGGATCGGCCGACTATATCCTATAGCTGCCATATAACTGATTGATCGGAAATGCCATAACTTTGGTGTTTGTAAAGTTAGGAAGTTGGGATTTTCTATGGATTTTATTTTTGGCCAATCAATCCGACCTATCAAATTTCATAAGGATCGGCCGACTATATCCTATAGCTGCCATATAACTGAACGATTGGAAATGCCATAACTTTGTTGTTGTTAAAGTTAGGAAGTTCGGATTTTTTATGAGTATTAAGAATGCATCATATGAATAATTTTGGAGAATATAATTTACAGAGTATTCTGCAAGGGTATATCAACTTCGGCTCCGCCCGAAGTTAGCTTTCCTTTCTTGTTTTTTATTGGGATTGTATCTTGGGACTTTAGGGTGAGAGAATTTTTTTTTTCAAATATCAAACTAGATTATTGACCCTTTCCAAATTTTTGAAAAATGGCTTTGCCGAAAAGTCACCTAAAACCTGCACTTCTAAGCCCATAACTTTTCTCAAAGTCATCCGATTTACAAATGGCATACTTCTAAATGATTGTGGTTAAACTCTCCAAAAACTGCGTTTTCAGTTTGTTTTGTATTTTGGGGTCGATTTTCCGTCATTTTAATGATGTTATCCCTTTCCAAATTTTCGAAAAACGGCTTTGCAGAATTGTGGCCTAAAACCTCCACTTCTATGCCCATAACTTTTCTTAAAGTCATCCGATTTACATATGGCATACTTCCAAATGATTGTGGCTTAACTATCTAAAAAACTGTGTTTCCAGTTTGTTTTGTATTTTGGGGTCGATTTTCCGTCATTTTAATGATGTTACCCCTTTCCAAATTTTCGAAAAACGGCTTTGCCGAAAAGTCACCTAAAACCTGCACTCCTAAGCCCATAACTTTTCTTAAAGTCAACCGATTTACAAATGGTATACTGCTAAATGATTGTGGTTTAACTCTCTAAAAAACTGCGTTTTCAGTTTGTTTTGTATTTTGGGGTCGATTTTCCGTCATTTTAATGATGTTACCCCTTTCCAAATTTTCGAAAAACGGCTTTGCCGAAAAGTCACCTAAAACCTGCACTCCTAAGCCCATAACTTTTCTTAAAGTCAACCGATTTACAAATGGTATACTGCTAAATGATTGTGGTTTAACTCTCTAAAAAACTGCGTTTTCAGTTTGTTTTGTATTTTGGGGTCGGTTTTCCGTCATTTTAATGATGTTACCCCTTTCCAAATTTTCGAAAAACGGCTTTGCAGAATTGTGGCCTAAAACCTCCACTTCTATGCCCATAACTTTTCTTAAAGTCATCAGATTTACAAATGGCATACTTCTAAATGATTGTGGTTAAACTCTCCAAAAAACTGCGTTTTCAGTTTGTTTTGTATTTTGGGGTCGATTTTCCGTCATTTTAATGATGTTACCCCTTTCCAAATTTTCGAAAAACGGCTTTGCAGAATTGTGGCCTAAAACCTCCACTTCTATGCCCATAACTTTTCTTAAAGTCATCCGATTTACAAATGGCATACTTCCAAATGATTGTGGCTTAACTATCTAAAAAACTGTGTTTCCAGTTTGTTTTGTATTTTGGGGTCGGTTTTCCGTCATTTTAATGATGTTACCCCTTTCCAAATTTTCGAAAAACGGCTTTGCAGAATTGTGGCCTAAAACCTCCACTTCTATGCCCATAACTTTTCTTAAAGTCATCCGATTTACAAATGGCATACTTCCAAATGATTGTGGCTTAACTATCTAAAAAACTGTGTTTCCAGTTTGTTTTGTATTTTGGGGTCGGTTTTCCGTCATTTTAATGATGTTACCCCTTTCCAAATTTTCGAAAAACGGCTTTGCAGAAATGTGGCCTAAAACCTGCACTTCTATGCCCATAACTTTTCTTACAGATATCAGATTTCAAAGTGGCATACCTCAAAATAATTGTGGTGTAATTCTCTAAAAATCTGTGTTTTCAGTTTCTTTTTTTTTTTTGGTCGATTTTCCGTCATTTTAATAATGTTACCCCTTTCCAAATTTTCGGAAAATGGCTTTGCTGAAAAGTCACCCAAAACCTGCACCTCTAATCCCATAACTTTTCTTGCAATCATCCGATTAACAAATGGAATAATTCCAAATGATTGTGGTTTAATTTTGTAAAAATATATTCCTTTTAAATAAACTTATAAAAGGTTTCCGATACTTATTTATTAAGAAAATATAAAAAAGAATGAATGAGTCCCCAGAAATAAAATTTGTGCAACATTTTCTTGTATAAAATCACCTTTATTTGAATTCTGTAATTTAAGAACCGATATATCTAAACTAACAAAAATTATATATACAGGAATGCGGTAAGGACATCAGGATCAGCATTGTCAAGGAATTGTGCCGGGCTTCAGTGTCGTCTTCAAGGTTATCCAGGATTTACCAGTCGTCGTCTCCCTTTTTCCACCTCAACAGCGAAGAGTTATATTAAGCGGTTATTATTTTATATCTGAAATTAAAAGACATACATAGAGCATTAGTACTAAATTAAGCTAGTTTCTATTGTCTGACATTATTCTAATTGTTTATTAGGTCTTTAAAATATAACATTTGTTGTAATTTCCATTATTTTAAATAAAACATATTCATATCATAATAGAATGTTGTTTTTTATTGGGATTGTATCTTGGGACTTTAGGGTGAGAGAATTTTTTTTTTTCAAATATCAAACTAGATTATTGACCCTTTCCAAATTTTTGAAAAATGGCTTTGCCGAAAAGTCACCTAAAACCTGCACTCCTAAGCCCATAACTTTTCTTAAAGTCAACCGATTTACAAATGGTATACTGCTAAATGATTGTGGTTTAACTCTCTAAAAAACTGCGTTTTCAGTTTGTTTTGCATTTTGGGGTCGATTTTCCGTCATTTTAATGATGTTACCCCTTTCCAAATTTTCTAAAAACGGCTTTGCAGAAATGGGGCCTAAAACCTGCACTTCTATGCCCATAACTTTTCGTAAAGTAATCCGAATTACAAATGGCATACTTCTAAATGATTGTGTTTTAACTCCCTAAAAAACTGTGCTTCAGTTTGTTTTGTATTTTGGGGTCAAAGCATCGAAATCGAAATATAGAAGAAATCATTATTGTAAGATCTGCAAGGATATACAAACTTCGACTTGCCGATGTCTGCTTTTTTTTTTGTATTCCATTAAGTTTACTAGGTCCTAAATAGAATAGAATACACAAACTTGCATTAAATGTGAGCCATAGCTTTTTACATTACCACAAATGTTTCAAAAGCCTTAACCATGCTTAACATGATTATTCCCTCAAATTAAAGTACTTTAACCCAACTTTGAGTTAGTTGAAACAATGAGATCGAGGAGTAAGCAACTACTTCTGTTTCTCTGGTTATTGTTAATTTTTGTATCCTCCGCAAAATGGAAATTTAAGTCCAGTAACCATACAAAATACTTTGTGGAAAGCGAGTTTTGCAAGATGCCATATGTGGATCCCTTCAGCCAGGAAGTAATGTCAAGTTTTCGGACCCGTAAGTTAAAGGTCTGCCACCACGATAGAGACCTTATAACGCCCGAATTCGACTCAAAAACTAAGCTCTATCGATTGCACATACACAAGGAGTTAGTTAAAGGGCTTAAAGCTAATATAACCTTGCGCTGTTTTTATCAGAAAATTACAAGAAACGATAAGAATTTGTGGCCGGATGATTCATATAGGTGGGTTAAAGTTGAGATCTCTTCTCTTGTCTAATGGCTTTATTTATATTATTTATTTATAGTCTATCAGATCATCGTTCTTTAACCCACCATCTGGTCCTGCCCAAAGATGTCCAATTTCTAACCACTTCCTGCTCAATCGTAAATAAAACCGAGGAATCAAAAGCCATCCAACGGGATGGTTTCGCTTTTGTTCAGGATCTCTTTACTCCTAAACAGTTGGAAGAAAACTTTAAGATAATGAATAGGACGGATGAGCCCAAGCCCAGTGTGATTATTATGGGTCTGGACTCCACCTCCCGGATGAACTTTCGCCGTTCCATGCCAAAGGTTTCGAAATATGTAGATCAAGAGGGATGGTTCGAGATGCAGGGATACAATAAGGTGGGCGACAACACGCTACCCAATCTTTTGGCCGTACTTGCAGGAACATCGACTGATCGAGCACAAAAGCATTGCAATCTAAGGAACCGCGGTTGCATGGACAAAATCAACTTCATCTGGAAGCGCTTTAAAAAAGAGGGCTACACAACAGCTTTCGCTGAGGACTGTGAGAATATTAGCACATTTAACTTTAACTTGGCTGGATTTGTTTATCGGCCAGTGGATTACTATCTGCGACCCTTTCTTTATGCCGCCGAGGCTACTCTAAAGTTAACTTCATATTTGACCGGGGCCTATTGTGTTGGCCGTCATTTGAGTTTTAAGTATGTTTGGGATTTTGGCCAACAATTTATTCAGCGATTTTTGAACGAGGCTCCTATATTTGGACTGCTCTGGAGCAATAGTTTTACTCATAACTACATGACGGGAGCCACATCTTTGGATGACACTTTCAAAGAGTATTTGGACAACTTCGAGAAACTGGGACTCTTCAATCGTTCAGTGGTCATTTTTATGAGCGACCATGGAGATCGATACAACTCTCTTAGATCGAAATCCTCGGGATTTCTCGAAGAGCGACTGCCCATGATTTTCATATATGTTCCACCTTGGTTTAGAACGAAATATCCACAGTATGTGGAAAGCCTGAAAAACAACCGCAATCGCCTTTCCTCAAACTACGATCTTCACATGACTTTGCAACATCTACTCCAACTGAACACCGATTCCATGGCTGGTTTTGATCCCGATCTCCAGGCGATTAAATGTAAAACTTGTCAATCGCTCTTCTTTGAGCTTCCAGTAAATCGAACTTGTGCCGAAGCGGGTGTTGATGAAAAATGGTGCACTTGTCACCCACCGGAAAACATCAACGACCCAAAACTAATCAATGAAATTGGCGAGGCCATAGTGGACCGTTTAAACAAACACTTTCGAGAGAAAAATATCACAGATATTTGTCAAACATTGAAATTGGGTCGCATCCGAAAGGCATACCGAAAGATTATCCTGGCCACTGCATCCAAACCCACGGATCCGGATGAGCATATTTACACTTTGGAGTTTTGGGCCATTCCCAGAGGATTGTTCGAAGCCACCGTGAGATGGAATAAGAGAACTAAAAAGCTGACCATGAATGTGGAGGAGCTGAGTAGGTTAAACAATTACGAAAATGATTCAAGGTGTATAAAAGATGCGAAGGTGAAAAAGTACTGCATTTGCAATGAGTCAGTGACCACTAGTAGTAAATCTCCCTGAATTTTTGTAAATATGAGATAAACAATAAATTGTATATTTAAATAAGTATTAAAAGTTTTATCTGTACTCGTTAAGTCCTATTTTATATAAGGTAGCAAAAAGAAAGTCTCTTATCGCCAGTAATCTGAACTTGTTATGAAACCATACACATATTAGTTTTGAGTGCATAATAAAGATTTGTGGTCCAGTTTACCCAGTTAATTGTGAACTTTTGCAGTTGCATTCATAGATAAAGAGCAAGAGTGGGTCACAAATTAGCTGCCTCCGTTTAAATCAGCGAAATCCGCTTTGCTCTGGCTTGTTGATTGCCAGCTTCCGGATGTGTCATTCCGTGATAAAAATGAGCGGTCTCTACCGCTGATCGCAGCAATTGCCCTTCCCTTGATTGCCATCAACATCAATTGCGCAAAACAGTCGGGAAGAATTGGATTTGACAATGAGCGCGATTACCGGACAGTGCCGGGCAGTGATAAGCACAAGCGACTGGACAAGTGTGTCAGTGATGGATCACACTCAGCCCCAAATGAGTGGCGCCAAATGGGGATGAGTCAAGCAAGTCCAGGCTGCCACCAGATGATGTCATATTCGTGTGAAAGTAACCAATCTTTTAAAAAAATTTAATTTTAAGCACCCAATAAAAAACTATTAAAAACGCTGGCTTAAATATAAACAATTTCCAAGCAATAACTTGCCTTACTTATAAGTTTGGCTTGCTATAAAAATATTTTAAATAATGGGATGCCTCAATAATCAGATCGCATTAATATTATTTATAAGTTAAACTATTTTATTTTTTTGTTAAGCAATTTACCATATCATCCGAATCTTGTTATTTAAATTGCCCGCTTTCTGGTGGCGCCAAGCTGATTGCGAGAGAAAGTCCTCGGAGGTCTTTGAGGTGTATCTTATTTAATCACTCCACCGCACTGGCCGAACCTTCTCACTTTGTCGGCCACATTAAAGGAGCAGAACCCAGGTCGTAGATAACACCTAATTAGGGTGTAGAGGATCGTCGCCTGCGGACAAGGCGACTGACAACTTTAGCGCCACTTCCCCTTCATCTTATTAGTGCGGGTGGTCGAAGGGTCCAAGTCCGAGATCAATTTGGGAATCCGCCTAAGAAGGACCACGCCCCCAGAAGCAGGAATTAGGAATCGAAGGGGGCGGAGGAAGAAGCGGCACGCACGCAACCTGCGGCAGCTGCTACCTCAGCCTCTGGAATCCCCTGGCACGGTTTAGTTTGTATCTGTATCTTTTCTCGGGTCTAGGCTGCAGTCGCGTTTCTGCCCAACAGTGCTGCCTGTTTATAAATTACAGAAAGTAGCCAAATTACGAGTTCTAGTTTTTAGAAACCAAAAAATATTTTAATCAAACAAGTAAACTCTTAAAATGATGAGTTAAAATTGCTGGAAATGATAAACCTTTATATTTATTTAAATACACTGTGTTATTCTAAAAAAAAAATTAACAGTATAAGATTTAACTTAAAAACATTTTTTAAGGTTCTTTATAACGATTTCTTAATTAAAATAAATTATATTTAACAATATAATAACCCCCCAAAATCCACTGTTAATTTGGCTAATACAAAATATAGCTGAAAGCAAAGCACCTGCACATTTAGGAACAGTACTATTTCTTTTAGCATTATAGCTAAACTGCCATCCCTATTAGCCACGCTTGTTTTTGGTCCGGGTGTCGCCGGCGATTCGATGCGTTTCCTTTGGCCAGCGGCCCAAGCTGAGATAATTACATGTTAATTCGTTAGCTCTTTTCCTTAAGACTTAAACCCTGAGGTCCGAGACAAACGCAATCGAGTTGGAGGCGGCTCTTTGGAATCGAATCGAATCGAATGGGATCGAATGGATAATTAAGCAGTTGCCAACAATGTGTGCGGCATTTAATTGCCGATCGAGTTCGGGGCTAAAGGACACCTCCAATTCCGATAAGTAGCCGCGCCATGAGTCAGAAGTCAAAAGTGAGCGGCGAAGTCTGAAATGGGCAAGCGGTGATCTTGTGGTTAGGTAAATCACCTAGTCGGAGGAGCAGTATTAATAACTTTAATTAAAAACGGCTGCCAGTGGAGTGATCTTCGAAAGTGTGGGAACCAAATTATTCAAATCGCCATAACTCCACGGCTCCTCGGGACTCCCTTTTTAAGGCACCTCCTCGGAGGTGAGCTCTCTCATATGCATATTTATTGCATTTTTTCTCGACGCGCCGGCAACGCCCCCAAAAAATATTCACAATGGAATTTCAATTCCATTCGCCGACTTGAAGCAGGATCGTTGGTATTGGGATCTCAGAATGCATTTGTTTTCCTTCGCCAGCGATTCGCAGGAATAATTAAAATTTATATATGTTTGGGTTCGCTTCGGTTGGGTTTTCTTTGTTTTGCACAGGGTTCTTCTAATACGTTCGCCTCGTGGATTTCGCTCGTCTGGCCGGCAATCACAAATCCATTTCACTTTCAAAACTCATCGGATCCAGGCAATTTACATGGCCTCCTCTTCCCCGAATCCCTTTTTTGAGCATTTTTCTCCCTGGCGAGTCACGTCGGGGAAGTTAACATAAATGCGTAACATTTAAATGGTTGTCAATTCGAAAATTGGTAGCTCGTCCCGCACTTATACACTAACTTAAAATAATGGTACCTGTAAACAAAAAATTAATATATTTAAAAATAAATCTGAAGCTCTTTGAAATCACTTATTTTTCAAATGGCATTAAAAGTTCATATTCCATTTACTAAAAGAATAAAAATGTAACTAATCTAAGCACATCCACAAAATCTATAAAATATATTTATATACATACATATAAAAAAATTAGTTACCTATAATTTTAAACTAAAATTTGTAATCCCCAAATTAAAAAACTATCCAATTATTCAAATTATATATTTCCGAAAGTTCTGTAAAATCACAAACATGTAAGGGACTTTAATTTTTTGAGTGCCGTCCCTCTTTGTATACACATTTTTCTCTTTTTCACTGGCACTTTCCCATAATTGAGACAACGTGCGTGAAGGAGGATGGGCGAGGGAAACAATGACACCGGCATCATCCATCCACTCCACCGCCGGCGATCCATTCAAGCGCCTGGCACGTCCGCAAAGTGGCGTTTCCACTGTCCACTATTCGGCACCCACTCCGCCCAACTCCACCTCTCCTCCACCGACCAATCCACATCCTCATCGCGAATGCGGAACGCATTTGAAATGAGCCCAGACTGAGGGCAGAGGGACGGTGAAGGGAGAAGCAGTCATTGGAAAAAACAACTACTGCGAAATGAATATTCGAAATTGCAGTGATATATCATCGATGGATTGTTCAGCGTTCTGGCCATGTATTCCCTTGCCCAACGGTGAATCGTAAAACGTTACGCAAATTTTCTGGCAGATTGTCATGTTTCTGATGGTTTGGCAAAATGATTGATTACTTTGTTCCTGTTCGCCTGAACGGGTTGAAAACGGCGAAAAGGCGCAGAGGAAGTGGGCATCCTGATGAAAGTGCCAAATCGGAAATGCAAAAGTGGGCAGGGTGGTGGGGGGAGTGAGAAACGATGGATTGATTGAAAAGGGTTTTCCTAAAGTTCGCCCGATCGAGGCAATCAATTTTCAGCGACGTTTTGATGCCATGCAATTTGTATTTCATTTCACAATTCAATAGAAATCAAAGAGCAAGTAAATCATAATTGTAGAAGAATTTGTTCTATTTTAATTAGAGCACTGCATGGATTTTTAATTCAAAACTCGTATTCAGTAACTTGAACTCTTTGCAGTTCTTTTCAATTCATATAACACTCAATCTGAAAGTTTTATTTTAAGAAATTATACCCAAGAAATTATTTTTAGGAGTTCACTAATTCATTTTTCAAATGTAAATTACTTTTCTTTAATTCCACCAGTTGCCAAAACCTTTTAATGCCAAATTATTTGTAAGTGTTCAAGTTGCAAACCTATATTCTGACAATGCCGATAGACAAGCTTCGTGGAACGCCGGTGGACAAGATCCTCAGTTTCCGGCGGAATCCCGATCCGCAGCAGCAACAACAACAGCAGACGGATGAGATGGAGGACATTCCCAGGTTTTTGCCACCCCAACTTCTTACTGAAGAGGCTACTGCCAAGGACACAAGTCGCAGGATGCCGGATAGCGATTCGATAAACTCGGAGGACGCTGTTAGGCTTCCACCTCCGCGGAGATCTCCAGTCTCTATGAGGAATCTGCAGCGGGAACTCTACTCGCCCAATCAATGTATGAATGTCCTTAAAGCAATTGTGGCCGTGGTAACCATTTGCGTGCTGTTCGCCACCATTCCCTTGTACCGTCGGCTAAGGATTGAGAAGGAAACCAGACTCAGGATGATCCTGCTGTGGAACGAGCAATTAATGACTGGTGGAACGGCGCACATGGAGTGTGGTTGTTTGGTCACCACTCGCAGGAACCACAACGACAAACCCTTTGATGCAGTGGTCTTCAATGCAGATCAGCCCTACTCCTTTGCGGGTTTGGATAGCATCAAACATACTCCGGATTACTATGTGGTATATTCTGCCAAGAAGCCACTGAGTTTTACGCAGAATCCAATGCCTGGTTTAATGCTGCCACCTTTCAATTTAACCATGACCTATCGCCTGGACTCGCAACTGGTCTGGACGGATTACTACTTCTCTCATCCCAATCTGGCCAGGCGGTTAAATAGTTTCCGTAATCCCAGCCAGAATTTCGGCGATGATTTGCCAGGCTCTATTAACGAACGTCTGGAATCCGAAATAAGTAAGAAGACACGACTGGCCGTGTACTTGTGGTTCGATGTGGATCAGAATACTCTTTCGGAGAGTCTGTATTTGGAGGAGCTGCGAAAATATGCGGATCTCGATGCCCATGATAGTTGTTTGGGCCCTGATGAGTGAGTAAATTCGGAGATATATACTGGACATTGCAATTTACTAAACTGATCCCTTATTAACCCCCTTTTAATTTCCCCCGTTTAGCTGCAGTCACTACCATTTCATGCTGATTTTTGAAACAAGTGCCTGTCCGGATTACGTGCCTTCGCAGATGCTCATGGCCATGGATAAACTTATAGTACCCGTCCTGATCGGAGGAGGAAATCTAACCAATCTAGTACCACCTCATTCCTACATCAGCGGACTAGACTTTTCCACCCCAAAGGATCTAATCGATCACCTAATAGAGCTGACGGATAATCGGGAGGAATACAGACGCTATTTTTGGTGGCACTCCATCTACAAACTGCGCCAAGCCATCCAGCCTTACTGCGCCCTCTGCTCCCTCATCCAAAAAGCACCCGAGGAGCGCCAGATTCGCCAGGGATCCTCCAAGCTGGCCTTCATCAACTGGTGGACCGAATACCAGTGCCCCAATCGATCCACCACCTTCCTCTGAGTCCCTGAGCCCCCACCAATTATAATTACCAACGATCGCAAATTGCCCTCGTTCGGTGTGGTTCCGTTTAGTTGACTTGAGTTTGTTCTTCCTTCGCTTTTGGCCTTTTTTCTGTGGGTTCTTGCTGGTTTAATTCCGCGGAATTTCGGCGGCACTCCATTGACCTCGCCGACAGCTCTGGAATGAAAGGAGCTTAATAAGTGATACTCTATACAGGAGATCAGGTTGCTTTAAATTGTGTTGCCATTAGTAAAAGAAATGCAAGTGGTCTGAAAACTACTTAAATAATGAGCCGGCTTTGAACCAATCAGATTTTAATTTAAATTTAGGATTTTCAATGATTTCTATTTCTTTTTCTTTTCTTTTTAAATACGTCCTTATAAGATTATTTAATTTTTCATGCTTTTTATGAAATGGTTTATATGAAAAATTAAGCCCTCTTTCCGTGATTTAAAGATCTACCAATTTTAACCTATTTTTAATGGACAGAGCATTCAGTATTCGAATTTTTGTCCTCCAAAAACCGCCATAATTCCCTTCAAAATGTTGGGTTGTTTTGGCAACTTGCTCGAAGGCTGGAGGGATGCCTGGCATGCCAACCCGTGCCGCGTGGCCTGTTGAAATACCCATCAGCTAATGCCGCCATATGGGAGATCGATTGGGGGGCAAATGGGGCTCCGATGGGCAGGAGAGGTGGGAATTGCCTGGCAGCTATTGTCGCTCAAGTGGAGCCTTGTGCCTGGGAAAAAGCCGAGACAGCCGTCACCGGCAATGGGCATAGATAAAGCAAATAGAGCAAACTTGTTCCACATTGTGGACCATACCATTACAGATGAGATGGAGATGGAGTGGGAACCTGCGTTGGGCAGCCCTTGGTGACGGGACTCCGAGCGCGAACGAGTGGGCGACGACAAGACAAGGCGGTCCAGAAATGTGGGATAAGGTGCAGGGCAGCTGGGTGGAGTGGAGTGGAGTGGGGACCAGGTGAGGAGGAGGTGCCAACCGAGCAGCCGGGCGGCAGGGCACACACAATGCACGAAAAACAAACAGAATTGTCATGGGAAATATTTCACAGCGCTGTGAGTGAAGTGCCCGGGATGCTCCCCATTTCCCCCGCCGACTACAACTCCCCTCCTCTCCATCCACATCCTCACTCGGAATGTCTTTCAAAACGGTATCACATACACAAAACACTTTTCCTCTTGGCACACACAGCCATATTTATAAGTTAAATGCTTCACTAAACAATAAGCCAGAGCGGCCAACTGGCCAAGAGTTGCGACTGGGATTGCACTGAGAGAAAAAGATATCAAAGAAAGGCTTTCTAAATCCAGAATAGTAAAATTTGATGACAGTGGAAAATTATAAATTAAGATATTAGAAAACCTTTTATGGATTAACAAAATGATAATGATTATCATTATCTTCGAAAGCCTACACTTTTATATATTTTAAAAATATTTTGAAGGAAAGACACATAAATTTCTTTTATTTTTTTCCAGTGCATAATTCGAACTAGGCCTGGGCCATGGTAAAATTGAAGTTGAAGGCGAGCCGAGGCGATAATGAAACCAAAGTCAAGCACATCGAGTCAGTCCCCAGCCTTTGGGCCCTTTGGGTTGACAGGTTGTCCCTTGTTGCTCCTCTGCCCTCCAGTTCCTCCCCTCGCCCCATCATACCATTTCGGTTCTGGGAAGTTCTCATCATCTCACTCCCTCTCACTGCACTCCATGTTTGCCCACTCTGTTATCAACTATTACAATATTTTTGTTTAATTGACAAACAGGTTTATCATTAACATTTTTCTCACTGCTCTTCGCTCTGGTTTCCAACTTCTCGGATGCGTTGGCGGCGGCCTTCTCCAAGTTTTTTTTTTTTTGGAGTTTCAGGTGGAAGCGGCGCTTCAGTTGACGCTCCAACTGTTTTCCCACACTGATTTCTGATTTCTGGACACCGTGAAGCAGCGGAGCAAACTGCACCACAATGGGATGATGTGAGAAGTGTTCTAACTGATCAATAAATAAGAGAAAAGTGGAGGGGAATGTGCTACGCTGGGAAAACCAACATAGTTTCCCTGATGTTTGTACTAAATTTGTAATAAAACAATATTATCTCCCAATAAAAAAAAAAAGCTTGGATAGACAATAACATTCTTCCCCAAAAGAGTTTATTAAAATTCTCCTATTTTTATGCATTTTGTACCTTAAATTTTCTCACTGTGAAATTAACGTTTTAGTTTAGTTTAGTTTTTAGTCTGGCACATTAAACTTTAAGTACTCAATCAAGACAAAGTGTCGCCAAAAAGTGCACCGGATGGGAGGCTTTACGGTTGGCTCCATATCTCCTCTTTCCCACTTTGATATCTAAATACTTTAAAGGCCTCCTCACCAGAATCGTAAAGCGTTAAGTGCTACCAAAGTTTTTGGGATTAAAGAGCTTCTGGACGTTTCCGCGGCTTTTTCCCCCCATTTACCCCCTGCCTTCTGTCTGGGATGTTTGCTTTTGGCGCTGCCGTGAAAATGCATTTTCCCTTTGGCCCCTTTTTCCCAGTGCCCGACTCCGTTTTCCGTGCCCGTTTTCTCACCTGAGGCGAAGTCTGCGGCTGCTGTCGATGCTCGTTTTAATTTGTTTGTTTACATTTTCGGCTGCCCCACCTGCAGCAGCAACGAAGTTTGTTCCCATCTCGCGGCTGGGTGAAATGTTTGGAAATAGGCGTCCATGGGGAGATGGTAAACGGAGGCGGGGATCGGGGATCGGGAGAAGTAGGCTGCACCACTGGGAGTAAGGCGTGTGTTTTGGTGTTAACAACTCGACACTTCATTAATTGAAGTTGAAAAAGTGCAGCTATAAAAAGACTATTAAGCTCCAGGCCCACAACAATGGAACTGATCGGAACAGAACATACACGGAAAAAATTATTTTCAATTCTAATAGTTTCAAAATGTCGGTATGCACTAAAATGCTATTATTTTCTGTTTAGTGTAGGTATCCTTATTTGTATTTTAAGATATTGTCTTTGGGTTCTAGCTACTAAAAACTAAGTCCAATCTCTATCAGAAGTAGAAAAAATCTCGAAGTATATTTCTTAATTCGTTTTCTCTTAAAATACCTTAATAATGAATTATTCAAATTTATAATTTTTTTGAGTGCACTAGAATGAAACATTCAAAGAGAACTTCGAGTGGTTGCAGTGCCCATCGAATGCAGGGGTATAACAAATTTTAAGACGTTGGTGGAGAACTTTCTGAGACTCAGTTCGCATTAGACGCAAATTTGATGGCTATTGAAAAGTTCAATGGTTTCTTGGGTCTCTTAAACAGTTCCCAAGTTCCATCCAAAATCGAGAAGTGCCACTCAATTGAGTGTGAGAGCTTTGTTTACCACACACAATCTCCAACGAAAATAAAGGAATGGGGAGACACAAATCTGGGGTAATAGAGAAATCCAATGTGAGCATATCATAATTAAGAATTTGGCAAGACGAAATAATCTAGAGATTTTCCAATATTTCCAAATATTTAATGGGTGAAAAGTTGGGAAAGAACCGATTTTCGGACGGGGTCTGCTCAGATCTCTCCCCCAACCGATGCGATCCGATGCGATCGTCACACATAAATAGTTCACGAGCCATCCAAAGGCAGAGGCCATAAAAATAAATCTATATGCAAATGTGACTCCAGTTTAACATGCCACAGCGACAGACAGATGCAGAGGCACTCGGGAGGACAGAAGGGAGATTCGAGGGTGAAGTCTAAGCCTAGCCAAATAGTGAGGGTAATTTGGGATAGATCGACCGAAGAAATCCCTTTTAAAAATATTGCTTTAAAATATTGAATCTCTTCTACACTGCGTAAGTTTTATGTTCAGTCCTGAAGTAATCAGCATAAATTAGAAAACAAAGTTGTTATGACAATTAGACGAGAATATTATGAAATTATCCCTTGCGACATAATAAACTTCTAGTCCGTATTGGCATTAATGGTTCGATCTTTTGTATGCACCTTAACTTTAATCTTTATATTTATAGTTTAACCCTTTGAGTATACCTCTTTATTTACAAATACCCTGTAGGAATAGTTGGAACCAGACAGTCAAGGACTCCTCATTGCTGGCCAAACCCCGAATCCCTGGCGCAGAGGCGTCTGCAGTTTAGTGCCTGTCTCTGCGACTTTGAATCTTGCAAAATGTGACAAGTTGCGGAATTATTTTTCGCAGAAGATGTTCTCCAACTTCAACTCTGTTCCGTTTTGTTTTTCTTGTTTTTTCGGTTCGGTTCGGTATAGTTTGGTTCTGTTCTGTTCTGCGTGCAGATGAGCTGAGATTGATAAGCGGTGAGGAGCGTGAACAGGCGAATCCCGAATCCCAAATCCCGAATCCGCGGATCCGCACCAACCGTGCCTGTGGCTCTGTTCAGCGCGAGATGCAAGTGCTTAGATAAACGCAGCGATTTATGTGGAAGCTCCTGGGAGCTGCTGCTGGGCGGAGCAGCAGCCGGCGATGACAACAGTAGCTCCATCCCATTGAATGCCACATCCCCCGAGCCATTGCATCCAGCAATCCACCGAGGTGCCAGCAATTTAGAGGCGATTACAACCGGCAATGGCATTTTAAGTGGCCATTGTCAAGGCGCGATCTGTGGGCGCGTGATAAGCGCCGGCTCCCGTGTGGGCGATCGATTACCCAGGTGTGGGAGTGGGATGGGAAGTCGTTGAACTGAAGGTAGTTCTAGAAGTGACAGAACCCATTCCGCACTTACAGACTATAGACTAGTTTTCAAGCCAAACAATTCGTAAATCCTTTTTAGGTAACTTAAGAATGCAACATCCCTCTCCTTAAGAAGAGTCTTTAATTTTGAACATCAAATATATTTTATGAACCTACTTTCTATTGCTCAATAATTTATATAGCCAAAATATAAATATAGAAATAGGTATGAGTCGAAGCCAAACAGAGAGATGCCAAAAGCCGAACAATTAGTCTTTGCACCTTGTACACCTTGGACCAGGTGGTTCGATGACCCTGGGCACATAAGATGGATTCTTCTTCTGAGCCACCTCCTCCGCCCACAGTTTGTTGAGGTATTCCTCCAATTGTGCCACAACGTCCTCCTCTCCTTCGCCATCCGAGCAGCTGGCAAAGTCACTATCCGAAGATCCCGAGGACGAGGTGGCATGACACACATTCGTGGATTCGCTGCAGGAGTCGTGTTTGCAGTCGAGTGGACAGTGGTGATTGTCCCAGTCATCTGGAGGTTCCATCACTTCGGCATAGCTCGTGTCGGTCTCCTCTTCGCCAGTCGGTGGTGCTTTGGGTTGTGAAATGTCCACCGGTTCTTCGAGACGATACCACTTCACCTTGTAGGAGTCCTGTCCACACTCGCCGAACTGCTCGCCAGTCAACTGATCTATGTTGCACTCGCAAATCAGGAAGGGAGAATTGCACTGTTGACATCTGGGCAGATTGACCTCATGGTTGATTATGGGTCGCGGTGGTTTCCTCATCTTGACATCCTTCTCCATTCGAGGAACTTGCAGGCCACAAAGGATGCAGGGTTCTGGTAGATCTGCCCCCTCCGAAAGCTTGATCTTCTTCATCGGCCTTTGGCCAGCCTTCGGGTGACCGGGAACCTCCTGCTTGGAGCAGCCCTTGCAGGGGCATCCGGGAACTAAAAGCGGGTCTGATCTGGTAGTCATCCGCTGGTAGAGGGACGTGTACACCAGTTTGATCTGCCGCTCGTAGTGTTTGTGGGCCCAGAAGAAAGCCGCCTTGTAGTTGTCGAAGAGCCTGGAGGTCTTGTGGGCAGCGTGCATCCAAGCAGCGAACTGGGTGTGCACTGCCATTGCATCTACTATGGGATTACTGATGGTCACCTGTGGCTTGCCATGATAGAAGGCCTTGAAGGCCCTCTTGATGATCGCATAGGTGAGCATCGCCTCCACGGGTTCCATTTCACACTTCAGTCGCAGAGCCTGCAGCAGATCCTCACGATTCAGCCGAGTGCCTGGAAGTGGAGCTGGTGGACAGGTGGTGCGCAATCGCTCATGGTAAACGAAAGCCCTCTTGATTATCGACCTTGCTGCACAGGATTTGCTCGTACTGATGCCGCAGATCAGCATTATCTGAGCGAGGCTCTTGGCTATATCCTCCACGTTGTCATCGAACAGCTGGTAGGGATCCAGCTTCCTCCGGCAATTGCAGCAGCAGCGCTTGATCCCTCCAGGAGGAACTCCTGCCTCTTCCTGTAGCTTCCTTGCCCTCTCATAATTTTCCATTGCGTCTTGGAACTCAAAGAAATTAAGAGATAGAAATGCCCTAAGCGAATTTTGCAGTAAATTCACTTAATACTCCATCCAAAACGCTTCACAACAAATTTTTAATATTACACGAGGAGTATTGATAGAGAACGAAGTTATTTTCAAGGCATAATATTAGAATTATGATATTCTCAAAGGTTTACTTTTAAATCATATCAAATCATATAAAAGAAACCAAACGCTTTTATGATATTAAATAAATTTTGTGTGATTAGCGAATTCTTCAGCTATGACACGAAAATAGTATCTTCAAAAATAATAGTTTTGAAGAAAGCCAAGACAAGCCGAAATGAAGCCTATCTACCATGAATTAATATATCAATTTACGAGCAAACTTGACACAATTTGGTTTGAAATCTTCCCATCTTGAATAAAGTATGCATTCCCCAGTAAGATTAGAACTAATGCCTTGACCAGGTTTACCATAATAGAACAATAAACGGTTTGTCCCAATATTTTCCCTAGCCTTTTAATTTGGTTATTTGACCCACTGTGGCCTATCTAGGATTACACAGACCCCACACAAGAATGCATTATCATTTGGTCTCGGTTCCAATCGGAGCTGCAATTATGCTAAATAGATTGGGGCCGACTGACCATCGAAATAAATAAGAGAACCGAACACGACAGCCAAACGATGGCTGTTGTGTCAGACCTAAATTGTTCAAATAAATTAAGATGTAGCTTTCGAATGGATGGAGGATCGGTAAGCCGAGATCGGGGTCTGTGGTGTGGGGATTGGGGATTGGGGACTGGGGCAAGTAAACACGGGAATGAAAACGTTCTGAGGCCGCCGCCGCCTGTTGCATTGTCATTTGATAAATTATGATATTTGATCAATTGTTCCGCTGCGGCGGCTGGAAGTGCTGCCTCGGCTATACTAGTATAAGTATGCAGAAGATGAAGATGTCCCCTGATCCATGCCCGCATCAAGTTTGCCGAGTGAACTTATGTTGGGTTTACATTGTAATGGCATCTGGCGGGGCAAACACACAAACAGCCAGCCAGCCAGTCAGTCCCATATCCATTCATCTGCATAATAGAATTTTCTGGGGGATAGGGAATGGGAAATGGGAAATGGGGATGCCGAGGGGGTGAGGCTGCCTCTTTATTGTGGCTAATAGGCCTCTGGCCGCTTTGTTGTTGTGCCGCCTCAGCCGCCTTCGTTTGCATTCGCTTTGGCCACCAACACCTCTCCATCTCCATCTCCATCAGCTCACCATCAACATCTCACTCTGGCATTGGCATTTCTATGTGGATTAATGAATGGCAGCAGCACCAAGATGAAGCTACAGCCGATGGTGGTTGGGAATAAGTAGAAGGTGAGGTGGACACTGAACAAAATCTTGTAATTCGTTAAATTGCTTTGGAATGCAGAAAGATGAAGTTCCTTACTCAACTTATTTAACATTAAGAATCAATGAAAGACTTTTGGTGACATCTTTAAACAAATAAATATTTAAGAAAACGAAAAACCTGATATTCTAATATGTTCCTAGTATTATTCTCAGTGATTTGGAGGAGACATGTGTTTACCTTTCATAAAGACACACACATCCATTGTCGGGAGCAGTCAACAGGCCCCTAATTATGTGTAAAGGTGTTGTATGTGCTCCTCAGATCCCAGATCCCAGATCCCGCCCCTTTCCACTTTTGTCATCCATCTCGCCGAGTTACAAGGGTTAATTAGTGTGGTATACAGGATTGTCGGCGATACAAACGGATATTGAGAGTGGTAGATGAAGGTATTCAGTCGGTATGGGCTACTGAAAAAGCTTCTGGTTCTGATTGTAACTTATTGATTTCCCCAAGACAGCTGCTCCCTGAATACCCCTACCCAGAAATTCCAAATGTTTGACCATTTCCACATTTATGACCCTCAACGAATCGAAATCGAATGCCCCGGGAAATGTACAAACAATATTAAAACGAAGGAAAGGGAATGCGCCAAGTCATCATAAAATGACAAAATACAATAAAAATAAATTTAACACAACATTTGCTTTGGGCATCCGCAAACGCCGCCGCCTCATCCTGCGCATCCTGGTCCCATTCGTGGTACAAGGACACAAAACAATCAAGGGGCAGCCAAAATATTTTCAATAATAAATCTATTTGATGGCCCACGGGCCGGAGTTTTTACGATCTCTGCGATGACAGCAGGCGCAGTCATTAAAAATCTCACCCAAAGTTATGTCTCTTCGCATGATTAATTGTTGAGGATGTGTCCGATCGCCTGGGGTTGTTCGCTCCATCGGGAAAATGTCCACAACTTTATGGAATATTTGTTTATCGATGGCCTGGTAATTAATTTCCATACACTTTCCCTTTGGCGGGAATTCGGGAGGGGTAAGAAGTGCATCTGGGGTCCCAAGGAACAGCACTTGACCCCTGACCATCTGTGGTCATCGTTGTGCTGTCAACTAATTTGTCCAGTTTGTGGTCCGTGTCAGGTGTTGTAAATATTGCATTTAATTGAACTATCCCCATGTGTCAAGTGTCAAGAAAAGGCAAGAAGACCTTCATATTTTGTAAACCCAATTTTGTGGAAAGCAAGTAATACAAATGGGAGGAGAGAAACTTCCCGTACAATTTAAGCCTGAGAGGAAGTTCTGTTTATCCAATTGTAGGATCATTTTGGTAAGCAAAATTCATAATTGCACTTAAAGTTATGTGAATATAATTATTTCAGGCAAGAAAACTTTTATAAAAGAAAGATTTGAATGTAATTAAAGTGGTGCATTTTCAATGTCTCAAATTTATAGCACGAGAATTAAATTTTAAAATTTGAAATCATCTAATAATTGAACTTCAGTGTGTAGAGAGAACATCTCCAGAGATTACCGATCCAACATCTGTCTTAACCCTCCATTATTTCCATCTTTTCCAGTATATAAATCAACACGCCAAGAGCGGCGCAACTCAGCAACACGCTTGTAATTGCTTAATTAGATTGCCACTAAAATTATAATTTGAGAAAAGGAGGCAGTCCCGAAAAGCTGAGCGCAGATTGGAAGCAGGGATTCGAAAACAAAAGGATCTCCGCTGAAGGAGCAGCTGGGGCGTAAATCAGATTTGCTGACAGGGCTCGACTAATTTTAACCCTGGCACTTGAAGCCAAGGACTCTGGGTCCTGGCCCTTGGCCCATGTATGGAGTCGAGATTCGTTATTCTTTCAAGTGGCTGCGCGTGCGCGGAGAACGCGTGCTAATGGGGCCAAAAGGTGCAGGATGGTTCAAGGATCAGGGATCAGAAATCGGGGATTAGAGCTACCATCAGCGTAACTCCGTGCCCGTTAATTTATGCGTGTCCTGCGCGAGTTCAGCTGCACCTTGATACCCTTGTCCTTCTAAGGATTAGTGTGTGTGTCAAAGGACATATGTAAAGGACGGCGACACGCGGACACATGACTCTGTTGACACACAAGCAGCACGGAAAATATTTTGTAGGACTTATCTTAATAAATAAATACATGATCTAAGCCAACTAAAGATGTTTTATACTCTATTGATTTTGGATATTTCAATTATTAAATTAAAATTAAATAAGTGTTTTTTTTTTGTTTCGATAAATACATTTTAAACATTCCCCTAAACATTTTGAGTATTTTTGTTTTAGACATTTAAAGGGTAAATATAAATTTTAATCTGAAGATTCATAATAGTACAATGGGTTAAATAAAACTCCCAAAAGCACAATTCAAGATATGAATTTGTTCTCAGTGTAAGAAACGTAAGCGATGGCCGCGGAGGGGCGGGGTAAGAGTCCTTAAGGCAACATCTAAATGGTATTTATTGGTTTGCCAAGCCGGCGACGGCTGTCGAGCGCATCCTGTGGGACCAGCGCGGCAAGGATTGAGTTACGCGATGGCGACACATTTGTAAACAGGCGGCCTGATTTACACACACCGTGCCTGGCAGGAACAGGACATGCAGAAGATATAGGACATGCCGGGGACACGGGACTACCGTGACAGAAGTCGTCGCCAGGAGCGGCGCTCCTTATTTGCCAAGACATTAGGCAGCAGCACCAGCAGCAGCAACAATAACAAAAAGAGCCACCAGTCAGGGGAAAAAATGAGTAAGGACAACACCGCGTGTTTGCTGTCAGTCGAGGGATCACCTCGAACTCAAGATCCTCTGATTGACAATCGACAAATTTCTTTTGGCATTTATCAATGGAACCGCGAGGATCCGAAGGACTTAGAGTGCGGACCTCCTGTCGCGATGATGAATCGAAAAATTCGTGTTTTTACACGCAACTTGACGGGGCCAACACGGATTTGGTTAAGATGGTATTGTTGATGTTGTCGTACTACAGACGATTAGAAAGACATTTTTCAAATAAAATTAAGTGGGGGTAATGCCACTGAGAAGTTTGAAAAATGTTGGGTAATTTGGGGTACAATATTTATTTTTAAAAATCTTTATCTAAGGAAATTGCAACGAATAGTAATCATTTTTAATTGAATCTTGCTAATCCCAACAATTCTAAGAAATATAATATAAATTTTCAAATAGTTATGGAATAACAATTCAAATTTGATAAATTTACATAAATGTGGGAACCTTAAATTCTGTATGTTGGCAACGCTCTTAGCTCTTTTAAGCCCTAATAGCGATAAAACTTCGGTGCGATCACACTTTGTCTGCTAAAATTAAAATTCGTAGCCGAAAAAACGCAGAAACAAGCAATAAATTCATGTTAATAACAGTTGCAACAGCAAAACGACGACCCCTCCCCCAATTTTCGATGGCCAAAGGCAACTGGCCATAAATATCGGCCAAATGGGTTGACAGTTGGCAAGAGGAGTTAACGAAATAAATAAAGTAAAGAGAAACCCTTCCCTGCCGAAATGTAAACTCCCGAAATAGTCCAGAAATGTGATACGAATCAAGTGCCACGTGTCGCCCCTTTCTGGGTATTTAAAACTCCTTCTTTTTTTTGCAAAACAGTTTTGTCTTTTTTTTCGGGGGCCACAACTGTTCCTCAAGATCCGAAACTCAAACCGAACGACAGATGCGCGTGTCTGAAATTGTGTTACACTTTCGCTCGAGGGACGGGGTTTATCAGAGCCAAAAAATCATGCTAGGGTCGATCTTTCGGGGGTTTTTTGTGGAGGCGTGTGTCGAGGGGGCGGGCGCACATCTCGTTAAACCGCAACCGAGGGCGATCGGATCTGGCCCGTCAGGACATCTGTGATCAGGTTCCGTTGGCGGACCGCGATCTGAGATCGGGGGAGATCGGGAAGGACCGTGAAATGCAATTGCCATGGCCTAGCGGTTCTCGCAGCCCGTTACGCGAAATTGATCGACCAGGTTGCTGGCTCAGTTCGTTGCTACCTGTCAGGTACACTGAAGGAAATGCAGGATCCTTACAGCTAGTGCTATCTTGATTTAAAACTCACCCTACCAAACAATTTCTATAGTCAAAGGTTTAAAGATTGAGGTTTAAAAGTGATCAGAATGGTGCTAGAAACGCTGACGTGCAAAGATTCGGAGTCTATCCAGCTTCTTCTTAACCCCCAATGATTTGCATTTTATCTTTTTAATATTTTCTGTCAGTGCATAGCGAGATACAACCGAAGTGTGCCTCCTTCGAGGAGATGTTCCAATTAAGATCAGTATGACCAGATGTTGCTCCCCAGCAGATCGATCCACCGTGTGCTTGATGGCCAGGAATGTTTCGCTTAGCATCTCCCACAGCTGTGACCAGTGGAATCTGCAAAAATACTGCAGTTCCATAGGAGTTTGTAGGTTTCTCTGTCCCGTAATCGGATACGTGCCGACCACTTGGCATGTGCCAAGGAAATGGACAAACGGCCGGCACTTGAAAACCAAAACCAGAAGTGACCCAATATCCACTTGAATTTCATTTCGTTTCCAAAATTTTAGCGCCCACCTTGAGGGCTCTTGGTTTCGATTCCCGGCCCTCCATTTCGGGGTGTCAAAGGCCGTGTTAGCTCGTGCAGCCTTTGACATGGGCACCCCCCTTCCAGCCACCCTGCTTCTCGAAAGAACCCACAAAGTTGCGAGTCAATTTGTCAGCGAGCGAGCATTGAAATTGAAAATTGCTGCGCAGCCTTCGATATGAATGGGACTTGGAAATTCGATACCACACGGCAGCTGACGACTGAATGCAGCCTGCAGATACAAGATACTGGTCGTTATTACGCAACCTTTTGTTGCTATCTGAACGAAAGGTGGCATTGCAGCAGGAAAAGCTTTGCCAAATGTTGCCGGTGAAACTGAGATGGGTTTCCCAATGCCAGTCAAACACATACAAAAAGGCAACAAGGATGCACACGTATTTGCGAACACGACGAACGATTTGAGTTAAGGGAAGTCTAGGAGAGCAATATATAAATCTGACATTAATTCAAAGATTTAAGTTCACACAATAAACTTAATAATCTTTACTTAAAATATAACTTTTTTTGCAAGATCTACTATGATCTATATAGTAGAAATACTTAATATTTAACAAGAGAACATTATTAAAAAATCAGTAGTTTTGGGTAAAATAGTCAGTTAATCATGTATTAATTAAAATTATATAATAAAATCAAAAGATTACAAGAAATACAAAATAGGGCAATCTTTTCTAAAAGTTTCCGACGAGGAGTTGTCTCCAAAAACTAATTCAAGGCGGAACGATATCCTTCCAAAGGCTGCCACTCCTCTCTGCTGCAAGAAGGT
Source organism: Drosophila rhopaloa (assembly GCF_018152115.1). Lineage (NCBI taxonomy): Eukaryota > Metazoa > Arthropoda > Insecta > Diptera > Drosophilidae > Drosophila > Drosophila rhopaloa. The sequence continues at coordinate 13,038,872 of NW_025335043.1, forward strand.
AATGCCGGCTGCTCAATGCGCTGTACCATGTTAAGAAGTGTGGATTTGTCCTGTACCAAAACCTGTGGCACGAACTCCTGGATGACACGCAAGAAGAGTAGATTTTTTGGGGCATCCGTCGGTTTATCTTGAACCGATTCCAAAACATACATAATACCAGCTCTGTGAAGAGCCAATACACCGTGGCGATTATTCACGAGATTGGAATTAAAGGTCTCCGCCAATCGTTTGGCCAGGCCAATAAGATCGGAGAACTCTGTGGAACTGAAGGCCCTTACACCTTCTCCATTATTATCCGCCATAATCTTCTCGTATTGCAGCAAACAGGTGTGAATTACGGTCATTCCATAGTGGACGGAATTGATGTTCAGGGCTTGTTCCATGGAACTTCTCATAATGTCCCCAAATGCTGCATTGTACTGAAAAAAGTGTAACTAGAATAAAATTTCTTGTGATGTGTTTACTTGCCAACCTTTTCGTAATACTGAAAGATCTTGGAGGCTCTCATGATGGGGAACACATTAAAAATCACCAGTTTGCAGTAGCTGGCCACAATGCGGCGCATGCATTGCAGCTGATCAAAGTTATGTTCTTTCATAATTTCCAAAGGACTGCAGACAAAGATATTTCGCAGGACAAAGCCTTCCAGCAGCTCTATCTCGCTAAGAGACGGTTGGTAAGTAATGGAACGTACCCAGGAATGGGGACTGTTACGCAGCTGGTCTCCATATAGCAAAAACAGATCGCATATATATGAAAATGACTACAATCAATAGATGATTAGTAAAAGTTGTGATAATAAACCTATTCTCCCTTTACTCACATTATATGCGATTACCGCATCGTACTCATTCACAACCTGATCGAAGGTAACAAATAGAAAGTCTTCCAAGTGCTTCTTAAGGGAAGCAGCAGGCTCCTCCATGTTGAAATCGCTGGAAGACTCGTCTCTAAAGCTCTTTAAGTCCCAACTTATGCTAAAGTAGGCAACCTCTAGATAAAGACCCACTGCCTCCGCCGGCAGGCAATCTTTCACCGGTCTCTCCCGCTCCCTGATCACTCTCTTCAGGCTGGACAAAATCGACTCGGTCATCTGCCCGGCACTAAGATCAAAACGTCCGTAAAGGGCTGAAAGCAAACGAAGGGTAACCAGCAGTCGGCGCGCCCTGCTCCTCGGACTTTTGGTGGAGCCCGATGAGGAGGATGAGTGCACGGACGAGGAGCTGGACCCGGTCATGCCATACGACTCTTGCCAGGCGCGCAGTGCAATCTTGTAATTGGTCACCGCATTGTTGAGGATCTCTTTTATATGCCCCCTCGTTGAGGAAGTAGACTCATAGAGAACCTCCAGAGTGTGAGCTGCCATCCGGAGTACGAAGTTTTTGTTCTGATTGAATAAAATGCTTTGGATCTGATCCATTAATTGCTGAAGGTGCCCATAGTTATCTTCCTGCAGGTAGTACTCCAGACTAAAGTACTGCGGGAGTTCCAAAAGATTTTCCAGACCTTCACAACTCTTTTCATATTTATGAAGCATTTCAGGCAAAATTGGTGCCAGAAGCTTGGTGGCCTTCTCTTGGGCTCCTGGCATCGGTTTTCTCTCTAGATCTTTGGTATATCTTCCTGGAGGGATCTCTCCTGTGATTGCTTGCTTTACTGCTTTGGAAAGGATTTCAATCAAAGCAATGCTCTCGACTTCGTTTTGATTTGGGGCTTGATCCTCCATCAACATAGCTATCATGGGCTCCCAGTCCAGAATCGAATCACAACTTTCAATCAAAGCATCTACTAGATAGGCAGCATGTTCATGTTGACTTTCGACAACGAAAAAGTGCAACAAACGACTAAGTTTTCGTAAAAAGGGTTCTGCTCCGGTTCCCATTCTTCGCAGGTTGAAAAACTCCGCTGCTGCCTGCGCTAATTCTCGATCTGCAGCGAGCATTAGTTGCTCCAGGAGTTGACAGTCGGCGTTATTTAGAATTTCTGGAGAAGATCGATAGAAATCGGTCAATATGCGCAAGGATTTCACCCCCAGTTCACTTTCTTTATCGAGGGAAATTTTGCGTAATTGCTCCTTGAATTCACTGCCCAATTCCAGGCACATTGGACGAAGTCCTTCATTGCGGCTGAGTTGTGAGATGGTGTCCAGGCAGCATTGCCCTACTTCCGACGAACTATCCTGCAAAGCTTCGAAGAAAAAGCGCAGGCGGCGTTGAGTAAGGTGACAGTTTGGATAAGTGCTGAACCACAGCCCAAGTTCGGAGAAGCAGAGAAGCCTGATGTCGTTCACCACATCCCGGTAGCGATCCAAGAACAGACAGTTAAACATCCTCATCCACAGTGTCTTCATCGGCTCACTCTCCGCAAGCTCACTCAAAATGGTCATCAGTTTAAGACCTGGAATGAAAGCACAAAGCATTATAATTTTAATTATGTTTTTATAACTTAAATACAGAAGAAAAATAATATATAATATGTTGATGTTGTAGTCCTCAGATAAAATACTGTTTAATTCCAACGATTTAATAAGATATTTTTTATGATAAGAGGTTTATGAGTGATTTGAATTTTTAAAACACAATAATATTTGTAATATTTGTTATTTATGGTCGCTACATTCATATCTTCCCGACGAAACGAAAACTTATATATCAGACAAAAATGGATTTTACAATTAAAAGTAATTAAGAAATTCATATTTTCTTTTACTGGTTGATAAGCACTTAGTTCAGTTTAGTAACTCACCTATCATAGTGCTGGTATGGCGAAGAGGTCGAATTGTGCACTCAGAACCCGCCATCACAAAGCGCGTTAACTCAGTCAAAAACATTTTGTCGTGGATTATGGGCGTGGCATCGACCGCCTTCAGTAGAGCCTGTAAAAAGCTAACCACACTGCTCACAAAGGATTTGGCCGTCTTCATAATCATGGGATAATACATGCTGACCTAAAAAGAGAAAATGTTTTAATTAATTATTCCGAGTCCCTTAAATAACGATTTCTCCACTTACATTTTGAAACTGGGCTGTGCTGGCCATCAAGATGTTGCTGTAGGAGAATGGCATCGGAGTGTCTTTGGGGATCTGGTAATAACTGCCACTGGCCTCCACCACAAATTGCATTAGCTCAACCAATGCGGCTACGGGGCTCTGCATATAAAAGATGACCCACCGGCTGGCCAAATTCTAAATAGAAAATTTTTACTTTCAGGTGAAGGATTAATATCAGCATTCCAACCTCATAGTTCTGATTTTTGACCAGCGTACATTGTAGCAAAGTCTTAGAACGTTCCTGCTCCTCTGGATTTTCACAGCTTGTCTCGCCATTTAGAAAACTTAGAAATTTTAGGTTAGGTGAATGACTTGCAGTTTTAACTGGTGGTTTAGCGTACTTACCTAGTATCTTCTGCCTCAAAATGCATTTGCTCAGTATCTTGCAAAACATTTGAATCATTTTCAATAACAACATCACTCATTTCGAAGCACTTATAAGTTTAAATGAATTAATTCAGCCGTAGAAATAATTGAACAACTAGTACGAAGTTCGCGTAGCAGAAAAAGGAAAGAATTGTACTGCCAACTTGTCAAATCAGAATGATAGGGTTGCAGCCAATTTAATAGCTTTAGACCACCTTTGGCAATTAAAGTTGTCATCTTGACCGATAGTCGATAACAAGCAAGTATTGAAAGAGGCAAAGTTGACACTTAAGTTTTATTTGAATCCCAAGTAGGCTTCTTTAAATCCAACTGAAACTTCATTCCTTTACCCAGTATTTCCAAAGATCATTTTTCGATACATTTCGTCGTGTGTGGACGTGTACATTTATTTCAATAAAATTGTAACTTTTTGTACACCAAAAACTTTTAAATTTTTAAGTGTAAAATTTTGAGTTTAAAATGTCTTTGGAAGAAATACCAGTCTGCGAGAACAATGAGAAGGACGAGTTGGAGAGCATTGTGTGGGAGTCAATGGATGTTCTGGGAGGTTCTGCTTCCAAGGGGGCCATCCTGAAGTTGGTGAGCGTGGTCACCGATACGAAAGTAATGAAGCTGATTGATAATGTGGATGAAGCCGTGAACAATTTAATCGAAAAAGGACTAGTCTCCAAGCAAAACAGAAGGTATCAAATCGTTAATAACGAAGGTTAGTCGCTTCAGGTGAGATCATTGCCTTTGAAATTGATCGAACTTTTAACTAGTTTAAAAAAAACTACTAGAGAATCCTCCCAAGAAAGCGTTCGATTTTTATACTTAAACGTGAAGAATATTCTCGAAGAAACATATATATTCTCAACGGAAGGTTGATAAATTAATATATTTGTATATGATGGCGCGATAATGGTATGTTAAGATTTAAATAATTTTGTATTTGTAATAAAGTACTTAATATTACAGAAGACGCTGCCAAGCTGAAGTTTCGTATAGAAACTTGTACTTTTTGTCTAAAACGTAAATTTTTGGTGAATTTATAGTAATTGCTACTATAATTTTTTAAAACCAATAATACAATTAAATTATTTTGTACCCTCGAAGAATTGAGATTTATTTTTGTAGTTTTTGTGTTGGAAATTGCTGTATTTGATAAACTTGCTTGTGTAGGATAGAACTAAATAAATGTATAGAACTAGATCGGGATGTCGACATTTCTTTTTCGTCCCTCATCGTTATCCTGTAAAAAATTTCCAGTAAACTCCAAACAAAAATCTGTGCAACAGAAACAACTTGTTAAATTTCTAGCCTACTTGCAGTTTTCCCACATTCACCGCAAAATAATGAAATCCAGGGCAAATAAAACCGCTGAGATTCCCATCGCTGGATCGAGATCGGGTCAGGTAGCCGGTCTTTAAGGGCACAAAACAATTAGCCAGGCCCACAAAATGATACACAAACAGAGCGCAAATTGGGCAGCCACTTGTCCGACCTCAAAGCGAAAGCGCCGCCAATTCAAACGGACTAACAAGGACCTCATAATCATACCCATGCCCATTGCCATGCCCATTCCCTTCTGGTCCGATCCGATCCGAGCCAGAAATAAACACAAATATTGACGTAGCCTATCGCACGCGATCTCCGCTCCTCCCCAGGAATATGCCCGGAGATCAGAGGCCTCCACCGCTGACCAATTCGGGATGACTTGGCAAGTTGGCAACTCCGAATTATTTCAATCTGCGTTGATGACGCGGCTCCTTTTGGGTGGTGGCACGATAAAAAGCTGGCGATAACGTGCCTGATGCCCAGTAGTTTGGAATGGGAATATAAGGCCATATTAAGCCTTTAAAGGAAGTGATTACATCCACTATACCGATCTCTACCCTCCAAAAATTAATCAAAATTAGGATGATTCTGATTTTTGATTTAATGGCTTAATTTTGGGTTTCGTAAAATACAAATAAATTATTTCCTGAGAATCTTACTTTGATCGCTGTGATTTGATAAGAAAAGTTGTATCAATTTTATTTTATGTATCTTTAAAAGCGCGCCTTTGTGGGAGTGTGTTTATAGAATGTTTAAAATGTTTAAATCAAGTCCTTTCTTTGTTTCCGCATACTTATGTAGATAACAACTATAGGGAACTTTTTAGTCTACTCATATTACTAATAAAACATAACGTAGTTTAACCCAAAAGCGGGGCATTCCTGGAATTTCAAAACTGCCTGAAGTCCAGGCAAATATTGACGTTCGAGATTGAAAATTGGCGCACTCCAAAGAGAGATGGTCAAGGCAGCTGCCATTGATTGAAAGATCAATCGAGATCGAGGAGATTGCGAATCCGATTTCGAATCCGAGGCGAGGCGATTCCAGCTGCCGTAGGGTAATTGGAGTCCACCTACGGTCAGTCAAGTCGACTACCATTCCTCGGCCCGTTGTGTGCCAATCTCATTTCATATTCAAAACGATTCCTTTCGGCCGGGCATTGTTCATTGTTTGATTGCCCGAAATCTGACCTTCACCCTGTGCGTTCATTGTTGCCGCTTTGCCATTTTGGCATTTGCCAGGCGAGCGGGGAATTAGCCGCTGTCCATTTTACGGCAGCTGCTGTGGCGCTCGTGCTGGCTCCTTGGATTCCCCCGCCACTTGGGCTTCCGAATCCCTGCTATTCTGGCATTGAAATCCCCTGACGAACACACCTGCCCGGGGTCGCGGTTCGTCAACTGCGCACAATACAAAAATGAGTGGAGAACTATGACAATAAACCCAAAAATTCAAATAATGATTGATCAAAAGTTAGAATATTGTGAGAAAACATTTTTTTAAAAGTGCATGGTGGAACTCAAAAAATAAAATTCAGTTTAGTGTTTGGGGATTTTTCAGTAAATATAAAATTCAAATAATGATGGATCAAAAGTTGAAATATTGTGAGAAAACATTTTTTTTAAAACTGAATGGTGGAACTCAAAAAATAAAATTCAGTTAAATGTTTGGGGATATTTCAGTAAATATAAAATATTTTTCTAAAAATACATTCTATTTTATTTGTTATGCTATTTTTTTTAGCAGTGTGATACTCGCTGAAAAGATTTACGCCTCGTGTTCACTACAACCTCCTTCTCGGCCTCGAATTTTTAAGGTGGCTCAACAATAAACTCGACTTTTGGCCGTGCGGCCGCCTAATTGACAGTAAAATTGTGCAGTACCTTCCTCCTGGCCTTTGTGCTTGCCACTTTGTTGCAACTTTTCAGAGAATTTTGCAGTAGGAAAATGGTAAAAACAAAAAATAAATACAAGTAGAAAAGCAGCCAAGAAATGAAGCGCAGGATAAAGTTTATTCAGGCAGAGAAAATGGAATTTACAGGATTTGGTATGGGTTGTGCCAGAATCTGATGGCTGATTTATCAAGAAGAATTTTTACGAAGTAGTAAATAAATAAAATAACTAAACCATTAAACTTTATATAAAATTAGTTTTTTATACGCATTTTAAAACAATCAAGATTTTAACCACATTTTTCAGGCACTCTTTAATAATTCTGATAAATTATTTAATTAAATAAAGTAACGAAACTCGCACACATTTCCAGATTTAAACACAGATCTCCCACAAAAGATTGAACCACAGTGCTGTTGTCCAATGGACATGAAAAATCAACTCGTCGTGTCCAGATATTCCCGATGTCATCATAATTGGGTCAATTGTTGTGTGTTACAGCCAGTTACAGACAAATAAACCAAACAAATATGCCCGAACAATGACAGTTAACCATTCAAAGGGAAAGAGGAGAGGGGAGGGGGAGGAGGAGGAGTAGGTGGCCACATTGCACCGCATAATTAATCAAAGCGGCACGCGGCTGTGGGCGCCACAAAGAGAGCCGACACTGCCAAACCCAGAACTCGGATTCGAAACCCCAACCAAAAGCGAATCCGCAGCGGAGAATCCCGCCCAGCACGTGAGTTGGATGAAGTCGATGGACAGGAACTTGGAAGGGAACTGGATGGGGAGGTGCTGCATACGAATGAATGCCGCCCTCTTCCGCATTTAATAGAGAAGCCAGCGGATGTGGATACACAGTATTAAAGTGGATGTGGACACCCGCACAATTGGCGGCGGGCCACGGATCATGTGGGTGCACACTTCCAGTCGCCGTCTGGCTTCAAGTCTCGTTTTTAGTCTCGACTCCAGATCGAGTCTAGGGCGCAGGAAGCGGCGCTACAAAAACCAGTTGGCAATTGCTTCATTCATGAATTGGCAAAGGCGTTTGTCTCTAGAGGTGGACGACCAAGTTCCACTCTGAACTAGTTTTCAATTAATTAAATAATTATTATATTGTAGTAGATAAAACAGATGGTGGTAATTAGTTTCATAAACAGAGATCCTTTTACACTTTTAAAATCCAACATTTTCTTAATCATTAATTTACTATAAAACTTAATCTGTATTAAATTTATTTTTTAAGGTTCTTGCAATACATTTTTAATATAATTCGAATTGTACGTCAATTAGAGTTATAAAGCTTAAAAAGGTTATTTTCTTAATACAATGTTTGTGAAATTATTCAGTTCGTAATGCCGGCAAATCTTATATTAAATTGTAATTTAGCATGAAATTTTACAAAAATTCCTTAATCCACTATATTGTGATCGGATAACAAGAATTTCGCTAATTAAACATATTGCATTATTAGTTAACATCATGAACCAGTCTATAGGAACCTCTGTGGCCACAAATACATTGCACAGCTCCAATGACGAGATGAGTCACGCCCTGGACTTAGGCCACCAGCGATTACCTACTCCTCATCCTCATCCGCTTCCAGCACCCAATCCCAAACCCCCTTTCCCCTCCCCCTTGTGTGACCGCCTCTTCAACTGCAACAACTAACTGCTAATTGACACACCTCGACGATGGCATCACGTGCCCCATTGCCAGCAAAGCCATCCAGTGGAGATGAGTCATCCGGCGAAGAGCACGTTGCCAAAACCCGCTTGCCATGGCCATTTATGAATGGAGCCAAGTCTAAAAACTCTAAACTCCTCCGGGCCTCGGACTTGGGACATGGCACATGGCCCCATGGAACTCCTCCATTCAGCTCTATGCGACGTCAAAAGTTGTTTGTTGTCTGGCTTCTGGTTCCCCTGCGATCCCTCATTTCCCCCATTCCCCCATCCCCCATTTTTTCCCGTCTGCGCATTTTGCCTTAATAGTAAATCGTGTTTTGCATGCGCGAGTAGGTTGGGGCACCAGTTGCCCCGCCAAATGCCCCTTTTATCGCTATTGTGGTGTAGGAGTTGTGGAAATCGAAATTTCATTCACTCACTCATTCGTTCATTCATGAAAATATGCTCAATTCGGTCGTTTGGCAAGTTTCGTTGCTAGCGTTTGGATGGATTACCAAGATTACGAATATGATATAGGTAAAGAAACCCAGGGCAAAAGAACGATAGACGGGTCACAGAAGTTAAGGCATTTCAACACGTCGATGGGTTTCTGGTTAAATGTTCGATACGTTAATTGGGATATTAGAAGCGAAAATTATTTAGCATGAAGATGGATAAGCTGTATGTACAAAGTAGTTGGAGAAAGTATTTAAGTATTTCAATCAGAAAAGTGTTTTAAATTTTCTTTTTAATTTTTAAGCACTTTATATTAAACAAATTATTTATCAGCTATAGATATATTTTTAGTGCGAAAAAGAAGAGGGGTTAGCTTAATTAAGCTCTGGGAAGTTTTTCAGGGGGGCAAGAAAAATGAAGGGAAAATGTAAACCAAAGTTAAATTTCCTTTCCATTCCCAGCAGCTGGAGATAATAGAGGAACCCCTAGTGGACTGTCTAATCGGTTTAAATCTAACTGCGAAGAGTGAAACAAATAGGGTGGGTAAGAAAAGTAGAGCAGAAAGCTCTGGATGCTTGCATTCCGTAACGAATTCCCTCGAATCTTCTTTTCTCGATCTCTTGCCCACAAAAATGAAAAGATAAAAAACTTGCAATAAAGCAAACATAATTCCCAAAAATCGAGGAGGGGGACCACCTGCTCTTGAGACCCCACAAGAAGCGAGTTGTCAACACTTTTCCCGCCCGGCAGCTGATTCTATGGAACTTGTTGCCGTCGCCCACAAAAACTGCATCCAATGACCAAGTCCGTGTTTAAAATCCCTGGTTATGACCAGGTCGAAGCGCCGGAGAGCAGAGGCAGCTGCCTTGTTAATGATGGTTTATGACTCGACCGGTGACCATTTCTCAGGCTCATAACTCCACGATCTCGGGCCAAGATTGATTGCCCCGTGTGGCAAGTGAAATTAAAAAGTGTTAAGCCACTCGGTCCAAAGGTGGTCCCTAATAAATCCCAGCCGCTAAACTCGGCCCGAAATCCGTAACCGAAACGAGGAGACACGAAAACAGAACCTGACGGCCCTTTTAATGTCTTTATTTAGTGGAAAACAAAATCGAGGCGAGTGACAAGCCCCGCAGATAACAGACATTGGTGGAGAAAGGGGCAGAGTTTATGGGCAGCCTTAATTGAAACAGCAAGTTCCCAGTTGTCACACAGAGGCGGTCCACGGATCGGGGTCCATTAGGGCGATAAAAGCGTCGGTCTGGCTGCACTTTAATCCCAAAAGATGCCACAGATACACTTGACAAATCTTTGAAATCGATTGATTACTAGAAACAAAATTATGAAGTCCTTTTGCTGAAGGCATGAGGTTTGGTTCAAATCCATATACAAAACTACATTGTTACAAATAAATAATATTAAAAAAAAAAAAAAAAAAAGAAAACTAGAAAAATGTTTTAAGTCAATCAAAAGTGTTCTTATAATTTTTAATTGGATTTAATAAAGAGTGTCCATTAAATTTAATACAAATGTAATATTTGATAACTCATGTTTCTAATCAATTTAAAATCCTAACTATTATATTTTCAATTTTTTAATTAAAATGCCTTTTACTAGAAATCTTATCAGTGCTTTACTTAAGTTGCAAACTAAGATTGATAAGTTTATTAACCAGTCTTAGTTCAAACTCTTTTGTTTTCAGTGCATGGATACGGACATGATCATGAGCGTGGACTCGGGTTTTGGACATCGGACATGGACACGGCCGGTCGCCACCTTCGAGCCCTGTTAACTGGGCCTTAATCGGCGCGTTGCGTGCGACACTTGCGCGGCTCATTAATAAGAGTTTAAAGAGCGGCTCGGATCTGTCCAGAGCCACAAACGCAGCCCCAACAGATCCAATGAGTCCAACGGTCCCCACATCTCGCTGTGAATAAATTAGACGGCGGTGGTCTTCGGTCTCCAAACTCACTGCGATCTTTGCCGATCATTATGACCCTTTGTGCATTATGGCTTCGTTTCTCAGTCAGTTCTCTTGATTTTAAACAGGGTATCTATAGAGTTTATTCGAATTCTGACTATCTAACTAATAAGTAATTTGTTATATTAATTAAACATATATATAGAAAGAATACCATAACTAAATATATAAACCATAGTAAGTATTACCTCTCAGTATAAGTAAAAGGTATCCCATAGTCGCCTTACTTATTACCTGCTATCCATTATTTCTTTTTATCGGCTCTTTCTTTTTTTCGTAGCTTGTTAGGCTCTGCGGCTGCGAGTTCTCTTAATTTGGCCTGCAGTCTGTGGCTGGGCTTCTTTGATGTCTTCTTATTTTCGGGTTATCATTTTTTATTCGGTTATTAAGCGGAGACAGACCTGGACCACCTTCGATGCAGACTCCGGAGATCGGGGAACAGATGTGTGAAGCTCGCTGGGGGTAGACACAACGGGGTCGGGTGATAAACATAAGCATATGGTGTCACACATAGCAGATAAGACTTGTCCAACGGGTTTTCTGACCAGCGGATCACTTGTCCAATTGTTTCCATAATTCTTTCGGAAAATTCTTTCGCCCGAGGAAACCCTCAAAACTTTACCGCCGTTTCAATTTAACTCACATTTGACCCTGCCTTTCAACACAAAAGTATAAAAGTATTAAATATCCATATCCGCCCACAGGACAATCGTTGGGATAATACTTTTCCACTACATTTCCACAACTTCCTTTATGCTGCTTTCCCAAAAGAGTTATTAAAAAATTGTAGGAAATGTTCACAAAAAGAAACGGAACTGAACACCAGAAGAATCCCGAGGTACGCAGCCTCCGAACAGTGGCACACAAAAGGATTATGTCCACTTAGGGATTATTAGAAATTTCGCATCCCTTTGTAAAACAAATGGCATTGCAAATGCCCCGAAGGAAATTAGTAGAAATATGGGCAACAAAAGAAGGCTGGACCTGGGTGATTAAGGGATTACCCTGCATAATATTTCCAAAACAGAAGGAACCGAATATCAAGGAGGAGCGGAGTTGTCAACATTGTTGCACTTGAACTTTGATGGAGCCGAAAGCTCCGACCGCAGCAGTTGGCCAGAGTGACTTCGTTTTGTGGTCGCCCAAGGAGGAGACAGACAATTTAATGCACGAATGCAGGTTCGGATTGGAATTTATGCAAATGAGCCACAGCTGTCAACCGAAGGGTATCCACCGATCCCCAGATCGATCCACTTCAATGTCACTGCAGTTGTTCCCACGGAATCAAATCCAAAAGTCATTACGCTCACTGGCCGGGAGTGCTACTAATCCCCCAGATGCAACACCCGGCACACATTCCACTTGAAAGCTATGGGAATTGGGAGATACCCGGCTCGGAGATCACCGATCTCCCCGACTTTTGTCCAAGTGGATGTCTCAATTTCGTGTGGGCGCTTTCAGGTGTCATTGGTCCGAAAGAGAAATGGAAAAGCCAGAATGAAAATCCGTTTCATTTTCAATTCTTCTGCGGCCATCAAAGAACCCAAAAAACCGATCGAAGGAAAGCTCTGTGGGAAAATGCTTCTGCTCTGCTGCACTTTCCATAACAACAGAAGCTGTCTTATTTCGGAAAGTATCTCAACGGAACCGAGATTCTGTTTATTTCGATCGAAAAGAAATGCTTAATATGTGTAAATATTTGGACATTTATGTGAGTTTCATACGAATTTATGGCGGATCATCTTTTTGGGGATCTATGAAAAGATGAACAATTTGTTAGAAATATTGTTTGCTTTGTTTGGGAACTCGTTGGGTTTAGTTTGCGATCACCTAGAGATTGCCTAAGTTGCTTAAACTAGAGATCATGAGAGCAAAGCAGATTTCCAGTGCGAACAAAGGCCTTAGAGATGGGTTTTTGTCCAAGACGATCTACTAATTATACTAAGCACTTTATATGCTTTACCAGATCTGCGGCGCCTTAAGCGGTCTTTCTTCTATTGCTCCGGATTCGGATCACTCCCAGGCGGAGTAGAGTTTAACTTTGGGCCGAATGCGAGCATTTCTTTCGGTAGAGATCAAACAAAGACAATGCGGCTTAAGAGACACGCAGGGAGAACCAAGGAGAAAGACCAAATCAGGGACAATTTTGCGGTTAAAGCGGGCTCAGCTCCGAATAATTGCCATCAATTTCTGCTTTCGGCTCACGCACCTGAATTAGAGCACGAAACAGTTAATTGTCCTTTGTTTGTCCCTTGCCGCTGTGGATTATCCCCATGCCGATCCTAAGGATCACGCCTAGACGCTTTCCAAAGTTCCTCCAGCTGGGATTCCTTGCGAACTGAGCCCTTCTTAAAGGACATTTGCAGCGCCATTAATGCAATTGTTTGAATTGGTCCTTCCAGGCTTAGCCCTAAACCGATTTGCATAATTTGAAGGCTCCGATCTGGACCACGTGGTTCGGATTGGTTTTTGTTAACATTTCCCTTCCTCTCCTCTAATTGCCCTTTCAGTGTCCGAAACCATTTTCGGTGATCAGATCGGCTTGTTTCGAAGTTCGGTGATCGGTGATCGCTTTGATCCAGCCTAACAACATAATTGAAGCTCCTGACTCCGACTGACAGACGGCGGCGCCTTCAGTGATCGTTGATCAAGTGGCGATCCCCGAAACCCTAACCCTGACCCAAAGCTAATTGTTTTGTGCCCCCTCTAACGATGATCATCTTTGGGCACTCAGAAAAAATTATAAGCATAGGATGACTTCGAGGATCATCTTTGATTTTCTGTCAAAAACATTAAATATTGTTTGGTAAGGAACAACTTTATTAATGGGAGTAGAAAATCTAGTCTTCAGAACTTCATAACGTTAAATATGTTCGGATCCGTATCTAAAAATATCCAAATGGTCAAAAGTAAATGGAGTATTTTTCCCTGTGTATGTGAGACCATCTATCTGGCCAAATTACATGATTCCGTTTTCAACTACTCAGCACTCCAAGGATCATGATGGCTTCTCCCCTCATGATGGCCCTCTTAGGCTGTGATGATGATGTATTGCCATGGTCGTGGCCCAGGAGGATCGTTTGTCGGCACGCCCTGGCCAGAAATCGGCGACGCCCGCACCTCGAGTGGGCGTTTTGACGACTCTCTCTCCGATCTCCTCCTCCAAATTCCCGATTTCAGTTCCTTCCTTGGCGCTTGGCCCGGGGCAAAAATAAAATAAGGAACCGCTGGCAAACTGTGATAATTACACATTAATTGTTTAATTCGAGGCGATTGTTTCGCTCCATTCATCCATCTGCGATTTGTCGCTGTGTGAGGTTCTGTTCCCACTCCCCGAGTACGTGGGAGTGTTTTGGGTTGGGTAAATCACTAATTAAGCAGCCATGGAGTTCCCCAGCGCGCATAAATCAGACGCAGTCAGCATAACCTGGTGGTCTCCCGAGGAACGAGAGGTTCACTTAACGCCCACACCGCTCAGGAACGAAGGCAAGTCCTTTGTTCCAGGATGGGTTTCTTTTCGGGCCCTCGATTGGCCTTATCAAATGAGTCAATGAAATGGTTTTCATGACTCTGTGACGCATGTTTGGGAAATGTTCTCTTATCGATGCAGAGGAATGTCGGCTAGGTAGTCTTGCGGTGTTGAGTGTGAGAATGGTCAAGGTCATGTCGGACCCCAAAGAATTCCGTCCGATAACATAAATAAACTCTATTTTTAAAGTAAACCTACAAATTTATTTTTAAAAATTCGTAACAGGAAACATAATATAATTTTATTAAGTGGCAATAATTTAAGATACGAAAGCAATGATATTTGTTGCATATATTAAACAATGTAAACTGATGACTGAATTTTCTGTTTAACTAGACTTTCAACATCGACTAATATTTGTTACAAGTAACTCCCTCAAAAAACTTAAATAATGACACAATATTGAATCAAAAATTTCCCTCCATTTAACTAAAACCGAATTTCTATCCCAATTATTTATATGCCAGTTTGAGAGCAAACAAGTTCGCTGGCAGCTGCTGTCAAAGCCACCGCAAAAGGCAACCGCAGAAATCTATTTGGCAACTCTGGTTCGAGATTGCCAACATTTCAGAGGTTTGAGGTGGGAAATTTAAGTCTTTAAACTTGAAGTTTGTGGACTTTATAGTCCAGAGATATCTCGAATTTTCCACGCGATGTTTTTCACTTTGTTTGCCGGCGTCTTCACATTCGGGCTTAATTAAGTTTTCACACCTTGTGAAGCTGAAGGAGATTGGTGGGTAGGTAGGTATAACCCCTGTCCAAAAAAACCCGGGGGAACTGTTTAATTGCGCGATTCATTTTTGACCTGTCGGAAGTGCACTCTCTTTCCTCTTGCAACGAAAAGTTTTAATTTCTCACTTGTCTCTTGGCACTTTCCAAGCTGAGGCACGGGGAAAAACTTCGCTCAGGTGCAGGCGGCCCTGACAAAATAATTAATTGCAATGTCGCTTCTTAGTTCTGTCGACAATTTGTCTTTGATTCTAATTCTCTTTGTCTCTTTAGCTACCGACCCTCCTTCCATCGCATTATAATTGCACTTAAAGGCGAAAGAAAACTGTTTGAGAATTCCAGGCGAGTTTTCAACGGCAGGTCATCAATCAAGGGAAATCAAATTGGAATGTTTATTGCAATTTCGTTGCACTTCCGAACTCCGGATCGTAAAAAACAATTTTCGATGGCGAACAAAAAAAATAGAGTCATAAAATGAATACACATTTGGACTGGCTTTCCGCGGTGAGCAGGTAACAAAACCCAAACCTGAGGGTCCCATTGTCTCTTCTGGACGCCGAGATTCCTCTTTTTTTTATGTTTCTCCCTGGTTCTCTGGCTCATAATTGCGGCCGGGGCATAAATATTTTGATCATATTTCACGGCTCACTGATGACCGAAAAGTGGAGAGTGGGCGGGGGTCGCCCAGATAATGATCTAGTCATTGCCCATCTCGGACTTCTAACTGTTCTCGCTCCGTGTCATTTGTCGCGTCTCAGATTCTCACACTTTCCATCGTAAATCTCGGAGGTTGGCCACGTTTTGCATCATCTTCGGTATCTACCGGTATCGGTATCAGTTGGCCTATCTGGTATTGGGCATATTAAAGACCCCTTATCGGTGTTTGCTCATCGGATCCTCCATCCAATCATCATCATCGCACCAAGTTGACATCTCAATTTACTTCCACGAATAACATTCGAAATCGGGGTCTTGGTTTTGGTATTGGTTTTACTTAACAGTAGCACGTAGGGTAGCATCGAGGGCCCAATAACAAGAAGGAAGTGCATTAACA
This sequence comes from Drosophila rhopaloa, assembly GCF_018152115.1. NCBI lineage: Eukaryota > Metazoa > Arthropoda > Insecta > Diptera > Drosophilidae > Drosophila > Drosophila rhopaloa. The sequence goes on from NW_025335043.1 coordinate 13,054,932, forward strand.
GTTATGTCAGTGATGGGTTTTATAAGGAAATTGACTTAGGAGGAAGCAAGATGAGATGGTGTGAGGATTAGGAATAGTGTAATGCATAATTAGCCAGCAAGTACTGGGTTTTGTTGAAGATCAGGAAGTTGAAACACTATAAGGTGTTCTTAAGAGTTTTCCTGATAACGCATGAATAATATTTCACGCTCGTAAACGTTAGTATACGTTACTAATTAAGGTTTAAAAGTAGTAAAGTTTAATACAAATTGACCTGGAAAAGCTGATATTAACCTAGAAACTGTTATTATATAATTGAAATGCAGTGCATTTTAAATTTTAAATGAGATAGCCAACTTTGTAGCTTTTCAAGTAAATGTTGTTGAACTTTGGCAGAAAAGCAACATGCAATTCATTTTTAAAAGAATATTAATTAAACTTTTAAAATTGGTCGGTCGGTGTTAATGGTCTTCAAAACCGTATAAGTAAGGGGCGGTAAACGGCTTTTCCTTAGCACAAACATGCGAAAATAAGTACTTTCCTAGGAAAATGAAAACCCCTTTCATTCTACAGAACTTAAGAACATGCAATTTCTAGGCATTGAAGCGTGCCTCTAATAGGTGTCTATATACATCTGCACCTGGACTATCTGCAAAGTACACACGAGGCAAGTTGGGCGCGAGCATTGATAGAATTGTTCAGAGAAAAGCCCAATTAACTCGGGACATGATGATGATGGAATCGGGAAGAAGCGAGGTGTGACCACGGGCCAAGATGTCGTATGGAGAGCTCTGCTCCCGAACCCGCCGACTGCTCCAGATGATTATATAGTATATCGCCGAATGCTGCTCCATGTGGAGGATTGCAGACATAAAACGCTGTACTAACACCACTAATGATGATTGTGTTTGGTGTTTGTTCGCTGTTCTTTTTCGTTGTTAGTTAGGCTTACTTGCGGCTTGTTGTAAGCGTGTTCGTTACGCTTGGCAGTTGCATCAACATCGCGTCTTGGGGCCAAGTTAATGTTAATGTCGCGTTCCAGAAATGATAATGATGCTTTTTCCCTCCCCCTTTATACATATATGGCAGATGAGCGGCCAAAGAGAAAAGTGCAGCGTCATCGCTTCGCTGGCGAAACAGTTGAGTTGACAACAGTTGTGCTCCAGAAAACAAACAAGCCGCCGAGCAGCGATATAAAGTTATTACATTTTCGTATTCTGTATTTATTTTCCCTTTATTCCCCCTAGTCCGACTCCACCCGCTTTTAATTGGAAACAGTTTCCCAAACACCCTTTTCGGATCCCGAAAACTTGTGCCCGAGTCAAGAAGTCTAATTACCAAAAGTCATTCCGTTTGCCAGCCCCTCCTCCCTTCTCTCTGATTTACATTTTTGACATAAACTTTTGTTCAACTAAAAAGCCAACAGCGAAAAAAAAACGAAAAACGGAAAAAAGCCGAAGGGGGGAAAATAAAAATAGCAAAGTCATTTAATTGCGAAAACGCGTTTTAATTGCTTCTGGGTTGGCCTGGGATCCGAGCTGGGAACTGGGAGTTCTTCGTCGGAATGGGAATCCAACTGTTATAATCATAGTTCGCTCGGAATTTCAACCTCTTTCCGACTACTTTCCCAGCCCGTCGCGTTAATTTGCCCGGCCGCAGAACAGACATCTTGCCAAAAAAACAAAAAAAATAATAAAAAGAAAAATAAAGGGAACAGGCCAAAAAGCTGAGAAATGCCTCATAATTTCATTAGGCAAAGTTACACTCCAGTAACGCAGGGGGGTTCAACCCGTCCAGAGCCGGCCACTTGGCTTATTTATCTTTTGGACGGGTTGAAAAGTCAGGGGCGGAAAAGTCATCAAAATTGGTGACCCCAACAATTACACGCTAGGGTGATCCCTGCTAGCAAGTCACCTAGCCACTAAAATTATTATGAAAACTTCTGCCAACTAACAGGATTAGCTAGCAACTATTTTTTAAAGGTTTTTATTAAGTGTTTAAGATCTAGCGGGGCCAAAAAAGAATGTAAAGAATTGTAACAACACAAGTCTATGAGAACCATAAATAAATTATGATGTAAATTATACTTATACCACAATTGGAGATTATTATATTGTTTTGTTAAAAGAACTACTAAGCTTAAATGTCGCCAAACTCAATTTTGACCTAAAGTAGCGAATAGTTTTTCAAAAATCATTAGTTTACCAAATTAATACTTGGCTCGTTTTACTAGGACTTACTGGTTTAAATCACACACCAACAAAGTATAAAGGAAAGTATAGCTCCTTCGGCAGACACCACACCACTTCTACTACATAAATTAAAATCAATTATTGCCACAAATCTAAGCCATGAGAAACTGCAGCTTTGGCCAGTTTCTTTAGTCCGCTGAAATGGGTTCGGTTTGGCTCGGTTGGGCTGGGTTCGTTTTGGTCCGATTTAAAGGCCGAAAGGGGACTCCGGGGTGTAGGCTCATAAATCGAGCCAAGTTGTCATGGCCGTGGGGCAAAGTTTTGGACATTGATTGCCAGCTTCTACATATTTTCCCACAGTGCAACTGATCGAAAAGTGAAAGAAACACAGATCTGCGTAAAGCAGGTTCGACTAAGGCTCTACCCCTTAACTAAAAGAAAAAATCTAAACATATTTATGATTGTTGAGGAAAGTGTATAAAAGTATAAAATAAATACCTTTAAATACTTTAAAAGCAGCTAATTGTAAAAACCCTAGAACAGGGTTTCTTTCTCCTAATAATAATGTTTAACATTTTTAGAATCCTGAAAAATCAGAAGTAATTCACAAGTCCTTTATTCTTTGACCCAGTTCATCATACCCCTCCACCTGTCATTTTCCATGCAGGGTAATGCAAAAAAAAAAGTTATTAAATGCAGTCGGAGGAGGCAAGGAGTGGGAGCCTCTGTGGCAGCCACCTGTGACATGAAGTGGAGCATGGAACGTGGAGAATGGAGCGCGGATCTGGGATCTTGGTGGCCAGGGAATGAGGCATGGAGCATCGTGGGGCTTAGACGCACGGCAATTACGCGTCTCTAAACAGCTGTGCCAGCACAAGGACCAATCGGATTCGTACTGAGGATGGAGGATGCCACAGGAGTGGGACTGCAGAAATTAAAATTACACCCGCGGGCCAGATGGACCAATACCAATGGCACAGGCCCCACATCTAAAATTATAAATACAACAATTCAAAGCGGTGAGCGGTGAGCGGAGCACGGCCCAAACGAAAACCCAAACCGATCCGATCCAATCCAATCCAGGCTATTCCATGCCATGGGAATTACACTAATTTAAAGTAATTGGCTATAGTTTTTCACTTGGCATTTAAATACGAGTGTGTGTCCAGGTCCAGGAACCCAAGCCCAAACCCAAACCCAAACCGAAAACCAAACCCAATCCCAATTCACAACTCGGAGCACAGTGTCCATTCCATTTCAGTCCGCTGGACGCTGCAATTTTAATCGATTTGCGTATATGGCGAATGGAGGACTATTAAAAAAAGACCAGGAGAGAGCCGAAAATGAGACTTGCGAACTTGGAGCGTACCCAAAAGTGGGCGTTGCCCCAAACTGAATGGGAAAATGAGTGAGTTCTGAGGTTGGGAGCCTGCCGGTGCTGGTGAATTGGGCATAGCCGCGATGACTACGTCGCATTCCAAGTAGCGCATATGCTGCACCACTTTGCCTGTGACTTTGACTCCGATTCCACCACTGGGAGCTGGAGCAAGCCCTCAAGCTGGAGCTCTGGTGCCTTCAAAGCAAAACTAATTAAAAGTGCCCCGAAAACAAAACATCTCCGGGAGATTAGCCTAAGCGGAAACAAAATTCGGAATACCCTTGCCACAAATTAAGGTGTATGACATTGAGGGTTACTAATAGATAACATAGAACCATATACTAAAAATGTTTTCAGTTTTACAATACATATTGTTGAAGGATAATGAAATACAAATATAACTGATGGGTAATTGCAATACATAACTATTTTATATTTAACAAACTTATGAAATATTTGAATATTTGTTAATAATTTTTGGTATGTGGTATAGTACCAATAAAATAACATTTATAGTACTTTAAGATTCTTTTTTTCTTTCATTAATCAACATTCTGTAAACCCTTTCCTAATACCATGTTTTATATACAACTACTAGCTATTATTGGAACTGAAAAACTCTTCTTAGTGAGGGCATGACAATAAGGGCAATCCAAACAAAACCACATCGAGTTGACTCGACTCGAGCCAAGACGGGACATTGCCAGGAACCTTTTGCCCATCTGCATGCCTTTTGGGGCCCGGGGCACTGCCGATCGGAGAGTTCAGGGAGTTCGGGGGCTCGAGGAGCTCCCATTTTCTTAACCACTAAAATTAATAATAAGTGATCTGGATCTGGTTTCGAGCAAAAACAAAACGGTCGAGGCTGCGGCTGCGACTGAAACTCGGCTGAAGTAGAACGACGTCTCGGGCATAAATAAATGTTATGTGTTTTTTGCCAGCCACCGCAGAAGGAGCAGCAGGAGCAGAAGGAGCAGAATCTGGGCAGGCAAATCCATAATGCGGCTGAAATCCCATACCACGTTCCTTTGGCACCTTTGTGGCCTGCGGCGAGACAACAAAATCATTTTGCCGCCGCCGCCGAAGGTTCCCATTTTGCTGGCGAAGAGGGGGATTCCGGGGGCTTGGGGCGCCCATTATTGATTGGCTAATCAAATCATTTGCCAGACTTACGGCAACTTGTAGAGCCCGAGAATCAGACCAACGACAGGCGCAATTATCATTCCAAAGTCGCGACGCGACACGGCTAACTAATTAATAATCCCAGCGATTAGCACAGTCCCGAAAACCCAGACCTTCGGCTCAATCCTCGCCCTTTATTTCAGCCCCTATTTCTCAGGCAGTTTATTAATTAAAAGTCTCTGGGTTCCGCGGAGGCTGTAACTGGGCAAGGCTGCCCAACTCAACACCCAGCGAAAGCCAAGTCCATCTGTTGTTTCATTAAGCAAAAGAAAATGCCCTTTAAATTGGTTAGGGAGTAGTTCTTTTGATAAAGAAGAAGTTTAATTGAAGAAAAATATCTAGAGAACTCATAAAGAAAAGAAACTAGGTTAACATAACTTAGCTGTTTTGATTTTCTTTTAGTATAATTTGCAGGGATTCTAAATATAAAACACAAAATAATAATGATGTTAGTTTTTCCACTTTAATAACTAAATCGTTAGCAATTAATTAAATAAATTCCCAAAGTTTCTGTAGTATTATTTTTCATTGCAAGAGTATCCCTAGTTCATTATCCTCTTAGCAATGATTTTCCCCTTGTTTTCATTTGTTTATTTCGCGCTTTTCGGTGTTTCGGCATTAATTAGTTCTTTCGCGTGTCCAGTGGGTTTCTTGTGGGTTTGAGGTAGGTGTTTCCTAATGAGTCGCCGCCGACGCCCTCCTGGTAGAGTCGCATCCAGAGCCAGGATCCAGGGGCCATAGGAAGGTGTACTTGATGGGCTGTTCCCCAAATGTTTGCTCAAGTTAGTTGTGCAAATAAGTTTATTAGTGCGATTGGGGCGGGAATCGAAAAGGGGCGTTCATTATGATGAAGAGCAGAATACAGCGGACACAGGATTCAACTCCAGTCGGGATGAACACATAAATATGTAGGCCATTCGACTCCATTAGCGCAAGTGGAAATCGTGGATGAGCGAGAAGAGCTGGGGAGAATCTTGTCGAGATGTGTATTTAAAGTGCGAAATTTAATTTTTAATAAGAGAGGATTTTCTCATTAAGCGAATTCACAATTTGTGGCCAGGATATGAACAGTGTCTGTGTGGGCCATAAGGCATTAAAAGCATTAAGAGGAGCGGTGAGGTGAGCGGTAGGACACGAGATGTAATTGCGGATTTATGTGCTGCAAGTGTGCAAGAGTGTTGACCAAAGGATAATGGAGTCCACGGGCGTAAAGTCTCGTAATATATTTTTTTTCAGAGCATCACCGAAGCAGGAGCTCCGTCCAATTTAACACTTTAAATCAATTGCAAAGGCTGTGCGCCGTTTTACTGCACTTCCATAATCCCTTGCACTGTCCTGTGGCCACAATATAAACAACTGGGGCAGAATCAAACAATTCCCTTTGGCAACTCCACATGCTAATTAAATTAGTTTTGAATGAATCCACACCAAAAACAACCGAAAATTCAATTTTAGCTCTGGCCAAATTCCACCAAAATTTGCAAAATCCGTTTGCAGGATTACATTACCATAATCATTGCAGTTTGCAGAACGGCCGAAAGCCGTTGACCATGTGGCATTAAATGCCAATTAAATGGCCAAATGGAAGCGGCACAAATAGCTAATTGATATATATGTATCCGTGTATCGCAGCCAGTCTGAGTTGGGGATTATGGAGGCACTAATCGCACTATTATGACGGGCGACTGATTCGGGGCAAAGGATGGTTGTTATGACAGCAGCAGGATATAATTGGTTGCCAATTGAAAGGAATCTGATGTGGTGTCAGCTGAGTATGAAACAGTATTGTTTGGGAATTATAAACTGCTAATAATACACTGATATGACACACTAATTAAAATTATTGATAGCTTATTCATTTGGCAGTTTGTGCCACTTGTAACCACTAATATAAAAAGTTTGTCGGGCTACTTAACTAGTTTGGATGAACTAAAATGGAAGTAAATGGGTTTTGGCTAGCGTGGAAAAACTAACAATAAAATAGCAAGAGTAACTCTAAATACTTAAAACTTAAACAAACAGGATTAAAAGGAACATAATAAAGCTTATAATACAACTTTATGACATAAATATTTCATTTGGCAAGCAAAAAACGAATCATAAAAAAACTAGCATAATAGGATTCTATAGAAAAAACAGAAAATTTTAAAACTTGTAAATTTTTAGGTGTGCAAATACATCAAGCGCTTGTTAATAAGGAACCATCTTCCAGAAATAGTTAAGCATTTCATGAAATAAATGATAAATAGACAAGCAAGACCCCCCGAAACGATTCCTTTAATGGGATCTGCCTACTTTCGCTTTAAATACGCTGATTAGTCCTGGGTTCTTGGAAAGCGTGTGTTGGGCACGCGCTTTGGGATCACCATATGGCCATCCTTGGGTCAGTTGCTGGTCAGCGAAATTAACAAAAGGCACCCAAAACAGGACCTCAATCAAGGCCACGATCCTGGGCAACAGCAGCAGCTAAAGATGCAGCAGCCGTCATAACAGCGTCAAAACTAATTTTCATTTTCGAAAACAAAACAAGGAGCAAGGGATCGAAGAATCGAGCGGCATCTGTTGCCGCATCCAAATTAAATTTACAAATTATTGGAGAAACACTTTTCATTTTCGGAAAAGTGAAAACTCCAGGGCTGGCTGGGCAACTCAACCAACTGTTGTGAGCGGGCCAAATCTGACAGCATCATCATTAGGATAGCTGCCTATATCCTTGGAGGACTGACTGACAACTGACACGAGTCCTGTGCTCAGGTGGCAAAGTATTTTCCATGGCAGGACTCCTTGGGGCGTCCTCTCAGTACTTTCCCTATCTGCATCCATCCACTTTCCCTGTTCCCCCGGTGCCACGCGCTTCGCAGTGTCAGCTGTGGACCGCAAGACTAGACCAAAACCCAGATCCAGGCCATATGGTGTTCGATTCGGGGCTCCTGAACAGAACCGAACATGTGACAAGTCGGCTGGCCGACTCATTTGATTCCATAATTTGCAATAAACACGAATGTTTATGGTTGGAAAACGGCGACTCATTCGAGATGAAGCAAAGTGCGGCAGGAAAGAACGACAGCTGGAGGAGTGATCTTTTTTCTTTGGCTACAGATCGCAAACGAGAGTTCTGTTTTATGTCCTGGATACAATAGGTCTTCCGGCTTGATTCTCTTATAGGGTATAGTTTTCAGCATCCTTGAAGGTTTTATAATATGGAGATATGAAAGCCTCTGTTGCGACTTCCTTATTGTTAACAGCTGATTATTTTTTAGGTGGTTTAATGATTCATCAGCTATTTGTAATCATTGAAAAAATTTAAAAAAAATTTGTTTCTGATCAAAATATTTACACTAAATGTATGACTAATTTCTACTTTCCTTAATCTTTACTAAGATCTAAGGATTTTTTTTAATATATATTTATTAATTAACAAGATATTATTATTTTCTAGATAAACGAAATTGTTGTAACATTTGTTTCATTTTCTCCGTGTGAGTCCGCCACAAGAACTTTACACATACACCCGATCATCACCACAGGACATTAGCCCTACGTGAAGAGTTACAAAGATGGAAACCAATGCCGAAATCCCCGGAATCCCCGAATGCATGAACGTGCCCTTTGCCAGCATCGCTAATTCCCTACTCATTCAAGGGAGCAGGAACTGGAATAGGAATAGGAAGAACCACCCGAATTGAATGCGAATAAATGCTCATTCCATTGCAATGCATTTTCATTTCCATTTCCATTTTCATTTCCATAAACGTGACCGACTAAGGGCCTGGGCAAAATGTGTGTCATGGTCAGGCCATGACAAATTGCAGGGCGCGTGAGCAGGAGAATGACAGCCGGCCTTTGGAGATTTACTGACTGGTCCTGATTCTCTGATCCCCGATTGCAAAATGGAAACACACAATGACACAGCGTGAGGCCTCAGATTTTCCGCTTTTTGCTTTGTTTTTTTTTTCGGGGTTACGGGTTTCGAAGATTGGAGGCATAAACCGATTGAGGAATTATTACGCAAAATAGAGTTTGGACAATTGGAAAATGGTTGCAGGGATTGCCACATAGAACTAAATAGTAGATGGACTACCCTTTTGTGAATCTGCCTTTCTCCACTGTTTAAATCCAGGCGAAGCGTTGAATTGGAAAGCGGCATTATCAGCACGCGATTGCGCCAGCGATCTGTCACTAATTACTCGGCTGCAATTGTTGGGCAGGTGCAACAACTGCAACTGCAACTGCATCTGGAGTTGATTGAGTCGCAGCAGATCGGAACGGACCGTGGAGGAGGGGGAGGGGGGTGGTAAAGAGGAGCGGTACAAAGCCAAGCGGTCAACGGCTCTGGCGTTCGCGAGCGGCGCGTGCTTTACTTTTTACTTTTTACTTTCAACTTGGCCTCGCGTCTGACCGTCGGTTTGGTTATGGATTTTTTCCGGCTTTTCTGGATTCGTGAGCGTCGCTTCCGTGCGCCAGCTGCAATTTGTGGCTCATTGCAGCCATCCTACAATAACATCGAAAAAAGGGCCAGCCGGAACGGCGAGCGTGGAGAAAGGAATACCCCAAAACGAATGATATATGCCCTACCGCTTAAGGGACAAGCATATCAAACTATTTTACATTCGGAGGACCCTTGTTAACGTTCTTAATAAAGAGTCTGAGATTAGAATAAATGGAAAATTCTGTTTAATTTTAAAACCATAAGATTCCAGTTTAACAATGTATTTTCTGACTTTAAAACTCTGTAGATTCTTTGTAACAAAGGAATCAAAAAAGAAAAACAAATACAAAAAAAAATGTTATTTATAGTTTTAAATAGTTTGCAGTATTATTTGGAGATTATTTGCTATTATTCTTTATAAATTCACAGTTTGATGAGTTTTCCTGTTGCTCAAAAATAGTAGCCATACCCTGCAATCCAAACTTTAAGCGATTTCCATGAAAAAACGAGAGCGCATATAGCAACAAGAACGCGAGTCAGCATTTAAAAGGCCAAGCGAGGCGTTTTACCGGCAATTATCGCGCTGGTCGGACCGGTGAGGAGAGGATACCAGAAGGGTAGACTTATCGGATGGTTCAACTGTCCATGCCACACGGCGAACGACGAACGGCGATTCGGGCTCATCATTAACCACAAAAAAAAAAAACTTTAAAACCAAAAAAACCCAACCAGAAAACAAAAGCGCAAAAACCACGTCGAAAAACGATGGCCAGGCTCCACTGGATATTTTCGGATGTAGTTATTTTTTCTCCGACTTTTTTCGGTTTCAGTTTCGGTTTCGGTTCGGAGATGGAGATGGAAGTGGGGCTGGATCTGGAAACGGAGATGGAGATGGAAGTGGCGGTGAAGCTGGAGCCGCAGGACCAACCTGTTGTCTGGCCTGCGTTCGTTCGCGTGTTGTAATTGCCGACGCCGTCTGCCAGCATCTGTTTTGGGGCCGTTTATCGATGGTCGATGCTCCCCTGTCCCTTACACTTATCAAAAAAAAGTGTTAAAATCAAGTAAAAATTATATTAAAAATAAAATATTGGACTTATCACACAGCAGCAGTGTAATGAAGCCTAAGTCTTTGAATAAACTTGTTTAAGAATATGAATACATTTCATGGTGTGCATAAAATTCCCAACTAGTTATTTAGGATATTAAAAACCGACTTTAAGGGACAACAAATGGGAACCTTTTGACAGTAGCCAAATAAATTATAAGTGGCTGAGAATTGAATATTAATATAATAAAATACTAAATCACATATATTGAATATTTTAGAAAATCAGTGTAAAGACCAGTTTTCTCTGTGTCCAACTCTGTCCTCCCCTCCCAACGTTTTCCACCTTGGGCACTGTACCTCATAACCGCAGTGTCAATAATCGACAGCTGCCTCGCTTCAATATCCATCTCTGCTTATTTTTGGGGGGCAACAGCGACAGTGGCGGCAACCCCCCTTTTACATAACTTCGCAGCTGCCCAAAAGTCAGTTCAGTTTCGGTTTCGGTTTTGGTTTCCTCCCCGAGCGTTTTTCGAAGCTGGGTCGAGTGCAGCTTTCAATTAGCCGCCTGCTCCTTGTAATGAATGCCGGCGGAGCGGACTTAAGAGGCCTCCACCTGCTCCTCCTGCTCCTCCGTGGGGTTTTAAGCCCCCAAGTGACGACTTGTCGAGTCAGCGAGAGAGGAAGAGGGGGTTTAGGGGAACCTTACGCGAGGGGGAGCACGTGCCACAGGCGGGAAAGGGGAGGTTTAAGCTGCAGGAGCAATTTACCAGAGATTGACAGCATAATCCATCAATGGTAGTGCCCCGCATTTTGGGCCACAAGGGACTTTAAGTCGGGAAGACGAGTTTGCTCTGGTAACTGGGTGTTTAACCCCCCAAGCTGACAACCAACAGGTGTTTTATTGGAAATATGCCTACGCAATGGATGACGTAATTGAAAGAATTAATAAAGTAAAACATTTTATAATTGAAAAACATTCAAATTCACAAGAAAGTTACATTAAACTCCAATAATATATTAAGTCAATATAAATTATAAAGGAAGAGAATGACATTTCGTAAATATGCACAAAAGTTTTTAAAATGCGTCACAATCTAGGCGGACATTTAAGCTCAAATTCCAGTTTAGAAGATAATAATTATAAGAGATTTGAGAGTTTCAAATGATTATTTAAAATGTGAAATATTTTTTAAATTCCTGGTACAAAAAAACTTGGTGTGGTATTATTAAAGAAAATAAGTTAGTGTCCCAAACCCTAAGTTTTTCATGCACAAACATAAGGGCTCCCTGGCGGGGTTGGTTTTATTATCCTCAAAATGTTCCTTCCAAAAAAACTTATCTAATGAAACTAAAACGTTTTCATTAAAATCCCAAGAAAAACACACTTGAACCCCTCTTTCATATAGAGCTGAAGTCAGGTCAATTAAAATAATCATAATTAGAAACTGAGACGCATTAACCCTTAACCCTAGAACCCGGCTGCAACCCTTTCTTTTCCACTCGAGCAGTAAGATTCCCCTCGCTGTATTTTTTGACCAAATATTTTCGGTTGCAATGTTTGCCCGAATCCGTAATTAAAACGTTGAGTGGGCGAGGAAACTGAGCTCTGCACTTGGTCGGTGGGCAAGGCAAACAAAGTCATAATGGGGGAAGCCCTCTACTTGGGGGTGACTCTCGTCTGGGGTGTCCATTTCCTCTGGTCAGGAGCGAAGTCACTTTACGCCGGGCGTGCAAATTAAAACTGAATTACAGAGCTGACTGGACTGAGTTCCGTTGAGCAAATATCCAAGCTGCCAGGGATTGGGTTTCAGCGGTGTCACGGGTGCAGACGGGTCGCAGACACCCGCCAGACACCTCCTCACCAAAAGGGTTGAGTCGCATTCCCAGCTGGATTTGAAGTCGCACAAGTGCATCCCATGCCCCAGGAGCTCCGTTGACTTGGCCTACGAACTCCACACTGCGGCTCAGTTGGCCACTTGGCATAATAATATTTCAAATTGGGCTAAGTTCTGCCCTGCCAAGCTGCCCGGGATGCTATAAAAAAGATGTGCAACTTGCAGAAGTTTTTGCTCCTCATCCAGAGCAAACTTTTGTAATAAAATGTTCATTAGTGCTGCAAGCCCCCGCTGAGCTGCAGTCCATCCTAATCCCCTCGCCCCCCCATCCTACCATGTGTGGCCTCTGCGGCTGCGGATGAATTGCAGTTTTAATGTGTTGCCAGCACTTTAACTAACTGGGAATCCCAGCGAGATGCTGCATCGAAAAATTGCCAGATTGCAAAGTTGGGGATGAGCTGGGGATGCGAGGATGGGGACGAGGATGCGGATGCGGTCCAACTTTTGCCGCGTAATTAAAACCAAAGCATTGCCAGAGTGGACAAGCGCCCTTTAAACTGATTAGCGCCACGAGTTTCGCGAGAGTCCAGTGGTCAAGTGCTCCACGATTGTGAGTGGGGTTTAACATGGTTGGTGAGAAGAAAATAAAGAGTTCAGCCGAATGCGGTTTTTATTCCCCCTTTTTTTTTTATTTTACTGTGGCGCTTGCCAATTTCGGAGCTCAGCTGCATACTCAAATTAAATACAAATGGGATGCAGCTTAAGTGTGGACGTTGTGATTTATATCAAGGGTTTCAATTGGTTAACTTTCTTTCAACGTGTTTGCAAAACTTTGTTGATCTTACAAAATGTATTCAAACTAATTGAAGTTGATAAGCATTTTTAACTTAGTTAATTGGTCAATTAAACTGAACAGTTTTAAAACCCCTTCAAGATATTCCCCACTAACAAAAAGTCCTCGGAACCAAAATAATATATCTGCAATCGATTCCAAAGTATCCATATATTCCCATCACAATAGTTTAAACTCCTCTTCACGTACTCATCATATTTTATATGGATTCAAGACCTCTTTCTTGGCCATTATCTGCTTTTCTTATCCAAACCAAGCCCTATTTATTTATTTATTCTGATGACTTACTCCAAGTCAGAGCCAATTTGGATTTGGCCATTGGAAACGTTGTTTGCCCTGCTCCTTTTTGCCTTCTTTTGTTTCAGCGCCTGGGAGAAATGCGGGCATCAACATTTGTGTTTGCACTGGTGTCTCCTTTTGGCTGCCAGAAATGGCAGTGTGTCGACATGTCCTGGGAACCATTCCAAAAGGCCCCGGAATACATACAAATGTCCTTTTTAACCCGGCCTGGGTTTTGTGGACTAAATGCTTATTTTCGTTGCTGGAACTGGTGCTGCTGCACTGACCGCAGACCCAATGCCGATGTCCAGCGTTCGTTTCGGTCTTGGTTTCGTTCAGGATTAGGATGCACAATAATTTCAACAATTACTACTTGAATGCAATGTTTATGTTCAATTATCGTACCACCGTACTGACCCGGGCATCCAAAGAGTCCTGAGTCCTTTCGGGTCGATGCAGTTCATTGATTGACATTTTTATTATGCATATTCGCTGGTCTGTTATCCTTGCTACGCTTCCTTCCTTCCGCCCCCGCCCCCGCCTCCTGCCCCTGCCAATAACAATAAATTTCCAATTTGTCTTTGGCATTGGCCATAATGACGTCCACAAAAGAGACCTTAATCCAATAGATAAATTTCGAGCATGCCTTGGCTTCTTGGCCTTCTTGGACATTTTGCTCCTTTTGGTTCGCCGGTTCGTCCCACGCTTTCAACCGATCCTTTGGCTGTTGCGGACAGTCTCATTACTTGTCCATTATTATTGGCCTTCATTCTCAATCAATTTTTCAATTCCATTCCCATTGCCATTCTCAATTGTCCTCGTCAAGTTCTGCTTCCACTTTATCGTTCTATAAAAATTTGCATTTCGCTTGGGTATCGCTGACACCCTTCAGTTTTGGTATTTATCTTGTAGTTTAATTTGTTTAAGGATTCAAACAATTTAAAGGCCTTTTCAAAACAAACTTCTCATTTATAATAAATTTAATTTTCACTCTATTTTCAAAATAGATAAAAAAAAGAGGTTAATTTTCTACAAGAAATGAAACCTAATTTTCAACATTTTATTTAAGAACTAGTTAGTAACTTTTGCAGTCAAGAAAGTAAGTACTTTCAAAGATTTAGGCGTTCAACCAGATCGCATCATCCTTTTTGCATCTGCCTTCTGAGAAGCTGCTTGAAAGACGCGCCCCTGCCCGATGATTAGTCCTTAGATCCTTGGGCAGAACAAACATGCCCTGGGGAAAACACACATCGCGAAACATTTGGCGGAACTTGCGGAACGCGACGGAGACAAGTGTGGCGAACAAAAAGTCGCGAAACTCTGGGAAGCGGAAAAAGGACACCTTGCTGTGCGGTGGGAAGCAAGTGGCGGACGGAATTTCCTGATTCCCGGCCCATGAGGCACTCGCATATGTTCCGCACATGTTGGAGGAAATTCCCGCGCGAGGGCCAGGAATCAACGTCCTGCGTGGGAAAAGCCCACCCACGCCCACAGCCCACAGCCCACAGTTACCTGTGTTTGGCTGTTCGGTTGTTTGGGTGGGTGACCTTGCCAGAGCATTGGGTCCATGGAGTGTTGTGATGCGTGTCTGGTACAATGAAAATCCTGCGTTGGATGGAGAACTCGACCTGAGGGAACGTGGGAAAAAAGGATTTACGATGAAGATGAAGCCGAAGCTGAACTGAGAGCTGATGACGTGCCTGGTCATGGCCATGTAATGCAACTGTGTTTTTGTATCTGCTTACCTGTTGCACGCACATGTTAAAAAGTCATCATAAATCTCAGTCGAGGAGGACTCGCCCGGCATCTCTCTTTCCCACTCTTTGGGAATATTTTCACTTTTCATGCGGGAGTTCTCCGGCCGAGAATGACTGGCCAGGATATAATCGACGTTGTTTGTGTGCGGCTGGGTGTTTGTCTTATCTATCAGATCTGTGTAAATTCCCAGCTTATCATGCAAAACACGTAACCACGTAGTCCCGCTCTCGACGGCTGATCCTTTCGGCCAGGAAGCCAAAGCTACTCCTTTTGTGCAACATGCCGTGACCTTTCCCGCGAACTCGTGACTGCAGCGGCTTAGGCTGCCTAATAATTTGTATAAATATTTATTTTTGCTACCGCTTTCTATCTGTTGAACGCCTCCAGCTCCCTCTGTGGAAAAGGTGTGAAATTTAAAACCCCCTGGCAATGATCTCTTTCCAGGAATCGGAGAATCAAGGGTAATCAGGAGGGGTTCGGTTTCGAATTCGAATCTGGTACATGTTCTGCATTCCTGAGCTGATTTTTGATTTGCATTTCTGCTTACTGGCCTTGGCACGTTCCAGGAGAATCCCCAAATCAAAACACTCAAATAAAATACATGCCATAACTTAATTATTAAATATACTTCTAACGGTTTTTGCAGAATATTTTAAAAATTAAAACATTGACAACCTTAAAAATAAGCAAAGTTCGAAAAATTTCTCTTTTACCAAGCCCACTGCGAATGCTACCAAAAATCAATCAGCACTGAGAGTTAGGATTTCATCATCCCACATTTTATTTCAATGTGTAATTCGTGAATGTACATATGTACATATGCAGTATCGAGATAAGATGTAGTCTTTTGAAAGTGCTCCTAAAGAACAGATGTTGAACACTTAAATTGGTTATATTAGCACTAAAGTGTGATTGACCAAGTTTCTGAAAATCGTTAGAAAAGTGCTGAATCTAATTGTGATGATTTCAAATGGTCTGTTCAAAGACAAATTGTCATATTATCATGATTTAATCATCTTAAATTTTATTACTATTGTGTTTCACTTCTTTAGATTTTTGTTTAAATGGAAAGACCGTGATCTGTAAACTGAATTTTTGGCCATTAAACTTCAAATTCGAATTATTTGAATTCATATTTATTGTTGTGGGCTCATAGCACATTGTTTGTCAACGGCATCCAAGGAAAACCACTTTCCGTAATTGACTTGGTTTAATTTCACAATATTGCTCAAAGGTTAAGATCAATATTCTCATGAATAAAATTTATTTTCTTAATTTTTATTTTATATCTAGAAATATTTTTTGATAAATGTTAAACTCATTTCTATGGAATGGTAAACTCTTAAAATTGTATATTTTAAGTTCTTGTTCAATGAGGAAGCACGAGATATAATAATGATTTCGCAACTCTTATTGTGATAAGCGTGCTGGAATTTCGCAATATTGCCAACTCTAGAAGGGCCCTACAGATCGGCGTAGTAAGTCATGACAAAGAGCAGATCGCTAAAGATGGTCGAGAAGACGTCGCATTTATTAGTCAGTGGCATTGGTAATAAGCAATAACCCATCTGGGTGAGTCATTAGCCGTTATGGGGTAACCAGTGAATGGGGAAACCGGCAATAACCAACCGTCGATCCATCGAACCGTTCGCCTCGAGCTGGAGCAGGGGAATGACTGCAGTGCACCCACATAAAACCGGAGAATATGCTACCACTCTTATACGGATGAATGAAAACACAACACGTTCGAGTTGCAGTGCTCTCTCTTATAAAATCCTCCACTACCCATCGAGCAGTTATAAAGGCCGGCAGCATTGCCTCCGAAGTTCAGTTGCGTGCGAGCCGCGAGCGGGTGTTCATCTATTCAGAAAAGTGAGACAGCGTCTCGAAATAAACAGAAACTAAATATTCAAATTGTCGTGCGCTGCGTGTGTGTGTGTGCAACCAGAAAATATATCTCAAGAATATCTGAGTACTATCTAACAAATAAAAATCAAGCTCCTGGATTTATGAGCACTAAAACTAAGTTCCCAAATATTGTGAGCACAAAATACAAGTGAAAAACCAGCCGAATGGCATAAACTAAAGACATTTGGATTAAAAAAAAAACCAACGCATTTTGGATATAATATCGCGACAGGCAGAAAAACCTAAGGTAAGCCCGGGGCCCCGACCTTAATGAGAATACGAGAGACATAGCCAGAGAGATGCAAGAAATGTGCAAATTGCAATAGAAATTGTCACAGCGGCAAAACAAAAGCACTTAAACTTAGAGGCATAATGAGTTTGTTCAACTTGTTTGCTACTTGCCCTCTCTCTTTCACACCCTTTGGGGTTTTTTAGGGGTGCGAGTGCAGCAGAAAGTATAAAAAAATGCAAATTACACCGCGGGTCATGTGAAACTATGCTTCTGACCGTAACAAAAAAAAATTTAGAAAAAACGGCAAAGGCGGCCTCTGAATTAATTCATTATGTTAAGACCGCTTTCGACATCTCTTCTTCATGCTTGCATGGACATTCAGTGCAGTCTGCAATTAAAGTTAATAAATAAATTAATTAATAAGCGGCCGACTGCGATTTCGTGCCATATTGAAATTGCTAGGCAACCGAAAACATAAAATAAAAACCAAGCAAAGAGAGCCAAGGCGTCTTGGCTCCCACTCACTTTTTTGGACAGTGTAGGTAGTAGACATAACAACAACAACAACCACAACAGTGCGTGTGTGCAACGCGACTTAAAGAAAAAGAGGGGGCCATATAAACCCAACGAGTGGGAGTGAGAGAAACGCGTTGCTTGGAATTTTTTTTGTTGTGCAAGGCAATGAATTCGTTTTTTTTCGAACAATTGTTTGAGGAATTTAAGAAGATTTGTGCTGTGACTGTAATTGAATCGAATGCGATTAACATAATTTGTGAGGAAATGTCTCTTGCCAGCAAATTACAATAATGCCTGACCATTAGCTGATTAGTTGGCCATTAGCGAAGATGATTTCAGGGCTGAAAGTGCAGTTTATGTAACGGCAGAGATACTAAAAAAATATATCTTCAGGTTTGTCTAGCTAATTTTAGAGGACCACGAAGTTGGAGAAAAGCAAACTTGGCCCATCAAATTTTATGGCTGTTACCAGCTGACCCAGTTTTCCCTCCAGCCCAGTGGGGGAAAAACCAGGAAGTTGCAGGCATCGGAATCCATGTCCCAGACCATAAACAAAATTCTTGCCCAGAAAATATCTTGCTTTCCTCTGCATTTCTTTTATTTCTGCTGCATTTCCCCTCGGTCTGAAGTGTTGTAATTGCTCTTGTTTTGTGCTCCGTTTTATGAATAATTTATGCACTTAATTGATTTTTGTTTATTGTTCGGTTCAAGTTAATTAATTACACACTTTATGCGTGCTGTCTTTCCAGAATTTCTTCTACGGCGCCAGAATGGAGAACCCAACACAGAATATAAACGAAACCAAGGTGGAGCTGGGTCAGGAGAAGGAGGCGCAAGAGGAGGAGCATTCTACCGCCGCCAAGGAGACCATCATTGACATTCCCGCCGCGTGCTCCTCCAGTTCCTCGAACTCCTCGTCCTACGACACGGATTGCAGCACGGCGAGCAGTACCTGCTGCACCCGCCAGGGCGAACACATCTACATGCAACGGGAGGCCATCCCGGCCACGCCTCTTCCGGAGGCAGAGGATTTGGGCCTGCTGAAGTACGTGCACCGACAGCACTGGCCCTGGTTCATCCTAGTGATCTCCATCATTGAGGTAAGCAGCACACAGCCAAAATTACTCATCCCATTAAATCAAAGAAGCCGCAAACTTTCATCCCAAGAGCGATAAAAATGATATAGGAGCGGAAGGGGACGTAGGGGCGGAAGTTTTCCGAGAGTTTTCCTCGATTTTCCTCAGCTCTGTCTGTCTGTTTATGTTTCGTTTTCTGCGTCTGACTGGTTGGCGCCCCCGAAAATCGATTGTAAACAAGTTGAACAACAAACAACTGAAAGACAAGCGAAAAGAAAAGTATATGAAACCAGAAACTCGCAGTTTTTTTTAAGAGTATTAATATTTGTCAAACGGAAAACGGTATTGCTAAAGGTTAAAAAAAAAAGGTGTAATAAGAAAAAAGAGTATAGAGTCATAAAGTTTAAAACCTATTTTCATGTTGATAAGAAAACTAAAAACACTTTTAAATTTAGTATACTTTCAAATGGAAAACAACCTCTAAAAGTATATGCCCTTTTACTTCCATAGTGGAAATGATTTGCCTTGAGTAGAAACTAGCACGAATATCAAATAAACTCACAGGGCGGCCCACGGGGCGTATGAGTTTAGTTTTTGAAGCTTTGCCAAGTTGGCAGGACTTGCCCTAAGCATTTTCATAAGACTTTATTTGGGACGCGGTCGCGTGCCAGACAGCAACAACATAAATCAGAGTGAAACCCCCCTATAAAAGGCATCCAAAACTAACCCCCAATCCCTTCTATTCTCCATTTTAGATTGCCATCTTCGCCTACGACCGCTACACAATGCCCGCCCAGAACTTTGGGTTCCCCGTTCCGATTCCGTCGGACTCGGTGCTGGTTTATCGGCCAGACAGGCGCCTCCAGGTGTGGCGCTTCTTCAGCTACATGTTCCTGCACGCCAACTGGTTCCATCTGGGCTTCAACATCGTCATCCAGCTGTTCTTTGGCATTCCTTTGGAGGTGATGCACGGCACTGCCAGGATTGGAGTCATCTACATGGCTGGCGTTTTCGCCGGATCCCTGGGCACCAGTGTCGTCGACTCGGAGGTGTTTCTGGTGGGTGCAAGCGGTGGCGTCTATGCCCTTTTGGCCGCCCACTTGGCCAACATCACACTGAACTATGCGCACATGAAGAGCGCCTCTACGCAACTCGGATCCGTAGTCATCTTTGGTGAGTTTCACAAAATATTCTCTTAATAAGGTCATAACTTTTTAAAATAATATTTTTAAATACAATCCTAATGATAAAGAAAACTATATATTGTATTTTTATGATTGTATGGAGATTTTTAAAGTTTTTTTAGTTCGTTCTAAAGAACTTATTTTATCTGCAGCTCTGTTTTATGATTAAACTAACTTGAACCCTTTTGCTTCTTTTATTTTTAGTTTCCTGCGATCTGGGATATGCTCTGTACACCCAATACTTCGATGGCGGTGCTTTTGCCAAGGGTCCCCAGGTGTCGTACATCGCACACCTAACGGGAGCTCTGGCAGGACTCACGATCGGATTCCTGGTGCTGAAGAACTTTGGTCATCGGGAGTACGAGCAGTTGATCTGGTGGCTGGCTTTGGGCGTATACTGCGCCTTCACAGTGTTTGCCATTGTTTTCAACCTGATCAACACGGTCACTGCCCAACTGATGGAGGAGCAGGGCGAAGTGATTACCCAGCATCTGCTGCACGACCTGGGAGTGTCCTAAATATGTGGCATGGAATAGCTAGGATCTTCGCAAGGATTGAGATGCAGCTTCAGGAGAGATCGAGAGACAGAGAGTTGGTGGAAAAGAAAAGTTCACTCAACGATTTAGTTCAAAACTAAATTCGAAATTCGTTTGGCTTTTGCTTTTCGTTAGCATTACCGTTATCGTTACCGTTTGCAGTTACCGTTAACCGTTTCAGTTCCGAAACACCATACAAAAACTCAAAAAAGAACACACTGGAAAATTATAAGAAAAACATAAACCGAAGCCGAAACGTGTAAACAAATGTTGTGATAGAACCAAAGACTGAATTTATTTCGCGTGTAAAAACAAAGTAAAAATCAAGAAACAAACTAATCGCCTCTCGCTATGATTTAAATTAACCTATTATCCATGTTTTCATTTAATGGTTTTCGCCTGTTTTCTTAAATTATGTATTTATTGGCCGCAATTACTCTGAATGAATCGAAGCATCAGCAAACTATATCAAATTGTTTATACATCCATAAGCATAATCTGTTCTCGAACTATGTAGGTCTTAGCGATATATACATATACTTACCTAGGTATAACTAGCCCCCTAACAAATTGTTTCAAATTGTAAATACTATTAAGTCGCACACTAGTCAAACAAAAAAAACGATGGAAAACCACAGCAAAGAACCATTCAATTCAGATCAATTAGGCAAATCGAATTAAATTAAATTAAAGTCACTTAATGCGTTACAAAAGCGAACAAATATTTATCGTAATCCCCTACACACACAGACACTCAAAAGTATTACTAATTATATTTATTTATTGTAGGGCAGCGAGGGTTTATTAATTTGTCAATCGAGCCAACTATTTATTTATTTATTTAATAATTTAGTGAAATTCACACAAAACAAGCACGAAAAAACAACAAGAGATAAAAAAACAAAACAAATTCAACTGTAAAATATCCAATTGAAAAATACACACGAAAAGCCAAAGAAAATAAAAATCAAAACATTTCAAGAATACAAAAGAAATACAAAAGCAACAAAAGCGTTTTCATTTCCCTCATTTTTCTTTCAGTTTTTGGTTGTCGGTTTTGCCCACAATTTAAGGGCAATAAATAATCAAGAAAAGATTATCAAGATACTTGACATATTGACCGATACACACAAACACACTAAATCGCCAGAATATATAGATAGCAATGTATATCGTACGCAAATAGTGAAATATTCAAAGTAATCGCAGAATGAAAATAGCTAATCTGGCATAAAAGCCAGCAAAGCATAAGCCCAAATAGAATCCTTGTGGGCCCCAAAAACCCCAAGATAGCATATTCGATTTTCAAAATAATGGAACTACAACCACCCCAATACAGGCCCTCCCCCAAAAAACTAGGAAACGGAAATGTTCAGCCCGAGACAAGACAAAACCAAACAGAAAAAAAATTATACAAAACTAAATAAACAGAGAAAAATTGAACAAAAATAAATGTCTAAATTATAAATGAAATTCTCGTTTTCTTCATAAATAACTTAGGGCGGTAAAGCATACGATATGTGGGTTGGGGAAATTCAATCAATATTTGCTCCACATAAATATGAGCTGGAATTCAAAGCGAAATACTGCAACTAAAACTTGAGGAAAATCCTTAATTAATACCCACTCCGAAGAAGACTTGTGTCAACGAATTTTCCCGTTCGAAGGGTGAAAACTGTCGTCCCCCAATCGATATCTGCTCTATATAAGTGTGAGCCGTGGCAAATTGAAAAGCCCACATGAAATATGAAGGCATAGCGTAAGAACTCGGTAATAATTCATATTGTCATTCAACATCGCTTTCAATTCTGACGGATTAGCAGGACTTTAATCCATGAATTTTCAAATAAGCATTCCACTTGAGGGACTTTCGTCGAATTAAACATCATAAGTAGCTGTTCTGTTGGTTACTCGGCTAAAAGATACCTATTATACACTGATAAACGCACAAAGTCAAATTGCTTTTCAACTTAATTGATTTAGCCATGTACTTTATTGACTTACTAGTTTCATTCTGAGCGCTTCAAGAATTTGGTTCTTAATAGACAATTCAGATAAACAAAATGCCTTTATTTTCTGTTGAGAACCACAGGGTAATTTGCACATTATGAATGGTCTTGAATTCTCATTTATTAATGATGGATAATCAAAGAAGCGTTACTAAATCAAAGACGCATGCACAGCGTATTGTAAGAAAAGAAATTCAACTTGAATTTAAATCACTTAAGTCCCACAAAAACTCGTATACATCGTTGTGAAAATATACTAATTTTGGGGGCCTGCGAATCACCATTAATTAGTTTGCATAATCAGAGATGCCTGATTGCACCTGCCAATTAAATTCCACTTAAATTATACAATTACCAGAGGGACAAGATATAGCAGATAAAGCAGATGTGCCTGCAAGCTTAGTGCCATTGGATTTGGGGGCGGAGTAGACACGCCGGCACTTGCAACTCCACTTCAAGCGACAGACAATGCCAGGCCAAACCAATCCAATCCAATCCAAAACGCACGCGGAGAGTCTAGGCATTTGGTGGAGCAAGATTTATGGGACACAGGAGCTGCCGCCTCGTGGACATCAAATTGAAATTCAGGCACAATGTCAACAGCAATCGGGGACGAGGTCAGACAGGCTCAGACCGCGACTTGGAATCCAGAGCAGGCTCTCTGAAGCCGAAAAATCCACATAAATAACGCGGGCATCCAACTGCTCCCCATCCCGATGGCCACTGCTCCTTCACGTCCAGCTTGTTTCTGCGAATGGCAGGTGCAACTCAATCAACGCTCCACTCCACGTCTCGCCGCGGTGTTGCCACAACGTTGCATGTCATCTGTTCGGGTCTCTGGAGCTGTGGACAGAAGCTGCGGCTTCGACTGGGAGCCACCTGCCCAAAAGTTGACTTTGGACGTTTTTGTTTACATTTGGCGGAAAGGTGAAGTGCGCAGCGAAAAGCTGCCACGGAATGGAATGAAGTCGGAGTCGGAGTCGGATACAGAACTCAACTGAGGAAGCTGGTAGCAAGTTTCGAGTGGGTATCACAGATCAACGATCTGCGGGCAAAAAGACCTCCAACGAGAACCTCCAAGGGTTCAATGTTCCTAAGAGAACTCCAAAGGGAAGCGATGACCTGGAAGAGGTGCTCGGTCATTTAGGTTTTTTAAGATCCAAAAACAAGTGTTTATCTATCTACTTAGTGGAAGGAATCAAGTTTTGAAATAATTTGCATTATAATTTTGTTATTCCATCAGGAATTTGTAAGACAAATTCTTGATCTAAAGATTTACAAGCATTACCGCTACAAAGCAAATTAAAAATGTATTCCTGTTTTAAATGAAGAAATACTTACAAATAAGCCTGTAAGAAACTAAAAGAATGACCTTTACATGTACTTTAAAACATGACGTAAAAAGTGATTAAAAAATAATAAAGGCCACCATAAATTTAATTACTATCAAGCAAACTCCATCAAAACAAACAACTCTCCCGCAACGACCTTCTAAATAACTGCTGAAAGGCATTCTTCTAAAAGTTTGCGATTTCTTCAATCAGTTTCAATGAATCTGAACAGACTGCCGATGCAGGACCACCTATCAAAGCATAACCTTATCGAGGCGACGAGTGCTCCTTAATGTGTCGAGACTTTGACCCTGGGAAGCAATTATCCCTTCTGGTCGATAGGCTCGATCACCCTGCTCGGCATGACTCTGTGCAGACTTTCCATCGACCGTTTTGCGGCTCAATTAGGCGGCGGAGTTTCATCTACCTGATTTGAGGAGTCCTCGGACTCCAGAGTCTCTTTTTCGGGCTACCCAAGTAGCAGCACGCTGGGGCGCTAATTGAAGGGAACGGAGCAAAGATCAGAGAAGAAAGCCAACTCAAAACAGATCAGAAGCATTCGTTCATTAATAAATAAAAATATGTCTAACTACATTAATCCTCGCTCAAGGGCAAGTCTCTGGAATCGTGGAGCATCAGCTTCAGACGGAAGGCGTCCACCCCGTTCATGTAGTAACGCAAAAGTCGCCGCTCCCGAATGAATCCAAGACTTTGATAGAGAGCCAATGCAGGTTTGTTGGTCAGCTCCGTTTCCAGGACAATCATGGCTGCATTCTTCATTGCCATGGCATCGATGGCCATTTCAGATAGAGCCCTTCCAATACCCCGCTTCCTATACTCCACATCCACCGCCAGCATGGCGATGTAACCCTGCAGAAATTCCCCTAATATCGATTCCAGCTTGCACACTATCACGCCCACATAGCGACCTCCATCCAAGGCAAAGAAGCAAAGATCTGGCCAGTTGTACACAAAGTAGCGATATGTGTAAATGGAGTACGGTTCGGATAGCTCCTTGTCTATGAGACTCTGCAGAACACCGAGGTGCGATTCTTCTTGAAACACACAAAAGGTATACTGCTTTAAAACTTTTTCTTCAACCTTCAAGGTTTCCTCAGTAGACGTTGGCTTTTCCTTCGCCGCAAGAACGGTTTTCTCTGGTGAGCCATGACCATCTTTCACCTGAAGAACTTCTTCCTCTACAAAAGTAGGATGATCTTTTTCCACAAGATCTGTTTCCTCATAAGAGGAAGTTTGATCCTTCTTTAGAAGAACTGCTCCCGATGCATCGTCCTCCATTGTTGACGACTGTGTTAAAAATTTTACAAAAGTTTTGCTAAATTTCGAATGGCTGAGAAAAGCTAACTGAGGGAAACAGAGGTTTTGACTTAATGTTTGTAAAAATAAAATAAGAGTATTAAAATCGGAAAGCGCAAAAATTCGAATAACGAAAATATAAATCAAGACATAATTTATCAACCCAAAACCTTTAAGCAATATTAACAAATGGAAAAGAGAAACCGAAGCAAGAGAGTGAAAATGTCGTGAAAATTCCTTGCGCGACCTTGGTGGCAAGGCACTCGCACAAATCCCAGCAGGTGACACTCGGCGTGGCAGGCTCTAAATAGCATTACCCCGACTCCCGACACGGTTCCCACTTCGCCCAGCTCCATTTAGGGCAATTAAGAGGCACGCCTGGGACATGAACCGGGTCGGGGGAAAGAAAGAACTCCCTGAGCATGTGAAAATTATGAAAATGTCTGCCACGACTTTGACAGTTGCCCTCGTAGAGGAATCCTTTGTTGTCTGTGCCAGGACGAGGACGACGACGACGAAGAATACGGAATTGCCGCCGAGCACGCACAGGTGTTCGCCAGGTTGGTGGTGGAGCTACCTGGAGCTTCCAGGTGGGTGGTGACAGCTCTGAGCCAAAGCTTCACCCTCGGCTTTGCATATATGAAAACTAATTTCGTGTATTAGGTTCGTGTTGATTGTGTTTCCCGGTCTCTTTCCCCTTGCCGGGCTTCCTATTTTACATCCGGATGAGGAAGTGCTCCCCCAAAATGAAGCAACAATGACCTCATGTGACCAATGGTTAATGGAGGGAATGCAACAGAAGCAATTAACCTAAAAGGTCCATAAAGGACACACACAAGGTGGGAGGGACTCGTTTTTGGGGTAACTTAATACCGGCCTTAAGTCATTTTCTGGTCGAAAATCAGATTAGCTTGGCTATAACTAAAACATTGCTTGTTTACTTACCCCGCACTTTGATTTGAGGCCAGTCGTGTTTGATTTGTGTCCCATTTTTCCATCGTTTGAAAGGTGTCCACGATTCTTCGAAAATCCCTTAGCAGTGGTTTAATTATTGCTGGTTATGCAACACGACAAAGTTTATTGATCCAATAAATTCGATACTTTTGATTAATACTTGTTTATGTCTCATTGCATATATATAAATGAGAATTTAGATCATTTTTAAATGTCTCTTAAAGAAAGTTTGAATAGCGGCTTTTGAATCTATTAACATTCTTTTGTTTCAGTTTCATTTGCATTTGTTAGCCTTATCGTTACGCCAGCTCATTTTATGCTACTCATTCTTTTGATTTCATAACTGGAATCCTTTCTAGATTCTTTCTCCGACTTCTTGTGTTATTATCCCTGCCACTCGAATCCCTTTTATAATTGCTCCTGTGGCACGGAAAACTCTTTCTCCCGCTCCTCGGTCGCATTTCTAAGCTTTTTCAAATACCCGACTGTGGCAGAAATTAATTACACTGCCAGGACATAAGGACACTTGGCCCAGGACAGGGAGTTCATGGAGTGTTTAATGAAGCGGTTTAAGTGGCGGGTTTGCGGGGGAAAAGCGGCGTTTCACAAAAAAAGGCGGCCAGGCCAACAAATTTCCATATTTGCCCGTTGTCGGCGCCGGCGTCGAGTGAGATAAATGGATGGAGGACAAGTCCTGGGGCAGTGCTCGTCCCCCTTCCCTTTTCTTTCCACCTGAAGTGGACTTTTTGTCCAGTGGAGTTCATTGAAATGAATAAGGAAGAGGGGCGACAAGAGGTTACTTCTTTCGTTGCTGTTTCGGCTTGTGTTTGGGCTGCCAATATTTCAGTTGGCCTTATGACAGCTACAAGTGCGCCTCTTGATAAGCATTCCGACGATCCCAGTCCCCATGTCCATGCTGCGGATAAAGCGACGACAACTGGACGATGTGAGCTGCGAGATGTGTGAGGTTTCCTCGCAAGACAAAAGGCATATTACAGGTTGCAAGTTGCAAGTTGCAGGTTGATTGCAAGCTCGCGTGGGACGCACTCTTCATGGCTCCGCTGGACATGGTCGCGTGCTCCATTGTTTGTGTGTTCCCTGGAATTCCCCGATTCCGATTCCGCATGAATATGTCAATGTAATGATCTCCGTCGTCTGGTTGTTCTTCTGGTCGGTTCGCATCTGTGGAATTACATAAATATTAACTTGTACTTTTTATAAACATGTTTGCGCACCAGAAACTGCAGTTTGCCGTCCTGGTCTTGTTGAATTCCGAGCGAAGGAAGGCTTCGATTGATATGATTTATACACTAAAGACCATTCCAGACTGGCTTCATTCTTGAGGAGTAAGTTAAGTGCAGTTCAGCAAGTTAATCTATTGACTATAGCAAGACATTAAACCTGATTTTTAAGTATTTCTTAGGGAGCAATCGCATCAAGGGCATAACCACAAATTAAGTTCTTCTCTTTTCTTTATAATTTTAAAAGTTACAATAAAACTTAATCTTAAACTAATCTTTAAATCCAAAAAAAAATGTTGCCTAATGAAAATTATTAGGATATTAGGATAAGCTAGAATTTGAAACATATTTAATATGTACAACATTTTTACAAAATGTATATATTTTTTAAGACTGAACAATTGTTCAAGATCTTTTAGCTAGAACTGTTGTTCTTACCTTTTTTCCAGTTTGTGTTCTTTTTTTCAGTCAGTATATACGTATACGTCTCCTTCTGACTCAAAATTAGCCCAACCCCACATTAATCAGCGTCAATGGGAGCAGCTCCTGGTGGACAGGAGGACTAAAAAGGACGCAGTTGCGTTCCTGTCACATTTTGCATTTGTTTTTCCGCATTTTTTCTTCTTCTTCCTCCCACCGCGGAAAATTGTGACAAGACTGACGAATGACTTGGCGGCGAATTGTGCTCAAACAAACATAAATTCGGTGTCCGCTGGGATTGGAATTTGTTGACTGCTCCTCCGGCTGGCTGTCCCAACGTTTTCCCAATGTCCTGGCCAAAAGCACGCAAGGCAAAAAGCCAAAGTTAACACACGAACGAAGGATTGTCCCAGGTGCACGCGTGTCGCGTCGCGCGAAATTGTAGTTTTTGCCAACGGATTGTGTCATAACTCATGGAAATGATAAGGATGGATGGCCCAGCCTTATCGGCCAGCACGCGAATCGGTTAAATCGCACTATAACTCACTTTTTAAGCCAATTTAAACAAATTTTCACGGAAGCACTAATGAAATGACGCGTTTTAATGCCGATCGCGACCAGTGAGTCCACACTGCGATCAGTGGAAAACCAGGTGGCATCTTTGCCACTTCAAAGCTTTAACCCTTCTGCATTTTTCGACTATGGCGGCCAGTGTACACACACCACAAAACATTAAGCCCTTGATTAACTTTAAATTATTTGTTTCAAGTTTTAAATTTTAATTTTATTTACAAGTAAAACAAACTGTGTAAATACAAAATATGTATATTTATGCTTTTCTCTTTGGTGCTTGTTCTTAATGTATCCCCTAAAGCTGGCAGTGCTGATTTACGCTCGGCTATATCAAATTGAAACCGATTTAATAATCTTTTTTTTCTATATTTAATATTAATCATCAGTAGTGATCTTGAGGTAGTTATCTCAATTTGTTGTAAGGCCTGTGAATTTAGAATAAATAGCTTGCTTTGCCAATATCGGTTTCCATATAGCCCTTAAAGCATTTATATAATTAAATTTTTTTTGTATGTTACAGATTATTGTGGAGTTTTAATCTTAGCTCATATAAAGTCTTCTGATTCTGCAGTTTCACTTAAGTATATATAGAAAATGTGGAATTCCTTGAGCATTATGTTACACCTAATCAGTTCGATTTGTTGTAAATATTCTCTTACAATTCTTACGATATATTGTTTGTACTTAACTAGCAAACAAAACAAAATAATTTACGCCGAATGGCAAGTAAGCATACGAGATATATATCCGATCCTTCAGATACAGTGCTAACAAAACAATAAACGGGAAACCTAATTGACGTCCGAAAACAATAAAAACTTTAACGGAACGCAATAAACAAAACGTAAGCAAACTACCAATTAAAGACAAAACTAGGAATGAATTCTAATCATCCTGTTGAAATCCTCCAGGGACATCACACATGAAAATCGTTGAAATACGTTTCCGTCACTCGGATCTTTTCCACGCGAATATTGAACATGGCAAATCCATTCATAATGTTGAAGGCGATGGCAAAGACCACCAGAGCTGAGTATGTTCCCAAGGCGATCCACCAAAGAAGCTGCTCGTGGAGCTTCTGCTCAAAACTTTTGAGAACCAGCAGTCCAATAGTTAGGCCAGCTATTGCTCCTGCCAAATGGGCCACAAATGAAACGGCAACCACTGTTTCAGCTTGATCTATGGCCACGACTTCACTCGATGATCCCAACTGCAGTTCATCGCCAGCATAGCGCGCATAAATGGCAAACCCAAAGTCAAAGGAAACTGTAAATAGATGTCATTATGATATAATATACATTCATTGATTTTATGTAGAAGAATAACCCACCGAAAACCAGAATGTGAAGCAACTTGATGACTCCGTAACGCATCTGATGATAATTGAGCAACACATTCGCCAGATGAGCGGCCAGCAGAGCGTAAACTCCCCCGCTGGCTCCCACAAGAAACACTTCCGGATCAAAGATGCTGGTGCCCAAGCTTCCCGCCAATACTCCCGAAAAGTATATGCAGGCGATCCTCGTGGATCCATGGACCATCTCCAGTGGCAGGCCAAAAGCCAGCTGCACGGCTACATTGAACCCGAGGTGGAGCCACCCAGCATGGAGAACCATATAGAAGAGGAACCGCCAAATCTCGTGCCGCTTATCCGGGCGGTAAATAAACATGGAGTCCGAGGGTATGGGTCCTCTTGGAGCAGCCTCACCCGTGACAACAGAGTGATACACAAAAAAGCCCAGCTGGTGGAAAAACAATATAACATTAAGGTTTTGTAAAAGGTGAAGTCATTTTTTAACCCACCTCTACCACAGTGACCAGGATAATGAAAAAGGGCGGCGGGCAGCAGGTGTATCGATCGGCGTAGTACTTGCGATCGCGCTCCTCGGGCAGGATCTCCATGGCCACGGCGTGCACCATTTTCCGGAAGAGTGGCGGTTCGTTTAGCACTAGCTGGAAATCGTTTTCTGAGCAGACTTCACGATCTCGATGGTGTACGGCGCATTTAAAACTACGCGTCCGCTTGCCGCTCATCTGCAATTTAGTTTTGAAAATTAATTAACCTACAACTCATAATCAGTTAAATGTGAAAATGATAAAGGAGCAACACCTTAAATTAAGGTTTCTGTGAAGGTATGGAAATTTTCATCAAGGGTAAATCGATAGTTTTTATAATTTTTGCCTTTTATGTAAGGTACAAAAGTAAACCTTCTATCCCAGTAAGCTAGTGCACTAAAATCATGAATATTTCACTGGAGACCGCTTAAAACTTCAGTCTCTCGACAATCCCATTAGAATACGGATCATAGCTCATACCTAAAATATTTTATAAATTAAATTTTCTAGTTTTTCAACTCTTTTCAAAATGTCGAAAATTTATCTGAAGGCGATGGAGGAGGTGGTGCAGCGCAATACGGACAACTCGAACCGGATTACGGAGCAGGCGCAGGGATTTGTGGTTTCGGAGAATGCAACGGATAGTCTGCTCCACACATCCTTCGATCTGACCACGGCCCAGGGGATTGTGAAGCACCTGCACACCAGTTTCCTAAAGTTAGCCCAGAGTTGCGTCCGTGATTTGGATCCCGAAGATAAACTGTGCTTCCTGCGCGTCAAAACCCGTAAACACGAGTTCCTAGTTAGTCCAGAGGAGTGCTTCACGGTAACTGTGGTCTTGTAACCGCCCCGCCCCGCTCATAAGACGAAAAGGACAAATACTTGAACACACCCACATGGCTACTGCTGCCCCACTCGCACTTTGCTGATGTTGTTGTTGCAGATCGTCGTATATCTTTAACCCCCCAAAAACTAAACGAGCCATAAAATTATGAACAGAACATTTATGCGTGTGACTGGCCAAACTAAATTATGTTTATTATGTAATTAAGATGTTAGCAGAGATGCCCCGATGACGGCCATTAAACCAACCACAAAGCGGGCAAAAATCCGCAAAAAGCGGAAAATGTGTATTGTCTTTAATTAAAAGTTGGGACGGCATACAAATGAAGCCTACACGCAATTAAAATGTCTGATTACGATTGCGAAAGAAAAAGGTCACAAATTAAGCCTGCCTCGGCCTCGGGGCAAAAATAGTAACTTCCGCCTGCTTTGGTAGGGGGAATTTATGGAGCTTTTAGTTAATCGGAGCTAGTCCGACAGTTTTAACAGTAGTAATTTTCAAATTTTTTTAATTGATAAATTTCCTCTAGACAACTGGAAGCTGTGGCTCCAGCGTACGGAATGGACGATGTAGGGTGGCAACTCTGGCTTTTACGCTGATTTCTGTGCAAGTAGTTTTTAATCGTTTTAAACCATACTAAAGTTTAATTTTATTTTTTTTTTCATCAATTGTAACATTAATATTGGCAATATTTACATACATACATATGTATGTATATTACATAATCAAACACACCGAAATATTTAACTTGCATGTGGGTGCTTTTTCTTACGGTAAATTCATTGACAAACTAAACTCCACTTTCTTTAATTTTAGATCAATTAAGGACTTACGCGGTGAAATCACTGTTTCCCGATGTGATATTTTATTTTGCTTATAAATTAGTCATTACGTTTATTATTTAATCACAATTAACACATAAAACTAAAGACAACTTTCCCGCCAGCGTGCGTAAGTTTCCGCACTGCGCTTTTCACTCTCATTCCGCTTGGCCCAGTGCTGCAAAACAATGTTGCTCAATGCCAGCTGACTTAGAACCGCCAAGATCAAAAATATTCAAAGTTTACTTCCGATTTGGGCCAATTTCTGGGTATTAAATTGTTACTATACGCAGACAAAGGGCGCAAAAAATCTATGTTGTCAACAATGGGAACTCCCACACGCATTGTGGCCGGGTGACAAATCGCATTTTTCGGCAAGATCAAGCGATCACAACAAAGTGCCAACAGGGCCAATAGGGGAAAATTGTATTCCCAACAAATAATTGCTTATCGTTTGTTTGGCGGGCTCAGGCTGCTGCGGCTGATAATGTCATTATCCTGGACGCAGGAAAAAGGAGTCCTGCCCGCCGCATGACGTCCACAGGTAGGCGTCTCCCCTGTTATTTAACAGTGGTAAAAGTCTTTACAGTCGTGTTCAAAAAATAATGGATATTTTTACTTTCAAAATAAAGCACTGGTTTTAATAATAATAATTAAATAACTAACTCGCATTATAACATATTACAATTAAATGTAACATAAATAAATTTATAAATGATGATATGGTGAAGACACCATTTTTTTTAGTACAACAAAAAATATCTTTTAATAAATTTTAAATGATAATGCTTTACACTTCGGCGGTTTTAGTTCATAAAAAAAGTATAAGCCAACTGTCAATTGACCCAAAGTTTATTTTCATGTTTTATAATAATTAATTTTTAATTCTGATATTCAAATAACTCATCTTTAATATCCTTTTTGATAGAAATTTTTACTAATATTATGTCCGTTGCTGTATTCTAGCCTCGTTCACCTTTTGCAGGACTGGTCGACAAATTGACGCAAAACATTTAACGCTTGGGATTGGGTCAGCGGGCATGGTCAAACGGCAGACAGGAGCGAGGAGAGAGGAGTGAGGAGTGAGGGAAAAGGACCACAGGACGACGTTGGCGGCCCTCTGTGAGGCACAAAAAATTCCTTTGAATTGCGTCCGTTGCAGGAGAAATACACAAACACGGCGATATGTATTATCCGTATTTTTGTTGCCGGCCTGTGGCTATGCGCAAAAAAGGACATCTCCTCCGGCGGTTGCTCCGGTGGCAGGATGATGGCGGTCCACAGGATCGGTGGTTCAGAGGTTTGGAGGTATTGTGTGCCTTCTATTATGCATTGCGTACGGCTTCGCCCGGCGTGTTGACATTTTTATTCCAAACAGTTGAGCAATATTTATAAACTGGCCGGAAAAAAAGGTGCAGGAGTATGGGGAGGTCGTGCATGGTGCATGCCCAATGGCTTTATTTCCGGGTGACCATGTAAAACGTCCTCGTGGTTTGCAGCTTATTAAATGAGCTATTTGATTAACAATGTTCTGTGCTTGCTGTTATGGCTAATGGAAGGACAAAAGCGAATCTTTACAACATGAACACAGGGAGCACCATAAAATGTGTGCAAGAAAAAATTCCTTTTTATGGCAATCCTATGAAATATTTATGAACGAGTACAAGTAAAAGAAAATTTAATTGAAGAGCATGGTAAACTTTGTATCTCATAAATAAAGATAATTATGCAAGATTATTTTGGTTTATATATGTACTTCTTTCTGCAAATACTAAGGTTCTTAAGCCGACACTAAAATTTCTCAATTAAGCGGAAATGTACAATTTACCTTGCCACTCAATTACTTTGTTTTTCTTTGGCAGCTTATTAAATGTCATATTTTGCATGCCCAGGAGCAAGGCAAAGCCCCTGTGACTACGGAAATGTTGATGTTTGCACGGGCGAAACACCTTGCAGCCGAGAGACCGCCTGACCCGAGATCATCTAATTGAATGACAATATTATGCCAAGGCCTAATTCAATTTGCATTGCTTGGGAATCGCTGCAGGTGGAGGAGCTCGAACATGGCCTGAATCTTAAACAAACACGGCAATTACAGCAAACGGATGCACTTGTCTGGCCAAATGACTTGGGCCTGTAATTAGCCCGGAGATGAAAGGATGCGGGATGGGTTCATATACGCCCTTTTTGTTGGCCTTTTGTCGGCCTTCTCGGGGGTCCCGGCTAATTATCACATTTTTACTCATTAAATTCACATTTGCCTGTTTTTTCTTTGTTTTTTCCCGTATTTTTGGCAGGTCCTGCGTTGATCCTGCTGCCTAATTACGGGGTAATCAGGCTTTCAGCCGCTCTGGCTACTGAATGATGATTGATTGTGGCGGTGGAATATGCTAAAAACAACCAGAAAACTTCCCCACTTAACTCATTTTCATTCCAGGTGACATCTGCCGAAGCGCGTGCCAAAGAAAAGGGGCGAGGAAAGTGCAAACAGCAGCTGAAATGGATATGGAAAGCAGCCAAGGAAAAAGCAAATCGAAAACTGATTTGGAGCGGAAGTTCGTTTGCACCTTTCTGCAGTTTCCTGTATTTGCCGCCGCCGTCAGAACAATAAAAACACACACAAGCCACTTCCATATCCACAATCGCAATCAGAATCGTCGAGTGTTCTATATACCTTAACTTGTCTTGGCCTTTGACTTCGTCTTTTGTACTAAGAGAGTTGAGATGGGAACGAAGTCACCGCCCGTTGGCTTTTGAATGAGCTGCAAATCAAAAGCTATATGCGATTTCACACAAGTAAGGATAAGGATATGCGTGTGCACGCAGAGAAATTTACTTTTTAACAAGATAAGTGGTTAATAACTAAAAATGGTAAGGAATTCAGCTTAATGTGATGTACTTTTGTTGGTTTTTAAATGATATTAAAATGGTCGGGTTCGTATGGGCCTTTCTCCCCTTCTTGTAATTTAAAGATCACTATAAAGTATATGAATAAGATATTAAATAAACCAATTTTTGTGTACATTGTACCAAAAAGTATGTATAACATTTACTTTGCAGTAGCAGTTATAAATACGAACTATTTAACCTTAGTATAGCTGGGATATTTATTATAAGGTATAAGCTTTATGAAGATTTTCCCGAGACATATTGAACATTGTTTCCAACTTTAAGATCCAAATTTCTTTCTATGTATGCAAAAGCAAGGAGCAACGATCCCTGGCAGCTGCTCCTTCGGAACGCTGTATTTGATTTGCGATTCGAGGCAGGCGGAAATGGAATGACACGCGAGGCACTCTTACTTTGTTTGAGGATTGGCAAAAATGGTGCCTCCATTGCCTCCGACAAAAACCGAAAAAAAACAAGGAACCAAGAACCCGCCGTAAGAGACTTCCACTTGAGCCTCACGCATTGTTTGCGCTGCGTGCCGAAGGGGCGTGCTGGAAATCGGATATAGGATCGTTCGGGACAATCAAATAGCGCAGAGAGTTTTCCAACCCACTGAGCAGCCGCAATCGTTAGAGAATCAGCTGCCGATTGGAAGACTATATAGCGATGAGGTGCCAACCCGAGCCACGCGTGTCCTAAGCGCAATGGTCAAAATTGGACACTGGCCGTCTCATTAGCGCACCAAAGGTTGGAAGGTTAATGATGCGCACCCCGTGCTTGGGCTTCCGTCTGCTACTCCACCTCCACACGCAATTATGCGACGCACTTGAGCTTGAAGGGCCATGGAGCAGGGGAGTGCACACAAAGAAAAACAGGGGTCAAACTGACCAAAAAATGCTAAGCATAAATTTCTGATGATATAGATGTAAGTAACTGTATAATTGTAACTCATATGTAACTCAGAAATCATATGATTTGGGAATATCTTAAATAGAATAAAATTTTGACGCACTTGTACACTAACCAAACTCAAAATATTTAGTTGGGAATTGTAAGCGACGTTTCTGCGATGAAAAGTTCTTCAAAGAAAAACAGTTTCATTACCCTATCCAAAGTAATTTAATCTATACAACAATAATTTTGATTAAGTTATGCAAAGAAAGCGAATTGCATAAATTTAAATACTTTTTTTTTAGTGTGTATATGTAGGAGGAATGCAGTTTGTTCATTCATTGACCCCGGCTAGTAGCTCGGGTTTTATGGTGTCGTCGTAAATGTCAGGTGCGCACCCCATTTAAATTTATTCAACGTAATTAGTTGTCTCCCTGTAAAGTAAGTGTCTCTGTGAATAGTGAATAAAGTGGCAGCCCACGAATCTAATTTGATTGCCAGCTACAAGTTTTTCTTCCGCTTGCCCAAAAATTCGATTTCCCCTGTTGTAGATAAATTTTGTGGCGCGGATTATACGACATATAAACCATATAAATGGGACACAACACCTGCAGGTGGAAAAAACATGCAAAAATAATCATTGCGAGATATGTGAACGGGACATGACGCCGCAGGATGCCAAACAGAGGATGCTCCAGTGCGAGCACCACCACCATTCTCGCCTCGGTTATCGGTGAATTCCGTGACGATGGCAAAAATATTGCAACGCAGCCAAAAGGGGCAAAAGCGAAAGGAGTGGAAAAAGGGTCTGGGTCTGGGTCCTGGTCCATTTCGTGTTCACGTCGTTATCCTTGCCCCGGATGCACAACAATCAAAATAAACGGCTGCCAAATTGACCATTGACCAAACATCGGCAGCAGCAAAAACGAGAAGGTGGAGCAGAACCATTGCACCAGGATGTGGGGGCGCAGGAGGAGCTCCAGGATGTGTGGGAGGTGTGTAAACTGAAGCACCGCACTGGACAGCGACATCATCTTTGGCACTGTCACGTCCACTTCGTGCACTATTCACGAGTCAAGCAGCCATCACGGAATAAACATGAAATTCCCTTGTTTTTCCGCAGACGGAAAAACGATTTAAGGAACAAACGAGGAAAACCTTAAGTACATTTCGATTAACGAGTTCAAGGTGTTCCATAAAAAAGGAAGTAATTAAAAAGGACATGACTTTTGTTAAAATTAAAAAAATCAACCGGTAAGTTTTTAGCAACTTTAATTATGGAAAGGAAGGAAATCCAAAATTCTTTAAAAATGTAACAAGCTATTTTAAAGCATACGTTCTTATAAATTCTAAGATAACAAAATGAATGCAAATTAATGTGTCCCAAAATAGACAAATTTAACACTAATATGAATTAACCATTAAATCTTTAGCAATCGTAATTAAAGAGAATCCAACTGCCTTTGATATTGATAGCGTTTACCGCAGAAAAATGTGAAATAGGCCATAATTGATACCCTATAAGCCAGCTGCCGTCAAGAGTTAGTAACTACCGCCTCATAATTAAGCAGAAATGTTCGCTCATCTCGCGGCCTCACTCGATTTACGCGATATTATTGCAGAATAATGAAATCGCCAGAGATTCCAATTCAATCTACGCGCCGCGTAGGCCATTTATGGATTGGCATTGATTTAATACCGCGTCGCAGAGATCGCCTCCAGGTTTTGTTCCCCCGAGTCCAAGGCGCAAGGCATTTTGCACCTACTTCGGGGCCCAAGACCAAGTCGCACTCGCGGCTCCAAAGTCCGAATCTGATCTGATTCCGCCGCCTATCGGACCTGGAGATCAGCGGCGGCAGACGCCACCTCGGCGGAGGCTGGATCAGCAGGATGGAGTCGTGAGGGGAGCTTCACAACACTCAGGAAAGTTTCATATCAGTTAAAAAGTATTTGAAAAAATATCCTTAATTTTATAAGGTTATAGATTTCAGTTCATTATAATATAACTTCTGCAAAAATATCCATTAGGTTGATCGACATTTTTGTCAAATAGTTTAAAAAACTATTTGTTAAACTTTAAAATTCTTAAAGCCAGAAATATTTGGATTTCAGAAAGATAAGTTTCCAAAATATTTTAAAATCTAGAGCGAAAACCAAGTTACTTTTTGAAACACGAAGTCCGGGTGTTTGTATTTGAAAGACTTTTGAAAGGCTTAAACTAAATATTCCTTCTGGATTTAATGGGACTTTTCAGTACAACAAAAATTATTTTCGGGCATAGATCGATCATAAAAAATATGTGATAGGCTGTGTACCGAAAGCTCACGTAAACAGACTCTACACGACTCGATTATCAGAATTTTTTCTAAATGCACCTCTCCAATGTTTATTCAATAAACCCGATCTGAGATGCGGCACCAGGAGGAGAAGCTGCAGAACAGCAGCTGGCTGGCATTCCTCTGAGGAGCGACCGTTCTGCAGTGGGCCCATTCAAGACAAGCCGCTGGAATTTCTTGGTGCGTGCTTGGCACAGGCATAGGCACAGGTTGGGATTCAGCTGGTCGCCTTGGTATCAAGCTGGAGCTTTGGCGTCTGCCAGCTGCGTCTCCTGATTATGATAATGGCAGCCGGACTGGACCGGATCGGGTTGGACCGGGAACCCCATTGCACCACCAGGCCAGTTCGCTGGCCAGTTGTGCGCAATTGCTTTCGTTTATGATCGAATGATCGAATGCCTGGCAGCTCCGTTGACTTTCTGATTAATGCAAGAATGCTCCTTGGCGGCGTTCCTTCTTTTTTCCCGATCCCACCACCACCGACTGCAATTAAAAGTGGATACCCCTCACTGAAAGGGTCTTTAAATCAGTGGCTAACACAGGACCGCTTAAGATAAGGTCGGAGAATTTAATTTCCGGAGGCAAAAAAAGGGTTCAACATTATCCCCTCAGTAATCATAAATAACTAGTTGTTTTCCTCCGAACAAATTCAGTATTCTTCAGAATAATGTTTTACTATTTAAAGCTTAAATTCGAACAACAAAAAATTTAAGATTTAGAAGCACATATAAAAACAACAATCAGAATAATGTTTTACTATTTAAAGCTTAAATTCGAACAACAAAAAATTTAAGATTTAGAAGCACATATAAAAACAAGAAAGGAAAGCTAACTTCGGGCGGAGCCGAAGTTGATATACCCTTGCAGAATACTCTGTAAATTATATTCTCCAAAATTATTCATATTATGCGTTCTTAATACACATAAAAAATCCCAACTTCCTAACTTTAAAAACACCAACGTTATAGCATTTCCAATCGTTCAGTTATATGGCAGCTATAAGATATAGTCGACCGATCCTTATGAACTTTGGTAGGTCGGATTGATTGGCCAAAAATAAAACCCATAGAAAATCCCAACTTCCTAACTTTACAAACACCAAAGTTATGGCATTTCCGATCAATCAGTTATATGGCAGCTATAAGATATAGTCGGCCGATCCTTATGAAATTTGGTAGGTCGGATTGATTGGCCAAATATAAAACCCATAGAAAATTCCAACTTCCTAACTTTACAAACACCAAAGTTATGGCATTTCCGATCAACCAGTTATATGGCAACTATAAGATATAGTCGGCCGATCCTTATGAAATTTGGTAGGTCGGATTGATTGGCCAAATATAAAACCCATAGAAAATTCCAACTTCCTAACTTTACAAACACCAAAGTTATGGCATTTCCGATCAATCAGTTATATGGCAGCTATAGGATATAGTCGGCCAATCCCGGCCGTTCCGACATATATACTGCGTGCAAAGGAAAGAAGGGTGTGTGCAAAGTTTGAACTCGATAGCTTTAAAACTGAGAGACTAGTTTGCGTAGAAACAGACAGACGGACAGACGGACAGACGGACATGGCTATATCAACTCAGGAGGTGATCCTGATCAAGAATATATATACTTTATAGGGTCGGAGATGTCTCCTTCACTGCGTTGCACACTTTTGACCAAAATTATAATACCCTCTGCAAGGGTATGAATATAAAAGATCAATAATAATTCACTTGCAAGCTTATTGTCAGGGAAAACATAAAGTTATATTAGTGATATAAAAATACTACATATTTAACCTCAAAGCTTAGCCTAATTATTTTATGTAATTGAAAAACGCCTCCTCTATAATGTAAAACCC
The DNA here is from genome assembly GCF_018152115.1 of Drosophila rhopaloa. NCBI lineage: Eukaryota > Metazoa > Arthropoda > Insecta > Diptera > Drosophilidae > Drosophila > Drosophila rhopaloa. The sequence goes on from NW_025335043.1 coordinate 13,094,631, forward strand.
CTTAAAAATTTCCTTCAGTCATAATAAATAAACTTCAACTTAGCAGCCAAGTTGACTGCAGATAAGAGCATACCCAGTTCGTTTTTGGCCCTGGACACACAGATTGATTCTTGACCGGCTGCCGTCGCCTGCTGTGCCTGATGTTTGGATGCCTGATGCGTGGTCCAAAGCCAGAGAAGCCGAGCCCGGCCAGATGCAGTCCGATCCGAGGAAGACAAACGACAGTCGCCAGCCAGCCTCGTGCCTCCAGTTGTCATAACGTTCAACACATCGCGCCCCTCGGTGGCGTCTTGCGTCTTGGCCACGTCCTCGCCCCCAGCCGCAGCCACGTCCACATCCCCGAGCTCTGTGCGCTGCCATAAAAGGATTTGTCACGTGCGAGCTTTTGTTGAAAATGCAACAATCATCAGACTGCATTATGCATGGCGCATTGCCAGGTCGGACATCGTTTCTCGGCATTCCTGACGATCCCTCCAATACTCCACTGCCACCAAGTCCTGGTCCAGCAGATCATTGAAATTTATAATTAAGTGGAAATATGTTGTCTACGATAACAACAAGGATCTCAGATTGCTGCCGGAGATATGAATTCCTCACAAAGTGGCGGGGGCGGGGGGAGAAACGGAGCCCTCAATTGGAATAACAAATGCATTAGCAGGCCAAACAAGGACCTAATAATGTCCTCGTCGAGGGAATGTGAATGGAAATCCATTGTGCAAAGAATGGGTTTGGTCTCATCCACAATTACCGTTAGGCACACACACATCCAGACACAAACAAAGTGGGGCAAATAAGGACATACCAGCCTGGCTAATTCATGACTTTAAGGACACTTTGGCAAACAATCGAACGGCCAAGGCGAAGGAATATTCACTTTGGAATTGATTATGCATGAGTGTTTTGTCGCGTGCGGTCTGTGTGCGTGCCAATCAACTGGGGAGAATCAATCAAAATGCAATAGGATTGCCAATCAAAGGCAAAACCGAGAAAAGAGCCTTCCCTCGTGCACAGAAGTCACTTGTCCCGCAGGAGCAGCTGCATCAGAGCTTAAATCCAATGCAGACAGATTCTGGGCAGTACTTTCGGACCACATCAGGGCAAATAGCCAGCCCCAGGTAAGCAGGACAAACAATCAAATGTCCAGCGAAGCGTTGCGAAAGGACCGAAGGAGCAAAGGTGTACATTGAAAAAAATTATTTATTTCAAGACCTTCGAGTGTTAAATTGAAATGCCTATGATTTGGTTTTCTGCACTGATTTGGAATACAAATTATAAAGTTTAAAGCAAAATATGTAATGGGTATAAAATGAATAACTAATATACCTTTTTTTTAGAAACAACCGACGGGTTTTCAATGGATGTTTCTTGCAAAGCATATAACAATTTGAGGACAATATGGAACTACTAAAAAATTACTATATTTTATGCACCGTGTATCCGTAAGCGTTGCATTTATTTGCCAAGGCCCACTTTTTGCATTTGCCAAACAAGAGTGCGGCCAGGACGAAGCCTTGTCCTCCGTTTGTTTGAACACGAGCCTACACTTTGGTCGTCGTCCTGGCCGAGTACTTTGCACCTGTGTTTGCACTTAAATCGAGTTTGCCGTTGATGAGCAGCTCGGGACAAACACACGCACGGTTACTTGGGTTCTTGGGTAGTATGGTAACTTGGCCAGTGGCCATTGTAATTGCGGCGCACTCACCACATTCACAAAGTCCTGGAACGTCACGTAGCCGGGTCCTGTTGGCAGTTTCGCCTTCTTGGCTCGCTCCAGCAGCAGTTCCCGCTTGTTCATAGGTACTTGGGACAGGAACTCCGGCGACCTCAAGGCCACCAGAAATTCCTCGACGGATATTTCGCCAAAACCTTCGGGATCAAACTGCAAAAGAGGATAAATAAATAAAATCACTATTATAGTCCCAAATTTGGGGGGGGGAATGTTTTGGCTTACTTACCATATCAAAGAGAAGTTTCCATTTCTGTAAATAAAGTTAAAAAATGTGTATATATTTGTAGTAGTTGAAAACTTTAGAAACTTGCAAGATCTATTAAAGCCAATCGGTTGAAAAACATAAATGGCTTAAGTTGTATAGAATGTGCATAGGAACATAGTAGTGAATTGAGTTTTAAATATTTCCTCTTGGAACTTACATCTCTCAATAACTCCCGTCGTAGTTCGGACTCATCAAAGTCCGAGTTTAGGGATGTGTGTTCCGTATCATAGCCGGCATCATTGGTACATTGCTAGAAATAGATATCTTTATAGATCTGATCCCAAAACACTTTCAAAGAACTTACATATCGCATTTGGGTGTGCGAAATAGATCCTATGGAGGCCAAAGAACCGGCGATTGTGGATATGTGTTCAATATCGGCCAGCGTCTCCTGCTGACTACTACCGCCGGCATTTTGCTGACTGGTTGGGTTTTCCAGCGCCCGGGAGCTTCCTCGCTCGGAGCCGGGCCACATCCTGCTGTTCCTGGCTATCCAGGTTTGTTCGTGGGATCAAGGGGTAAATTCGTAGATCTCTTCTGGAATGTTACTGGCAGTGATTGTAGCGATTAAAGTTCAGCTGTTGATAAATATAATTTTATTTAGTGTTTTTATTTCGATACTTTGATTTCGTAGAAAAATCATATAAAAAAAGTTATTTTATTTTTGTTATTTAAAGACACTATAATCATTTTAAAATTTTTGGAATCTGTATCCCCCCTTTGGAGCCACTGTGCAGAGCTTTTTGTGCACTTCTCCCCAAAAGCTCTTGTCAATGAAATGAAACTTTGGCGCCGGAACTTCCACCACCGGTTTGGTCGAATGCGTTGAGTTGTCGTTTTCTCGCGTGATTCAAGTGAATTTTCTTTCGGCGGTTCGAATACGCCTGAGGGTAAATCTCTCAAAATGAATAATATTTATAGAATATTTTCCCTATTTATGGGCCTGTGAAAACAATTTGTTACAATTTGTCGTGTTTGGAATTGTTGCACTACTTTGCGGGCCCAGAGAACATAATGCCGGTTAATCATAGGCTAAAAACTGGTAATCAATACCCATGTCTATTTCATGCCCGGCAAACAGATTTCTTTTTATTTTAAGATTCACTGCCCTTTGTTTTGATTGCCAAGGCAACCGTTTGTTGTCGTTTTCCCCTATTTCCTTGTTGATAAGGAGGTTATTGATCCTTCAGCTAGTTGAAGGGAAACTGCGCAGAATCCAACTGGCAAACAATTGTTTTGCATTTTGTTTACGCCTCGTCAATTACCGGAACGATTTTGTTTTGATTTTGTTGAATTAAACTAGGCAATTGGCATTGATTGAATGGTTTTGTTAGAGAGAATGAATGAATTTGGCTTTCTTTTCTTTCCAAAGAAATTGACTTTTGTTAATTGCTCCCCAGGGGGAGCGTTCTCTGTTGTTTAGATGACTTTATTCTTTGATAAAACTTCTCTTAATGGATTTCAGTTATATTTTTTATTTATTCTATTTATTTACCGATTTGTTTGCACCCAGAAATATAAAAATATTGCACATTCACATCCAGGCAACAACAAACAAGCGAACTTTCCACCGGCAAAACGACAACTGACAAAAGAGAAAGCCAAATTGGCCGAGAGAGCGAAGAGAATGTGAGAGCAGGTGAAGTGGAACATGCAAGGGTTGCTAATATTCTCTGGGGGATGCAGGATTCCCACGGCACATGCGCTGCGCTTGGAAAGCATTTCCAACCCGTTGGCATTTCCGCCTTGCCGCTGCGCCCACCCACACTAGCCCTTTAGGGGGAAATGACGCAATTCCAGAGCTCGATACTCACACCTAACGTTTACAAAGATGCAGCTTTATTGAAATTTACATATACCACGTACAAATGAAGAAGGAGAACCTCTCCCTGCCGCACTCCACACTCTGCTACAAAGTAGGGTGATCCGTTAATAATTACAGGAGAACTTTCCTTTGTCGAAACTTTTTAAATAAACTTTTACTAAAAAAGATAAAATGTAAACTTTACGAACATTTTTGTTAATTTTCGACCATGGGTCAAGACACCTGATTAAGTAAATGTAGGCTTAATTATTTTTTTTAATTAAGTTAAATTACAAAAAAAATCGTTTGAAAACTAAAAACAAAAGGATTGACTTTAAAGTTGTATTTTAATTGAACATAATGGTTTATAATAATGCAAAGGAAAGTTCAACTGTAAACCTAAAAGTTGACATCAGAGGGGAAATGGGGAGATTCCCTGGGTGATTTTGGGTAATATTGGGTGGTAAAAGAAGTGTAAGACACAGGCGTGATGATGCTTACGAATCAAATTATATATATACGTAAAGTAAGAAAACTAATGGATAACATACAATGTTATAAATATAATTAATGCAAGCTCAGAACTTTTAAAACTGTTATTTGCAATTATTTACAGTCGCTTATGGTCTATTCTAGGTGTCTAGATTATATAGCTATATTATATATAGAACGATCCTCCAGAACTTGGAGCGTTTAAGGTGAATGATGCGAAAGCATAAGGGAAGTGGGAGCGGCATCGATAAATGAACACAAATCTAGGAACAGATCGCGAAGTTAAATTCAATACATTCATCTACATATCTAGAGAAAGAACTATTGATCCAGGGGAATTCAATTCTTAAGGATTTATTTAATCTCCAACTGCCTTGCTTCTACAATCAGTATCCTCCTCTTTCCGGATTTAACAATATTTACACTTCTGACGGCCTAATAAGATTGCTGGCTTACAACATGTGATACATCATAAAATCATATACATATATAATCTAGTAATTATGTAATTATAGAATATTTTTGTTTGCTTTTCCCTTTTAGGTTTTAGTTGCTTAATTATCGCGTAGCTTAAACTTGCATTTATCTGTTGCTCTCGCAATAAACATAAAAGTCAAGAAATAATCTCTTGAACAATATAACACTTGCCTTAAAACGGGGAACAGAGGAAGCAGAAAAAAACATTACAACAAACTCGAATGCTTAACCTAGGCTTTATCCTACACATCCACTTAGCCCTCGACCATGCGATCTGATCCGGAGTCACATTGCTCTATAACCAAACGGGCAATGCGCTTGATCTCGCAGTACGGACTCTCGTGCTCGATCAACTCGTTTAGGATCTGGATGCCGTTCTCCTGCTCCACCAGCTGGCAATATTTCTCGGGATAAACCTGTGCGGATGTGCAAGTAAATTAGTTGATAAGATAATAAAGGGGAACATTATGCACCCACCTGCGTTAGATTTGCCAGGGCCCACACCGCCCAGTGTTGGCATTGGGGCGTCTCATAGCATCGCACCAGACTCAGGATCGGCTCAAAGCTGCGGTAGTTGATGTTCCGCTCGCTCTTAATGTTCCACCGCTGGATGGCGGCCACCATTCGCTCGAGGACATGCTCTCGACTGGGTGTCTTAATGGTCCAGGCATCGGCTCCATCAGAGGCAATGTGCGCCAGGACTCCAGCCGCATTGTAGCTGACCTGGAAGCGCAGGTTACCATGGTTAGCACTGCCCATCTCTCTCTCCCGTACTCTCGCCAACAAACTCCCACTAGCACCACCCACCTCGATGCCATCACTCAATGAGTCCAGCAGGCGGGCGAACACCTCAATAAACTCCTGGGTCATCAGTTTGGGTCGCAGCCACTTCACCTCAGCTACGTTGCCCAGAAGACCCATCATGTTTCGCAGCAGTTCGTCGCGATCCGGGAAGGTCTGTTATAAAAAGATTGCTTAGTTTAAATGGTTTGCATGCAAAAAGTTTAACTAATTGTTCATATAACCAGGGATTTTACATAGTTTTGCTTCCTGATATCAGGTCTTGAAAATCCTGCTAATTTGACATATATGTAGACAAATTATATTGTTAATCATTTTGATATCCTCCGTATTGTATCCGTACTAAGTCCGTTATAACCAATATTATATATAATTTAAACTTACATGTAAACACTTGAGGAAATACTCCATTCCGCGACCATCGAGGAATCTCTTACAATTAATAGCAGTCTCATCGGTTACATTCCACATGGTGGACCAGGACACCTCCATCACATCGTCGAAAACGGAGCGAGTCAGGCGATCCTTGATCAGTGTCAGCATAGTCTATAATAAAGCGATTAAGTTAATATAAATACCTATTTTTATTAAAAATGATGCAAACATACACTAACAACTCCCAACTCTCCCAAGAACAGCTTTTGTCTTCCATCCACCTGGCAAGCGAGTGTGTTCAGCAAATAGATGGCTATGCGCTGGACAAAACCCTCTTGTTCCGTCTTGGAAACGCCGTGCAGCAAGATCTTGATGAGACGTTCATACTCGAAGAGCTGTTAAGGCACATATTAGGGAGATGCAATGATCATCATGGTAATCCAAGCTTACCACATCGAAGGGCATGTGAAACTGGGTGAGCGTGAGGTAACCATTGCGGAGCATGGTATCGTCTGTGAGGTGCATCTCCATGCCGTTAAGCAACGTTCGAATTATGTGATTGCGCAGCAGTGTTCCAAACTTGGAGCGATCTCTGCCCTTTACTATGTAAAATAGTGTAGCACTAAACAATAAAAAATATAAATTTAAAGAGGTATTTTTTAAATTGGAATGCTATACCGACCTGCCGGAGATTTGCATATGCTTAAACTTGAGATGCCGATCCATGGCGGAGAGCACAACATCCAGTGCTGTGTGTATATCCTTGCAGTTCTCGAAACGGAATAGATGGTAAAGATCGTTGAGAACCTATAATGGAAAAATATATAAAACTGAGTTTGTACAAATCCATCACAAGACTCACCCTTGTCAAAAGCACTGGTCTGTCGTGATAATACCGAGCTGCGGTGAGGATCTGCTGCTCGTTAGCATCGCCAGCCACCTCCAGAGCTGGAATATCGTGTCTTTTGCAGGCCCAGTGGGCCGTATGATAAAGTCCGAGGAACTGCAGCGGTCGCTGAGTTCGCGATGCCAGTCCAGGGATGTCGGTAAGGGAAAAGTGCTGTTCCATCTTGGTGCTGGGCTGTGTGGCATTGGAACTCGTCGACTCTTTGGTGGCCACTCCGTTGCCCGCCAAATTCGTGCCCGAGATATCCAAATGTGTGAGATGCCGCAGGTTGTCCATTAGCATCTCTAGCGTTTGATCAGGCAGATCGTAGGTGCCATGACCATTCCCGGAGCTGGAGATGGATATGTCCAATGTACATAGACGCCTTAAACAGCAAATAGCATGCAGCTGATTGGCGATGGGCCACACATTGAATAGAATAAGAGTGTGCAGATTGGGCAGCGATCCCAATGCCTCCAGACTGAAGTTGGCCAGCACGCAGGAGGTCAAGTCCAGATGTCCCAAATCGTGCAGGTGGGCGAACTGTAGACGATGGTGCATCACCACACCATTGAGCACTAATCGCCGCAGGTGGGGACAGGTGAGTTGAAAGTCCACCGGTTCCTTCTCGTTGGGTTCTGCGTACTGCAACAGATGGGAGCTGATTCCCAGTTCCAGGGAACGCAGGCTGTCGCCGTAGTGGGCCAGCAGATGGTGAGACCCCACGGTTATCATGTCGCAATACCACATGGACAGAGCGAAAAGCTTGTGTCGCATCAAGGTCTCCAAACCTAAAAATTGGAACAAATTTAAAAGTAGTCAATTTCAATGTTTTTATTAGATCTAAATATGTGTGAGATATTCAACATATATATCAATTTACTTTCGATTGATTTGTGCAAAGGTTTTAATTTGAAACTTTCAAGGCAAATTATATATTTGGTTTTGTTATTCACTATTTTTTTTCGAAAGTCTGCTGGACGGACATGCCACATAAAAAAGATTATCAAGTAAATTCCAGATCAAGAGTCCCTAGGCTTAACACAATCCAAATACTATTCAACATAATTCTTTAACACCGGATGCGGAAAGTACTGCAGAGTTATTGCGGAGCTCACCTAAGCTGCTCAGTGTGCTGTTGCGCAGATTGACGATCTTGAGCGAAGTGCGCTGTGTATCCTCGAAGAGGCGGATGACGCTGTCGTCCAAAGGACGATTAAAGCGCTGGTAGTTCTCCAGAAAGCCGTCGCAGATCTCGTTTGGCAGCACAATGCCAGGATTGAGGCCGCGCTGGCCATCGGGTCGAAGGCTGCTGATTATATCCAGGTTGTTGCACAGCTTCTGGTAGGCGATCTCCTTGAGGGTCAGGGGCTCCTCATCCAGCGAACCGTCCTCCATCAGCCGCACTTTGCAGCTCATTTTGGGGCCGCTGTTCCTCTGCTCCGCCAGTGGTGCCTCAATGGTGCCTCTGTTGACTGGAGCGAAAAAAATAAAAAAGAACTGTGATTCATCGGAAGCTTGATGGGGCGTTTTTTGAGTTTTTGGTCTATCACTACATCATCGCCCGATATAAAAACTAATAATACTCCAATCTTAAATAAAATCCTGTTTTTTTATTTCATTAAAAGATATTAAGAATAGGGTGCAAAAAAATTTCTGACTCTCAAATATGGATAGGTAAAACAAGTTAAAGTATACTTTTTGACTATTTCTATTTTCATCTTAAAACCGCAAATGATCACGTCATACCATGATTAATATAAAAATGATGTTATACGGTTGATAATTAAATTTAATTAAAAGCAGGTTTCTTATCAAAGAAAATATTGAAATAAGCTAGGAAATCCTTTTGTTAATAGTTTTTTTTTGACTACATATGTTGTGAATTCCCTTTGATTGAATTTAACTATCTAATTAAAACTAAAACTCCTATTACATGGAGGCTGAATACCGATTTATGTATGTTTATGTTTACACAATAAATCTTATTATACATTATAGAGCTAGAGACAAGTTAAGCCCATCTTCAAAATTAAAATAGTTTTTTTTTGTTTAGCCTTTTTTTATTGAAAACTATTTTCAAATTATTAAAAGCCAGAAAAGATTTGACAAATATTCCTTTATAGGAATTTTAAATTGTTAAAACAATATGATTACAGCAGATCTAAGTGTTTGTTGAAATCATGAATTCTTTAATTTCTATAATTTGTATTTCATTCATGTTTTAAATCATTTGGGAAAGGGAAGCGGCTTGACCTTAAAGTCAAAGTGATGAAATTTGAATTCCCCTTGATGACTGGTCAAACTTGCCCGGACTTTTCAATCGGGGCACGTGCCTTTGTTTAATCTGTTTTCGGTTCTTGGGTTCTGATAGCTATAGCATTACATAACCAACAACAACGTAGGGGCATCAAATTAGCCAGGTGAGATAGGGAAATAAGGATTATCAAGAACTTAAACCCATTTGAAGACCAAAACAAAACAGAGTGTGCATCGTGTGTATATGCTCAAAAGACAAACTCAAGTAGTTCGGATCACATACACATATCGCATTCCACCGATTTATATATAAAAAATGCCAACAAACAAACAATTTGTCTGCGTGTGTGTGGGTGCGTAGTTATTGAAAAAAAACACAAAAAACACAATTAAAAAGCGTCTGCCTGTCTGGCTTATCTAGGCAACCAGCGGAATAACATGTATAGTTTAAAACTCCAAGGCCCGACAATCAATTTGCGAACAGCTGTCCATATATTTTTAAACCGAATCCACTCCAGCTCCAGTCCGAAGATCTCCACGCTTTCTGTACCTTTTATTTTTTAATGTCGCCCCAAGCAGCCTCCAAAAATCCCTCGCTGCTTTTGCTTTTGCGTTTGTCTTTGCTCTTGCCTTCCTTGCTTTTGCTTGGCCTCTGCTTCACTGTCTTTATTTTTGCTTTTGCGAGTGAGTTTTCCGAATTGCGAGCGGTATTTCTGCGACTGCCAGCGTTTTCCCGTCAGCCGCGACACTCGAGCGCCAGCAATTGCTATTTGTTTTTCTGCAATTTCGCGTTTTTCGTGAGGAAATCACTTCATTATTTTGATTTCTTTCTTTCTTCTATTTAGAGCTGGAACTAAAATCGATGTTACTCGAAACTATCGATGTGTTCTGAATTTGTCTTTTCGATGTTTTTCGTGCAACTATCGATTACTTTTATTTGAAAACTTGAGGAATAGTTTTAGCGAACTAAACTATTTTTCAACCTTAGTTAAATATCAAAAACTCCTACCTAATTAAACAAAATTCAGATCATATTAAGTTAATCTTAATTTTAATAATAATATCAAATCATATGGTGATGTAAAACGAGCAATCTGGTTGGCGCCCAGTTTAAAATAGAATAAAGAATTCAGATTTCTGGCACTTTTTATTTATAATTAAAGTTTCAATCAAACAATTACTAACAAAAATACTTAAATATCTTTTCTAATAAGTTAGTAAACATGAAATGAGATTTGCCATTTTAATCCAGTCATAAAAACAAATCCAATTTTAAAGGGAAATTATTATTTATTTTGTAAGTTAAGCGCTGAAATTAATCAAATGTAAAATGTACACGTTGTTAGTCTGCGTTGTGTGCTCGTTTGGGGTTTCAGTTGTGGTTTTCTGTGTTCCGAGGGCAAGCAATAATACAAAAACACTGAAAATCGCTCTCCTCGCTACGGGGATCTTTCTTTAAATCTAAATCACTGCGTTGCAGAATCATCTCATCATAATCATAATTGTAATCTGGCTGCCGCGCCGCTCAACAATGGTCGATCGTTTCAGGACTGGCGTAATAAATAAACTTGCATCGTTTTCGTTTTAGGTGCTACGTAAAAAATGACAGAACAAAGTTCGGGGGAATCTTGGTTCAGACCTCCTTCTTTTCCCTCTAACCGGAAAGATCACCCTGATCAAAAATACCCTGGTCGTAGAGCTCCGCCACTACTCTCCGGCCGCCAAAGAATCGCCCGTCGAGTGCTTCTTTTCCTCGCATGGCCTCAGCTCCTGCCGAGAACTCCACAAAGATCTTAACGATAATCTCCGCCTCGTCATCGTCCTCGTTCTCCGTCTGCTTCTCGTTGAAGATGATTACTCGGCTTACGGTGCCGAATTTACTGCACTCCTCCTGTATCTCCTCTTGCAAGGTCTCGTCCACATCCTCAGGACCAACCATATTCCGCAGGATAATCACCCGTGAATCCACCGGCCGCATAAGCCGCTGCATTACCAGCTGCCGGGCACTCTGACCCTTGATGGACATGTTCTCCTGCTGCTGCAGCGTCTGCACATCGCCCTCGTCCATGAGTTTCTTCTGCAGCTCCTCCTGCTGCTTCTCGTGGGCCTTCTTGATGTTTTCCGAAAGACTTGCTGCCGTTACAGCGGCATTATTCGCAGCTGCCGAAAGAGCGGCAGCAGCTGCTGCTCCATTGCTGGCCTCCACACCCGCTAAAGTGGCCACCGTAGGCACTATGCCAACACCAACACTGCCGACAGTCATGGGCAGAGTGGGCGTGGCCAAAAGAGCGGGTGGCGGAAGAGTAGGCACCACCGCCTGAAGAGGCTGCAGGCCTGCAGGAACTCCCAGTAGACTGGGAGCAACGGGAGTGGGTGCCTGGAAAATTCCCGGCGGAAGAAGAGCAGGAGCCGCTTGAGCCAGGGCAGGATGTAGGGCAGCCGCCGATGTGGCTGCCGAAACCACCGGCATGGCTCCCACCTTGGTCACAACTGCTCCGGCTGCCATGACGGGCGTGTTTTGCGACAAGCCTAATACAGCATTACTGGCCACCGCATCCAGAGCCTGGATCTTGGCCGTTGCTGCCGCCGCAGCTACTGCCGCGGCCGTAGGCATTGTGGAGTTCGTTGTGGGACAGGCCAAGGCATTCGGCGGCGTAATAGAACGACCCACTCTATAAGAGGTAGGTTGATTAAATATTTGAAATAACTCGCTTAAATACTACACACGCACCTCAGTAATTGTCCTCCAAGATCAAAGAGATTCATGCTTGCTATGGCCTCATCCATGGCCTGTTTATTGGCATACTCGATGAAACCGTAGCCCTTGTGCGTGTGCAGGGAGGTGCCCTGGGCTAGCTTGCAGTAGAGGATCGGTCCGAAGGCCTCGAAGACACTCTTAATGTCCTCCTCGGACAGATCAGGATGGATGGAGGCAACGTAGATACGGTTGAAGCTCTTGGCCTCCTCCTGCACCTCGTCGATGACCTGCTGCGCCTGTGGCATGTTACTGGGTCGACCCACTTTGATGTTTCGTCCGCCCATTAGGGCTCCGTTCATTTGTTCCAGTGCCAACTGGGCGCCCTCGGGTATCTCGTACTCTACGAAGGCGAATCCCTTGTGCTTCTGGGTGATGGGATCCCAGGACATGTTGATTGATTTGATGGGACCAAAGGGTGTGAAGGCCACGCGAATGGTATCCTCCTTGAGCTCAAACGAAATGCTGCCCACGTAGACTCTAAAAGAAAAAGTTAATTAGTCTCTAATCTTTTAATTAGTAAACGTAAAAGGAAATTCTTGGGGTTGGAGTCAGATCTTATCAGCTAAGAGCGCACAGTGATTGGTTCCACCTCGACTGCCTCCAGTAACGCGGAGCTACAGACGTGAGAACCAATCTTCGCCAGACATTCAAAGAGTTTGCATCATAATCCCAATAAAACAGAATTATCCCTTATTCCTGGAACACCTTAGCTCACCTGCACATAAGGGCCAGTGCCTGTTGTCTCTGAACCTGAGTTCGCTGAGTGGCTAGTTGCTGCTGCTGGTGGGCCAGCGTTTGCTTCATAAGCACCATCTTGATGCTCTGCTCCATGGCGTATTTCTTCGCCTTGCTGACCAGGTCGTGCTGCTCTGAGGATAGCTTGGGTAGGGCGCCGCCCAGGAGACCGAGGAGCGCCGATCGGGTGCCCGGACCGAATTTGACATCGCCCGTCTGCTTGAGGTCATACAGGGGCTGCGAAAGGTAGGGAATTTTCGAATCCGTGGACTTGCCTAGAATTGGGAAGAGGGATTAGTGCATCTCATACTGGGGAGGGAGTTCAGTTCAGTTGATCATCAGCTATGCAATTTGTTTGGGATTCGACTTTTCATTTGACTTGTTCGATTTTCTTTCTTTTTTTTTTTTGGTTTGTTCTGTCATTTCCGAAGGCAAAAGTGGGACAAATTGGTCAAGAGATTGCGTTTGAAACCGCTTAAATAAAGACAAAAACTGCCTGCAGCCTGCAAGAAAGATGAAGACAAAAAAGAAAAAATAAGAAAACAAATTGTTAATCATATAGAGGCTGCCGCCGGTGGCTCCTCGATTGGATTTTGACTCGCGCGCCACAATAGCACGTCTATCGATGGGGAATCGGTATTATTGTCACGATTATGGATTATTGGATAATACTTAAGGTTAATGGTTTCGCTTTTCGTTTGTTTTGCGTTGGATGAGAGTCTATGAGTCTATCATTTATGCAGAGGGGCTTGAGTTTTTGTCATTTATTTGTCAAGGCTGGAAAATGCAAGAATAAAAAGAGAAAGCTCCCGTCAAATAAAACATATTCGCTTATCGATAGGCAATTGATTGATACGTAGTGTATGTAATGCAAGTGTGGATATTATATATGTATATATATATATATATAAATAGGAGATAATGTTTCGAGTTATGTGTAATGCGTATCAAATCAAAATTCATCTGCCGACACACATCCGGTTGTGGGCGATATTGCGAACTGTGCACACAACAGGATATCCGGGGAATCCCCTCCAGAAAAAAACACGAGCTGGGCCTTGGGGATTTGCCGATATCCTCGTGTGTGCTCAGCTCTGGCGAGTAGTTTATAAAAATTAGAAATTATAAGCAACCTTAGGTGCGGTTTTCGTATCGTATTCGATTTCCATGAGTTGGGGCGTGGTAACTGACTTGAAGAAGGGTCACACACATTTTACATTGCTCAGTGATAAAAAGAGAAAAATAAAAAAAAGAAAACAAGACGCTGAAACGATAATAAGAGCAACAATATGTTTAAGTTGGTTAGGTTCTCCACCGCCCTACCTATATAAAGCTGTTATCTACCCTCGATTAATGTTTTTTTTTGAAGACGAAGCTCGCAGAGAGCTCGACCCGCGGGCCAAAAGTTAATGATAACTAGTTGCGGATGGTGATCGGGCAGATCGGGCGATTAACGACGGATTAAGTGAGTTTTTAGTACCCCATTTATCACACAGATAGCACAGGACGGACGGTTGATCTGAACTAGCTAAGGCAAAACACAAAATCATTGGTACTTAATGTAAATGCAAGGACCGGAGCCAGAATCAGAATCACAAACAGGATCAGGACCCAGATCAGTCCCCGGCTGGCGGCACACGACGACGTGGTGGCGAGGTGGTTAGAAGCGGATTAATGTCGATGTTCTGGTTGGGCTGTTTTGTGGCTGATTGGTAGTAGTAGTAGATTGGTAGTAGTAGAGTAGTAGTGGAGTTATCTAATTGGTCATCTCTCTCTCGATCTCGAATACCCGACCTCGATTTCGATCTCGATAAAACTTAGTCTTAGGCGGAACAAACTTAAAAGGTAGAAAAACGCTTACGAGAACTAAAAAAGAGAGATATAGAAGAAAGAGAAAGAGAGAGATAATAGTTATATATGCATTTTGGATTAGTTCTGGCGATTCGTCGACTCGTTTCGGTTCGTTTCGGGACTCACTTATGCCCTAGATTTAACAACAATACGCATACGCATTTCATTGCGCTTTCGCTTTCGTTATTTAGCATATATGTTTGGTTTGGTTTATCGACTGGGGATCGCGCCTTTTTCGACTTTGGCGATAGACTGACTCTCAAATCGATTTGTTTGACTCTCACCTCACCTCACACCTCACAGTCTGAGTTAGAGTTCATCGTGCGTTTATGAAGTCTGCAATTACTTAAGCAGAACAAAAAGAAAAACCGATTATTTAGTGGCGTCAGTGCTGCCCTTAGATGCAACGGAGTAGAGTAGAGTACAAGTACAAGTAGGAGAGAAAATATAAGATGTGCTTATGTTTTATGCTTGGACAACCAAAAAATACAATACAATTTTGCCGGCTCCTCGTGGATTCCGTTGATTTGTTGATTAACCTATGTGCCAAGCTTATTTTCAGACATACACAAAATGTTTTTGGGAGCGATGTACTGATCGCCACGGTTATCATTCCATCATACATAGTTATTTATAGACGGACAGCTGGGAAACTCACCCGAGTCGGAGCGCGATCTTTTGGTGGCCGGCATATCGCTGATCTCGCGCTGATCATCCGAACGCGGCGATCTCGATGCTCTATCGTTGCTGCCCTGTAAAAGAATTAAGGAGTTAATTTTAATTGTCTTTAAGTATGATTAGTAAGTTAATAGTGGCCGTTTTCAATGCATACGGAAACCTCTGACCCTTAGGAAATAGTATTTGGGTTTTTGATAGGAGTTTTATCTACTTAAAAGTTTAAATAATTAAACAATGTTAAATTAATTATCTTTGCAAACATTTTATTATATTCATTTCAGTCCAAACAAGTAAAAGGATGAATAAATCTGTACAGCAGCAAAAGATTTATTCATCAGTTTATTTGTTTTGACTGTATTGAAGCATGTGCATTTGTTTTTTTTACACAAAGATAATTATAGCGTCGCATATAATAAACTCTATCCCAGTTTAGTAAAAACTAAATATCAATTGAACTGAAGATTGCTTATTATTTGTTCACAGCGAAACTGAATGAAATGTTTAAGAAAATTCATCTTAACAAAGGGAAAATTGGCTACCCAGTGGTGTAGTCTGGTGTAATACATTGCAAGTATAAAACTGAAACTATATTATATATTTTGGCTTTACGGAGAAACTGGATATTATACAATCACAATACTATTCTGCTTTCTTAGACAATTTTCAGTACATGTTAATTTGTTACACATATGTAATGAAGGTTTTAGCAAATATTGCCGACAAAATAGATAACAATAACCATATGTTATAGTTGTATCTTAAACAAGGGTGCTTCACAATGCCTGTCTCAGGTAAACTCCGTGTGTTGAACCAAAGGGCTGTACTTTTCTATTGTCAAAATCGGAGGTGCGAGCGCGTGGTGTTTATTCGAATAGATACACACATCGCAGGGGTCCGGGACTGTGACGTCGTAGTCCCAAATGGAGGCAAGGTCACCGGGTGCTCCGCTGACTCTTCCCCTCACCCTTTTTACGCACTGCCCCTAAACCGCTTACTGCAACGCCACCGTTCGGGCACCGAAAAAATGCGCAAATTTCACAGGCTCTTGAAAACACGCGATGTCGGAAACAAGTCGAAAACCCTGTCCTTCGTAGCAATTGTATCAGCTTTCAATAATACCAACCATTCTCGCTGTTTTCTAGATATTCCAGTGGCGATTTGTTATCCAAAACGCTGTTATTTGTTAACTTCGATTTCTTTTGCGAAAAATTTGTCAAGATGGATACGAAATAGTGGTGGTACTTTGGTCGATTATGATGCGCCTATCGATTGTGGGTAAACTTCTGGCAACGCTAAAAATCGTGTTTAAATTTACTCAGTTTTCCATATTATAAGCTGTTTTTAAACATGTATTATAAAAATGATATTATTTTTCCAACGGTTTGATAGTATGGCAATTTTAATTTTAAAACGCTGCCATTACACCTTTAAGAAATGGATTACCCCCAATATATCTACTGATTTGTAGTATATTTAATTTATCGGGACGCTGCAACACTTTTTTCAATCTCAAAGTTTTTCAAAAAGCGATCGCAACCCGTATAACGTCAGGTGTAAAATAAAAGTAACTTAATATAAAAATAATACAAATTGGCAATTATTGATTGTTTATGTGAAAGCGAATCGAAATATCGGAAAAAGTTAAAAACTCCAGCCAAAGAAATGGATTAGTGTCATTCGCTATTGTCTCTATTTATATTTTTAAGAACGTGACGTTCTGTAAAGTGATTAATACCAGTAATTATGTGTGTGTCTCTTGAGGAACTGGTGAAATGCAAGTAAGCACTCATTTACGTTTACAACTGCATGTAGTTTTCTTTATTCAACCCTTTTCTTAAGGACTACGACTAAAATTAAACTATGCATTAATATGTACAACTCTCGATCTTTCTGGGAGTTATTCCCCACTGTTTTGAATGGATTAATGTCATTCGCTATTGGCTCTGTTTATATTTTTAAGAACGTGACCTTCTGTAAAGTGATTAATACCAGCAATTATGTGTGTGTCTCTTGAGGAACTGGTGAAATGCAAAAAGGCACTCATTAACGTTTACAACTGCATGTAGTTTTTCTTTATTCAACCCTTTTCTTAAGGACTACGACTAAAATTAAACTATGCATTAATATGTACAACTCTCGATCTTTCTGGGAGTTATTCCCCACTGTTGTTGGGTAATTTTCTCTGACGTTTCTTAAGAGCACGATTGGGGTGAGGAGAGGAAAGGGATCACCCGATGAGGCAAGATTTTGCATATTAGTGGGACGGGGCAATTATCTATTGTTTTAGTTTCTTTTTTCACAACTAAAGGTAGCAGGAAATGAACAATGACTCACAATCACAATGGTCTTTGTGTCCGCTTACGATCTACAGGCTGTTGCTATCCGTGCGTATTCCATTTTTAAAGCTTATGTCAGTCGTGCGACTTGCTTTCATCATTTCAACATGAACAAATTCAAAATAAAAACCAAAAAAAAAATAAAATCCAAAAAAATGTGTAAAAATTTAAATGGAGCTTTGAGCTAAAAATCCTAATCCTGGTATGAAATGATCCTACGAATAAATTAACGAGACCGAAGAACGTTCCCAGGATCTAAGTACACATGTTGCTTCGGCTTAAGTAAATGGTTTGGTTTGGCGAGTGTTAAGTGCCCAGGCTCATCAGTTTAAAGTGGCTGTTGCTCCAGGTGTTGCATGTTGCTAGTTGCATATTGCTGGTGATTGGTTTCTAGTTGCTGATTGCCTGGGTGAGCACCTTGGCGCTAACGGGGTCGAGGGCCGGGCGGGCAGCAGCTTTTCAAGCTCGAATACCAATCCGCACTCGACGACGACGACTATCACAAGGTTTAGTTTGGGGGCTGGTCGTTTTCTGTCCGCCGCGCCCTAGTACAGGTCATCCTCCATGTTGTGGATGAGTATCTTTTTGTCCTCCTTGCAACTGGACTTGGTCATCGACTGCTCTACCAGCTTGGGGTCGAAACAGGGCTGCAAAGTGTCAAATTAGTTAGTTATTCAAAGTAATTAAAAATAAGTGTCTTTCAAAATGATTCTTTGGACTTAAAATAGGCATCCTTACCGTTTCGCAGATGTTCATGTTGCAGCAGTTCTCTATCGTGATCTCACAGTGCTCGCTTGGGCGGTTGGTTAGCGGCGTGTCTCCGCCAGAGTTGGTCCTTGCCGGCTTGCGGAACACAAATGTCTTCTTGATGCGTGGTCTCTTAGGTTTGTACAAGCGGCGAATTCCGTGGACGATTACAGCGACCAGTAGCAAGCTAGACACGATACCGACGACAAGAATGATGATCACGCTACTGGTCCACACTTTGGGAGTGATGCACACTTCTAAGTGCGTGTATTGGGGGATGGCGATGTTGGTGCTGTTATTCTCAGCCAGTTCCTCGCATCTGCAGCGAAATAAGAAATAGTTAGTTGCTGCCCTTGGAAATATAGGTAAATAGACGGCTTACATGTCATGGCAACCGAAGGGCACATAGATATTAGGTTCGTGCTTCAGCAGACGGCAGAAGAGGGAGCAGATCTCCGTGGAATTCTGCTCGCAGCGAGCTCCTCCAAACTTAGAAGAGCACTCACAGCTCACACTCACAGTTGGCGGTTCCTTCTCGTCCTTGGACACTCGGCAGTGGCCGCCATTGAGGCACAGTCCTGAGCACATGCTGACCTCGCAGCGCTCGCCTGTGAAACCTGGCTGGCAGTAGCACACGGGGTACGCCGACTCGGACATCTGGCAGGTGCCATGGACACAGTAGTGGTGGCATTCCCTGATCTCGCATCGGGATCCCTTGAAACCGGTCGGACATATGCATAGATCCCTGGACGCCATGTAATCGCCTCCGTTCATGCAGCGATCGTCTTCGAGAATTTTCATCTTTTGGTCCACCAGGGAGCGTGTTTCATGCTTCCTGCTCTGCTCATTCAAGCGCATCTTCACCTTGCGCACTATGCTAGCACAGTGATTGTCCTTCTGCAGTCTCTGGTAGAAACCCGTTCGTGCCACGATTCCTCGAGCCTCCTCGCTTAGATTAGCTACGCGCACCAGGGGACAATCCGCCGCCGGCTCCGGTTCACTGTCAGTATCAAAGTCCGTGGGATCTGCAGTGGTGACCTTAATAGCTGGAACTTTTGGGTGACTCCAAACCGCCCTTGTGGTCCGGTCTGTCCAGTAAATGGCATTATTTGACACAGCCAGGTTCAAGGGTTCGTGGTGCTTGTCCTTCAGCACCACCTGGCGATCAGTGCCGTCTAACATGGAGCTTTCCACCGAAAAAAACACACCCTCAAGGTCGTCGATCCAGAAGAGCCGATCGGACAGCTGGTCCACCACGATTCCCCTCGGCATGAAGATAGCGGAATCGACGATCACGGTTCTGTTGTTGCCATCTAGATCGATCCGTTCCACGGTGGGATGCGTGATGTTCGAGTTGGTCCAATACAGTTTCCGGCGGCACACATCTACGGCCACGCCATCTGGTCGTCCCCCCTCTGCGCTGAGGTCCACCAGGACCTTTGGCGGTCCAGAACCGTGGATAGACGCGAAAAATATCTTCCTTTGCTGGGTGTCCGACCAGAAGAGGTTCATATTCAGCGGATCGTAGGCTAATCCTCCCACAGATTCATTTCCCGTGCGTGCAATCGCCTGCTCCACTACGTGGGAGGAGGCAAGGAGGTCCCTTCTCAGCGAGAATATGCTACCGTTCTGGTGCTTCAGGTCATTAAAGTAGATCAGCTCCTCGGACTCGTCGAAGGTGAGGGCGGACAGCTCATCGAACTCGTGGGCAGCGGTGGCTATCGTCTGCCAGGAACTGTCCATGAACTGGATCTTGGTCCTCAGTGTGACGGCAAAGTCTAAAAATTAGAGAGTAAAGAATTTAATTAAATGATATCAGAATAGAAACCCAATTTTTGTTTATTAA
Source organism: Drosophila rhopaloa (assembly GCF_018152115.1). Lineage (NCBI taxonomy): Eukaryota > Metazoa > Arthropoda > Insecta > Diptera > Drosophilidae > Drosophila > Drosophila rhopaloa. Next base: position 13,114,670 of record NW_025335043.1, read on the forward strand.
AAGGCTTAATAAAAGAAATAAACTAGTTTTTCGGACCGGGACTTATTTATCGACCGATCATTGACATGACAGCTACGTGATAAAACGTAATCCACTGCCACTGACTCATTAACCATTATGAGAGCTTTATGTAATTCGAATCCAAATTGATAATCGGATATTCGAATTTATCCAAGTTATCTTATCTCGAATCCGGTATGATAAAACACAATTGTGAAACACATTTTGTTAAAATCAATAATAGTTTCTAGAAGGCCTCTAGAAACGTGTCCGATCCCAACACTTCACTAAATCGATAAGAGTAGAAACCGCCCAAGACCCCTTGCGTTATTTGCGGAAATTGAGCTCAATCAATGGCAAACGTCCATTAATTTGTCGAGCCCCCCGCTCATCGTCATTAAACTTGCCAAAAATGTCGCGAATTCCAATCAAGCTCCACCATTTGTGGAAATTGCGACTCGAATTGAATTTGCAACAACATTCAGCAATGAATTTAGCACGAACTGCGTTTTATTTATATTAAATGATTATTTAATGCGGCGCCGTCCGCGTTGGAAAACTCAATAGTTCCAAATCATCAAAATTTAGTATGTGTCTAAGGTCTCAACTGATAAGGCGTTGTAAATTAATCAACAAGCGACGAGGATCTGAAGACGTCAACCTGTGAAAGCACCAGGGAAATCCCTTGATACGTAATGTCAACTTTTGTGACCTAGAAAATTAATTTTAATCACTAAAGAGTTTTCTATTATGTTATTCAAGGCTATCTTATGGTATCTGATTTTAGTGTTTAAAGAGTTTAAATGGTGTTGTACTTTAAATAGACGTACGTTGCTTTGTAATCATTTAAATAAGGATTCAGAAAACACCTTTAGTTCTCTGCTCGATTTGGCAATATTATATAAGTATAGGTATTGTATCGACTCCCTAATCAACAGCAACCTTGAAATTTGTACACATAAACATCGCATACCCAAGTTTAGCGTGCAAAAATGTTTTTGACAAGATTTGATAAGCGGCAAATGGCGGTGATTCCGTTCAAAATTCTGGCTTCGTTCCCTTTACCTCTCAGCTTTTATATACCCAACGAGATCAAAAACCTGTTGTCAATGTTCTGGGGGCGTGTCATTTGTTTAAGTAGCCAGGCAGGTGGGTAAATGCGACACCTGCTGGCCTGCAAACAAATAAAGCAAACAATCCTGACGCGCTTTTTCCACTCTCCTCTCACGGAAATGGGAAAACTCCAGCTGGCGGAACAGAAACCAAAATAAACAGCAGTTCCGCATCGGATGGAAGCGTATCAAGGCTTCACTTTCACAGTTTCTCATACAATAAAACACCATTACCAATCGACCAGATCGAATATCCATCAATTGCGACCTGGTCATTGGCCCTAGCTCGTGGGCAAAAAACCTTTCTAGGTCACTGTCGCCGTGGAAAAGACCAAATGACCACAACAAACTGCAAAAAACGAAAACAGATACCTAGATATTTGACAAACTTGTTTAACTCCAAGTTAACTTGGTATTGAGTTTAGTTTCTAATGGGTATTGCCACTCAATCTTGTCGGAGTTTCAGAAAATCCGAGTTTTCAAAATTTTCATTATTACCATTAAGTGGTTTTTGATAGCCTATAGTTATTGGTTATTCATGATTCATACAAATGTATCTTAGCACTGGGCAATTATCGATGGTTGTAAAAATGGGCTGCAAAAAACAAAGTCTAACCAAGTTAAGCCGCATTTACCACTCAAAACGCAGTTGTGAACGAACCTTTCCATCGCTTCGCGTCGACCTCCACGCTTCTGGTTTGAGGTCAACGTTTTTATCGATGCAGAAAATGCTAAATTGGCAATCTACAATAAAACCTACGTAATGGCGAGTTTATTGCTGGAGCTTTGGTGTCGATTAAGTTACTGGCTAAGAAGTGCTAGGGAGTCCTAAAAAACTGATCCATTAATAGTTTTCTCTATACTATGTTTATTCTGATCTTAAAGCATTAAGTTAACAACATAATTACTAAGACCTCGTATTTTTGATATTTTGTATTCAGACACTTTTAAAAGAATAATAAAAAGATAACTCTTAACTAACCATACATTTTTTTCACGCAGAGTCCCATTAAACTATTGGATTTACAGGAGCTGGATCTTTTACGGTATTATTAGACTGCATGTGAAGTGATTGAGATTAATAAGTGACCACTTAAAATGCTCGATTGACCAACGGTCAATAATTCTTATGACTTTCCCAATATAACTCATGAAATAGGCGATATCTCTCAGAATAGCAGTATGATATGGATTTTCGCACGCTCCTATCACGATTTCCACCATTAGCGTTATCTTGTAATGAAGCGAACAAGTGTTAATGGAATGCCTCGGGAAAGTTCCCTAGTCGCACGTGGAGCGATCTCGTTAAAGATCAATATTATTTACTAAGCCCAGATCGGGTTTCCAGATGGCTACCCCGTGCTCATTCAATATGTTTCTGGGTTTATTTGCACAAGCAATCTGTGCTTGGCCGATTAGAAGGGAATTAAATGGATCTTTTGCTTCGGATTGCGATACAGAAATTCCGAGACTGTCGTCAGTCGGTGTAATTTTATACAGAAAAGTGCCAGCCAGCACTTTGGGTATCCACTTCTTGGGAAATAGGAGACTCAGAAAACCCAAGAAAAAAATACATTTTAGAAATCGCAACAACAATCACCGAATCTAAACAAACCGGCGAAATTGTGGCATACGTGACAAAGTAAATCAGTCACATGGCGGCCAGAGTGGTGGCAAATGCCGAATACAGTCCAACTCCACGCTCATGAAGTACTAATCCTCAGAAAATGAAGATTTTTTACCAGAGAATTTCCCTTTTCATGGAGCTTCACCCAATTTAAAATTCAAATTTTAACCCTCGTCTAGGGGCCATCGGATTTTCCAGTTTGGGGAGTTGGAAGTTAAGTATTTAACAGTTGTTTTGGCCGGCCACGTTTAGTGAAAAATAGAGTGTGCAAGAGAAAGAGAAAGAGAGCGTGCAGTAACCTTTTCAAAGGGAAAGCGCAACAACAATAAAAGGCCTAATAATAATGATTATCATACATTAAAATTTTGCTATTAGCTATCAGTTATCAGCAACGTGTGCATTGATAGCACACCGCGCCTTTGCCACTGATAAAGGAGATAAAAAAGCGTTTGGAGCGGGGCAACTCCGATAGTCAGCTGATAGCAGGCACGCACACTTGCGTGTGTAATATGCTACGGCTAATGTCAAGCGGTTACATAAGACCCTTTGGCTGCATTGTTTATGTCGAATTGATTTCTAATTGTCCATCCAACGGCAAAAATGAAGGTTAGGCACCAGGGTTGCCAGAGGAGCAGTATCTCCCCCTAACTGTTCTTTTCCACCCATTGGAAAGCGGTGTGCTTACCCCACTCCAGTGGTGTTCCATGGACAGGGATTAGCAGGAAGGTGGCGAGAATTAAAGCTGGCACAAACATCATCCCAATTCGGACTTGGATCATTATTTAGGTGGATTATATACACGATTGCACAACCGCCTGGCTTTATGGTTAGGTTGTGGAATTGGGCTGTGCAGATGCCGTTGCGTAGCCAGCGGATTGGAAGCGCGGGGAAGGAGACTAGAAACAGCGCGCTGTTTTTACGGACTTTCGGAAGGGTTTAAAAGAACGCGCCGCGAAACCCGGTAACGACCGATCGATCCGACAACATAAACCTAATTGCACTTGATATTATAATGCACCATCCCAACAAGTATTTAAAACCTAACTGCGTCCTTTTAACGAAAAATCCAACACTTCCAACGCTTTTGCGTGGTATTTTTACATAACTGAACAACTACCCTACTAAACGGGTACCTCCGGCATACAGCAAAAAGGCCGGGCAAATGAAAATCAGCCAAACTAAATAAAATCTTTTTATTAAATGAAAAGTCGATAGCTAACTTAAGAAACAATGTATAAAACTATATTAAAACACAGATATTGAATATTTGTTTGGCTTATTCCCTTGAAAAGTTTAAGTTCTTAATTTTGTCTTAGAAACTTAAAAATGTCGCCAAAAAAATTGAATACATAGTAACAGAATCAATTTTTCTTTAAGTTATAAATGCATAGAAACTATTGCTTAAAAATGAGAAAACAAATTACTATAATTTTGAAATTTTACAATAAAACAAAATGATAATGAATGAAATAAGATCGAAACACATCGCATTTGTACTAAAAATCATTTGACAAATCTACTGTTGAATGTAACTCAAATCAATAAACAACTATTCTCAAAATTAAATTAAAATTTTTAAACTAATTGCAAAATCAAAAATAACGGTTGGGAGAGCAGCCAGTGTTGGTAAGTGCTCGCCTTTCAATACTCCAATCTGTCGCAGAGTTGCGTTGCTTGTGTTTGTTAATTAATTTTTAGTTTTGCTGGTCAAAGTCATGTACAAAAATGCACTGAAAGGTGGTATACGCACGGCCAGGCAGGCTTGGAAGTTAAAAAACGGTGATTATACAATGGTTTTAGTGAACAGTGGCATTTAGGGAGTTGCGTGGGTGACCGAACAGCTGATCGGCGGTATGCCGTCCCACTCCCATTCGTTCCATCTTGCAAGTGGGCCACTCGAAGCGTGTTGTTTGCCGCCGCATATTGTGACTTTTTCCTCTGATAAACTAAATCGGACTTGGTAATTGTTAGAGATATTATAATTGCAGAACTCGGCAAACTCAATTTGGACCTAGCCAAGGCAAATTCCGATTTCGAGCAGCATTTGTGCGAAGGTTTGGTTTTCTCTGCCCCCCAACCCCGCCCCCGAAAAACGCCAGCTAATCAAATAACAACGCTTATCAGTGCAATTCACGCTTGAATTTTATTTGTGCTATTTGCTATATCCCAGTGCTAACACGATTTTCCCTCTTTCAGCTGCCAGATATATCCAGAGTTGCTATTTACCCGCCACCCAGAAACCTTTGTTACTACTAAAAACGCCTGGCGATAACAAGAGCTCCTCCCAACACGACTGCAGTATCGTTGCTAACCATTATCGGACTCCAGTTAACACTCTGGTTCAGTCTCCCCCAAAAAGAGCAGCAGATAAGACCACAACTAACACCCATTTCCGAGCAGAAAGCGGCCACCTCAACGCGCTAATCTCGTCCAAGCAGTTTGTGAAGGTGCAGAAGCAGTTCTACAGGGATTACTCCTGTGTGTCGCTTGGAGCTCCCCTGAAGAGTAGTGACGCCCCATTACTAGGCGATCTGTGCAGCCAGTACCGTGCCATCTTATCTCATACGTCGGCGGACGTAGTTTCCGGTCAGGATATCCACCATCCCGGGTGCAACTATCAGCAAGCGCGACGGGCACACCAGCAATCGCAGCTACTGAGCAAGGAGGAGCAACTGGAGCAGGAGCGCAAAATGGCCCAGAAGGCGAAGTTCGAGAGGCTGCCCACCAATGTGGTGCCGAAACATTACGAACTCCTGCTGCAACCAAATCTCCAGGAGTTCACATTTAAGGGAAAGACCATCGTGCAAGTCAATGTGAGTACAGTCCAGCATCACTAAAAGGTACTTGTGTTAAGCCGTAGACACTTCCTCTTCAGTAAGGCATTCTGAACATATATATTTGTAAAAAAAAGACTGAAAAATATTATCTGAGATCTGTATGCAGAATTTAGCAAAAATGATAACTTGAAAACACATTATCCGTCCGTCCATCTGCCGGATTTTAAGCAAAATTAACTGAATGAAGCTTTCCGAAAAGTTTTATATAACATATGGCTTCCATAGGAAGAAATATAAGTTCGTTGTTTTATTTAACATATACGTTTATACCGAGATATAGTAATTTTAAACTATTTCAGAAATATGGTTTTATTTTTATAAAATTCTATACTTGTATTAACTACAGGGGTTTACTTTCTTTGTATGTAAAGCCATAATAATCTTTAAAAATCTGGATTTATATCTAATTTCTTTTAAATTCAAGTCAAAGTATTTAGGCAGTATTGGATAGTTTGAGCTAGGGAGTTGGGACTGTACGCTCCATCTCTTTCCATTTCTCTCGTCTCAAGCCACTTTCACTTTCCCCGCATTGTTGTTATTTTCTTCGCCTTATTGTGTGAACTTTTTCCTCTGACGTGTGCAAAAATATTTAAGATTGGACATTCTCCTTGTTAACATTTCTCTTTATGCTGCAATTTGCATGCAAGCAAACACTCGGATTGATGAACAGATATAGATATAAGTACACCCACTAGGAAGTGCGATTTCTTTGTCGGCACTAGGAATGACTGGCGAATTGGCTCTGGCACTCGAGGGTACCGCGCAAAATTTATTCGAGACAATCTCTTTTTGCAAACGCCGCTCATAACGGTGGATTTTGTTTACGTCTTGTTTGCGTCAACGGCAGAAATGATTAAATGCGCTTTAGCCGCACTTTTAATACTCTATAGCAATAATCCATATTGTTTAATTCTAAATCGGAATGTAAACTTTATTTTCAATTGAAATATTTCAAGAAGGGTTTAGCTTTGTAGTCGTTTTAAAGAAAGAATTTTATAAAACCATATAAAAAATAAAAAAAAAATAATTTTGATCAAGTTTTAAAAATATTCTTCATATAAATAAATACTTGAATAATTTATTTTATAAAAGCCTTAACATGTTTATTCATATTAAACAGAAAAACTTGTTTAAACTGCAGGTTTATGCAAATTTTTAATGCTTTTTAAGCTGACTTTAGAAAAGACTTGATTAATCTGATAAGACGAGTAAAAGAATTACATTACCATCTGTTTATTTAAGAAATAAAGTTTAAATCGGTGGGATCCTCTATTGGACAGTGTATAAATTTCGCCAAAAACTCGTTTTCGATCGCTTTGGTTGCCTGACTTAAGCCGGAAACCCACAACAAAGCCAAGAAAGCCGCATTTCTACGACCTTGAAGTAACTGTTTGTGAATTCTGGCCATTCTTCTCGGACATTGCTAACTGTTTCTGCTTACTGGTTTTCGGTTTTAGGTTTCGGGTTGCTCACCTAACGGATACTGACATTGACTGATTATCTTGCAGGTCAAGGAGCCCACTACTCAGATAACCCTAAATGCCCTGGACATTGTTATTGACTCGGTCGAGCTTCACTATGAGTGCAGCAAGCTGAAACCTGAGAGGGTCGTTTATTCGGCGGAGAATGAGACGGCCACGCTGGAATTTGCACAGGAGATTCCGGCGGAGACTCAAGGTGTGCTGCACATGTCCTTCACCGGGGAGCTGAACGACAAAATGAAGGGTTTCTACAGGAGCAAATACTTCGGTCCCAATGGCGAAGAGCGCTATGCGGGAGTCACCCAGTTTGAGGCCACCGATGCCCGGCGTTGCTTCCCCTGCTGGGACGAACCGGCCATAAAGGCCACCTTCGACATTACACTAGTGGTGCCAAAGGATAGGGTGGCACTATCCAATATGCCGGTCATCAAGGAGGATTCTTTGCCGGACGGCCTTCGACGAGTGCGCTTCGATCGCACGCCCATCATGTCCACTTACCTGGTGGCCGTCGTCGTGGGCGAATACGATTATGTGGAGGGGAAGTCCGATGATGGCGTCCTCGTCAGGGTTTTCACACCCGTTGGCAAACGCGAGCAGGGTACTTTCGCCCTAGAGGTGGCCACTAAGGTGCTCCCGTACTACAAGGACTACTTCAACATTGCCTATCCGCTGCCAAAGATGGATCTAATCGCCATTTCGGACTTCTCCGCCGGCGCCATGGAGAACTGGGGCTTGGTCACTTACCGCGAGACCTTTGTGCTGGTGGATCCCAAGAACACCTCCCTTATGCGCAAGCAATCGATTGCTTTAACAGTAGGCCACGAGATTGCCCATCAATGGTTCGGTGAGTAAAACTATTTACCAAAAAGCTACCAATATCCGGTAAGAAATTGAGGAACCAACGATACTATGCTAAAAATTTTAAAGAAATCTTAGATCTATAAAAAATCTTTTAAATTATTTCTGATTCACTGATGTATTCTGTTCAGCTTGTCTGACGCAGAAGCACCTGAAACTCAATTTGGTATGCAGATTACTTGGGAATTGATTCGTTTTTTGGGTTTTAGTGTCAATGTCTTGACTTTGATGTTCAAAATGAATGAATTCTGGGTGTTCTATAGAATAATCTTTAAGGGTGTTCCCCTGACAGAATCATGTAAAAGAAAAGGGGTTAGGTCTACTCAATATTTTTTTTACCTTTACCTTTATTCCAACTAATTTCATTGAAATCGATTTTTCTAATCAAAACCATAACCTATAGGCAACCTCGTGACCATGGAATGGTGGACCCACCTTTGGTTGAACGAGGGATACGCCTCGTTTGTGGAGTTCCTGTGCGTGCACCACCTGTTCCCCGAGTACGATATCTGGACGCAGTTCGTCACGGACATGTACACACGAGCTTTGGAGCTGGACTCTCTGAAAAATTCGCATCCCATCGAGGTGCCCGTGGGTCACCCGTCCGAAATCGACGAGATCTTTGACGAGATTAGCTACAACAAGGGTGCCTCGGTGATTCGCATGCTGCATGACTACATTGGAGAGGATGACTTCAGAAAGGGGATGAATCTGTACCTTAATCGCCATCAGTATGGAAACACCTGTACCGAGGATTTGTGGGCTGCTCTGCAGGAAGCCAGCTCTAAGAACGTGGGTGACGTGATGTCCTCGTGGACGCAACACAAGGGCTTCCCGGTGGTCAGTGTGGAATCTGAGCAGACGGGCAAAAATCAGCGCTTGCTGCGTTTGAAGCAGTGCAAGTTCACGGCGGATGGTTCGCAGGCGGACGAAAACTGCCTGTGGGTGGTGCCCATTTCGGTGTCGACCTCGAAGAATCCCACTGGCATTGCAAAGACCTTCCTTCTGGACAAGCCCTCCATAGAGGTTACTCTTGAAAACGTAGATGAAAACGATTGGATCAAGATAAACCCGGGAACAGTGGGCTATTACCGTACCCGCTACTCAAAAGAAATGCTAGAACAGCTGATGCCAGCGGTGGAGAAGATGGAGTTGCCTCCTCTGGATCGTCTGGGATTAATAGATGATATGTTCGCCATGGTTCAAGCGGGTCACGCGAGCACTGCCGAGGTACTAGCTCTGGTGGATTCGTACAGGAACGAGACCAACTACACGGTGTGGACAGCGATCACCAATTCGCTTACCAATCTGCACATTCTTATCTCCCACACGGATCTTATGGATGACTTCCATCGCTTTGGTAGGAATCTGTATGAGCCGGTGGCCTACCGTCTTGGCTGGGAGCCCCGCGATGGGGAGAATCACCTGGACACTTTGCTCAGGAGTCTGGTGCTCACTCGCCTGGTTTCCTTCCGCAGTGACGACACCATTGAAGAGGCCCAAAATCGCTTCCGCAGCCACGTAAACGGCACTAATCCGCTGCCGGCGGATCTGCGCACCACTTGCTACAAAGCTGTCCTTCAGGATGGCGACGAGAAGATCTTCGAGGAGATGCTTGACCTGTACAGGGCCACCGATTTGCATGAGGAGCAGGATCGTATCTCTCGAGCTCTGGGCTGTTGCGGAGATGTTAAGCTGTTGCGCCGCGTCATTGACTTTGCCATGTCGGTGGGTATTTCCTTATTCGAAGATAAGGCATCGAATTTATTTATTTTTCCTTATTCAGGGAGAAGTGAGGGCTCAAGACGCTGTCTTTGTCATTGTCGCCGTGGCCATCAATCCCAAGGGCCGTGACATGGCTTGGGAATTCTTTAAGGAGAACAACAAACAGCTCCTGGAACGCTATCAGGTCAGTGGGACCATCAATACACAAACTAATAGGGCTGGCATTAAATACAAACTTTTATTTTTCAGGGCGGCTTCCTTCTCTCCCGACTGATTAAGTATCTCATCGAGAACTTTGCGTCTGAGGAGCGGGCCAAGGAGGTGGAAGATTTCTTCCAGGTCAACCAGATCCCCGGATGCGAGCGCACTGTATCCCAGGCGGTGGAGACGATCCGCCTCAATGCCGCCTGGCTGCAGCGGGATCGTGAGCAGCTAGCCCTGTTCCTGAGGGACGATGAATAAACGTAATTGCGCTCGCCAGCATACCAAAGCATTTAACAACAATCACCAGCAGTGTTACCACAGCAACACCAACGCAGCACCATCAACAGCACCAGTAACCAGAAACTAGGTCATCGTAAACTATAACAAATATATTCATAACACCCCACGACCAAAGCCGTCACAAATGAAGTAAATGCAAGCAAAACCCCACGAGATGAGAGCCAAATAGGTTAGCTTTAGTCAAGGATCCACCTAAAGCCACTGCTCCAAACACGAGTATATATATTGACTACACGCCCTAACAAAAGGGCGTATTCGGACGCAGACCCCTAGCAGCATTTAAGACCCCTAAGCTTATCGAATGTGTATTTACACTCTACTTTTCTATCCCTTCGAAATTATATACGTGTTGAGTTTATTACGATAAATAAATGCAATTTCTAGTAAGAGATCAAAAAAAATTTAATTAATATGGTTTAAAACTGTTTTAAAAATTAAAACCATTATGCTGGCGTTTCATTTTATACCTCAGGGAATAATCATTTAGAGGACGAAACGACTTCACTTTATATTCAAACCAATTTGTATATATAATAGTCAATATATTGTGTATGTACAAATTAAAACGCAAATCTCCTAAAATTCGTTAATTAAGCTCTTATCTTTACCTCATCGGTGTTATTGTTGTTATACTCAAACTTCTGGGCCTTGCGTTTTAGTTCCTGGGATTGTGACCAGAAAGTGGAAAGGCGCTGATCGCTGTTTGAACAGAATTCTCGAAAATCCTTTAGCATTTTCAACTGGAACAGCTCCCCGTCCGCGGAGTTGTTGATGGTCTGGGCCTTCCACTTCTTATTGGGAATCATGTGGTTCCAGGCCCATAGAAAACCCACTTTCTTCGGCACGTTTGTGTTATTCGTGTGACCGTAGACGCAGCGTGTGACGTTGGCCTCCTGCAGAATAGGAGATTCTACCTGATAGTTGTTGGTAGCGCAGCTGGAAGGAATAAAAGATTAATAGGTATCGAAAACAACGAAGAACTTGAGAGCTTACCGTATCAAAGCAAACATGTTGCCCGTGCAGTGAACATACTGATACTCCTTGGGCAACTATAAAAAACATTTTTTAATGAAGATTCTTCGAAAGGACTGTTATGATAACTCACATCCTTTCCGACGCTATATTTCTTTTCCAAAACACAGGGCAAAAATCCAAACTTGGCCAAAATGGCCTCCTGCAAGAACAACATACGGTCGGATCTGCTTTCCTCAGGGAACTCTGTAAATGTTATAGTCAATAACTAGATGCTTTTAAATAAAAAAATATTATTAAAATACCATCAAAAAGAGTCGTCCCATTGGGTAGGAATGTTGTGCACAGCGGAATGAAAATGGGTCCTCTCAAAGGATCTGATTTCTTAGTGAAAGGCTCCGCCATAGGATCTGCTGGCACAGAGACAAGGAAATTAAATTGATTCGCCTTGCGCATCCAGCCACCAATCTGCAGGAGGTAAAAACATACAATTCAGGCTAAACGATTTTGATTTGTAAGTTTTAACTGACCAAATCAGCCACTATGGGGCCAGACGAGGTGACCCACTCGACCACAATCTCAAAGGCGAAACCTGGTTGCAGCACTGTATGGTGCTTGACATGACCCCACTCCATGCGATCACTCTTCTGGTTAACATCAATCTCCAAATGCGACTGACGATAGACGCGCTCTAAAAATTATGATGAAGTTTATTTTAAGGACTTAGGGGTAATTGGTAATACGAACTGTTACTGCAGGTTTCTGTCCAGGACTGGGGAGCGGGGGAGTCCCTGAGGAAATTGGGCACTGGCGTGGTTAGAGGCTCATCGTGCCATAGGAAGCTGCATCCCTGGAACTCAATCTCGAGCCATTCGTTGACGAAGGCGCTGTAATCACTCAAAGGCGGGGCGTAATCTATATGATAAGTGATGTATAAGGTCGTATTTAAATATGGAACTAATTTAATCAAACCACCTTTGGCATTTTTATCCTGCTGCACCACATAATAGAAAACAAAACCAGGTACCACAGGCTTCTTCCAATCACCCGAAGCATGGCAGATCATGCGCTCCCTTGAAGAAATCAACAATTAGTACATAATCTTTGCTTATATAAAAAAGAATCTCACTTTCTCATGGCCTCCAACAATTCCAGAGGATGACGTCCATTGTTCAGGCGGGTTTTCAACCACATCAAAGCATCATAGGACACAAAAGTACAGGAGGGCAACGACTGAGTCTGGGAAAAGTAGCCCACTCCATTTACTGGATGCTTCATCGCTTCAAAGATCTCGGACAGCGTGGCATTCGGGCTGAACTTGATGTCAACGGGAAAACTGAAAAGATGATGATGAGAAACTTGAATGGAACTGGTCGTAAGCTGAAGACCCACCCATCATCCTGGTCATCTCTGGCGGCGAGTCCTGCAGTTGTCACAGCATCAGTGGCGGGAAATATACGCGGAATCCGACCGTTCTCCAGCTTGGGACGCAGATTAATGCTGCCATGTTAAATAGCAGAGATAAATAGATTAGATAGATCTTTTAGGTAACTCCTCTCATCGGGTTCCTTATCCATGTGGGTCTGGTGTGTGTATCTGGGTTGGGGATACAGGATTCAGCAGGCCAATTGCGTGTGTTGGTTAGGGATTTTGGGTATGTAACGGTGAGGGGTTTAGTCGAGTCATGATAGATAAACGGAGCCAGGACGTTATGGCATCCTGGCCCTCTGGGTGGCACAAACCTTTGCTGCGGTGAGTTTAATTGGTTATGATGCTTTTCAGTGATTCTAGGTGTGTCATGCTGCTGAAAGCCAAATACCAAATTAAATTATATAAAAAATACGTAACAAAACCAAAGGAAATGAAACAACCAACCAACAAAATCTGAAAAACGGGATGCACAAAACAACAGGACTACAAGTACAATACAAAAAGGGATAACCAAACAACAAGCCAGCAACAATATATACATTTAGCCTAGGCCCAGGATTCTCAAAATCCAGGGAGCAAACCAGCTAGGAACAGCAGCCAACCAAATCCCCAGCGAATCGTGCAGTTTATTCCAGGGACCGCAAGTATAAACTTCTAAATAAATCATAAAATATAATTATACATTTTATGATCGTCTGATGATTAGACTCTGAATATGCATAAATTAGAAGTAGAGCTGCAAATCAATCTAAAGAATTTTTAATGCATTTTATTTTTTTATAAATGTTTTTTTACAATCTAATCAACTTTAAAGTTTGGCAGCTCTACTTTGCAGAATGTTTTTTAGAAACTATTAACTGATATCACAAAGTTATCAACAAGATCAAACAACTAATAAAACTAAACTAAACAATCATTACGGTTCCTGGTTTATGCAAATGCAAGTACAGTGTTTATATGTGCGTTTTGTGTGAGTGTGTGATTGTGTACAAGAGAGATAAGGGGCCTTAGATCTATTTTTTGGAGTCGATATAAAAACCTTGGTCGCTTTTCCGGCAGTCGATTACTGCCGACTCGCTCCCGAAACGGAGAGTTCGTAAGTCCCTGAGGAGGTGTATTCGGGTTCAGATTCGGAGCGGATTGGGGCATTTAAAAGAGATACAAAAATATTAGATAAAACCGATCTATCCGCAATTCTTCAAATTAATAGAAACTCTTTAGCTCAAACGTGCGCAAATGAAAGTTAATTTGAGTCGAAATTAAGCAAAAGTGCGCATTTAAGATGGAAAATAAAAAAAAAAATAAATTTTGAAATAACTTGAGTAGGTAACCTGGTTAGGCTGAGGCCTGGATATAATGCTGGTACTGTGTCGTCGCTTGGTTAAGCTGTGGGCGATGGGGCTGTCCTGCAAAAGTGAGGCGAGATACTCGATACATCAGGGGAAGGCAACGGGCACTAAAAGCGGGCTTTGTGATGCAAGGTTAATAAATTTAACAGTTCTAATTTTACGTTTGTTCTTCCTAAATTCCTTTTCAATGTTATAAATGGGCTAAATGAATACAATTAGCAATTTTCAAATGACAACAAATTTACAAAAATCATCCAAAAAAATGAGATTCTTTTTTAAGAATGTGGTTTTTACATTTAAGTTAAGAGCTTTACAATATTAAAAAAAAATTTCTAACTAATTTATTAAATGCTTTTAAATGCATTTTCTTTCCGCCAAAAAAGACTTTAAAAAAATTATGAATATTATATAATTTGAATACAAATACAAAAATATATAATTTGAATACTTCTTTAAACGAAATCCTTCTTCTGATATTTGTACCTATTTGCTAAATTATCTTGAAAAGCTTTCAACAAACAAATTATACTGAACTCTAGGAAGCGCATGTGGCCAATCAATCCTTGATTGGTCCACCGTCGATATCGCTGGCAGAACGATTAGTCAATTAGGAGTCAGAACGCAATTACAGAATTAACGCAACGGATCACGAATGCACAAAGGACAAGCCATGGAATCGTTTCTATCTTACTCTCGCCTTGCGCGCAAACTGGCGCTTCAGCTTGCTGACCGCCTCGATCAACCGGACGAAGTCCTCCACCTGTTCCCGGGTATTGTCCGCAGTCACATCGGGGAATATGTCACAGCGCTGACAGCTGGCGATCTTGCTCACAATGTTCTCCCTGGGCAGCAGGTACATGCGATAGCGCCAGTACTTCAGGCTCTATAAGGAAATACTTATTAACAAATGTCAGCCAATTTACTGAATTTAAATTGTACCTCCATTAGTGGATAATCCACATCTCCACGCGTGCAAATATACAGATCCATGTGGTTCCAGTTAAAGTTCTCCAGCTTCTCGGTGGTAAAGTTCACGCCAGAGATTTCGTAGGTCTCGTGTTGTGGGGCATGGAAACGGTAGCGGTAGTCCACATTAATCGGAGGATAAGGGTGTCTAAAAAAAGAAACCATTATTATTGTATTCAAATTAACCACACGGACTGCACTAACCTGGGCCTGTAACCCGTGACTGTAATCACCGAACCGATCAGTGAGATCTTGTGAAAGATGCGGCCTATGGAAAGCAGGTACTCCTTATTAATCTCGCATGGAGGCTTCACAGGCAGCACCGCAGATCCTGAGGAGCATCCACCAGCAGTCGCTGGTTTTTCATCGACCACGATTAGCTGGAAGCCTTGAGCAAGGCGCTGCGAAACGATCTCCTTGCACACCTCCTCCGTGGATAGGGGTTTCCTGTAAACAGCTCTGCTCTGGGCATAATCATGATTTACATCATCGGGCAGCAGAGTGTAATCCGAGATCACGTAATCGTTATTTAGCGAACGCTTATCCGGGAAGTAATCCGTGGTAATGGGCAGACAGGCGGGTATCGTGAGCGACTTCCAGTCGACGCCTGCAAACGGATCCACCGGGGGATTAGGAGGATTCTCAGGAGAAAGGTCAGGGATCAGAGCAGAGAGAAAGCCTACGCAGGTACAGGTGTATAAATCAAAATCACTCAAGCTAGAGCTAAGGAAATCATAACCAAAGAGGGTGGAGGAGGACTCCAGTCCGGGAACGAGAGCTGTCACCAACGGATGGGTTAGCGTATGAAAGGCGTGCGTACGAAATGCAGGTGGGCGGGTGGCCGTGGCAAGCATGCTAACGCTACAAAACTACACAACGGCAACATGCTTTCTAGTGGGCAACATGCTCCCATCTCCATGAGGATTACCAAATACAGGATTCCAACCACCTCCCAAAGGGTGTGTCTGTGCGTGGTTTTGGGTTTCTTGGTGGTGCAGTTTTGGGTGGCTTTCTACAAACTACGGATTACTCTATAATTATAATGGATGAGTAACTACATGCAAGGTGCAGGGGCGAGGCATCAGGGAGTTAAGCAGGTGAGTGCAAAGCAAAGATAATCTACAGACTTGGACGAACGTCCACCCATAAGCAAATATGACGTTATTGGAATACCTGTCTGCCTGTATTTTCATTGTACAATTTGATTCGTATCCTGCAACTCTCGTGATAGAAACTCTTTGTATTATTTTTACAGGCTAAACTTAATTTCCGCAATCTAACCTCTTGTAGAAAATGTCGTGTATTATTTTAATATGCTTTTAAAATATTTTTTTTCATCCATAAAACGAAAAGTTTTAAATAGTATTATTTATAAGAATACAGGAACCCAACATTAGTTAAAATTATATTATTATTTATATCATATTATACTATTACTTTACTATGTACTTTTCTTCATATACACAATAAAATATTTTTACTGGCCTTAAAAAATCCTGAAATGTTGAATTTGATAAATACCTCCTGCAAACATTATTTCTTTCAAGCAAAGCAGCTACAACAAGGATGAGACGTTTACATCAGCCCTCTATATTATATAGTCTATAACTACAATAATGCCAAACTACATATCCTAGGATATTAGGTAAACAATCGTGTTCTAATCGTGTTTTGTGTGTATGGTTGCAGGTGTGTTTTTGTGTGCTTTTCTTTTGGATGCATCGCTAATGCTTTATACAGAGTTCAAAAGTGGTGAATTTGTATTTTGTCCAAACCTATGATGATCTTTCCTCTTCCGCCTCCGCCCGCCTCCGGTTCGGGGGGCGGGTCTACGGCCCTTAGTGCCTCCAGGCCGCCCAGATGATGATGCTCGCCCTCGACGATCGGCCTCAGATGCTTGACTAAACGACCGATGGATGGGATTCGATGGGATACGTAAATGATGGGTTGCAAATTTCGATTCGTTGGTTAGATCCGATAGGGTATCATTCGTGGCGTTTGTGGATTGTGGGGAATAATGTGAATCATACGTAAAATTAGATTAGACTTTATATTCGGTTCTTTATCGACTAGGGTTTCAGGTTAGGATGAGCTACTTCGAATGCATTAATCCCCGGGGTTGCGGTTAGTGGGCGGTGGCTTTTGTCTGCACCCGAAGCTCTGGCGGATCTCCACCAGAAAGGCAATCCCGCTGCCCACCAGTCCGCACAGAAACAGACTGAAGGCGGGCACCAGCAAGTTGAGGGCCAACGGTCGGAGACGTAGCTTCTCCTCCAGCTCCGCCAATGTGGAGAAGTCGTTCAAATAGCCCATACGATGAGCCCTTCGAAAGCATGTCTCCAGCCAAACTTCTTGCAACCCGGCCTGCTGGACATGTAGCAAAAAGCGGTGAAGGGCATCCTTGAGATGTGAGTCCACCCTGAGCTGGTACTGATATGGAAAGGAGCCATGGCAAATACCGGAGAAAAAGAAGCGCTTTTTGCGCAGGAAGCGTTGCTGCAGATCGAAAAAACGCCAGCGAACTTTGCTAATTGGGTAGATGTACTCCGGGTCCATGCCGATTCTCTTGTCTTCAAAGGTTTGGGGATTTGTAAAGCTGAATTTTGTACTAAACTCCTCCGCATGCCCTAAGGAAGCAACAATGGCCTCCACATCCGAGGGCAACACAAGGATGCGATAGGGCAGTCGAAACAGCTCCTCCAAACTGTTGGCTGGTCTCCGTGTGAGCGTTACGGCCAGAAAAGAGGTGAGTTTGGTGCTATACGCTTGTACCAAGATGAAGATCCCGCCGAGGATCAGAAAGGTAGTGATGCTCCTGCAGGGTTTCCTGTTTTTACATCTGGCTGCACCAGCACCTGGCACGCCCAATATCGCCCACAGATGGGTGTCCGGCATCAGGCGGCGCACAAAGACAAATTCCACAATCAACAAGGTGAATAGCAGACACAGCCACAGGAGGAAACTAAATGGCAGAAACACATAAAGACTCCTTGAAATTTCATTGTCCAGAGGAATCATGAAGCAGCGCTCAGCCACCTGGGCAGGATACGAGTAGTCCACCAGGTGGTTTGGATGCAGGGTATCGTACAAGTGCGGACTCAGTTCCACCTTGCCCTGCACAATCAGATCCGTGAGAGCAGTCATATTCATTAACAAGGAACCATTCACCTCGAAACGAAACATATCCAAGGTCACATTTAGATTCTCCATCAGCTGGTTAATCAAGATCCCACCCAAGCCCTCCAGTTGCCAGGCCTTCGTCCGTCGATTCTGGTACCAAAAGGTATTCGGTACGTCCTGCTGAACGGGCAAGCGGATGGTATACCCTCCAAAATTTCGTCGATTAGGGGGTGGAAACAGGTGATGCGGATCATAGGCTGATAATCTCCGCATTCGTATAATCCTAATGGTGGGATACGGATCCATTTGGTAGAACTTTTCTGAGGCCACCACTACCAAAGCGGAACGAAACTGCAACGTCCAGAGAAGCTTAAAAAAACGTTCCAAGTCCTGATATGACTCCTGCTTTCTTAGTAGGAACAAAGTCTTCGAGTAACGTCTTCCCCGGGCCCTCTGCGCCTGCAACTGGATCACCGCATCCATGGAGTCTTTTGCAAACACCAAGTACACAGTCTCCTCATCCTGGAGCCTACTGAAACGCATAGGCGAGAAATCCTCATCGGTGGCCGTCATCTGCGGCAGCAAATAAAAGTGATTGCTGATGTTGCGCATCAGCCCGCGATGCAGCTCATCCAGATAGCTGGGACTGACCGATCCCACGCTGTTAACTATGGTGATGGCATGCAGGCGATGAACGCGGCCGATCCTGTCCAGAAACTGAGCCAGGTCAGAGGGGAGCACAAAGCTTTCCTTGGCCCTGATTTGGTAGCCGGAAATAAGCAGGACCAGCAGGATCTGAATAAACATTTCCGCGGGTGAAGTCAAGCCAAACTGGCTGGGATGTGTTAATGCAGCGACTATTTGAGGGGTATCTCAACTGACGCCGTCGAATTACTCGCCCCACGATAGGATCTCTAAAACAATAACCCAAAACTGTTTGAGCAACACATACCTGTGGTAATTGCTGGAGTCCATTCCTGCTCCCCAGTGGCGCCCCAGAGGTAGGACTTTGCTTGCGTGGCCGTCAGATTGGGCACGTTGGCTGGTAGGGCGTTCATCAGCGAGTTCTGACGCCTCTTGAAGACTGTCCGTATTAAACAATATTAAAATTCAACTTCTATCTTTAGTTGGTACAACTACTTACAGTCGATTTTCTCATCACCCATTACAAAGCTCTGCGAAGAGGCAGACTTGCTTAACAGGGAATGGGTGGACACTCGGTCGTACTGCTCTCCACTTTCGCACCCGTAATCCTCCTGGTCGTTATTGTTGTTTCGTTCAGTTTGGCTGTTGTTTTGGATCTGCTGCAATGGTCTCTGCTGACCAGCCTGCGTGGTTTTTGCGGGCACCGCTTGGTAGTGATGCTGTTGTATGAGAACTCCGGTTGGACCCTTTGGGAAGATGTGCGTCCAGCGGCGTCGATTTGAAGTCAGCTTGATGGTGACTTGCGAAGGATCGAAGGGATTGATTAGAGCGCGACCGGGTCGCACTATGGGAGCAATGCTAACGATTGTTTTCCGGGAGTTCTTTTCCGAAGCAAGTGACTCTGAGAGATTCGTGGTATCCGGTTGCTTAAATCAGATAAAAAGAGTATTTTAATAAAAAAAAAAAAACTGGTTTTAAGCCACTTACCAAAGCCGCCAACATTGCAGAGGTGCCGTGATGAATGTCTGGATCAGACATTTTGCGGCGCATAGTTGGGATTTGGGTGGGAGTGAGGTTCTCCCAGTCGTTGTTCCTATAGGCATAGGTCTCCAGACTGGGCACCGAGGTTTTCTTGGCACGCACTATGCGCTGCAAGGAGCTAAAATAGAAAACATATGTATTCAGGCTAACAAAGAAATTATTAATGGCAAAGTTCCTACCAAGTACTCTGAGCGGGCAACGGCTGGAAGATCTGCTCGTCGTAGGCATCGTAGTCGAAGAGCGAATTATGCTTGTATTCCGACTGATTACAACTGAGGAAGTGACTCTCGTTTTCCTCTGCCTCCCCTTCGCCTGTGCCATCATGGAGGGTCACTTGGGAGCCAAAAAGTGGTAGCTTAATCCTAGGTATAAAGCTGGAGTATGCTATCTTCTTGTTGGTGGAGTAGAAGCTCAGGTTAATCCAGTGGGGCAGGGAGTAATCATCAGCGGAGGTCAAAGTAGTGTCCTTGTTGTGGAATTTAAGGAGAGGTACCGCATGCAAAGGCTGCTCTCCCACACAGACCAGATCGCTTCCCACTCCATTGTCGATAATGCGCTGTTTGGTGATGTTGGTCAGCTCTCGATCCACCGAGAATACCCCCACTCCCGGGGTTATGACCACAGAGAGCTGACCGGTGCGGTCGAAAGTTCTATCCAGGTAGTGCTTCTCGAAGGTGTTGAGCGAGATGTTTAGCACCTCCAGGAAGTTGCCCTGCGTGGCCGACGAATTGGTGGCTGGGGGGATCTTCATGTGCTCCCTTTCATGATAGCGCAGCACTGTTGCCTGTTTTAAATAATACAGAAAGATTTTAATTAAGCTATCAAGCAGGATTAACCTAAGAAGAGAAAAACCAACCTGGTAGGAGGTGAATAGCTTTCGCAACTGTCCCAGCACCGTGCACCAGTCGTCGCAGCGCTCGTTCTGAATGGCCACGCGGTAGAAGTCCTCGTAGAAGCGACCCTTGTAGTCCTGCTGCAGGCAGTCGCGCATGTGCTCGGGAAACTCATCCAAGCTCTTTGCTGCATAGAAGGTGCGGGAGAAAAGCACGATGGTCACCTCGTGGTTGCAGCTCAGCTTACGCCACTTCTGGAAGAGCTCTGTGAGGAATCCATTTACTGCCTTCTCGAAATACAGGTCTCCGTGTATATCAAAGTCCCACATTTCAGAGGACATTTGTAGGAAGAGGTACACCATCGAGGTACTGCTGCGAAAGACAATTTTGGTATCCTCCGTAATGACGCCGCTGGCCACTCGCTCTCCCTGCGACCACATCTCGTACACTTGGCATCGAATCTGCATGTCGTTGTAGTCGATCTTCTTGTTGACATACACGCAGGTGTCGGTCTTGGGGAGGATTAGATATATTAGACATAATGCTGGATATAAAGTTTCCTGTTCCCTTACCAAATAGGTTTTCAGACGCCACATTTCTGACCGTCCCATGTACTGGTCCTTAAAGGTGATCTCAATGGAGTCCAGGGCCACATCCGCCGGGTTGACTATTCGCATCACCACATTGGAGTACGGACGCATCTTGAAAGCATTGGCGATGCCCGACTCGATGCTGATTACATCGCGACCGCAGCTCCCATTAAACTCTGTGATTTGCAGCAGCAGGTGGGTGCCATTCTCCTCGTCGGGGGCATAGATCTCGACCACATCTCCCACGTTGGCGTTGGGATGGTCCTTTAGATTCATCACCAGGTCCGCATCTACATATGTGGAACAACCGTGAAATATGTTTACGCAATCCTCCAACACTTTGCTTACCGTAGGATTTATTGCATCCGCGCGTGTGTGTGTTCAGCTTATACAGCTTCATGTTGACTTTGTTGCAAAACCAACTTGCAATTATTTATTTGATTTCAAAAACATTTGCCCATTTCGCATGCAATTAAAGAATTCTATTTTTTTCCCTTTTGTTTTGATTCCTTATCTGCAGAGTGACCGCAGTTGATTAAATGATTAGTATATTTTGGTATAAGGCCTTTCAAAAAATATACCAAAAAAGAATTTAAATGTACCGTAAATTGTAATTATTATAAATATTATTAATTAAGAAACTCTATTTTATTACTCTTAATTGGTTAATTCTTTTAATATTTGATTTTTTAAGCAATTATATTAAAAGTGTATAACTAGTAATACCGCTCTGTTTATTGTTAACCTTAATTTATGAAAAAAAGTTAAATATTTTCATAGAAGCTATTAATTAAAAAAAAGTTTTATATATTTTCAATGAAGTTATTAAAAAAGCCATTTTTCCTACATTTATTATAAGACCTTAAAATGTTTTATTCACTAAACAAATCACTTTCATATTATTTCTTCGTTAATTTTTAAAACCATATTATTTAGCCGCACCTGTAAATATATATGTATGAACAGATTATTTACACTGGCGCTAATCGTGCCAATTAAAATGATGTGTTCTTAAAAAAGTTTTGTTGTATTATTGATTTAATACATATAGGTAAGCCTGCGTCACAGAAGCGTAATCGATTTCTTCCAGATAAGAAAAACAAATACCTATTATATATATTAAAATTAATATTTCTGATATGTATCTCTGATCAGTAGAGGTTTCTACATCGCATAAAAGAATATGCTTCTCCAAGATTTATTAATATGCCCGATGCTGTTCCCTTAATTTAGATCTTTTCGGCCATGAAGCTAATCTAAGCAATTACAACGTTCTATTAAAGATTTCCATATATTTTTATTGTTTACATATGTTAATTGTTTTTATGAATTTACTTTGAAATGACTACAGATCGCTTTCGTTGTTTTTTCAATGAATAATTTTATTTGGGTCGCAAATATCAGTGAGTACATTTCGACAAAAATTGTTTAAAGACAGTTCGCCTGGGTAAATGGCTAATCCTCAGTCCTCAGTCAAATAGCTGCACTCGACTCGCTTCACTCCGGCGTCGGGTCCACCATCCGGACCCTGGACTCGTATTCATGCCCGATCCTCGGCGTCGGGGTTTGTTTCGCAATCGGTTGTTTGTTTATTGTTTGTGTTGATTAGTGATTAGAATTGCCACTGACGACAGTCATCGTCCGGGCAGATAATTCGCATTTTCTACTTATAGCGAGGGTTATGTATACAATCAAGGCGGGGGTCGCTCACCAGGATGCGTCAATGTTCGTCGGTTCGAAAATGAGTTTGCTCGTATATATGTAACTAACAATTCAAAGGGTCAAAGGGTCGTCGGTCGTCATCCTCGTCCACAATCTCAATCTCAACATGCAGCTTAAACGGTAGACAGAACCACGGAACAGGCTCCTAAAGCTAACTAAACACGTACGGACTACAAGTAAACATTAATCACTAGGGAGGATGGTTTGGGGGCACCACTCTCACATCGCCACGGTGGCCAGGACAACGGTGATGTCATCGGGCTTGCCACCTCGCGCCTGGATGTTATTCCTTCTGGCGCTGAGGGCGAAGGGCGAGAGGAACTCGCTGTTGAGGGACAAGGTGCGCGCCATCAGCGCCAGGCTGTTGGCCGTCATCTGCAGCTTGACGGGATCCCGTTCGCCCTCCACCTCGCTGAGCACCTGCAGCATCAGATCCTCTGGCACGTTGTCGAACACACCGTCGGTGGCAATGAGGATCACGTCGCCGTCCCGCACTGGGAAGCTCATGGTGTCCGCCGACTCCGGACTGTCACTGAGGACATTCGGACCATGTCCGGGAGGCGGAAGCGATAGTTGAAAGGGTGTGTTAAAGTAGTGCTGCTGCTCCTCCGACTTGTGCACTACTTGGCCCTGCCGCACCACAATAAAGCCGCTGTCGCCGATGTTGGCCGTGTGCACGGTACTCGTCTCACGGTTCAGGATTAGGACGCAGGCGGTGCTGCTGCCTAGGATGGGCTTTTTTTGCTCCATCAGCTCGCAGTAGCTATAGGCCAGCAGATTAACCGGACGCTGGGGGTTAAAGTGGCTACATTGCACAAGTCGCTCACAGGTGCGCATTAAAAAAGAGGAGAACTCGCCGGGATCAATGCCATAGCTTCGCCAGCCGCCCACGCCGTCTGCCACGCCCATCACATCGGCGCTCTCTGTTGAGGCCTTAAACCAAGAATCCTCTCCGTACTTTCCCGGTTTGTACTTGTGTCGCAGGTTGTCCTTGGCAAAACCGCAAACCACCGACACGAAACGAGGTCGAGGGCATCCCGAGGACCCTGCTGCTGCTCCCGATTTGGTGGCTCCTGATTTGGCTGCAGCCCCTCCACCTCCGCCCGTGGCCGTCTCCAGGAGGGTGGAGAAACTGCTGCGCAGGGCGCGCGAGATCAGGCGTGAGGTCCAGTTGAGTGATGAGTGCATCGTCCCAAGAACTCGTGGTCTCGTGCTCTCAATCAATCAATCGCATGCGGGGGGGGATGTCGATATCAATTCGTTTGGTGGGTTTGGAGTGCTCTCCCCTGGCGTTCACTCCTTACACCACTCCTCCAGATTCGTTTGTCCCAAGCCAGCACTCCTGTCTCGACGGAGCCACAATTTACGTTCCAAATTAATAAAAATTGTTATGTGATACACTTTTTCACGTCAGGTCGTTCGCTGCGCTCCGGTTCAGAACTGGTTCCGCACTGACTGCGCACTGGTTCCCCACCCCAACTCCCCCGCTAACAAACTGATTCCGCCGCCATAATCACCCTGTTTGCATTATTAAAGGAACCAGTTCTTATAACTAAATAATTTAGTTTAATTTAACTGAATTTAATTTTCAAATATAATTATATTAGTTTCGTTTTTACTTTAGTATATATTTAATTACGTTGCGTTGAAGAAACAGGTTTTTTAAGTTTTGGCTGACAAAATATTTTTCTAATTTTTTCTAATTAGAAATCGCAAAATTTAAATATTATATTTAAGTTTCTAAACTTATGACATTGTAAGAGGACACCCCAATGTTTTCAGTGGATCGTTTTCATTTTAAAACCTATTACCTATTATAAAGAGAATTTAGATTTTTTCTTTTGTGTTATTGGCTTTATTTTACTTGAAATTCGAAAGTAGAATTCGCAAATTTAAATATTATATTTAAATTTTGTTTTTTTTTTACAAACATATTACCTATTATTAGAAGAATATAGATTTTCCTTTTTCTGTATGTAAGTAGATTTAGGAAATTTATATATATTTAACTTCAATAACGTATGACTTTGTAAAAGAGCACCCCAATGTTTTCGGTCTATTTTAAAATAAAATGCTAAAAATACCAAATATTTTTTGTAACGGTCACTATCTATGGATGTATATAATTTAAGCCGCCTGGTCTTACTGGCAACCAAAGTAGTTTGTTTGCCAAAAAATTCAGTAGTAATACTCCACGCACTATATATTTGCACAGCTGATGTTGTTGTTGGCTCCAAACAAATACGCAGCCAACTTTTAACCCAGTTTTAAAGGCTCCCAAAGAAATCAGCTCCAAAAGTCACAACAAACTCATCGCACTCAAGGGTACAGGAGTAAAAGAGAGGTGGGTGAAGAGTGAGAGAGGGAGAGTGTTTTCTTTTGGTTTTCTTGTTGTTGGTGGTGGACGGACGTGGGCAACGACATTGGCATAGAAAATTTTGCATACACTCTCTCCTGCACACACACACAAACTCTCGACGAAAGTAAAAATAAAAAAACAATAAATAAAAATAGCACTCAAACGTATTTTTGCAGACGGAAATTGATTGGTTGTGTAAATTGGAAAGTGCACGAAATCGCGAGCGTATAACGGTATATGTATACACACACAAGCAGCAAACGCACACACATGGAGGCAGCGCTTTTGGTTTGATGTCCCACTTGGCGGATTAAAGACAAAGAGAGAGAAAAGGAAGAGAAGGAGCAGGACGAGGAGCGATGACCACGCGGGAGAATGTCGTTGCCAGTCGTTTGTCCAAGTTGATGCTCAGCAGCGGGAGTGGGAGTAGCGGTGGCAGTGGCAACCAGTTGCCTCCGTCCTCCGCCCAGGTCCAATCGCCCACCTCGCCCGGAGAGCAATCCCAATCCCAATCCGAGCTGAACCAAATAAAACGAGACGCTGATCCGCAGTTCTCGCGCTTCGCCGATTATTTTGTGATATGTGGGCTGGATCTAGACACGGGTCTCGAGCCGGATCGCTTTGCGGGTAAGTGAAAGCTCGCCATGCGTCCCCCTACGGTTATCCTTAATATCCTCATTTTTTAGGAGACAACCTGCACTGCTCGCCACTGGACCGCGCCTACAAGAGCAAACCACTAGCCCACTATCCTGAGAATGTGCCCTGGAACCCCTTCGATGCTCATGGCATTTGCATGGTAAATCCGGAGGTTTTCCCCCATTCGTCTGTGTTAGGGTGGGTCGGTTAAATTCGATCAGATAATGTCAAACATATCCCCAAAAAACATCATAAGTGGCATATTCTGTGCCAAATGCTGACAAAATATAATTAGGTCAGAAAATGATGAATAAATACGTGTCAATGGAATCAGGTCAATTTAATATATGAGACTTCGTAAGAGGTCGTTCCCGTTTAAATTTAATTTTAAAATCATTTTGTATTTTAGAAGTAAAATGTAGTGATTTTTCGTATATATTTCCTTACTTAAAAGTTTTTTTTTAAAATAACTACAATGCCTCTTTTGAATATTAATTATAGATCCAAAGGTTCTGAAAGAAATTAGTTTAATATGGCCCATGCATACGCATTCAAAGTAATCGACCCACCCTAATCCATATTCATATCTAATTGAGCTCAATTGGCTGCCCTTTCGGTGGAAATTCATGCTTGGCTAGCCAGTTCATTGATACGAGTTGTCAGTGGAGAGAGGAGCATTTTTAATTGATGCCACGACTACGGCCGTGTTACCCCGCCCATAAAAACCTTCTTATCTCTGGCATCTAGCCATGTGTTCGAATGAATGGATTTTATTTATACCCGCCACTTGAGATTGAAAAGTTATTAGCCCCTCCATTTGTCTTCCACAGCTCTCCCTGCCGCAAGGCCTCCGCTTCCGCACCCAGAAGCATAACATCGAGCCCAGATTCCACTCGTTTGCCACCACGCGGGAGGATGGAAAGCGGTGCTATGGTTTCAGCTTGGTGTTTTACGAAGAGATTCGCAACCGGAACATTTGTGGTGCCATCCACACACTGCAGAGCATGTTTATCACAGAGCTGTCCAATGGCCAGCAGACTCACTCGCTCAGCCGGGTAAAACAGGATGGCCCGGTCAGTCGATCCTTGCCCAGGCACTTCAAGGTGGCCGGACAGGCGCCGCAGTCCGCACAAAGCTACTACGACATCAACAAGGACAAGCTGTACGTGGCCAAGAGCATCACATTGATTTGCCAGGCTCCCTACGCCTTTGCCGCCCAGATGTTTCTCAAGAATCTCTACAGGTATGATATATAAGCAAATTATCAAAAATTCCCTAAACTGATACTAATTTTTTCTACTACCCTAGATGTCTTCCTCGACAACCTGGTGCTGGCATAAGCTTGGAGTCATACGTGTACAACATACTCTATGAGGTGATGCTGCCGCAGCAGGGCAAGTCCATCCGCGTTTACCTGCCGCCCACAGAGCCGCATCTGCCCGCTATTGCATTGATCCTTCAGCGCCCGCTTCTGGCAACCGAGTTGCCCCTTCTCGACTTCCCGCTAAGGCTGCTTTTCAAGTACCTGGGCGTAGAGTGTGTCATACAGCTGCTGACATGCGTCCTTCTAGAGAATCAAGTCTTGCTGCGGTCCACAGGTAGGATTTTCAACAATATGAAAAGGATATAACCCACAAATAAAAAATATATATATTAATATTTCCCGTTTTCTTGTAGATTACCAAAGACTTATGATCGTTGGCGAGTGTATTACTTCGCTGTTATTTCCGTTTGTGTGGCCACATGTTTACGCTCCTATCCTGCCGGCTGCCCTGCACCACTTTTTGGATGCGCCAGTTCCCTTCGTGATGGGACTGCACGCCGAGTGCGAGGCTGCTCATAAGATTGGCAGCGAGGCAACTCTCTGCTTCGTGGACATCGATAAGAAGCACATCCAGCTGCCTGAGGAGCTTCCAGTCTTCCCACACAAGATGGACTTTATGGCCGAGATCGGTTCTGTGCTGGACAAGTTCGAGATCGAGCGGGACCGCGACCAGGAGCCCAGTTTTAGGAACGGCTATGTGGGCAGGGGAGCCGGCGGAGGGGCTGGCGGCAATGGTAGTGGCGGACCAGGCGGAGTCGATGCCATGATCTCCAGCTGTACACTGCCCACTGGTTTGCAGGCTACGCGTCGCAGCAAGGAGCGTTTTCAACAGCTGCAAGAGACCGTTTATACGTTGTCGGGATCGCCAGGCGGTGGTGTCGTAGATTACCAACCGCTGATAGCGCACCCCTCAAGGATCGATCACGTACCACGTATTGCTGACTTCCTGCGTAGGAAGGGAGGCATAAGGGGAGCTGGCTCTCCGGTGGGCAGTCCCACAGTCTCGCTATCTTCCTCGCCGGTCGGCATATACCACGACGTGGACGCAGTAGACGCCACAATGCCAGTCAGCGCTCGCCGGTCGGAGAAACAAAAGCTGAGCGCAGTGGATCAGTACTACCAGGATCTGCGCATCAATAACTCGGTGCGGGAGATTTTCCTCAATCGATTCGTGCACATGTTCCACGCCTACGAATACTTTGTGATCTATCCAAACCAAGCTCGGGATGAGTGGATCTCGAACCGCGAAACGCTGCAGAACTTCGACAAGTCCTCGTTCCTCTCCGATCAGCCGGAGCATCACCGCGCCTTCCTATCGCGCTTCCTTGAATCTCAAATGTTCGCCACTCTGATCGACAACAAGATCCTGGCCATGTGGGAGTCGCACCCCGATGAGCAGCTCCAGCTGTTCGACCAGCGCGTGAAACTGCTGAGGTTAGTCTCTAAAAATTTAAAGTTGAAAAATAGATAGTTTTTTCTGCATTTTATTTACTTTTACAAAATTCGAAACCACAAAAAATTTAACACAAACAAAATAAGAATAAGGAGAACAAAATTTGGTTTTTTGCAACCAGTTAAGCCTTTACCACGATATCGATGCGGATTTCTGTTTGGCTTCCATTTATACCAATTTTTTTTGCGTGCATATTCTAAAGGCACAATATTGAACAATCTAATAATGATAAGGTTTTACCTACACATGGCGTTAGAAGTCTAGTATTAACAACTTACTCCTCCTCGCTGCGCTCAAAATCTCTGAGAGATGAAAATTTCCCTGTTGCCTTTGGAATCACATCACCAATGACAAAAATCACAATGATAAACACAAGTAAAATTTGTATAATGTACATGCAATATAATTTGTTGCATGTTATGAAGTGACAGTAATTTCAAACTGTTTAGTTCCATCAAACAAAACTAAAATGGTATTTAGATAGACTTTTTTTTCAGTGTTATTGAGACCAAATAAATTTTTAATTTCATTTTTAAGTTTTCAAAGTACTGCATATATTGATTCTTTATTGTAAGACCATAGTAATATATCTAGTTTTAATGCGTTCTTTTATTATGTTATTACATTTCAGGCGACGTCACGGGGAGAACATGATCGCCGCCACCAGCTATGAGCCGTGTGTGCTCAGCCAGGACTCGCAACATGGCTTTGAGAAGCGGCTCAACTGCATCGACATCGAAGTGACGCCACCCAGCGAAATTCTGGCCAACCGGGCGGCCTATTTCCGCAGTTTTCCACTGCTCGAGAAGGGTGTTCTTAATCAGGAGTGCGCCTCGAGGTAGTTGCCCTAGTCGTCTAGTTCCCACAGTTTCCCTTTTGTATAGATAGTCGTAGAGCACGTCCTGCTTTAAGGTCAAACACCACTCCCTACCCTCTAACCCCCAGCACCCATCTAATAACAAGAGTCCCCAGATATCGGGGAGAAATGTACCTTAGCCCAGAAAAGGCTGGCAAACGTTTGATATTACCTAAATGTTAATTATAAATACCATAGACACCTAATTGTACGTAGATGTATTTCATGAACCTTTGTTAGCACAAATTGGATCAAATCGAATCAAATAGCGCGTTTTCCACTGGAAACTCACTTCCGTTGGTAGCATATTTTTATTTCTACTCGTATTGTTTTTTTATTAGTGCATACCACTTAACAATAAATTCTGCATTCTCCAATCGTTAACCGAGACTCTTCGTTTTGTTTTGTTTTGTTTCGTTTCCCCGCCGTAAATTGCACCGCATGCACCGCCCACAGCTCACCGCCTGCTCCTCCTCCACTCGGTCACCCATCCACATCCAGCACCTTATCCACCAGCCCCCTTCGGAATCCCTACTAATCCGCTATCTCTTTATTCTCGTTCGAAATTCAAACTAAACTCAAACCGATACTTCAAACTCATCCGCGCTAACCTTCATCTACCAACAAACCTCAACCAAAACCGTATCCGAATCCGAATCCGCCTCCGATTCCGCATCCGCATCCTTAACAGAGGCAACAGCCTGCGGCGGGTAAAGAACGGCAACAAGTGGCGGGCCAGGGAGATCTCGCTGGACCAGAAGCCGGGTTCCAATGCCATCAACCGACTTTCGGCGAACCTGACCACAGCGGATGTGAGTCCGGCCCTGATAGCCCAGGCCAACTGGACGTTTGTGGAGCGACTGCTGAAGGTGAGCCTTGTGAAGTTGATTTTGAATCAGAACTTTAAATGGTTGGATCATATTGTAGGACATCAAGTCGAAGACCAACCGCATGCTGCTTGAGAAATTGGGCAATGAGGCAGTGGCCTTGGGCCTTAAGGGCGACGGCATCGAGGAGAATACCCTAATAGCCAGCATGTGCGATCTGCTAGAGAAGATCTGGTCGCACGGCCTGCAGAACAAGCAGGGCAAGTCGGCCCTGTGGGCACATCTCCAGGCCTACCTCGAGATGCAGGAGGCCCGGGGAGCTGGTGATAGTTCCGGAGCCGAGCAGACGCCGCAAGTGTCCAGCAGTCCGGGCAGCAAGATGACTATTGCCACAGCCTCGCCGGCACTGGCCTGGAACGCAATGCGCAAGCGCATGGACTGTAAGTGCAGCTTGGAATTTTCCTACTTGTTGTCTAACTTGGTATTACGCTCTCCCACGGCAGATCTCTCCACATTCCAAACGGACTTCGACAGTCCGCCCAGTCCAAATCGCAGTCGCTCGCGGGATCGCAATAAATTCGTGGGCCTGGAGCAGCTGTGTCCACTGCCTGAATCATTGGAGTTCGATGTGAAGTGAGTAGAAGAACGAGAAGCCACAGACACCTTGTATAAAAAACAATTTCTTTAATATCTACCAAAGAAACGTGCTTGCCATGGCGGATATAAAGACGCATATTGGCTACACTCGCGCCTGGGTTCGTCTATCTCTGGAGAAGAAGCTGCTGTCCAGGCATTTTCGTACCCTGCTCTCCGACGAATCATTGCTGCGATCGCTGTACAAGCGCTCGGCCTTCCTGCGCTGCGAGGAAGAGAAGGAGCAGTTTCTCTACCATCTGCTCACACTTAACACGGTGGACTACTTTAGCTTCACCAACATCTACCCCACGACGAGTAGGTCCCGCTAGCAGTCCTGTATCTTGCCTGTGCTCAGCCGTCTTTTGGTTTCGCTTCCCT
This sequence comes from Drosophila rhopaloa, assembly GCF_018152115.1. Classification (NCBI taxonomy): domain Eukaryota; kingdom Metazoa; phylum Arthropoda; class Insecta; order Diptera; family Drosophilidae; genus Drosophila; species Drosophila rhopaloa. The sequence goes on from NW_025335043.1 coordinate 13,145,952, forward strand.
TTCCCGCCCACAGAGTTGCCCTACCGCGTCGTGATCTTCCCCTCCCGCAAGTACGGCTCCTACCACACCTCCAGCAATGTTTGGATCATGGTCTCTGGCACCATGAACGAGACACAACGGGTACCGGTGCCGAAGGGTTCCTTGGAGTTCATCTTCCATGTAAGTTAGTCGATGGTGATTTAAAAATCGAATAAATAAGTGGTATTTCCCTAAATATCCTCACGAGACGTTGCGCCCTACAAAGAAAGCATCCTAGAAACTAATCCAATGTCCTTCGTCTTGCAGTACAAAAACCTTGGCCTACTGACAACCATGCGCATTGGACACGACAACTCGGGACCCAGCCACAAGTGGCTGGTGGAGCAGGTGGTGATGCGCAATGAGGTCACCGGCCACACCTACAAGTAAGCTAACAGTAAACCGGGCTAAAGTGACACCTGTGTAACATAATTTGGCTTTTTCTCTTGAGATTTCCATGTGGTCGTTGGCTGGGCCGCGGCGTCGATGACGATTCCACGGAACGCCTGTTGGTCGGCCAACGGGTATCGACCAGCGTGAAGAATGCCGAGCTGGTCCCAGGATCCGATACCCGCACTCCGCCACGAACAAGAAGTCCCAGCGTACAACGTCAGGAGTCACTGGCTCCCTCGGAAATTCAACACCAGCTGGGCAACTGCGTCAACGTCCTAGTTAAGTGGCACTACAAACCCAGCCGAGATCGGGATGTGGGCACGCTAACCAACCTGTTGTGCGGAGACGATGGGCTGGTCAAGTGCCTGGAGCAGGTCTTTCTTTGCGGCTTTCGGTCGGCGCGGTTCTTTGGACGGAATCTTTACATTTGGGACTATTTCAGTAAGCAGATTATTTTTGAATGGACTTTGACATTTTGGAGCCAGGTTTAAAAGAGATAATGATCAATTCTATCCACCAATCAATCTTGCTTATATCCTTTATAATAATTTTGTTCAACCTTTCCAGCCAAGATCAAGGAGCTGTTTGAGCAAAATCTGCAGCTGGAACTGGAGGACTCGGCCTCTAGTTTGGACTCTTCCCTTAGCAATGGAAGCGGAAGTGGCGGGAGCAGCTTGCAGCGCCGGGAGATCTCCAGCATTTGGCGCCTGTACGTGCAGTTGATGGACGAAATCAACGGCACGGCGCTTGGCAAGGATGGGAAATTCCAGCTGCTGATCTGCTTGAGCCTGCGGGAACACTTGCTGACGCGGCTCATAAAGCCAATGGCCCTTACCAAGGTGACTCACGAGATGTACGAGGAGGAGAGTTTCCTCCGACGCCGCAATCTTCTCACTTTTCTTATCCAAATCCTGGAGCCGCTGGACGACTGCCACATCGTACTGGAGAATTCAATCACACAGGGTATACGCATCCCGTCCCAGTGCTGAGGGGCGGATGCTTCACTCCCACTGCAATACACATACCACAACTCACCCACGGACATTTGCAACCAGTGACCTAGAGAATACTCACATACATATGCTCTTAAGGAATCTCGGAACTCTCGAATTCGTTGTTAGCTTTTAATATGAAGCGGAAAATCACTTGCCCCTGATAACATTTAATTCTAACTCTAATCCCAAGCCTAGCAACTTGCCATTCGACCTGAAAGCTTGCCAAGAAACCAAGTCAAATGCTGAACGTTTTAGGGGGATTTATGCCAGTCCCAGGAACATTGAAGCCAAAGTTGAACAAAATTCCTTGTCATCGACGCAATCGAATTTTAAAGACATTTACTGTGCAATTAAGACGTTTACTATAAAGAATTCTAAAATGTTGTTCAAAAATCTACATATATGTAAAACGTACGCGTGTGTGTAGCTAGTAGATAAGGTCCCAACCTAATCCAGTCAATTCTCCTGAGTTCCAATTTCAACGGTAGCTTTTAATTAAGTTGATTTACCAAAGAATCTTTGTTTTTTATTACGACCAACGAATATTGGCGAATATATTTTGTATATTACTTTATTGGTATATATGGAGTGAGTGAAATGAGATTTACCCAAAGGTGTTTACGTTATATTCAAGCTTTATTTTTACATTACATTTTTTTATCAAAAAATGTTTGCAAATAACACTGAAAGTCAATAAATACGCAAAAGACATTAATGAATCTCGAAAGTGGCTGTTATTTTAATTACGAACTGGTACCAAATAATTAAAAATGGAGGTTACAAAAATAACATGAAAATGGGTCAAAAATTTGATCAACGTTAAAATGAACATTTTGAATGCAGATTTTTAGAGAATGGAACCACGAGTGTTTAGAGGTAAGCCACTCTTAAATCGGATAAAATTTGATAAAGCTATGGACTCTACAAGTCCAAGTTTGAGTCACCCTATTTCAAGTCATAGGAAACTTAGGAATAACTAACATGAAAATGCGTCAAAAATTTGATCAACGTTAAAATGAAAATTTTGAATGCAGATTTATAGAGAATGGAACCACGAGTGTTTAGAGGTAAGTCACTCTTAAATCGGATAAAATTTGATAAAGCTATGGACTCTACAAGTCCAAGTTTGAGTCACCCTATTTCAAGTCATCGGAAACTTAGGAATAACTAACATGAAAATGCGTCAAAAATTTGATCAACGTTAAAATGAAAATTTTGAATGCAGATTTATAGAGAATGGAACCACAAGTGTTTAGAGGTAAGCCACTCTTAAATCGGATAAAATTTTATAAAGCTATGGACTCTACAAGTCCAAGTTTGAGTCACCCTATTTCAAGTCATCGGAAACTTAGGAATAACTAACATGAAAATGCGTCAAAAATTTGATCAACGTTAAAATGAAAATTTTGAATGCAGATTTTTAGAGAATGGAACCACGAGTGTTTAGAGGTAAGCCACTCTTAAATCGGATAAAATTTGATAAAGCTATGGACTCTACAAGTCCAAGTTTGAGTCACCCTATTTCAAGTCATCGGAAACTTAGGAATAACTAACATGAAAATGGGTCAAAAATTTGATCAACGTTAAAATGAAAATTTTGAATGCAGATTTTTAGAGAATGGAACCACGAGTGTTTAGAGGTAAGCCACTCTTAAATCGGATAAAATTTGATAAAGCTATGGACTCTACAAGTCCAAGTTTGAGTCAACCTATTTCAAGTCATCGGAAACTTAGGAACAACTAACATGAAAATGGGTCAAAAATTTGATCAACGTTAAAATGAAAATTTTGAATGCAGATTTTTGGAGAATGGAGCCACGAGTGTTTAGAGGTAAGCCACTCTTAAATCGGATAAAATTTGATAAGTCCAAATTTGGGTCACCTTTTTACAAGTCATCGGAAACTTTAAAATAACTAACATGAAAATGGGTCAAAATTTTGATCAACGTTAAAGTAACAATTTTGAATGCAGATTTTTAGAGAATTAAAACACGAGTCGTAAGAGGTATGCGACTTTGGAATCGGATTAAATTTGGTAAAGTTATGGAATCTGAAGTCTAATTATGGGACCCCTTTTTTTAAGACATCGAAAACTTAGAAATAACTAACATGAAAATGGGTCAAAATTTTGATCAACGCTAAATTGACAAATTTGAATGCAAATTTTTAGGGGATCACATCACAAGTCTTAAGAGGTATGCCACTTTGGAATAGGGTTAAATTTGGTAAAGTTATGGTCTCCACAAATCCAATTGTGGGTCACCTTTTTACAAGTCATCGAAAACTTTAAAGTAACTAATATGCAAATGCGTCAAAATATTGATCACGTCAAACAACAAGTCTTAAGAAGTATATCACAAATTAATGCATATTTTGGGATTAACCCTCTAGTGCCCAAGACCGCCTCCAGACGGGTAAGGTTAAAAACACCGTTATTTTAGTCTTTTCATTCCTTTTGACTCGGTTTTGCGTTTTTTCTAATTCGGGGAAGTCCAAAAATTAAGTTCGTTGCGTTTGGAATACATACTAGAGCTTGCGCAAGCTGCTGTAGTCATTTGAAGCAGAAAATTTGTGCAACTCGGACGAAATAATTATTTGCAAATTAAGTGCAAAATATAAATATTTTTTTAAAATATTATAAAAAGTTTGTTGCTGGAAAAAAAAATTGTACCGTGTTGCTGATAGTCTCAAGGACTCAAAAAACGAAACCCACACTAAAAATAAGATTTCGTTAGCTTTCTATAGCTTTTATAAGGTATCCCGTCTAGAGGCGGTCTTGGGACAATTCGGGAAAAAAAAATTATAAGGTAAGTTTGAAAGTAGAACAACCTATGACATATTTAAGTACAAATAATTGCTTCAGTAGACATGGAGCGACGACAAGTGAATAAGCTATCAGCTCTTTCCGACGTGGAGATTGAAAAATTTTTAAATTCAATTGATATTGACATTGATACGGGCGGAGAAGAAGAATTGGAGGAAGATTTGACTGATGATGTTTGCGAGGCAGCGCGTCCTGTCAATGAGGAAGATGAAGAAGCGATTGAGAAAGTTTTGTTCCACCGAAAAAACCATCCGGACGCTAATAACACAAAATACCAATTGCCAAACTTCCGTTCAGAGGTTGCACAAATAATTGCTTCAGTAGACATGGAGCGACGACAAGTGAATAAGCTATCAGCTCTTTCCGACGTGGAGATTGAAAAATTTTTAAATTCAATTGATATTGACATTGATACGGGCGGAGAAGAAGAATTGGAGGAAGATTTGACTGATGATGTTTGCGAGGCAGCGCGTCCTGTCAATGAGGAAGATGAAGAAGCGATTGAGAAAGTTTTGTTCCACCGAAAAAACCATCCGGACGCTAATAACACAAAATACCAATTGCCAAACTTCCGTTCAGAGGTTGCACAAATAATTGCTTCAGTAGACATGGAGCGACGACAAGTGAATAAGCTATCAGCTCTTTCCGACGTGGAGATTGAAAAATTTTTAAATTCAATTGATATTGACATTGATACGGGCGGAGAAGAAGAATTGGAGGAAGATTTGACTGATGATGTTTGCGAGGCAGCGCGTCCTGTCAATGAGGAAGATGAAGAAGCGATTGAGAAAGTTTTGTTCCACCGAAAAAACCATCCGGACGCTAATAACACAAAATACCAATTGCCAAACTTCCGTTCAGAGGTTGCAAATGTGCTTTGCATGCTACAAACTCCTTATCTGCCAAAAGGACCCGGGCGCCCGCGACAAGTTGATGGAAAGGAAAATAAATGCACAGGGAAGAAAACTTTCCTTCCGATTAATGATGTACGCTATGATAAAGTCGAGCATTTTCCAATGTTTTTATCACGCGCTGACAAAAAAACCTGTAAGCTTCCTGGTTGTACATCGGAAACTCAAATTGTCTGCCGCAAATGTAATATAAACCTGTGCTTTTCCCAGAAAAAAGACTGTTTCTATGATTTTCATCATAAATAAGTAATCAAACTTTTTTTACCCAAATATTTGAAGCTTTGTGAATTTAAGTAACTTTAGTTTTAATTGTTGTTTTATTTGTTTTTGGAGCCTTTCTTTAAGTAATTTATAATAAAACGTGTAAACAAAAGAATTGATTACCTAATTTTTTGTTGGCCTAGCTTCCCAAAGCCGCCTCTAGGCGGTCCAAGGATATAGTCCTATACAACTCGATCCATGCAAAAGTAAAAGTTTTTCTAAAACAAACATTCACTTTTGATACATAATGAATCCAAAAATAATTTTTTTTTTGGAAAAGAAAATTTGGGCACTAGAGGGTTAATAGGCAAGGGCCCTGACAAATGCCCGATTTCATTACAATGAAATAGGAAATCATTAATCTAAAAAAATTATTGGTTTTGCTATTACCTCAAATTCGATTAAATACAAATAATTTTTAGACGCATAGAATATCTTTTTTTATAGTACTTTTAACTGAATATGAAATGATTAAGTGGTTTTAGGCTAGAAGGTATAGACCTTTTTTATTAAGCTTGGCTTTACGCCTATTAATTTCTAATAGTGGTAAGAGTTGTAGTTTTAGTTGTGTAGTTTTTTAAAAACAATCCATAAGAGAGCATGGAGTTTTTGAACTTTTGGTATATTTTTCCAGCCCTGGCGAAAACCCTGGTGTTTTGGCACTACGTTCACACTGCCAAGTATATTTTAGACCTAACGCTAAGGTCCTACTAGCCGCATAAACTAAAAACTTAATCGGTGTTCTCTCGTGTTATTCGAAATTGTGTTTGTGGCCGACGAACAACAAACAAATTGTTAACAAGTGACGATTTTTCCGTGTTCCGTGCGTGCGTCATTCCAGCTGAGCCACTGAGTTTCGCTTATAGGCGGGTAGAAAACGGCATCACCAATCGATAATCGAAAGAACCGTTCCGAGTTAAAAGAAAGTGGAAAGTAAGTCGAGAGTGCAAACTATTTTTGTGTGATATTCCAATGCGGATGCGAGTCACTGGGAAACGAAAATATTTACGCTGCTGAGAGGATGACGTGAGCAGTTTGAGAGAAAAGAGAAGGGAAAGAGAGATGGGGAGAAAGCTCTCTTTTCGGGGGCCATATTTTGCCTAGTCTGTAATGTGCGTTTTTGATTCTTGCTCCTCAAGGCTTGTTTACATAATCATCTTCTCCTGCTCCGTTTATTCCCCGCAACGAACAGCTGCCTCTTATCGATTTTTTGCTCTTTGCAGCCGGCAAGACGACGCCATTAATTGGCCGTCGCCACGTCATGCTCGTCGTATGATTTTTCGTGTTGAAGGTGCTCCCGCCCCCCCATTCTTTCACTCAACCTCGATTGACGCGTCATTAGGGGACGTACTTTGCCCTGCGATCGTACGATTTCCCCAGCGGCAACGTCACTCCAATGGGGCATGTCTTAGTCATGGTGCTCTGCTCCACTTTCCCAAGTTCTATTTACCGTTGTGTTGCGTGGCCGCTCATTTCCAGCGACTAACCACAACAGAGAGGGGGAAGTGCAAGAGAGAGAGAGAGTAAGTGCGCGTGGTTAAAGAGATCACACGCACAATCAGAATCAGCTGTTTCGGCTTCTCAATGAAATTTTTGTTGTGCGTAGGCGAGCACAAAAGAGACGGTATGGGTTGTGCAATATTCGTAGACAATCTTATCTCTCTTTCGAACCCTAAACCGCTATAAACTTTATTTAGGGTGCCCCAGAAACGTGTCTATAAGTAAATTACAGTTCCTATTTCACAAATGATAATTCCCAGAGCATTCTCGCACGTACATTTCACTTTTGTACCAAGTAGCATCCAAAATCACAGTTGACGTCAACTTGCTTTTTCGGTGTATTCCGTCCATTAAAGATAAGCCCACGCCACAAGGTTATCACTGCATACAGCCTATAATAGCGTACACCCCACGTTCAGTCTATAATTGTTCACTGATCGCAGCTTATCAATGGCGAAAACACTCGTACGCGCGGGGATATTTTAATAAAACTTGTGATTCTTATACGAGATTTCGGTTGAGAACTGTACTTTCAACCTTTCGCTCTTGGCCAAAAACGAACGACCAGCCCAAAGGCAAACTCCAAAATCGTTTTCGTCTGTACCTTAAGATTCGCTGAAGTTCTTTGGCCTGGTAGAAAGCTATATTAAGAAGCTTAGCCCCAAACTACGTTCGCCAAAACTACTCATTTTTCATAGTGGGCAAATACACATAGTACAGAGCATGGTCCATAGACTGAAAAACAAATGTATTAACAATAATTTTATTTTTATCACCTCGACGTTTTAAGATCCGAAGTTCTAAACACATGGTTTTCATGTTGACATAAAACATGTAACTCAAAAATTACACGTAAATAATGCTGATATCTTTATTTTAAAATGAGTCCAAAATTAAAACCAATGTGTGTTTGCTCTTGAAAAGATATCGGACTTTAATCTAAAAAGCGACCTGTTTTTTGGTTTGTTCAAATATGATTCGTAGCGATATGACTGCTTTTAAGACAAAGAATTTCTAACCATACGTTCACAGTTACAAATAAAATTAAACAAAACTGTTGTCATTGAAAAAAATTATAAGATCAAATAATAACCTTGTATAAAATTGTTATTATTATTACTTTGTTCTAACTTTGATGGTTTGAAAAATACGAAAATCTTCTACTAATTGAGAAACACAAAATCAGGCGATTTCAAAATAGTTTTTCTGGTAATTTCACACATACTCACAGGGTTAGCCTTAGTCTGTATATGCACATAGAATAATGAAATAATCCCGTGCTGATAGCGAACTTTGCCTGGCTGGCAAGATCAGACCTACCGATTATGAGACTTAGAGTGTGTTTGTTGTGTGTTTAGTACAATTTAGCGTGTGTTCGTCTTATCTGTGGCCTAAGTAAAACACGACTCATTTCCGCGAACCGCATTTATCGTGTTCGATACTGGCGATTTCAGTGCAGCGGAAGCGCCCATCACCCACAAATATTGTTCTTTGGTCAGATAAGTTAACAGCAGGTAGAGAATCTTATCTATCACCTGCTTTTACTGCCGGTAATTTGCTAATCGATTTCACGGGTCCCACACTTGTCCACTCGTCCACCTACTCAGTTTGAAACGGAACTGTCTCCGTGTTTTGTTTACGTTTTGTTTCACTTCACTAAAGGCGGTTGTTAGTCATAAATGTGTAAAAGTACAAATCATTAATGGAAACCCCTGTAAAAGAGATTATATATGTTTAATTTATCATATTTTATGAAGCTTTAAATTAACTACTACAACTCTAAATTATTCATTTCCAAAAATCATCCAGATAAGAAGTGATTTAATATCTCATTCAAACTTGAAGTCATATTGTTAAATCATTTCAATTCATAATCTTAACAGCATTGATTATGAAAATTCTAAGTGCAAACGGAAAAGTTAAATAATTGTTGTTGTTGTTTTGCCATTCATTATAAAAGGTTAAAAATACAGTTTTATTATCAGAAAAATATAAATCAAATCTATTGAAAGAAACATTATTCAGAATTAAAACATTATTCAGAATTAAAGCATTTTAATAACTTTTTCGTCAAAAAATATTAATTTGATATGTTAAAGCTTAAATACACTTCTATAATTTTTTGAGAGCTTGAAGGTTTATATTAAATATAGCAATGACTGTACAATATCGTACGACATTCACTTATGACGTATCGCAACTGAAGATTACTCAAGTGTTGCCTTAAAATTAGCCTGACAACAGAATTAGTAGGCTTAAGAAAGCCGCTATCAATTTTTTCGACTCCGAAATAACGCTTACGCAGAGCGGATCTTATTCACAGACTCTCTTTTTGGACTTTAATCGCTTGAACTTGAACTCGTAGCTGGATTCAAGTGACTCAGATCCAGATCTCCACTAAACCTTAAATACATACATAAAAAAATACTTTCCTCAAAAAAAAGTCTTTGCACCTCATTTGGAGTCTCCAAGTTGAATTTCGCTTATCTATTAGGGGACCTGGAGATAAAAAAGGCATTAAAAGGTATAGAAATCTCTGACGTATTCAAAATGACAAAACGTAAGCCACAACGATAAATAGATGTGTGCCATGATGATGAATAAACATGAGAAATCGTTTGTCTACCTAAAATTAATGTGAACCACGCACCGCACAGCTGACCGCACGGTGGGAGACTTCGTCGAAGATAAGACAATTTTATTGAACGTATATCTAAGTTTAAAAATTAGTTGGCTTTAAAGAACAACATTTTTAACATTCTAAATAAAATAAAAAAATATCTCATGCTTTTTGCAGTCTACCTTCTAATTTACGCACCTATTTGTGCTTTTCAACTAACCAAGTGGTGACGTAGAAAATATATTTGATAGTCGTCATAGTAATGAGCAAGTACATAAATAAGTACATATATATATCTTAGACTCACGGAATGTGAGATGACGATCTTGTTAAATCATTTGGACTTAATATTGATATTTTTTGGCACAAAAACTAAATTTAGACGACCTTCACGCAACTCGTCATTGAGTCAGCGGCTACCAAGAAAAAATTCGTGGTACCAAAAATATGAATTAACTAATCAAATATTTATTTTGCTTTCCCACTGTGAGAGCATAATAGGATTGCCTCCAGTGCTGGGCGAAGTGGTCATCGTGTCTGGAGCGACCGACTCAAGTGTTCCGCCTGCACTTGTTTACACAAAGTGCAGCGCCATTCGGAACTAGTTCTGCCGCCCAGTTGGATCCCCAGCCCCACCCTGCCCCCCATTGCTTCAGTTCTCATCTCGCGCTGCTCCGAGAATACAACGTGTCTATTATTACCGTCTTGTTGTTGTTTACCAACCGATGTGGCTTTTTCAGTTGCGCTTTATTTGTGCTGCCGATTTGTAGGGAACTTTTGTGGTTCGATGCGCGTGGCAAATTAAATCATCCATTTGGCAATTTCAAATGAAATCGATTTGGCCATGGTTCAACACCAAAGGGGGCGTGGCAGGGGGAGAAGGGTCTCATGTCACGTGTTGTCAGCGAAAAATAATGCAAATATATGTAACTCAAAAATGTACATAACGGGGTTAATCAAAAGAGATATCTAATTACATAAAAAAGATACAAAAAATCATAAACGATTTCATTATACAAAAGTTTTCTAAAGGCTAAAGTTATTTAAAACTGCAATAAGTTATTCTGTTCTTGTTTATGCACAAATGCCTATCATTTCGAAAATATTCTTGTTTATATACAGATGTTTATAGCTTTATTGGATTTTATTTATAAAATATTAAGTAAACAAGTGCCAGTGCATACCATTTCGGTGTGCAAAGGTCTAATAAAAATGCAATGGTTCTTTAAAGTGAAATAATGCCGTTTCATTAAACAGAAATCAAAACCGAATTGAATGATTAAAAGGGTAACTAGGAAATCTACGACTAAAAAATATTTTTTTATTAATAAAATAAAATTAAGAGAGTTAATTGTGGAGCATCATCAAATCATCAGTTTCATAGGCAGAGCTTACGTAAATACTATGTTTCAAATATGTGGAAAACTAGAAAAGAAGTCTTCTAAGACAATGAAATATAATGTTTCTAACCAATTGTCCAATTTATGTCTTTCAGCTGAAAGTCAATTGAATCTCTGTTCCTGCGTCTCCGTTTTGCAAAATCGTTAAAACTGCCGCTCACAAACATTCGCTGCGATGGCCACCTCATCGATACTCGCCAAAAGCACAATTAACAACACTTCGCCACCGGCCACGCCCAGCTCCAGCGCCTCCACATTGACCACCCGGAAGCGGACCTACGAGACAGCCATTGCCATGCCGTCGTCCACCGCCTCCTCTACCTCCACAAAGGGATTAGAAGTCCAGGATCAGCGCACAAATAGCCCCAGCCTGACCGCGGGAAAATCAAAATCCAAGAATGTCCAGCTGGAGAGCGCCCTGGTGGTCAGCGAGGGAGCCAGTGAGCCCACCACCACGGCCACCACTCTGCGGGACAGCACGCGCACCATCTCACAGAGCGACGCCGATGACGGAGGCGAGGCAGCAGCCGCCGAGGACTCTCTGCCCACCATCTCCGCTGGTTTCACGTCGGATTACCTCAGCGGCGTCAAGCGCAAGTACGTGCCGCAGCAGCAGCAGACCTCACCGGCTACCCTGGTGGTCCCTGCACCCACCTCGCAGCAATTCTTTAATGGCAGCAGCGCCTCCGATTTTGCGGTAAGAATCTCTATTTTAATTGAAACTTAATGAATCTCTAGATTGTATAGATTTGTATGAAAAAAGGTTTATATGGAAATTCATTTTTATAATAAATATATGTGATTTAAATATGTTTAAAATTTTTAACAAAAGTACAAACAAATTATAGTTTATGCAAAGTAACCCATTTACATAACCTGACAGTTGTGATATATATTTTATATTTACGTATAAATAGTTTGATTAGCTATGAGTGATAAGATCGAAATGGATTGTGTAGGCAACGGACGCAAAAGCCCAGCTGAATAATTAAACTAATTGTTAACATTTCTTCTTTCAGACCATTTGTAAGCCGGCGCCCTTCTCCCACGACGAGGAGGCCATGCTGGAGCGGGAGAGATGTGACTACACTAAACGGATCACTTACCAGATGGCCCGCTCGGGACAAACGAACCGTAGGGTGAGGGTCTACGCCGATGGCATCTACGATCTGTTCCACCAGGGCCATGCCCGCCAATTAATGCAGGCCAAGAACATCTTTCCCAACGTGTACTTAATCGTGGGTGTGTGCAACGATGAGTTGACCCATCGCATGAAGGGACGCACCGTCATGAATGGCTTTGAGCGTTACGAAGGAGTGCGTCACTGTCGCTATGTGGATGAGGTGGGTTCTCCCCCTGCACTTAGAAGATTTATCACCTTACTTAATCCTTGTCTGCTCTACAGATTGTCCAGAATGCCCCATGGACGCTGTCGGAAGAGTTTATCGCCGACAACAAAATTGATTTTGTGGCCCACGACGACATTCCCTATGGAACCGATGGAATGGACGACATCTATGCTCCGCTGAAGGCGCGCGGTATGTTTGTGGCCACGGAGCGAACGGAGGGCGTGTCCACCTCAGACATTGTGGCCCGTATCGTAAAGGATTACGATCTGTATGTGCGTCGTAATCTGGCCAGAGGCTACTCGGCCAAGGAACTGAACGTTTCGTTCCTTTCCGAGAAGAAGTTCCGGCTGCAGAACAAGATGGACGAGTTGAAGTCGAGCGGCAAGCGAGAGCTGAGCAAGGTGAAGGTGAACATCATCACCAAGTGGGAGGAGAAGTCGCGCGAGTTCATCGACACGTTCCTGCTGCTGTTCGGACGTGACAACCTGAACCATTTGTGGAACGAGTCGAAGGGCAAGTTGCTGCAGGCACTCAGTCCGCCGGGCAGCCCGTCGGGATCGGTGAATGGGGACGATACGGAGGGTGGCGAGGACTATAGCGAATCTATTGACGAGTACTTGGAAAGGGCCGAGAAGCTGAGCGAGGGCAGCGGAAGCAGCGGCTCCCTGAACGGCAAACAGACACCGAAGCAGAAGAGATCCTCGCTGGCCCGCCGAAGTTATCAAAGCCTCCAGAGCCGATCACCAGACCTAGACGGGGATGGGGACGAGCAGCCGGAGTAAGAGCGACGCATCAATTGATTCTAGTGCGGGACATCCCGACTTTTTCTTCTACTCTTACTGTTTTGATGCTATTGTAAATTGACTTGTTTGCAACTAGTTCGACGGCACACTCTAGATGCCCTGGGATCGCCTCGCAGGCTCCCCGAACCCACTTCTATTTACTCTAGCCCTAAGTGGTACTGTAATCCCTAGTTTTAGTTGGCACTCGTTCTCCTCCTTCTTCTTCCACACCACCTTCCCATTTTCACATTTGAGAATCGAGGAAATCCTGTAGCTAATTCAGCTGTGTGTGGGACAAGCAACCAACGCAGAAAAGACTCAATTTTGTATTAGGCACTCGGCGGAAAGTGCACGAAATCGGCGGCAACGGTAGTTCGAGGTGCCGAAAATATCTAGAAATATTTATATTAAATTATTTCGCATAACATTAAACTAAGTTAACAACTCTACACAACAACAAGAACACCAACCAATATAGAAAAACCAAACAAATCGCATTCGGATAATACAAAAAAACAAAAAACAGTTGGCAATAGCGGAATTATTGCAAATGCTTTGTTAAATATTTTTTGAAAAATAAACATTGAATCGAAAGAAAAGAAAAGGGGTCTTTATCCATATTGGGTGTCATAATAGTTATTACATGGCTATGTTAAATACAGAAATACTGGATGGAGGTACATTTACAAGTCACTAGCCACTAAACTTAACTATTTGATAAATGCATCTTAATCCAAGCATGTGTAGTCCCCAGCAATTGCGCATCCGAATTAGACACCATCCTAGGCAATTGCGGAATTCTTGCGCCCGCCGCCGATGATGAAACCGTTCGCCTTGATTGGACACCCATTCCCTCGCAATTAGTCTTCCATTCACCGGCTGGAAGCGGTTCACTGATTTGTTTAATGGCGCTGCGGTGTATATATAGATGCATGCCCATCGCCTGATCGGATAGGCGGACCCGTGCCAAGTCAGGCGACCCGTCGCTTCCTATTTGTTTGCGCCTCAATTTGCGGCAATTGAAGATGAGCGATGAATCCGAGCCTGAGACAGCAACCGCCACCAAGTCGTGTGCCTCACCAGCCTCCGGACTCAATTGTATTGATTCGCCACCAGTTGCCGCCAATTTATTCTGATCGTCGCTAGTGCGCATTTAGCGCACATCTCTCCCTCAGAGACTCAGACTCGATCCTCGACAGAGCAGGCCTAGAGTTCTATTCCGGCACCGTCTCAATTTATATAATCAGTCGTCCGGATGAAAGCCCCTCGAGCGGACCACTTGTGTTGTACTTAGAGCCGTGTATATATTTTTGTAAGAAATGGACAAAATGCCAGAGGAGGACGAGGTATCCCCTGTTTCGACGGCTCCTAGCACGCCCACATCTCCGCTCGAGTTCAAGATGCTGCCGCTTTTTATGGATTTTGAGGAATTTGTAAGTTTATCCATAAAGTCTCTACTTCAAAGAATAGCTTTACAGATCCACAAAAGCGTTTACAAACTTGTTTCTTAATTTATTTTGACGGTAAATTATTTATAAAAATAAAAAAATTGCAATTATTCATTTCATGTTTTCAATATGCATTTTTATAAGTTTTTTTCCTTCAGATATATATTTTATATATTTATATATCTGTATTACTGATCCCTTCGCCAAAAATCTTTTCCAGAATATTTGCCAGCCAGCTCCTTTTTCGTACGATGACAAGGCTATGTTGGAGTTGGAGAGGTGTGACTACACGCAGAGGATCACCTATCAGATGGCCAGGGCTGGGAAAACTACTCGTAGGGTGCGGGTGTATTCCGATGGCATCTACGATCTGTTCCACCAGGGTCACGCCCGCCAGCTGATGCAGGCCAAGAACATATTTCCCAACGTATACCTTATAGTGGGCGTGTGCAATGACGAACTGACCCTCAGGATGAAGGGACGCACCGTGATGAACGGATTCGAGCGGTACGAAGCGGTGCGCCACTGTCGTTATGTGGATGAGGTAAGTGGTCGGGAAGTATAAAGGAAAACCAATCTTTCGATAAAAGTATATTACAATTTTAAATATTTATTGATAATTAGCTAATTATTTGGACCTTCAAATTTTTGAATACAGATAGTCCCAAATGCTCCCTGGTCGTTGAATGAAGAATTTCTGAATGAGCACAAAATAGATTTTGTGGCGCACGACGACATTCCCTATGGAGCTGGTGGAGTCAATGACATATATGCTCCTCTCAAGGCGCGGGGCATGTTTGTGGTAACGGAGCGCACGGAGGGCGTGTCCACCTCAGACATTGTGGCCAGGATCGTCAAGGATTACGATGTATATGTGCGCAGAAACTTGGCAAGAGGTTACTCCGCCAAGGAGCTCAACGTGTCCTTCCTGTCCGAGAAGAAATTTCGGCTGCAGAACAAGATGGATGAGTTGAAGACTCGGGGAAAGCGCGAGCTCACAAAAGTGAAGGTGGACATCATTACCAAATGGGAGGAGAAGTCGCGCGAGTTTATCGATGCTTTCCTGCTGCTTTTCGGCAGGGAGCGGCTCAACAACTTGTGGAACGAGTCCAAGGGTAGGATCATACAGGCCCTCAGTCCGCCGGGCAGTCCAAATGGCTCCATCAACGGTGACGATCCAGATGCAATAGAAGGCGGGGAGTCCGAGGACGAGTACATGGAGCTGCCGCCAGAATACGCGGCAGGTAATGTGGTTTCCGGAAAACAAAGGACCACCCAGAACCGCCGTGGGCAGGTAAACCCTTCTCTGAACGCCTTCGACGAGGTGGAAGCAGAAGATGAGGATCTGCCGTATACACGACGCAGCGATTGACGACGTATTTGGCTTGCCTTTAACCTTTCCTCCTTCTATCCCTTCTAATGTAAATTAATTTGTTTTTAATTCGTTGAAACAGCGCAATAATGGCACTTAATTTTTACCCTTCCATTGGGGGTTACAAAAAAAAAAAACAACGATATAAGCGAAAAAGAATCAGGGGTTACTTGAATGTCATTTTACACACATTTACCGATTTTAACTACGTTCAGAACTATTCCAGCTAACTTTTCATTTGTTATTGTAACAACGATAGAAACAGTTTAAATTTATATTTTGCTTGCTGCCTTTATTGGATTAATTAATTATGCATATGTGTAATGTGAATATAAGTTGTGTTAAATTATAGATTAGCTGAATGATTTTGCAAATCTTCTACAATGAAAAAACAATAGTATTTTTGTTATTTGAAATAACGTTGAAATATTCTCATCAACCAAAAAATACAATAAATCTTGTAAACTTGATAAGTGATCCACTACTCCTTCATGGAGCTCTGTTCATGCCCATGGCGAACAAGGGAACCATTTTTTTGCCCTTGGTTTTTTTCTGCTTCTTGGATTCCGCAGGTACAGCTCCATTGGCTTTTCCTGCTTCTACCTTTTGTTTTTTCTGATCCAATGCTCCCACCAAAAGTTCACCTAGACCCCAGTGGCCCAAAGATCGTTGCTCAAAATCTTCATCACTGGTTTTAGAGGTCAATACAGACGGAGGTGGTGGTGGAGCCGAGCGTCCCCAGGCGCCCGCCTGGAAATCCAATGATGCAGCAGTACTGCCAGGAGACCCACTTCCAATAGTGGGCCACAACTCCTGCTTGGGACTGGCACTGGCCAGAGTGACACTAGAGTAGCGTGGGCCACTGTTCTGGTGGGTAATGGTCATGGGCACAGATCCACTGGGTGTGGGCAAAGTCTCTTCAAAGCCGAACTTTAGAGAGGATTTTAGACTTCATTAATTAGAAACATATAGTAACAAGGAAAACTCACAGTGGGAAATTCATGAGATGAACTTAGGTTGAGGTTAGCTGCACTAGCAATCAGTTTGCCCATCTGGCGGTCATTGATCTCGTTGATGTGTTGCTCTCTTTTGCGCTCCTCGACAGCCCGACGCTGACGCTCCTTCTTACGGTGAAGTATATCCTCTACAGAAATAATGTATTACTTAGTTAATTAGCTAAATTATCTAATGTGGACTCACCTTTAAAAAGCTTGAGTATTCCTCCAGAGACAATTGGCGGTTGAAGTTCGACTTCCACAACCGAAAACTGACAAGTCAAAGGCAAATGACCAAGACAGGTGAACTTGCGACGATGCTCTTCGTCCATGGAGTGCTGCTCCATCTGAACAATCTGTGCTTCAATCAGTAGTGGTCCTAAATCCAAGGTTCCATAGCACGCTTGCAGCATCTTCACATTCAGAGGATGCAAGTAGATGTTTTGTCCGTCATTGGACTGGTAGAAATAATAGTACTTATGGTGGTTGTTTGAGGAGCAGCTCAGGCTGCTGGATGCCTCTCCCGATGAAATGGAGGCATCGTCTGGCTTCTCAATATCATTCTTGATTTCATCCTCTAGGCAAAGTACAGTTGGTTGTTCCTCCTCCTCTCTGGGATCGGGTTGTTCGAGTCCTAGCTTTTCACGACGCTCCTGAAGCATCACAAGTGCCTGCTGGATAAAGACATCCTCCGGACAGGAGTCATCCGATTCGGCTAGCAGTTCGCCACGTTCCCTCTCGATGATGGCTCCCACGTCAGACCGCTTGGCTATGAGAAACTTGGAATATCGTTTAGCCTCTTCTAAAGCAGTTACGAATGGGAAACGTTCAATGGTTTCTCCTAATCCGGAAGCATGCTTTTCGATGTACATTGAGCCCTTGCGACGGCGCATCAACTGGAACGTAATCCTCTCGCCCACTTGCAAATCCCGCCGCTGCTCGATGGTGCAGCTTTTCAGATCTCCCGCGTGAATAGCATCATAGCAGATAGGACACTTGCGCCAAGTCTTGTCGCTCAGAGAGAGGTAGTGCAACAGGCAGGGCCAACAGTAGGCGTGACCGCATCTAGTGAGCTTGGCAGCCACCGGGGGATACAAGCAAATGGGACACTGTAATTCCTCCGTGGTCTGGATATTGATCTGCTCAATGTAGCTCCAATCGATTAGAGCATCCGGCGAACCATTCACCTGGGCCTTAGCCCCCGATCGAATGACGAATTGGAAGTTGGCCTGCAGGAACTGCTCTTTGTTGTATCGTTGCTTCCTGATTCCCAGGCCGTGGTGCTGCTGGTGCTGATGGTGATGGCCTCGCTGCAGTTCCCTCGGCACGCAGTGGAAGTTGAGCAGATGGTTCAGGTTCTGTTTCTTACTTCCCTGTGCGTACACAGAATTAAGTTCATGTTCAAATTCACCGCTACGAGGGTAGCCAGCGCCAGGGTAGTCTAGTCGGGCGCTGCCTGAAGTCCCGCCTTCGCCGCGGGATGCAGGGAAATCATATGCCCCGCCGCCCCCGCGGGCTCTTGGCCGCTTGTCCACATTTGGACGTAGCTTGGGAGGCTGCTGTGGCTGTTGTTGCTGCTGCTGCCTGGCACTGCGCTGCTGCTGCTGCTGATCGTTACGTGGGGTGGGAAGCTGCTCCCGGCGGCGGCTGTTCCGCTGTTTGTTGCTATTGGCATGTACTTCTGCAAGGGGAAAGTAGAATGAGTAAAATAAGAAAACTGGAGGAAGTATTGGAGGTGTACACCGATCGTTCCCATTAACTGCAGATCCCTAGACTTCCAAATGGTTAAAATTTACGTTAATTTTGAACACAATTGTTTTTTTCAAGCCAAAAAATGTGTAAATCAAGGATTCTTAACTTGGATAATTCTTAGTAGTAAAAGTATTGACAAAATAAATTGTTTTAATGTAATTCGATCCAAGACCTTTAATTAAAATGAAATTGAATATGCGGTCAATTCATAAAAAATAAGTAGGTTAAAAAAATTCAGATAACTACACCTCAGTTGTATGATGTACAAATGAGTGGATACTGTAAACCTTTTTTAACAAGTTAACCATTTGTAGATCTGGATAAAAGACTGGGCAAACAGTATAATTGCAGTACATTTAGATGACCCACCACTGGACTTCCTTTGCGATTCACCAGACGAGGATTTGCCATGATGAGAGGATTGAGGCTGCTTCTTGCTGCTGCTGTTGTTGCTGTCCATCGCTGTTGTTATTGTGGGCGCAGTTGGGGTAATGGGGAGTACTAATAGTATAGGTGCTGGGCAGCTGCCAATAGGCAGCTAATTGCGTCTTGGCCTGGTCTCCACACGGAGTGCGTTGAGCAGAGTATTCTCGTTGCGGATTCATGTTTACTGAGCCATGATTATCCAACGGGTACGACTAGAAATAGTACTTGCGTAATATTTCCAAAAATTCTATGCGGCTTTCGCTAGAAAATGCAGGTAACTCAAGGCGAGGCGAAAGTACTAAATAAGTACTTTTGACTTGTGGATCGTTTATACTTCTTCACTTTTCTAGCACTAATTTTGTTGTTGTTGTGTTACTCTATGCGTCGGTAGTAGTAATATTAGTATTAGTAGCGGTGCTTTCGTATTGGTGTCTGAAAAGGTGTGACGTCTGCGCTGACTGCTTTTCTCGGGGTCTTAAACTGGCTCTTTCCGACAATTTCCACTTGCCAATTGCACTCACGCTGCCGGTACTTGGTATCCGCTATTGGGGGGTTTCGATTTGACGTCTCGAAATTAATAAAATTTGATAGAAAAACCAAATATCCTTTGGTCAGGGAGAAAAAGCATCCGCGATGCCCTATGCAAAATGGCTGACTGTTAGTGTTGAAAGGTGGAAAGCAGAGAGCTAGAGGAGTACTTTCAGGAGGTCGTGAGGCGAGGGTAATTGCAACTATCGCATGGGCAATTGTTTTGAAAATGAATACAAGCAATTTTGATAGAAAAACCTATGATATAGCGGTGTAGCAAGGTTTCATACACTAAAGAAAATATTAAATAAAGCTTCTTGAATAGTACATATTATAAATTTCGGAAACTAAAGTTTATTTTTATTTGCTATTAAGCGATAGTTTCATCTCTGAAATCTAATGTTGAACAGTACATTATTGTTATTCCACCTCTATAAGAAGAAACAGCTGATTTTGTTATCTTGGCCGCACTTTGATCAGCCTTTGAATAAAATATGTTAAAGTAATAACCCCATCAACATGGATTTTCGAAATGCCCGTGCCCGGCAGCCGGAGATCGTTCGATCCGTTCAGAAAGATGCACGGTACACCAACGAGCTGGCCGAGGATTTCTCTGACGTTCTGCGGCTCACCGGTCCAAGGAACTGGATAAAGTACAACCAGATGTGCAGGCTGCTGGCGGAACTCAGCTACCACGGATTTGCATCGGCCAACAGCCTCCAGACACTCGGCGAGGAGTATACGGGGATCATACAAGTTGATGGCAACTACAAGCAGATTCCGAGTAGATTGGTGAGCATAGAAATATCATAAATATACATGTATCATAAATAAAGCCAAGATTTAAACTTGCTTCTAGCTGCAACTCATATCTATTGTCCTAGAGTTTGGTGGCGACTCCTTGTTCCAGCACCTGCTGCAAAAATTGGATATCTACGTGGAAAACCACGAGGAAATCCGCCCCGAGGCCAAACCGCAGCTTAAAAAGGTTATCCAACGGTTAAGGCATTCGCCCAGCTATGTAAAAGCCCTGCACAAGTCGCTCTTCTATTTGGAAGCCAGCAAGTATCAGCTGTCCAAGCGCACCACACGCATTAACTACGTGCTCATCCGCCATTGGCTACAGCCGGAATTCTCGCTGTACGGCTACAAGATTCTGGGAGTGATCACATTTCTCCAGGTCAGCGTTTCGTTAGCTATTAGTGGCTGGGACGCCTGGCGAGAGCACAAGCGCCGACAGTTGGAAGAGATCAAGCAGGTCGGAAAAAAATTCCTGCAACGAGGATCGAGTGTAAAGGGCGAAGATCCGGATGCTCCACAATGCATCCTTTGTCTGGAGCCACGTTTCAATAGCAGTCTGACTCCTTGCGGGCACATCTTCTGCTGGAGCTGCCTACTCGAGTGGCTGGAGGAGCGAGATGAGTGCCCCTTATGCCGGGAGTCACTAAAAAAGTCACAAGTGATACCACTTCAAAACTATGCCTAAGATTGGATTAAGACTTGCCACTGATTTTTATATCCTTTTTATATCTATTATGGAGAGTATTTTATAAAGTAAATATATATAACTAAAAAATAATATTAATTGGCAAGGGATTTTTATTTTAATTCGTTTATTTTGGTATATTTGTAGCTACACTTAATGTAAATATGGATCGTAAGATTATGCAAATAATTTAGTAGTTTTATAACAATGTCAACAAATTTTTGTTGTTGTGGTTTTGTAATGCTACAAAATAATGTTTTTAAATTTAAATCAAATAAAAAGGAGTTTCTTAAAATAATAAAATTAATCTGCGGCGTTGCCAGGACTTTCGAAAACACGCTCCACATTGAGCCATTGGCAAATCATTCTCCGAAAAAAATTGTTGAATAAAATATAATAATATATATGTTTTTTAAAATTTATTCAAACAAGTCTATGTACATTCAAAGTGAAAAAACTTAGAAGCTTGGAACTTCTCTAAACTGTCCATGCCTTATCTGCTGCATATGTTTGGTGTTAGTCTTAATATTACTTATTTACAATAAACACTACTAGCTATGGTCAAACAGTCGAGGATTGATAGCCCTTACAATATCCAGGAAAACGGTGCGATTGAATATCTGCTTCCTGCGGCACGATTCGAATGCGGATAGTGCCTCAGCAGGGGATTCGAAAGCCACACGGGTGTCCCCCGTTGGTTGCCCTTCATCATTGAAGCGCCGTATGACGTCATCCGGACTTAGCTTGTAGTCGCTAAAGAAACGCAGGATATCCTTTAGCTCCGCCTTGTACGGAACATTTCGCATGGCTACCACGCATCCCGGGCGATTGAACTTGTCCGGGATTAGGGAAGTGGTAACGGGCGCTGGTGAGGTTTGTTTGCTTTGGCTCTGATTGCTGGGCGAGAGGGAGCTGCTGCTCAGGGCGGGATCCGGTCGTGCAAATGGATTGAAGTGCTGCTTGACGGGGGCGTTGGAGCTCCCATTGCTGTTCTCCTCCTTTTCCAGGGACTGCTGTCGCTCCTGCTTTTTTGGTGGCTGATCCTGCGGAGAATCATTGCGACTACTGATGTCATCGAAGCGACTAGGCTTGCGACGCCGAGATTGCTGTGGTTCCTGACCTCCATCAGACCTTCCACTGCCTCCATTTCCACTTCCGCCATCACTCACATTTCCAGTTTCTACTTTTCGTGGACCATTTCCTCCTGGCAGATAATCCATGAACGGTTTATTCATTTTATCAGCAATCTCTTGGGGTGTGATTGCAACCACTCGCAGTCCCCTTCCTCTAAAGCGGCGATTGTGGAACTCCCTAATGGCCTGCTTGCAACTGGCAGGATCACAGAACTCCACAATAAATTCTCCAGAGCTCTGGTTACGATCATTAAAAAGCTGCTCGATGTGCTCGATACGTAGGTTCTCAAGGGAGAAGAGTTCACCCAGATCATTGACCCTGGTGGCATACTCGCAGTTGTGGACACGCACGAAGACATCCTCTTGTCGGGGACGCTGGAAACCACCTCCGCCCCCATTATCGATGGGAAAGTTGGGTCCATTGCCATTGGGATTCCCGTTCATGTTGAAATTGTTATTCATGTTGAACGGGAAGTTGTGGCCTCCGTTTTGTTGTTGATGTGGCATATTAAAGGGCATATTGCCACCATTAACAAAGGGTGGGATCATGTTATGGTTCATGTTGGGATTCATATTCATATTGTGATTTATATTTGAGCCCATATTCATCTGCTGCTGCTGCTGCTGCTGTTGGTGTTGCTGCTGCTGCTCCTCGGCCTGACGCCTTCTGGGATCGGCGGCGAACCTGCTGGCCTGGTTGTTTTCCTGCTCCTGTTGCTGCAGCTTCTGCCTTCTTTGTTGATCCTTCAAAAGCTCATCCCTCTGATCAGCTTCCTCCTTGAGCAGCTGCTCATTGGCTCTACGCTGTTTCTCCTTGGCATTCTGCATTTCCGCCTGATTGCTGGGACTTACCCTTAGCTGGCGAAATCCTATATAGTGCTTGCTGGTATCCTGCAGAGCGGACTCTGCCTCCGACTCCCTGGCAAACAGGACAAAGGCCACACTCTCGCGGCGATTATTGGGACTGCGGCTCAAAAGGATGTCCACAACGGTGTAGCTGGCGGAGAACATCTTCATGATTTCCTGCTCGGTGACATGCTGCGACAGATCCTCTACACGAAGAACATTAGTAACGGGTATGGGCATGGGCTTGGGCATGCCCCCTCCACCACCTCCTCCTCCACCCCGTTCGCTCCTATCTCCACCATTGTGGTTATGATTTCTGCCCCCCTCGTTTTGTTGACGATTAGCAAGCTCCTCCGCCCGCTCGAATTCTTCATCGCCGACAGGTACAATCTGGATCAATTGATCCTTTAACATTGTATTGTTCCGCTGCACTGCTTTCTGGGCACTAGACACTCGGGAGAACTCCACGTAGGCCACTCCCGTGCGACTGCCATTTGAGGTCATGATCTTGATGCCATTGTGCGGAATGTACAAGCCCTGGAAGTACTTGCGGATGTCGCTGTACGAGGTACTCTGCAACATGCCACTTATCCGAATGTAGCAGGTGTCTGCTATGGCCACAGGAGTGTTGCCTCCTCCCGGAGAACTGGACATGGATGGCGATAATTTGGCCGGAGTCTGCTGCTGCTGGAGCAACATCTGCTGCTGCTGGAAGAGCTGCGGGTACATCTGGGCATAGGGATTCACGCTGGCAAAGGCAATGGGCTCGCCTTCGACCTTCGCTGGCTGCACCTGAACTGGACTACCGCTGACCACTTGCTGTAGAGCGGCCAGCAGCTGGGCATTGGGTGCACTCGGAGCGAGATTATAGTTGTTGGTCACGTTGTTGGTGGTGCTACTGGTGGTGTAGCTCTGGGGTGAAGACAAAACCGTTGGCATATTCAGGCTCAAACCAACGTTGAGACCCAGTCCCATACCTGGCAGCTGATTTTGAGATGGCTGAGCCCAGGGAGATGGTGGCGCACCTCCACTGGAAACCATCTTCAGCTCTCTTTCCTGGCTATTATTAAACCGGTCGGAGCGACGTTTGCGACCTCGTTCCCGTTCCCGCTCCCTCTCACGCTCCCTGTCGCTATCGTCGGAACTGGAGGAACGACTGCGACTGCGGCGACCTGTGACCTCGGAGAGTGTGATCCCCGCCTGCTGCTGGTAGGCCAGAAAAGAGGGCACACCACCTGAAGTGGCGACCTTGGCCTGGCTCAGGAAGCTGCCTAAGCCCCCGATAATCGGCGGCATGGGAGTAGCTGGGCCTGTCTTGGAGGCCGCCATATGGGTAACAACTGGCATTGGTACCGGTACGGCTATTGGCGCTGGAGCGGAAGCTCCTTTCCTTGCTGTCTCAATGACCTTCTGCATCTCGGCCCGCGAGGAGAGCAGCAGGCGTACCTGGATCTCCATCAGCTTCTCGCGATCCTTCAACATGGCGCAACGGGCATCTTCGTCGGTGCTATTTATGAGTGTCAAGAAGGGGAGAAAAAAAAAACAAAGGCAAAAAATCAGGGGATATACTCAATAGGGAATTATTCCAAGCACTTTTGTGGGAACACGGTAGGATCCATTTTCCCCCATTTGTCATTAGACAGCATATTTTATGCAGTCAAAATAATAGCACCATGTGTCATTCCATAACCTAATTTCCAAAAGAACCGATATACAATTCAGTCAGAAATATCCAGGTTTAGTTTCAGTAATAATGAGTTTGGCTTATCTGAAAACCAATTTATATCCGTACATCGGACTTGCCTAACGATAAATGTGTTTAAGTCTAACTAAATTGGATTGAAAGGAAACACTATTACCGAAGTTACTTTTAAATAAAACACTGCTCCAAAAAAAATGCTAAAATACTATTTGACATTTTTATAGCTTCAGGATTACTGTTTCGATGCCGATTTCTTATTTGATGTTACGATTTGGATAGGATTACCGAAAATACTCTTCGGGTACTGATAGTTTGCCGTACTTACTACTAATTTTTTCCCAACTTTTTTTTTTGGCTTTGGGGCGAGATTATACTGACTTAGTCGTAGAATAAATAGTTTTTTCTATATATATATCCGCATCATATGATACATTTCCACGATATTACCTAAATAAACGCCGTTTCGGCTCTCACTTTCACATTTAATGTGAACTGGGATTAGGCTTAAATGTATTATTTTCTAATTTGTTTTTTAACTTTTGGTTAAACAATAATATTTTCTTTAAATTAATTTTTGTAATATTTCCTTTAAAAAACTGTTAAAATTTAAATAGGTCTAAAAGAAATTTCTCGATATTGAAAACCAGCACAGGTGTGATATTAGTAGAATTGAATACCTGAAAGGACGCAATGTTAGGGCTGATATTACCTTTTGTCTTCTCCACAAAACCATATCCAAACCAACTTGCATTGGCTTAAAGATTGCATTGTTTTTTCTTAGTGCTATTATTTTGACCGCAGCTGTGGATACATGCTTGGAAAGAACCCGTCAGCGACTCAGGAGAGGATCAGGCCCCGACCCAGGTCTAGACCAGCTGGATCTCCGAAATTGCTATAGGTTTACATATAGATCAGATTGTGGCTAACTACCTGAAAGCGATGAAAGCGTCGCCCATCTCGCCGCCGATTATGTGGACACCGCCCTCGGGAATCGCTAGGCCCGAGAAGAAGTTTCGAATGTCACGAGCATTTGCCGTCCACGGCAGATTTTGTAACCGAATAATCACACTCATCTTGATCAATCAATTGATTTGATTAGCTATTTATTTCTTTTTTTGTACAGACAGAGAGTTTACTGTCTGGCTTGCCGAATTTTCTCACTGGCGCTGCGCTTCCTCGGACTGATCGCAGATTCTTCAGTTGGACATCAGATGTCCATCGCCCTGGATACAGATGATATGGTTGTCCGTGAGTTCTTAGATCTGTAACGATAATCGCAGACTTATGGAAAATTTGCCAACAAAAACGAATGTCTTAAATTAATTAAAGATCAGGAATGAATCGTATGTTTTGAGGTATAGTTTTAAAACAAGTGATACATAAAACCATGAAAAAAGATATTATATTTGGCCATCGCAAACACACTTTCGTAGCCATGCCTTCGTTAATTCGAAGTCTGTTAAAACTTCAAATCAAACTTAGGGTTCCTTATAAATTAAACTTTTTTTCGAAATAAGAATTTAAGTTTTGCAAGTATTTTAGTTTTACGTTACCAAACATATGTCATCGTTTATTATTTTTCTTAACAGCTAATATCAATTCGTGCTCCTTGGATGTCTAACGTTAGGCCATCGATACATGCCTCCATTTTCAACAAATCAGTATGAGACCCACATCTCACTACTATTTTCACACTGTTTCCAGAAACCAACGATTTGATATCCTTACATACTAACGTCTTTAACCAGTTTATCATTCATCTTCACACGCTATGTTTCAATTCTGTATTTCCGATATAAACTATTTGTTAAGCCCGTTTCCTTGGGATTTCCCACAAGCTGCGCTCTGCTCCTGATTTTATCTCGAGTTGATCGCTCGATTGCACACACATTAGGCACTACACTTCATGGATTCGCATGGCAGTTTCTCATGACAATTTTTGGGTCTAGGCAAGTCTAGTGTCTGTTTCGGTATTGCGTAAGGGGACCAGTTTGCAGCCAGTGGAGAGCTCTCCTTGGCTCTTAATCAAAATTAAGGTGTAAATGAGGTATCACTTACCCGGAAAGCTGGTAACCTTCGCACATGATCTTACCCAAGACAAAGAGGCATTAAGGAGCATAGCTTATCCCTACTAAAGGTGTAGCTAGCAGCCACCCACTGGTGTTCCCACAGTTACACATGCACTATGATCATTAGTCCGCTTCGATTTCCTCATTAGTCGCACTCAATTAAGTGCCGACGAGGCGACTCTGTGTCCACTGGAGGATGAGGGATCGACGGATCGGGACTGCGGGAGGATCGACAACTGCTTTCCCAAAACAGAAGTAGCTGGAGAAAACCCGTTGATCGTTTTGGACGTAATGGGAAAGCGATTATGCAGCTTTAATTCAAACGGAGCTGCTACTTTTGTGCTTTGAGCTAATGCGATTGGTTTGCTGTCGGTTTGTTTGTGTCTCGGTGTCAAAGACATTAGATATCCAGAGCCGTGGAGCTACAGGAAACCCAAACCGAAACTCCTTCCGCCTGGCTATATAAAAAGCATTGTTGGCATCTCGGACCGGCAGTAAGAAAACCGAATTGACCGCGTTACCGTCTCCGCCGCAGTCGGACGTCATCGATCCTCAACGCAATTATCGCCATCATCACGTCATCGCTAAACGATCGTATCAATTGATTGATCGATCGCATGTGCGGAGGAATAAAGCAATGAAAAACTCGACAGTGAGTGATCGATATGCCTAGGATTACCCTTAAAAGTGTGCCATGAACTGTGACCTAAGCTTGATCCTGCAGTGTTTTACCATTTCGAGGTTATCCATTGCCCAACTTGTGGGTCAAGCAATCGTATCTGGTTTCTAAAAACATATATTCAATTTTCAAGAGCAACTTACAGTTGGACTTCTTATCGGATCTTTACTTCAACTAAACGATCATCAGCATTTACTTATCCATGATTAATGAATTGTATTTGTAATTTCATCCAGTATAAATAGGGCTCTTAATCTTTATAAACACTGATTGGTTTATGTATAGAGATTCCAAACTACTCTTGTATTACATAGATAAACGCAAGTTTGACATATACACCACCACTGCAATACAAAATTTAGATCTGGATTATTTCCTTGGATTAATTCTTTTCGTTTAAATACAAAATAAAATTACGAATCGCTTGATAACCTTACCAACATCAAGAGCGAATCAATTAAACAAATATAAAATATGAAATCATTTCATTAAATTTTTCGCACAATAAGTCTTTAAATAATGCTGTAATTATTTAAATAAATTTACCCAACCAACAAACTGTAAAATAAAACCCAAAAGCCATTAATAGGGATGTAAATTATGTAAAGTAATTACCTATCCCATTAGCAAAAAAAAAAAAACTATAATAGACCGTAAAGGACGTTTTTAAGATTGATTTCTTAATTTTTGGAAGACTTAGGGCCACGATTTATAATACATAACTTCGAGATATATAATCAATAACTACTCTGGACTTAAAGAAACTTTCAGTTCGTAAAATTTAAGGTCAAATAATTCAAGAAAGTATACTTATTTATCAAAAACAATATATAGAAAAAAAAAGAATTTCCTACTTATAGAAAGATTATATTGAGTTATGAATTTAGGGAATTACTCAGGGGCCTTACTAACCCATAAATTGATGCGGAAACCATAAAACGAAGTAAAAAAAAAACAAAGATAATAAAAAGATGAAAATTCCAGATTACCCGCATTTATATTATGGCCGCCTTGGGCCTGCTGCTGCTGGTGGGAGTGCACGGGACAACGATAATCAGCATCAAGTACCCGGAAAAGCCTGCCGAAGTGATCGTGGAGCCGCAGCCGGCCAAGCGAGATCTCAGCCTGAGCTACGCTGCCACCAACATCGACTCCAAGGAGGGGACCCGCGTGAAGACCATCACGGTGATCAAGAATGTGGGCGGCATTTCTGGGCCTGAAGAAGCTGCGGCGTTGGGAGCGCCCGCCGGCAAACACAGGCAGCAGCCGAAGCTCGTCATCGATCCAACTCTGCACAAGAGCGAGGAGTGGGCGACTGCATTCCGGGATAACTTTGACTCATACGGGGCTCTGCCCGATGTGCCCGACATAGATGACCTATTCGAGTTTGTTAATCGGAAGAAGCCAGAGGGGGAGAAGAAACAGAAGGCGGCGCCCAGCCAGGAGGAAAATGTGGCAAAGGAGATAGAAAAGCCGGCGGAGGAGACCACAACCAAGAAGCCAGCTGCCAGTGAGCAGAGCGAGGGAGGGATTAGCCCCAGTAGCAACATCGATAGCGACGAGGCTGTGGTCGAGAAGATCAAGGGCGATGCCGAGCTGTTGCCGCACATCAAGCAGGCCAATATACTGCGCCTCCAGGCGGCACAGGCCCGCTCCGGTATCCGCACCAAGGAGTCCCTGATCGCGGTTAACTACTCCACGCCCATGCACCAGGTGAGCCAGTACTTCGACAACTATGTCCAGGCGATGCCCAATGGCTACGATTACTCCAAGCCCTGCGGCGTACCACCGGGCGGCAGTATCCAGGTGACCACGCCTTCGGGCCGTACCTACGACATCCCGCAGAGCAACAGCAGTGGCACTGGCGGAGGCAATCATCCGTACCTGGCTCCAGCGCTCACGAAGAAGACGCAGATTCCGCCGATAACGGTGCAACCTCCGGTTCAGCAGCAGGGGCCTCCCAATTACTCCTCCGTGAACTCTATAGTGCCGCCCATTGTGAAACAGCAGCCGCAGGGCAATGTGAATCCTCCGCTGCAGCAGCAGCCCCAGCCACAGCAACCTCAGATAGTGACTCCTCCGAACGGAGGTATCCTGCCGCCTCTAGGATCGGGCGGAATCTCCACCAGCCAGCGTCCCTATGTGGCGCCCAGGTTGCGCAACAACGGCCTGGGCATCAGTCGGGCCCCCAGCAGCACTCCGGGACCGATTCCCGGACAACCCGGCCTCGTGGCCAATTCCCAGCAGCAACCGAACTTCCGCACCGGCATTTTTGGCGGCGGCCCAAATCGTCCCAACACGCTGCGATCGCGTGGCCTAAAGTACTGAGAACTTAAAACTAGACATGCGGTCAAAATAATAGTTCTCAGAGGATGATCGTAATCCAAATTGTTGATCGAAATAAGCATTACTGTGTCATTTTAAAATAACAGAATTTAAAATATATAACAAAAGTCTGTAATCACTTAATGGCATTGTCAAAGAACAATTCATAATTTAGGAATAAAATATTTTAAAGATCAAAAAAATGTATATCTCTTATAATAATAATATGATATGATATAATTTTGGATCAAATTGTTTATAAGACTATTTAGTAGTAAACAACACTAAGAAAAGAAATGAAGATATTGTCATGACAGCATACAATTAAGCTGTTCTTTTTATCCCCTAAATTGTGTTACCATGGTTGCTAGCGTGGCTTTCAGACGGATACATATTTTATTATTTAGGAAAAATCATTAAATTTAAATTAAATAAATATACATATAGTAATATAATATTGGCCAGTTGTTTGCAACGCAGTTATAAAGAATCTATAGAGATTATTTAGAGAATTAAAGCATCAGAAGAGGATTTGTAGACAGACTAGCTAGTTCTCAATTCTTAGGCTATCCTGTTAAAATGTTTCATATAGTCTATAATTCGGCTGAAATATACCGGCCGAATAAAAGGTATTTTTGTTGTATATAAATACATATTTTTCTTGGATTTAGATATATCAACTATCAATTTATTAGTTTGTATAAGAATTTGATTGATACTTGTCAGCTTACAAATTTAAAATTTACTACTACTTTTTTGCCCGGAGCTGTACACTTGGGTAAACCAACCGAAAAACTGTTGTTTCACAATTTCTTCGCGGGAATATTATTTCTACATAATATTCACTAATCTAGAAATGGAATCTAGAACAATTCTACTATCAGAAGCCATGCTAAACTGTACCTCATTGTTTTCATGAATAAAATTGAAAATCGTATCGAATTGAGCAAAGCAGAGCACAAAATGGGAACCAGCGAAGCGGTTGGCACTAATCGATACTAATTCACACACTTTTGACGATTTGTTTTAACTAAATTTCACTGTTTTTAGACGTTTTCTTTCTTTTATTTGCATTGCACGCTCCTCTCGCTTGTCGTTGTTGTTGTTGCTGCCTCGCAGTTGTTGCAGCATCTCCAGAAGAGGAAGCGAAACGAACGGCGAGGAGAGGCGGAGGGGGCGTCGCTGTTCTAGGTACGAATACTGAATTTATTCAATGAACTTTTACTCACCACGAAAACCATACAAAACGCAACTTATTCTGGACCACCAATGCACAAAGACAGATAGGTTCGTTTTGGCTCAAACTCTATATATTTATTTTGACAATTTCTGCAGTTGATCGGGCTGAAAATTATGATTTTCCTGGAGCAACACAAATTTAAATGTTGTGTTGTAATTTCTGCTCTTGTATTGGTGACAGTGACAAAAAACAACATGGCGGACCTGATTAGTGTGGCTGTGGCCCAGCAGCTGTAAAAAACCACAATTCGACGGCCACTGGGCACACTATGCCTAAAACTATAGGGGGATCCCTGAAACTATATTCAATTTGACCCTTTCTTTTGTCATCAAAAAATCTGTTTTACAATTTTGTAAGGTAAATTTATGGTAAGTAAAGCCATATTGATAACCGTTTTCGGCGAAGAATCTTTACCTGGTCCACTTTTATTTTTCCCGATACTTTGTACTTGGGTAAAACCACCAAAAGACGTATGTTTTACAATTTCTTAGCAAGAATATTTTATCGACCTAATATTCTTGTATTCATAAATGGATTATAATATATTATCAATATAAATGCACAAATTTAAAAATGTTAAGAAAAATGGACGTCGCTCAACCAGAAGATATGGTTGAGCCGGACACAATGTCAAAACATTAATAACATATCCTTTAAAAGGGGTCCTCATATTAACCGGATGCGTGTTTTTATACTCAAAAAAAGGGTATAAATATTTCGTGCACAAATAGATAAGAACTCAACGGACTTAATTATTAAACGTCATAATCTCAAGAACTATAAGATTGCAAAATAATAAATATCTTAAAACAAAAAAACACCCGACTCTTTTTTCTATATTATTTTTAAAACGAAAAATCTAGGAAGTTTTTTCAGTCAAATGCAGTGTAGACTTCGACTTAAATTAAGTTTTTCAAAAATTATTTTAAATTTTTTTATGAGTGATTCTATTCACATACTCACTAGATACATACATTTTTTGAAAAATTGATCATTGCAATTCAATGTGCCAGTGGAAAACGACTATTGCTTGCGCCAACGAAAATGCAGTGCAGTGTGAACTTAAGTTGTATTTAATTTACGAACCCCAGACGAAAATACCAAGTGTTCACACCCCCGCACATACCGCAAAACATATGTTTTGGTATTTTTTGTGTATTGGCATGCATATTTCCGCGCTCAGTGTAGTTAGGTCACACACCGACACAAATCGTGCGTAATTTTCATTTATTTTGCTCCGCTTTCCTTCGCTGTTTTCACACCCACTATCGGCAAAAATAAATCCAGGAATTGGGCCCAAACATTGGCCAACACATTGTGTGCGTTCGCGGGCATAGCTAACCGATTTAGGCCGCTCTTTTGGCCCCGATAAAGGCGACGACGTCAGTAGGCGACGCGACTGGCGTCAGGTGAAAAAAGTCGAAAGAAAAACTAATAATTGAAAATTAAACGGGAACAGCGAAATTAAACGAAATTTGCAACTGTGAAAACGCTCGAAAGCGTGGAGAGTTGCATTTGAAAAAAGGTAATTAGCGTCTCAATTAAAATGGAATTATTGGGACTGTGCGTGTGTTTGTGTAAAAGTTGTTTTCCCTGAAATAGCAAGTTGTGAATTACCCGATTCGATGACGAAATTAGTGAGCGTGTTTAATGTATTTACGTGTGTGTTGTCTGTTTTTATTAACGATATACATGTATTTTTTGCATTGATAAGCAAGGTGTGAATGTGAGTGGGTGTGGAAGTGGGAGGGAAAACGATAAGATTCCAGTCTTCTTCCCTCTCCACTCTCCAAAAGGTCGTCTTCGCATATGTTATTTTCAATCCATATTTTTTGAGCTTGAAATTTAATTAACCCGCTGAAGCCCCACAAAAGTTTTTTACCACCTACTCCCTCCATGATTAGCAACTTCCCAGCCCCTTCCATTCATCGCAATATGGCTTTTACTCGTCTTTCGCCACTTTTGGAGACTCTTCGCGTGGAGACTTTTGCTTGGCCAATTTCTGTGTATCTCCGCCAGCAGCAACTTGTTGTTGCTTCTTCTTTGTGCAGCTGATTGTGTATCTTTTTGCGACCTCTTCTTCTTTTAAAAATTTACTTCTGGGTTTCAGTGTCGCTGAATTCGAACGCAAATTCAATCGTTTAACATTTAACGCTTTTGCGTTTTGGTTGGCCGAAAGCAGCTCACAAAATCGGGTTCAACAATACGAGTATTGTTAACTTTTGCACGAGTTCGTGACTCATTTGTTATCTCTGGACTGGAGTGATTTTCATTCGACTAATGGGAAACCCATGTCATATTCATGATATATTTTAAAATTTGGCCTATGGGCCTATTATTGTTCTTTAATTCAATTAATATAATATTTTAGTAAGTTTAATATTGTATTTCCTATATTAAATCTACCATATTTCGCTGAACATATATAAGAACTTTAGTTATTAAAAAACGTTTCTAACAAAACAAATTGAAAATAATTGAAACTTAAATAGCTTCTCATTTGTAGTTACACCCTTTTTGTTTTTGAGTCACATTACAGGTTGTTAGATATCCGATTAGAGTTTACCAATGGAAATTCTTCGTTAAACCACTCCCAAAATATTTCTTTGCCTTTCTATAGCAAAAATAAATTTAAGGATGCACTTGCATTGTAATTAAAGAAATTTTGATATGTTTCTTTGATCAGTTACATGACCCCATTAAGAATATAGAGTTTCGAATTAGTTCACGTGACTTTTTCGGTTTCAAGATAGACTGCTCGGCTAACAAGAAAGCTACTACCAAGGGTCTGGTCAGCTATGATGGTCGAGGAACTCAAGAAACGGAGTGTTGCCTCCAAGGAGAAAGAATTGAAGGTTGGCCACTGGTCGGAGAAGCTCCGTCTTTCGCTGTCTCTGCGCAGCTTCAAATTACCGATGCACTCATCCACTTCGTCCGAGGAATCCATTAGAATTTCCTAACAAAATGCTCCCCAAGGTCTCAATAACTATAGTTAAATAAAAGAGAGTATATACGTATTTTTCGCTTGTTTAAATTAACTTTATGTATATTACTTATGTACTTTATTTTTTTTGGAATCTTTTGTTTTACTCCAAGTCTTATCAGTGTCATATTCATGGGTTTTTTTTCATATTAACAATACACATTTGCAAAGTACATTCTTGTACAATTCTTATTTTTTTTAACGACTCGTTAAAATGCGTTATAAATTCGTTTCTACAAAAGCTTTTGATTTGTTTTCAACATACATTTTTATTAATACCCTCTGCTTCCTCGAACGCTAATCGGATTAATGGCCGAGTGTCCCAATAGTCCACTTGAACTTCCATATGTTTCCGTTTGCACACAACATTTAGTTCATTTTCTTTGTACCAGACCGATTACAATGCACTCTGGGTTATTTCTGTACGCCTAATTAACTTCGCTGCAGTCTTTATCTCCTCGAAAAGCTCCCCAAGCATTTTCAGAATATTTTAAAAGCGATTTCAGTTGAATAGACTCGCTCCCCGACCAGATGCACCTTATAAAACCATCACTGTCTGTAGATATATAAAAATGTACTTTACTCTGCTTGCTTAACACTTGTTTATTGATTGGTTGGCATTACCAGGCGGGTGAAATCGATATGGAGCAGTTGGAAGTGACCCTGAGACAAGGTGGAAGGTGTGGAGGTGGCCATAACTTTCCTTGGCAGCGCCAGAGTCCATTATTAATATTGGATTGCGTGATGATCTAATGCGCGCACCTCTGTCCCTCCGCTCCTAAATCCTACCACCTCTTTTTGCACCACCCACCGCCGACTCTTCTGTTTGTTTCTGTTTTTGTTTTTCCTGCCGCTCCACATTTTCTACATTGTTTCTTTGCTGACCCAATTCGTCCAAACATTGTTGCAGTGCTGTCGGAAATTTTGGAGCAACATATCACCGATTTAAATGTGTAAAAATATGTGAAGCTAACAAATGTTCTGAGAGATATTGTAATTGGGGTGATATTGTATAAGAAAACAAAACTGCATATCCCCAAACAAGTTATTTTCATATCGCAATCAAAGCCTATAATTGTATTTATTGAATAATCATTTTATTAACAACTATTTATGCATATTTTTAGCTATAACTTTTCATACACTATTATTCAACCTCTGCACATGACTGATTTACTTATTTCTGCGAACGTGTTGCTTTCAAATTATACAAGCGGGATATGAGATTGCAAGTATGCAACCCAAGTGTGATTAAAAAATCATGTTTATCCAGACACGGTTTTGCTTCTCTCTAAATACTCGTCATCAAAAAAAAAATGTATTAACTTTAAAAATTTAAACCATAAATGTGTTCAGTCTAAATCAGTTCTGACTATAATTCAGCTAGAAGGTCAACACAGCCATGCTGAAAACTGTTTTCGTGTCTCTGAGTAGAATGTCGCTTTCGGAGCAATGTTCGTGTGAAAGTCGAGACGAGTACGTAAACAGTTTGCCTGCCTTGCCTAGCTGTCTGGTCTGGGCATTTCAACTGGCCCTATCACAATTTCTGAACCCAACCCAGTTTCACCCACGCTAATCCGTCTTCCCCATTTTTGGATTCCATTGCAGTATGAGCACAACCGCCGCCAGTCTCATTGAGGCGGCTATTAATGCCAGCAGTGTCAACGCCACAGCTACGACTTTGGGATCGCTAGAGACCACAGGAAAGACGAACTTCGTGGTGCAGGTGAAGAACGCCCAGATGAGCACGCCGCTGGAACCGCTGCTCCACGTGGGCGATGGCATCTTCCTGCAGACAAAGACCGCCCAGGTTCTCGCCGGAGTTTGTGTTTGGGCTGCCTTGTTCATCACCTGTCAACAGGTAAGTTGTGTATTTGCATATACCTGACCCATTTACTAATGGAAACTGTCTTCTTTCACAGATCTACCAGCACCTGCGCTGGTACACGAATCCGCAGGAGCAGCGCTGGATCGTGCGCATCCTGTTCATCGTACCCATCTACGCCACCTACTCCTGGATCAGTCTGCTCTTCTTCAACTCGGACAATGTCTACATCTACTTCTTCACAGTGCGCGACTGCTACGAAGGTATGTCTACCTCGTTTGCGACTTAATGACCATCAACTAATAGTTAATCCCCTCCTTACCTAGCCTTTGTCATCTACAACTTCTTGTCGCTGTGCTATGAGTACCTGGGCGGTGAGGGCAATATAATGTCGGAGATTCGCGGCAAGCCCATCAAGACCTCGTGTTTGTATGGCACCTGTTGTCTGAAGGGCAAGACCTACACGATTGGCTTCCTGCGCTTCTGTAAACAGGCCACTCTGCAGTTCTGCCTGGTGAAACCGCTGGTGGCCTTCATAATCATCTTTTTGCAGGCCTTTGGCCACTACCACGATGGTGATTGGAGGTAATGGGTTTATCTTTAATTACCATAGTTATTGCATCTTATATAATGGCATACAAAATCGCAGATACGTTTGCTCGCTAGTGTGTGCTTTAAATTGTAGATATCGCGTAGAGCTTCTTACATCGACTTCTTTAAAATTCTCACTTATATCTCTATTTATCTCTATTGCAGTGCTGATGGCGGTTACATTTATATCACGATTATCTACAACATCTCCGTATCTCTCGCGTTATATGGCCTCTATCTGTTCTACTTTGCCACTCGTGATCTGCTAACTCCATTCGAGCCCGTCCTGAAGTTCTGCACCATCAAGTCGGTCATCTTCTTGTCCTTCTGGCAGGGCGTGGGATTGGCCATCCTGGAGAAGGCCAATGTTATCTCGCCCATCGTGGACAGTGCAGGCGCTGTCACCGTGGAACCTGGTACCGTGTCCGCCGGATACCAGAACTTCTTCATCTGCATCGAAATGCTGTTCGCCGCCATCGCGCTACGTTATGCATTCCCCTATCAGGTGAGTTCCGGAATGCCGAAGTGGGCCAAGATTTGACAAAGCTATTTACGATTTCTGGTGATTAGATAGTGGTGGAATAAGTGCTTTTCTTGGTTATTTTGGGTGTTTATTAGGTGAAGTTTATTTTCTAGTTGGGAGATATCTGAAAGTTATACATGTAATGATGAGTTGGCTAGAAAAACATAATACACCTCTTAATAATACCTTTGTACATTTTTTTTTAGGTCTACGCACGCAGCTGCATCAGCGATGGTCATGGACGATCTGTCACAATGCAGTCAATTTCCAGCAGTCTTAAGGTAAGTTTTTACCATCTTTTAAGTTCCCTTCGATCTAAGACTCCTTCTTCCCGCAGGAAACGATGAATCCCAAGGATATAATGACAGATGCTATACACAACTTCCATCCGCAGTACCAGCAGTACACTCAGTACAGCTCAGGTTGGTTTTTTAAATCCATTTTTTTAACTTTTTAGACCAAACTCTCTTTGTGTTCGTGTCTGTGGCATGTTTCATTCTTTTCGTGCCTGCTAAACTTATCTTATCTCTTGTGTTCTGTTGCTCTCATTTAATGCATTTCGATGCCTATTTCCATTCCATTATGGTTATGTTTTTCACATTTTTGTTTTTCTTTCTTGTTTTTCTTATCTTTTGCAGAAGTAACCTCGGCTCAGCGTTACGAAAAGCTCTAAATCAATA
This sequence comes from Drosophila rhopaloa, assembly GCF_018152115.1. NCBI lineage: Eukaryota > Metazoa > Arthropoda > Insecta > Diptera > Drosophilidae > Drosophila > Drosophila rhopaloa. Next base: position 13,183,608 of record NW_025335043.1, read on the forward strand.
TCAAAAGCAAAACTCTAGCGATGCTCGCTACTAAACACTAATTGTAATCACAATTCCACAATTCCAAGCGGGACGCGATCCGAAAACGAAGCAAATAAGTGTACTTATAGACTTAGCTTAAAACCCACAAGTATCCCCGGAAAAAACTCCAAACAAACCACACTTACTCACTTCACAATGCTGAAAGCTGAACAGAAATTGCCTTAGTCTGTCCTTTGTGTTTAGGGATTTTAGAGTCCCCCGTTCGCCGCGCGCCTCTGTCTGTACTTCTGTATTTCTTACGTTTACACTTTACACTTAAATTTAAGCATTTTTTAAACAACTTATTTAAATGTTAGATATGTACGAAACGAACTATAATATTGTACAATATTATGTATTTGTAAACAAAGATTTTATTATACTGTATACAATATCGGCAGCTGCTAAACTAGGTTCTTGGTTCGAGCGGTATTCAAGTTAGATTCCCTTCAGCATTTATTTACGTATTTCCGTTTCGCTCAAAGATACCAAAAACAATGTTTTTCTTTATTTTCTTTTAATTTGCCCCTTTGACAACCTTTTTTTTGTGATAAGCTCTCGTCGTGCTTCTAATTACTTCTGTTTGTAAATGTTTAAACCAATTGTATAAAATATTTAGCAATAAATGTACAATAAGCTTGACAACTGTTTGACCTGCCTTGCCTCGTTTTCTTCGTTGCATGTTCATTGGACTCATTCAAACTATGCATTTATTCCTATACCTTGATTAAGAATTCAGTAGTTTTTTAAATTAATTGTTTAAGCTTAAGAGTTTTTAGTTATTTTTTAATATTCTTGAGAAGTGTTTGTTTCAATAGGGAAAATTATACTATCTTTTATTTTGCAAACTTTGTAAATCATTATTATTTGGTACGAAGATAGTTTCAATGCCTATTTCCATAAAAAAAACAATTCATTATTTGATTTCTCTCAACTTGTTCTCTAATATCTCTTTAAAGTATTAGTATGCTGTAGTTTATAAAATGAATTTAGCTAAAAAGGAACTTAATCAAGGCATAGGTGATGCAAGCATGGCATGATCTAAGGGTCCCTGTACATAGATATAGTTCCTCGATCCGTGTGCCCCGTTACGATTAAGCCCATTCCCTCCACTAACACCCAAACAGGTGGCAAGAGCTCGCGCGGCATTCGCGTCTCCAGCTATGATCCGGATGATCCGAGCTCGGGAGCTGGAACAGGATCCATGCAGGCTTCTCAGCCCACCAGCGGGGGATACAATGCGGTGGCCACTGGACCAGGATCCGGTGGAAACGGCGGCAGCAACTGCATGGCCTCAAAGACGCTAGGCAACCAGAGGAAGTTCCAGCCCGGCGGTCAGCGAGTCGCGACCATCAGCCAGAACTACAACGAGAAGACCATGCTGCTGAGCAGCGACGATGAGTACCAGTAGAGCGGGTACCCAGAAGAGGATGGGGATGGTTATCCCCCATTTATTGTTAACAAAATTCAGTCTTTCGTTCGGATCCGATTCGATGGGTTTCGTTTCGTTTATCCAGTTTGCTGATTCTGTCGCTTGTACAATAATCTTAAGTAGCCGAGCAGCATAGAACATCACAACCTATTAGGCAATTAAAGAGAACTCATTGATGTATCTTGTATATTTCAATGTGTGGATGGGGGATGTAATCTATAGAATTCGTAGATATTCTTTTCAAGAAATTAAGCATCTAAAATAAGAGTACGATTTAATTTTCAAAAGTTTTATTGGTTAACATATGTATTTGTTTAATATTTCATTTTATAATTGAGTTTTGTCAAAAGAAATTATCAATATAGGCCAAATAATACTTTATAGATTACTCGTTCCATCCACGATCGACTATCCTATCGCATATTCCCATATATATGTAGGGTACGACTTAATCTTCGCAAAGATATTTTGTATTTTTACACCGCATATGTAATTTGATTCGCTTCGATTCCATTTCTCTTGTGTAAATTTGTCAGACAATTTAATTGTAAAGCGAACCAAAAACTGAATAGAAATCAAAAATAGCAACACCGAACTGCAACAGCACTTCTTGCGTCTCACGAACCGTCTACAGGCTGCTTCTACAATAATTACTGGCGGAGAAGCTGAGGAAAATCTACACAGAAATATATTTATAAGCAAAGGCTAATTTTTAAAGCAAACTTAAAACAATACATAGCTAACTTAGAGCGAATTGAATGAATGAATGAGACCAGGTCCAGAGCCCAGATTCCAGATATAAGACCCTTTCCGGACTCGAAATGTATAAACGAATTTTACCCTGTACAGAGAAAATGAAGAATTCCACAATTGGCCACTACCCAAAAGCAGTCGAGAGCAGTATTTTGATATTTAGCCAGGCTTCCCATCAATTTACTTGTGTGTCTGGACCAACGCAGTGAGCGGCGCCGGAAAAACCATAGGAAAAGTCAAATTATGTATAATTATCGGAAGTGAAGTAACGGAAAACCAAAGCAGAAACGTTTTTATGTACATTTTTTCGTTAATAATATGAAATGAGAATAAAGTAAATGTCATAAAGTACTCAAATTTAATTTATGTATATATTAATTGCAGTGTTTTTCTTGAATTGGGAATATAATGTCAGATAGTAAACTAAAAAAAAACTATTTTATTAATAAAAGCAAATTTAAGCCCGATGTCTATGGTATTTATCAGTGGGTAAGGATTAAAACTGTAGTCTTGTGTCGCGATCATCTTAATAGAAAAAAATGATTGCAATAAAAACAACCGTACAATTTTTTATGAATTCCTCTATTGTAGAAATAAAAAATCCTTTTAAAAATAATTTAAATCGTAACATTTTTTTTGAATTCCTCTATTGTTGCCACATAGTTTATTATCAAAGTTTACCACCATAGCTAAAGGTCACACCACGCTCAACGGAGCTGCCACTTTGGTAGGGTAGTATTTCAGCCATTTGAAAATACCACACAATAGCGCGGAAAGTCGTGGATTTTTCGTCAAGTGGTCACAGTTACTTTTAAACTCGTTAGGTATATAGGGTGTTTATGTTGTCGGATCGGTCGTTATGGAACGCTCGCGATTTTTCGTCGCGACGTTTTTTTGAAAAATCCAACGAATAGCAGTCAATTGGCCAGCAAAAAGGCTCGTTTCGATCGCGTCCTAAGCTAGCAGTCAATAAACGTAAGACAAGTGCCAGCGATAATTCAGAAAAGGAGAGAAACACTCACGCAAAAAAGAAGTTGTGCGGAAAACCAGTTATGTATTCGCCCCAAGTTCGCGCAGTATTTCCTTTTTGCTGAGCCAACAACAACAACAAAAGGCACAAGAAAAACAAGCAGAAAAGCCTGTTCAGTTTCCCCATAAGAAATCAAAAGAAATGTCAATGAAAGTGCCGTGCAATAAAGATAATTAATCAAAATAACAAAACAAGATTTTCCCACTGCTATTCCCTGTGACCACGGTCTTGTTTTAACTAACCAAAAAAAGTAAGTACAAGCCAAGTATACACACACGAACTTGTAAATTGTAGAGTTTGTTGTTTTTGTGTGGGTTTTTGGCATCTTCTTGCCTTTTTTCGCCTCCTTCTTAGCCGCCTCTGCTCTTGTGTGTGTGTTGTTCAAAAGGCAGGTAGGAAAGGAACGGTTGATAAAAAAAAAACCTCAAGGGCAGACGTGAAAAAGGCTATTTATAAACCCCTTTGTGGCTAATTTTATTCTCCATTTTATTGGCACAATTTAAAAGTAACATTTTATGTAATTGATAAATAGCGTAAGATTCTGAATCTCGGAAAAATCAATAAATCAGCGCCGCTGCAGCTGTGTTTTCATCTTGCATGTGTATGCGTGGGCTGTTTTGGAGCCGCCGGGCGTAATTGGGGTAGGAATCGCTACCTCTCTCTCTCTCTCTTTAACTCGCTCTCCACTCTTGCACTCTACTCCTCTCTGTTATCCTTGCCACCTCTCTTACACACACACGCACACACATATTTATGTTATCTGTGTGAGCCGCAAACAACAAATAAGCCGCCATAAAAAAACGCGTATTTTGGCGTCCCCCCTTCTCCCTCTATATAATTCTCCCCACACTTTCTCCCCTAACCCTCCACACTGCATTTTTTCCAAGTAAATAAGAAAAATCAATAAAAACCCGCTTCTCATCAAGAGCTGTGAAAATAAAAGTCATCTAAGACCAAATGCAAACATGGAAATAAGTTATTAACCCAATTTGCATATGTGAGAGCATCATCTTCGTGAAAAAGAGAAAATACTATATGACTGCGAATAATGACTATAGTTAATCAATCAAACCAACACGAAATTCTGCTAACAACAATTTTATATGACTCAGTCAAATTTCGAATACCAACAGCTGTCTGCATTTAAATTTATACTTTTAGCACCCTCTGTTTTCTGGATCCCAGACTTTGTGTTAGGAGCAAAAATACAGAAGCGTGGGCATTCCGATTTGGCCAAAAGTCAAGTGGCTAATGGACTTAAGGGGGCTTACTATGCGTCACTCTTCTAGTGCACTTGTTATCCTTATCTTGGCCAGATACTAATAATAAATGTGGCGGTGAGATCTCCCCAAGTTTACTGGGGAAATGGAACATTTCATTACACTTTGATTGAAGTGAAATTATTTCTGGGAAATTGGGTTGCCAAATATTTCTATTTTTAGGGGATAGTAAATTTAGTGCCTCATCGCAGTTTCTGGCAATCGATCAATTGTTTTTTTTACCTTTTTAACGAGTTGCGGAAGCCGGTATTACGGGTATCATTTTTATATCAAGGCGCCAGCAACGCAAGATTGTTTATGTTTACTTATCATAAATATGAAAATTCCAACATTATCTTATTATCAACTAACTAAACAGGACGTGAATGAAGTTCTGATTCTTTATCATAAGATATATTTACAATATTATATTTTTCCATTTCAAGTTGGACGTAGAACTTTTCAATTAACATTTGTCTGAAATTATTTTAAGCTTTGCTTAAAATAAAGAACATTTAATATATTTTAAAACTATAATTTGTTTTGCATCACTTATCTTATCACTTTAGTTCATTTCCCACCCTCACCTTGAAGTTCCTCCTAACAAGTGACCACTGTATGGCACATGAGCTCATTTCCACCGCTGACCTAGAATGAATTTTCCTCTAATTCTCTTTATCCACACAGTAATTTACAGCAATTCGCGCTGGCTGCCAAAGCCAACGCAAAAGCCTCACTTTGTGGCTCACTTATTTTAATTGTCGCATTCATTTTGACCACACATGTTTTTGTTCTCAGTGTGTGTGCGAGTGAGATGCCTAAGACATGACGCCATATTGCGTGTCAGAAGGGGAAAGAGATGGAATGAGTGGGGAAGAGGGGAGCAAACAGCTGACACTTGACTCTCCAAGCAAATTGCAATTACAAATGTTTTTTACCGTTAGGGCGGCTACGCAACCGCATGTAAATGTAAGTGTGCGCTACTGACTTTTTTTTACTCGTTTTTCATTTTCATTAGCGAAAGACAGAAGCGGAAAACTGGCAGAAACAAATGCAAAACAAATTTCCAATTAGTTAATCAGTCGGAGTCCAAACAGCTGTGGATGTGTGCGAGTGTGTGTGGGTGTCATATCAGCGGACCTGAAATACCCAGCTTAAAAAGATATGGGAAAGTGCGGTCTCTTGTAATCACTTTGAGTTGCTTATTACAATGAGCTCACAGCTGGGGTCAACATTTTAGTATCCCAAATTGGTTTTAAGGGTCATTGACTTCTAGTTCTGAAATGTCATATTATTCCAAACAGTTTTTATTTTAAATTTTTGATAGAACAATCAGTATTAATAAAATGAGATATGTAGTAAGCTCTAATAAAACAATCTAAATTAAAAATCTACATTAGTCAAAATGTTCAATAAATTTTATTAATACATAGAGAGCAGTTCCAGTTCCTAGACAAGAATACTGTATCAACAGATTAAGAATAAGTGCACATACTTTACACAATACTCTTTTCAACTAGAATACTTCTTTCAAAAACTATTTACATACGTTTTGAACCACTATTTTTTGAATGAGCGCTGTATATACTTGTGTATATAAAAGAGGCAGATAAGCTGCTCTTGGGCAACCAAAAATATCGGTTGCAGGGACTGTTTACAGTGCCCTCACCTAAATTTCACACATGTGCTTGCAGGCCATATTTGTACTGGTATTTGCCGAGTTTCCACGTTTGCCGGACTCGTGTTGTTTGCTTTTGTCTGTTGCCTTTCGTTTGTTTGTGTGAAAGTGAGTCAAATGCGTTCGCTTGGACTGATATGCTTTTCTAGGCACGGGTCCCCCTTTCCCTTTTCCCGGCACTCCACTTTTCCCGCGTTCCCTCCATTAGTTTATGTCTTATCAGCACGGTCTTCTGTCTGTTGTTTTGTGGCGTACTTTTCCATTGAACATTTAATGGTCGACCTGCAGCCGATTTAATTATTAAATTTATTACTGTTCCAACGTCTGCAACGAATTTGTTACACTAAAAAATAAATGCTGAGTAATAAAACAAATTCGAAACACTTTCAAACTTACACTTAAAGTCACACTTACGTAGTCGGTAATTCCAGTTGTGTGCCGAGATATTACGTTATTTTTACCTAGATTTTTAAATTAGACAAATTCTTAAACATTTTTTGGCTTTTCTGCGGTAGTGTTATAAGTTCCAACTTATTATTTAATATTAAAATATTATCAATGTTCAATTTCTTGAACATTTTTTAAAACTTCTGTAGGTACCTAACTAATATCTTACATTTTTTTCTATGTACCCCTCTCATTATTTTCAAATTCGTCAGTGGGCAAACTTAATTAGCTGAAAGGCACACATGCTGCAAATTAATTTGAGATATGCACTGGCAACCTCCGCCTTAATTGTTTACAGATTAGTTTCAGCTGGGTGTGGCTCCAGTGCCCATTTCCATGCCAAGTTGGCTGGCGGGTGTGAACAATTAGCCGGGTCTCGGTGAGAATGCGTTGATCCCAGTCGTTTGGCAAAAGTGTCACGCAAGTTGGGCACTACCTGGTGGCCAGGGGGTATCGTAGAATTCGGGAGATGGCAGCCCATGCCAATGGAGGAGGCTCATCACGTTCGACTGCCCAGATGCTAATCGCTCGGGTCGAGAGCTATTTTTGGGCACGCTTTGTTTACGTTTGGCCTAAGGCATTCGAGGTGGGCGTAGCTCTTTTTGGACCGAATATACATACATATATTTGGCACATTTCGCCAATTTCAACCGCGAAGGCGTTAACAAGGGCGTGGGTGGAAGGTCAACCCCAGAGTCATGGGAATGTTCTCTGTAAATCCACCAATTGGCCTCAATTAGATGCTGTATAAATTATGCAACAGCAGCACATCAATCAGTTCATAAATCAATAATTCTCTCGAGACACAGAAAGCAAATAAAAACTAACAGCCAATTTAGCCAATCAAATTGGGAGTTTCGATGTGCCTAATTTCAATAAACGCATGCATGTTTAGATGTTTATGGCCATAAAATATTATTTATGTGGCAATCAAAAAAGACGAAATGCAGTTTCCAACAAATAACCTTCGACACCTTCGATTTTGCGCAACACGAAAATCAATTTTCAATTTGCATGCAAAAAAATATAATTTCGGAGTGTTTTTCGCGTGCAAAATTATGCAAATTAGATAAGTCAACATGCTGGGGAAGGAGAGTAACGGCAGTGCTAAAAGCAAAAGGCAAAGAGAAACCGAAATTCCACTTAAAGCCAAAAACAATAGGGGTTTCTAGCACCCTTTAGATGCGCTTCGCAGAGCAATTCAAATACCCGAATGAGCTGACGTAGCACTTATCGATTATTTTCGACCATTACGAAATAATCCGCCTCGGCGGCGAATGCAGCCGTTATGAAAATGACAAGAGGAAATCGAGAGTTGCAGTTTTAATTTGGAAATTAATTCAATAGTTTTAGGGTTTCATGTTTATAATTTGTTTCCGGGGCTTTCCATTTTTGGAAAAATAAAAACTCATTTATAAATAGGTTTTGTATTTCCGTGCAATACCCATTCCTATTCTCTAAATAACATTAAAATAATTGTTTCCCTATTGAAATACATAAACATCTCAACCCTCCCATGTAAAACACAATACAAATTATAATCTTTTACATAAATCATAACTAGTACCGTAGTTAATACCTTGTAAGGGCACTCCCCTAATCAATTTTTTGGGATTAAGAACCCCTCAAAAGATAAAACAAAATCCACACATATTGCATAAATCAACTTACAATTAATTCAACATGCCAATGTCCTCCAAACGATGTTTTGTTCATCAATAAAACCTCCCTCGATTAATCCATTTTGGCGGCACGACAAAAATGATTTTTAGCGCTCGTCGATTCGATGGCTTTTGGTCATTTACCTTTCGGCGCTGCGTGAGTTCACCCCGCTCTCTCTATAAATTGTTTATAGCCAAAGTTCTACATTTGCAGATCGAAAGAGGGGGTTATTTGGCCTGAGATATAATAAACGTGTCGAGCGTCGCGTTTTCTGTGTCACTTTGCATATGATTCATGCGGCTTTTCTTTTGCGTGTTGTTTCTTTACTTTTCACTTTTCTGGGTTTTCCCAGCAGAGATGGAAAAGGTAACATATTTACCTCGTAAAAGTTACACAACATTGTCAAGTTACTATACGATTATGTTAAAGGATAATTTACATGTTTTGGAGCTTAAAGTTTTTTTTCGGTCTATTTTCAAGCCTATTTTTCAATTCTTTTTGATGGTTTACCTTACTAATTTACAAATAATAAATAAATAAATATTGATAGAAAATACAAAACCTCCATAACTCTCTATTTTTCCAGCCGGGTTTTCTTTTTCCTCAATTGGTCAGTCGGAATATCGCCGTTTGGCGTGATTTTCTTTCCACATCAGTTTGGGCATGGAAATTTGTCAACTCGCCGCTTTATTTGATCTGTTTGTGTACATTTATGTGTCTGTCTGTCGCCCTGAGCGATCGCTTTATTGTACAATTGTGCGGCTTACAACATAATTTGCCAAATGTGATTAGCAAATTATGGACTGGACGGCACTTGGAGCTCCAGCTCGCTTTCAATTCAACGCTTCGTTTAACTGAAGCAAATTGAAAGCTTGGCAGCCGCAGCAACAACAGCAGCAACAGCAACATGAACTAGCAACAATTACAGAAAATTAAAAAGTATACGTACAGTTTTGTGGCAATAAAAAATTGGCCACCGAGTTCATTGACTTTTCTTCTTTTTGTTTTTAACTGTGGCATATTGCTCTGCCCCCGGGCAACAGTTCTTGTCGATTCGGTGGGGCTTTTGTATTATTTACTGGCACTAGAAGCCCGTAACCCAACAAACACCCCCCCGATCTATTGTCACCGCTCCGAAAGCCGATCTCGATGTCGTCATTGCGTGGGTTCCAGCGCTTAGCTTTGTGTGGCCTTTTGTGCTCTTTCTACGTATTTTGTTTAATTAGACTGTGTAATTATTCATTACAGTGTGTAATTTATTTAAAAACTTTGGCTTGGGCTCTGCAGTGTGTGGGTGACGTTGGCTAAACAAATTGTAAACAAATTAAAAGCGCAGTAAACTTTTAGTGGGCCACACTTTATGGCCCATTTAAACTTTCTAGGAGTGTATACGGAACTGAAAATAAAGTTGGAAATATACGTTCCCTATTTGATATCGTCTTTTTTCGGCTACAAGGTTTATTGCTTATTCCGCAGCAGTGGGGGTTTTTAAATTCTGTTCGTGTCAGCAGGTAGAAGTATTTTTTAATTTCTTTATTAACTTTACCGACAGTAAATTAACATTATCAAATAAATCATTAGTCGGTCTATGTTAATTGATTGTGCTTGTTGTCCAAATATTTGGCTTATTTTTGTTTCCCATGGTTTTTGGCTAAACACTAAAAAAACATGTCAAATAAACTAATATTCGGTATCATTATACAACCTAAAAACATAAAACGTAACTAGTTTCGTCAAGATTATAAAAGCAAACAAGCAAGATTGATGATTGCTCAAAGGCCACTTAAGGCATTTATAAAACTTGTATACATACTCAATATTTGACACAAAAAGAATCTGAAGCTAATATTTTTTTATTTAAAAGAATATCGTACTTCCAAGATTGTGGTTTCAAAAATGAACTCATCGAACTTGGATAACAAAACAAAAGTATTTTTGGCTACAAATTGGTCGGGTATTCAGTATTAGTATTTAGTATTAGGGCATACCCCAGCCACTTATTTGCATATTCAATATCACTTGATTGGTGTGGATGACTCACCTTTCGCAATGAACTCACCCTCAGCTAAGTCTTTTATTTTGGGACTGGAAGATGCACTGCCGATGATTCAACCGAGTTCACGACAAACAGCAAACATCTTCCGAGTTTATTATTATATTGTGTTTACAATTGCGACGACTTTCGTTTGTAAATTGATGAAAACTCGGTATGGAAATTATTTGCTGGCATATCAAACAGCATTTTGCGCAATTAAAATAAATGTAGTGGCATTTTTTTTTTCTGCTGTTTTGCCTTACCTTTGCGCAATAAAAGTTTATTAACATTTTGCACATTTGCCTAGCAACAACAATAATGGTAAGTATACAACGGTAGACGACCGCAAAAGTTGGTTAAGTTAGCTGTTGGATTTACGTACGTAACGGTACTTGAGCATGTTCAGTGTTGAATAATGATGGCGCATTAAAAAATGCAAAAGCCATAGATTAACAAATGAACAGCAGCTCCAGACGCCAGTTTTTTTTTTAACTTCTTTTTCCCATATGCAAATATCGGCTGGACCACGCCCACTGTCGGTCGCAATTTTCAAAAGCAAATTACGTGTCTTGGTTTCCTCGTCTGCTGTTCATATTCTCTTTGCCCATAAAATCATAAATAAAAGCCAAAGAAAAGTAAAATTGCAGAAACTAGTAATGAGCGGCTTATCTGCGCTTTTGCATCTCAGTAGAGTATTTTTTCTTATGCACCAACTAAAGCCAAACTTTAATCACAAACAATGGAAAATTTACAACATAGAAAGTTGGTGCGGGGAGTTATATACTCTGGCCTAATCTCTTTCCCCCACTTGCTTCTATCACGAAGTATTTTTTTTTGTTGAGTGAGAGCGTTGGCCTGTGCCTATCAATGTGGTAAAAGCACTCAGACTAAATGCACTCAGAAAAAGAAAGATCTATGGAATATAAAAAGCGTTATCTATGGAATATATAAAAGCGAGTTGATATTTTATAATATTGGCCACTGGTGTTCCTTAGATAAGAATAGTGTTTAAAAGTTTGTGATAAATACAGTATATTTCATACAAAAAAGTATATTTAAATTTTAATTACAATTTCACAAATAAATTGTTATTTTCCCACATCCTATCACCACACTATCCCAATCTCAGAACCATTTTTTTCCGCAGTGTGCTCTCGAAAAGCAAACGGCAGCAGATACAGATTCAGATAGAGCAGAATGGTTTCTGTATAACAATAGCTATTCAGCGTTTGGATCCGCTGGCGCTGTCTAACTGCCACTGCGCTCTAATAATTATTTATAATAATTACTTTTTTTGTGGCCCGCTGTTTTGGACATTAGCAGATCTTTTTCGGCGCTGACGTTAGCCGTCTCTTTCGGCGGTTTCTATAGGCTTTAATTAATCTCGCTGCCAAAAGTGTTTCTCTGCCGATCGAAATCGAGCGCTGACCTTGGCGATTTCGTTGGATTTTATAATGGCTATATTTTGACAGACAATCGCTTGAAAACGCATTCACTTGCATTGACCGAGACGTGCATTTCGATCGTAAATTATATGCTCGTTGCACGCACTTTCGTACTATATCGCACTACCCCAAATATTTTTTTTGGCACGCACATGCAGCAGACACCCCAGAAAAATGAGCTCCTCCTCAAAGTCGAAGGAAAAGGCAATATTACCGACGTCAGTGGCAGTCAGCGGAGCCATTATGTGCACCAACACACATCGCATTTGTCGTCGATCCTGACATTAAACATTTTCGCAGCCGACAATGTCAGAAATGATGGCCGGCTGCAAAACGAAAATTGCAGCGAAAGAAAATTTAAAGTTTTGCACATCACGAAACTGGTAATACACTAACTATCTACCAAATTCTAGGATATGATTAGATTGAGTTTCCCTGAAGAGTTCAGTTTAAAACTCATAAATTTAAGCACAAGTTTTGACAGTTTTTAAACAAATTCAAAGATGACTTTTCCCATTCAGCTTGTGTGTATTGAATTTGCATGCATCAGGAAAATTCAATTTCATTTGGAGCCTTTTTAGAGATTTTTCAATTTGCATTGAAATCTAATCTCATTATGAATTCATTATTCCCAGCTCATAAAAGAGAATTTCGTACACGAAAAAGCGGCACCAGCTTGCACTGCTGTGCATCTTCTCGGTTTTTTTTTGGGGGCTGTGCATGTGCATATGGATGTGACTATAGTGTCTTTTTTGCTTTGTCGCCTCGAGGTCATAAATATTTCGTTTTCGTTTTGAAAATAAAAATTTACTTCTGCTAAATAAACTTTTTGTCAGACTCTTTGTTCGTGGAATTTTTTGTGCTTATTTCTTTTTGGCCGGGCCAAAATTTGCATATCAACAGAGAGTGAGTTTTCGTTTCTTCTTCATGAGACCAAAGACAGTGCGCGACATGTGCTTAAAAAACACAAAAGGTTAAAGCTGTATTTGAACTCTTCACTTTCAAGCCGTCGAGCTTGCGTAACTCTCTTTTTATGGCCATTTGAAATGTTAATGAGCAATAATTGCGGCCAGAATGGAGAGCACGTTCCAAAAACGCTGCTGTTGGCCAAGTTGCGTGGAAATGCCATAAAAATGTGATTTATGCTTACAACAAAAGATGTGGGGAATGCTTTGTTCTGTCCCGTTCTCGCAATGGAGCAATTGCTGCCAGATATTGTGGCTGTTCTTTCTGATTTCCTGATATTTTGTGTAATCAACGTGCATTGAACTTTCGCACATCCATCGCCTTTTGTTTTGTTTATATCTCGTCGGGCCTACGAAATTGAGGCAGGTCGTTCTTTTTACGGCCAAATTAGCCTTTCATATCAGGTGGAAATAAACGGCGGAAAACAAATTTTGTTTGTTTTGGTGGCCACTAATCTAATTATTTGAAGTCTATTTCATTAAAAATAACCATTTTCCAACAATATTATCAAAAGCATACTTTAAAATGGTCTTTCTATTTTTGGTAATTAAGGATCATTATGACATGACGTTATACCTCGTAAAACTATAGCTACAATTTCTATTGGGCAATTTTTCATTTATACAAGCCTTAGCATATGGAAATTTTATATCTAACAAAACGTTTATTTAACTGGCATTTGTGGAAGCGATATTTGATATGTTTTTTCTGGGCATACCGTTGTATATCGAAGTGGTTTTTTATATACATGTTTTATTTGTATTTGTAAAAACATATTTCAAAGATATCACACCCTTTTAATGGGTGTATCTAGTAAATTAATACTAAAACGTTTTGTATGCCATTTCTAACGATTTCCGATATGCGAACTTTTATCTTAACAAAATGCTTGTTCGGAAAACACTTGTTAAAGCGTCATATGATATGTTTTTTCTATGCGTTGATTGATTTTTGCCGACAAGTTTGAGTTTCGTATCTTGTATCTTGTATTCGATATTATACAACAGTTGATTTTTTATGTACATTTGTATTGTTTTTCTTAAATTTTGGTTTTAACAAAACACATTAAAAACATATTTGTTTCAATATCTAAGAAATATGAATTCCAAATACTTAAGGTTTACGAATTAAATATAAACTTAATTTTTCTTTGTGTATTAATGTCTGTCGGATCAGCGGCTTTTTGTTTACAATTAGCTTAAGACACTGCCAGTGCTTTATTTTCTTCACATATCTAAAAAAAAAAACAAATTTGCATAAAATTTCACACGCCGGCCCCCACTCGCTCACACAAAAACACTCTCACTCATTGCAGCGGCCCAACTCTCTTCTCTTCGTCTCTTCTCTCTCATTGTCAGCAGCTACTTAAGTTTCACTTGGAGCATCACTCTCTTATTTTTGTTCACTCATTAGCTGCTGCTAAAAAAAATTTCCATTATCAATGGAAAATTTACATTTAAATAACACATTTAAAAAAAATCTTGTTCTTCTAATTTACTAATATTTTCACAAACTGTCTATATGAATAAGCTATACAATTATTTTAATATCGAATTTTTAAATTGCACTCCAATTTGTTTTTGAGTGTGCTTTCCAGAGAGCCGTCACTCTCGCTCTCTCTTTTCGGCCAGTGTGCCTTGGGGCTGCTGCTCGTTCACTCAGAATGGATTTGGCTCAGTGTGTTTTGAGCTGTACTCGCGAGCGGAACACAGAAATATTGTTTAAATGCTTAAATATTCGACGCGTCGTCGCCGCGCGCGTTGCCATAAAACAAAATAGACCGTAAATTAAGGTTTTTTGAACACCTCTTGCCGCTCTCTCCCGTTCCGTTGTATCTCTATTCAACGAATTTTGAGACACGGCGGCAAGCAAATTTGATTAGCTGCTATCAAATTGTATTTTTTGCGGTTCGACGTGTCGGCATTTAATCAGCAATTTATTTCGGTGTTACCAATAATTGGGCGAGATCTCAAGGCCCCAATGAAAACTTCCGTTCGACACCCTATAAGGTGGTCATCGTAAATGACGATATCATAAACCAAAACAGTGCCAATGAATGTGTAATAAACGTGTATGCAAATATTTTCTGTAAGTTTCCTCAACGTGAGCAAAACGTATAAAATACTATACGCAAATCTTGTGAACACATTCCAATCAAATCGGATCTATAAAATATAATATAATGCCAGATTACACAAGGAAAAATGTCTCAAAATCTTTAATTCAATATCGAAATAAGGAATAATAGGGAAATCCATAATTTTAAAATAAGCAATTTAGTGATAAACTCGAATAAAAATGTTATATACAGAAAGAATGTTATGATAAATATAAGAAATTTGAGAGCATATTCTAATCAAAATGGTTCTTAAAAACGTATGCAGAAACATCCATGGAATACAAAACAAGCTTTGTTTCAAAATCAAATAAACAATTGTCTTGAATTTAAGTAGTAAATATAAAACCAACTTTTCACTATTCGTTATTGAAATTAAATATTGTATTTATTAAGAAGCGAGTTTAAAGGTTTAAAATTTTCAATTATACTAGTATTTTGTGAAAGAGGTAATGCTTTTCCTCCCGGTGCTCCATATTATTCCACACATCGATACATCAACCAGCTGTGCTTGGTGTTTTCACAGTTGGCTTGGCTTTAGTTATGCTTTTAGCCTCACTTTTAACTTGGACAGACTCGGATTCATTTTTTGTTTGAGATCTGTTGACTGGTCTTGATTTTTTGGTTCGGTCTCGTCTCATTTGATTTCAAGGGCCTCACATTTTGACGCCTGATTGAGTTACAACCGGCGTCCCACCGCTCGTAAATCAATTTTTTGAACACCTTTTGCTTTTGCTGTACTGTAAGTTAATGCCAATTACAGGGGAACGTGGACAGCATGAACTTGTTAGATAGCTTTTATTCAAGTCATGGAGAGTTATGAGTTGCAGAAGTACAGATACGATTGTTATACAATTTTTTAAATAATAATAATCTTGTATTAAAAGATATCTTATTTGAAAATATGATTGAGGGGAGTTATACCTACGGACTTTATACTGTACAATCGAATACTGTTTTCGTTCCTCCCATGATATTACACCGTCGGCCTCTTTGCACTCTGCGTGATCTTTAATTATGAATTAAGCGCAGCTGCGTGGAAGGCTCCCACAATTAGCGTATGGAAATCATTTGCATGTCGTCGGGGAACTCATCGCGTCTCATTTCACTTCCTTGACGCAAAGCAAAGGTCAGGCTCAAGTCAATGCCAGGCCGAGTCTGCTAATTAACGCTGCACTGGCGAGGCGCCACTAAAAGTACACTGTAATTGCATTTTATTTGTATTTTAATTACTGTTCGTTCGGCTCAAGACATCAAAACATCAAAAAATCAAGAAATCGGCGGCAGTCTCAACTCGGTGCTGATGCTAATTTAAAATTTGATTTATTATCACATTTGCCTGCAGTCTTTTTTCGAAGTCAGGGTCATTTCGTCATTGTATCGCCCCCTTTACTTACCAAACTCCACTCCCTTTCGGTAACTTTGTAATGAGTTTGCTTTTCTGGGCAGGCTTTGGTGGCTACCGATATGGATCAGTAGTAATGGCATGCAATGTCCTTCAAAACGACCCAAACAGTGGGAGGTGCACTAAGAAAAATATTAATCGACTTTGCCTTAAAGTTTCCGGTTAAAGTAAGTGCTCAAAAAAGAATTGCATCGATTTTTTATACATTAAACATATTATATTCTATTCTGTACACAGCAATTGCTTTTAAACCTTTGCAGAGGGTATTTTTTTTTAAATCAGTTACTTTTGTCGTGTAAAGTGGGCAGAGGAGGTTGGCTTTTAAATCACTGCCATTACTGACCTCGCAACCGCTTTTCAGAGCTCTCGCCTTTTGGCCTGGCTGTAAGTGCAGTAAGTCGTTGCTTGAACGTTGAATGAAGACCCACATGTAGTGGCTTGCAGTGGTTTCCACTTGCCAACGAGCCACCACAGCACCCACAAACAACCCATAAAATATTCGTGGCCACTGGTCAGACAACGCCTCAATTCGGTTTGTTGGTTTCTGGGCCACAGACGAAAGTGAATTCTATAGTTTTTCCTTCTGGTTTCCACTCGCACGCGAAGTTTAAATTGTGTTGCTGTTTCCATTTTATTTGCCGCTCATCAAATGCTACTCATCCGCCAGCTCGAAAAAACCAGCAAACGATTGTCCATGCATGGCGCACATAATTGCCCCAAACGCCAAATCGACAACGCATTGTTTGGACTTGGGGCTAGAGATGTTAGCGTGACGAGTGGTAATCCTTTCGAGGAAAACACCTTGAGGTTTATGGCACTTTCCAGCAAGGTCTTTGAGCAGTTATTGAGTGTAGCGGATAATGGTCCTTTAGTTACTGACGATTAAAGGTTATTCCTATCTGTTAATGCTCCACTAAATCTAGTATCAAAGATTATTCCTTTTGTGAGTGTTTGGGTAGCTAGCATTTTTATTGATTTTCGATTAATGTTCGATGGCCTTTTCGCTTCTCTATCAAATACAAATCATTACAGTTATCTTACAGAACGTTAATTATCCAAATTAATTTTGCAGGCTTAATTTAGTTGCTTGTATTTAAGGATTAATTTTGCTATTACTTAAAAATCAAGGTAATATTTCTCTGTAAACCTACCCAAATTTGAATAACAGTTGATTCAAGGCAGCCTTAGTTTAAATGCCACTGGCAATAAGCTATCAAATTAATGATTGATTCTGAACATATGTTTCACAGTATTTCTTTACAAATTAATGTTTTACCTTAATCTTAGCTTTACCTCGTATTTAGTTACCGATTAATGGTCGGAGCTGAAATTTGTTTATAATATTTTATAATATTTTATTGCTGATTGCGATATTATGCAAGCCCGATTAAAATTCGAATCACTAGCTTCCATCTCTAGACACATGCCTGCAGGCTCATCATTTGGCCGAACAATTTGCTCAGCAATTTGTGAGTGTTCGGATACTTGATGTTATTATTGGCTTGTATGGCGGATAGCTCCATCGATTTGCAAATCATCGCGCGATCGTCGAACCTCTCTGTCTCCCTGTCCCGCCCCACTTGAGACCCGCCCAACAAAACGTTTTTGCCTCCTATAAATACAGGCCATTATGATTATTATTTCTTTCTTTTTTCATTTTATTATTTTGTATTTTTTATATTTTCTATCAAAGCGTTGCTGGCAACAATGTATTCGCCTTTATAAACTTATCGTTTGTCACTTGGCTCTATCTATCGTTGGTATCTCTCCCATCGGATCCACTCGAGTGGTGCGGCGACTGGTTTCGGGTGGATGGATGTCGGTGGTTGGGAATGGAGCCAGTGCCAGATTCATTGACATTCACAACACACTCTGTGGCTTTGTTTCTAATAAATAAACTAAAAACGAAACAGAAAAGAATATTTTAATAAGGAAATAATAAAAGGGAAATATTTTTTGGTTCTATAAAATAATACAATGTAGTTTTTTGTGGTATCTAATCTATAGAAAATTAATTTAAAAGACTTTATTGACCTGTAAATATGTTAACGAAATAATCACATTGAAATATTTAAATGACAAATAAAATATTAAATAATAATATTCAGTAAAAGAATATACATAAGTAGCTATTGCTTAGAGAAGATTACATTTGTTTGGCTGTTAAAAAATATAAATAAATGAAAGCCCTAATACTTGTTCTCCATTCCGCTTACTCTACCCTATAAATACCTCACAATATTTGATTATAGATTTAAAGAACATTCTCCAAAGCTCTCCCCACATGTTATTGGCCCCGGGTGCCAATTATATCGTATATTTCTGACAGTCCTCTCGTGTTTTGACTCTAAACTCCAGAGCTGCTGCCCACACGTCCTTATGCGTGGCATTGTTTTGGCTTTCGTTGGTTTATTTCCAATTTCCTATAATACAAACAAACATAAACAAGTAAACCCCTCTTATACAACCTATAAATTTACATGCTTATATTGGCGTTGGCTTTGGGTCGTCATCAAACGTCGTCGTCATCGTCAACTTGTTACGCCCATATTTGGCAACAGATTCAAATCAGCCAGCGACCGTCTTGATCATTTTATTCACTTTATCGACAGTTTATATCTTGTTTGGACTTGGTTTGTCTGTCTAGTGGCTGGTGGCGTTGTTCTAAGCCTTGGGCACTGGGTATTACTCATGCCCGACCTTTGTTTGGTATCTGCCTGCGATAAATGTGCTTTATATGAAAACGTATATAGAAATGTAAGTATTCTATGGTGTTAAGTAATGCCAGATTCACTAAGCACGATGTGGGCGGTTCTCAATAATTTACAATAGGATGGCATAATTATTAAGTCACACGTTGGGAGCCACATCTTAATAAACAGGTTCCAAAATCGATAGGTCCTATTTTTAGAATTTCCTTGAAAATATTTCTGTTCTAGTCCTAAAGGTTTAATAAAAGTGTTCCATTTTATTCCTATCTCAGCTCAATAAAAACTTCCATATTTCTATCTAAGGAGTACTTGACTTTGGTATTCTATTGATATAAATGGGTGATCATAAAGAAAATAGTTGATAGATTTCCGTAATAAAAGCTATAATTTAAAAGTCATACATCACTGACTATCGTTTAATGTCTAAATTATACTATTTGCTATTTAATTACATGAATTTCGTGAAGAATATTAAGTAAATCAACATTTTCCATATATGGAATTTTATGCATGGATCGAGGGGTTTATAATTCAGCCACTTGAATGCTGGAAAAAATAAAGTTTTACCTGAACACAGAACGTGCAATTATCGAGTTACAAGCGAGTTTTTTTTTATTTATCCGTTTTCCTTCAGCTGATTATGGAGCTTGTTTCTGTTCGCTTTATGCATATCGCGGAGTGAGCCATAAATTACATAATTGCTATACGTTTATCTGCTGGAATTCTGCAACTGTTGTACGCGGAGACACCAATCCCAATATCTGCGATCTGTGGCCTTTGTGTTCAGTTCGGGTCGGCAACTCCCAGGAGGTTGAACGAACCCACAACTAATGTCTTTGTCTGAGCCAAACTTCAACGGATTGCGGCTTAGAAATTCTTCAAGATACGATCTGTGGCAATGTGTAACGATCGATATTACCCAGCTGATTGATTTACTATACATTCGCAAGCCGAGTCTCTTTGTTTGCTTTCCAGACAGACTGACTTGCACACGATTTGCATGAATAACCAATTGATAGAGTACGGAGCTTATTAATTTTCATGTTCAACGATTTGTTGTGCTGCTGGATTGGACGTATAAGTTCTGTCTTTGTATGCAAATGCAATCCAAGAATGTCACAGATATAATATATACAATTTGCTCGTGCCTAAGTGATTTTCCTTGCTTACAATTATATTACACTTTTCTTTATACTTTTAAGAGTGCTATAAGTTGCTTAAATAATTAGAAATGTTAGTGTTCTCTGATGATAACTAAAACTTATTCATTGCGTTTTTAGTTAATTTTTATGACTTATTGATAAGTGGTTTGAAAAAACCCATATTAAAACCCAGGGATTAAAGTGAAACGCAATTCAAAATAATTTCCCATGCCCCAAGTGTTTAAACCTTTACGAAGGTGTCAAATGAAGCGTGTTTTATTTTCAACAAACAAACTTTACCTTTCTGTCAACTCTCGGTGAACTGTGCAAATATTGTCTGGGCAAACATTTTTTTAATATATTTATTGTTTACGCGTAAGTTCGCTGAAATGCTCAAGGCGTTTTCCCAAACTGTGCAAACAGCCAAAGCCTTCTGAGGTTTACGTTTTCAGCCGACTAATTCATTCCGCTGCCCTCAGCATATTGTCATTTCCCTGTATTGAATTTCAAACGCAGCGCCTGCAAAACTTTTGCATGCACTTGCTTCCGAGATAACAAATTAGCATGAATATTGAAATTCAAGATGTTTGCCCGGACTGAAAAAGGAAGCAATGGAGGCGAGGGTCAAGCTTTTGCTATTGTATCTTGCGGTTTGTGGGTGTTTGGATGGGTGGTTGTCACATTGGGAGGTGCTTTATCCAATGGGGTAATGCTTTTGTTAATGATTCCGGTGGGTGCGACGCATTGACGTCAGTCGGGCTTTTATTTAAACACTCACACACACACATTGTTTAATCAGCCGAAGCCACAGACAAGTGATTATTGGTTGGAACGGGCTTGGGTTTCTAAAGATATTTAGAATACTTCAAATAATAAGAAAACAAATTTGAGATTCCGTTAAATAAAAAGGATTTAATTTTATTTTATTTCAGTAACTTAAAAACAGATTTAAGGATATCCTTTATGAAGATTGTTGTTTAATAATGTGCAATAACATAAATAAATTAAAATACATTTTGATTAAACGGAGATTAAAAGCACATGTAAGAGATTGTATTAAAATTTACCTGTGATTCCTTTTCATTATTTAAATAATATCTAATCGAAAATCCATATTCTTCCGTTAATATGGCTACAATCTGTTCTTGTCATTGTGAAAAATTGGTGTTAATCAGCCATTTATCAACGAATTATTCATTTCCTGTTTGGATGCGTCAACGCGTTGCTTAATGAGACTTAAGTTTTAAATAATTGGCAACACGAAATAAAAAGTTTAATGCATTTAAGCAATGCAATAAAGCTAAGCAAATGTAATAATTTTTGTGTGCTGTGTATTTGTTTATATATATATGTACTTGTGCCTGCGGTTCCGTGTGAAGTAATTCATGTTTTTTTCTCTTATTTTTTTTTTGCAGTTTAATTGTGCAACAACAACAACAATAGCAGTAGCAGCGGAGTCTCAACAATTGGCACAATTGGCGATAAATCAGCAGCAGCAGTAGAAGAAGAAGTAGAAGCAGTGTGAACTTTAGCAAACGCAGCGGAAAAACACAAACAAGCGAAATAAGAGCGGTGCATGTAAAAAGGGAAAACGAATAAATCTACGAATAACGAACTGCAAGCGAGAGCAAGATAGCTGACTCATTAGCATTTCCCACGCGGGGGAGTGTAAGTAAAAGTGTACTCCTTTAAAAGAAGAGAGGTGGAGTGATAAGCGTCTTCCACTCAAAGAGATCATATTGGACAGAAGGGAAAACGAAGAGAAAAGGAGTAATTGGAATCTAAAGAGCAAAAGGAGTAACTGGAAGGAATAAAATCTGGAAACTAAGTTAAGCGAAGTAACTAATATCTAAAGAAGTTCTTAAGAGAACCTGGAATAACAACGTGATTTGAGAACTAAGGGACTAACTGAAATATTAAACCCTGTACATTAAGAGAAGAAGCATTTGTTGCTAAGAAGGACGCAAGAGATAGAAAACAGTGCAAATAAACGAGTATCGATTTCGCTTTTGCTATTTAAGTTGGCAACCGTTGACAGTTTTCCAGCTGCAGCGGAAGGCGCGGGGGCATGGCCATCAGCATGTGGCCCTAGACAAAAGACAACAACCATAAAAACAGCAAAAAGTGCAAAAATAGAGGGGGAGATTCGGAGTTGGAGAACCACTTGGCATTCAGGCAGCGAAGCGTAACCAGGCGGTTGGGTTAGACCGGAAAAGCGTCGATGAGTTGAGTGCCCCTCGTTTCCACTCCAATCCACTCCACCCTCTCACCTGGAACCCCTCCGAACTCCGAACTCCGTCCCGAAATGGATGCATCGCCCCTGTCGCCGGAACAGGCTCCAATATTGGCCACTGGGAGGTCATTGGACCAGCAGGTGGACGCCAGTTCGCCCAACCACTCGAACTACTCGAATCTCACGAACAGCAGCAGCAGCGGCAGTAGTGCCAGCAGTCCCTCGGCCTGCTCCTCCTCGTCCTCGTCTTCCTCGGCGCCCCAATACAGTGCAGATATCCGAGCGGCTGCACTACATCCACAGCAGCAAAGAGGATCTACCTCCGGGTCGGGATCGGCCAAAACCTGTGAGCTGGACGTGGGCGAAGAAAGGGATACTTTCTCGCCAGTGACTAGTCCGGATTGCAACGGAGCTGCCGCCGTGGATGTCCTGCCCTCTTCGAGTGCCTCTGTGGACAATAAGATTTACGAGGGAGGCAGCAAGGTGAAGCCACCCTCAAAAGAGGAAAAACAACGCCAGAACGAAGAGATTGTGTGCATGGAAACCTCGACGGTGTCAACGGAAACAGGTTCCTGGGAGTCCATGTATCCAGCGGCAACAGTTGCTCCTCCCGAGGAGCCTGAGGAAACGGAAACCGCATCGGTTTTCAAGGGCATCAGTGCCAGTTCTCTGCTGCGAGATTTAGAAAAGCGGGATCAGCCCTTGTCCACCTCCGGGACTAGTGCGTGTTTTATAGACGCCTCTTCCTTAAGGGACGAGGATGAGGTGCTTTCCTTTCCCAGCCTAGATGGTCATGGTCAGGAAGAAGAAGTCGGGCAAGAGGCGACCGGAGAGGAAGAGGCCGAACCCTCGCCCACAGAGCAGCTGGAGCAGTTTCACAAGTCCTTTGCCAGGTGCAAAGGCGTGAGATCGACTCAGGCGAGAGAACCAGAGCAGGAGGAACCCGCGGATGAGCCGGTGGAGGAGCGACAAGCGCCCATGTCAGTGCCGTACAGCTTCCAGCACAATGCCCAGCACTTTAGTGTGCATCCCTTGGGCAGCAGTCCCAAGTTCAGCCACCACCAGCATCAGCACCAGAGTCAGCAGCATCATCCCGATCTCAGCTACACCACGGACTACTCCTCCAGCAGTCCGGCTCCGAGCTTAGTGTGGTCAGAGCAGAGCAGAAACCACCAGGCAGTCTCCGCTTCCACGCCCCACAACTCGATGGTGCACATTGAACCCGCTTCGGCTGGGAGCAATAACTCCTCTATCCACAGGGATTATACTTTATCTTCCTCACTATCGCATCACAGGGACTCTGGTGCCTACTGCAGTGATGCTACGGATTCCCCGCTGCCCTTGCCACGTACTCCCAAGAGAAGTTCCAAGTTCGACGAGGCCAATCCTATTGTTTCTGGCGGGGCATCCATCGAGGATTTCCGAGAGAAGCAGTGCGAGAGTCCCAGCATCAAAAGACGCACAGACACCTGTCCAATTGTCTCGGGAGGATTCGTTTCGCTGGACTTTGCGCCCACTCGCCCGCTGGCGGATGAGGATGACGAGGAGGACCTGAACGAAGATGCAGAGATTGCTGGGGTAGAAATGAGGGTCAAGACGGGACTGCAAAGGAAGCCTGTTCCCGGAATCGCTTCCTGGGTGGTGGACATGAGTGACTGCCGGCCGGAGAGGAGGAGGAGCACCAGCAGCACCACCTCCAGCTTCCGGGAGCGCTCCGACTCCAACAGCTCGCACAAGAGTGGCTGCGGCTTCTACGTTTCGTTGGATGACATGGACAGAAAACCACAGGAACAGCCACAGAAACCGTCAGTAGCTGCTCCTCTATCGCAGCTGAGCAAATCCTACACGGCACCCAAGTCAGCAGGATTCTTCGTGGATCTCTCGCAAAGTGGTAAAGAAGAAGAACAGTTGCCAAAGGATGAGGTGTTGGCCGAAGTCAAGGAGGAACCGAAGCCAGAACCCAAGAATATATTCAGTATGTTTATTGATATTGGGGAGCAAAAGACACCGCGTTCCAACGGCAGAAAGGAACCCTTGAGTCTGGCTCTGAGATTGTCCAGCTCGTTGAGCTCCTCGGCTTCCAGAAGGGGAGACACCGAGGTGATGAAGTCCAGTGCCAGTTCCACGGAGACTCTGATGGCCAAGAGTGCTAATCAAAAGGATATGTCAGCCGGAGCTGGGGAAAGTAAATCCCTGGACTACAGATGCAATTTGGAGCCTCCGCTAACGGTGGCTGCACTGCGTCGACTTTCGCAGCAGCACCGTCAGCAAAGTGATCCCGCCAAGCGTCACAGCTGGGGCAGCAATGGTCAGCCGGAGCAGGCATCCGGATCGGGCAACGATTGCAAGCGCTCCATAAGCCTAACTGCCAATGGAGCAACGGATTCGGGAGCGGGACTAATGAGCATCATTGACAAATTGCCCATTATATCCAAGGCCTCCTCCCTCTCGATAGACAGCTCGGTTTCTCCCTACGACGATTTCAGTGGTTCCAATCCTGGATTGAGCAGCTGTTCGGAGGAGGAGCAGGGTCAGGCACAGGGAAGAATCAAGAAGAGGCGAAGGGATGTTCAATTAAATGAGACCTATGACAAATCCAGCTTGGCATCGGTAACGGAGGGCATTCTGTCCAAGGACATGTCGCCCGCATCCAACACTGACACCGACGATCTCACTTTCCAGCAGGACGAACAGCTAGCCAAGGAGCAGGCGGAACTGATATCAGTACCGCTCCAGCTGAGCAGCAGCTCCAATCGCACCAGCAGCGTAATGGAGACAATTATCGAAGCGAAAGAGACGGCCTCGCCGAAGAAGCAGGTTACCCTCAACAATGGCCATACAATGGAATCCCTGCACGCCACTATTGAAAAACAGAAGCAGCTGCTTGAGACAGTCAACGAGCATGGAGAGCAGACGGCCCCGCTGCCCTCCCAGATCCCCTCCAGCTTTGTTAAGCTCTCCGACATGGATAAACCCGTAAAGCACGATTTGCAGTCGCCGGATTCGATGAGCAAGAGCGTGGGCAACAACCACAGAAGCTCGCAGCTGGGTCAGAGGCTCTACAGGGATGAGAACCGTGCGCGTCCGCATTCCTGGGCTATGACCCGATCCACGGGCAACACGCTGCAGAACTTTACCAACTCGGTGGACAATATAAGAAGTCTCTCCCGGCTCTTTCCAAACTTCTCGAAGGAGTTCTCCAACTCGCTGCCAAACGGCATGACCCTGGAGCAGGTTCAGAGTCAGCAGGTGGACTACATCCAAACGGATCTCAGTGCGGATTCAAGCCTGGCATCCAGTTTCAGTAGATCGGGCATGGATGAATCCTCGCTGAGCTGCAGGCAGCCCAGGCGTTTGGGGGAGGATTTGCTCAAGATGTTCCTGCAGGAGATTGCCACGGACATGCTGGTGGAGGTGCATGGACGACGCATTCGCGCCCACAAGTGCATTCTGCGCTCCCGTTGTCAGTACTTTGCTGCCATGTTGGCCGGCCACGGATCACAGAGTGTGGTTTCCCTGCAGGGTTACTCCTATGCAGCGGTTCACTTTGCATTGTGCCACATCTACTCGGGTGCCTCGCATCCGCCGGATGGGATCAGTCTGATGGAGCTGGCCGCTCTAGCGGATTTGCTGGGACTGGAGGGTCTCAAGGAGGTCACCTCGCATGCGCTGAAGACGAACTACTGCCACAACTTCCACAAGCCCTGCTCCGGGTGCACCGATGGCATCTTACAGGTGCTGCCCGTGGCCCTGAACCATGCTCTGGATGATCTGTACAGGAAGTGCCTGCGCTGGACGTGTCGCCACTACCTGAAGGTGTGGCCAACCAGACAGTTCGCCCAACTTCCGCCGGACATTCTCGGCCGATGCCGCCAGCAGATTGTCGCTTACTTGGTGAGTATTTGGAAGGGATTATCTTGCCCAAGTGCTTACCGCTTCCTTTCTTTCGCCTACAGACTTCGGAGACGGTGCTGGACACGGTGCTCGACTGCGACCATCTACTGGCCCAATTGTCGGCCTATCGATGGGGCCACGTCTGCGAGCAGTTGGTGCGCGAGATCTTGGAAGCAGCATACGCCTATGTAGGTGACCACTTTGCCAGTTTGATCGCCAGTGATTCCTTCTTGTCGCTGGGCCACGATCGCAGCCGGCACATCCCGCGCCTGGAGACGCTGCTTCTACACACGGCCGCTGAACTGACTCCGGAACAGGCTTGCCGGAGTTATCAGCGGGTAACCCGCTTGAACACTGTGCTGCAGGCGAAGGTCATCCATATGCCGGCCAGTTTGGGTCAGTCGGAGCTCGCACGGGAACTGCAGGGTCTACAGGAGGAGCAGCTGGACTGGCAACCGGAGTACATTCGACTGGTGGGAGCATTGGTTTACGCCGTAGAGCAGTGCCTCATCCGACAGTGCTCACGGGCTATGCGCGTCACCGCCTGGCAGCGCATGGACTTGGAGCTACGCAAGAAGATTCAAACGCTGGCCCGCCTCACAGAGCCGTTGGACATGAAGCGCCAAAGTGGCAAACCGGTGAGCAAGGCCTTTTCCTTCGGCGGCAGTACACGCAGCCAGGATCTCGTGCAGATCAAGCTGGCCATCCAGGCGCAGACGAAGAGAGCCCATGCTCAAGAGACACTGCTGTACAAGGCCACCCAAACGCAGGATGCGTCTGGTGGAGCAAATCACGTGCAAACAGCTGATAGGGGAGTCCAAGCGAATCACGAGTCCAGGGAGGGAGGCAGTAAGTTATCTATTATCGGGTGTTATTTTGCATTTCAGTTATAATGTTAATGTTTTCCTTCAGGTAAACTGCTGAAGTCCAACTCCCGCGCCTACGTTCCTCATCGCGCCAGCTCCCAGGTGGCTTCGGAGCGGAACAGCTTGAATCTTCATCGACGCACCCAGTCAGAAGCTCCGCCAGTGACCCACAAGAAACCTGCAGCTCCTGTGGCGGCTCCCACAATTGAACCGAAGACTGCCCAAGGCAAACATACTGCGGTGACTGCCAAACTAGGAGAAGTGCGACCCCGTTATTTGGAGCCCCGCAAACCAAGGGCTGCAGCTCCGTCGGCTACAAACGGCCATAGTGCCGGACCCGTGCGCAGTGCCACTAGCTCGAGCATTCCCGCGAATGGAGGCAGAAAGGCGCAGGCCAAGAACCTGCACATCTCTTCCAGCGAAAGCTCACGGAATTCGAGTCCGGCGGCACGCAGAGTGCAGAACGGCACACTGCTGGGCAACAAGTCCAGCAATCTTTCTATGGACAGCTTGGCATCGCCGGCACGTCGTGCTAAGAGCAGCTCTAGGGGACCACAGGACAGATACTCCTCCGACCAGAACTCGCTGGCGGAGAGCATGAAGAGCTCTGTGATCACCAACAAAACGATCTCACACGAGTCGCTCTCGAGCAGCTCGAAACTGGCTAGAATCCAGCAACTAAATGGCCATGGCAAAGGAGCCGCAACGGGAAAGATAAAGGCCACACAGCGAGGTTCCACGGTCGGCAACAAGTCAACCCGCCAGTTGAAGCAACAGCATAATGCAATGGCCTCCAACGGATCAAGTCCCAGTTCGGTGCACACCACCAAGTCAGCAGCCAGTCGTTTGTCCTCCGTCAGCAGCACATTTTCCACTCGGGAGCTGTTCAAGCAGCGCTCCATTTCAGTGCCTGCAGGTGGGACAGATGGAGCGCCAAACAAGGGACGACACAGCTTCCTCTCGGCCAAATCCCGCGAGATCCTAGCCAAGCGGGCGGAGAAAAACAAGCTACAACAGCAGCAACAGCAACAGAAGCAAACCGAAGCCCCGGCTGATGAACGTGGGTCAGTCCAATTGCGTTCCTCCGCAGGTCCCCTGCGCTCATCCTCACATTCCGCGGTGTCCAGCATGCTGCAGCAGCACAATCTGCGAAACAGTCTGCCCTCCAGTATTCCCACCCGCCGGCCCAATACGCTGCACCTGAAGAAAACCACTGCGGTGACAAACGGAGTGGGTGGACCAACTAAAACTGCAACCAATGGGCTGACGAATGGAACATACAAGTCGGCCCAGGCAGTCAAACAGAAGCTGGACCTGCTCATTGATGCCCAGATGGAGAGTGGGGTGCCCAAGGAACGTGTAGAGTCCAAACTGGAGCGCTCCAGCACCTTTTGCAAGGATAGCGCCGACCTGGACATCAGCGAACTGCAGATTGTGGAGTAATCAACTAAAGAAAAAGGAGCAACAGCATCAATATGGGGTGCGTATATCGCCTAGATATTATCAAGGCTGTAGATAATAAAAAATGAAACCATTTATAATCTTTTTCTATCTAGGTCGTATCAAATATGGTCCCCAAACAGATGAGAACCCGAATCCAGAACCGTACACGTCCCATAAGGCAACACTAGTCAATAATCTAGCATGCAGCTGCCGTTGCAGTTGGCGCATGAAACCATTATACAATAACGATAATAACGAGATGATGTTACTACCAACAGACAACCGCGATAATTAAAAACGTTAAATACCAGACAGCCGAAACCCAAACAAAGGAAACAAGTTATTGCCGTTAAACCTTACCCACTCCGAAGTATAATTATATTAGCTTATTGCGATAGGGAAGCGAGCAATGAATTGTATGCAAAGCGGATAAGCCAGAAAAACTGCAAAACAAAAAAACTGAAAATGAAAACAAGTATTTGGTGATATTATTTAGAGTGCGCTTTATGTTTACGTTTAATGCTAGGCAACAAGTGCTTGTAACCCGAACTCTCTACTCAAAGTACGTTCTTGCGGATCCAAGGATGCTCTACTATATGCTTTATGCGCTTTGCAGGCTGCATTTA
The DNA here is from genome assembly GCF_018152115.1 of Drosophila rhopaloa. Lineage (NCBI taxonomy): Eukaryota > Metazoa > Arthropoda > Insecta > Diptera > Drosophilidae > Drosophila > Drosophila rhopaloa. The sequence goes on from NW_025335043.1 coordinate 13,212,772, forward strand.
AGGTCTTATTCTCTCTATCCCGCTTTATTGTCAAAGCCCGCCCAATAAACATATATATATGCAATTCTGTATATATAAGAAAAGGATTGAAAAACCATCTCTTTAATAATTTAAGCTTGAACTTTTTTATACTGTTGTTTATTTAAATCATACTCGTAACAATGGCGCATTACTTCAGCAAGGCAACCAAGGAAACGTCTCTTACATATAATTTTAAAAAATTAATTTATAAATTTTAATTATTTGGTAAATATAGAACGAAGCGAGCGAAAGTGAATTTTTGTAAGCAACGGCATTGATAAATTGATATCTTGATAATGAAGTGCAAGAGAAATAAATGTGTGTATTTATTAAAAGTTACCATATAAACCAAGACTTTTACTTATTTTAGTATTGGGAATTGGAACCAAAAACTATTATTGCCAAGAAATTCTAAAAAACAAAAGATCCTTAAAAATAGAGATCTATTACTTATTCTATATTTAAAATATGAATTGTATTTATCAAATGCAATCATTTGTAGCTACGTTGAAAGAAGCTATTGAAAACTAATAAACATTGTGCCTCACATTCAATATTTTCTAAATGTTATTTATTTTGTATTCCGTTCTATATTATCTATCGTTAATGTTATGATTTATTTACTACAATTAGAGTATCATACAAATCGTGTCTCGCATTCATTCAGACTCCACACAGATGCTAATTACAACCGAAACTGGGACTACAATAACAATCGTATCGCACACTGCCTCTCAGTCGTATATTCCCGAGTGATATACGACACGGCGATCGCTGACTCATCGGGGGAGCAGTGCAGCGGTCAAATTAGAGCTAAAACCTAGACTAAGCCTAGGCGCGGGTTCACTTGCCAGTGGTGGTGGTGTGGCTACGAGGGCGAAGTCTTCATGGTTAGCACCCAGTCGTTGAAAACATTCCGGCAGTGGATGACCACGCACTCGTTGCTGCAGTACTCGTCTTCCCAATCCGGATTTATAATGGCCGGCTTGTTGCATTGTTCTCGGGTGCACTTTTGCACCCTCGCCGCTTCGGTGAGGAGTTGAATCTGTTCGGGGGGCGGTTGCTGGGCAGTCACTGCCTGCCCTGGTGCTTCGACAGCCTCCACTTTGGGTGTGACTAGCGGATGCGGCATAACGACTGCCATTTGTGGCTGGGGGCAGCTACTGCTGGCGGAGCCTCCAACTCCGACGTGGCCTCCGACTCGGACAGCTGGTAGCGGTATCCCCGCATCAAACGCACATAGTCGCGCTTCTCCTGCTCGTGCCGCTGGCTGTAAATATTCTTTTGCGTCTCGTCCAGCGACTCCCACATGGTCTGCACGATCACCTGCATCTGCTCCAGCGAACAGGCGGGATTTTGCTGCTTAATGGCTGTCACTGTGTCGCGGAAAAACAGTGCAAAGGGCGCCAGGGGTTTGGGTGGCGCTTGTGCCAGAGGCTGGTGTTGCTGCTGCTGCTCCGGCTGGGCCAGCAAGCTGTGTCCTCCGCCTCCACCTACTCCGCTGCCATATGTGTCGCAATCCTCCTCGTCATCGTCGTTCAACATGGACTGATCCAGGCTAAGCATTCTCCGCGACTGCAAAAAGAGACAAGACAAAAGGCATGCGGTTATTTGATGATTTATTGTCGGAATCCCAGCGAGCTCACTAGAAACTTCTTCATCCCAATCACAGAGTGAGCAACTAAACTAATGTACAAATCGCTCGCCCAAGCCCAGCCCAGTTGGGCGGGGGAAACGAGGGGGTGAAGGGGAGAGGGTGTTTATATATGTAACCTGCGCTGCTGATTGTGCGACTGTGTGTGCGTGCTGTTTGCTGATAAGAAGCTGACGCGGCGTTTGTGGCCCGCTCGCCCAAGCGATAACCCATGGGGCAGGGGCAGGGGGCTTCCTCCAGCTGGTCGCCAGCACACAACAACAAATACCGCGATTTCGATCTCTCTCTCTCATTATAAAACCATTAGAGTCATCGATGCGCGGCAATTAAGGCGGACGGTCGTCTGTGAAATCTGTCGCCGATCCGAAAATGCAGCCAGAGTTCATTTACGGTGCTCCTCCGGATTTGGTTTTCGGACTGCCCTCCTCCACTTACGGCTTGGTTCGGACTCTCCGCCGGTGTGTCGTTCAGCTCGAACACCTCGTCGCCGAAAGAGGGAGTGTGGAACTGATTCATGACGACGCCTCCTGTAATTCTCCCAAGCTTATTTACAAAAAAATTAAACAATTTCAGGCGTTTTATTATCGTGTGGGCTTAATTAGTGGGACCGTCGGCTGATAAGAGCCAAATGGTTAAGAATAATCATTTTTCAACACTGTTTGTTCCACTACTGGTTCCGGTTTAAAATAATTGCTGATGGATAAAACTTTTAAGTTTTTGTTAGAGAATTGTAATAGTAATTGGCAAATTTTTGTTATTTTTTTTAAACATATTCACACATTAAAAGGATTCATTCAAATGTAAAGGTAAAATTCTCAAGTATTAGAGCGCTAAAATTTAAATGACAAAAGTAGTATTCAAATTTTAACGCCTTAGCGATTTGAATATAGAAAATACTCTGTACTTAAATTGATCCTCGGAACCATTGCGGTTCTAGTTCAGTTCTGGTTCCACTTTTGAAGTACAGTTGTGAAAAAATGTTGTGCAGGCCACTGTATTCAAAATTGAAAGTTTTTATTAAAATAAAATTCGATGCTTAGCAAGTTGCAATAGAATTAGTATTTGGCCATTAAGTGCAAAATTTACGTATGAGCAGGGTGTCCAAAATGGCGTGGAGCAACGTGCGCATATTTCTAAAACTCACCTCGCAACGTTGTCAGCTCCTTAGCTTAGGATCCAAAAGCGAGGTACCCGTAAGGCAGAGTCCAGGCATATTCGAATCGGATGTCCTTGGGAGTACATCGAATGCCAGGTACATGGAGTGTCTGTTTACTAAATGGATAAAGGACAATAACTCGATACATGGAGTAGGTCAAGTGAGGTATGGTCAAAAGATTCCCTAACTCTTTCTTTCCGTAGACCTGGCAACGATTCTTCAAGGATTTGGTAGAGGACCAAGAAGAGACGACTACTCCCGCTCCATCCCAAACGCATCCCATTCGCATCGCTACCAATCCCAGTGCTAATCTTGGCATGAATGAAAAACTTGGAGGAAGTATTTCTATTTCCTTGCCTCCCGAAAATGTGGAAGAGACCAAGCAAAGAACCCGAGAAGTCAAACCTCCGAAGGATGGAATAGAAATTAGCGCATCAAGTTCAGATAAGGTAAACCCCTTTACTTTTGCCTTTTTAGGATAACTCATTAAAACGTACCTTAATTTGCTAAATAATATAATATTCAAATGTAAATGAACTTATTTATAATTTTTTTTCCAGATAGGATCATGTTCACCAAAGGCGAGCCATTCAATCGACGTATCGAAAGGATCTCCAGTGCCTGTAACGAGGACGGCAATGTCTGCTCCGGTACTGGAGGACCAGTCGAGCACTTTCGAGTCGGCAAGGGAACGGTTGGACTCGAATACTTGCGTGGTTTGCCCGCAAAAGGTGGACATGGAGGTGCTTTCACTTTCAACAGAAATCAGGACGTCAGGACTGTCAGAAACCCAGGATGTACCCACATCATTCAAAAATTCTATCCAAAACCACGAAGGCAGTTCAACTAATGGATTGAAATTGGCCAGCAAAATGCCAGGTTCCGTTTTAGCAGCCAAAGAAATAGTAAACCGATTTTCCAAAAAAATGACTAGAAAAATGTCACAGAAGAATCCACCAAAAGATCCCAACCAATCATGCAGGGCTAACTTAGGTAGCATGTCAAATGGGGTGGAAACCTTGACGGGTCCTAGAAGAACCGGAAATGTTCGTAACAATTTCAATAAGAAATACGGATCCCTCGATACTTTCATGAAACATTGGAGAAAAGCTTATAGAAAGGAGAATTTTAAACGGGTTTCTAGGCCAGAAATGGTAGTGAAAAGGTGTTTAAAAGGCAATAATAAGCAAAAGAACACTATGTACTTCAAAAGTTATTATGAAAAGAATCATAGCAAACGAATGGGCAATGTGGCCAACACCGCAAATAATCCATTAAATAATGTGCCTTTAAAACCGAAAGATGAAAACCAAAAGAAGCAATCAGAACCAAGCCACTGCAACAAATCCCATACTAATGATGGCAAGTCGAAGGATTGCCAAATGCAACCTATTATTTCCCAAAAAGATGATAAAGATATCCCTGAGAAGAAACTCCAGGCTGAGGATATCCCGTCAATGCCTACTGAATCACCAAATAAACCAAAATCAGAGGAAAAAATACCTCTTAGCAATAAAAAAAATAAAAGTGATACATATGACAGCCTTGAAGACCTAATCAACGATATCGATGACACATCTTTGGATGTAGACATGGCTGATCCGATTGAGCCTGAGATGGCCCAAGAAGAGCGTAAAACATCAAACTTAGAAAAAACTTCGAAAAAGAACGCTGCAGCTTACAAAACGACGGTTAGAGTTTTTAAGCCTAAGCAAAAGGGTAATACTAAAACTGATGATAAACCAAGCTTGGAACCTAACCCCAAATCAGGTCTAATGTCGTTCAGTCACGATTCAGGAAAACCAAAACCTGAAGCATTCAGATCTCTAAGGATTTTCAATGCCGAACAGAAGGATCCAATAGAAGGGGATAAATCGTGGATACACTCGGATGAGATCACATTGAAAAGTCTAAAAAAACCAGCTCCAGATACAAAGGATCTCAAAGATAACTCCATCAATAAGCCTTTGGAACATAAGAAGAACGACAAGGATCCATTGCATCCTTCTCAGTGAGCTTTGAATCGATCGAATCTCAGCATGTGTTGCAACAAATGACACACAAGCTCGAAATGTGTGCCAAGCTCACAACTCTCTCAGCCGTCAGACCCTGAACACTTTTGGCTTTTTAGTAACTCAAATTCAAAATTTACCGGCTATAACAATAGTTATACAGAACATGAACCAATGTCGGCTGAGGAGTCTTGTGCGGATGAGGAGGGAACTGGCGCTGGGGCTGCTGGGCACTGACCACCACATCCTCGCCCAGCTAGCCCTGCGTACCGTACAAACTAGTTCGCAGCTTTGCGGTGCTCATGATCTGGACTCCTTCGCCAATGGCTGTAGTGCAGCCTACATCGAGGGCCTTTATAGCAAATGGAAGCGTAATCCGAAATCCGTGGATGCGGTGAGTTGATGATTTGATTTTATTTAATAATCGTGATTAAAATGAGGTTTATTACAGAAAATTAATGTTAATTACCGTAAAATCTCACAAAATATAATGTTGAAAGTTTATAGTAGCTGTAGAGGTTGAATTTTATATAGTTTTATAAAGAGTTGATCCAAGATACAAATATATAATAAAAAATATAACTAATATATATATATATATTTATTTAAATTATTGCTTAGTCCTGGGACGAGCTCTTCGGAGCAGACGAGCGGCCAATCTCCAAAAGAAAGCCTTTCCAGGCATCGCTCTCCCGGAAGTACAGACGTGCTCCGGTGGAAAGGACAGCATTAAAGGCTCGGCTGGGCGAAAGGACGGCATCCGGAGGCGCGGCTCCTGCTCCTTCCGCGCCTCCAAGTGATTGGAAAAATATTGATGACCACCACACAATCCAGGCCATCATCCGCGCTTATCAATCACGCGGTCACCTGGCCGCCGACTTGGATCCTTTGGGAATTATTTTGCCTCATAAAGGAGCCTCTGTAGACGGCTCACAACGAAATGCGGCGAAGGAGGTACTCAGGCAGCACTATTCATATATATTTGGTGAGCAGTCGATCATTTGATATTTACCCAGCACAGAATGTAAAATATATTTCTTGCAGGCGATCTAAATGCCATGTTCAAGTTGCCCTCATCCACAATGATAGGCGGTGATGAGGAGTTTTTGCCATTGAGGTGGGTTTAAATGTAATTCATATTTAGCGCAGCTTAACCATTCCCATCCAGAGAGATTCTGGACCGCTTGGAGCGCATCTACTGCGGCCACATTGGAGTGGAGTATATGCAGATGACGTCGTTGACGAAGACCACCTGGATTCGCGACCGATTCGAGAAGCCCGGCGCTTTGGACTTATCCAAAGAGGAGAAGAAGCTAATCCTCGAGCGTCTGACTCGCTCTACGGGCTTCGAGAACTTCCTGGCCAAGAAATTTTCGTCGGAGAAGCGCTTCGGCCTAGAAGGCTGTGACATCATGATCCCCACCATCAAGGAAGTGGTAGACCGCTCAACCGATAAAGGCGTGGAATCCATTTTAATAGGTTAGTAATCTAATGTGATCAAACCTCTATCTGTGATGTAATTTTGCCTATGTCGTCCTCTAGGAATGGCCCATCGTGGACGACTCAATGTCCTGGCCAACATCTGTCGGAAGCCCATCGCTGACATTCTTTCACAGTTCCACGGTCTTGAGGCCACCGATTCTGGATCCGGGGACGTGAAGTACCATCTGGGCGTTTTCCAGGAGCGGTTAAACCGCCAGACGAATCGCATGGTGCGCATCACCGTGGTGGCGAATCCCTCCCATCTGGAGCACGTGAACCCTGTGCTGCTGGGCAAGGCACGAGCGGAGATGTTTCAACGTGGCGATACCTGTGGCAACAAGGTTCTGCCCATCATCATACACGGCGATGCTTCCTTCTGCGGCCAGGGCGTGGTCTACGAGTCGATGCATTTGTCTGACTTGCCCAACTATACCACCTACGGGACCATTCACATTGTGTCCAACAACCAGGTGGGCTTCACTACGGATCCGCGCTTCTCCCGCTCCTCGCGTTATTGCACGGACGTGGCCAAGGTGGTGTCTGCTCCGATTCTGCACGTGAACGCCGACGATCCAGAGGCCTGTATCAAGTGCGCCCGCATTGCCGCCGAATACCGGGACGCCTTTAAGAAGGATGTGGTCATCGACATAGTCGGATACCGACGCAACGGGCATAACGAGGCGGATGAGCCAATGTTCACCCAGCCACTCATGTACCAGCGCATCCGTAAGCTGAAAACATGCCTACAGCTCTACTCGGAAAAACTGATCAAGGAGGGTGTGGTCACCGAAAACGAGTTCAAGGCACTGGTCTCTGAATACGACAAGATCTGCGAGGAAGCTTGGGCCAAGTCCAAGACTATCAAGACCATACGGGTAAGAAAGGGAAGACTGAATAATCGCCTTAAATGACTGGGTACCCTCTCCGCAGTACTCCTCCTGGATAGACTCCCCATGGCCGGGATTCTTTGAAGGACGCGATCGGCTAGAGTTGTGTCCCACCGGCATCAGCACGGACACCCTAAAGACGATTGGCGAGATATTCTCCAGTCCGCCGCCGCCGGAGCACAAGTTCGAAATGCACAAGTGAGTCGCATAAATGAACAATAGTTATCTCGTAATATCCTATTTTAAACCCCTCCAGGGGCATCCACCGCATCATGGCCCTGCGAAAGCAGATGGTCCAGGACAAAGTGGCGGACTGGTCGTTGGGCGAAGCCTTTGCCTTTGGCTCGCTGCTGAAGGAGGGCATCCATGTGCGCCTGTCCGGTCAGGATGTGGAGCGCGGCACCTTCTCGCACCGGCACCACGTCCTGCACCACCAGACGGCCGATAAGGTGGTGTACAACTCACTGGATCATCTGTATCCCGACCAGGCTCCCTACTCCGTGTCCAACAGCTCCCTTTCTGAGTGCGCGGTGCTGGGCTTTGAGCATGGCTACTCCATGGCCAGTCCCCATGCGCTGGTCATGTGGGAAGGCCAGTTCGGCGACTTCTGCAACACGGCGCAGTGCATCATCGACACGTTTATTGCAAGCGGCGAGACCAAGTGGGTGCGCCAGTCTGGAGTTGTGCTGCTCCTGCCTCACGGCATGGAGGGCATGGGCCCGGAGCACTCCTCTGGCCGAATGGAGCGGTTCCTCCAAATGAGCGACGACGATCCAGACGTCTATCCGGACACCTGCGATTGCGACTTTGTGGCGCGCCAGCTAATGAACATCAACTGGATCGTGACGAACTTCTCCACGCCAGCCAACATCTTCCACGGCCTGCGCCGCCAGGTGAAAATGGGTTTCCGCAAGCCCCTGATTAACTTCTCGCCGAAGTCTCTGCTCCGACATCCGCTGGCCCGAAGTCCTTTCAAGGATTTCAACGAGTGCAGCTGCTTCCAGCGGATTATTCCCGACAAAGGTCCCGCCGGCAAGCATCCCGAGTGCGTCAAAAAGGTAGTATTCTGCTCCGGCAAGGTTTACTACGATCTCTTCAAGGAGCGCGACGACCACGAACAGGTCGAGACGGTGGCCCTTGTAAGGGTGGAACAGGTAAGTTGGCTCATCTTATGGCCATAGTTATATATCATTTTAATTTCTCCCTAAACCTCCAGCTCTGTCCCTTCCCCTACGACCTGATCTCCCAGCAGTTGGAACTGTATCCAGAGGCGGATTTGCTGTGGGCGCAGGAGGAGCACAAGAACATGGGCGGCTGGTTCTACGTGCAGCCACGATTCGACACCGCGCTGCTTAAAAACGAAAACGAAAGGTAAGTCCTAGACATAGAGATAATCTCACACTCTCTAAATGCCAAGGTGCAGTGCCAGGCCTTGGGCTACTCCCCTCGGGTGATTCAATTCAGGTGCGATTATCGTTGACGCACCTTCAAAGTGTCAATCGGTGCTGGTGACGACTCCTCGGACGTCTCACGCATCGCCTGACACCCCCAAATTCCGAGATGGTAAGATGGAGGCGGGCGGCATTGCCGTGTGACGCCATCTTTGGCGCTCTTGGTGATGGCGATGGCGATAGCGATGTTGACACCTAAGCCAAAAGCATGCCAACAGCAAAGATTTGGGGATGTTCGGTTTAATTGTTTTTGCTTTTGATACCTGGTGTTTTTTGTGGATAGGGGTATATCATACCTATACGATTTGAAACATCAAATTTCTAAAATTATTTTCATCATTATTTTTTTACCTGTTTACTATCTTACGATCACACTTTATAAACTACTCATTATACATTCACATCATTGCTTAAATATGTACATATATTATTTACCAATGGGTTACTCTAGAAACATCTTAATATCAAGTATTTTTTTATTCTATATATACAATGCACTAATCATTAACACTTGCTTTTTTTATTGCAACCAAACGTGTGCCAAGCGGATTCGAGAAGGTTGCCCTAAAGATTTACAAACGTGGGGACTGCTTCTATAAACATTGCCAAATATATTGTTGTTTGGTCTTCGGGTGGTTCGTTCGAGAATGTGTAACGCACTTGGCCTCGCCAGAGTTCAAACGGCGCCCCCGCAAATTCGTTTCCTGACTCGAAATTTACTATAAGGTGAAATAGTTCTTTGACTTTATTACTATAATAAATCGGGGTTAGTAAGCGATGAAATATGCGGGTTCATGGACGGTTTGCTGTCGCTCTGATACGATTAATTGCCACGAGCCGAAGGCTCCAATAATTTGTGCAATTTGGCAACTGCGTTGTTAGTAATTGGCCCGGTCCGAACGACCTCGTTGCAGACCGCGGACAGCCATGTCGATTCGATGTTGGACATCGCATTGTATTTACGGCCAAAGAACAGAACTGGCGCAAGGAACTTGGCACAGATTCGCGGCGTTTGATACTAAAACACTTTCCCCGCCCCTGTTCATGGCTCCTCTCCTTATAGACGGGGTCTTCGCCGAGATATCTCGCCTCTCCACGACAATTTTAATTCGCATTCGGACCCAACAATGGTCCCTAATAACGCTAATGCTGCGCTAGATTTCTTCTCTGATTTATGGAAAACAATATTGCTTCCCTGACCACATAAACATTTCGGGGGAAAATTCAAATATATTGCACGAGACAGATATATGATTTTATGTGTAACCGCGAGGACCCTCTCTCTGCACTTGAAATCTTTGATGTTGTTGCTGCTCTGCGGATGTTTTGGTCTTCATAAGTGTTCCCAACTATCGCTCAACTCGAAATTCCGAACATATAGAATGAAATGTGCTTTGTTTTTCAATTGCTTTTGTGCAAATATGTATGTGCACTGGAAAAATACGGGGAATGTACATAGATCTTTTTAAAAATAGTACAGGTTCAATATATTTTTCAAACAAGTGATTGTCTAAATCAATTTCGTTAAATTTAATGAAATACAACAACCTGTTGCGCAAGTTTTTAGATATATTTAATTTGAATTTCTACTTAATCAGAAGCTGTCTTGCTTAATTTGATTTATATTGTTTTTTAAAAGTCCCAGACACTTGATTAAAATCACCTGTTTTTTGATAAAGAAAGGCAAATAAGGCATGTCTGATTATATCCTTTGTTTACCGCTTTGTATTAATTTATTTGACAGTTCACTGACAATACCCATGAAATATTAATTTTTCCTGTGTACTCGCTACGAGGCAAACATAATGTCTTGATCGCACGTATAGTACTCGGTTGCCAGCCCCGAAAATTGAATGAAAATCCCGCCAGAGGCCTTAGGAATGTAGCATATTCGCAGGTCCGCGTCTACTATATGATGGCATGCCTCATTCCCCGGCGCGATATGTTTATGGCTGGCATGTGTGTTGTGTGTTTTCCCAATTTCTTTGTTGTTTTTGTCAGCGTGAATTAAAGTCTCTGGTAATTGCGAGAGATTTTTCGCGAATAAGAATTCCGAAAGCGCCGAACCGAACGCCTTGACAATCAATTATGAGAAATGTCCGATGATCTTGGGCGGAATGTTTTTGCTTTTGTCTTGCGAATCTGTTTCTTTTTCGGTTTCTATACGTATGTCTAATGCAGGCCACTGCACAGCAAAGCCCGCCAAAGTTTTATTAATGGCACGCATTTCTCTGTTGTCCACATCTGGGTGATCTTTGGGGGCTATTATCGACATTGATGGAGTGGGTGGAATATTATTTTGTTTGCTGATTGAGATGTTTGCCTGGCCGTGGGCCATGGTCCAACTACTCAGTAGCGCCTGTTAGCCCCTAGCCTCTGTTTTATTGTTCATTCATCGCCAGATTCGCTTTATAAATAACCCCGAAAACAACAAGAATCGAGAGGGGGAAGCATCAATCGACGAATGGCTAGCATCGGAATAAACAGATTCATAAAAGTTTTATGAGTAATTGGCTTTGGAACGCCCAAAATAGAACGCTCTCGCATAACTGAAATATTTTCCGCTTTATTTAACATTAAATAGCTTGTTTATAATTACACATACAGAGTACTTAAGATGTAAACGAAAGGCCTGGAATAAGTTACACTAAACACTAGGATAACACTAAGCTAGCTACTCTATGTACACTGACTAGGACGAATCACTATAACATAACTGAATGTCGAGTTGAGATCCTTAAAAAATTACCTCGCATGGCGAACAATTTTTTAATTCCACTCAAAAATGGCTGGACACTGGACACCACTGGGGGATATGGTGGGATAATCTCTGGCGTCTACACCATGTTCCATATGCTGTAGCTGGCCGCTCGGCGCTCCTCCTCGGCCACCTGTTCATAATCGATCTCGAGGTACTCCTTGCCTCCGAATCGCACTTTGCGCCCAGTGTATTTCTTTATATAGCTGACATGGGCGGGAACCTCCTTTCCCTCGATTTCCAGCTTGTACGAAATGCTGGTGATCCGCTCGAGCACTCGACCGCGTTTCCATTTCACTTGTGTCTTGCGATAGCGTTCCGCATAGAGCACCAAGTCTCCGATCTTGTATTCCCTTACATGCAGGCAGGATTTGAGGGCTTTGATGGGCTCTGGCTCCTCCTCGGGCGCCTTGGTATCCTCCTCGTCATCCGTCACGTAGGCAATGGCCCGTTCAATGGTTTCCACCTCCGGAATTGTGGGCTCCTCGGGCTCCGGCTGCAGGAAGAATGTGTCGCCGACGGAGAGGCGTCGTTTCTGCCGCTTGATGATGACCTTCTTTTTGATCTTGCGGGGTTTCTTGGGCTCCAGCGCAGGTTCGACTTCAGGTTCCACTTCGGTCTCTTCATGAACTTGGTTTTCGGCTGGGGTTTCTTCCAAAGGAACGACTTCTTCCTCAGGCTTCTCATCTTTCTGCTCGGCAACTGGTGCCTTTTTTTCCTCCTCTTTGGGTTTAACCTGCTTCTTGGGCGGAGTGAGCTTGTTGATCCTAGAGGAAAGCTCATTGATCTTGTTCCTGTCGCGCAGAATGTTGCTCAGTTTGCTGGAGTCCGTCTTCTCCTGCTCCTTTTCTATGGAATTCTTGCGCACCAGCTTCTTGAGGTGCGGAGCCTTCTTCTTGACCAGGGGCTCTTGATTTTTCGCTCCATCAAGGGGCTGCTCGACCGTCTCGATTTTGACGGGCTGCACCGGACCCGCTAGTACTTTCAGCTCCGGCATGGTGGCTAGACTGTCGCCGGGAGGCGCCTGTTCTCCGGCTTTTGTAGCTTCTACTGGCGAATGCGACTGCGCCTGCTGCTCTGGCGATGACTCTTCGTGCCTCAATGTCGCTGCTATTTGTGGCGCAATGTCAGCGGCGATGGCCACCTGTTGAGGCGTCGCTAGCACCTTCGTCCCCTGATTGATGGGTTCTTTGGACTCGGGCAATGGTTCTTTTGGGCCTGGGGTTGCTGCCGGCACCACCAGCACCGTTTCACCCACCAACTCCGCTAGTTTCAGGCTGGCGCGTCTGATTCGATCGCCTGCTGGCGCTAGATTGCCAATCGCCGGATCAGAATCGATTGCTGATGTTGCACTTGTCGCCTCTGTTGCTGCTGCAGTTTCTGCTGCTGCTGTCGCTTCTCCTTGGTCGCTTTTGGCACTGGGCAACTTGGCTGGCACCGCTGTGACCTCTGGCGTAGCCAATTGTTCACTGGCCGCCGTCTCCTCGGCTATCGAAGTCGTCTCCCTCTGATGGTCGGCAGCTTTTGTTGTCGATGATGTCGCTCTTGGGGATGGGGATGTGGATGTGGATGCGGATATAGCTGCTGTGTCGCCGATTAATTTCAGCTTCTTCTTGCGCTTGACGATCGCCTCCGAGTCGGAGGGTCGCCGCTGAGTGATGAGAGCATCGCTCTGCTCGACGGCCGGCTCCACCTTGATCTTGGATGGTTCCACGGCGGCGATCGAGGCACGTCTGGGGTTCTTCACCTTCACGATGACTTTCTTCTTGATCTTGGACGGTGGTTGCGATGCGGCTGACTCATCTGGCACGGCCACTTCTGAATTAAGGGCCACAGATTGTTTGGTTTCCGCTTCATGTTTACTTGTGGTTACTTTTGTAGGTTCGTTGGGGGTTGACTCCTTTTGAGTTTCTGTTTTGGAAGTTATTTCCATTGGAGTTTCTTCCTTGTGAGCTGCTTCCTTGGGAGTTGCTTCTTCAGGAGTAGTTTCCTTGGGAGTTGCTTCTTTGGGAGTAGTGTCCTTGGACATTGTTTCATTGGTAGTGTTCTCTTGGGGCGTTAATACCTTTCCAGTTTCTTTCCTAGGACTTTTATCCCTAGAAGTCTCATCCTGGGGAGTTGCACCTTTGGCGGATTTAGACTTGAGTTCACTCTGAACCTTGGCCAGGAACTCAATTTTGGCCTGGGTCTTGTTTTTCGCAGGTTGTTTGAATTGTTCTGTTGTCTTTGGTAGTTCACCATTTATTTTTGGTGGCTCTGACGAAACTTCTTGGATTTGTATATCCTTGTGCTCCTTAAGATGGGTTTTAATATCATGATTCATGATTTTCTTATCTTGATTCTCAGTTTCTGTTTGTTTAACCGCTGTAAATTCCTCTTTTTCCTGTTTAGCACCATCCAGATTATCCTGATTTGTAAGGGTCTTTGTATCTTGATTTCCAATAACTTTTGTATCTTTTTTTTCAGTGTCCTCCAATTTTTCATTGACTTTAGTCCCCTCACTTTTAAGCACAGTTGGCTTAAGCTCTTCATTATTTTTTGGTTCTTGGTTTTCACTGCATGCCTGCTTTTCATTGACTTGGCTTTCCTGATTTTCAGGAACTTCTGATTTTTCTCTAGCAAAGGGTGTCTGCTCTCTTTGAACCTTAGTATCTGTACTAGTTTTATGTGCCACATCCTCCTTTATAGTTTCTTTGGTTTCTTGAATATCATTGACCATAGCAGCATTTTCCTGACCCTCTTTAGCTTGCTCCTTTTCCTCTTCGGCCTCATCGAAGTAGCTGCGGCGTCGCACTTTCTTTACAAAGCGAAAGGAAACGGGAGCAGGTTCACCCACTCCATCTGGTGCCACCTGTGACTGCTCTGCCGCCGATTCCGCCTCGCTCTCCGTGCTGTACTGCTTGAGCACACCCTTTACCTCGCTAAGTGCTCCGGAAATCCGGGCCTTGAGTTTGTTCAGTCGTTCGATCACATCCTCGGGCTTCTCCTCCACGGAATCCTGCGAGCGAACGCGTCGCTGACGACGTAGACGCGTCCTTTCGGGCAGCACTGAATCCGCATCGATGGAGGAGATGGTATCGCGACTGGTGGAGTTGAGCCTTATATCCCCCAGCAGAGGAGCACGTGTTGTGGTTGTGGGTACACTCGCCTCCACATTACGTATACGACCTGTGGCACTTATTCTACTAACTGGCGACTCCGTTCGAGGACTCCTACTCCTGCTGGGCAGTGCTGGGCTGGCAGTCTTCAGCTCGTACTTCATGTCGCTGGGTGGTGGTTCAATGCTGCCAGTATTGTTGTTATCATCTAGTTCCGCCGGCTGATCGGGTTGCTCGGGATAAACGTCTACCGATTCTGTCTCCCGCTCCTCGCTGACTTTGCTCACGGTCATGTCCGCTCCGACGGCCGCCTCGCTCCAAAGGTTACCCGTCTCCTGTTGTCCACAGATCAGTTCAATGGCGTCGGTCAAAAGGTCGAGCAGCTCCCAGTCCCAATCCCAGTTGGGCTGCAAACGTGGTGACGGCGACGAACTTTTGGCGAGGAAGGCGCGCACGGAACTCTTCAGTAATTCTATATTTGGCAGGGTTCGATTCGGACTCGGATTCGGATTCCGCTCGCGGGTCAGTAGCCGACCGAGATTTACGTCCACTTGCTCTGGCGACGATTCGCGGGCGTCTGAGAGATCGCCGGACTGCTGGTGGTTGCTATTCCGATTTCGATTCTGGTGCTGATGCTGATGCCTATTCCCATTCCCATCTATTGTCTGCTCCCTGGCCAAGCATATTGACTGCTGCTCGCGATCTCTCATATTTGGCTCATTATGATCTTCGGCCTTCTCTAATTTGCTTTGCTCGCATATTTCGCGTTTATTTTTGGCCCCATCCATGGCGTCGTCGTTTTTGTGGTCGTGTCGCTGCTTGCCGACGGCGTCATTAAGATTTTCCGCCTGTTGATGCTCGATTTCCCTTGCCACGTTCAAGTTTAATGCTTTTGCCTCTGCCTCTGCTGCCGCCGAACGCTCCTCGGCCTCGAGTTCATTATCAAACATCGCTAGCACCTTATGTACACCTCCTCCGCCGTCTATTTCGGTGACTTTGTCGAGGCCCGGCTGCGTCATTGTTGTTGTGGCGGCAGCGGTGGGTGGATATTCCGGCCCATCTTGAGGCATTGCTCGATAATTGGGAAAGCTAACAAATCGTTTTTTAATTATGGGAAATTCCTGGGAAGCCGGCTCGGCGGGTGATCGGGCCACCTGCCCGCGCCGGGTCATGGTGGTGCTCATGTCTGGGAAGGCGCCGTCGGAATTCTTTCGCGGCAATTGCAGCAGTTTAGGAAAATTTTGGTGCCATGGGGCGTATACTTGTTGAAGGGGGAAGCTTGTAGTGTATGGGGCGTATACTTGATGTGGTGTAAATAGCTGTGTTTCAGTTAAAATTGTATGGTTATCTAGTTCTTCGCGGTCAATAGTGATTGTATCCCAGATATGCAAAGGAAACCCTCCATTTAAACTTAAATTTAAGTGCATTGGAAATGTTCCTGACTGCATAGGTTGATTATATGACTGATATATTCGCTTGTTCCTGCAAACAAGTTGATGCTGCAGCGAGTGAATCATGGGGAAGTTGCCTCGCCAAGTGATTCCTTGGCCAACCGGAAATTGCCCTGCCATTCCGAGCACTTCCGGCGCCGCTTTTGACCAACATAACACGGCTGACTCAGTCCCCTGATTTACGATGCCATCAACAAGCCGCTGCGAATTATGATTATTATTAGCTGCTGCCTGCGACATTGATGTCGTCCGCTCCTCGTCCTCCTTTGATCCCGCCTGCCAATCCCCCTGCTGCTTGGCTGTCATCTTGTGGGCGTGGCCGTGGGACTTGCTCTTCTGTTGACCTATTTCGTGGCCAACACGCGACCAAATCGGGCTTATTCCTCGATCGCACTCGACTATGTTTCACTCAACGCGTTGCAAGCGAAACTGGCGCAATCCGTCGGCGGGAGCAGCACCGAGATCAGCCTATCCGTTCCCTGTGGCTGCGCCTCGCTGGCAACCATCCGATCATTGATCAGTCAGCAATCTATGTAATTGCAAATGAATTGTGTAGATCCGAAGGTGCATAAACCACGAAGTGCTGATGCCCTGCAGATGGGTAGCAAATCCAGGGTAATTTTTTTAATAAAGGATAAATCATGGTCTTCATCAACTACTTGATGAAAAAACCCATTTTAATAACTGCCCGTTGTGTGTATAATTATTTAATTTAAGAATTTGAAAATCCATTTTTTTTCATTTGTAAACAAAGACACTTTGTAAATTTTGGATATTTAAAATTTCTGTTTAATATAAATGATCTTTTCATTATTTTTGCAAGGTATTTCAAGATAAGCTGAACAAAATTGGTAAAATAAAACTACTAAATTATTCTCAAAACCTAGTAAATCTATGAGAAGCCCTTGCGATTATCTGCAGGGCATATCAATGTTGATAGATCTTGAAAGGCAATAGAATTTGCAGCATGGCCAAGAGAGGTTGCGCGTGTTTCGGATGCCACGCAGACCGAGAAGCGCTCTCGAAGACGTCGATATATATATATAGTGGCCACTATATAGACTGAATAAATATGTCAGCTTGCCAAATTGCTTTTTTGCAGGCCCCAAAAAGTACGATAGGCGGAGAGACTGAATAAAAATCAGTTCACGTCGCCCACCGCCAATGCTTTTGTTTAAATAGACCAAAGAACATGACAGAGGCGTTGCCCGAGTTTTGGGTGACGGGGGAAAAATACTGGGTGTCCCTTAAAAATTCTAATCCCAATCTGCCTTTCTCCACAGCCGCTGCGTGTCCTATCACGGACGACCGCCCAGCTCCTCGCCAGCCACTGGTAACAAGGTTCAGCACTACAACGAGTACAAGGCCATCATCAAGAGCATCTTCGGAGAGCTGACCCCGGAAAACAAGGAGCGCCTCGAGGCAAAAATTAAGGCGCAGCAGGAGAAGGCCAAGGCGGACACCCAATCATCTTCTTCCGCCAAGGGTGGCTCATCACCGCCAGCCAAGGGCGGATCTTCAGGCAAGAAGAGGTCGGGTTCGGATTCAGTGCCGTCTCCGGCTCCTGCAGCTCCAGAAGCTCATAGTCCACCAATGGCTAAGCCAAGTAAAAACCCACGTTCTCCATCCAAACGAGGAGCATCGCCACCATCCAAGGGCGAATCTTTAAGCAAGAAGAAATCGGGTTCGGATTCAGCGCCGTCTCCGTCTCCTGCAGCTCCAGAAGCTCAAAGTCCACCAATGGATAAACCAAGTAAAAACCCACGTTCTCCATCCAAACGAGGAGCATCGCCGCCATCCAAGGGCGAATCTTTTAGCAAAAAGAGGTTGGGATCGGCTCCAGCTCCATCCTCGGCCCCATCTCCGCATTCTAAGCCTCAAGCTTCTAGACCGCACTTTGTCAAGAACAAGAATAGTCCCGAGGAGACGGGTTCCGAGCCAACGAAACCGGATCTATAGCGAAATCAAGTTAATACCGTTTATAGTAACCTCATTAAGTCCACCCATTAAACGATAGCCAATAGATACAGACAGAGTACGAATATAAAACTTTACTTGTAATATCAACAACTTAAGGAGGAGACTCCTCCATCGTCCGGGTGTCCTTAGTACTTCCAAAAGTTCGGGTTCTGTTCCATACGTCGCTGGAAATTCGTATACCAGTTCTGAACGACGGAGAAAGGTACGAAGGTCTCGCTCGAGGCGGGCGGGATGTCTCTGGCTGAAACTCCGAAGCTGGAGGCGTAGTTGAAGAAGTTTTCCAGCATTCGCTGACCAAATTGCTTGTTGTCGTTGGCGCTGGACTGCAATAAAGGAGAAATAACTTATCTTTAGTGATAGGAGACAATCAGTAACTAGAAACCTGTTGGATATTTTTTGGAAATTTATTTTATGACAGATCTAAAGATTAATAATCGGGCTACCCTGACATTTTATCTGTGATTAGTAAATATTCTTAGCT
Organism: Drosophila rhopaloa; assembly: GCF_018152115.1. Classification (NCBI taxonomy): domain Eukaryota; kingdom Metazoa; phylum Arthropoda; class Insecta; order Diptera; family Drosophilidae; genus Drosophila; species Drosophila rhopaloa. The sequence continues at coordinate 13,231,203 of NW_025335043.1, forward strand.
TAGGCGTGAAATTCAAAAGAAACTTCTATTCTTTAGATTTGGTTGAACAAATTGGTTTTTGTGACGGTCCCAATGAAGGAATAGAACATTCCAAAATAATCAAGGTAATTTGTTTAGTTTAGGAGTTAAGCAATCTTTAAAAAGATAGCATAAGGTAAGATAACCAAAATGACAGATTCTTTTATAAAAGTATGGTTGAAATGTATTGAATTAAAAAAATTAAAATCTATATTTTTCCAGCTCTAGAACTTACCACCGCTGGCGTCTGCTGGGCCACCGTTAGCTCCGGTTCGAGTGACACTCCTATCTGGGCAATGTGTGAGATCTCCTGGCTGCCGAAGACCATTCCGTGGGCGTGGGCCTCCAGCTCGTGGCTCTTCTTCAGCTGGGCGATCTTGAAGATAGCGGAAGGCTTGTTGTTGTTTATGTGTCCGAGATACTGCCATGTGGGCGCCGCGTTTGCGTCCGGCCAGCTGAAGTATATCGCCGCGGAAGTGCCGATGGGCAGAGGTGACACGCCGGTGAGGAATACTACCAGGTAGTTGACGGACTCGATGTCGGGCACATTGACCAGCAGCTTAGTGGTGTCCACGGCCACAAAATCCGATTGCGGCAGGCGTCCGGAGATAATCAAACCAAACAGCGACATCTTCGAGAGTTCGACTGTTCCAGAATTCAGATATGCCGGCTTTGTAGCGGCAGTGATAAAATGGAACTGCTATGATGATCTAGTTCTTTTGATGGTCGCAAATATGGTTTAATTTTTTGAAATAAAGTGACCTTATGCAAACAATATTTTTTATCAAAGAGTTATTTGAAACCAATTATTAATTTTTGAGTTTAGAAATTTATTAAATGATGTATTTGCAATTAAAAAACAAATGTACCGAAAAATTGCATATGCCTATTTGTTACTTAATATACATTTAGATATATGAAGATATTTACTAAAAAAAAATAAATGCAATTTGTTAGCTTATTATTTTTAATTGTCTGTACTTCAACAAATAATAAATATTCTTTCTCATCGGATGGAACGGAACTGGTTCGATTGGCTCATACCTGGGGAGCCAGTCACAACGAGACGGAAACACCTAACAGCTGACCTAGTGTTCGACGTTAACCAACACTGCCCACGCAGATATCGTCGCATAAACACAGGGACGGTGCTAAAGAAGAGGGATTTTATTTTGTTTTCGCCTGGCAATTGAGTAATGGCCGGACTCCTTCATCTGACCAAGAAGTGCAGCATTCATCTACCCGCTCACTTAGGACGCGCGAAATGCTACACGTTCGTTAAGGGAACACACGTGCAGGCCAGAGTGGTGAGTACTCCGCGACCGGGTCTAGAGACCTATTTCAAGGCCACATGCCAGACTATCTAGACTAGATTACGATTTCGTAATTAGGCGTAAATACGCAATGAATTGGCGGTTTGATTGAGTGGAAATTACCAACAGTCATAGGGGCAAAACAGTCTGCGTGTGCGTTGTTTTGGTCCTTTTCCCATTTACCTGATAAATTAATGCTCCACGCTCTGGCTTATTTCGTTGCAGCAAGCATAGAGATATAGATAAAGACCAAAACAGCGCACACACAGACTACTAGATCGGAAATAATGGGTCGCACTCAGCGCCTCCGGCTTCAGAGGGCTCAGAAATCAGCAGAGGATTCCAGCTCCCTACAGAATCTCTACGTTCACCTTCACTCCCTCGGCTGGCAGAACCACACTCACCTATCCGCTCAGAACTATGCTCAGACTGGAAGGGGCTTGTGCTCGAAACAGGACACCTTCTACCCAGAGGACGAGCTCATTCGTCTGCCCGTTGATTGCCTCATAAGCATAGCCACCCTGGAATCGGATATGGAATTCAAAAGTCTCTTCAACAAGGACCTATTCGACAAGGACGCTAGGATTTCCTTTCAAGCGTTGGTCGCCTGTTATCTTATGTACCACAAGCACCTACAGGATTGTTCTAAATCCTCTGGTTACGCTGCTTATTTGGACACTCTGCCCAGAAGCTACTCTGCTCCCTATTTCTGCTCCATACCCGAGCTGCAATGTCTGCCGGAATCTTTGCTAGAGCGAACTGTTGCCCAGAACCGCCAGATACGGGGATACTACGAGATAATCAAAGGTCTGGTGAGTTTTCTCAGCTGCGATTGCTGTGGGAAGAGTTATGGCCTGGAGATCTGGACACTCGCTGAATTCAAATGGGCCTACTTCACAGTAAACACAAGAAGCGTCCACCTCAGCTCCCGCTTTCTGAAAAAGCAGAGCAGTCACTTCCAGGCTTTGATCAGTGGCGACACCAATCTGGCATTGGCTCCGTTCCTGGACCTTTTCAACCACTCCGACAGTGTTCAAACTACGGCAGAGATTCACGGCCAAGATTATGTCCTTTCATTGAAATCCCTACCTTTTTCCAAAACCAAAATCTATGACCAACTGTTCATCAGTTACGGTGCTCTGCCTAACTTTAAGCTTTTAACAGAGTATGGTTTTTGGTTAAAAGAAAATAAGCACGATTACTTTGATTTATCTCTGCTGGACATTGAGCACATGGTTAAGCATAATAAGGAGCTATCCACGCAGACCTACCACCGGAACATATTCAAGTTTATCAGGGAGCACAATCTAAACGATCAGATGTTTGTGCACATCGACGATGGCTGCTCGCACAATTTAAGGGTGGTGCTGCACCTGATCTTCAAGCAGCAGGCCTACTTCCCAAACATACTTAACCAAATCGCCTTTGGTGACGCTGAACAGTTCGAGGATGTGCAGCCGGAGCTGTCCTATCTGGTGGCCTACAAAATAAAGGAGTACCAAATCTTTGTGGGAGAGCTGGATAAACTTCCAAAGCCGTCGGAGAGTGGGTCGGTTGCACGGTCTTACCTGGAGGAGTGCATTCGCTATCTGGCTAACTTTCAAATAACTCATCCAGTAGAATAGAAATAATCGAGGCTGTGCTTAGATTTAAAATCAGTACAAAGCATTTTTTGATAATTTCAGGCACCTTAAATAAAGTAATAACAGTTTAAACAGTTAAATTAACATATATCCTTTAAGACATTTTATTAACACCGCAAACAAAATTGTTTATTTTTGTAATAAATACCAGAACAATATTTATGACGATTTGTGATTACTCTAATTAAAATTGTGACCTTTCAGCTGTACTCGTCGCTGGTCAAGGCGGAAGATCAGGGTAACAGCGATGTCAAGCGGAAGAAGATAACCCCGTTTACGCCCACGCCGGGCAGTAAGCTGCTGGGTGGTGTTTTCGGCAAAAAGGCCAAAGGTAGGTGCCCTAAGGAATGTCCAATAACCCAGCTATTAACCAATGCCGGACTTCCCGTAATTAACATAGCATCCCTGCTGATCCGCAGGTTTTATTGTTTAGTACTAGCCTCTCACGCTTTTTTCTATTGATTAACCCAAATTGATTTTGTTTTGTGTACCGAGTACCTTTGTAATCCAAGTCGGTCAATGCCCGTTCGTTTGTTTGTTTGTTTGTGCGCTTGTTGTGTTGAGCGCCTGTCTGAATTTTGCTGCATCCAAGTGAATTCAATGCAGGTGGAGCCCCAGCAGCAGCAGCAAAAACAACAAAGCTACAGCGGCAGCGACTATACCGCCCACAACAACAGCAATCACGACAATGTCATGTTCATATAGGGGGCGGCAGCGATGGTGGCTCAGGATTGGGCAAGCTGGACGCACCGGAGGTCACCTCCAAGGATATGCTGCGCGCCATGATGGCCTACATCTGGCCCAAAGAGGATCCTCTAGTGCGGAAGCGGTAAGTCCATCTGATAAACGATACTTATCTTTTATATATTATTTGATTATCCACAGAGTGGGCATTTCCCTGGGACTATTGGCTGGCTCCAAACTTCTGACCGTCTGCGTTCCATTCTTGTTCAAAGGAGCCGTGGACACTATGACAACGTTGAACATGGACACCGCTCCGGATGCAGTGCTCTCCGCAGCTACTGCCCTGATGCTGGGATGTGAGTCTATTCCTTGACTTGAATATTAGAATAAGTATTAAACATGTGAATTACGCAGATGGTATTGCTAGAGCAAGTGCAGCAGGTTTCAACGAGCTGCGCAATGCAGTGTTTGCTAAGGTGGCCCACCACTCGATCCGAAAGATCGCCAGCAATGTGTTCCTTCATTTGCACAACCTGGACCTAGCTTTCCACCTGAACAAGCAGACGGGAGCTCTTTCCAAGACTATAGACCGAGGATCAAGGGGCATCAACTTTGTGCTCTCCGCCATGGTCTTTAACATAGTGCCTACAATCTTCGAGTTGGCACTCGTTTCCAGCATCCTGGGAGTGAAGTGTGGCCTGGCTTTCGCTGGTGTGAGCATGGGCTGCGTGGGCATATACGCCGCCTACACGCTGAGCGTGACCCAGTGGCGCACGCAGTTCCGCGTCTACATGAACCAGGCGGAAAACGAGGCCGGCAACAAGGCCGTGGACTCGCTGATCAACTACGAGACGGTTAAATACTTCAACAACGAAAAGTACGAGGCAGGATGCTACAACGAAGTGCTGAAAAAGTACGAGACGGCTAGCCTGAAGACAAGCTCCAGTTTGGCACTGCTCAACTTCGGGCAGAACGCCATTTTCAGCAGCGCCCTAAGTCTGATCATGGTGCTGGCCGCCAAAGAGATCGCCCAGGGCAATATGACAGTGGGCGATTTGGTGATGGTGAACGCCTTGCTCTTCCAGCTCTCTATCCCCCTCGGATTCCTGGGCAGTGTGTACCGCGAAGTGCGTCAGGCTCTGCTGGACATGCAGGCCATGTTCACGCTGATGAACGTGGACAGCAGTATACAGACGGCAAGCAACGCCCAGCCTCTGTTCGTGGACACCAGCAACTCCTCCATCGAGTTCCGCAACGTGAACTTCGAGTATGAACCGGGCAAGCCCATTTTTCGGGACCTGTCGTTTACCATACCCGCCGGCAAGAACGTGGCAATTGTGGGAGGCTCTGGCTCAGGGAAATCTTCTATGGTACGCCTGCTCTTCCGTTTCTTCGAGCCAAACTCGGGTAAAGTGTTGGTCGGAGGGCAAGATATCAGCGCCGTGGACTTGGAAAGTCTGCGAAAGGTTATTGCTGTTGTGCCGCAGGACTCTGTACTGTTCCACAACACAATTGAGCACAACATCCACTACGGCAATCTGACCAAGTCGCACGCGGAGGTGGAGAACGCCGCCCGCATGGCGGATTTGCATGAGTCTATTATGAGCTGGCCAGCACAGTACTCCACTCAGGTGGGCGAGCGAGGATTGAAGCTGTCCGGTGGCGAGAAACAGCGCGTGGCCATTGCTAGAGCCATACTCAAGAACACCCCAATCCTGATCTTCGACGAGGCTACCAGCAGTCTGGACTCCATTACAGAGCATGTGAGTTTCTTGTGTTGTACCCGTTATAGGCTGACCGACTTACTTGGCTATTATTATTTTACAGAACATTCTGCAGGCTTTGACCCGCGCCACCACCGGACGCACCAGCATCTGCATTGCCCACCGCCTCTCTACCGTTAAGGACGCCGACGAGATCCTGGTCCTGGAGAACGGCCGTGTGGGCGAACGCGGCACCCACCCAGAGCTGCTGAGGCAAAACGGGCTTTATGCCCGTCTCTGGGAGACGCAGACGCAGCAATTCGACCCAAGCCGGGAGAGCAAGGATGAGGCGGCAGCGAAGAAGGCGCGGGGCGTGGCGTAGACGAGGCTCGTACCCTATGTATGTGTTTGTTTCAATGTTATATCCCTCCCCTTCGTTTGGCCCTCCCTAACCCACTAAATTCACCGTAGAATCTTCCCGGCACGGAGATTCGCTATTTATAGGTTTAAAGTATCATTGTGACGTTTGTAAATACAGTTGTAGATATGCGATAAGAGAAATAGCACGGGTTGCGGTACAATATGGAACATTTATTATCAGTTTTATCACCCATACATTCTGATACATCGGTCTGTTTCGGTTTTCACGTTATTGGGATTCGATTGGTATACATTTTTTTCATTTTCAAGTTTTGCGGTCAGTTATATAAGCAAAAAATATTTTTTGTTTACTATTATTAAATGGAATTATTCCTGTATACATTTATGCTCGCGAAGGGGAACTGGATTTGCATTTCAGTAATTTAAATCGTTTACATTTTATGTAAAATTAAGTCACAATCATATTCCATGAGTAAAATCGTGATCTTTTTAATATTTTAAAGATTTTTTTAGAACTTGTTTTTGAATAGACATATTTTATTTAGTGCCCTTTATACTTTTCTAATAAATGTAAAAACACCAAAGTTTTGATTCAAAATCGAATAAGGATCAAGTGAAAATCGAAACAGTTCCGATAGCAAGCCTTCATATTCAATCTCAATCTCTCTCCCGCGCGGCCAGCGGAATGGGCACACCGTAGAGCAAGTACAGCAGACAGTTGCCAATGTGGCTTAGAAACTGTTGGTAGTTGGTCACCCGATGCTGGAACTCCTTCCACAGCGGCAGGATGGAGCGCTCCTCCTGTTCCGGCTCATCTTTCGTGATCCCCTGCTCCAGCATCGTCTTGTTCGTGTACGTGAACAGATACGAGGCTGGTTTCTGTCCAATGGTGGTCACCAAGTGGGTTATGTTGCTCTCCAGGCCTATGCTCTTGCCGGCGGTCAGAAAGTAGGCCTCATAGTCCCGTACGTTTCTGTACCGCACATTGCCCTCCAGGATGGTCAGAGTGCAGTTAATAAGCTCCGGTGAGATAAAGTTGGTCAATGTAAGTCCGGGGAAATCTGCCACGAAGATCACATCGGAGTAGTTGTTCCAAGCAAGCACCTCAGTCTCAATGGTTCGCAGCTTGGGTCGCATGTGGTTCAACTCGTTGAGCAGCGGCAGCGACCAGGAGGTGCTCTCAAAGGGCGACCACTTGGCCCGGAGGAGATCCACACGCGGATCGAAGGAGCGCTGCTGGAAGCGACCGTTCATGGAGCACCAGATGTCGAAATAGATGGAGATGTTTTTGGACATCTCTGGCTGTCCTACCCGGATGTTCTCCTCGATGCATCTGGCATACTGAACAGCCATATCCGCATATTTCGTCCAGCGATCGTACTCCGTAAAGGCATACGGATTCAAGTTGTGCACCTGGTGACTCTCGTTGTCCACCACCTGGATGGAGGTTTGCAGCGTATCGTATGAGTGCACCATCATGTCCCAGGAGTAGCCGTACAGTCCATTTGTCCAGTTGTTATACCCCTTGGTGATAAAGTGCGAGTAGGGCAGGAAGAGCTGCAGTCCGCAGTAGCCGAGGATAAGGCACGTGCGCAGCCTGGCGAGGATTCCCGGCTTGGACACCTCATTTACTGCTACTGGTGGTTCGGGAAGGGGTGTCTTCGATCGGTCGCTTATCCTCCTGGGCCAGTCGAAGCTGAAGAAAAGCGGGACTTCGGCCAGACACACCCACGGAAACATGCCTGTTGGGTAAGTTCAATTATTTATTGTTTGTTTGCTTTTCCTATATAAAAGTAGTAAAATATAGCTCTCGACAGTACGCTCACCTATTACAAACAGTCGTGAGTTCATAAGGTGGAAGCTGAGCATAAAAGGAGTGACCAGTAGACGCGTCTTTTCAATGGTCATGAAAAAGGCTATAGACAGGTCGAAAAAGGCGGTGAACCAGTGCACGATAAGTAGGTCAATCAGGTCGGGATCAATAACTTGGCGAAAAGGAGCGAAAACCCAGTGATGGCTGAGATTGGACATCGCATAACCCGATAGCCACTCCAGGGAGAACTTTTTGAGACCAGCATACATGTACAGGACGAAAAACTGAAATTTGATTATGAAGTAATTCCAGTAAGGAATACAGCGACCTCTCCGCGGATTTAGCCAGTTATCCAGAGAGCTGAAAGTTAGGAAAGGTTTTTAAATTGATTTATAACTAATGAAAGGTATTCATACCAGTAGGACTCTGCCTGAGTGAAGAGCAGCAATATTCCCACCAGACCGAAAAGATAGCTGTGGTTATTCCACGTGGGCTTATCGAGCAGAAAGATGTACCAATAAGGCACTAGGAAGGCCAGGCAGCTGGCTCTAAATCGATAGCCCAGCATAATGCCCCACGCCCCCAGCCACATGCACAGATATAAGCAACCCATCAGCGGATACGCCAATGCCCGCATCCCGTTGAAGAGCGGGAAATGGCAGTGGTGTGGTTCTCCAAACCGCACATCCATCTGCCCACCACCGCGCTCCTCTGCGATGTCAATCAGCATGGCTGCTCCATAGAACAACCGGAAAATTCCCAAGGCGGCTCCATCCACGGGTCTCTGTAGCCAGCTAGTAAAGTGGGACAAACTGGAGAAGTTGCTCATCTCATGTCCTAGGCAATCTCTAAAAAAGTAGCTCAGGAGGGAGGAGTTTTTAGTTGGATCCACTTCTGTGGAAGATTTTTCTGTTGTGCTGGGATTATCTTTATTCTGATTAGAGACCTCTGTGACACTGGATTTCGTGGGCAGCTTTCGTTTGGAGTTGGCCATTGTGCTAATTCTGAAAATAATTTATAGGAGCAAAACTGGACATTTAAGTGTACCTTTTTTAATATATATACAAATTAATTTCCACCAAACAGAGTAAATAATATTTAAGTAATTTGTGGGTCGAAAATCTTAACATTTTATAACCATTTTCATATGAAATCTTTCGCTTGCTTGATTTCTTATAACGGTAGACATCAATAGTTGAAAAGATTTTTAAATTAAATTAAGATATTTTCAATCCTCAATCATGTAGTTCCTTAAACCCAAGGATCAATACGTTCTTCTTTGGTATTTAATTTTTTTGTAGAATTTATTGAAAAAGTTGACATAAATACATGCATGCATATTGTTGTATACTAAATATATAATATATGTGTTTTACATTTCGTTTGCTGACTCTTGCGTAAATATCTACGGTTTTGTTCGGATCGCTGGCGTGGAGCCCACGGAAAATATTGCTGTCGGATTGGTGTAAAAAAATAGATCAATTACGAAATGTACATCCATTATACTCGGTCATTGAGTTATTATTGCAACGGATTTGCCCAGCTTCGTTTCGTTTCGAGTCCTGTCCGTGTGGAACGTGTTGTGGTAACTGCCATTGAGGTTCCCATGGGGTTTCCCCATAGTCGAAAACGCAAATACATATACTTTCGATCTGAATTTGAATGGGTCTAGCTGCTGGCCAGTGTCCTGTGCAGTGGTTCGCAAAATGTCCAAACTTTTTGGGAACAGGAACAAGCTTTGAAAATGCCTCAAACTACATACATATACGAATACAATATAAGCCGTCGTCTGCTTGAATATACGTTTGATATTGGTTACGGTTAAGTACTTAATGTGATAGGTATCGCACACGCGTCTTAATAAAATTTCTATCGATTTTGTAAAAAGTATAACGATCTGGGTCCGAATTTCTCAAGTCCCCGGAAATGAGTTTAGAAAATCAAAAGGGAATTTTAGTGCTGGTTAGTAAATGGTTTAAATACGCGCCTGAATAATCGTTTTCGGTGTGTGTGTCTTTTAAGAACGTTTAGCTTGGATTTTCTTAGGTTTCTCGTTTTGTTTTCGGTTTTACTTTAATTTAAGTACGACAGTTATGCATAAATGACTAATATTTTTGCTTCACATCTATTTTACTTGTGAGTTTTGCCATTAAAATACTTTTTGGTTTCTTTATCGATTTCATTTTCGTTATTTACGCAACGCTAAAACATTTTAAAATGCATTTTCAAAGTTAATTCAATAAATATTCTTGTTTGTTTTCCATTAGATAGGTTCTGTAAGCTTTTAAAGATCTAGACAATGTTTTCGAGTGTCGAAAATTAGCATACAAATGGGGGGCACATAGTTGCTCCTCCGCCTGCTGCTCCATCAGCCCAAAGGGAAGACGGGAATCGGGGGAATCCGCGGTGTAGTTGCAGTGGTAGTCGCTGGCCGGATAACAACCCTCGATTGCTAGGCCGCGATGCAGTTCCTCATCCTCCTTCTCCGCCTCTTCATTTATCCTCTCCTTGCGCAGGCGCACTCTTTCCTTTGGGTGCTTCCTCTCCAGCCGCTGCTCCTGTTCCTATTTCTATTCCTCCTTACTGCTTCACCCTCGCCCGGTCACCGCTCTCCCGGCCGCCGGGCCCGTCCCTCTAGAGGCGGTTCTGGTTCAGCTGGGAGCGGGGAGTGAAGGGGCTGACCATCACGCCGCTGGGCCAGATGGCCTCGTTGAAGAGCTCGTTGAAGCGGTAGTCCGGTATGGAGATCTTGAACTTGCAGTACGATAACTGCGACAGGTTGGCATCGTTCTTCACCAGCTTGGTGCACTTGACCAGGTTCTTGTTGATCTTCAGCTCCTCGGCCAGGTGATCGATCACATCCTCCTCGCTGGTGTTGGTGGCAAACTTGCCCACCTGCACCCATCTGCCGTAGTCACAGACCACCTGCAATCGATCGGAATTGCAGTTGTTCCCCACCACGATTAGGTTGTTCTGCTGAGGATGCTTCTTGCCATCCAGTCCGCCGCCAAGGGGGCCACCTCCCACGCCGGCGGCCGAGGCGCCCAGCGCCTGGAGCGGCTGGTTACCGAACTGGAAGTACTGCTGGTACATCCGGCCCTGGATCTGGTTGACCCCGTTGCACACCTTGTTGACCTTCTCCTCGATGGTGTGCAACTTGGCGGCAAAGGCACGAGGCGACTGGTTCTTACACTCGTCGCAGTGGAAGGATATCATCGGATTCTTCTGGATCGCCTCGAAGACGGCGTCATCAATGTTGACACACGTGCGATGGAACCTCCTCCGACAATCCTCGCCACTGCATCCGATGCTCGTTGCGGCCGCCTCCTTGGGGGCAATCGATTTTTTGCACTTGGGGCAGTTGTTGTCGGCCATGATTAGCTGGTGATTAGTGATTTGATTTCGATTCCAAATAGGGATTTGATGCTACTAACTTTTTTTGCTTGACGTGTGCCGCAGACGGAAAAAGAGAATTCGATTCGAACTTCCAGGAAAAACACACACACACAGTGGAGTCACACAGTGGTATACAGTATATACACTAAACACGGTGCAGCAACAATAACAATGCGAGATATTCGAGCGAAAGTCGCCTCCTCTCCGCTCCACCTTCTAGTTTTCCAGTAAGTGACTGTGTGTGTGTGCGGGAACGGGAAGAGTGTTAAAATCGGGAAAGAGAAAAATCGCAGGCGACCGAAACTTGCAACCGTACGCTCCGAAGTTTACAGAGTGACTGTGCTGTGCTGCTGATTACGTTCCGTTTTGGAATCGGATTACAACCCCCGAGAAGGAAAGCTGCCACGTCAGGGGTGGTTTTAACCACTATTTTCGCCATATGATTGACTGGCAACCAGTTTTTATTTGGTCAGCAACCACCCTATGCTTCCTGCTTTGGGGCCTATCTGCACGACACATTTAGAGGTGCAGTGTTGGAAAGCGATGCGGTAAGTTTTGGCAAGGATATTTTAAACATTACCTTTTAAAGTTATTTTACGGTCGTAGAATCTTTTTGCTCTAGCCAAAGGCGATTTTAACATCAAAAAACAATTGATTTTTGTGGGGTAAAAGTTAATAATCCAAAAAAATTACTTTCAGATGTTATTACTCTAGCAATAGTTTACTTTTAATTAAAAACAAAAATTGCTGTCTTATCATAAGGAAAACCCATTTTCTTAACGTTTAATTTGGAATATTTAGGTGACAATATTATTTTACTGCAGTTTTGTAATGGGTGTCTACCATTTCAAAAAAGATGATAACATGAAATTATTTTTACAATTTTTAATATTTTTGGTACTAATGGATTAGCTTTTATGTAACGATAACAATATGGTCAACCTTTAGCGGGTTTTTAATTAAAATTTACTGTATTCATTAAAATTATTAAATTTCTTGTCTTTTTGTTCACCACACCAGCAAGTTTTGAAAAGATTTATATTTTATAGTTTCATATTTATTTAAATTATCACTTTGGCTAAGGTAAGGCAATAATGCCATAAGAATGTAGTATATTTTACGATTTTTGTAATTTTTTTAAAATAATTAATATAATTAAAAAGTAACAGGTCTTTCTTACCTTTTAACGTTAAGCCAATTATTGTGAGAATGGGGTCAGCTTTAAGTTGAACTCGTTAAAAAAAATCGTATTATTACAATCCGGTTTGTTTTTGCTTACAATTGACTTACAAAGCAATAACTCAATTTCACACCCACAATTTGTTGCACTTAAGTCCGTAATTGGAGCCGTTATCCTGCTGCCTGATCCCTGGAGCCTGCAGTCAGTAGAGTGCAACTTGCAACAGTTGTCCGTTTTCCGGATTAACTCTCACCTCGCGGACGCAGCGACTGGGAAAAGGGAATCGCGAGCAACACGGTCCGTCAACTGAGGCTGTGCGCAAAAGCTGCGCCGTATTTATACGCCACTTTGCTCCACTCAGAGATGTGTCCGTGTCCCTTTCCGTATTCCGTGTCCCTGTCCATACCCGTGTCCCTTTTCCGTAATCCTTGGTGCCGCAGAGGGGATGATGGCGAAGTGTTGTGGGCGGAAGTGGGGGTGTTTGCGCATGTCCTTGCCGGGAAATGGCGACGAAGTTAATAATAATAAACAAGTAAATTTCCTTTGACCAAGTGTTACGACATTAAGCTTACCATTTAGTAATTTTATAATTTTGTACAATTGGGTTGAAAAATATGGTTGAAAGGTATTTTTGTATTTTTCAACCAGAGAATAAATTATGTTTATGGCTAATCAACTATTGATAAATTTGTGCGACTTGCAAAATAATATTAGAAATTTATGTAATAAAAATTATGTTACAAAAAAAATGCTACTTCTTTTCTTCTTCTTAAAATGTAATTACCCTTTTAGTAAGCCAGCTTATCATTGAGGAAGCTATTGAATAATATTGCTTACCGTTATTATTTAAAGCTGTTTGTATTACTTTTTAGATTTCAATAATATCCAAATTTAATATGGACCAATATACCCCTAGTCAATATTTAAGGGGTATGAAAATGGCAGGAAAAATGCAAATAAAATTTGCAGGTGTTGCGGCAGCAGCTGGGCTCTTTAGCTCTTTGCAGCTGTTATTGTTTGCCATCCGCCTCCAGGATCCAGGATCCGGCTGGCGGACACCTTTGGTAATTGGGTTTCATTAAGTGCTCGTCGCTGGGGTCGGGGGCATCGAGGGAGGCGTTTCCGCTTCCTTTGTGGGCCCTTGTTAGCGTTGCTCCAATTTTGATGTCGCCTGCATTGCCAATAGATTTTAATCAAGTGTGGCAAGTGTGGTAAACAGGCGTCCCTTTGTTCCCACACTTGCCCGATTTAAATCTAGGCTTTCCACCACAGACGGGTTTTTATTTCCATTATCCTGTTTGCACGCTGTCTCCGTCTCAATTGTTATTTATGTATGCAGCCACGTGTGTCCGGGAACCGAGGGGTATCTTTTTACTGAAGTCAAGTGCGCAATTTGGCTGCATGAGCGCTGAATAGTGTGCTATACTTTTTGCCAGATCCTACTTTTAGACTGCGCTACCTTTATTAATTAATTAAATAAGGTTCTTAATTACTTTTGAAGCTTATGGTAATTTTCTTCACTCAAACAACTTAATTATACAAATTCAAAGATCTAAGTATCATAAGTAACTTAAAAAAACAATACAACCAACTTAGTTATTTCCATTTTGTAATTTGAAGTTGAAAATAAATTAAGATTATTAGAAAAGATTTTACCAGAGTGCTTAAAGTATACAAAATTTGTTTGATCTCTCTAACGAAATTCAACGCTCCAATGTAATACAAAGTAAACTTTTACCTTTTAAAAAGCCAAATAAAATATAAAATAATAAGCCAACAAAATATGTACTTCTGATGTCGAACTTAATAATCCATTTCCAATATAAAAATAAAAGACATATGTTTTATTTTTATTTATTTATTTAAATAATTATGTATTTTCGGGGTGCAATTAATCATTAAATTAATTAGTAATATTATTGTTTATATACGGTTCATATATATATACTCTCATTGCCGTCTGTTGTTTTTGGGGGTTCTTATAGAGTTTCTTTGTTTTGTGTGTCCGTCTTTCATACGGGTTTTTCATGTTCCGCCTCCCAAAGGGTTCCGTAATATCGCAGTGGAATACCAGAAACCCATGTAGGTTCTCCGTTCTCTTGAAATTTCATAGGTGTTTTTGTGTATACATTTGTTTTCTTTTTTGGTTAAAATCCAAACAAAAATCGAAACGCTTTTCTAAACATTTGTCATTGGTTATTACATACATATATTGATTTATATTTGTTAATGGTTATATGCATGTGAAGTGTCTAGGTGAGTTTCGAGATGGACATTGAACGAGATTATAATAAGCTTTAAGGGCGACATATTGTACACGCTACGAATATTGCTAAAAATACCTGCATTCGGATTTGAATTTTCGTTTTTTCCCATTTACTCTTTGGTTTTTCTTTAATTAATTTCGATTTTGTTCGTGCCCCAATTGGTTGGTAGGCAAAGCACTTTGGGCAGGCGCTTGTAGAATCAATTAGTTAATACATTAATCGTAGTATAGGTTGTATTTCAGAACAAGGTAAGTACAATATGTGCTACGAATGTTGTCTCAAAGTTATTTCTCTGATTTTTATCCTGATCGGTGATCGGTTATGAGGGGGCTATGGGGGCTTGGGTGGAGTGTGTGAGATCTAAATATCATATCGTTACATACACGTACATATATATGCTCTAAGTACTGCCTCGTCTAATACTTGTAACATTGAAATATACAAACATATGTTAAGTGCCTCTGCTGCCTGCGTCGAGCTAAATAAATCCTTTGGATAAGATAACCAACGTATTGTGTGTCTAGCGCTTAATTTAATCGTTGAACTGTCTGGTTTCATCTTTCAATTGAACCGTTCGAGCTATACTCAACTGCTGCCTGGGCTGCTTTTCAAACACAACAGTAATGATTGCACATAAACAGAATTCTGCAAATAAATCGCTTTGTATATTTTCACTAGACTTCAAGTTTCTTGGTTTTCGGTTTTTTTTTTGCTTGTATTTCATCCGACTACACTTGCCTTTTATAAGTAATGTTCCATGAATACATTTAACTGTCAATTACTTATGAGGCCTGTCGATTTCAAACTTTTTTGGATAATACATTTCGAATATTCATATTTGCGTAACTTTACTTAGGAACAAAGCTTAGATTTCTTTGGTTTTGGGTCTTGTTCCGAAATAGTTATGTTTTTTGTTTTTGTAGTTTTGTCTAGTCGATTTGCTAAGGAAACTGAGTTCAAAGAGCTGCGAACATCGGGAAGCGACCGCCTGTCCTCCTGCTTCCACTGGCGCTCCTTGTTGCCAGTGCAGCGCAGAGATCCAAGTTCCATATAGGGTAGTACGTGGTTTTTAGAGTCACTCGTAATATTCAAGTTCCATATATTTGATTTATATTTATATATACCGTTTTTTATGCATGAAATAATGTAACCATAAACAAATTAGCAACAACTTTAATTTGTCCGGAGCGTCTTTAGATTTAGTATTAATATTATGACGTAAGTTACTTAAAACCTCTCACACCAACTCGTGCACATCGTCTAAGTGGAAATTATTATTGAGTTCATTGCAATTCTCGAGATTTTCTAGTTTAACTGAGTTTTCCTTTCCTTTTTGGTTTGTTTGGGCCCGCTGAGGGCATTGTAATCGAGAAACGTTCGTCCTTGCAGTGAGATTACTTATACGCCGCCGTGATCGCCGGCTCCTGCTGCCCCGCCGTCCGATCCTCCTGCTCCTGCTCCTGCCCCTGCCCCATCCACCAGCGACGACTGTCCTCCGGCGGGCTGCTGCGGCGGCGGCGGCGGTGGCTGCATGTACTGTGGGGGGTACTGGTACTGTGGCGGCTGCTCCCCGCCTATGAGGCCAAGTTTATCTGTTGCGAAACATGACAAGAGTTAGTAGGGCAAAACACAAGCTGGCTCTTTAGCTCTCTTTATAGCCAATCTCAGACATCGATACACGATAATACGCCAATAAATATTACACTTCAATGGTTAAAAGCTCACTCATGACGGAATATAGCAAGTGGACTTGGAATGGGGACAATGGGAGGTGGAGGGACGGTTGCCGCAGGGTTAACTGCATTGAACAAATATATATTTATGTACATTAAGGCAGTCAATGAAAGCTGTCTTTCCTTAAACCTCCTGAAGAGAAGTCCTTTCGCTTTTTAGTGCATTAAACTTAGGCCAATTCCAAAAAACATACAACATTGAACCGATAAATTATAGAATCATAAATAATGTTATACTAATCACACAAAGACATCGATTAACTTACATTCATGCGGCTAAAGCGGGTTGTAAACGGGGTAAGCGGCCCAGAAACGAATGTATCGTTTACAACCAGCTTAAAATTATATTAAAAAGGGGTACAGCGGAAACGGAAATGGGAACACAAACATAAACTAGGTATAAGAATAAGCGCAGGTGTCAAATTACTGGGTATGATATTTTGCATTGCTTTTTTGCCGTTTTGTTTTTGCTTACAGTGTATCAGATTAGATCGGTTTTGTCAATAGTACAAAGAAAGTGTGAAATGTTTTCTTTTCATTTTTGGTTAATTTTGAATATGGTTCTACGGATGCGGCTTGGTGGTTAATCGATGGCTGATTAGTTTCTGTTGTTGTTGTTGCTGTTCGGTTGGTGGTTTTTTTCAAGATACATATCGTGAGCGTTCTATTGTGCAGTCGCCACTTCATCCGACGGACTCTGTGGTTGTTCGGTCAATTTCTCGGCCAATGGTTTCTCGAGTGTCGGTGGTTCAGATTTTTGTGTATGGTGGTGTGGTTGTAGTTGTTGTGGTTGTTGTTGTACTTGTAGTTTTTGTGGTGGTGCTGATTCAGGTGCAGTTGCAGATGCCGGAACCACCTGCTGCTGCGAGGCAGGAGTCTGCACAGCAGCATTATCATCCGACATGTACGGTTCTACGAGAAATGGTTCGGTGAGTTTATGTTTTTGTTCAATTTATTTCGATTTGCTTTAAAGCGAGCAGAAATAGATTTATCAACAAAAAAAAAGAACAAAACGAAAATACGATTTTGAGTCATGTAAAACAAATGATTTCTTCAACAGGTGCACCTAGCAATACACGTGGCGTATGAGTAATAAATAAAAGGTTGCTCTCGCTTTTACCTCACACTGAATGTGTTATTTGGGGGTAAATTGTTTTTGCTTATGGTTAACAAAATTGTACAAAGCTAAAGCTTTCAGTGTATTTATTCTTCGTCTTTCTCTGTAATTGTTCAAAAATATAGTTCAGTGTAATAGAGTGTGTCAAATAAAATTGAAAACATTTAAAGAACAGAGTTAAATTAAATATAATGGCAGTACTTTATGCTTTTGCTGTAGATCAGTGGTACAAGTAAGGCTAGCTTTTTCTATCTGAAGGCCATTGCGTTTGAGTTGAGACTTAGTATCGAGTAACTAGTTTTAAGAAGGGACTACGATTACGAGGGAACTATGTTCGAGTTGTATAATTTACACAGGACATGGCACAATCGTGTGTCTGTGGTTGTGGTGCTGCTGCCAATATCAGAACAAAACAAACGAAACACGGATACGGATAACGAAACACTGAACAAACCACAAACTTTACGATTACGGCTTACGGGAGTAACGCTATCTAGAACATAAGGTCCTACGGTTAATGCTAACGGGTACAAACGAATATCGGTCCATCTCCACCATGTCGGTTGCCGGTTTAGAGCGCAATACTTTCAGGATTATTAAGAGCAACCAACATGGAAAGAGATTTGATATTCGGAGCGATCACAACTTGATTACGGGTTAGGCAACGGAACGATAACAACACACGACTTTCAGTGGGCATCAAATCAATTCATTACCGAACCTGTGCTTATGCGCGTATGGAACCAGATGATGTTGGACTTGGGCATATATTGGGCATACAATTCAAATATATACCGCATTTAGTTTTTGTTTTAATGGTGGTTGAAGCGCATGACATGATATGATCGATCGATCTATATAGTTTTGGAAATTTCGCAAGGCATCTAGGTCGAATCGATCAGCGAACGATCAGTTGCACTGTGATTTCGGAGCATTACTCATAGCGGTTGTAAATGAGTCTGAATTTGGTTTCGATTGGTTCTTATTGGGTTGATTGATTGACTTTTGATTTGGTTTCGATTTGCATTGCATTGCGGCTAGGTTACTAGTTTCTTATGGATAAGATAGTTAGCAATCTACATAAAGTTACCTAGAGAAAAAAAGTGGTGGAATTAAAAACGGAATTTTGATTCGGTGTATAGAGAAACAAAAGCATTTCGGGGGACAACGAAATCAGCGCTAAACGAAGGCAAACTTAAAAAACAAACGCAACTCGGGATTCTTGAAATTTCCTTCGGTTCTGTGTGTGGGTGAGTCGAGTGGGTGTGGAGGTCAGTATCTCTAGGGGGTCTGTGTCCAGGTAATGAGTGTACACTCCATCTAGGATCTGTCAACTTACTTGCAATGATGCCAACGACAACCAGGCCAATAACGCCCATGATGATCATCATCTAGAAAAACAAGTTTTATTCAGTTAACGGTTTCGTAGGAAGAGAAGGTAGACCTACCTTCAAGTTCTGGAGCCAGAATTTCCTCTTAAGCTTGCCCGCTTGCTGCTCAAACTGCGAGGCGCCCTGCTGCAAGGCATCAGCACGATCGTCCAGCTCCGACAGCTTGCTGTCGCGTTCCAGCACCTTCTCCACGTTCGTGCGCATGATGTCCACGACCTGGTCATAAATATAAGGTAGTATCAAAATCGTTTTTAAAATTTAGCTAATGCTATGAATACATGGAGGTTTGAGCTTTGGACTTTAACTACTTCTAATTAATGGCCATACAGTTTCTTATTAAGGAGTACATATATTATTTCACTTAAAGATGCATATCATTATAACCTTATAATATTAAATGAAACGATTTTTTTTATGAAAGTAAGTCTAACCATAAGAATCTTCGTATGATTTGGCTTAATAAGACTATTTATTGGTTAAAGGTAATTGTAAACCTTTTTTAAGTGGATCATATCTATTTAACCTCCGTATACCCAAATTATTAATATTAATTCCGAGACTCACCTCATCGACCTGCGCCTGCGTCTGCTGCAGACGCTTCTGTGCCGCAATCTGCTGCGGATTGTGCGGTCCGCCCACAATCTCGCCATCACCGCCCTCTCCGGCCGGAGCTCCGGCATTTGGTGGTGCATCGCCAGCTGGTGCAGCGTCCGCCCTGCAGGAAACGAGGTCATTAGTCATTATTCATCGGAAAGCGCACAAAAATAGAATGGACCAAGACTAATCAACTCCCAACGGGGGCGTTCAAATTAAATACAGTACTTAAATTACAAACAGAGTGGGTGAGTCAGTGTGGGAAAGGGCTTGGAGTACGACTATAGTTTCTAGCTTAAATAAAAACATCTCGACGATACGTGTGGGCTTTAGAAAGTGCTGGAGTATATTTCTAGCCAGCTACCCTTTGATCTGTAGTCAAAGCGGACTTACGATTCCTTGTTCTTGTCTTTCTTGCCCATCTCAGACCCCCAAAAATTTAGATCTTTAACTCGTCTTCTGTGCTCTGCAGGGGTTTAAAGTAGGGAAATAATTAATAATAACAATAATAAATGATAATATTAAGGCAGAATGGGAAAAGGTAGTACATTGTTAATTGATAAATATCTAAGCTACATTTCGTACTGTCCATACATATGCATTTCTTATATTCACTGCAACAATACAAAAAACAAATTGATATCCAAGGTATCTGAAAACCAAAACACCTGTTTTTCTTAAGCACTGACAGAAATGTATGAGTTCTTGATAAACAAGAAAAAAGATATAATATATTTAATAAGAATACAGTGTCGCGCATTTAGTAAAAAACATTTGTAGTTGCAAAGACTAGAATTTTTTATCTACAAAATATTTGAAGACAGCAGATTTTTTATAAAGTATCTATATCGAACCCCCTTTCTTTTTATTTGCCGACTACAAAGGAAAACAAATCAATATCTAACCCCAACCCTTAAGACCGGCAACCTTTGGTTTGCTTATATGCGCGATTATTTTTGGAATTGTCCATACATTCATATTGGGAAATCATTTTAAATGAAAATATTATAGAGTATTATGACTATCTTTTGCTAATAAATAGCACAAGTCTGACTTCAAAGAAACCCAAATAGGTGCAACTTAGTTTGCATGTCCTGACTTAGTGGTGCGAAACGTGTTTTTATTGATTTTGCGGTGTGAGAGACTTGGCCATGTGATGCGAGAACGTCATCGCCAAGTGAATCATGCTTAGTGAACCGAAATGGCAGCTGCAGTGAGTCTGGGTTCCTTGTTTCATGAGCCTCGTCCACTTGGACAAATGACAAATGAAATGGGCGACCCATGCTGCGTATACTTAATGTGGCTGTCAAATGAGCATTCCCTCTGTGCGAAAACCGAAAAGGGGAACCCCATTCCCCGCGCCGAAAAAACAAATCAATAATGTCCATCCACTTACATGGCTCTGGTGGCTGTGTGGTTGTGGCTGTAGTGACTTGGTGGTGCTGTGGTGGCCTCAACAAATTCGGCTGGCGATGATTAGGATGAAGGTACTCTAGGCACTATGCACTTGGCCTCTTTCACTGTCTTTCACTGCCGCAGGTCGGAATGGTGGTGATGTAGGTGGTGGGTGGTGGTGCAGCTGAATCCTGTTTCGTTGTTTTTGTTCTTGAGGGTTGCGCTCTCAGTACCGCCTTTCTCTCTCTTTCGCTCTTCCGCCAGAGCTTTTTCGCCCCCAGTCGTCAATGAATTTTCACTCCACTCCACGGGGGGATTGGCTGGATCTGGATGATGTGTATGTGTGCGGGTAACACTTGCCACGACAGCCTTTCGCAGGAATTTTCTGGCTCACCGCTGAAACTGCTGCTGAATAAAGTGCGAAAATAGTTGCAACTATTTTTAGTACATACGTATATACTCGATTGTTGGTTTTATCTACAGTCTAAGCTGGGCGATTTAGTGGCAGTAACACGCCCACCTTACCACCTATGTCCTTCTTTATTTCTGTTGCATACCCCCAGGGGCACTTTTAAACTGTCTTCAAAATGCAAAACGTTTTAAAAATAATTTCAAGTGGACAATTCAGGCTCGGACTGAGAAAGAAAAATCAATGAAATTCTGCACGACAATGGTTTTGGCTGCTTTTCATTGACATTTCAGCTTAATTTTCCTACTCTATACATTTTCGTACCAGCACTCTTGATGAGCAACACTTTAACTATGCTCGTGCAGCTTTAGCTAACAAAAAACTATGCTTAAATAATAATCTTAAAATTATTTTACGCAGCACAACGAAAATTTTCACTTACGACGTTTTTGGCCAACTGCGAAAACTTGCAGCTTTCCTAACTGTTATGTGTATTTGGATTTGGGGAAAAAAGCTGCCTGGATTGTTGGCAGCGAATGGTTTTCCGGCGAGAAGCTTTTCCTTTGAGATTCGCAAGTAACGATTGGCGAGTAAGTGAATAAGTTTAAAACAAGCCGGGCTTTGCCATCAGGATTAAAAAAAAAAGAGACAATATTTTTATTTCAAAGGATGGACTCTAAAAATAAAAGGGAACTATGGTCATTTAAAACTACAAATGCATAGACTTTATTATTTTAAAATGTTTTGAATATAATAAATTGGCTATACGATTTTATATTCTATGTTTTCCCTCTGTACTTAAATAAACTAAAGCGGTTTTTTAAACTTTGTCTGAATCCAAACGCGGTACATCTTTAAGCCTCGACTCCGATTGACCTGCAGCCTGCGGTCCACAATGAGTTGCTCCTCCGTAAGCCCTGCTTGGGTCATCATACCCCGCAGTTCCTCCTCCGTGAAGAAGTACACCATCGTGCCATCGCCTCGCACATAGAAGTTGTCCTCCAAACACTTTCCACTTTTGAATCGCAACTGTGCCAGGTCGTACCTTCCGTAATCCCGGAACAATAGCAGGCCTCCTGGTTTCAGATAGCGATAGCAATTGTCCAGCACCCTTTGCATTTTCTTTGGTTCAATGGCAGACAGCACAAAGATCATTACAATTATGTCCTGCGAGTTCTCCTCAAATGGCACTTGCCACTGATCCAGAGTGGCATCCATTACGAACACATTGCAACGCTTCTCGTCGAATTGGGGCTGCCCACGCAGGATTTCAATTGCCCTTGCTGAGAAGTCGCACCCAAAAACCTTCAGTTTCGCTTCCGAACTGTAATTCAGCAGAGGTAGAATGGTGTTTCCAACGCCACAGCCGAGTTCGAAGATGCTGCGATGCTGCTGCTCCTTCGTTTCCGCCGCCAAAGGAGCTAGTTCTGGAAACTCTGTGAACAGCCAGTGACGATCCTTGAAGAAGCGGTTATCGTGAATCCCATAAAATGAATCCCAGAACTTGGGAGCGTCTGTCTGGAAACGGTCCTTCTGCTCCGCTTCCATCTTGCTGGCCGAATTCTTGGCCACAGCTGCCTGAGCGGCTAGTTCCTGCTCCTCGTCCCATTGCACGTGGTCCCTGTTGATCGAGAATTAGAGGGGTTTCCATGAGTTCAGGACTACGGATAAGTACCAGGCGTTAAACTCAAACACCTCTCGCGCATCGGTGAGCACCCGACTACCCGCTCCTGCCGGTTTCTTGCGCTGGCGAGTGTGCTCCCAAGTTTTGCTGGCCAATCTCCGGAGGATTTGCATCCCATATTTACCAAGCATTGTGCTTGAACACGTCGTCAGAGTCCGTAAGTAGGCGGGTTCCGAACTGGGGTCGTTTCTCGTTCTCCTCAGTGGGGGTGTCACTCATATCGGTCAGAAACCACGGTTTATAGCACCTGTTGTTCCGATAAAATAAAAGGCAATATTTTGTAAACAGGCGGCCGGTGTGACCGTATTTTAAGCATTCAAATAATACCGCAGTGTGTGCAGAAACAGTTAGTATTATCGAGCCGCCGTTACACTCAGTCGCGCGGGAAATATGTGGTCCGCGTTTTTGCTCGTTTTTCGTAAGTTTTCGCGAATAAAAATGTGAACGACGGTCCATGAGTGTCGTGTAAGGTGGCGAAAAAACAGAGCGCCGAGTTTTTTGCGGAATATTAAAAAAAAATTGGCAATCAATATGTGCAAAAGTGTGGACATACAACAAAGTGCTGCCAGACCATCGAAAAGTGATTGTTGGTTATTTTTAGTGGTGCGCGCGTGACTAGGCCAAATCACAATTTTTCGGACAGAAAACCTAATTAGTACAAAAATGTGTCTTAACGAAAAGGAAATTTCATGGTAAGCCACAACATTTATTTTATCAAATTTATAAAACAAATAATTGGCTTCGGTTCACCGAAAGCACATAATTGAAGCAGGGAAATTTTCAAATTTTTTACCTTCACAATTATTTAATGTTGTATTATTTATTGTCTTTATTATTTATTTACTACGACTAGTGCATTATTTATTTGCAAAATGCTGTATGTGTTTGGGGCCAATATTCTTAAAGTCGTGCGTGATCGTGTCAGAAATAGTAAAAAGTGCCCATCTTTACTTTCCGACTCCACTTTTTTGTTCAGTGGCAACGCCGCGTTAGTTGGTATATCAAAACCGCAAACCGTCCTTTTTGTTGTATTGTGCGTTGTTTTCTGCGACGGAGGCAAGATTTTTAAACAATTAGCATCCAGTGTGCTACGACATAAGCGCCTATTGCGTATACGTAAAAGGCCCATCGAAGGAGCGACCGAAGAATACGCCATTAAGCGTATTGTGTTCCAAGGAGAATTGCGTATACGAAAAGGCCCGCGGAGGGACCTACAGAAACAGACCCCGTTCAGCTTTCTGCGAGAGATTCGCGTTTAAAACGTTAAAATGATGAACGAGGCGGCGCTTGCAAACATGATACCCTATGACACCATTGGATTATACGAACAGCCCAAGCCGCGCTTCATATTCAAAATGCCCCGTGTGGTGCCCGACCAGAAATCCAAGTTCGAGAGCGATGAGCTCTTCCGGCGACTCAGCCGTGAAAGCGAGGTACGATATACGGGCTACCGGGAGCGCAGCATCGAGGAACGGCAGGTGCGCTTCATGAACGGATGCCGCGAGGGTCACACGGAGGCCAGTTTCGTGGCTTCGGGAACCAATCTGCAGCTGGTGTTTAACGCCAACCAGAATCCGTACCTACACGACAAGGAATGCGACTTTGACAAGGAGCACGGCAAGGTGCACATCAAATCCTACTTTATTATGAACGGGGTGTGCGTCCGCTTTCGTGGCTGGATGGATCTGGAGCGGCTGGACGGTGTGGGTTGTCTGGAATACGACGAACGACGGGCGATGCACGAGGATGCTATTCTTAGGGATCAGATCGATCGCTACAACCAGCGACTGCGGGAATTCGAGGACACCAAGCGCGCCTACCGCGACAACCGGCAGGACGAAATGGAGGCGGTGCGACGGGGCGTGGCCTCTGGGGGCATTGGCGTAGGTGCCAGCATGTGGCGACGTTAGTTAGACCTGTGGACGGCGCCAGGGCCGTCACATCCGCAGCTACAGCTCCAGCAGCAGCAGCAGCCGCATCACCAGCAGCTAGAGACTCAATTCGCGAATACTCAATATTTCATGGACAACTGAAAATGCTCCGAGCCCATTGAACGGGCCTACCCTTGCGAGATTTCAATACGATTACGTTAGACACGCTCGAATAAATATGCTCCTAGATTAGTGTTAGATCTAATGCTTACTTTACGAATGCTTTTATGGTATTATACTTACAACTTAGTGTGGAATTAGTGTCGTATCTTTAACTAAAATACATAATTACTAATCGAATTCGCACTGTTAATTCTGGGCTTTCCGCTGTGACGCATCATTAATGAGACAATGGGAATTATCATCGATTTAGATTGATTTTTGTATACCCTTGTTGACGGTATTATAATTTTAATCAAAAGTTTGCAACGCTAAGAAGCACATTATTTCCAAATTTTCGAAAAATGGCTGCAGAAAAGTTGCCTAAAACCTGCCCTTCTAAGCCCATAACTTTTCTTTCAGAAATCCGTTTTACAAATGTTCCAAATTTACGAAAAATGGCTTTGCCGAAAAGTCGCCTAAAACCTGCACTTCTAAACCTATCACTTTTCTTACAGATATCCGATTTACAAATGGCATACTTCAAAATGATTATGGTTTAATCCTCTAAAAAACTGCGTTTTCAGTTTTTTTGTATTTTGGGGTCGATTTTCCGGCATTTTAATGATGTTACTTACCCCTTTCCAAATTTACGAAAAACGGCATTGCAGAAAAGTCACATAAAACCTGCACTTCTAAGCCCATAACTTGTCTTACAAACATCCGATTTACAAATGACATACTTATAAATGATTGTGGTTAAATTCCCTAAAAATCTGAGTTTTTAACTTGGTTTAAAAACCTTCCTATTATATTTATATTTATGTTACATACATTGGAACATTTGGGTTGCAAACATGATATTGCGTTGGTAATATTTTAAAGTGAAACTAATCCCTAATTTTCCATTATATTTGTATCGTTCAGAAAGCCGACGGTTTCATTGCTTAGAAACTTGACTATTCTTAATCATATTTAATGCCTGCACTTCCAAAGAAAACATTAGTTTGATTTGATTTTATACCATTATAAGAAACAGATACTGAACTTTATTTTCATACATAATAAGAATGAATTGTGTAAAACTAAACTTAGGGGTCTCGCTTGGCGTGGATGAAACATTTATTAAAAGCGGAAAACTTTCCGTCCTAGCGGAACTGCAGGTTGGATATACGCAGCCCGATGCTATCCTTACCGATCTGGCTTACCTCACAGACTGTGCAGAGGTTGCCCTTGAACTGCGGGTCGTAGGTGGAGGAGCAGAAGGGGCAGGTTACTTCGGGTTTACCCCTATACAGTGGCTTCCAGCTGATGCCGCAGATGGTGAAGGGATTGAACTCCTCGTACTGCAGCTGGTGCTCGTCCACGGGGTTAACCTCGCAGGCCTGCAAGATCTTGCGCACTTGCTGGGCCACATCCGGACGCGGAGCCAACTCCAGAAGCCGGCGGGCAAAGGAGGCGGCCGTCTTGTAGTTCTTCAACTTAAAGAACATGTTGAGGGCGGTGCGCAGGGTGAGGATTTGGTGCACGGGCTGCAGCTTGCAGTGAGTGAAGTAAGCGGCCATTTCGCACAGACGCTTTTGCTCCTCCAGCGTCGACTTGGGCATGCCCTTGCGCACAGTTTCCATCTTCAGGCCTACGATATACTCCGCGCAGATCCTAAGCAGTTGTTGGGCCTCCGCCGTATCCAGTTTCGTGTCCACCACCAGCAGTGGAATGCTGATCAAAATAGAGTGGAACTTCTCTACAGCCTCGGAGAACTTGCCAGAGGTTGTCAGCTGGTAGCCAGCCTGCAGACGAGCCACCAAATCGTTTAGTTTGATTCCTACAGCCGGACGCTGAAGCTTGATGTTTGTCTCGGAGAAGTTACGCAGCGGGTAACCATTTAAAGATTGCAGATTGGGATTGGCCGTGTAGCTGGTCCGAGAGCAGGCGTAGTTCTGCAGGAAAAGTGTTTTGAATGGCTTGAAATTGACCACTCCCAGCTGGTCGTGCAGCAAACGGAAGGCGCTCTCGAATGATCCGGCCTTGACATGATCCAGTACCAGCGGCGAATTGTTGGCCCATTGCTGGGCAGGAGACAAGCCCTTGTTGGGAGCCGCATAGTAGTTGCTGTCCAGGGCGGAGGCCTTGATCTTGGAGGCCAGCTCCTCGGGCACCACCAGATCGTCATCACCCACATCCCATCCGGCTCCATCCTCTCCGCCTGCTCCACCCTCACCATCGTTACTCAACGCGTCGTGCATCTCTTCATCGCCGTCCTCATCCAGTCCCAGATCGGCATCCGCTCCCCAGCCATCGCCGCCGCCATTGTGCTCGTCCAGAACGGCAGCATCGGCGTTGATGTTCAGCGCCTGGCGGGCAGTGGCACTGGATCCAGCCCTGGTGACCATGGCGCCTTCAAAGAAGCCCTTAGAAACGGAGAGCAGAGGCCAGTTGGTCTCCAGTTGCTGGATAGGCACTGGTGGCTGCAGCAGCTGAGCGTTGGGATTCACTTCGGGAAGAATATTTCCCTGAGAGGTAATCGACTCGCCCAAGGATTCAGTAAGCTCCTCAAATCCATGGGTAGCGGCTGTGAGATAAGCCAGCGAAAGTTGTCCGCAGTTTTTGAGGATATTTACCCGCTCCTTGACGTCACCGAGGAGTAGTGCACCCTGGTATTGAGCAGATACATCCTTGCGGATTTCTGCGATCTTGTTCATCTTCTTGAGCTTCTCCAGATTGCCGGTGATCAGATAGAGGAAACTGAGCTTGTCAAAGTTCTTCGTGCGCTGGTAGCACATTTCCACTACCTGGTGATTGCCCTGTAGCAGGGCACTCTGTCCCAGCCGATCCCAGCAATCCTTGTCATCAAGAGCCTTGGCAGCCTCCAAAGCAATCTCGATGTTGCCGCACTCCAGAGCCAGTCCAAATCGCGTCTTCTCGTCCTTGACAAAGTGCAGGGCCACCTCCGGATATCCCTTCTGCTGCAGGTAGGCGATAATGCTCTGACCCACCAGGCGGGCATTCCTTACCATGTGCAGCACCTCGTCGTACTTGCGCTGGATCAGGGCCAGCTTAAACTTGTACTCCGTGGGATCGATGTGAAGAACGCGGGTGCGGCACTCGCGATCTAAGCAGAACACCTGATTGCCCTTGACGCGCGTTAGATAGATTGGCAGATCCAATGTACGGATAATCCCGTGGTCGCCGTTTGTAATGGCATATTTGATGTGGTTGCTGGTGGTGTAAATAAACACGCCCGATTCGTCCCAGGCTCCAGACTTCACCCGACAGTTCTCCTGCACAGTGCACAAGTACTGGAGCCTTCGGTCGCAGATGGTCACCGAGTGCTTGCAGAGCAGCGCCACCAAGGACATGTCCGGAGACCACACCACGTAGCGGCACTTGGCCAGCTTAATGCTTCCCACGGAGACGAGACGTTGAACCTCGTACAGGGTGACAAATTCGGGATCCCGGATCAGCAGCATTCCTGTGCCGGCATAGAAGATCTCCTCGCAGAAAGTGGGCAATTTCTTGGTCACTTCGTTCTTAAAGTTCTTAATCACCAGCTGCTGGTTGCGATCCAGTACTGCAAACCGATTACGGGCCACCCAGATGGCCGTGATTCCAGAGCTGCGCTTGCTGTCCGACTCGCTCTGGCTCTCGGTGTCCTTCGGGATCTGGCACAAGTCATAAGTGCTGTTCTCCAAGTTGTTGGTACGGGTGCAGATGAGCACGGCGTTCAGTGCTGGGTTATACGACATGCTGTACACCGGCGACTTGCCCGGTCGGAGCTGCATCACCACCGTATCTTTGGTGGTGGTAAAGTCAAGTTTGCGCAGGAAGCGCTCCTTTACGTAGTACAGGATGTTGCCGTGCACGGCGTAGGCGGGACGCTCTCGCTCCAATTTGAAGACCACCATACCTGGAAAAATAACAATAGATAAATAAAATATCAGGTTATAAAGTGCATTAATGAACTAACCTCCATCGTGGCCAGCTGCAAACAGATTTAAAGTCGGATGAGCCGTGAGAATCCAGAAACGCTCGTTGTCGCGGCGGAATGTGAATAGACACTGACGCTTAGTCATATCCCAGACGCGAATGCTGCGATCCTCGCCGTTCGAGAGAATGAGATCCTGGCGTGGATGGAACAGCACGCTGGATACGTTATTGTAGTGGCCGCGGCAGGTGTCCACCTCCCAGGCCTTGTACTCGTTCATCCGCCACAGTTTCACCAGGCGATCATCGGCGCCGGACACGATCAGGGGCAGAGTGGGATGGAAGCTGGCCCAGTTGACACCACGGTCGTGGCCCTCTAGCACGTGCTTGACGACGGCATCCGCTTGGCCGAACAGATCAGTGGCACCGGGATGGCCTTTTAGGTGATCATCGAGGCCACCGGGACCGGGAGCCACGTTCTTCTTCCGCAACCCCGAAATATCCCATACGCGGACCGTCTGATCCAGCGAAGCGGATACGATTTGGTCCTCCGTGGGATGGAACTGGGCGCACATTACATAGTGGTTGTGGCCCGTCAGCACGCAGATGCAGTTGCGCGACTGCCAGTTCCAGATGCGGATGGTCTGATCGTCAGAGGCGCTAAGAATCCACGGGTATTCGTGGTGGAAGGCCACCGTGCGGACATAATCCAAATGGGCCAGCAGAGTGAAGATGCAGCGGCGTTGCTTGTAGTTCCACACCTTGATTTTGTAGTCGTCACCGCCGGAGACGAAAAGTGGCATCTGTGGGTGGAAGGCAACGCCTCTCACCGGGCCATCGTGCTCGTCGAACTTCTCGAGGAGCGTGTGCATCCGGTAGTCCCACAGCTGGATAACGCCGCTGTGCAAGCTGACCAGGATCCATGGGCGTTTTGGGTGGAAGGAGAGACCCTTTACCCGCGCCGACTTCGACTCGAAGTTGGTCAGCATGCTGGCACTTTTTCCGCTCTGCCTGTAGGTGTCTTAATTCAATAGCTTTGCTGGGTGTCGGCTTTTCTTTCAAGCGCCCTTTTCTGGTTGCTTCGGGCACTCCCCTGTTTAAAAACAAGAAAAAGTAGGTGTAAGAACAATTACTGGTTATTGGGTATACTTTTAATTACACGTAATCTACTGCCAACAATTAATTTTATGAAAAACACCAACCAATTGTCGAAATTGTGACACGTCAATTATCTTCTTCTTCTCGACAATGTTGAAAACGCAAGCAGGGTTGTCGCTAGCAGTCAAAGATACACTGCTTTGCATAAGTATGTACACACTATTATAAACGAGTAAAAATTGTGCATGAAAAATAGTGTTCCTACATATTTCTTTATTAATAAAATAATACAATGTTATTTACTTTCGGCTTGCTCTAATTAATAATTTTACAAAATGATTGTTTTATAAACGTAAAGTTACCCCAATCTGTATTATTTTATTAGCTACTGTGAAGGGCCATTTACAGTCATTTTACAACACTTAAATTAAAAGTGCATTTCGTTGTACATCGCTTTGTTTATTTCTTGACCTATCATGAAAAGGATTTAAATAATTGCCTAACATGACGCTGGCACACCGGGCGCTCTTTACGTGGTTTATCGTCTTGGTATTCCTGATCCTGCTGTGCCTGCGCCTGGATCCGCGCACCACCTGGAATTGGTTTGTCACCTTTACACCGCTCTGGTTCTTCGATGTAATCATCATCATCTACGTGATCATCAAGTTTATCCGCAAGTGGCGCAACCTGACCTGTCTGACGGACCTCCTGTTCCTTTATAAATGGAACATCGCTGGCGTCCTGCTGACCATCTCTTCGCAGGTGATGATCTGCCTGACGCTGGAGTACCCGCAGCAGATACCTATCTACGTGACCATCGCACCGGTTATACTGCTGCTAAGCACTGCTATCTTCTATGTGGGTAGCAGGCTGGGAAAGCGCGAGGGCTGGTTGCAATAAGATCTAGGTTGGACTAATTTAGAATTAAGCATGTATTTTAGGATTAGGTGTACATAAAGTGGAAACTCAAAAGCCGTATTTGCTTTGGGTGGCCCGACGGGACTGCCGATTGGCTGACCACATCGCCTGCAGTTCGGCTTCGTTTGCCTTGGCCTTGTGAGCCAGGTAGGTGATCTGGTGCTTGCGCCGCGTCCCTGCCACCGGCTCTTCGTCTGTCAGCACTCCGGTGGGCTGGAAGGTGGTGGACGAAGCCAATGCCGTTCGCATCCATTCCTCACGATCAGGCAGTACCTGTGACCCGGTAATGTCGATCACCTGCATCTCCTTGGCTTCCTTCCGCCGCCGCTTGGCATTTTTGCCCACCAGTGCGTCCATGGCCTCGGAGTTTAACTGCTGCTCATGATATCGCTTTTGTGCCTGCTGCGTCTGCTCCTCCTCGAGTCGAGCGGCCTCTGCTTCTGCGGCTTCCTTCTCGGCAATCTCCTCAAGATATTTGCTACTGGCTTGCACCATCTTGGCTGCCCGCTTGGCCACTAGGGCGCTGATCTCGTTGCTGCTTACCTCGGGCAGCTTTTGTTCGGAATTCAGGGAAAAGAAGTCTCCAGTGCCATCCTCATCGTCGTCCTCACTTTCACTGGCAGTCACCAGGGAAGTGCTTTTAGCTTTAGGTTTGGATTGAAACGGTTTCGAGGCATCATTTCCTTCAGTATTCTTCTTTTGGACAGCCTTAGGGCCATCCACACCTTCAGTGTTGTGCGCCGCCCGTCGCTGCTTTACTGTATCGGGCACAAAAGCTGGGGTGGATCGAGACTGGACGGGAGCACTTGTTGCTTTAGGAGCAGGTATGGTGCTTGCTGTTGGAGTGGCTGCCACAGATGCCGAGCTCTTGGAGAAATTTCGCTCTGACTTTGCCTGGGGTAGCAGACTCAGTAGTCCCGATCCTTTGGGAACATTTGGTTTGTCCACTTTGCTCTTGGCCTTGTCAGCCTTCTCTCGGTCCACATCCGAGAACTCCCGCAGAGATGGTATGCTGATCTTGACGCGTCCTTTAACTGGCGGCGGTGGGGGTCTCTCTATTTCAACTGGCAGCGCCTTTTTGTGCAGGAATTCATCATCTTTCTCCTCTATGATGCTATTTGTTGGCGCTGCTGTTCGTGGCATGGGTAGTTTGGCAAAGGCAGGAGTCACTAACTGTTCCACATCGTCTTCTTCTGCGTCCTCTGCAAGAGCAGTGACTTTAGGCTTTGGTAAAGCCATTGAAAGTCTGCTGGTGGACGTCTTAAGTTCCTGCAAGGACACTTCTTGCGGCACGTAATCGTCGTCTTCATCGCTAATGTGACCACTGGTTGATGCAGGTTCTAGAAGCGCCTCATTGGAGGTAATTTTGTTTGGCTCGGCCTGAGGTTTCACCAGTTCTACTTCTGGCCCTTGGTTTTTCTCCTCGTTTTCCGAATCTTCGTCAGAACTGGCGGCATAGGCGACAAGCGACATGGTTAACAAAGTGTTGAAATTAAACAATGCAATACACAAACTACAGCTGTTTTATGTGGCCAGAGTTGTCACCTGCTTTAAGATTTCAATTGTTGGCAACTCCTTTTTATTTATGTCCGGTGTTAATTAACACTGTTAAAACATACCGTTAAAACAAGTTTTCGAGTGAAAACTATGAAACTCTCATGTAACAATTTATTAATAAAAAACCGAGACGTTTTAGTGTAACTTAAAAATAATTTTAATAAAATGTCAGCCACAAGTGTGGAGTTCAAATGTCCTACATGAAACAATATAATTGAAAACACAGTCTCGAACGTGGCTAACTCAAAGTAAACTATAAATACAGGTAAAATTAATTATCTAACTTGAATTTACATTTGGTGACAGATGTTGGTAAGAATTATAAAAGATCTCAAAAATATTGCCACTCAAACCTTTGGAAAGCCTCGAGGATTAGTAAACCCCAAAAAGGCAATCACAAAAGTAATACCTGTTTGTCTCCAGATGGCTGACCTAAAGGATCATAAAACATTAAAGCACCTGGATTCTTCAGGTAGTATATCCTTAGCAAGTACCTGTACGAGAAATCTTATTTGGTATAAATAAGAAAAACAACCCACCGGAGATCAGTCAACTTTTTTCCTTCAGAGAAGACAGACATAAATAGATAAAACTATGCATCACCATCAGAATATGGGAGACGCGGCGGCCTTAAATGGAATGCTCCCGCCTTACGAAGCCATGGCCATGTACGAGCAGCCCAAACCTCGATTTATCTTCAAGATGCCCCGTGTGGTGCCCGATCAGAGGTCAAAGTTTGAGAGCGACGAGCTCTTCCGGCGTCTAAGCCGGGAAAGCGAGGTGCGATACACGGGCTACAGGGAACGGGCTGCGGAGGAGCGCAAGATGAGGTTCATTAACGATTGCCGCAAGGGCTATGCTGAGATCTCAATGGTAGCTTCTGGCACCAACCTGCAGCTCTACTTTAACGCCAACCACAATCCGTATACCCAGGACCAGGAGTGCGACTTCGAGCGGGAACGCGGCAAAGTGCACTTGCGGTCCAGTTTTATAATGAATGGGGTATGTGTCCGGTTCCGGGGCTGGGTGGATCTGGACCGACTAGACGGCGTGGCCAGTCTAGAGTTCGACGAGCAACGAGCACAGCAGGAGGATGCCCAGCTGCAGGAGCAGATCCAAAGCTACAACCAACGCATGGCTGAATCTAAGAGAATTTACCACACACCCCAGACTCCACCAGAAGATCACCATCGGAGGGGCGGACCTGGTCTTTCGGGAGGACCAATGGGCTGGTAGTGATTATATTCATAGATTTAAGTTATGAACTAAGTAAATTTGTCAATAAATTTTTAAAAATCAATGCCTTGTATTGTCATTTTGAACTTATATTTTAAGTTTAAATTTTAAATTTAATTGTGGACTTTTTTGGAAAGTTTAATAACAGATAAAGGACACCAAACTCCAAATTACCAGAACATCTCAAATTATAGTTTGATTATTGAATTATATTAACTGAGCAAGGATGCAGGTCTTTTTTCTGGATTTTTGTTTAAAATTATTTTAGAACTAAAAACCAAATTGCCAACCTTCTCGTTTTTATTTTTGACCCATTTTAGCAAAATTTACGTCATAAATATGCGTAAATTTGCTACAAAATTAATGAACCCTTATTCGTTGGGAACTTGCAAAATGCATCTTTCGGAAGCAACTCATATTCACCTAATGATTGTTTATCTGGGACTCCTTAAGGGTTGCTGACCGGGGTCTTTGGCCTCAATTGCGCCAGTTTTGAACAACCACCACCCGACCCGACCGTCCAAGGAAGACGAGCAGTGGGTCCAGCTGCCGTTCCGCCTTACTCTCCGGGGTGGGCCAGCTGTCCTCTCTTAACTCTCGATTCGAGCAGAGCACCGGGCATGTGAGCATATATTGATTTTCCGCAGTTTGGGATGCTGCCGAAATAAACTTTGCAACTGGTCTGAATCTGAATCAGTCTCTTTCCGAACGCGAAACTGAAAGCGGAAAGACGCCGAGTGAAAATGAAATAAATAGAAGGGAACGCCGCGGACTAAGAATTCATAAAATTATACATACCGCAGCGATTTGAAAACATTCGGATTGTGTGCTTCAATTTGTTGGTGGTCGCCGTACTTTTCCGCACCGTCCGAATCGGCACGAAAAGCTGAGAGATTGGTCTAAATTTAGCGACCGGTGTGTTTTGGTAGGGTGTCGTATAGGGGGTCCCAGTGAACTCCGGCCCCTCCGAACCCCCAGCGGCCCACTTGGGATATATACACGAGTTGTGAGCCCCGAAAGTGTTTACCCATAAATCGGCCAAGATGCCTCCTGCTTCCAACACGATCGTACTGAAGAGCCTCTCCGTGCTGCTGGGTCTGTTTTTCATCTTCGTGGGCACCCTGAAGCTAACGCCGCACATCAGCAAGGATCTGTACAAGGACCTGGTATGTGAAAAATCGATACAGCCGGAGTTTTCGCATGTTTGTTTTCTTTGCAGTCATGTGGGTGCAGCCCATCGATTTTTCCTACTCCGCGTTTAAAAGGGCAGTTTTAAGTCAGTTTGTTCATCACTTGAAAAGCTCTTATGTAAATGGGTGGAAAAACATTTTACGAAAAGTCCCATAATAAAACGCCTTTCAAAAATATGACTGACTAATGGGCATTGAACTCGACCCCATCAATGCCAATCGCTGACATTCATACGACGCGAGACGCTATGATCTTCAAAGATATTTCAGGAAAAATATATGCTTTATTATTGAAATAGTCAAAAAATATTCAAAAAATTGTACGTGGAAAAGTCGCAGAACGATGTTCAAACATTTGGAATTCTATTAATTGATAATTTAAAAAGGATGTTAAATACGTTTTAATTGTCCAAATAGATTGTGGTTCACTTAAAAAGACAAACTAACTTGGGTAAAATATTGTTTTTCAAAAAACTTAACTTGGAATTTTTAGGTCCAAAAAGAAACCTACATTTACAATTCAGAAGAAGAAAACCTTGAGAATTTGGCAAACTTATTAATAATCACCTTGTTTGTAAATAGCTTTGAATTCCTCCAAACAAATTAGAAACATGCGTGTACTTGTATATCTTGAAAAACCTAAAGATTTATAGAACAGCTGTTGCTGGGAATATTTTGTTTACCTTTGTCAAAGCAACGCCCAAAGATTTCGTTTTCATTACCATAAAAATATTTCACATAGCATTGTAAACAATTTCCCACACCAAAACCATCATGACGTATACTTCTCAATCATTTTGAGGTATACGAATTAGTTTTATATGTAAACAATAGGGTGGGTCGACAGTCAAAAGAAGTATATAAAAAAAAGGACAAACCCCAGAATTGTTTCTGCAACGATGTGAATTTTAAATTTCGTTCGAGAATTAATTCAGATTTATTTTGAGCTTCACCCTATTCAAGTATCGTATGTTTTATGCAGTTGATGTTTTAAAATTGGCATTGCATTCGTTACGCGCCATTTTACTTTCAATTCTCATGTTTTTTTAAATCTCTTTTTTGCCGAAGCTAAGGCATTTGAATTTCGAAATATTTGTTTTGTTTGCTGTTCCCAGTGGTGTAATTACCTTCGCATTACCACAAACACTTGGGGCCAACGATGCCAACAAAAACACAGAGAACCGCATACAAATTTGACAAAAAGAAAAGCTTGCTTCCATTTAAAAATAAACGGGCTGCACCGCCTGCCGCTGGGCCGCCAGGCGGTGCAAATTCCTCTGGGGGATCTTTCTGTGCATGATTAATTATATCCCCGATTTCCTCTCGATTACAGCGCACAGAGTACGTGAAGTATGCCAAAGTATTCCCGTTGACGGCCCTCTTTGGAGTGAAAATCCCCTCGAAATGGTACCGGCGCACAGTTGGCATCCTGGAGATCGTCTGCGGCCTGGCCATGGCTCTAATTCCCTATCGTAAGTTAAGGGAAAAACTCCATTACACCATGATAATAACATATTCCTTGCTTACCCACAGACAAAGTGAAAAATACGGCCAATGTAACGCTGCTGGTGCTGATGCTGCTGGGAATTTATCAGCACTGGATGGTAAGTGATCCCTTCGAGCGCTCTGGACCGGCGCTGGTGTTCACCTTCATGCTGGGCGGTCGCCTGGTGGTCTGGTACCAGACCGCCCGCCTCCAGGACGAGGCCTCGACGGCCGCCCAGCCTCCTGCAAACGGCGTCAAGCAGGATTAGGCGCCTGCTCCCGTTGCATCACAGCATACTCATAGTCATTCACTGATCCAGCTTTGTTTTAGCACCTTAAGTTGGGTTCCAAAAAAATTGGCGCGCCCCGTCTTTGGGTCAAAAATTCATTCACATCATTCTAGCAAATCGAAATTCATGTTTTCACTTTGGTGCCAAAATAATTATCGTATACAGAACTATTATATTGTATGTGATGGCAAGATATTAACTAAAACTGTAGAGCCACTGCATAAAGACACGACCAGAACAAACAAAATTGTAATCAAATCCTCTTCGTAACGGGCACTTAGTCGAAACCATCTTAATTACGACTTTTAGAAACAATTTTAATAAATTTGAACAACTCATACATATTTAAAATTAATTATCCAACGTCAGTCAATCTGAATTTCGTAATAGTTTCGTTTTGCAACGCGTGATTAGCGGGAGATTATTGGGTATACTGGTGCTCTAAGCTATAACTGTGCCTAGGAATGGTTTCCTAAATACATATATGTGTGTATGCCCTACTCGGCTCCGGTGCTAAGTAGCTTTAGGGCCTTCTGCAGGTTCTCGATCGCGGTCTTTACGTCATCATAGTTGAGGGCACTTCCGGCGTACCTGCAATACTTCTGGGCGGTAATCATTTGGTCGGGAGTGATCTGCACTCCGGCCACGGGCACGATCGGCTGGTAAATGGTAGCCGCTGTGGCGGGATTGGGCTGACCCGTGGGCACATAGGGCTCAAAGCCACCTGGCTTTTCCTCGTCCACCGGCGGACTGGGCAATTTGTTTGGATTGTTTAGCACCTCCTCGGCAGTGGGAGGAACTACGCTGGAAGCCGTCGGCGAAGAGGGGGCAGGCGGCTCGGGATCCGGCTGCGGTTGGTAGGGGGCAGGAGCAGCTGCTCCCGCTCCATCCTCGGG
The DNA here is from genome assembly GCF_018152115.1 of Drosophila rhopaloa. Classification (NCBI taxonomy): domain Eukaryota; kingdom Metazoa; phylum Arthropoda; class Insecta; order Diptera; family Drosophilidae; genus Drosophila; species Drosophila rhopaloa. The sequence goes on from NW_025335043.1 coordinate 13,268,548, forward strand.
CGATGTGTCAGCCGAGGCGTTGGCATTCTCCCCCTCGAGTTCCGCCTCATCATCGTCATCTGGCAAGGGACCGGGAATCGGTGTCTCTCCGTTCTTCAGGCAATTGTGGATATAAGCCGCCTTCCACTTGGCGTACTTCCTGTTGTGCAGCGCCTCCTCGCTCAGCTCTCCGAAAGTCTGGAGAATGTCGTACAGCACCCCGCTGGAGTAGAAGGCCTTTACGACGTTTCTGCCAAGGAATTATAAAAATGAATAAGGGAAATCGATTCAGAGGTCGCCAGTCGTGACCCACTTGCCAAAGTTCTCCTCTCGATCCTGTTTATCGGCGTACAGGAATAGTTTCAAGGCGTAGTTTTCGATGTGAGCCTGGGCAGCAACCTCGTTGGTCAACGCCTCGTTATCCGTATGCTGCTTCTTCATCTGCTCAAGCCAATCCATGATGCCTACGGTTGAAAAGGGAAAACCAAAACAAAACAAATCACGGATGAGTCATAGTTGGGGAATATGCGTATTGGATTTTTACTTACCGAGCAACAACTTGGTTTCCTCAGCGGATTGGGTGGACGCCTTGAGACCCACCTGGAGCGCACTAGAGCCGGGAGCACACAAAGAACAGTAAATACACACTGGGTAAGGAAAACACAATCTGTAGGTACTTACTAGAGTCTTGCCCAGTAGGCAATGACCACATCTCGGGTGTCGTGCTCCTGGGCCAATTTCAAGAAGTGCTGAATGGACTTCAATGAGGGAGGACAAGGCGGAAACTCCATCGTAGCCGGAAGAACACTTAATCTTCAGGACTTGGTTTAGTTTATGAGAATCTGGAAAAGTATGCCGAAATTAATGGAATACTGCAGACGGACCAGCTCTCGCGGTTAATCGATAGCTGCACCGATAAATCGGCCCTCTTATCGATAGTGGCTGGAACTAGCAGAAACAAAACTAAAGTTAATACCTATGTCTACAGGTGTTGGTGCGGACGCTCAGTTGTTAATCGGCGGCCAAGACGTTTGGAGTTCTTAGGTAAACAGTGAAAACCGGTCGTGCTGTTATCAGTGCGGCTAGTTGCACTTTGCACTTTGACCTGCATCCTAATCCTACGCACTTTACCCCAGGTTCATCTTTATCACACCGGCAACATGGTTCTCTCAAAGCCCTTGTACTCGCTCTTCGGCACTTATCTGGAGCAGCTCTTCAACCATCCAGTTCGCACGAAGTCCATCACGGCGTAAGACTCTGAACTCCTTATCTGTCCATCCCGTCACTTATTGGCTGCCCCCCATTGCAGATGCGTTCTGGCCACCTCGGCGAATGTGACCTCTCAGCGTTTGTCGGGAGCCAAGACTCTCAACCAGCACAGTGTCTTCGCCTACGGGCTCTTTGGCCTGATCTTCGGAGGAAGTGTGCCCCATTATTTCTACACAACTGTGGAGCGGTTGTTTAGCCACGATGTGCGCTTCAGGAGGTTCTTCCTGTTCCTGTCCGAGCGACTGGTCTATGCTCCGATCTATCAGGCACTCTCCCTGTTCTTCCTTTCCCTGTTCGAGGTAGGAGTCGGCAAACCCTTTGGATTTAAGTGTCAGATTAATCTCCAGAGATTAAAGCTAAGAGAGAACAATAGCGATCTTCACCTGAGTTTCTTTAAACAGATTTCTGTCAAATTCCTTTCTGACCTTTAATCTTTTCCAGGGCAACTCCCCCAACACAGCGCTGAAGAATGTTGAAAAGCTCTATTGGCCCCTGCTTAAGGCCAACTGGCAGTATCTTTCCCTGTTTGTGTACCTTAACTTCGCCTACGTGCCACCGATGTTCCGGTCCATTAGCATGGCCATCATATCCTTTATTTGGGTGGTGTACATCGCCCAGAGGCGTCGTCGCTTCCAGGAGAAGTTGGCAGCCGAGAAGGCCGCCAAATAAGCGTTCCCGGAGACGAAGACTTTAAACTTTGTGCATGCTGTCTTGGCTTAATATTCCAATTACTGTTTAGATTACGGTTGTACTGCTTGAAGTTCTTTATCTTCCCTGCGTTCCGGCGGATTGCAAAAATTCCGTGAGTGTACGAGAGCGTCAGATAAGCTAAAACTAACTGAAGGGGCGCCTTATCAACCGGCTGTTGTTAAACCTTAAATTTTGTAAACTTTCGTACTAAAAATAAACGTATTAATAATGTACATATGTATAAGCCGTACCATTTAAAATGCAAACCATTAGTTACATATGTACCAAGTGGTATGCATTTTTAAAGCCAGTCCAAAACTTGTAAGTGTAAAGTTCAAACAGTGAGTTCAATTTATAGCACCACAACTTTATTTTTATTAAATACTATTTATAATATTATTACCTAATTAATCTTTGGAAATTAACGTTTGGAAAACATCATTATATTTTCCTAATAGAAGTAATTAATTGACACTTATTACGTTCCAACCGAACATAATTTGGTAGTATGTTTTCGTTGGGGTAGTTAAAGCTGTTCTGACAACTAAACCGCCCTTAACTGTTAATATAAAAGTGCAAAAAACAAACAATTGCATAAATGCTAAATAAGTGTGTCGGTCACACTTAATGATTAAATCGAAGGGTTTCCTGGTAAGAGTTCGAAATCATCACCTCAGATTGGACATCTATTGAGCAATCTAAAGTTTAGAACAACTGGAAAACATGGCTGCGGCGGTCATTATAATAGTCCTACCTCTTTTCTTGGTAATATTTGAAATTAATGAAAAATCATTCATTTATCTACCATGCTAACATTAGCTCGTGGCGGTCAAAGCTGGACCTAAAAATGACGCCTTAAGGGAGCACAATCGGTTGAGGAGGATGCATGGAAGTCCCCCGCTGCAATTGGACGCCTCTCTCTCCAAGGGTGCTGAACAATATGCTAGGGTATGTACTCGCATTTTATTATTATAAATATTTAATACTTTTAATACCTAATCACTTAAACAGGAGCTTATGGCTAGAGGAGTATTGGTGCATTCAAGTGCTTCGGCGGCAGGACAATTTGGTGAAAATTTGTGCCGACATCTTGATCCTGTGAAATGTGTCCAATTTTGGTATGATGAAATGCCGTCATACAACTATAATAATCCCGTGTTTAGCATTGCTACTGGACATTTTACTTCCGTAGTTTGGAAGAATACAAAGAGACTGGGTTTTGGCTATGCCCAAGACAGAAAAGGAGTCTATTACGTGGTAGGAAGATATTCTCCAAAAGGGAATGTTAATGGAAGATTCGCCGAAAACGTTCTGAGGCCGATGAGAAGACGGAGAAGGAGTCTATTACGTGGTAGGAAGATATTCTCCAAAAGGGAATGTTAATGGAAGATTCGCAGAAAACGTTCTGAGGCCGATGAGAGCATATAGGAAGGGCTGAATTCACGGCTTCAAAGTGGACAATTTACTTAATTTCCAGTGCTGCGAAAAAGCTGAAAAAATAAGCACATTAATAAAAACCATTTATTTTTGTTTTTGAATGAAAACGGTAATTGAAACACAAAAGTGTTGCATACTTTTGGGGCTAGGAATTTTGGACATTATCGTGTTGCATATATGTAGCATATTTTTAGGCAGCCGATCATGGTGCTCACTGACAGAAGCTGGCGGATATATTGGTTTCCCTTAAATTACTTATTTGTTTGTATTGCCTACTTTTCAGCGCTGCAGGGTTTCTAGTTTGCAGAGCTACCTACTGGACTTTCTTCTCGCCTGGTACTTGGAAATGAGAAATATCGGAAATTTGGCGGACCAACTCGACACAAAATTTATCAAAAACCATTTTGTGGTTATTTTCTTGATTTGCGACACCAGGCCAACAGAAAACCCAGTAGGTGGCTGCTGGGTTGTAAGAATTACAAAAATTCACCGTTACCTGTATTCAAGCACACATAGGCGTAGTCAGCAGGAGCAATCAAAATTCTGAATACGGCCTTGCTTTTTGAATAAAAACGAAAGTTGGACAACTACTAATTTTTGTGTTCGCCTGGTCTTTCAAACCCATAAATCTAAATTTTCCTGTAAAATTGGACCGGCCAAATTTAATTTTTGCCATTCAAAGTGGACAATTTCCCACTTTGTAGTACTAGGCGAACAGAAACACTCAGAAAGTGACCAGAAGTCCAAGCAAGTGTTAACCGATCAGCTGTTTTTTCCAATGTTTGTGCAGCAAAAAGGTACAATTTGTAAGAAAAAGAAAACAATTTTCGAGAGGCAACAAATAATTTATTTATATTAAAACGCAGCTTAGAACTAGCAAATAATCGAGCAAAGGCGAACGAGTATTATTGGCTTAATATCGGGGGCTACAATATAATTTCGCTAGTAAATTCATGGGCAGACGACTAACTTAGGACTACGGAATGCAGGTGTAAAACAAGTTAAATGCGAATAACAACTATCTTAAGGGCTAGAAGTCGGATTATCTGACTGGTTGGGCTGGTGACTAGGATGAGATTGATCGAGGGGTTTGGAGTCGAGTGTCTTGCCTCAGGACTCGCCGCACATCTTGCGCAGCGAGGCGGTTAACACTCAGAAGGCGGCCATCGAGGGACTCCGGCTGTTGCGCAGTGGCGTTAGAAGGGGCGTGGTGGGACTGCTGGCGCGGCTGAAGCAACTGGAGCAGCAACTGGAAACCTCCTCCGGCTCGCCTTCACCGGCGGCCTTGTGGTGATACGGAATCGGTCGCTTGCGGGCACTGTAAATATAAAATACTATAAGTAAACGATTTTTGCCCTTTTCAAAAAAATTATATATCGAATGGATAACTCACCAAACTGAAAATCGTAAGGAACATAAAATTGTTGGCTAAAAATCAAATAAAATCCTAAAAAACCATATAATCGGTAAGGTGACAAAGTTTATTTGCGGCTTTGCTGTATTACGAGCAACTAACAGGACACAATTGAAAAGCTACAAAAATATATATAAGAGAGAGAGTTGGTGGTGGATAATTAAAAAGTCAAATTATAAGTAATTCCTGAGCCAGCTGAAAAAAATAAAATCATTAAGACGAAATCAGGCGTTACATGTTGTATAAATAAAATGTCAAATCAATGCAACTCAAGCGGATAATGGATAATGGCAATCAACTAGCGTCTTGTACTGCGCGGCGATCGACGGCTACGAAATTAAGGAAATAAAATATAAAATAAAGGAATTAATATATAAACAAATTATTCAACCAAGGCAGATAAAGACATTGAATCCCGTCTAGCTACCTGGTTATGCGACGTCTGTCTAGAAAGCTTGGTGAGCCGCGACGCCTTGGGATGGAGGGGGACCGAGAGCCTGACTGTGATGATCCCGAACCACTGCCGGAGGAGGAACTGCCCGAGCTGCTGTGCGATGAGCAGCTGGAGCGGGAAGAGTGCGACCCGCAGCGGGACCTGGAACTGCGCGATCCGCTTCGGCTGCTGGATGAGCTATACCGCCTGGAAAGAGAGATGGGATACAGCATGAGTACATATTAATAGATTTCACAAATCATGCTTTTTTGGTGGCAAATAGTGGTTCAAATTAGAAGAGGATTGCGCCTATACTACTATTTTTCTTATTTATTGGAATGGGTAACCTCGTTGAAGTCGTTATAAAAATTATCAAAGATAAATTAAAAAATTTGAATGCAGATTATTAAAAAACCAAACCACAAGTCTTAAGAGGTATGTCACTTTGAAATCAGATGTCTGTAAGAAAAGTTATGGGCTTCGAAGTGCAGGTTTTAGGTGACTTTTCAGCAAAGCCATTTTTCGTAAATTTGGAAAGGGGTAACATCATTAAAATGACGGAAAATCGACCCCAAAATTCAACACAAACTAAAAACACAGTTTTTTAGAGAGTTAAACCACAATCATTTTGAAGTAAGCGATTTGTAAATCGGATGTCTGTAAGAAAAGTTATGGGCTTAGAAGTGCAGGTTTTGGGTGACTTTTCAGCAAAGCCATTTTTCGTAAATTTGGAAAGGGGTAACATCATTAAAATGACGGAAAATCGACCCCAAAATACAAAACAAACTGAAAACACAGATTTTTATAGAATTTAACCACAATCATTTAGAAGTATGCCACTTTGAAATCGGATGTCTGTAAGAAAAGTTATGGTCTTAGAAGTGCAGGTTTTAGGTGACTTTTCAACAAAGCCATTTTTCGTAAATTTGGAAAGGGGCAACATCATTAAAATGACGGAAAATCGACCCCAAAATACAAAACAAACTGAAAACACAGTTTTTTGGAGAGTTAAACCACAATCATTTAGAAGTATGCCACTTTGAAATCGGATGTCTGTAAGAAAAGTTATGGGCTTCGAAGTGCAGGTTTTAGGTGACTTTTCAACAAAGCCATTTTTCGTAAATTTGGAAAGGGGTAACATCATTAAAATGACGGAAAATCGACCCCAATATTCAAAACAAACTGAAAACACAGTTTTTTAGAGAGTTAAACCACAATCATTTCGAAGTATGCCATTTGTAAATCGGATGTCTGTAAGAAAAGTTATGGGCTTAGAAGTGCAGGGTTTAGGTGACTTTTCGGCAGTCATTTTAGAAAATGTGGAAAAGGTATTTTGAAAAACCTATTCATTTCGTGATATTTTACTTTAAAATGTTATCCCAATTTCCATAAACTTTCGTATCAACATATTTAAAAAAAAAATGGTAGTGGAATTAGTTTTGAATTTTTACTTACGATCTCGAGCGGCTGCTGGAGTGATGGCGATGGTGGCTTCCGCTGGTGCGCCGCTTGCTCCGACTGCGGCTTCGACGCTCGCGACTCCTGCTCCTGCGAGCCGCACTCTCCGCCGCCGCTGCCGCCGCCACGGTGGCCGTGGAAACCTTGGAGACGATGGCGTCCACCAGCGAGCTGTCCGCGAGCGCTGCGACTAGGGGCTGTGGATCGTGAATTTTGAAGGGTTTTATAACAATTTTCGGTTTTTGTTGGTGTTGATGATGATGATGATGGTAGCTAATACTATTGGCAGCCACGGCCGCGGCCGCTGCCGCCGCATTGAAGCTAATGGGACCGCCACCACCCCGGACATGCGGCGGGTGCCCCAGCAGCGGGCCACCCTGCCCACCCACGCCCACACCGACTCCAGCCAGGGACAGGAGTCCCGGGTGCCGGGGTCCGTGTCCGAACAGAGCCGAGTTGTAGACCAGGCCACGGGCCAGGTGATGCGCCTGCTGCTGCTGCAGACTGTGCTGGTGGTTCTTGCAGATGTTGTAGTGGGTGGCGGTCAGCAGGGGACCGTGGTTGAGGCGGTTGGTGGTGCGGTTGTAGGTGCCCGGCGTGCCCGCCAGGAAGGGCAGCATGCCCGGGTTGTTGCTGCTGTTGCCGCTGCCAGTGCTACTGTTGGGATTCGAATGAGGGACCCCGCCACCACCACATGCATGAGGGTTGTTAGTACTATGTCTACTGTTAGGGTTATTGTTCAGCGTGCGGTTGTGGAAGATGCGCTTCCCCGAGGGATGCTGCTGCGGATGTTGCTGCTGATGCGGCTGGTGGTGCTGCTGGTGCAGGTGCTGTGGAGGCGGCCTTTGGTGCAGGTGGATTTTGTAACCCACTGTCGGACTCCTGGCCTCGCCATTCGCCGCCACGTGGGGCGTCTTGCAAATGGGCGGTGTGCTGGCGTCCCTTTTGTTGAGCGGCTCCTCCACAGTCACGGGCAGCTCCCGGTCTGGATCCCGCAGCTGCACCTGCTCCTTGTGCTGCTCCAGCGGCAGGATCACCGCCAAGGGCGGCGGGGGCGTGGTTGTCAGCGTTAGCGTGGTCGTTGTCAGTGGGTTAATCAATGCGGTCACATTGTTAGCAACAAGGAATTCGCTTAGCGAGTTACGTTTAGTAGCCGTCACTAGGTCGCTGCCACTTACTTCGCTGCCCTCCTTGGCCGGGTCCTTCTCCATGATCCTGATCTTTTGCTTGGCCTTCGCCGCGATCCCGGACTTTAGCTGCTCCAGCATGCGCAGTTCTTGCTGTTCCTCGTGCTCCCGCCTGCTCTGCTGGAATTCCTCCAAAGCGGTGCCATCTACTCCTGTTTCAGCATCGCTGCCATCGTCGCTTTGTGCCCTCAGGCGCACCACTGGAGCAGGCTTTGTCGTCGGTGCTTCCCTAGCCTTGGATGACCGCTTCTTGTCCTGAATGATGTCCTGGTAGCGCTCTGGATGCCGTTCTGCAGGCGAGTAGCGCAGCTCCGAGGAACTCGAGCGAGAACGACGCCTCGCTGGCTTGGGACTCGGTTCGACCACCTTGCTCTTTGGCTTGGGAATTCGCGGGGAGGTGGATCGCTCCCGTTTCACACTCTTGCGGCGCTCTTTCTTGGGACTGGCCTCCTTCTTTACCTCCTTTGGTTCTGGTGTCCTGCTCCTCCTCTTGTGTTTTTTCGGAGTGGGTTTAGGCGATGGCGTCCGGGAGGCCGACGAGCTACTACTGGAACTGTCGGAATCCGAGCTCGAGCTGGAGGCCGCCCTCTGGCGCTTGGACTGCTCCAGGGCCACTATCACCGACTTCGTGCCCAGGATATCGTTAACAGTGTCCTCGGCCGCCTTGAAGGGATTGAAGGCTGGTGTAGGCACCGTCTTCTTGGGCGGCACCTCTGGGGAATGGGCTGGCGATCGGGATCGGGAGTCGCGCCTTAACTTAGTGTCATCGGTTTGCTTCCTGCTTCCGATGGAAGGAGATCGCTGACGGCGATCATCGGTTTGCTTTCTGCTTCCGATGGAAGGAGATCGCTGACGGCGGTCGTCTTTCTTTTTGGGACTGCGTTCCTTGGGTGAGTTTATGGCTCGAGATTCCTTGGCAGGACGTTCCCTGGAACGTTGCCTCTCCTTGGAGCCGTGCTTTTCCTTAGAACGTCTCTCCTTGGAGCGGTGCTTTTCCTTAGATCGTTGCCGTTCCTTGGAACGTTTCCGGTCCTTGGATCGTTGCCGTTCCTTGGAAAGTTGCCGTTCCTTGGAGCGTAGCCTCTCCTTGGAACGTAGTCTCTCCTTGGAACGTAGTCTCTCCTTTGAACGTGGTCTCTCCTTGGAACGTAGTCTTTCTTTGGATAGTTGCCTGTCCTTTGATCTATGTCTTTCCTTAGAACGTTGCCTCTCCTTTGATCTTTGCCTCTCGTTTGAACGCTTATTTTCCTTTGAACGGTCTTTTGATCTGTCTCGCCTTTTGATCACCGACTGTTTCTTATCCTTAGATTGTTGTTTATTCTTGGACTTGGAACGCTGCCTTTCCCTGGATCGGTGTCTCTCCTTGGAAATGGACCGCAGTCTTTCTTTCGATCGCTGCCTTTCCTTCGATCGCTGTCTTTCCTTTGATCGCTGCCTTTCCTTGGATCGCTGCCTTTCCTTGGATTGCTGCCGTTCCTTGGATTGGTGCCTTTCCTTGGATCGCTGCCTTTCCTTGGATCGCTGTTTTTCCTTGGATTGCTGCCTTTGCTTAGATCGCTTCCGTTCCTTAGATCGCTGCCTCTCCTTGGATCGGTGCCTTTCCGTGGATTGCTGCCTTTCCTTAGATCGCTGCCTTTCCCTAGATCGCTGCCTTTCCCTTGACCTTTGTCTTTCCCTAGACCGATGTTTGTCCTTTGAGCGTTCTCGCTGCCTTTCGGGCTCCTTTCGTGGCGGAGTGGCCGCTGACCGTTCCCGCGCCTTCGGAAGTCGATTGTCCATGGGAGATTCGTGTGGCCTGGTCTTCGTGTCCTTACGACGCTCGCGAGATCGACTGCGGGTGGCATTGTCCTGCTGCGAAGCCTTCTCATTGGCCTTGGATGATTTCCCTCCGCGGGACTTGTCCGATTTATTCTCCTTGCGCGCAGGAGAGCTAAACAATGCATAATTAATCTCTAGGTTCTTGGTTAGCCGTAAATCTCAACTTACTTTGGGCGCTCCGAATCCGTGGAGCTGGCACGGGCACGTGACTTCTTTTTCAGCTTCTTGTCACGCTTTTTCTGCATAATAAAAGAGTATGAAGTGTTAGTGGACCGACTAAAATGTTAGGCGCTTTTGCTAAGAGTCTAACTGTTAGCAGTAATGTCAAACATAATTCATTCTTTATGGCATGATAGACATATGAAGTTCGAGTTTGGTGCTTAAAATTTTGCAGCGTTTGACTTTCGCAAGCATTCTCTCTAGGACTGGAAACAGATTTGCTTTCGCTTTTTTCTGCATTTGTACAAGAGTTTTGATCGGCTATCACTTCGCACTAGGTATCATATGGTTGTTATTAGTAGCTTAAAGAAAACAGTCAAATGAAAGTACTTACAAAACTACAAGAGAGCCATTGAAAGCTATCCTATATCAATGAAGCGCCAAGGGTTTTCATAAACAAAATATAAATTTCTTTTCGTTTCTTGAATTTACTTAAATTAATTGGTTTGATTTTGTTGGAAAAACGATCTACGTGTAACTGAAAATCGTTGAAAATAATTTCAAAAAAAGTTGAAAATCAAAACAGATTTAGAGGCCATTCACAGTTCTTTAAATTATACTTTCGAATACATATTGTTTGCTTTCATGTGGATGGCCTCTTTATAACAATGACTTTCTTCTAAGCATCTATAGGAATAAAAGAAAAGGTAAAGTATTCAAAAAGAAATCAAGAGATTATACTAGAATGCGTTTGAAGCCTTTTTACCTTTTACAATATTTGTGGGTGATTTTTGGTAATTTTTTGTTTACTAATTAAGTTGTATGCTTTAGTATTTATAAGGTAGAGAACGTATTATATGCAGGATTATAGTTCAGTACTTGGTTATTTTGTCAATCGTTATTTTGAATGTTTTATTTGGTGGAAAAAGAAGTAAATAAGCAAGAGAAGAAATGGCGTATGTTTAATATTTGGTGAACAATTGAAACAACGAAACGAAAAGTCAAACGAGATATCATCATATACAGGTAATAATATTATTAATATATAGAGAGAAAGAGGCAGTACTTCCATTCGGATTTTTTGGTCAGACGTAATAATTAGTTGGTTGTTAGTCAAAGGATGAGTCGTACAATAAAGGAATAGATATATCTGCATATGTTACAATATTGGCGGGGTGGTGTATTGGAGAAAGAGCGTCAGAACTGGACTATTTATTGGAGAGTTTGTTTTATACAATCTCATACATGTTAAATGGACATGTCTTCAGTGTTCGGCCAACGAAACATGCACTCCACCTCCGGTCATTGGCTTTCTCTCCTCACACCTTTCTCCACGTACAATCGATAGCATTAGAGCAACAGGTTTAGGGTCCTAACCCTTGCATACCTTGTCCTTCTTGGCTTTTTTTCGGGCACTCTTCGACTCGCGCCGCTCCTCCTCGCTGCTATCATCCTCGTCATCACTATCCTTGTCGCTATCCCGGCCACTCTCGCTGTGCTTGCGCTTACGCGACTTTTTCTTCTTTGACTTACTGCAAGTAGAAGGTTAGGTCCCATTTAGGATTAGTGGATCCACAATCACGCTTTTTTGTCAGCTATTTAAAAGTGTTCAGGTGCTTGCTACGACACACAGATTGGACAAGGCGCTTTCGGTAGCCCTAGAGCTCCAAAATACTGGTTAGCAGCAATGTATAAATAGGTTTACTTGTGGTTCAGTGCTTTACCTTCATCGAAAACTGCGCAAATTGCTTTGTCTTAACATTATAGAAGGTAATCATAACAATAGAAAGAAAGATGAGAAAGTAATTCGCTTTTAATTTTTGCAACACACAGAGAGACCTCTTAACTTTATCGTTTATTGTATTGGTTTAATTTCTATTAGAAATTTACTTGTGTTTTGTTTTGTATTTTTAGTTGGCAATGCAGTTTCTATGTTTTTATAGATTGTAGAATCGAATTATTACTTACCGCCGGGCATAGTTTTTGGGGAAATGTGAATGGGCGAATTGTGGGGGAAATATTTGTGATCAGTTGGGGTTAGTTTAGGTTTGGTTGAGTTGGGTTTCGTGTGGGTAAGTGTGTGGAGTGTTGGCTAGTGGACAACCCATACGTACTTAGATCCCTGATCACACTACTCACTCTCGCTGCACACAGATTCAAATAAAAGATTGTCTTGGCAAGTGTTAGGTTATCGAAAGTATATATTGCAGAAAGGCATTTGAAACATTTCGCTTGATTGGATTGGTTCTTATGTTTTGTAGGATAGTGTTAGCTCGTTTAAAACTAAGTGTGAGTCATTTGTACGTGGCTTTTCGCTTCTTTTTACTTTCTTTCTCATATGAGTCCCTTTTGTGGTTTCAAATGCAATGTAAAAGAAGGAGTAGAGACGAAAAACAAAATGTATTAAGCAGTTGATTGATAGTTACATAGTATCATTTTTCACGCTCTAAGCGCACGTGTTTACATTTTACTATGTACGATAAAGAACAAAACGAAAATCATGACTGTAGAGTCCAAACAAAGAGCAAAGGAAACAAACACAGAACTACGGTTGTCGAAGGATTGAAGATTTGTGTTCCGGCCAGGACTCTTACCTCTCTTTCTTGTGCTTCTTCGACTTTTTCTTCTTGTCCTTCTTGCGCTCAGGACTGGCCGAACTGGAAAAAGAAATATTTATGTTAATACAACAATAAGGTGAAATATTATATTTGGTCTACGCACCTCTCTCTGGCGCGTTTCTTGCGCTTCTTCTTGTCCGATTTGGAGACATGTTCGCGCTCATCCCCGCTGGCGGCAGTCGCATCGCCTCCGTCGCGATCACGCTCCCGTTCGCGGGATGGAGTGCGCACTAGGGCATACCGCTTCCCGGTCTCCTTGTCCTTGCCTGCTGCTGCGGCAGCTGCCGCCGCGGCCAGGCTCTCGCGCTGGGCGTCCAGTTCCTTTTGCAGAGCCACGCTTTTGGCCAGGTCCTCCTTCGCTTTGCGGTCGCTGTCGAAGCTGCTGCCCTCCACGAAGTACTCGGATATGTTGAAGGCCTCGCGCAGCTTGGCGTTCTTTTGCTGCTGAGCCTCGGCTATTTGATGGGTGTCACGAGCACTGCAAGTAGAAAATTAATGAATTTTATTAATACTAATTAATGAATTTAATTTATTACAAATGTTTTGTTCGCCAATATTCTGCGTTAATTATTAGTGGCAAATACAATCAATCCCTACTAAATGCAAGAGTGAATTAAAATGAAAATAATACCTATATACACAAATTAAATTGCATGGCCTATTTAAAACATTTTTATACCCGTTACTCGTAGAGTAAAAGGGTATATTGTATTCGTGCAAAAGTATGTAACAGGTAGAAGGAAGCGTTTCCGACCCTATAAAGTATATATATTCTTGTTCAGGATCACTAGCCGAGTCGATCTAGCCATGTCCGTCTGTCCGTCTGTCTGTCCGTCTGTCCGTCTGTCTGTCCGTATGAACGCTGAGATCTCGAAAACTATAAAAGCTAGAAGATTGGCATTTTGCATGCAGATTCTAGGAGTTCCTACGCAGCGCAAGTTTATTTCAAAAAGGTGTCACGCCCCCTTTAACGCCCACAATCGCTTAGATACGATTTTAAAAATTTAAATATTTCGGAAAAGTAAAAATGCAGTTTTATTGTGTTTATCAATACCTATCGAAATGTAGAAGAAATTTTTCAAATCGGACCATTCGTTAAAAAGTTATGCGTGATCAAAGTTTCTATCTCCATCTCCCTCGCACTCCCTTTACCTGAGTAACGGGTATCTGATAGTCGGGGCAACCGACTATAGCGTTCTCTCTTGTTTTAAATAATACGAACTATTTTATAAAAAGCAAAAGTACTAATAGATAAATAAATTGGGTTTTATTTTATCCAGCCACCTTGTTGCCACCGCACTGCCGCCTCTCAGCAGTGTCTCCAGCAGGCTGCTCGAGGAGTACTTAAGCAGCTCGAGTAGAACGCTGCCATCAATATTTATTTTCTCATGTGACGCAGGCAGCTCCTTCTGGATGGAGTGCTCAGCTGTTCGCTGACCGGGTTCAAGTGCCGGCTCCGGCTCTTTTTGCTGGCAGGCGCAGGCGCATTCCGGGTGCGACCTCTTGGAGACTGCTGGTCGCCTGGTCTTGTTGGCGCCGCTTGCCAACGCCGGCCGCAAGGGCTTGAACTTCCTGGCCACCGCCGCATAGTTCCACGTGTGGGCGGTCAAACGGAAGCTCTCGTACTTGGCCAGGTACTCCCGGTTGTCGTGTTGGAAGTATGGTGCCTTGCACTTCCTGCCCCCGGCGGTGGCAGCCGGAGCGGAGGGTTGGTTCTCTCCGGTTTGGGGGCGCGGACTGGTCGTGTTGCTACCGGGCGGGGTGGTGCTCTTTTCGGTGGTGAAGGCTATTGCATGACCTGCGCGTTTGCGTCGCTTACGGCGTTTCTTAGTTTTCACCACCTGCACCGTGGTGGCTGCCATCGTTGTTGTGGTTGTGGTCGCAGTGGCCACCGAGGCAGCCGCTGTGGCTCCCACTGCCGCCGTTGCCGCAGATGTGGATGTGGTTGTGTTACTGTAGATCTCTGAGGAGAGCATGTTGGCTTGTTCTTATATCTCAATTTTCAAGATATTCACTTAAGTGTTTGTTATTGGTTACACGATTGAAAGGCTTATATTGCCTTAATAAAATGTTTTTAGTTTTGGTGGTTACAAGTTTTTAAAGATAACGAAATAGTTCGAAGTTTTAAGCATTCAAATTGTTGTTACTTAATTAGTTTGCACTAATTTATTATTTTTTTTCTAAACGTTTGCTTTTAATTAATTTAAATGTTTATACCATATCAATCCATGTATTCGGAAGACAGTGGATTTCAACACTTGAATTTGATTTCAGTTTTTTCGTTTGGTTTTTAATAAAAATATATTTTTAACTTTATAGATCCATATAATCGGAAGACAGTGGATTTTATATTTCTTTATCGCGACGCATTTATATTTTTATTTTTGTTTATTTTGTTTTGTAAAATAAATTTATAAATCCACGTTATTGGAAGACAGTGAATTTTAAAATATTTGTTCTTTATATAAATACAAAAATTGTTATTTTATAAGATCTTTTGTTATAATTATATCGATTACGTTTGGAAGACGTTGGATTAGCATTTATTTGTTTTTATTTTGGGCTACATTATGTAAAGCCCTATTCATTTTTATTAAACTTATATCCTTATCGTTTTGGAAGACGTTGGATAATTTTAGAAGACATTGGATCAGAATGCAATAACTATTTGAATTAATCCGCTTGCCACAACTTCGTGTACTTTCCTTCTCAACTTCGCGACTTAGACTAATTAATTACTGACTATGTTTGGAAGACTTATTTAGTGATTTGTTGCATTCGTTCGGCTTTGGTATCAAGTGTTGCCTCGGTTGGCCTGACACCATTTGCATGGGGCTCCACTCCTAGCACTTGCAACAACCACTATAATAGTAGACACAACGACGACGACATGAGCGCTTAATCCACGGCCCGGCAGCGGGTTGCAATGCTGATTTTATTTTAGGGGTGGCCCAAGGGCTGCTGCCTGTCACCACCACCACCGCCGCCACTGGGATTCCCTTCAGCGGGTGCAATCGCTTTTCCACTCCTCCTCCGGCACACTTGAAGGGCTGCCTGGGTGCCGAGCACTCCCTCCCGGTCATTGGGACTTCGCTTTTAAATTTGGTTTTCCCTTTTGATTAATAGGATTATGGCTGCATTTGCTGCCTGGTTTCTGAAGGGGAGGTTATTGATTTTTCCTGCGTTTATCGGACACTTTTTTCCGGGTCCTCTGCAGCGGCTCCTCTGCGCCATCTCCATCGCCCGCCTTTCGCTGTCCTTGCCTAGGACACTTAGTCGGTCTTTTTTAACAGACTTCTAATTTGTATAAATATATATATCTAATTGCTTCGCGGCGATTTCAGAGCGAGCTGGCCAACTTGCTGTGGCTTTGGAAGACTTGAAGTGACTAAAAGCCGAGGGCATCCCGGAAAATCTTTGCAGCAGCTTTTTCTCTACCACTTCTCGATTGTGATTGGCCCCCGGATTTAAGGGGGTGGCGAAGTGGGCGCTGCGGCGGCGCATGTGTTTCCGTGTATGTGGTTTACAGCTGTCGTGAGCTGGCCGAGATTTCACCAGACCGTCGCTTTGTTAAACCGTTTATTGATTTGTCCACTTGGCGCACGTTTTATTTTAAATTACATAAGCTTTTTAAAAAAGAGTCATACTTACGCTACGCGTCCGAATTCATCCTTGGCCAGATCTGTTTTGCCCTGTCCCATTAACTTTTGGCGAAAGGAGTCCACATGCGTCTTGATTTCCTCCGGTGTGCGTCTGCGAATATGGAATTTAGTTGAATTAGATATGTTTCAGAGGCTAAGAGTGCTTAATTGTACCTTTTAGACAAGCTTAATTAAATGTATAAGGCTAAAATGGGACTTTGCAACTATCTAGACTCTAAATTAGGTAGGGAGTGCTCGAATTTTTTGTCCGCCTGCCCGGACATGCGGATGTCTTTCACTCAAAATAATCTCTACAACTGAAATGCACTTTTTTCACCACCAGCAGGGTCCGGGCCACCGGAAGAGTGCTCACATGTGACGCACTGAGGGGGTGGAGGTCGCCTGCCCTCTTAAGGGTGGCTCGCCACCCGTCTGGGGGTTGTTCATTGTTCGTTTCGGCGCGTGTGCGTCCGCTCTCTTGCAGGAAAGAGCAGTTGGCAGTTGGCAGATGGGAGCTACCAGGCGCCAACGTAAACATAAACAGAGGAGAAAGCAACAGACCCAAAC
Source organism: Drosophila rhopaloa (assembly GCF_018152115.1). Classification (NCBI taxonomy): domain Eukaryota; kingdom Metazoa; phylum Arthropoda; class Insecta; order Diptera; family Drosophilidae; genus Drosophila; species Drosophila rhopaloa. The sequence continues at coordinate 13,285,218 of NW_025335043.1, forward strand.
CGGCGTTATATAACCTCGGATTGTCATTACACACGACATGTAATACCGAATATCCCCAACTTACCCCTGCTTCTCGAGAATCTCCTCGAACTCCAGGCACTTGACTTCGATCTTGCGCTTGCGGTCGTGGTCCAGGATTTCCTTGTTAGGTGGCCTGTTCAGCTGGGCGTCCAGCTTTTTGGTGTCGTCCTCGGCGCGGTAGTCCTTGTCTTTTTTCCCAGGTCGCACACATGCCCAGTTCCGCTGCACGTGGCCATTTGTGCCGGAGCCACGGGGCGTGGTCAGTCCAATGCCGTTGTACATGCTGATTGATGTCCTGCGAGACCCTCTAAACTGTCAGCGTCTCCCGGCGACCACTGGGTGCTCCACCAGCGCTGCAGTTTTGCACAGGGAAAATCGATTTTAGTTGCAGTGCGTGCAAAAGTTGATTGCAATCAGTTGGGTTGGTTTCCTCACCTGTGTTCTCGATCCTGCACGCTTGAAACTGAGCGCTGGGGCTTTATCTAGTTACTTCTTTTAGTTTTATACACTTTTTATGCCAAAATATGCGAAATTCCTGCAGAGAATGCCGCCGCCAGTGTGGCCGCGGAAAATTCGAAAAAATATACCGCTTGGCTCCTAAAAATATACTTTTTATAAAATCTTCATTTTAAAAATGTATCTTGAGTATATTTGTAAAACCACCGCTACGGTCATACTGCTAACCAAACGTAAACAAATTTATTTTATTTTATTTTCAATTACAAAACTAAAATATAAATTTAAGATATAAACATGAGTGATGAAGAAGAAACCAAACCTGAGGAAACCCCCAAGGTTTTCTTTAAAAAATCAGGACGCAAAAACCTAAGGCAACGCAAGAATTCAGATGATGAAGATCCGGAGGAACAGTAAGCCTTTAAATCGTTAATGTGTTTAACCAATTCAACAATTTAATTCTATATAGACTGACCCTAGATGAGATTAAGGAGAGGCAGCGCCTGAGACAGCGACCTAATGGCGTCAGCTTAGTAGGTCTAGCACTGGGCAAGAAGGTAGCCCCCGAGGAGGAGCTGGCCATCAAGGATCCCTTTAATGTGAAGACTGGTGGTCTGGTCAATATGCAGCAGTTGAAATCTGGAAAGATGAAGGAGGCGGACGACGCCTACGACGTGGGAATTGGCACCCAATTCTCGGCAGAGACAAACAAGCGTGATGAGGACGAGGAAATGATGAAGTACATCGAACAGGAGCTGCAAAAACGCAAAGGAGGCGGCACAGAAGGAACGGCAGAGGACGATGGTGATGTGAACAAATACCTCACGCCTGAGGATGCCGCCTTGTACGCCCTTCCCGACCATCTTAGGCAGTCGTCCTCCCACAGATCCGAGGAGATGTTGTCCAACCAAATGCTGAATGGAATCCCAGAAGTTGATCTTGGCATTGTGGCCAAGATCCGCAACATAGAGGCCACCGAGGATGCCAAGCAGAAGCTTCTGCAGGATGCTAAGAATAAAAAGGACGGTCCCTCCCAGTTTGTGCCCACTAATATGGCGGTCAACTTTATGCAGCACAATCGATGTAAGTTTATAAGCCTTTATGCACATTTATATATTCAATAACGATTATTTCCAGTCAACATCGAGGATAACAGCGACCAAAGGAGACGCAAACGGGAGGAGAGAGACGGTAACAAGTCTGCCCAGCATCAAACTAATCCCAATGGAGTCAAACGAGCCACAGATGACTACCATTACGACAAATTTAGGAAGCAGTTTCGCAGATATTAAAAATGCCAACAATAAAAACTACAAATGTTTCAATATAAGTTGAAGAGTATCTTATTTTGCAATTAATTTAATAATACATTAAACTATATCCTTTTGGTGAGCCATTTCTGTAAGATAAAAATAAAAGGAGACTCGTTAGATTCGTTTAGAAACGTAAGACAAAATAGTTATAATTTTAAGATCAGTGGGAGACAATTTTAATTTCAAAGCAACGCATGACTGAAGCTCAATGAGATTCCTACTCAAAATATCATCACTACAATCTATATTTTGTATTACAAAACTTATACACACCTTTTTAAGAAGTTCCTCGAGGATGCATATACACTCTGGAGTTACTGAAATAAAATATAAATCTTGATTAGTTTGGGATTTTTAATATATTAGTCGTTTGTTTAAATTTTATGATCAGTAAGAGAAATTGATTTCATAGCAACGCATGACTGAAGCTCAATGAGATTCCTACTCAAAATATCATCAGAACATGCTTATTTTTAAATTGCAGATTAGTAAGTATATACACACCTTTATAAGTAGTAGTCCAAGAGCCAGATAATATTTGGAACAACTGAAATAAAACATAATGGTTAGTAAGGAATTTTAAAAGATTGCATCGTTGTTTAAAAAATGATATTATCAGAAGAGATTAAAATTGATTTCAAAGCAACGCATGACTGAAGCTCAATGAGATTCCTACTCATAATATCATCAACTCGCTACTTCCAGTTTATTTTTATAAACCAAAATTATAATTACCTTTTTTTTTCTGTAGATACGGTTCTTGTTGTTTTAGGATAGTCTGCGATAAAGGAAAACAACGTTAGCAAGAGGATTACCAGTGACCAATCATTAAACTCACCTTGACAAATGTTAGGGTATGAAGAATGCAGCCTAGAAGAAAAAACCTGAAAGAAATATTAAGCCCACCCAAATTGAAAACCCACACTTAGTTTTTGAGTGGTTTTATTATACCCAGACAACTTTGAAACGTTCATCCTCGCTCTACCGTGTCAGCTTAGCAATATTTTGTTTATAGAAAAGACTCTACATATAAAATGTAGAACGCGATGCCCATTCCACACTTTACCGCAGATTGCACCGCTTATATGATGCCGATCTTGTTGGCAATGTCCAGAGCATCGTAGTCACGCGCCAGGCGCACATAGGCCTTCTTCTGGCCATCGGGGCGGATGAGCACGTTCACCTTGGCCACCTTGATGTCGTAGAGCTTGCGCACTGCGGCACGCACGTGGTTCTTGTTGGCGCGCAGGTGAGTGAGGAAGACCAGGGTGTTGTTGTCCTCGATCTTCTTCATGGCCGCTTCGGTGGTGAGCGGGTACTTGATGATGTTGTAGGCATCCATGCGGCTCCTGGTGGGCACCGACTTCCTGGGGTACTTGGGACTCCTGGGCAGCTTCAGGGTCGTGGGCCGACGGAAGTGCACATTGGTGCGCACCTTGCGGGCGCGAGTGCCGAAGGCTCCCTTGACGATCTGTTGGAAAAGAGTGGAAATAAAAGGTTAATCAAAGATACCTATGGATGCACGATTTATATACCTTCTTCTGGGTCTTCTTGGCGTTAGCCAGAGCCACAGCCTTGGCCTTGGCGGTTCCCTTGACGAGCTTGGCGCCGGGCTTCACAGCCTTCTTGGCCTTGGCAGCCGCACGAGCCTTAGCGGAGAGCTTGGCCAGCACGGACTGGGGCTTCTTGCCGGCGAGGATCTTCTTCTTGGCATCCTTGCCCTTGGCCTTGGTGGCCACGGTCTTCTTCACGGCCGTGGGCTTCTTGGCAGCAGCACCAGCGGTCGCTGGCTTCTTGGCAGCAGCGGCAGCGGGCTTCTTGGCAGCCGGGGCAGCAGCCTTCTTGGGAGCAGCAGCCGCTGGCTTGGCGGCAGCCGGAGCAGCCTCCTTCTTGCCGGCAGCGGGAGCCGCAGCAGCCTTCTTCTGCTCTGGCTTCTTGTCGCCAGGCTTAGCTGTAAACAGAAGGGCACCAAATCCAGATTAGTAAACATGTTTCTCATGCGAAGTTAGGTTAGGCCTGATCAATCAGCAAAGCAAGTAGACGCTTTTTAATTTAACTAACCCCGTTCAATCACATTAACTTTAAATTTAACACTCTTATAGATTACATTGCCCTTTTGAACACACACTCAAGCAATCCTATAGAGATACACCGCACGTGGCCGAAACTATCGGCCATCAGTATAAACACATTTCTGCCTTAAAATCGCAATATTCCGCACTTTTTTGATTTCCCGCTTGTAGGCCCTGCATTCGGCTTGCTTTTGCTGATCAATTCACGCATTTTTCGTTTATTTTTATATGAAAAATCCTTACCGGACTTCTCGGTTGGCTTTTTGGGTGGCATTTCTACGAGAAAAAGAAATGAAAAGGAAAACTGAGGGGCAGTTGTCAAAAAGCGGAAGCCCGATTTGACAGAAGGGTGGCCAGATCGATGGAATTTCGCGCCTAACAGCACGCTTTTGGTGCGCTTAACAGAACTTTTTATTAACTTAACAGTGGTGGTGGAGAGGTTATCTTAACATTGTGCGCGCGCAACACAGCTGAAACAATGTATGGCAACTCTGTTACTTTTCAAATTTAAATTCAAAAAGAATAAAATTAAGTAAATTGATATCAAATAAGATCGGTAACCTGTTAATATTTATTTTTTGTATGCCGCAATATAAATTCGTGTTAAAGTACTCCGAAATATTTCATCGTTGAAACTGGAAAAATTTACTTTTATTCAACAAATTTAATTATACTTATTTTTATTATTCGTAGCTAAATTAAATATTAGTTGTATTGTATACATTAAATTAAAAATCATATTTTTAACTAGAATATTGGTTGGAAAATAACTGGGCTAACAAGCACACCCATTTTTTTGAGGCGAAAAGCGACTGCTAAAAAAGCTACGTAAATCTGTAATAAAAATTTTTTAATGGCAAAGGTATATAAGTTTTATCAAAAAGCCTTACCAAATGTTTGCGATTTAACTGATGACTGAGTCGCCGTTTCTTTTGGATTATTTTTGATTGATTTAAGTTCCTGCTTCACAGCTTCTTCAAATGCTAAACCAGCAATCCTTTGAAAGAATTCAGTGACTTTGAAACCAGAACGCGCTGAGACGGACCAGTATTCGGCCTGGAGTTCGGCAGCTACCAATCCCGCCAATCGTTCCATGCGTACAAACTCCTCCTTCGTCTGCCAATTAAATACTTTAATTATTTATAATCTTCATTAACAAATCATTTTACCAAGAGATCTGCTTTTGTGCCCACTAAAAAGATGAGAGGTTTTTGGCTAGTGTTGTAGTTGAGTGCGCTGTGTAGCCACTTTTTCGCCGATTCCAGGGTATCCCGCTTCGACATGTCATAGGTCACCACTATCACTTTAATTACCCCAAGAAAAAGTGTAAGTAAAGATTTAGTGAATGATTTTGGAAACTTATCAGACTCTTGTACTTTTATAGATTGAATGTACGAAAGTCATTCTAAGCACTATCTCATATTTACCACTTGCATTGCGATAATAAGCTCCAGCTATGCATTTAAATCGCTCCTGACCAGCTGTGTCCCACCTGAAAACAAACCATATTTATAATTTAAATTTAAACCGTATTGTAGGGAATTAAGCCCACATTTCTAGACTATAGTTGTGACCCAGAATGCTGAAGTTTATCAACTCAAAGTCCACGCCAATGGTGGCTTTGTAATTCGACTGGAATTTGTCGAAGCAAAACCTGCAAGAAAATAGGTAAGTTAATAGAATTTCATAAAGTATGTTATTATAGACTCACCGATTGACAATGGCGGTCTTACCCACTGCGCAATCGCCCACAAAGATGACCTTGCAGGGTCGGAACTTGGGCTTACGTGGCGACTCCAGGTTATAGCGCACCTGCGGGGCAAAGTCCCGTTCGCGACTCAACGGAGTTTGGGCGGGACTGTAGGCGGGGGGCAGGTGCCGCAGGTGGGTGCGAGGATCGTGCATGACCACCGTGGGCGGATTGGGCAACAACATGTTCTGCCGCAGAAGATGAGGCATGGCGAACGTCTATATTTCAACTAAATGAGCAGTAAAACCTGGGAAAGTCAGCCACGTCGTCATCGCCATTGCGCCGCTAACCACAAACTTTGTCGGCGTCGTCGGTGGCTTGAACTTGGTGGCTATCATATGCTCAAGGTACTGGGAGCTACCTTATACCCCGGGCCGTGATTTGCATTGTAAAAGCAGGTGATTGATAAGACCTGTTCGGCTATGAGTTAGTTCCGATAGGAAAAAGACCTCAAGGTGTCAAGAAAGTTGAGCTTTAGTGTTCAAGTGGCTTTGCGGCCATGTAATGTAAGGAATTGTGGCAAGAATAATAGTGAAAGAAACACATATGTATGTGTTCTGAAATGTGTCTGAGTATCAAGAGTACCAGTAAAGAACCTAAAGTTACTTTGTGGAATATTAAACTGAAACTGATATTAACTGAAATAGGTCTCTCAACTTTTTAAGCTCAAAGGAAAAGGAATAAAAGTAGGAATTTTGCAAATTGGAACCACAATAGATTTATTATCGCCCACCTATAAAAACACCCACCAAAAAACATTTGCTTTTATTTGCTTTCAGTATCTATTTATTTTCCATTTATTATTATAAAAATATAAACATTTTTGTCTGTTAAAATTATACATTAAGTAGAAACTTAAGCTCTGGTTTGTTTCTTTCCCCCGGGGTAGCCAAAGTGTCCAACGCTTTTCACCTGCTTGCGAAGATCTGGTTGCATGGCCAAAGCCTTGAAGATGGCTCGTTTCAGCTGCTTGTACTGAAAGTGCGGGGGGAAGGGCATGTCCTCGAAGGACAACATGAGCAGGTTGCCAGCCTCATTTCCCACGGCCAGCGAACGACCGCAGTGCGTGAATCTGGAATACAAATTAAGTTACTAACAAATGGAATAAAAAGATTAATCAAAAGGAACTCACTTAAAGGTGGAGTAGAAGATATCAGCATCGATTATGGTGGAGGACACCGGCTTCATGGTGCTGTTACGCAGATCCCAGATATCCACAGTGCTGCGACTGAGCGAAACCAGGATGGTTGAGTGGGTGCGACTCCAGCGGGCGCAGTGCACCGGAGACAGGTGGTGCTGCAGAGTTACAATGGGCAGAAGGATTCCCGCCAGCCAAATTCGAATGCACCTGGTAAATATAAGAAATACATACGTAAAGCCAAGAAAACGCTGCTAAAATCATATAGTAATCCTCACCAGTCACTCCCGCAGGTGAGGTACAGTCTTGGGGACCACGGTGAGAACTCCATGCACGCGGCTGGCCCATCGTGCACCTGCCTCAGCTCCAGATGCTGCAGTGGGTAGTTGGTGGAGCACTTGTAGAGAGTTCCCTCGTCGGTGAGCACATAGTACATATCCGCCTGCACGGGATCGAGGACTATCTCCAAGCACTGCGGATGCCTGTTGGCCAAGAGCGAAGCCGCAGGAGGCAGTCGCTCGATGGGAATCCCCTCCAGCTCGCCCTCCGCCCGCTGCAAGCGCTGCTGCTCGAATCCCAGCAGATTGGGGCTGTTTATCAGCCGGTACTTGGTCACCGCTCCCGCCTGCGAGGTGGCCAAAAAGGGAGTGATGTGGGGATTCCTGGATCCCACATCGCCCTCGAAATATATCCATTTGATGGCGGTGACTGGCTCGAAATGGGGCGAAGATGAACGTTGGGATATGGCTAGTGGAGGGAGATCTTGTCCAGAAATATCCCTCACTTCAACGCTTCCATTATGCAAACCGATGGCCAATAGTTGAGGTTGTGTGGGTGAAAACTCCACTGTGACCACTGCCACCTGGTAGTTGTAACGTCTTTCCGGGTTCACTGGGTTCTTGATGTTCCACACATAGACCCATCCGGATTTGGGCAACTTGCCAACCTTGCCATGGCTATAAACACCATAGGCCACCGCCATTATGTCACCATTACTGGGACAGAAGCTCACATCGCTTACTGCCTGATGCACCTTTGGATTTGAAGAAGGTGGACTTAGTCGCCAAAGCAGTCCCAATCGGTACTTGAACTTCACATCCTCGGCCAAGGGATCCGGCAGTGCCATATTCCTGTAGCGGCGCTGTTGCGGCTCAAACACATTGCTGGCCAGGATGCGCATGGTCAACATGAGAGCTAGTCGAAAACCGGGAAGGCTATTGATCGCCACAAACTGATCTACTCCGCCCACGTGGTAGGTCGTTATCTCCATCTTCTTTTCGCCCTGAACCTGTACACTCGTGGTGGACTTCTCCAGGTCAGTGTAGGTGTCGTACATCTCGAAGTTGGACACATAGGAACCCATCTGGGCGGTGGTCAGCCGTTCGGTGTTTACCAGTCTTGATTTCATCAGCGCCGTCATGGTTTGCGTATCCGCATCTACTGTCCTCCGTGTTTTGTCGACTCCCGAGAGCAGCTCCTCGTACTTCCTGTTGTCCTCCATCACCTGACGACCCTCATTCGTGTCCGCCAAGGCGGTCATGCTGCGACTTTCGAACAGAACCACCATGGGCGTCTTGCGGAGCAGCACCTTGATAAAGGGCGTGGCTGGTGGACGAGCGGAGGCTGCGGAACGGGCCGAGGGAGCCGGCTCCTTCAAGTAATCCGGTTCCTCAACAGTGGGTGACATCGGCTTGTCCAGCTGCAGCTTATAGAGATTGATCTCAAATGGGAAGATAATAAATATCGTTGCGTTGAAAGCCAGTATCATAAAGACTCACCCCCAAAGCAATGTCATCCAGAGAAGCCCTCATCACACACTTTGTTCGATACTCCGGCGTTCGCAGCTTTTGCAACTGCTGCTGCTCCGTTTCAGGAGCCTTCATCAGCGGATGATCCTTGATCATCTTACTGAGCTGCTCAAAGTCCGCAGTGCGGTAATCCTTTCTCAAAGGTCGCGACATTTTCTCTAATAATGGCAAATAGCGCGTGCCGGCGTTTCCTCAACTTGTTTATTGCAAGTGCAGACATGGCAACACAATAATGTGTGGCTGCTATAACTACCACGAGCTATAGTTGCATTGACGGGTGCTTAAAGTTACAACATGGAATTCCATTACCAGTCTTACACATCGCTGCTCTCTTTTTGCATTTATAAATATTTATAACACATATTTTAAATCACGCAACAATAATGCATAACAAGAAGCTAAAGATGCACAGTTGGAGAGATAGTGATGGTTTACTTAACAGGCAGTTAGACTTACTTTCAAGAAAGCCGAGTCCATAAATAAACTATTTTAAAGGATCATAAGTCATTACTCATTCCGAAGACTAAAAGACATAGTAAGAAAATATGGAGATTACTTTATTTAGAATGTTTTCTATGCAACCAACAACTTTCCGTGGAAAGCTTCGACATAAAGAAAACAAATCATCGAGTGTTGGTACTGTGACCTGTCCTAAGAAAAACCTCCCAACCGGAGAAAAGAAAAACAAGCGGCCACAATAACAAGCGACTACCAACTTCAATCTACAAACTAGCAGCAAATGAAATTCGTATTCCAATTAGACGCGTACCAAAAGCAATTGCCGGTGCGATGGCGGCAATAGAAGAATAGGAGAGTAAAGGGTCTTTAATTCCGCCACATAGCTTGACAATGGCCGAAAGATGAGCTGGCGAGGAGGAAGCTCTAACCATATGTACGATTGCGAGCGGTAAGCCATAAGTGCACAGAAAAAAATTATATAATTTGATACAATATTTTAATTAATTTTTTGTTTATTTTAAGAAAAATTAAATCTACAAATGTAACTAATAAAAATCTTCAAAAATATAATAACCATGTTTGTTTCTGTAAGAAAAGTTATGGGCTTAGAAGTGCAGGTTTTAGGTGACTTTTCAGCAAAGCCATTTTTTGAAAATTTGGAAAGGGGTAACATCATTAAAATGACGGAAAATCGACCCCAAAATACAAAACAAACTGAAAACACAGTTTTTTAGAGAATTTAACCACAATCATTTAGAAGTATGCCACTTTGAAATCGGATGTCTGTAAGAAAAGTTATGGGCTTCGAAGTGCCGGTTTTAGGTGACTTTTCAGCTAAGCCATTTTTCGTAAATTTGGAAAGGGGTAACATCATTAAAATGACGGAAAATCGACACCAAAATACAAAACAAACTGAAAACACAGTTTTTTAGAGAATTTAACCACAATCATTTAGAGGTATGCCACTTTGAAATCGGATGTCTGTAAGAAAAGTTATGGGCTTAGAAGTGCAGGTTTTAGGTGACTTTTTAACAAAGCCATTTTTCGTAAATTTGGAAAGGGGTAACATCATTAAAATGACGGAAAATCGACCCCAAAATACAAAACAAACTGAAAACACAGATTTTTAGAGAATTTAACCACAATCATTTAGAAGTATGCCACTTTGAAATCGGATGTCTATAAGAAAAGTTATGGGCTTAGAAGTGCAGGTTTTAGGTGACTTTTCAGCTAAGCCATTTTTCGTAAATTTGGAAAGGGGTAACATCATTAAAATGACGGAAAATCGACCCCAAAATACAAAACAAACTGAAAACACAGTTTTTTAGAGAGTTAAACCACAATCATTTAGAAGTATGCCACTTTGAAATCGGATGTCTGTAAGAAAAGTTATGGGCTTAGAAGTGCAGGTTTTAGGTGACTTTTCAACAAAGCCATTTTTCGTAAATTTGGAAAGGGGTAACATCATTAAAATGACGGAAAATCGACCCCAAAATACAAAACAAACTGAAAACACAGTTTTTTAGAGAATTTAACCACAATCATTTAGAAGTATGCCACTTTGAAATCGGATGTCTGTAAGAAAAGTTATGGGCTTCGAAGTGCCGGTTTTAGGTGACTTTTCAGCTAAGCCATTTTTCGTAAATTTGGAAAGGGGTAACATCATTAAAATGACGGAAAATCGACACCAAAATACAAAACAAACTGAAAACACAGTTTTTTAGAGAATTTAACCACAATCATTTAGAAGTATGCCACTTTGAAATCGGATGTCTGTAAGAAAAGTTATGGGCTTCGAAGTGCCGGTTTTAGGTGACTTTTCAGCTAAGCCATTTTTCGTAAATTTGGAAAGGGGTAAAATCGTAAAATCGTAAAATGAAAAGGGGACTTTTCATCATTAAAATGACGGAAAATCGACCCCAAAATACAAAACAAACTGAAAACACAGATTTTTAGAGAATTTAACCACAATCATTTAGAGGTATGCCACTTTGAAATCGGATGTCTGTAAGAAAAGTTATGGGCTTCGAAGTGCAGGTTTTAGGTGACTTTTCAACAAAGCCATTTTTCGTAAATTTGGAAAGGGGTAACATCATTAAAATGACGGAAAATCGACCCCAAAATACAAAACAAACTGAAAACACAGATTTTTAGAGAATTTAACCACAATCATTTAGAAGTATGCCACTTTGAAATCGGATGTCTATAAGAAAAGTTATGGGCTTAGAAGTGCAGGTTTTAGGTGACTTTTCAGCTAAGCCATTTTTCGTAAATTTGGAAAGGGGTAACATCATTAAAATGACGGAAAATCGACACCAAAATACAAAACAAACTGAAAACACAGTTTTTTAGAGAATTTAACCACAATCATTTAGAGGTATGCCACTTTCAAATCGGATGTCTGTAAGAAAAGTTATGGGCTTAGAAGTGCAGGTTTTAGGTGACTTTTCAACAAAGCCATTTTTCGTAAATTTGGAAAGGGGAAACATCATTAAAATGACGGAAAATCGACACCAAAATACAAAACAAACTGAAAACACAGTTTTTTAGAGAATTTAACCACAATCATTTAGAAGTATGCCACTTTGAAATCGGATGTCTGTAAGAAAAGTTATGGGCTTCGAAGTGCAGGTTTTAGGTGACTTTTCAGCTAAGCCATTTTTCGTAAATTTGGAAAGGGGTAACATCATTAAAATGACGGAAAATCGACCCCAAAATACAAAACAAACTGAAAACACAGTTTTTTAGAGAGTTAAACCACAATCATTTAGAAGTATGCCACTTTGAAATCGGATGTCTGTAAGAAAAGTTATGGGCTTCGAAGTGCAGGTTTTAGGTGACTTTTCAACAAAGCCATTTTTCGTAAATTTGGAAAGGGGTAACATCATTAAAATGAAGGAAAATCGACCCCAAAATACAAAACAAACTGAAAACACAGTTTTTTAGAGAACTTAACCACAATCATTTAGAAGTATGCCACTTTGAAATCGGATGTCTGTAAGAAAAGTTATGGGCTTCGAAGTGCAGGTTTTAGGTGACTTTTCAGCTAAGCCATTTTTCGTAAATTTGGAAAATTTTTCATTAAAATGACGGAAAATCGACCCCAAAATACAAAACAAACTGAAAACACAGATTTTTAGAGAATTTAACCACAATCATTTAGAAGTATGCCACTTTGAAATCGGATGTCTGTAAGAAAAGTTATGGGCTTAGAAGTACAGTTTCTTGGTGATATATTGATAGACTTGTTAGAATAAAGACTAATAATAATTGTTTTCTGTGCAGATATATGGTAGAAGTAGGAAAGAAGTTGTTTATGTTAATTTGGCTTTATGCTTCGCTACGCTGATTCGCTTAATGAACAGGCAGCAAAGGAGGATGGGGAGGACGGAGGCAAAGGGCCCAAAGTGAGGAGATAGCCAAGTGCAATATGTCAAATGGAGAGGCAACCGGGCGAGTGATGGCCAAGAAGAATAAGGTAAGGCAGCTTGAGCCAAAGCAGGAACCGTCAACGCATCAAAGCGTTAAGCAATAAATGTGCAGGCAATGAAAAAGAGCTAAAACTTACAAAAAATATTCAAGACAGGCTAAAACAATAGTCGGTTGTCTTGCAGGTTGCGTGCATTATGAACTCTGCACGAGCCAACGATCACTAGTTGTTGGTTAATGTTGCTGTTGTTTTGGTTGTGGTTGTTGTTGGTGTTACACTTTTTGGAGCAGCAACAACAACAACCACAAATATATTCAGTGAAATTCACTGAACCGCCACCAACGCAACGCCAACTGCGCTGTCGACGTCGGCTGCGACTGCGCAGTCCACACTGAATTAACCTGTCCATCTTCCAGGTGCCAAAAAATAATTAAAATCTATTTACAAAACAAGTGTCAGCTTTAATTAAACAAAATAATTTTGTAACAGCTTTTAGTACTATATTAACAATTAATTTAAACTTACAACTGATAAAATCGACTCAACAACAAACGAATAAATATAATTTATTATTTATCAAGTAAAAATTATATAAGAATAAATATTAGTAAATATTTAATATTATTTAAATGTTCAGTGTCAAATGCGTAAAGTTTAGCATGTATTTACATTAAATAGTAAATTATGACCAGTAGAACATGGTCATTAATAAAAAAAAATGATTGATTTACACAAATTTATAGATTTAGAAACTCTGGGAGGTATAATTTTTATAAGCTGATCCCCTGAAAAGGGAACTTTGCACTTTATAAAGCAAATCAAATTAATAGTAGTCATTTAAACGACTTGTCAGCTTGTAAACAAGTTAAGTATTAAGCTCAGTCAGTTTTTTACAATGTTTGTGTAATATGTTTTTGTGAAATAATTAATAGTTGGTCGCCACATAATTCTAAACAGTATATGACAGGTTTACAGCCTGTCCCAAACCGACTCAAACTTGAGCCGGGAAACTGAAACGCTCGTTTTTTACGAACATCTAATTGTGTCCACACCCTGGAAACCCATAAAACCCGTGTCTCCGTCCACTAGCTTATCTCGATCTTGCATACGCTTTTTCATACGCGTATATGTCGCTCGTTCAAATCGGTTTTTACACCTGTTTTATGTCCCCACTGGCCCCAATGTGCGCTGGGCAAACGCCGACTTCGACTTCGACGTCGGCTTTGACTGAGCCGTCGACTGCGACGCCCTGGGTTTTGGTGTAACATATTTTCTTTTTCATTTTTATTGTACGGAGCGTGGAAGAAGCGGCGGCAGCGCTTAAGCCGAGCTCGGAGATTTTTTCGTAACAGAAAAGCAACTTTTTATTCGTTAATTAACCGTCGAGCGGGCCAGAAGTCCGAGTTCGTGTGCTCGAGGAAGGGGCGTGGAAAGCGCTTAACGGAAGTGCAGAAAACGGGTAGCTAATTGAGCACACCTCTCCGGTGACACCTGACACTCCAGCTGGGCACCCAGTCCCAGCACCAGTCCCAGTTCCAGTGACAAAAAGAAAATCGAAAACGCTCCATATACATAACTTTCTTCAGAAGCCGGGTGTTAATGTCTCAATTTGTCGCCCCGACTTTAACAACTGCAGTTGCCTTTCGGTCGCGTTACCTTCACCATCGTTTGAATTTGTGGCGCGTGTGCTAAAAATCTGGGGAACTCTGTTCCTCAGTTTCTCAGTGAGTGATTAGAGTTTTATGCAAATCAGAGGCGAGAATAATTAATGCTTCTGGTGTCAAACGTTAACAGCATTTCGCAATAGACCCACACCCGCATAACCTCAAACGTGTTCACATAACGAAACCAATCAGCAGACAGATCTTATCAGCCACCAAAAAAAATGTTGTTTTGGAAGCGTCTTCAGCGATCGAGCAGCTCCTCAAGCAGTAAGTCAAAGTATTTCAAAGTCCAAGTATTCGAAAGCCACGCCTCCAACGCCTCCACTTCGAGGGATTGGGCAAGAAGAAATATGATTTCGATGGGCAGGTGAATTTCATTTTTAACCAAAATCGAAATGTTCGTCTGGCCTCACACTAAGTTTCGTCTCATCTACATAATTTGCATCTTAAAAATTATTTCTGATTCGGTTTCGGTCTTGTTGTGGCCACCGACTGGTTTTATTGATTTTATTTTGGTGATTCCCTTGCCCAAGATCGCGAGTATCGCGAGTGTCCCCGGCTCATAAATAACCCCAGTTGGGTTTTATCACCCACAAAAGACCTGGACAAATACAAATGAGAGCGAGAGCTCCGCGGGACATGAATAATAGCTCATATCTCATTATCAAAATTCTCACCGAGGTGTTCCCTTTGTGAATGGTGCTTGCCAAAAAGATTTATGAATGGATTTAATGTGTTTAGCATGATTATGCAGATCACCGCATCGAAGATAATATCTCACTAAGGTGGGGACTCTGTCTCAAACAGAATAAACAGTTGGACTGGGGAAAAAAAGAGCTGGGGGAGATTGACGGATTCACGATTAGGTGGCCAAGATTTGAAAGCTTTAAAGGGCTTGTATTGAATTTAAGTTTATCTCTTTTTTATTTCTTTTTTCATAACTTTAATAACATTTCCTTGGAATTTGTTATTTTTTTTGTTGTGATCATATTAGTTTATTTTGTATCAATATTTTGGAGTTGTTGATTAAACTCGAGGCGTATGTCATATTAATTTATTATTCAAATATTATAATCTGTTGGAAATATAATATATCAAGTATCGGAAAAAAAGGTTTATTATAAAATATTTTTTCTGTATACCATCAGATTTATAAAAGTAGAATTACATTTATTATTATTTCTTTAGGTGGTTATAAATGAATAACCTTTGTACCCTTGTACACAAACAGCTTGCTATTTCTCCCACCTTCTGAAAACCTTAAGCTCAAACTCAGGTGTCATAACAGATTTGTCCCGATGGTCAACAAGGTGTAACCGAGAGCCACCATCTCCATCAGAATGCAAGGAATTCTCTGGTGCGGCTGATATCTTCTCTTAACCCTTTTTCCCCACATTTTTGTGGTTGCGCCTGCGCTTCTCTTGTTGTGGTTCTCCCATTTCATTTCTGCTCCATAACTTTCCAACTAAGTGCCGACTATCTGTCTGATTTGCCGGAGGAAGGGGCCTGCGATCTTAGTTCTGGGGCTTTATTTTGGAGAACATGACTTTGACTTGTGGTAATTTGATGTTAATGACAATCATCAGCAGCGACACAAACAATAACAACAGAGACAAGAGGAGAGAGAAGTGACATCCACACCACCGCCATATGCCATATACCGCCAGAACCTAGGAGCATGCTTAACACGATTCCGGGAGATCTCCACCAGAGACATTTTTATGTGCGTTCCGTTCCCAAAAGTCGTGGCCCATAATCGGCTTACCCAGAGTTCTCCTCCCCTTTCCGCAGTTGACACTTTTGGCTATTTCGTCCATTTAGGCATTCGTGTTATTAGTTCGTGCCCATGGTCTTCTGTTTTTTGTCCGTTCCTTATAAACTCCCCATGAACTTGCTTGTTTTATGGTTTCTTGTGGCCTAGTGCCATATCAAAAAATGAGTTCAGCGTTTTGTTGTGACACTTTAATGGCCTGCCCAGACCCCATTCCCCATCGAGATGGTTATCAATATTACAAAATAGTTTTCGGTCACCATGGTTAAAGCGTGCTCGATGAGATTGGAATGGTAAACAGGCTAGAGGTTCTGAAACTCAAGACTATGAGCCAGGTGGAATAATTTAAATTACCATAAAGTGTTGTTTCCGATTTTGGGGAATCACTTACATGTTTGTTCTTTACCTCTGTTGTTTCTGATTTTCATCGTAAAGGGTTTAGAAGGCCCTTTCGTTTGAAAGACCCTAGAAAATGCACATTATAAGTCTAAGGTAATAATAATCTTATAAGGAACTTCTTTTTTGATTCAATAATTGTCTGTTCAGTTGAGTAACCAAAGACAGTTATAAGTTCCACAATATTTGTCCATAAATTCCATTTAAGCATATTTTTCTTAGTCTGGCCCTGCACTCTCTCAATATTTTTAGAGTTCAACCATTCATAAGTGGTTGTTCCCATAAATTCCATTTGTATATATTCCATTTCACTTAACTGGGCTCCACCACGCTCTCAACCCGTATCGCTCCCTGTACCCCAGATCTTTGGGTCAGACCCCCGCCATCCTCTCCGCATATTCCGTGAGCTGGGGCCTCGAAAATCGTCTGCAATTTGCTCATAAATTACATGAAAAACCGTCGCAATGCCAAAAGCTGCACCTACACCATCATTATCAGCTTGTAAATAAAAAGACTTTATCAATCGTTAAGCCGCGGGCGGAGACTCTCGATCCGGAGCCGGTGTCCGGGATCCGTGGAGCTCCGATTTGGGCCCCGAAAGCGACTCTCTCACCTAATAACATAAAAGTTGTCAGAGGGAGGAGATGAGTTGCGGATGAAGATGAAGATGGAGCGAGTGCTGGCGAAGGTGGGTCTGCGTCCCAATCCCAATCCAAGTCCCAGGCCTTCTGCGGTCAAGTACAAATATTTTTATTTATGATTTTACAGATCAGCATATTGCTCAATAATTTCACCGCAACGGCAACAAAATAACTTTCAAATTACGCCTGCCGAGGGATCCTCGCTTAAGTGCGCCAATTTTGAGATTATTATTGCCGGCTGCGTATGCAGATAATCGTGACCTGGACCTTAAGGATGGGATGCCCATAATTCAACCAGTTCGAAATACCAAAAGCGAAACTGCCAGCCAGGATTATCCCAGTTAAACTGGTGGTAGATAAGAGATAATAAGAATAAAGCCAGACTCTTATTTAATTACTCTATTTGGGCTAGTTTTGGGGCATAAAGTCTGTTGGGTTAGGATCTTCGGGTTCTTGAGTATTTGGGGCAGCTTAATATTTTCCCATAAATTATTCGGGGCTAAGAGAAAATTACTTTAAAATTTATGGCCCCAGAAAAGGTCCGACCTGGCATCTTACACGCTGATTTGGCCCTTTTATTTTCGGATGGCTGGTTTCTTTTGCAATCGCGGAGAACAGGTATATAGTTCGTGGTTCGCCGGCAATGATATCCGCGTTCCGAGGGGGCGGGGCCCTGGAAAGTTCGCACGATTGATGATCGACTGGCTGGGAGTCGGGTTGGAGTTCCAGATTCCCTGAGCTCCGATGACGCCGTCCTGTCACCGCACTGACATCGCCGTTTATGTAATTACCTCCAGCCGCGCTCCGATCACAAAGCCATCCCATCCCATCCCATCCCAATCCGATCCGATCCGATATGATCGCGATCACACACACAGTTTTGGCTGCGGCTAAGGTCCAGCTTGTAATTATTTTCTACTTAATCTTCATCACATGCGAAACATGTCGAAAAGTTAAGCGCTCGGCATGAGGCGTTGCCTTCACTCCTCGGATCACTCCCCACTTTCCACTTCCCACTCGCCGTTGTGAATTGCCGGAATCGGGTATGCATTTCATCGCATTTCACTTGCACTCGTCGCGAGTGGTATTTCCAAAGCCATTCCCAATTGCTAATGACTTTAGGAAATTGCCGGAACGCGGCAATAATTCCCCTTTGAGAAATTTATTAAAAGAACTCATCCCAAATTTCACGGCTGCCATCGGGGTTCAAGAAGATAGTTATAATTTTGGGATGCACCAAGAAAGTATAAATAATTTTAGAAAAGGTAAGTATGTAAAGGTATGTATATGAAGGTAAGTATATGAAGGTAAGTATATGAAGGTAAGTATATGAAGGTAAGTATATGAAGGTAAGTATATGAAGGTAAGTATATGAAGGTAAGTATATGAAGGTACATAACAATACAAGCCGTTAACTAAGTATTGAAATAAAGGATAAGGTATGCTAAAAGTAAAATATTTAAAGTTAAATGATCTTAAGTTGTGACTTAACACCAAAGAATGACTTTTTACGTGCAAGCCATGACATTTAACACGATTAACGTTGGGTTATTTACAACAGACAAATAAAAAATCCGACTAAGATCTTCAGATACAGTTGATGCACCGGATAATATCTGTCTCGTGCTCATAAGCCCCCACAATAATTTATTCATATTTTATGATACGACATTTCGGCTGCAAGTGCATAATAAGCGCTTTTTTATTTCCTCTGTTGGACGACAAAAGTAAAGCTTATAAACATTCATTGTGCCCCACAAAGAGGCCGAGTGGCATGTATGGGCATTCGAGAAATCACGTAATCGTCTGGCAGTCACATGGAACCATAACCATAGCCCTCCGATTCCCCCATCTGGAGGTATAATCTGTTATCTTTCGGTGCCTCCCCGCTGGGCAAAGTGAAAATGAAATGGGCAGTGTGCGTGCTGCAGATCACGCCCCTTCTCTTTCAACTGCAAGTGCATTTACTATATGTATATACACTCGTATATATCAGGTGGATTCGGAGGGTCTCACATGCAGATGAAGGAGATTTGGAGAGGGTGGGTCAACCTCTGACCGAATTTCCAGCGATAATTATCGGCTGGCGTGCAAATATGCGGAAAGAATGCTCGCTCGCTCGGCATTCGCATTTTGTTCGGTCGTGTTTTCGTAAATCTTGCGCTTTAAATGGAACTAATTAAATTCGAAGTCCGAAAGCGTTGAATTTCGTGTGTGAGCCCATAATTGGGGCCTGTAAAGCCGCCGAGAAACGCCCACAACAACGCACATGCTCAACCGACCGATTCCACTCTAATATACTGCCCCCTTTCCACCATTTCAGCTCCCACTTTGCACTGATTTAGTGTCATATAAAGTTGTAAGTGAAGATTATGTTACCAGAATTAATTGCAGCCAAGGTGAAGGTAACCGGATGAGGAGTGGCATCGGGGGCAGCCAGAGAAAGAGAGACTGCGTCCCCTGTGCCATGCCACAGCAGACCCATTCCCCGTCTGGTTCTGGTTGTCCCTCCGCCTGTCTTTCTGCTGACAGCACGTGCTGAAGTTGTTTCCTCCTCCGAACGTCCCTGCAATGGGTAACTCCCGCCCCTGTCTGGGCCTGGGAGTTTTCTGTCAGTGTTGTCAAGCAATAATGGCTAAAAAAGAGCCTAAGGTAGGCACTAAAATAGCTGGATTGCATGTACATGTATAAAAGACATACCAAAATAAACTAAACCTTTATTCCAAACTATAATTTAATGTAAATAATCTGAGCTTAAGATTTTTGAAGCTTCAAATAAAGCCTAAAAAAAGATTATAAAATGTTGAAAACCCTTTCTTAGACAAACCAAAAAAGAATATGTACACTGGGCTTACTTAAGTTAATTTTGAGTTCAGAACAGTTTTACTTGTATTTGTTTTAACCCAAATAATTGTAATTAATTAGTTACAAAGAAAAATGAAAAGCCAAGTATCCAAGTAAACAACACTGCCAAGAGTAATTTTTATAATTTAATTGGCAAAATGACAGGTTTACTCAGAGTGGCTCGTGGAAGCCTTAAAAAAGCAGGCAATTGAAGCGATATTGATTTTTGGCCACACATGCGAGTTTTCCTGGGACACAACCATGATACGGACTGTCTCGGCTCGTGTACTTCATTTAAGTGCCGTTTGGCACCAGGTCACCCACTCCACCTCTGGGGATGGGCCGTAAATTGACTTCCAGCAGGAGTCGCAGCAGGATTCAAAGCCGAATGTTTCCCTTGCTGCAGGTGTGTGCGATACTGCTGAGATTTAATGTCATTTTTAGGGGTTACTACTATACACACTCCCCTGCAAATTACGAACAAATTATGGAATTCCATAATTTCATGATTTGCATGAAAGGAAGCAGGAAGAGGAAGTATTTTGCAGGAAGCCCTGCATTGTGCTTAAAGCTACGATGGGCTCATTCGACCAAGCCTTATAATATTATAATATCCTGAACGTGGCCTTTTGTTGGAGCTGCTCA
Source organism: Drosophila rhopaloa (assembly GCF_018152115.1). Classification (NCBI taxonomy): domain Eukaryota; kingdom Metazoa; phylum Arthropoda; class Insecta; order Diptera; family Drosophilidae; genus Drosophila; species Drosophila rhopaloa. The sequence goes on from NW_025335043.1 coordinate 13,305,626, forward strand.
ACAATTCAACTTCATTGGCCATGTGCTGCCGGCTCGGTTTCCATGCTCCATTCTTTGGCTGCTTGGGATTCCGTTTGATGCACATTAGATAAATATTCCATATTTCAATGCTGGCTAGCAAGGCAAACAGACGTGGCTTGTAAGAGCTTACACTGCGAATATCGAAGTGTTTGATACAGGATTGAATAAGGAACAATGTGCAGTACATTGTTTATTTTTAAGCAATTAATAAATATCATGAATCTCAGGGTTGAATTAAATTCAATGCCTTTGAAATACCATTTCCCTAGTGAACTAAGTTTAAGTAATCACACTAAGAGACTACCAATTTTGTAATTTCTCCTGATAAACTATTAACTAGCACTCCTCTTTTTCTCAGTGCATATATGAGTGTAAGGGTATTATACTGCACACTCATATGTATTTGCCAACAGCAACTAAACCCAATCAAACAAATATTTGAGATACGTTTCAGTGTGCAGCTCTGGGCCAATGTCCTCTCTCTTTCGCCCCCTCACGCCCCATCTCTTTCTATTCACTATTCGCCCGCCAAAGTTGATTTTATGAATATTTAACGGACTGCAGCAGCCGCAACAACAACAAAGGCAAATAAAGTTAAACAAAAAAAACACAAGAGAAAGCCGCGACTTCAATATGGAATTAAATGCAATTTTTTAACCCACTCTGAGTGGGAGGCTGTGTGGGAAAATGCTGCCATTTAATGGGTCGCTGAGTGGAAAAAGTGAAAAATAAACGACAGGGTTTTCCTCTTGTTTTCTCACTTCCACTCACTTCGCATTTTGCACTTTCCACCTGCGAGAAGTGAATTTAGTGTAAATGTAGCATAACTCTTAGGGAGACCTTGATAAAGGTCCCCCTCCAAAAACTGCAAAACCACCCAGCATAATTATGTATGGGGTGCACACTTCTGCCGGGATTTTCCTATCCCGGTTTGAAAAAACAATTACCATATGCCATAGCAGCTGTGGGTATCCCAATCCCCAATTTCCCTGCATGTAGCCCCAGTTATGCAATCCTTTTCGTAGCCGTCAGCAAAGTTGTAGCAGAAATTGTTTAGATTTTTCCCTGCATGCATTGCGCATACGCCTCCGTGCAATTCCTTCTGCAATTCTCTGTTTCAATTTCCCTCCTATCTTTTCCGTTTTTTTAAACACTTTCTTGGTTTTATTTTTGATAATTCTGTTTTGTTGTCTTGCATTCCTGAGCGAAGCAGTAAAGGAGAGTGACGGTGGGGGAAAACGCAAAGCGGATTCTGTGGAATATTTGATGGGAGGCAAATGTGCTTGGCACACTGGAGAAAAATAAGACATTAAATATGGAAGATTTGCATCTAATAATGTATTTATAGGTGCTGCAATATTTCCACTCAGAAACATGTTATCACATACAAAAGGAACCGATTAGTTCAAGTTTTAAAAACGTCTGATTCCAATTATTTCGGTGTTGGTATTAAATTCTTTTTTCTAAGATCAGATTCTCAAGGAATTGTGATAATAATATTGTAATAAACGGATCACTTAAGCCAAAATGAATAGTAAATATACAATTTCCAATCATTATACAGTGATTTTTAAGTGGTTTAGATTCAAATCCAGTTTGATAGTCAGAGCGATAAAGTGTAAGGGATTCATTCAAGTGGCTTTTAATCACCATTGTATCTGAAACCATCTTCATCTCCACTTCATCCTTATACCCCACAGTAACCTTAGCAATAGGGCAACAAAAAGAAGACCGTATGACAGGCACTCAAAACAAAGGCAAAGGCGGAACACAAAAAGTAAGGGAACGAAACGCGTGCCTTCCTGGGGATCTCCACTTCGAAGTCCCTTCGAGAATCTGGAAATCGGGGATGGGATGTGGGATGCGGGGGCGGGGCAGGGGACTTAGTCATAACAGCAACAACAGGAACAACAACGAGCTGGCAAGATGATGAGAAACTCGAGCGTCAAGCAGGCAGAAGCTTTAAGCCGCTAAATTGTATCGGATTACAGAAAATTCCGAGCCACGAAGCTGAAATTCCTTGCCCACAGGCGGGCAATCCTCCCCAGCAGGCTGCCCTTTCTCTTGAGTACCGAAACCCCTGTTCCTAAACCTTTCAGGGGCGCAGCAAGGGGGTCTATAATATATTTAGCATAATATAAGATAATTAAACTGTATTTCTCATTTCGGTTCGATTTGTTCGTATAAATATACAAAACACAAATATATCAATGCTAAAAATCTTTTTTTGGTATCCCCTTAAATATAGTTCTGCCTACGCCCCTGTTTCCCCCGTTCGCTTTGCAGTTGGTAATACCAAGTTGGTATGTTAATGAAGGTGCTTCAGTCAGCAGCGGGTTAAGCAGCAGGGGCGGGGAAAGGGGGGCCCGTTGTGGGTGTCGTCCTCGACAACTAAAAAATGGCTGCAGGGCAAACTGCATAGAAACGGATCGGGAGAAACGGAAAGAACGCGAGGCAGGATGACACACAAGTGCTAGCCCCCTGAACTCGTGAACTCCAAGTATCGCGGGGAATCCCATGGAAGGCAAGGGGCTATCGGAATTATGAAAACCGGCACAACAAGCGAATCTTAACACAGTTTCCCCAACACGAACATTTAAGCAAAGACAATCGATGGCCGATGAATGATTGGGAGGCAAAGAAACAAAAAGAAAACGCGAAATTGCAGACAATTTGCCTAATTCGCGTTCTGAACCCTTCAGCACCCCCTTAACCCACTGAAATCATCTAAGAACAGGATGAGCCGCATTCCCTTTCCCGTTTTCAGGGGCAGCACACAAAAATTGATGCGGTTTTTTGGCTCCAGCTAACTGCAATTATTGTTTGCGGCTTTTCAATTGCCTCGCCCGGTTCCCCGTCCTCCTGCCCCTCCAAACTCCGCTCCAAGCCCCTTCGCCTTCTCCCCCCATTTCTTAGAGTGGCACTTTAGTTCATTCCCAGTTTCGGTTCGCGTTTTGCAGCCTCGCAGTCAGTCATCATAAGGTGAGAATATAATAGCGCACTCGTGAGATGCGTGACTGCAATTGCCCCTACGCCCGAAACTGGCTATGTACAGTGGGATAAATAAGGTGGTTCTTAGACAAAATATGCCAGATATTTCAAAGTATCATAAGAACCTAAGCTTTTGTTTTTTTGAAACTCAAAACTTTCAAAAATCCTTAGGAGATAACATCTAAGTATTATTTAAATATGTTAAGTTCTTGGAACTAACAGTTATATGATATTATACCTAACAAAACCTAATGTTTTAAAAATATATCTTTATTAATATCAAAAAAGAAAGGTTTTCCCATTTCCACTGTACCCAACTGAGTGACTGGGAATTGTGATCTTGGTCTTGGGCCCAGCTGATAAGCAGTCCAAACAAACAAATAATAATGCACGATTTGTGGGCCGCGGAGAAAATTTCGTTCGGATCTGCTCCGGCTTTACCTTTTTTTGCTCTTTGATTGAGCAGCGCGCGCTTGCCTTTAACTAATTGAGCTTTATTGTGGGAGGCGGGACGGGAACTGGCAGTGGGATTCTTCATCTCCTCGATTCTCCAGCTCTGAGAATCCCAGACCGCAGACGAGTTGCTGGACCCCGTCTTCCTGTTCTATAACTTTCTGGGTCGGAGTTTGAGTGGAGTTGGAGTCGGTTGGCTCTGCCATTTAATTAAAAATGAAAAGTTCTTGCTAAGAAAAGGTTCCGCCAAAGCATTTTGCGGAAAATTAAAAGTTTTTCCTTTTATTTTCGTTTGTTTTTTGTTGTCATGCGTGGGGAAAAAGTCACATGTGAGCAGCAGATTTTTGTACTTTCGGCTTTTTAAGCTGTATTTGAGGTTTTGTCAACTTTTAAAAAAAGCTGGGAATGCTCACAACCTTTTTAAGCTTTCTGTTCCTCATATCTCAACATAGTTAATATGTATTTAATTTGGGACTGTGAATTACGGAAGCAGACAAATATTTGTAGTAAAAAAACAACTTAATTCATAATGTTGAGACTAACATCAACATTCCACTTAAATTAATTTTCAGATGTCAAAATAAAATATATTCATTGCATCCATTAGCAATAACTCTTTATGACTTTGAAACTGCTTATGATATCATTGCATTTTATTTGCAAAACTCACTCCTTTCCATCATAACATTCTCTTCACCGAGGTTCAAAGTTCGACGTAATAAAACTTTCCCCTTTTTTCGTTTTTGCCATGTCAACTTTGGCTTACAATCCTTAAAAACTGCACACAAAAAAGCGACGACATCAAAGTCATAAAATCAAAATAAAAACTTTTTGTTTCCGACGCTGCGAGAAAAGGGCAAAATCTGAAATATTAAAGTCGAGTCTATTAAACTTTTTCCTTACTCCCTCACATGAGCGAACTTCGGCCATGTATAAAACATATGATTTTTGCTTGATGGTCCCGCGGGCCAATTTATGTGTAGAACAAATGGCTGGCAAAACAAAGCGGCCAGAGGGGTGGATCCTGGACGAGGTGTCCTGGAGCTGGCAGGATGCGGCTGCTCCGGCTGCTCTAATAAAATAAACCTTCAGCTAGCAACTTGCCTGCGGGCTGTAAATTTGAGCGCCTCTTGCAGACATAAATTGTGTGTTAAATACATTTTATGCGTATGCCAAGGACCTGCGTTTCCTCCGTTGGCGGAAAGTCAGTGAGCCTGCAAACGTAATCAAGGTCGGTGCCACCCCCTGCCCCACACCACCCACTCTTTGCCCCCTGTTGACGTTGCTCCGGGCAACGTTATGATGTATGGCCGGAGTCAGTGCCAGAGTTTGCCTTTGCTGCGTACAACGTGTCGTATGCGTATTATTAACGCACGTAAGTCGCTTGGCATCCTTTTGCCTTCGGAGAAAACTTCACCCCCAACCCCATTGGTAATCCTTTGGCTGCTCCTTTTGTTGTTGCCAAGGCACCAGCTGAGCATACACATGTTTGTGTCACATTTGGACTACGCTTTCTTGGCGTAATTCCCCTTTTCTCCCAGCTTTCTCCTGTTTGTCTGCTCGTTTTGGCCCCTCAGCCTGGCATTTCCTTTGTATATTATAAAGAAATTTGTTCTGACTTGTTGTTGCTGCTACTCCTTTTGTCGATGTTGTTGTTGTTAGCAGCCGTTTTGTTTGCCTGGCTTACACAGAAAATCTTACAAAAATACCTTGCGATTTTAATTCGATTAAGAATATAGTGCACTACCTTGGTAGAATAAGACTTTTGCTAGTTTTATAAAACTAAACATTTTTGGATTTAAATAATACTCATGATCACTTTGGATTGGAGCATTTATGCTTTAGTTTAATGAGATTATAAATAGGATTGTTAAATTCAATAAAGCGGCTCATAAAGCAGAATTTAAAGGCAACTTAAATGTTTTTAATACGTTCAAGATGGTATAACTAATACCTCACTTATTTGAATTATGAGAAAACGGAAATTGGCAGTTAGTCTTATTAATAAATCTTCAACTTTTTGCAGTGTGATGGGCGTGGCATTATTTGGTAGCTCCACGTCGAGAGTACTTCCTTAGCATACTTTCGGGGCATTTCTTGGGCTCTACTTGGCCTGGACGAGCCGGAAATGCTTTTAGTCACTCCTTGGGTTGAAACTTGTTTGCATTTGTCCCGATTTCGGGTCCCGTTTTTGGTCCTAACTGACTGCTCCCGACCACTGCTACGCCTCGTCCTTTCATTGCTGCTTAAATTCCATTTTAATTTGTTGTGTTTCGTTTTATTTCTCATGTTTTCATCCTCCGTTTTTATTTTTAAACATTTTTTCACTGGTGAGCCGCTGAAGAGCGCTTAATTACCAGCATTTCTATGGATGTTGGCAGGGCGGATTCCTGTATTTCTTGATTTCCTGGAAAGGGGAATTCCCTTTTGAGAGGGCCAGGAGCTGTTGAAATGATTTTCGTTAATTTCCTCAGGAGCAGCGGCTACAGTTGCCTGATTTTATTTAACTTTACTCCATTTGATTTCGTTTCATTTAATTTCTGGAGGAAATGGAAACCGATTGCTGGCTCCGTTTTGTGGCCAGCTTTTCATTTTATAAACTGTCGATTTTCTTTTTTCGACAAGCCCAGAAAATGTTCATTAATGGCTGCATGACCCTTTAATGGAGGCGGTTGATTATAATTTGGTAGACATTAATGGGTCATTATATAAAATGCTTTACCATTTCGCCTTATCAATTTAGAAAATGAGGTATACAATGTTTAATCAAAGTACATACAAGTATGACTAAAATCGTCTGCTATTTAACTAAATAATTACTAGCATTTAATAACTAAACATTTTATAAAAAAGAAATTTGATGAATTCCAAAGCTTTTGGATTGGCCAAATGACTGAATTATTTATTGAAACTCTGCCTTAATTTTTGTATCCCGTCATTAATAATAATAATTGTATCGATTATTGTAGTTGTTATTTCACAAACAATTTATAATTATATTTGGTTTTCCTGACTAGTTTTTGTGCTTTTATGAAAGCCTAATGTTTACCCAATTAAAATATCACATACAACTTCGTTTATTATTTTTGGTCCCGCATTTCTTTCAGCCTGTTACAAACAATACCAGAGAATGGTTTAAAATCCTTTTGAAACGAACTGCTACTGAAAACAATAAAATAGTTTTTAGTTGGTTAAACACAAGCCACCGCATGTTTCACGTTCTGTGGTCCCAAACATTTAATGCATTCCATTGTCTGACAGGGGAAATCTGTTTAAAAGCCGAAGTATTCTTTTTGAAAATTATTTTAATTGATTTAAAATAAAATATGCGTGTGTTATATTAAAAATTCATTGTCAGGCCGTGTGCATGTCTGGATTTTGTTTGCAGCTGGAAATAATTTGGTTTTCCGGCTCCCTTACTTTACGGAACTGTGTTTATGGAGTGACCATCATTTGCATAATCCGCTTATCCTCTAATCAGCTAAGTAAATTATACAGATACATGTGTGTGTAAGTCCATTGTATCCATTACTGGCGAGTGAAACATTCGAGTGGAGCACTTTGATGTCGTCGGGAATACTCTTTGCCATTCATGGGAATCAATTGAATGCCCTCAAAGCTCTCTTAACAATCCACAACTACTTAAGCCCGCTTTGTAAGCCATCTGCGACCCCTCATCTCAGTCTTTCTCTTTGGCTCCCAAATAACAAAGACAACATCGAAATAATCGCTCTAAGTAGACGAAAGGGGGACTGGGGGCGAGGTGACTCCGGCATTAGAGATAGATGCCTTTGTGTCACTGCAATTGACAAAATAATCACTGCTACATGGCTGGTTGCAGCTACAACAAAAAGAGACAACAAGCTGGCTGCTAGCCACAATAACAACAGCAGAAACACACATATTTTCCCGCCTAAAACGAAAAAACAGCAACAAAAACCAGATAGGATTACCGGTTGCGGAAAACGAAGCTTGAACATCCTACCTTTAAAATTTTAACTTTAAAACTTCAAAAACATATTCTTTACAAAATAATTATTGCATTTTAAAAATATTTAAAATTTTGACCAAATTTTCCTTTACGAAAAACTAAAGAAGTATGCTAATGAACAAAAGGATAACTAATTCAACTAGTGAAAGTTCTTGGATTTAGTTTCAGTATTTTATGCGATTTTATATATTGATTTTGGGAGCAAAAGTAGAAATCTAAATACAAGTAGGAAAGACTTATGAATCTAAGCTGTTGATGCAATAGATTTACCTTTCTTTAGAGTACAATACAACAACAAACATACTAAAATCGTTTGGCAACATTTTCTCATGCGCACGTTTTTGGCATGCAGCAACATTCCGCGCTGGCAACATTTGTTGCTGCTGTTGCGGGATGCTGTTGCTGCTGTAGCTCGTGTTGCTGTTGTGCCTGCTGCTAGCAACATGTGGACCCGAAGCTGGGCTTTGTTGTTGCCATTGCCCCATGGACTTCGGCAAGTGCTTCGCTTCGCACATTTTCCATGCGATTTTTCAACAGTTTGCAAAAACCTTTTTCGCGCGGCTCAGTCTGCAACTGCCGTCCGTTGGTCTCGGTTCGAGTTGTCGAGTGTAGTGTCGCCGGCAAAAGCGGGCCAAAAAGCTCAGCTCAGCGGGGCTCCTGACTATATAGAAGCCCGATCCCAAAGCCCAGGAGTCCGTTGAACCTCCAACGAGCGGGGAAAAATAAAGAAAGAATACTATTCCATAAAACAAAAAGGTGCCAGCGAGAGTAAAAATAAAAGTAGAAACTACAAGGCAGCAACAAACAATAAGCAAACGTGCAACAAATAAAACAAATAAACCGAGAACGTAACGTAACGTATTTTTTACCGAAAGCCCCACAAAACCCCATGTGTGTTTGCGGAAGTCGTTCCACCGCCATTGTTAAAAACCCCTAAAAATAAAAGCGGAAAGAAAACAAACCGTTACGGGGCGGAAGTGTGTTATTAGTGGCGCCTCAAATTATATTTACTCGAAATGCACTCTACATTTTATAAAGTAGCTTAAGTAACAAGAGCCCGAGAAAATCATATTAATTAAAATTTATGCCAAAGTTCGGTAATTTGCATGTGTGCGTGCCAGTGTTTGTGTGTTGTGTGTCTGTGTGGCAAAGTTTTAATTGAAGAAAACTTATCGCCGCATAAATGTTCGTTGCGCTATGCTAATTGAAATATAACGGCAACTGTTGTAAGAGGGAAAAGCGAAAAGAGGACACAGATTACAAAGGGAACAAAAGAGAGAGGAGTTGACAACCCAAAGAGTGTTGGGGAAGGTTAGTTAATTGAATTGTGTTAACAAGATAACTTACAAATTATGAGGTTACATTTTGAAACTTCAAAATCATACTTTAATTTAAATTTGGCTTGTGAGTAATCTGTTTACTATTGAAGTCTTAAAGATAAATAATTTACAAATCCAAATATACAATTATGTTGTTTTAAGAGTAATCTGTTTACTATTGAAGTCTTAAAGATAAATAATTTACAAATCCAAATATACAATTATGTTTCCTACTAAGAAAAACACAAACTATAAAACATAAATAGCTTAAGATAAAACCGCAAAATGATGAACCTAAAAATTAAATCTATGCGTTAAGAAATCTTCTTCTTTGGTTGTATGGTATTATTACCTCCCTTCCTTTTTCTTATTTAAGTAGTCATATTAATAAAACAATTCATATGTAATAAAATAACAAAAATAGGCAAATAACATTAAAAAGCAGCAATAATTTCAGTTACCCCCAACTCAACTTATTCGCCATTAATCAAGTAACCCCATCAAAATCGTATTTATCAACCCGTTTATTTGCACACCATTCAAACTTTTGCGAAGCGTTATGAAAAACTTTTTTAATATCCTTTTGTGGGGCAACTTTTCCGTTTGGCGGCCGTCTATCAAATTCAATAATCACTTAAAACCCATAAATATTTGGTTGGCCCTCTGACAGAAATTTCCGTTTGGCACAGTGGCAAATAAACGAGTGGTGCCACCACTTTTCCACCGGCTGTCAATGTCACTTCAATGATTAAAACTTCAGTGCAAATAAAACGGGCGAAAGGATAACGGACGGCGGTGATGATGCCTTTGGGTCGAAGCTGCCCAATCATCCACCGACGCACCGGGCTCTCATCCTTTGTGAACCATCTCACAACCCAACCTGGTTCAGTTTCTCCTTTTTTTAATGAAAACATAAACATCTCTTTTACCCCAAGTTACTCTGCAATTTGCTTTTCTCCCTGCCCTCTGCTGCTGTTCCTGTTTCCGATCCTTTGTTTTCTTTCGGTCGTGGCTCGTAATAAATTTTTAATTTTGCTTAATTGAAAATGGCCATGCCTTGCGAACAGCACACAGAAAAAATAATGATTTTACTTTTTGATTAGTTATATACTTTTTATTAAGAATTTCTGTTGTGCTTCTAAAAGAGAGATCATTAAATAAAATACCCATTTATAAAGATAAATTTATGATGTACGCCTTTTACAAATTTGATTGCCTTTAAAAAACTATGATAACGATATAAATGTTTTTTAATTGTCTGAGAAATGTTGTTAACAATTTTATTACTGAAATTTTGTATGGCATACAAAAGCAAGTCAACTTCATTTTAAAGATTTTTCTCAGTGCAACAACAATGAAACTCGAATAAAAAATAAAGAAAATATCGCCGGCTGCTCGAACCCAAAGGGAATTATTATTGAAAAAGAAGCAGTGCAGCAACTAAAGTTCCCGTTCCCGTTCCCATTCAGCATTAGCTGACGGGTCGAGAGGAGTCGTTTCTTAAGCTCCCATTGTCTGGCGGACGCACGTGCTCCGGGTGATTCTACGGGGAATCTCCGGGTGCCACTGGGAACTGCTGGCTGGCACTTGGGAATGGGACACGTTCAACTGTCGCCCCGACCACTTGAGAACTCCACTCGAGTGCGGGGGCAAGGTGCTAAAAGCTGTTCACATATTTATATAGCTGGCTGTACCATATATGGGCAAACATTTAAACAAACAACAGCATACTCAGTTGGGTTTTTTCTGGGCGGGGAATACGGGGGAGGTGAGAATGGCTACTGGTGCTAAAAATGGGTCACATTCTTGTCGTTGCACGTTGCCCCATGAATGGCGTTCATTTTGTGGCGCCAAGGCGTTGCAAGCTGCTGGAAAAACAGACAGCACAAAAGTAGCTCTCTCCGGAGTCCAAAGGCCCTCGACAGAGGCTTCCCCCATACACTGAAAGAATTTAAGAGAGGAGCTAGGCTATGCTGTAAATTAAGTGATGTAGTTTCCACGTATCTTACTGCTTTATAAGTGATCTCCTTCAAGTATCTAGTTTTAAATATTCGTATTACATATAATATAATCGTAATATAATACTGTAAGCTAATGAAATTAATGGTCAAACTATGTTTTTATTAGGATAAATAAAGAAAAAGGTGTAGGTAATAAGATAAGATGTCTTCAAAGCTTAAAATACTAGTTTTCGCTCTGTGCACCACTTATGGCTATCCCCTACCCCTGACAGGCTCGTTAACACTTTTCCCAGCAGCTTATTTATTGCATATCAAGTGACACCTCAATCCCAGGCCAGATCCCAGATCCGAGAACAGGGCTAACTGCTGTGGGCCAATGTGAGCCAATGTGAGCCGGTCCGGGCCAAATGACGTCGTCAACGTCGCTTCAGAAATGTTTTGGCATAAATTAAACAAGGGCTGGCGCACTCTCCGCTGCACTCCTGTATTGTCCAGCAGAAGAATGGGACTGGGGGGATCCTGGTCCGGTCTGTTTGCCTTCCATTTTGTCACACATTGGGGCTCAAAGAGCAACGCCAATTTGTCTGAAATGTTTTGAATTCTAAGCGAGGACGGGCGATGATGGCCAGATCTTCGTGGCACCGGCATGCGGATGTGATGAATGTGGGATGTGCGAACGCTTTGTGTCGTCTGCCATATTTGCCTAGTGGAGCGTCGTCCTGGCTGAGTGTTGCAGGTGGATGTTTCCCCAGCTCCGGGCTATTTGATTTTTCCATTTTCCCACTCTCCCACTCCCACTCCCCAGCGGGAGTCAATCAATTCGGCTGTGGCCTCCCCGGCTGAGGGCTCCGTGTGAATTATGTGGCGATAAACTTGGCCAGGATGGTGCAACTTGTTACCCATATTGTGTGGCAGCACCTGAAAGCGAAACACCTGCTGCAGATGCCACAGCACTGGCTCACCGGGCTCACACGTTGATCTTATCGCTGTTGGACTGCACACACCCAAAATGAAAGAGTTCGTCCCAAAAAAGGAGAAAAGAGCGGAGGAGCTCATCCAAAAGAATCTCTGGCGGCACAGCAGGGGTTCTGATAACAGGAGTGTTCTAACGACCATTCAAAAAATATAATTTGTTAGCCAGGAGCTAGGTATTTGCCTTAGTCATGCAACATTTTTAGAATGTAATGGAATATAATTTAATTGTCCATTTTTGTGATTATTAAATATAATACGATTTGGCTATGTAGACCAGTTAATCAAATTATAAATTAGACAACGAACAAATAAAGACGTTAAAACATTTTAGGTTGGATTTTAAACTTAGAGAAATTTATAGAATTCAATTACTGGGGTAACTTTAAAAATGTACTGTTTATAATTATTTAATGAAAATAAAAAACAGTTTTACTTTGTACATTAATTTTAAGTTATAAGCTAAACAAATGAAAAATTTAACTAGTGGACATTTTAAATGCAATTTAACCGATCTCTAATTTTTATTTTTGAGATGTGGTCACTATTATTTTCCCCCTGACTGTGGTTACACCCCCTCCTCACCCCGCTGACGTGGTGGGCTGCCGTGCTACGTAGCCCTCGCCTGCAACTGCCTCAGCGATCCAGGTCCGGGCTTATCTCACTGACCATGATGATGATGCTGCCTTGGCCTTGGGCATCTTCTGGCCCCCTTCGCCCCTCTTGGGGTTTCTGTTTTTGTCGTTCATCCGTTGCCATTACCCCTAGCACCATTTATTTACATTCATTCCTTATTATTTTCGTGTGCCTTTGGAGCCGGGGTCTTGGGAGTTGACCAAGTCAAGGGCCTCAGCTCGCCTCATTGTCTGGCTACGATGCTGGATTCTGGATTCTGCTGGATGCTCGTGGAGCCGAGGGAACTGCCGGTCCTGCCCGCTAATTTCGCCTTTTCACAGATACCCATTCTTTGCATCTTCCCCTCTGGACTCTTCTGTCCACTGCTGCTCCTTTTGCATCCAAAGTTGCGATTTTGAGCCCAGCTTGTGTGGGTTGTGGCTATGGCGAATTCCTTGGCCTCAGTTTCAGTGTCTTCAGCTGCCGGAGGAGTTCATTTTCGACAGAGTATTTTGGGTATATCAAATGAATATCGATTTAACATAATAGATTGAAGAAAAAATGTACTTAATTTAAAAAAGAAATATCCTTTCTTTCAAAGAATGAATCCTAACAAAAGGTTAAACCTTTAGGTTTTTGTTTTTTATTTTAACTATATCTGCATTTAGTTTATAGTTATTTTTGGCATCGGTATTATAATTTCTGAGGAAATAAATTTTCACAATTAAGCTATACATATCCGCAGTAAGGAAAACCCCAAGTCGACGCGATCTTGTATAGCCCCACCAGCAGAAATGCTTAAATCGACTAGTGGGAGGCTCATGAAAAATTGAGCAAGTGCCGCACTTGCAATTTCAACAGCTCATCTGCCGCTGCGCAAAGCAATTTTTTTGGCCCAGCAGCAACTTCAGCCTCGTTTTCAACTTCAACTTTAGCTTCCCCGGATTTGAATAGTTCCTGCCTTCAGTTTGCTGCCCATTTCCACTCTTTGAATTTTTCACTGGCAAGTGATTAGATTTTAGTTTTCTTTTACTGCATAAAGGAAAATAAAAACCAATGAGGAAACAGCCACACTTTCCATTGTCGGAAAACAGAAAATAATTGCACCTTGATTGTATTTTCAGGTGTAAATTATGCATGAATGGAGCTGGGCAAATGAAAATCTTGGCGAAAAAGAAATTAAGGGGAATCTGTATGAGAGTTTGTGCTGCGTTTGGCCAGTGATTAAGAAACTAAGTTATATCAAGTTGATTTTAGGTTTCCCCTTTTGGAATTGCTTTCATAGCATTTTATTATAATTAACTAATATTAATATTCTCATAAGGTTCTTTGTTTACAAATACAGTGTATTTAGAAGTGTATTTTAGTCCTATTAAAAGTTGTATCCTTCTATGATTACTTCAGAACTATATTTTAAAATTTAATTGATTTTCTTGACTTGATTTCCGAATTTCATTTATCTCTTTAGAAAATCAGTAAGTTACGTGTAAGTTTGCAATCGCCTTTGATTTTTTCCAACATCAACCTTGTCGTTTTCATCTTTTGACCAACTCGAAAATCGATTCAAATCAGTGGGAGTTCTGTCAGCGACAAAAACCTTCAATCAAATTGGAGTATGCCAAAAATTCGAGCTATGCATCGGGCAATTCAATTACAAAGCCCAGCAGGAGATGTATGTGTGCTCTGTCTCTGTCTGCCGAATCTTTTCCTCTCCCTTCTTCACATGTCATGTCAATGACCAGGTAGGGCTCATCGCTCACCTGGCGACATGTCAATGGGGCAGGGAAATGGGGCGGAGACAAAGTTCCGAAGATAAAGCTCTTGCCATGAATATGCACCTGATGTGCACTTGCACCCGGAAAACCAAATCCCTCCCCGTTTTCCCCCTTTCCCACATTTTCGCCCTCTTTTTACCCGCTTTTCACCGCTTTAGCCTTAAGCTCCTGCTGCGACTCACTTTCCTCACAGGCGACAGTCTTTTGCACTCGCCCATGCATTTTTCCATCGAGCAAAAACATTGAAAAGCGAGTCATAGATTTCCGTTTGTGCGCCTCGGAAACAATGGCATTTTCATGTTGCACGTAAAACGAACCAAATAAACCAAGGGAAAATCTTGGGAGGGGTTGAACAGATAGCACTGGCACAATATAACTTAAGTGCAATTCCATTTTTACCGATATTCCAGCCACTGGCGCCTTTTTAAGTGAAGTGAACCAAACACAAATCGCAGCGATAATAGCAAACGAATCCAAAGTGCCTTAGGTTATTATAGAAGATAGTCAAAATAAAACTAGCTGATCGATGGGTGGGCATTTCCTGCAGAGATTAGGTAGGTGACCTTTGTGTAGGAGTTGTATAAATAGTCAGGGAATATTCTGGATAGACACAGTTCAACTGAAACCCTCAACATGGTAAGTCAGTCAAGGAGAGAGTCTTTGGGTAGTACTAAACCTTTGGTCTTCCAATTTCTCCACCAGCATTCTCTACGTCTACTGGTCCTTCTCGGTGCCTTGTTGGCCACTCAGGGCAGAGTTTTAGATCAGGAGAAGATTCCTGAGATTGTCGCCTCCCCGGCAGATCTTAAACCATTGGAAGTCAAGCAGGAAGTTGTCAACGAAATACGGAAAACTGAACCTCAGCTGATTGGTAATGTTAATTCTCAAGAGCAGCCGACAAATCCGATTTCCGAAGAAACCAAGGAATCCCAACCTCAAGTGGCTATCGAGCAAAGCCAATCTCATCTACCTAACTCCATCGGTTCTGAAGAAACTCCTTCTGAGGCAATCAAACCCGTAGAAGTTATACCAGCAGTTACCAAAGGAAACCAGGAAAGTCAATCTCAGCTGACTAACTCAATTGTTTCTCAAGATGCTTCTTCTAAAACAAAAAAAACCGAAGAATCTGAACCAGCAGTTACCAAAGGAAACCAAGAAAGTATATCTCAGTTGGCTAACTCCATAAATTCTCAAGTAGCTCCTTCTGAACCGATCAAGCCCGTAAAAGTTGACCCAGAAGCTGCCAAGGGAAACCAAGAAACCCCAGCTCAGCTTAGTAACACTATTAACTCA
Organism: Drosophila rhopaloa; assembly: GCF_018152115.1. NCBI lineage: Eukaryota > Metazoa > Arthropoda > Insecta > Diptera > Drosophilidae > Drosophila > Drosophila rhopaloa. Next base: position 13,321,017 of record NW_025335043.1, read on the forward strand.
GAAGGAGTTCAGGCAAGCACCGAAGAAAAACAACCCACTTCTAATGAGATTAACAAGGAACTACCCAAACAAGAAGTGGGTCCACAAAACTCAGCAAAACAAGGTCGCGATAACAAGATCCAGTTTGCGTATGGACAGCCTGGTCAAACCCAAACCCAGAACCAAGACCAACTCATTAGTGTTCAAGACCTAGAAAAGATCTTCAAGAATCAGGGAGTGCAGTTCCAGTCCTTGGACCAGTATCAAAATCTATTCAATAAGTTCCAGCCGCAATACGTTTCTGTGGTGAACACGCCGGATGCCAACACTCACAATCAAGCGCACTACTATCCCAACCAGAAGAAGCCCGGATTTCCCTTCTCCTTCCTGCCCAATCCATTTGAGAAGAACGAACCCACTTATGTCAGACCGAGTCCTACTACGAGCTCCACGACTGTTGTCAGTACGAGTTCTACTACGAGCTCCACGACTGATGCCAGTTCGAGTTCTACTACGAGCTCCACGACTGATGTCAGTTCGAGTTCTACGACTGATGTGACGCAGCACACCCACAACCACATCCACATCCACGAGGAGACCAAGCCCTTCCCCTTCCTGCCCAATCCCTTCACCGACTTCCCCAAGGTTGTGGGTCTCAGTTTGGTGCTTCTCCCGAATCCATTTTATGTCAACAAAAGCAATAGTCAGACTCACCAGGCTGGTGAATATCAGTACTTGGGAAAGTTCCGTGCCTTTTCCGAAGAAGAACCCCAGAAGCAGCAGCAGTCCCAAAAGCCAAATTTCTACCTGATCCCTAATCCTTTCGCCAATCTTTCCAATGAAAGTCAAAAGGAAGATGGCAATGTCCTACTGTCTGTGAATCTGGCTTCACTACCTCTTCTGGTTCCTGCACCTGAGATCTCCCAAGGAAAGGCTTCTTCGGGAAGCATCAGTTTTCAAGATCTGATTAAGGCAGGCAATGTCCATGTGAGCCAGCCCCTCAAGCTGCCGGCCAACAATGGTCTCAGCCAAATTCAAAAGGAGCAGGCCGCTATCCATCAGCTGATCCTCAATCATCTTAGCGAGCAGACGAATCTTTTCCAGAAGCAATCTCTTGGAAATGGAAAGCGCTCCCAACCTGCTCCGTCAGTTGCAGTCCAGGAGGAAGAGGAGAGCTCCGTACTTTTTGCCGTGGAGATCCCGAAGTCCATCTACCGCTTCTTCAAAGGCATCTTTGGTGGTTTCTCCAACTGAGAAGCCAGTAGAAGATCCTGACCGAAAGAACAACCAAGAACTAAACAAGAATGACATACTAAGAAAAACATCGCATACATTTAAATTTAAGCTAATTATAAATTATTAATTCAAATAAAGTAAATTGCATACCAAATTTAAAAAAGATTATTTTATTTAAAATTCAATGATATATAACAATAATATTTATCCATCCCTAGTAAACAGTAAAATAAATAAAGTTGGTAAATTAAAACAAAATTAAAGCACCTTTAAAAAAACCTTATCCCATTACCAGAAAGTTTCAATTTAATAATTTCCTAACTGGTTTTCCTCCCATTAAACGACTAAGCAACAAACAAATTTAACCTGCTCTCCACACATTAACAGACTTTCCCAACTGAATTCAAAGGAAACTCGTGCAAATATGATAAATGTGTGTATTTAGGAATCATTACCCGGGCATTTCATTTGCGGAGATAGAGAGAGAGGAAGCGCTCACACATTCGTCATTTCATATTAGGTTATCAAGCCCAGATAGATATAATCAAAATGCGAGAACAGACCCGCAAGCAGACACAAAAACTGGGGCCATTATGCAGAATATATTCCAACCAGATGCATTCATGACTGCTCACCTTTTTGCAACCCTTCGGCTGCAGTATTTTCATTTGGTTGCCAAAGTCGAGATGGCCCAGGATGCAGATGCTCTGCTCACAGACATTCGTACACGTGCACGTGCATCCTTCTGCCGTTTGCCATTTTAATGAATACATAATTAGTCTTTTTGCCAAGCTCTCTCAATCCACCCACTCCCACTCCCCCACCTTCACCTTCTCTTCATAGCTCCTTCTCGTGATGCCACTGCAGCACCTGTTCAAATCATTTCTCATCTGAATTTAATGCCCATGCAGCAACACGTTCTTTTCCGCCCATCGTAGCGGTCCATATACACTTGAAACAAATATATATCCCAGAAATTAAAATAATCATAACCTTAATTTAAGGCCCTAAGCCTTCAAAACAAAATTATTATTATTTATATATACATATTTAAATTCTAACTTAATCAATTGGCAAACCAATTAGAAATATCTTTTTTACATTTGTCAAAAAGTTATTAATTTAAAAAGCATTAATTTTTTAATAAATATACTTGGTTTGTTATAAAATCCAGTATAGTTCCGTTTTAGAATATCTTTTAACTGGAACATCTTGCAGTGCATCCTGCAAGTGTAGTTCTCTTATTGGTTCATTTCATACTTTTATGCAATATGGAGATAATGTTTACTCCTGTCCAGGTCCGTCGCACAATGAGAGCGAGAAAGAGAATATATGGAGGACAGAGATGGCAGCATATAATTGCCAGGATTACGCTGGCTCATAAAGTTTTCCCGAGCATTTGCAATTGTGTTTGCATTTCTCTCCAATATCGGGGATCCACAAATGTTTGAGAGGGGGGAGAAGAGGAAATTGCTGTTTGCTGATGTCGTTTATTTAATATTTAATTGAATCCATGCCGAGTCGATTTTTTCCATTAACAAACCCCATGACCACTTACCGGACTCAGCTCGATAGTGGCCATTGTCCTGCGAGTCCTTTGCGGGACATTAGTCCCGGCTTATCGGTTCATTTGGGTGCGCAAATTGCAGATGAAATTTTCGAAAATACCTGCACTAAACCCAACTCAACCACAACATGGTATTCGAATAAATTCCCAGCGATTGCTATCTGTGTTAGCGGGTTTTGTACGTGCCGGAGACCACAGGAACCACTGAATCATCCTACTTTTTAACCTCTATTATGCAATGTCGGTGCGGAGTCCACCTTAAACCGAATATATAGGGGGATTGAAAATAAAATAAATTAATAACTTCTAGTTAAAGTTGTAAGCCGCATCCTTTGCTGCGGCCTTTTTGGGCTCGAGTTTATTACTCAAAGGAATTGGATGGGGCCCAAAGTAGCAGCGGATGCCCATAAATATATCATGAAATCAAAAACTTTGCCACAACTTCTATTTCTGGTTGGCTGCCGCTTCTTTTTGATTGGTGGCAAAACCCCCGCACCCAATATATACACTGGCAGAAAGAAAGAGAAAATGTAAGCTCTTAAATATTTTAAACAAAGTAACAAAAATGATTAATCGAGTTTAGAGACTTTTACTATTTGTACACATTTATATTTTAGCAGGATTAAAGTGTATTCTTATTATCCTTCAAATCATTTGTTTACATAGTTTCTGTCTTATTAATTATGACTATAACTTAGCTTATTTAATGTCTTATAAAAATATACTGAAGATAAACATTTCACAAACATGTTACGTTGTCGAAACAATTAAAGAAAAGACAAAAGTATCTAAAATGCTTGTGATTTTGAAGTTACTTTCTTTCTGTAATATTTATAAAATCAGGTTTAAATCTATTTTAATAAACTTTTTTTAAATTTTTGCTCTGTGCACCACCCACTTGCCACCCTAAGCTTGCGTGTAAACTTGTGGGGCAAAGTGCGGGCCACACGAACAACAAGAGGAGGAGTAGCTGGAGCAGGAGAAGTCGCTCAAAGGAGCAGAGTAATGCGTTTCCGTTTCCGGTCCGAAATTCATGGCAGCAGCTCCTTGCTTTCCGCCTGCTCCCCTTTCCCTTCTTGGCCATGGTGCCAGTCAATTCAATAAAACTTGTGTCCATTTCATTTAAAATTCTCTGTTGTATCTCTACGCTGCCAACCCGACTGCTTCTAGTCCAGCCTCGCAAATTAATGGTGTTAAAATTAGTGCCTCAGACGGAGTGGCTGCCCGCATCCTTGCCACTAAGCTCAAACTTTTCCATCTGCCTCCGCCTCCTCCGGTGGCACCCTCTTCTATTTATTTAGTTGTCACTCTGTGGAAATTATGCCGCCTGGCTGTTTTTGCTCCTGCGACACGTGTAACTGGATCTTGGTCCTTTCGGATCCCCTTCCTCAACCACCTGGCCGAAACTTTTCCTCCTTTAAGTTTATACTTTAGACCAACTTTTTTTAACTTTTCCCCTTCACTCTGTCTTTTCAGGTGCGATTCAGGAGCGTCGTTTTTTTGGCATCCTCCGCTCGGCGAAAAGGAAGGACGGTAAGTGGCAGGGTGTTGCAAAAATGAAGCTTCGAAAACCGAATATTTCCCTAATGAAACCAATTAAGCAAACAGCAAAATGGCCAAAAATTGTGGCTGGAAAAATGAAAAATCAAAGGCTAGACGAAGGGTAAACATGACAGAGAAAGGGTGAAAGTGGGATAAGGACGGTGAAAGGATTGCCTCAATTACGAAATGAACACACAGGGGAAAAGTTTGTCGATTGACGGACTTTACAAATTTAAATGTCCTGTGGTTGATTGAAATGAGCTTGAATCAGTTTAAAAGTTTATATTAAACGGGAGGTAAATTTAAACAGGGAAATACTAGATAAATTGCATTGATAAATTGGTTTTGAGTACCATATATTAATTAATTAATATTGATTTGTTAGCCATCTTATAATATAAATATTCTAGAAATTTAAAAACAATTAACATAGAACTTTTTTTTAATTAAAGTAAATCGAAAACAGTGCCATTAGCTGTTTTTTGGGTGGTACATGGAAATGTTCCACTCTGGTGCAAATAGAGATTGAGGGTTCTCCTGACCGTGCAAAAGCCATTTGCCAAAATCAATACATTTATTTAGACCGCAGGCTGGAGAGTGAAAAGCAAATCAAATGCCGGCAAACGACACAAAATGTATTTAGCATTTGAAGGCATTTGCAGAAGCGGCCAAATATTGTAAAGGTAACTCAAATACCCCAATCTACGCCCATTCCAAATATCGGACTTGTTTTGGACCGACTGCCTATTTGGTTTTGGACAAATCGCTTTACGCTTTGTTGCCGCCAGCCATTCGCCCAGCCAGGATGCAAATATGTGCAGAGGCTTAACGTATCCAATAAAGCCAGGAAAAGACAGACATAGAGGGGCACACAGGCGAAAGCCGAGCCACTGATGGACAAAGCTCTGCGGACTCAGCTCGTCATCAGTGGACATAAGCAGCTCAGTGGCTCATGCAGAGCAAAAAGGATTTTGGCATTAAATAGCTCTAGATAAAATTGCCTTTCGGTTAACGACAGTTCTCTTAACTGATCGGAAAGTTTCCAAATTGAAAAACTGTTCTTTGAAACTAAGACTTTTTAATTTCCTAGATTAAGTAGGCAAGTAAATCTTGGCAATTAAATGTGATCACTAATTTTACAAATATATTTTTCTTTAAATTTTGTATAACCTCTGATGTTTCTAATTTAAGTTATTAAATGCTTAGAGTGTCAATAAATTAACAGAGCTTAAAATTAATTTAGAAGGGCTTTAACTAATATTGATTGATAAGTATTATTCGCACCCGATTTTTTCCTGCGTGCAGCGGCTCAATGTTTAATCCGCTCAGTTGATTCCGAGCCTTTACCACGTGTCCGGTGGATTAGATGTGGCTCAGGGCCAACAACTTCATCTGACGGTGGTGCGTGAGGGGCTTTAAATCGTTTTTGTGCAACAATGTTGCCGTTGCGGCGGTGGTGCGATTTATATCGCTGGCCTTAAATGTCATTACCAGCTAAATGCCTTTAAATAGCCCCCATCCATTTGGACTGACCAGTTGGCGCCAGCCGAAAGTGCGACCAGTGACCAGTGACCACCGACCGGTGGCCACCCGTCGAGTGTCTTTATAGGCTGGGATCCGACCGGATCGGGTTTTACTCCTGGAGCGAGCAGACGCATTTATCATCCCGACCCGTGACGCGCTGTCGCCTTCAATTACACGCAAATTATTCTGCGCTCAGCGAACGGCGGCACCTGTGTTTACCTGGTTTCGCATCTGAATGGGGAATCTGCACTCGGTTTATCTCTATCGGAGCCATCTGCCGGGAAGCAGGCCGGGCGGCCAGTGATCAATCTGCCTTATGTCAAGCGCTGGCGAACTGATGCCAATCTGATGCTCCAGTTCGGAGCAGTTTCTTTGGCAGCGTCTAATTGATTGATCAATGGCTGTTTGGAAAATGCGGATTAGAACTCATATTTATGTATATTCATATTCGAGAGGTAATTGCAAATAAAAAAACTCATCTTTATCCGTAATTAAGACTAATATCTTGACTTATTGGACTCGATTTGAAAGACCTATTTAAGTTTGCTTAGTAATATCACAGGCTTAGAAGTGCAGTTTTTGGACACTTTTCCGCAAAGCCATATTTCGTAAATGTGGAAAGAGGTAACATCATAAATATAATGAAAAATCGTCCCCAAAACCGAAACCAATTTGAAAACACAGTTTTTTAGAGAATTAAACCACGATCATTTAGAAGTATGCCATTTGTAAAACGGATGTCTGTAAGAAAAGTTATGGGATTGGAAGTGCAGGTTTTAGGTGACTTTTCAGCAAAGCCATTTTTCGCAAATTTGGAAAGGGGTAACATCATTAAAATGACGGAAAATCGTCCTCAAAATACAAAAGAAACTGAAAACACAGTTTTTTAGAGAGTTAAACCACAATCATTTAGAAGTATGCCACTTTGAAATCGGATGTTTGTAAGAAAAGTTATGGGCTTCGAAGTGCAGGTTTTAGGTGACTTTTCAGCAAAGCCATTTTTCGCAAATTTGGAAAGGGGTAAAATCATTAAAGTGACGGAAAATCGTCCTCAAAATACAAAAGAAACCGAAAACACAGTTTTTTAGAGAGTTAAACCACAATCATTTAGAAGTATGCCACTTTGAAATCGGATGTCTGTAAGAAAAGTTATGGGCTTCGAAGTGCAGGTTTTAGGTGACTTTTCAGCAAAGCCATTTTTCGTAAATTTGAAAAATAAAAAATGACGAACAATTGACTCCAAAATATAAACCAAGTTGAAAACACAGTTTTTTAGAGGATTAAACCACAATCATTTAGAAGTATGCCAATTGTAAATCTGATGTCTGTAAGAAGATAATGGGCTTAGAAGTGCAGGTTTTAGGCCAGATTTCTGCAAAGCCGTTTTTCGAAAATTTGGAATTTGCAATTTTCATTGCAAAGATTACGGAAAATCGGTCCAAAAATACACAGCAAGAATTTTTCATAGATTTTTAGAGAATCTGAACACTATCAAATGTCCATTGAAACGACAATTGAATTATAAACTTTTTCTCAAAAAAAAAAGCGGCGCAAGATTATGAAATATTTTACTTCCAATAAATTTAATTACATTTCTGTCGATAATTGACATCAAGGGGCATTTGCATTGGCAATTTATTAAAGTAGCCGAACTTGTCTGGCCATCGTATTCGGATCCATGAATCTTTTCACTTACTTCATTCAACCGTTTCTCGTTTATTTTAATTGTCCACTAAAATATGCCGCATGGCCGAGTCAATAGCAATGCAAATACTTCAAGTCTTTCTCAAGTGTGCGACTGCAGCCAAGAAGTTGAAGTCTCTGTACCCCAGCAAATCCCACCCATTCTGCCCCAACCCGCTGCTTTCTAATTAAACAATACAAATGCGAATTGGCAGCCAAAGACAAAGACACAAATTCCGGGTGATTGGAATTTCGGCGGTGTCGAGACTTGGGCTTCGTCAACAATTCCGTAGTGCAAATGTGGAGTGGGGATCACTGGTGCCTGGAATTTTATAATTAATCGGTGGTGATTTCGCACACGTCTCTTTATTCACAACCAGCCATCCCTTAGGTCTACAAAGTCGTCCAACTCTTCGGCATAATCCTCGGCAGCTTCAGTTCCCTCGCCGTTCCGCGAGTAGTGATTGAAAATCATGTCCCTGGCCGCCGGCATCACCTTGCCGCTCTCGCATCCGTGCATGTCCTCGTACGTGATTTCGCCGTGGCCCATTCCTCCCAAGTCGTAGCTCCCGTGGCCGCCACCTCCGCCATGGCCACCACCTCCTCCTCCGCCTCCTTTGGCTATACCGCCTCCGTGTGTGGAAAAGCCAAGCACTTTGTATACAGTTTGCTTCACACCTCCTCCTCCACCGCCGCCATGCGATCCGTGGAGCACCTTGTAGACAGTGTGGGTGTGATGGTGCGTCTTTACCTTGACCGGCACGTGGATTATGAGGCGCCGATGGCCAAGGCGCCGCGCCTGAATACCCGTCAGTATCAGCAAGAGCATTATGGCCAGGACTCTACCCGCCAGAGTGGGACTTCTTAACGACATCTTTTCGGGGAAAACCAAAAGGGAAACACACATTTAAATTTTTGGGATATTTTCAGGACAGACCATAAGGCAGCATTTGAATTCAGGCAAGATATTAATAAATTTAAAGTTTTAAGATAACTTAACAATTATTATTTCTTTTGTTTTATTTCAAAATTGTTTTTAATTTTGGTTTTAACTTAACGGAAGCTTTAAATGTAATTTCTTAAATACCTTTTATTATTGAATTTTGTTCTCGCTTACATCTTACAAAACCATTTGCAATCAACTGCATTAGATTGTACAAGGTTCACAAATTAGTTTTTATTAAGTTTCATAAAACTGCTTTTAGCACGTTTTCAATTTGTTTTAATTAAATGTTCTTATTTTAAGTTGATCAAAATGATCAGCTTTAACTCGACTCACTTTAGTTAATATGCTGTCGAAGATGTGGTTAATTTTGCTGTTGATGGTTGAGCTGGTCCTTTAATTAATCCTTTAGTTTGTCCACTCCGACCACCGAATGGCGCGCGTTCGCTTTCAATACTGTGTGGGCCGGCTGATATCGATGGGGCTTTTATATGGATGCGGTAATCAGGTTCAGTGCACCATGGCCGCATGTGGCGTACTTATGGAGTTCCCTCTCATCCACCTATCCATCATTATCTTCGTCCGCGGCGGTGTCGATTGCATTGCAGCTTCCACAGAGCCTCAACATTTGCATGTGCACCACCACAGCCGCGTCCAGAGTTACGTGTGCCTAATTATTGCTTACAGCTTATTACTGGTTTCAACACTGACAGAAATGCCTTCATTTTGAATTTTTAAATATACAAATATTTCAATAAACATAAGCTTATGTCTTGTGTAACAAAATCTAGGAACAAAATAATTGATACATTTAAATTCAATAATGAATGATTTAAATATGAACAATTTTAAATATTTACCATGAATAAAAAATTGAATTGTAAAAAAAAGGACAATGACAAAACGTATTTTATAAAATGTTAAAATATTTAATTATAAATTACATTCGTTATTAATATTTACGTAATTAAAAGCAATGTTTATCACTTTTTTCTTAAAATAACTTAAAACTTGAGTATCCATTTGGTGTTTTTTCTCACAGTGTGGCCCTGACTTGGGGCGCGGTCGCTGCTCAGTGGAGCGTTCCAGGTATTTTACGCCAACAAAACAATTTTCGCCACAGCCTCTCTGCTCTTGCAGCTCCTGAATCGCTGAATCGGATGCGGCGTTTTGGTGACTGGCTCTGGGAGCCGGCGAAACGGAATTACCATTGCCATCCATGGCCACTGGAATCTCACATACGCCACGACTCAATTTCCAATCCTATCAAATCGCAAAACCATCTAATCCGCCGCTCATTTCGCGCTTTGTTCAACATTTTATGCAACACCGCGAAATGCGGAAAAGACATAGATTCGCCGTGTTTTCTACTTAACATTATTACTTTAATTACTCGACAAGCACGCGAGAGGTGGCCAGGGGCCAGTACTTAATTCGTTGCGTATTAATATTCATTTCATTACCATTTACCAGCGATCGATTTCATTTACATACGTAACTTGGACAATGTCTCACCTAGTTTACGTGGCGTATGCGTAACAGATCGCTTTGGTTATTATTTCTGTTTTGTTATGGAAGCTTTTCTTTCCCATATATATTTAAGTATTAAAGGATAAGATAACATATTTGGAAGTCAATACATTTCGAGTTTTTGGGTTTATACTTAAAGTTATTTACTGAGTTATTAAAAATTTCCCCCGCTATTAATTTTATTACTTCAGTTTAATTTTATGGTTGCACTTTCCATTCAATAACCTTGCTTTCATAATAAATTTCAAGATTAGATTAATTAAAATTATACTTTTTAATCAGCGAGATGGCAAGCTGCCCAGCGAGGGCCGTAAAATTATTACCATTTTACGACTTTTGGCCATAAATTGGAATTTCGCTCATTGCTCTGCATCAGAAACTACAACTACATATGTGAATGTACATATGCAATCCATATGCCTTTCCTCATTATATGGATTTAATATCGCGCACAGAATGTGCACTCGTAAAAAAGCCCAAGCACACTTACGCAACTGAATGAAAATCCAGAAGAGTAGAGTTCTTGCCCCACCAGGATATGGCTAATGAAACGTGGCCCAAAAGTTTGTCCGTCGGGCAGATAAATTGCAGTAATAAGTAAACTCCAAATGCGTTGTGGAAAACGTGCGCCATGAATTCTATAACTTTATGGCAATGGCCCACTCTAATTGTCCCGAAACAGGGTCCCTTCATGAGATTGCGAGAAAGAAGATACTCAAGAGCTCCTTGTTGCCACTCTCACCTCTTTACCTTTTTATGTCCTGGTAGGGTATTACTAGATACTTCTTGGTTTGCTAGGACATCTAAATTTTTAAGGGAAAGCCTTTACTGATAATTTAGAAATACCCAAGGCCTATACAAATACTTTTAATTGAAAATGACTCTATTTTTAAACAAATTTGTATATTCCTATTATAAGATTCAGATGGTTTATCTTTATAAACTATGTCTATCTATCTCGAAAGGGTATTGCATAGTCCTGCTCCAAAAATTAGCACCCAAGTAGGGATCAACCCACTTCTACAGCATCCCCGAAATGTTTGTCCGGGCGTAGTAATAATTTTGATCAACTTTTATAAGCGGCGTCATCAACCTGTGTACAAGGGGCGTCGAAGGGTGTAGGGGTGTGAATTGGGGGGTGGATGTATGGGATGCAAGGGGCCCTTCTAACAGCTGCAAGAGCTAAGCCCCGACTTTTGTTGTTGCTGCTTTGGTTGTTATGCCTAGCCATAAACTGCATGCGAAATTACCAAAAAACTCGCACACACGCTCCACGCTCACCCACAGTTTGTTGGATTTAAGGGCAAAAAGTTGCTCATTTACAGCAATCTGGTTGCGAAGGATAACGAGGGGTGACCAAGGGGGCAGGCTAGAGGATGCTGCTAATAAAATGAGAGTCGAGGCGCTAACAAGCCACAGAGGACCAAAGCGGAGGCACGGGGGCCAGAGCTCCGGAAAACCCGAAAGGCGGTGAAACTAACCCAACCAAGCCGAGTCGTAAATCCTGGCTCTGCTGCCCTGCCTTCCCAAAAAATATAACCCACCCACCCCTGAATCCTGCCTGCACTATCCCAACCAGTATCCGGGCTAAGCAAACTCGTAAATTTGAGGAAATTACAACATGAAAGTCCTGGCCGGCAATGCGCGACTCTAAATTAAATAAAAATACAGTGGGAAGGGTATCAACATGGATGCACCGCGGGAAATTATAGGATCATTTCAATCATGGAATACTTTGTTTTTACAAGATATTAATGGAAATAATCCTAGCCAAAGCCAGAATGTTTTATTTCTTTTATAATTATATATTTAGTTATAGTTATTATCAATAGAATAATTTTGTTCTAAGCTTACCATAACTTTGTATAGTAGATGATGTTGTTTATTTGGGTAATGAGTTTTCCACATTCTGAAGACAGTATGTGTTTAACACAACACATTTTATATAATCACTGATAATTCACCATAAAAAAATTAAAACAATTTAATAAATGTATTTTATTTAAATTTGGCGCCTAAGATAATTCGCCCCAAATCCTTTTAATCACTAACTACTTCATTAAAAGTTTTAATATTGAATTACGACGAAATGAAAACACGGCGAATTCGCGGCCGACAGCACACACACACATTCACAACAGCCCGACACCTATGTTGATGTATGTATTGGTGCGAGCAAGTTGTTTAATCAACTTAAAAACACTTAAATTTAATTGTTTACTTATTTCACAGGTTGCACAAACTGTATAAATCAATAATTTACCGATTACGCTTTGATTTTAATATAAGTTTCCATTTTGTATTTGATTTCTAGAGTGAAAATGAAAAAAGTTAAGTTTTTTAGGCTCACATACACATGATAAAGACGCCTAAGGTTTTCCGGTAATCGCAGGTGGTTTAATTACTTGGATATGCACATATCACTTAGTCACAGGCGTTAAAACTAATCGTAATTTGTTTTTAATACAAGTTTTATTTTTTTTATGTCTAATTGGCCAAAATAGAACGGAAATAGAAAACAAACGCGTCCGACGGGAAAAAAGCGCAGTGAGTAAATGGCAAATGGCGGCCAATTGAGAGAAGGAGAGAGAAGAAGGAATCAACTGAAGTTTAAAAGAAATGTTAAAGAAAGGATTGCTAACAGAAAACAGTTGAGCTGTTAATAGATTTTAAAGTCTTAACAAAAGTAACTATACTACTATATACTGCTTCCAAAAAATTAACATAATTTAGAATCCATATTATGAAAGAAATTTTATGTCAAATTAATGCATTTAATTTTGTAATTATAATAAGGACTATTGTAGGAAAAAAGAAATATTCTCTACCAATAATTATTTTTCTAGAACAAAACTGGTTGCCTGCAGGGAACATAACTTTTTGCCCAGTGTCGAAGGGTGTTGAAAGGGGGAGGACTAGAACAAGGGCGCTGGTCCGCACCTGTTGGCCGAAGTCACACGAAGGACGGGTGGGGGAAGGGGCAGTCCGAAAAACCTGGCGTTAATTAAAGCTGCAACATAAGCTCTCGCAGGACACGGCCCACTGATCCTAGTGGATTGCCGGATTTCTGGATTGCGTGGTGGGTGGTCGGGTGGTGGCCACTCGGGAGTGGGTGGATGGGTCGGCTATAGAGCCAGTGCAGATTTGTGGCAGCGGGAAAAGTTTCGCCATCCGCTCGAGATTTATGTCAAACTAAAGCACTTGATGGCAGAATAGTTGGCATTTAATGGCTGCATTATTGGAGTTTGTTTGGAAAGTGCCGTAACTAATGGGTCACGGTTCTATGCGCCGCATGGGAGGCAATAAGGGGGCGTAACTCCAGGTTAATGCGAACAAATTGCCATTTATCTGCCGGCAACTTTCTAAGCCACCGCCTCACAGGTGGAAACTCAACTAATGGCCGTGGACAGGCTTCGAGTGGGGAATTAGTATAACTCAATTTGTGCTGTCTTGCTGGAGGAAATATTTTGAACGAAAAAGTTGCACTTGAATGGGTTTTGTTCGGGCTACTAAATGTCAATGTCAAGCGATTACTGATAATGTAGAAAAAAAAACAATAATATCGTTATTTTGTAGGTGTTATCCCTGTACCACAATAAGATTTGTTTAAACATATCCATACATATTTCTTAAGTTATTTACCCACAGTAAGAGGAAACATTTTACTTCAAAAGAGTTAGAGTTAGACTCCACACCCAAGAAATTGATTTTGCCTCTATCGAAAGCTTAGATATTAACGACGTATTATTACATTTAATGCAAAAGTCAGCTCCCGCTAATCTGGTACCATCCTCATTGAATCCTCGTTGGCCGCCTTTCGTTCCGTTCATTCTGGCCGGGAGTCAAATGTGGCCCACATCGAAAGGCTGGTCATCAGGGCCACCTGTGCATGTCCAAAAAGCCAAGTTGCACAGGCCCACCCAGTCGAGGAACGAGAATGGAGGAGCTGCCAGAAATGGCCTCCAGCAGGAGCAGCTTGAGATGGAGGAAAAAAAAGCAGGAGGAGGAGCAGCCGCTATGCTGGGCAATAAATTTCGATTACATAATTTGTAAATTGTTATAACCCGGCGAAATTACCATGAAATCTTTCGCAAAGCATTAAAAAATCTGCCACTTCTGGGCAGAAGCTGGAAACCTTTCTGGCTGCCTCGGTGTGTTCATAAAGCTTTATGGTGTTTGACTGCGGAGCATCTAAGAAACAATGTGGCCGTGGCTTTGGGTTCTTGATTTGACTTTGGATTTGGATGTGGGGCTGTGGGGATGGGGATTTGGATGTGGGCCTTTTTCCAGCCTTGCACTTCCTGCTTGGGTGGGCGCGGCCCAGGTTACGCATCAGCGGGCGCAATTTCATAGATGATTTCTGTAATGCCGCGATTAGTTTTTATGCCCCGACCATTTGGGGCTGAGCCTCTGGAGGAGCTGCTCCCGCTGTCCCGCCTAATTAATGGCAAATTGAAAGAGAATCGTTTATCTGGCACTTGTTATCGCACTGAGTCTGGGTCCGAGATTTGGCTCCCTGAAGTCTATTCTGGCCATGGCCCATAAATCAACAGCCAATTACAATAAAAATTTATCATGCACAATAAAAGCCAAGGAAGAGCGGCAAAAAATGACGCAGAAATAATTTACATGGCGCATTTTTCACATTTTTCAGTAAAGGAATTTATAACAATGTCCCCAAAGGGACCTACATTCCCCATTCCTCATGGTCGAGATGGAAATTTTAATAAAGCACGCGGCGTTTCAAAGGAAGACAAAGGAGCCGGCCTCCTCCAAAAAAAGCTCCTCGTTCGGTTTGTGCGATTGCAATTGAGGGATTTACCCCACTGGATGGCTCTTGAAGACATATTTCCCGAAGAGGCTAAAGTGCACTTGCTCCAGCTGCTCCTGGAGCTCTCCATTTGCCCCTCAACAGGTTCATCAGCAAGCCAGATCTCGGCTAGCAAATCAAAGTGCGTGCCGCGTGCTTCCCTTTCCGGCCTGGTTGGGTTAGGTCCGGACTCCGGACTTCGACTCCGGATTTGGTTTGGGTTTCACTTTCGGGTTCAAAGTTCTAGCTGGCAGAGAGAGAGTGCTCTCCCTCCTTCCTGTATTTCAATTTACATTCCGCCCGTAGGACTTATTGCTTTTTTCGCTTTGATCTTCCCCTTTTTTTTTTGGCCGAGAGCAGCCACCCCCAATTTCCACCAGCTCGACGAACTCATGGCTTTTTATGGCCAAGTCCTTTGACGCTTATCGTGACGCTTGGCGCTGAAACCGGCACCAGGACTCTGCCTCAAATGGGGGGCACATTTGTCTTCTCCTAACTTGAATTTGGATTCGACAAACAATAGTAAAGAAAAAGTGGAGCACGTTACCTAAATAATCCAAAAAATTAAATTCTATATTGGAATTACATTTTAAAAAATTGTACATTTATAAAAAAGTTCTTCTATAAATAAAATTGTAGTTTTAAAATAATTTGAACTTCTATTTACTTATATCTTAAAACCTGTCATTCAAATGTCTGTTAATTAAAACATTTTTAATAGATAGATATTAAATCAATAAATATATTAAATCAAAAAAATAGAGATAAACTTCAGTATTTCTAAGACACATATTTTTTTCCGTGTCCAAACAATATCATGCCATATGTATGGAAAGTACTTCAAGTTGGTCATAGATACGCACTTTCTAGGCATTGTTCGACTGTCCTTGGACACTCGAGCTTCGGCAGGACAGCAAGGACATCATAGACGGTCCTTCTGCCATTCGAGTTTTTGGTTTGGTCAAATGAAAGTAGAGTGAGATAAGAGCTCGTCAGAGTGACTTGCCAAAGCATGACAATGAAAATGGAATATCTTTAGTCTCTTTTAAAATAGAGGAATATTTAAAGTAAATATAACAAACCACTATATTTGCATTTTTGACAAAAAAACTTAAATTTATATATAAAATTGAAACGATATCTGTATTTCTTCTTCTTAATTGGCATACTCAAATAAATCATTAAAAATTATCCTTCCATGACGGCTTCTCCTATTGCATCATAGATTCCTTTCACCTGCAAAAGCACACTTTCGTTTCCGCACCTCCTGAAACATTTCGTGTTCAACAGCCCAGCCACAACATTTAAATTTATTAAGGCCATAAAATGATATTTTTGCGGCCTCAGTCAGCGTTGCTACAAATGGGCTCATAAATATTTAAAACCGCTTAAAACACGCACGAAAACCAAAAACCCAAAGCTAACAAACGTTTAATTTTATTGCCCTGGCCAGCGACCGCATCCCCCATCCATCGGCCATCGGCCATTCCATTCCCAATCCCTTCCTGCTCTCTTAAAGGGCCCTTCCTTGGCGCACTCAAGTCGATAAAAGATTTTAATTCACTTTTGATCGCGTTTGGGGATCGCACCTTTTCAAATCTTTGCTATGTCTTGACCACCCAAATGCCAAGAGGCCATTAAAAAGGCATAAAACCAGGCTTAAATAGTATTACCAGCCATCTCCATGCAGCTACATGATCCCAGCTAATTGAAAAGGTAAAAAATGAAATTTGTGTAAATTATTTTCTGCATAAATTAGCCATTTGATGACTGTGCAGTGGCTGGCATGTTGGCACCTGGTCGGGCACCACCTGTGCAGGCAAAGCTGTCCATGGCCTGTCAACAAGGATTTGCATCGCATCCGACTAGCTGTGTTATTGGCAGCGGTGCTGTCTATAAACATGGCTGAATTGGCAATAAAATTTGCTAAAACGACACTTAATTTTAAGTACTTTATATGGCCGAACAATGAGTCAGAATCGTACTTAATATTTCAGTTAGGAGAACCTAAGATATAATAATTTGGATATATTACCTAAAGGCCAAACACATTTAAGAAACCCTACATTGTATTGAAAGCTAATTTAATCAATTGAGGAACTTTTTTATTGAGCAGTTAAGCAATAGATTAAAAATGTTTTAAAATTTAAATAGAATTGTCCTGTAATCGTTGTAGTTTCCTTTCCCAAACACCAATCAAATTTAGCGAGAATCGCGCCAAACAATCACCACTGACTGGCACCTATTGACAATCTGACAATCAAGCGATTTTATGCCGGATTTGATGGCCTCCGTGGAGCAGTTGGACATTCGGTCCGGGGCCAAGGCCAGGTTGGTGGTCGTTTTGATGACTCTGGACCATTGCTTGGATGTGTGCTAAGGCCCTGGGTGGGTCGTAAAAGTTTTGACGATCCCTCCGGAAGCGAATTTGTTTTGGCACTTCGGCTAAAGCTAAAAGCTAAAGGCTGGAAGCAGATCGGAGTTTAATTTTAATTAAATCTCAGCGAAGTCAGAGTTTTATTTATATGTCTGCCTGGCGTTTTGTTAACCCATTAGCGGCGACAACGTTTTGACCGGCCACTATATTGCAGTGGCCGTTTTACAGTTGTCTGGCCTGCAGCAAAAAAAAAACACTGGATCTGGCGGGGATTGAGGGGTCAATTCAGAGATCGGAGATCGGGGAGAGAGTGGTCCGTCTGAGGCGCTGCCATGTTTAGTGGCAATTAAAATGTTTTTATCTTATTAGTGCGTCTTATCTGCGGCTGCCATTTTAAGATATATGCGAGGGACGTGCGCGAAACGCCGACCACAAACAGTTATCGATTGTGCAGCATCTATGGGGCATCTTGAGTTGGGGCAAGAGAAGGTAGTCCAAGAGATTAAGCTTGATTGAAAAAATTTTTTAAGTTCTTCTACTGTTTAATAGAGTTTATACTGGCCCGTTTCTGCTTGCTTACTTATTTCCCACAGTCTTAATATTTGTTGAAGAAAAATGTTGATTGGAATATGTCTAGATATCCACAGTTGTTTCGGATTTGGTATATTTTTTAAAATGTTTTTTTGGAATACAATTTTTTGGTGTTTCTCTGATTGCCTTACTAAACTTTTAACCTTTCGTTTCTGAACAACTCCAGTAATTGTGAGCCTGGCAGTTAATCACATGCAACACCAATCAATTCCAAGCGCCTTTTAAGCCAGCGGGCCAGACACAAATCAATCCCCCGATTTGCACGCTTCGACATTTCTCGATTGAATTATTATCACCAGTGTCGCACTGGGCCAGGCCAGCTACCAATACCCAGAGACTGGACACGGGACATGGGACATGGGACACGGGACACTGAACACGGGACACTGGAGTCGGGAGTCGGCAGTCTAGAGACCCAAGTTCGAACCCGATCCAGAGACTGACAGCTGTGCGGTGACTTTGACTGGTCCCGGGAAGGTGGAACCCGGTCCGTTGACCACGACCACAATGCCCCAGTGGCCATGTTCATGTTGGGCTATTGGCCTGCTCGTCTGTTGGCCGAGTGAAGCGGGCGACCATATTTGCAGCAGTCGGACCAACGAGTTGCAAAACAAATTTGTCAGAGTGTTGACCATTTTTGGGCAGGCGTTGCAACTTTGGATATGTGATTTGTGCAATGCGTTGCTGATGTCGATGTTGCTGGTGTTGCTGATGCAGTTGCAATTGCTGTTGCTGTTGATGTTGTTACTGGGGACGTTGGTTCCGGCGCAATGTTGTCATTAGCTAATTTGGCAGCCGTCCGCGTTTAATTAGAGGGCCGCCGCGGAGCTCCGACCCGGAGCAACACTTTCGATTTTAGTCCCCCTGTGCTGCCCCCTGATCGGCCACGCCCTCACTGCGGCCCTGCCCCGCCCCTCTCCGATTCAGATGCACTTCAAAGAAATATGGCTTTCAAATTTTAAATTTGGGGAATCTTAGCGTAAAGAAAAGGCTTTACCAACAGGATTAATGTGTAAATTTATAAAACTAAATAACAAATAGTAACCTTATTTTTTAAAACAATCTCTTATAATGTATTTCCCTATTTAAAAAGATATTTGTTAAGAAAGATTAAAATTAGAATGAGCATTAAATACGATAAGGTAATTAAAATTACTGTTATTACTTACTTAAATTTAATAAATCCCTTTATAATGTGGGTTAATCGTTTAACCAGATTAATAGGGCTTTTCTCTTAGACTTCCCAATCTCAAACCAAATTCGAAATTTTTGTGAGTGTGCCAGGTTGAGATCACGTCTCACGTAGAGGCCATTAAAGGCCACAGCATCACGATCGAGTTGAAGCTGGAGTAGGAGCAAGAGATGGAGCTGGGCTTTTGAGCTGGAGCTGGGAGTCGGAGCTGAGTGAATGACTTTGAGCTGGCCTGTCGTCACACCCCCATGTAATCCTCGCACGATCTCTGCGCTTGAACCTTTTTGATTACGGCCCGGGCAACGGAACCGCCAACCGCCGACTGACTGACAGACCCGTCCACTCCTCCCCCTCTCTATCCCCCTCCCCCCTTGTGGATCCCCCAACCCGAAACGTCTCACAAAGGTCGTTAAAGTCGCATGGCTGCCGTTGCCGCTGGGCCCGCAGATTTTCCGGGTCTTGGATCTTGGCTCTTGGCTCAGGGCTCAGGGCCTTGTCCTTTCTGCGCTTCATCAGAGCTTAGTTATGATCTAGAACACCCTAACAACTTTGGGGGCTTACTCCATTTTCATGTAGTTAATGTAGGTAATAAGTTGTTAAACTTTAAACTTTAAAGTTTTTTTAAAAACTATTTCTAGAAATTATTTTCTGTACCTATTAAATAATAGTTAAATCTTTACTTTTGTTATATCAAAACCAAAATTATATTAGCTTCGATTTGTTTTTGATTTGTTTTTGATTTCTATCAATAAACCAGACTTCTTTCCAACTATATTCAGACTCATTCAATTTTATTGTAACATCAATTAAAAAGTATTTAACATGCATTCCAATTTTCAACACATTTTCCACCCATAAAAATATTGCATTTCAATTGACCATGTTTTAATTTGCCACAATTTGTCACCATGTAATTTCTCTGGCCATAATGGCAGGTTGGTAAGAGTGTACCAGAGTCTTTCGCATACAGCGATCAAACCAAATTTTCTCTTTTCATTGAACGTTGTGCAAATGTGCTAATCCGAAGGAGGCTGCTCAATCCAATATTTGGTATTTTTGAAATACCGTCACGTTTCAACATTTTACTACTCACTTGTGGCACGTTGTTGCCATTGAGCATATCAGTTTGGAATTTTATTGGCCACGCTTCTTGCCTGCGTAGCTCCACTCCCCTCTCCTTCCATCTGGGCATTCAACTTCATCCTCATCCTCACCATCGCCTGTGCCATTTGGAGCTCGCTGATCTTGGCCTTGATAGCCGCATATGAAGGCGGCCACAAACCATTCCCCATTCCTCCGATCTGCGATCACCAGTCCCCGTTCTCCGTTCTCCACTTTCCCGGCTCCTGACATTTATATTGGCAAATATTTTAAATATTCCCTGCTCCCCGTGTGGGAGTCGTCTTCTTCCTGGCCAAGGCTTCAGGTGTCGTTATCGCGTCTCAATGGTCTTTACGACCATTCGATGGGTCGGAGGAATCTGGGACAGTCGACAGACAGTAGATGGACCCACAGGCCTGACCACGTCATTGTTTCCCAATCGAAATACTCTTAACTATAATTGGAATTTTTATTGTCATGTGAAGTTTAAGCGGGTTTGGTCGGTAGTGAGGGGTTCTCTTTGGGGCGGATCAACCCTTTATGGGCGATTAACGTTTTATAGTTTTAATTAAAAAGGTTTTGAGGGGCACTACTTTTTTAGATTAACTTAAAGAAAGCATTTTATTTTAGTAAGAATATGCTAGGAATACAAATTAGAGATACTTTAGTTTCTGAACAAACCTCTAATTATAATATTCTTATATTATAATTTCCTTTGGCTTCTGTCACCCACAGCTGTCACACCTTTACCCACCTACCGTCAGAATGTCGGCGATGCCGCTCCCATCGCTGCTCCACCTGCAGAGGGACTACAACTGGGTTTCGAAGAAGCTGGAACTATAGAGCTGCAGGCCCAGGAGAACGACTACGTTCTTGAGGAGTCGGCTCTGAGAGTACCACTCTCCCCTCCGCCAAACTATTGTCCTCTTCCCTTGACACCGCCACCCAGCTACACGGAGAGACCAAGGTCAGGCCAGGAACGAAGGTCCCACCCAGCAGATGCAGTCCATCCGGCCACGCCAGCACGTGTTGTGGTAGTCCCAACTTCAGGAGCACCTGCAGCAGCCAGTGATTTGGCAGCACGTCAGCAGGCAAGACGACGACGGCGACTAAGAGAACTCCAGCAACAGCAACTGCACTTCGCATCCAGCACAGACAGCTCCAGCAGCTCCGGATCCAGTTGCTCCGAGTTGGGTAGCGGTTGCAGTGCCACCCGCCGACAGCGTCGACGCAGGCGGGGATTGAGGGGTAAGTAGCCAAACCCATAAAACTCTTTTATTTCAAACCCTCACTCATATCATTATCCCTTTCAGATGCCTATTGTCCGGATCTGTTGAACGCCTGCTCCCTGATTCTGCAGCAACCCGGCAGTAGTGACAGTTCCGTGGGAAACTTCACGGCCACGCCCCCACCCCCAACGACTGGACACCGTGATCACCGGAATCCCGCAGCGGAGGAGAGTTTCGAGTACAGCTCGGACTATGTGGAGATCGACGAGCTGCTGCCTCTAGTGGCCGGCGAGCGAGCGAAGAGCACTCCGCAGCTGGCGATGGGTCAGAACCTGAGCCTGCGACGGCCGCGCATCTCACTAACCTGGGTGCTCCGAGAGCAGCAGCAGACGCAGACGGCTCCACAATCGCAAACACCGCCATCACCGCAGAAGGAGGTGTCCAAGGAGCCTGTGGATGGCCACGTGGATCGCAAGGAGAACGAGGTGTTTGCCTCCAGGAAAGAGCCCGTTCCCACCCAGCTGGATGTCACCAAGAAGCGGTACAGGGTCAAGCAACTGCCGGGTGGCGGTGAGCCGCTCAATGGCTATGCCACCACGCCCACCGCCCACCAGGCTCCGCCCAACGGTCACCTGGCGAACCAGAAGTTCTTCAGCAACCAGAATCTGCTGGACGTGTCACGGAGCGGACCAGGCAGTGCTCCAGTGGCCGCCGCCTCCACCAAAGAGCTGCTCTTCGTGTGCACACCCCAGCGGGCGCCCAGGAGCGATGGACACAGTGAAGCCCTGCTCCTGGCCAGAAAGCGGAACGAGATCCGCAAGAAGTTGGCCACCCGCCTGCAGCAGGCAAGATCCAGCGGCTCGCAGGCGGGTGAGGCCAGGGGATCGGCAACGGGAGCAGAGTCCCTGAAGTGCACCTCCTACTCGGAGCCCAGTTTGGTGGCAGCCTCGGAGGGCGGTGGAGTGGGAGGATCGGGCGGAGGAGCAGCTGCCCCCCAGCAGCAGCGACGCCATAGGCACCGCAAGCGCAGGGATCGCAATCGGGTGCAGAGATTCGGCTACGAGATTCACAACGTGGACGAGTTCCTCTCCCGCTGCTCGCTCGCCGCTCCGGGCAACATACCCGTGGTCCTGGCCACGGCTAGTACCCTCTACCAAACGCGACCTGGTGGCTACCAGCTGGAGATTCCCCTGCCCCTGGGCATGGTGGTGAATGCGGTGTTCAAGAACCAGAACTGGCTGTATGTGCAAACTCCCCATGCGGAGGAGGGATATGTGGGCTATGCCTGCTGTCTGCCCCTGGGGATTCTGCCCCAGCAGGCGAGGGCCGGGTCCAGGAACACCCCCTGCTGGGAGACCAATGCGGACGTGTTCCCTCGTCCCTGCGGCAACATGACGGACTCGGAGAAGGAGATCCGGCTGCGGGGTGGCACCCGTTCCGATGGCGCCCGCACTCCACGCAGCTCAAAGGCTACTGAAGATGTCCTCAAGATCAGCACCACCACCATCAACAATAACAACAACCACAGCAACAACAATAACCAAACGCAAGGCGGGAGCACAGCCAGCTCCTTGTACGGGGAACAGCAGGTGGACAAGCTGTATCTGAGGGCTGCATCCAAGCCGCGTCTGGTGGAGAAGGCCTACGCCCAGCTGCGTTCCACCCGCCAGGTGGCCCCATCCGGTTCCGCTTCGGCCAAGAGCGGCGCCTCCCAGGACGAGTATGTGACGCTGCAGCAGAAGGCCAACAAGAAGCAGCCGAGTGGTGCGCAGACCCATCTCCACCAATCCCAGCCAGCGGCGAGGCGGCTCTCCAATGTGTCCTACATCACCAACGGCCAGAATGGCCAGCATCTGCATCCAAAGCTGGTACCACTGCCACCCTACGAACACAAGCCGGCCAAGAGCCAGGCGGAGGCGGAAGCCACCTTGAAGGCGCTCCGCCGCCAGCAGGAGGTGGGCCAGCGGCAAACTCTAGTCGCCATCAACACGGACTACATCACGGAGAGCATCGCGGTGCACAAGGGCGAGATTGTGACGCTGTGCGAGTGCCGCGAATCCAAGGACCAGCGCCAGTGGTTCTACGTTCGGACGCGGGACGGACGAGAGGGCTTCATTCCGGCCGAGGTGGCCGGCCATGGCTACCTGTAGACCTCCACCGCCTGAAGATGGGTCGCTTTGGGTCTTTGAAAGGATTTTAGAAGCAATTAGTAATCTATGGACATTGCTAGGTGGCTTTTTTGAACGTTTCCTCATATCACCTTAGTTGTAAAATCTTAATTTTTACGATTTATAGTCATATGTATATGTTTCAAACTATTGTGGGTATAACAATGGTTAAAGGCCATTGCCGATATCATAACGAAATCATGAAAAAGCTAAATTTATCTAAGGGATTAAAAAGATAGCAACCCATAGTATTAAATTGTTAAATTGAGGTAAACTCCGCCTTTACGATTCTTTATCCCAAAACGACCCATCCAACCCCCCAGCCCACCCCAAAATCAAGTCAAGCTCTACATTTAACTCAATTAGAAGTATACCCATGTTAATCACTTATAGGCCTGACATTTCATTCGCGATCCTTGGTACGCTTCTAGTTGTAAACTCGTATTGGTGTCTGTAATTAAATACTTGTATCTGTGTATGTGTGTGCGTGTGGATCCTTGAAAGGATCTTGTATTTATCTAGCCTAGCATTACGAGTAGTCTATGTAATAGAAAACTTGCTTAACGAAAATCAAAGAGGAAAGCGCAGACGGAAACTATTTATAAAATTACTGTACTTGATGCTTCTACTAAATAATATTAACAGATATTTAAATAAATATATAAAAGTCAAGTATGATTTTTTTTACTTTTGAGCAAATGGTTGGGATTAGAAAGTTAATGGTTTTAAAATATTTTTAATTAGTTTTTATTATCCGCGTTTTTAAAAGATCGAATATGTGTATATGAACAATAACATACAATTTTATCAGGATTTATCTTATGTTATACGTGTATTGACACAATTGTAATATTCCAATATTTGAGCTACTTGTGAATATTTTATCTATATCAGAAATCGCAATCAGATTTTTATACAATTTTGGCCAAAATTTTACTTATTACAGCATTTAAATTTGTTAACAATAACTTTTACGAATATTTCGTGGTATTCAAAATAGTTTATCAATGAGGATCTCTTTTAATGTATTGTTTATGCACTCTACAAATAAATGGCTTATTAAAAATATAAATACCATATGCTTATTCTATTGATATCAATCTGTATATGCATGGGTTCGATTTAAAATTATTGCAACCTTCGATCCAGAGGAGTTTCTTTTAGAGGCACTCCGCACTCGATTTAAAATTATTGCAACCTTCGATCCAGACGAGTTTCTCTCAGAGACACTCCACAATTTTAACAGGAAGAGGTGTTTCTAGGTACTAAATTTAATATGAGTTCACTTAGGGTGTAAGTCGCTTTGATGATCGATCAAATGAGCATATCGTTAGTACAATTTAGAGCGAATGAAGTAGACATTTACAAAAGTTGGGACCGTTGCTGGGTTGTAAAGGGCCCCTAAAGAATAATTTACAATTGACTGGCCAGCCGTGCCTAAATTGAGCAAAATACAAAATTACAAATCGAATGCAAGACAAATGCTACACAGAATTACATAAACTCACGTACACAACTAAAATTCTATTAATTAAATTAAACTAAGGTTTGTATATAGACAC
Source organism: Drosophila rhopaloa (assembly GCF_018152115.1). Taxonomy (NCBI): domain Eukaryota; kingdom Metazoa; phylum Arthropoda; class Insecta; order Diptera; family Drosophilidae; genus Drosophila; species Drosophila rhopaloa. The sequence continues at coordinate 13,346,051 of NW_025335043.1, forward strand.
TTTAAAATATCTTGTTGACGACTTAAAATCTAACCAGCGGGTAAAGTTGACTGACTACTTGCGAAATTCCGGACTGGAGCTGGGCGACGCCGTCGACACATTGTCGAGGTTGGTGTTCGTATTGTCGAAGCTCTCGTGCTGCGGCTCCGGCTCCGTGGGTGGCAACGGTTTGTCCAGCAACACGGTCATGTTCTTCACGTTGCTGGGCTTCTCCTCATCCTGGTTTATGTTAAGCATGGCGTCATTCATGCGGTGGTAGTGCGGCTTCTGCGAGGTGCTAGGACGCGAGTAGTCCAGGTGATCATATTCATCTAGGGTATAAAATAACCGAATTACATAATTGGTACTTTAGAGGAGCACTATAAACACTGGACATGAGTGAAAACTAACAGAGCACTACAAAGAATGGGTTTTTAACACTTGCTTACCCTCGGGAAATAAAATCTTGCTATAAATTTTCACTGATTTATGCCAAAATGTGTGCGCAAATGTGGAGTACATAGTTAGTTGCGAAATTACTAAGCATGATTATTATAAAGTCTAAGCACATACCCGGATCCTTGTAGCCCTCCTTGTGCTTAATCTCATCGTACACATGCTCTTCCTTGAGGGATTCATTATAAACAATCGGGTTGGTCAGGTCCGCATTCAAGTTCTTTGTTAGCAGGTCATGGTTGTAGTTGACTGAATAGCTGCCTACTGGAAATACAAAATCATTATTAAACACTGACCATTAAGGTCAAATTGTAAATGTCTTACCCCTTCCACTGGCATTGGAATCATCGCCGCCATATTCCGTGCTCATCGAGCTGCTCTGGTCAAAGTTGTTCATCTTGGGGCGCATATTGTTAGGCAAAAGGCGCGTATCCGCTTGCATGCCGTACACGGGATTGTCAAAGTTGTGGTTACTGGGCGGCCAGCCAGTGGTGTTCGTGTCATGTGTGTAGTGCACATGAGCAATTTCCGTTTTCAGGTTGGACACACGTCGGCGATAGTAGAAGAATACGGCAAAGATGATGAACGCGAACAGGGTCATCAGGACCAAAGTCAATGCAACACTCGCTCGGCTCGCTGCAGGTGAAAAGGTTTCCTTAATGAGTAATGTTATTGAGTCGAGCTATATTAACTTACAATCTTCATTCTGGTCTGCAACTCGTTGGGAGGCGATCAGCTCGTCGCAGTTAGTGCCCATGTAGCCACTCCTGCACACGCAACCATGAGCCGCATGGCACTGGAAGTTGGCCGAGGGACAGGCGCAAGCATTCATGCAGTGCTCGCCGTAAAATCCCTCCGGACAGATCTCGTCGCAACGTGGGCCCGTCCAGCCCGTCTCGCAGATGCACATGCCGTCGTTCTTGCGACACACCTTGTGGTGCAGACAGCGGCATCGTTGGGCGCATCCTTGGCCATAAGTGTCCGTGGGACAGGACTCGTGGCAGTTGGCGCCAGTCCATCCGGGAAGGCACTGGCACTGACCGCTCACGTGGTTGCACTCTCCGCCATGCTCGCAGTTGCATGTGAGCTTGCAGCCGGGTCCGTAAAGTCCTGCCGGGCACGGATGCTCGCAGGTTAGTCCAAGGTAACCAGTGCGGCAGAGGATCTCGCCCGTTATGTGGTCGCAGCTCTTATTTCCTGTAAAATGGGGAAATGTTAGAGATTACTTGGCTACACATTCTTTATTGAGCCCAATCCAAAATCCAAATGGAATCTTACCATGCAAGATCTCCGGGCAGCGCTCCTTGCATTCCATTCCATAGAAACCAGGTGGACAGGGCTCGGCGCAGTCGGCTCCCGTCCAGCCGGACGAGCAGATGCAGTTACCGGAATCGGGGTCGCAGGACGAGTTGTTCAGGCATCTGCAAACTTTATCACAATTTTCACCATAGTAACCGCTCCGACAGTTGGTCTCGCAATGAACGCCTTGGGTTGTTTGTTCGATGGGCATCAGACATGGACAACAAAAACCAGAAACACACAGGTGCAAAACCAGAAAAGCGAATTAAATTAAAGAAATGAAACGTAGGCATGCAAAATAGATGCAATTGAAATGAAAATAATGAGATGAGTGCGGAGCATTAATGGTTTGAGTTGGTATTGAAAATTGGTTAGAGGTAAAAATCCCGCAGGAGATATAACCTAATCAGAGAGCCCATCTCACACTATTCCTTAAAAGATTTTTTGTTTACAATTTAGGAAAATAGTTAAATTTAATTTTCAATAATCTATAAATCTGATTTCTACTCTCTTTTTTTTTGAGATCGTTTAAAGGATTCTTTTTTTGCTGGATTGTATTATATTATTGCTACAAATAAGATATTAAAAAGACTAGCAAATCATGCAGGCATACAAACTGAATAAAATGGTAACAAAAATCTTAAAAAATAAAAGATTCCTAAGATTTCCAAAACATACACATTTTAAATTTTAAGTGGAGCATGTTGATCTATTATCTTGCTTATAATCTCAATGACCTATCATCTTGCTAATTATCTGAATGATTTATGATCTGCGTGAGGCGAATTTAATGAGAGGTATATAGAAATCCCAGTAGTACCTCCCCAGTCCTGTTTGCATACGCAACGTCCGTTGGTCGAGTCGCAGGCCAGGCTGTTGTTGAAGTCGCATTGGCACTTTTGGGCGCACTCGTGTCCGAATTTTCCCGGTTCGCACTTCCGATCGCAGCGCTCGCCGGTCCAGCCAGCGGCACAGGTGCAGCTTCCGTTCTGCGGATTGCAGGCGGCATTATTCTGGCAATCGCACTGCTTGGCGCAGTCCAGGCCATAGTGTTTGAGGTCGCACGGACGGTCGCACTTTAAGTTCTTCCAGCCGGGCGTGCACACGCACTCACCCGACTCCGGCATGCACCTGGCTCCATTCTCGCAGTTGCAGCGCAGAGCGCAATCCTGGCCAAAGGTGCCCGGCGCACAGCCTTCCTCGCACGTGGCTCCCTTCCAGCCGGGCGCGCACAGACAGGTTCCATTGATCGGCGAGCACTTGGCTCCATTCTTGCAATTGCAGGTCTGCTCGCAGTTTACACCGTAGCGAAGGAAGGTACAGGGTCTGGTGCACTGGGCACTGCTCCATCCAATGCTGCACTGGCACTTGCCCGTCTCCGGGTGACACAGATCCGTGTGCTCCATGTCGCACTCGCAGGTGCGGTTGCAGTCCAGACCGTACTTGTCCGCCTCGCAAATCCTCTCCTCGCACTTGGCTCCTCTCCAGCCCGGGTTACAGGTGCAGGTTCCGTTGGCCCGATCGCAGGTGGCATCGTTCTCGCAGTCGCAGGTCATGCTGCAATTCAGTCCGTACGTGTTCAGCGGGCACTCGTCGAAGCAACGTTCTCCCAGATATCCGGGTGGACACTCGCACTTTCCGGTGATGTGGTGGCAGGGTGCTCCTTTGTAGCAGGCGCACGTCTCCAGGCATCCCGCTCCGTAGCTGCCCACCGGACACTTGTTGGCACACACGCTGCCCGTCCAGCCGGGATTGCACATGCAGGCCCCGCTCTCCGGCTGGCACTTTCCGTCGTTCTGGCACGGACAATCCTGCTGGCACTGGGCGCCATGTTTGCCATCCGGACAGCGCATGTCGCATCTAGTTGGAGCGGAGGATTAGTAGGGTTTTTGGGGTGACATATCGGAGAGCTCAAGGAAAGCAGCAAAATCAATCGTAGGATGCAGTAATTTAGTATAAAAAACCTTAATTAACTTGCTTGATTCAATGCAATCTGCGTTTAATTTTGCCGTGATCCTGTGCCATTCGATGATGTCACCGAAAGACACTCCTCTCATTCCGTCCACTTACAGAGGACCCGTGAAACCAGGTGCACACTGGCATTCGCCGGACACGTGGTGGCACTTGCCCCCATTCTCGCAGCGGCACTTCTCCGAACAATTGGCCCCGAAGAAGCCCTCCGGACAGATTTCAGCGCAACGAGCTCCGGCAAAGCCCTTGGCGCACTCACAGTCGCCGGAGAAAGGCTCGCAGACCGCGTTGTTCAGGCAGTCGCACTGCATCGAGCAGTTCCGGCCGTACCAGCCCGGCGGGCAATCTACCGAAGAGTGACACAAACTTGGTTAGCAGCGGTTACGGTTCACGGTTACGGGTTTGACAATTAGTTGCTGCTTTCTTGCTGTTTTGCCGAGCTGCTTATAAGCCACGGCAATCCCAGGAGTCGGACGTAGTTCCGCTCCCGGATCTTGCCGCTTTGGTGAGGGGAATTAGTGGCCGTAAGCCTGCTTGCACCTGAATAATTGAGCTGGAGTGGACTGCGTGGTTGTGTGAGAGAGTGGGGTGTAGTGTAGTGAGTGGGAGGGCGGGTTAGATTTCGGGTCAATATGGCAACTTAAAAGGGTAAACCAACTCAAGCTACAAAGCAACATTAAGGAAGAAGACAAAGTACAACTACGGAAAAACTACGTGCAGATCTTCGGTAGTCCGAAGTAACAATGCCCTTGCATTGGCAATTTTTAGGCTCTTTCTTAAAATACTAACAAAAAAAAAAACTACCTTATTGTATTAACTAGAATCAAAGATTTTTCATTTCTAGCTTATTTTCATTTTATCTACAGTTTTTACATGATTTCAAGACATAGTTTTCTGACAGCAGTTGTATTAGTTAGATATAGTTATAGTAACTTAAGATTTTGATAAACTAATAATGTCCACGTGTGGGTTATATAAGCGAGTTCCTTTGTTTTACGAGGTAGGAGTGCCTGTTTGCCGGTCCCGGCTGATACACGTGCTCCCGGAACTCTTCCAGGTCGAAGTTGTTGGGTTCGTATCTAAATGGCTCCTTGTTTGGTACCGACGCTGAACTCGATTTATGATCAAGCTCTCCGAGTGAAGCTGTGTCCCTAGTCACCCTTTTAGTGGTGGTTCCGAACACATGCCACATGTCGTAGTCAGATTCCTCCGCCACCACCGACTGATGCATCATGCTATGGACACTCGGCGTCGGGGGTGGATAGTGCTGGAAGCATTCATCCCTTTTCGCCATGTCCTCCTCGATCTTCTGCACCATCGGATGCTTCAGCGTCTTGGCAAACTCCACCACATCTGCTGTAGTAGGAAAGCGATCCGTATCCGAGATATAGCTGTTTTCGTTCATGAAAATGTTCCGCCTGACTACCAGGTCTGCATCCAACTCCTCGTCCTCGTCCAAGTCACAGTCGCGGCAGTCAAAGTGGGTGATCTTCATGTTACCGCTTAGCGCGCATATCAGATTAATGCCCATCTTGGAGCCCACTGGAATGGTCGCCATTTTCAGACGGCGCAGCGGATCGTGGTGGCGCAGCAGATCGCCAATCTCGTCCACAACTATCCTAGGATTTGCCTCGATCCCGGAGACATTCAGCTCCTCAACGTGCTCGGTGCCCTTGATGCGGTTGCACAGTATGGTCAGCGCATTGCCGCTCATCTTGTTGTGGGCCAATCCCAGATACTCCAGCCTCTTAAGGCTCGGTCGCTGCAGTGCCTCCCCAATGGCCGCCATGGCCCGCACGTCCAGACGATTGTACTCGAGCTCGAGGGTCTTGAGCATGGACGGCCGATCCAGTAGCATTCCCAACTCAGGGCCACAGTCGCCGGTGATCTGGTCGTAGCCAAAGTCCACCACCTCCAGCAAGGGCAGTACATGCAACGCCCGGCACAACGGATACAGCTTGAAGCTATTCAGCCGGCTATTGCGCAGCCGGAAAATCTGCAGCTGCTGCAGGGCCACCAAGCCCCGGGAAAGGCGAACCATGTCCTTGACCGAGAAGAGCACGTGCCGCTTGTGGTACTCACGGCCCAACGCCGGACCCAGGAATTCCAGGTTCAGCGAGACTAGGTTGACAAAGTGGCGCACAAAAGATAGATCAATGTGCCAACAATCATCCTCCGGATATTTCTGTTGCTGCAACTGCTTCAGATACTTCAGCTTGTTGCGCTTGTCCATCACCTTGTCCTCGTGATCATCCGGTTCCGGCTCAACTCGGATGTCGAACGCGCCTTCGATGCGCTGCTTCCGCTTTCTTTTCCGACGCGGCTCTGGATCTTTGGGCCTCTGCTTCTCGAACCGACGAAGCTTGCGCTGCTCGTGCTCCGCTTGCTTGGTGGCCTTCAGATCCCGCAGCCGCTGGCGGGCGGCGTTTCGATCCTGCCGTCGTTTTCGCCGCTCGTTGCCGGAGGAGTCTTCGTCGTCAGAGATCTCGACATTCCATTTTGTGGAAAATCCAATTACTCTTTTCTTTGAAGAGTGAGATGTCTCGGTTCCGCCCTCGTCCTCCTCCTCCTCCCCCTCCTCCTCACCATCGTCCGGGGTCATGGGCTCATCGCTGGAGATTTCCATGCCTCCAGACTCTTCAGAGGAGATATCCGGCTCCGTGTCGTCGTCGTCGTCGTTTCCCTTTCGCCGGAAGGCAAACTCTGTCAACGACTGCAGGTGCCGAATGTCCATTGAGCGCACTTGATCTTGAATCAACTCGGCCAGCTCGGTCATCTCCTGCTCTGGCCAGAGGGCGGCCGGACAGGCTTCCACCAGCTCCACGTATTTGAGGCTCAGTCCCTTCCTGCGCCATTCATATTCGTGCAATTTCTTCAGCGAGAGGCAAGTGTCCGAACTCTTCGCCAAAACTACGCGCTTCCAGTAGCTCTCATCCTCCACGTAGTAGCACTCGCGCAGAGGCAGATTCACGTCGAGCGAGTCGTAGTGGATGCGCATCTTGAGCGGATCCTCGCGCACGGCAGCAACGGCCATGTGGGTGCCCCCACTCCTAGCCAACTCCCGGACGCACAGTTCCGCCAAAGTGGGCAGGTGAGAGGGGTTATTTAACACCTCTGCGAAGGTATCCCGATTATGCTCGGAAAGTATTGTCCGATTAACGTGTAGAGGAGGATTGTAAAGTTCGTACACGGCCAGCATTGCAGGGTCATTCGGAACGCTCAAGCTGTTGGTGTTTGGCCGGGGCAGGTAATCAATGTCCTCCTCGTCCATATTGTGTTCCCAGCTGTATCTTGTAGTGTAATGCCCTTTTTCTTTATTTTTCTTTTTTTTTTTTTGGTTTTTGTTTGAAGAGTTTTTGTTTCACTTTTAATGTGTTGTCATATTGTATTAATTATATGTAAATATTTGACATCTGATTATTTTGTACCTTGTTTGCATTTATAAATTCCTCATTGTATTTTAAACTCTTGCTGGAAAAATACTCTAATACTAAAAACATTTAAGGAATTTTAAATAATGTCGGATAAGCTTGTCCTTTGTATTATTATTACTAATTATTGATAAGCTAAATGAGTCAGCTTTCTTTCAAATTGTACTACTTTTTATATTTATGTACATTTAGAATAATTTGTAGTAAATAATTGTATTTGCATTGCAAGGGCATTTAGATTGACATTTATAAGCTTTATTGGTGATTGACCAAACACTTATCAACGGTTCGCGGCTCATCACAGGCAGTTCGAGCACAGGCAGTACTTTTTTCAGTACTTTTAGAAACTTAAATTTTAAAAATCCCGAACTGGAGGACGAGCCGCACCCCTGAAACACCCAAGGCGGTTCATTGTAAAGATATCGACACAAACAAACAGCATTTAGGCACAAAGAAAGAATAGATTAAGGGCTCAACGAACTTATATCACAGGCGGGTCCTCCGTAACCATGGTCGCACTTGCACTTCTCCGGGGAGATGCATCTTCCATGCTGGCAGGGTTCTGAGCAATGTGGCACACACTCTCCGGCGCTGGCTATATAGCCATCTGAAAGGTGTAAAAACGGATTAGATACCTGAAGACGGTTTTAAATACTGATCAGCCCAGCTTACCACAACAATCCCTTACAATCCGATTCTTCATAATAATCTGGGTCTTGTTAACCACTTTGTGTTTAATACGATAGGTGGAGCACCGGGGCGGGATGCTCATGCACCAGGTGGAACCGCGGTCCTGGAAAGATGCCAATTCTGTGTAGACAACTTCCACGGGATATCTAAAAGTAAGGGGTTACTCATTTAACTTGATACCTTTACAGGAAGTTCAAAGATATGCCTACGTTTCTCTTTTTTTACAGATATTGGGTCCATCCAGATCTTTAAGATCCGCCTGAGAATAAGCCAGCTGGGCCAGGCAGGCGATAAGGATCAGCCTCAACATGATGGCAGTGTTTTCCAGGTCCTGGAGTGGTTTTCTCTTATCTGATGTAGCTGCACTGGGGCATCACATTGAACTGACAATCACTGGTAGTTTTCAGTAAGGGATGACTCAAGCTGCGATTAATCCAGAGCTGTAGGAACAAAGGGAGAATGAACTACATTAGTCAGGCTTGCTCATGGTATCAGTTTTTTTAAATAAACAACTTATTACTAGTTGCAGAAAAGTACTTAATATAAAATAGAATACACCATAGTTGGGATTTATAAACCAAATCCAAGTAAGGTCTGAGTCCATGACTTTAAAGTCGTCAGATCCTGAACAAGTTAGCCCAGTCTGATCGTAGATAATTTCCAACACAGCCAGAAATTGAAGGCTGCTCAATAAGCAACTGGGAAAAGATCTCAGAAAACTAAATCATTCCAATCCCCCAGAGCGAAGCAGGAGAAGATGCACAAGCAACGTTTGCCCTTCAACGCCGGCCCGGGAGGATTTGGAGCCAGTGCCTTCAACTTCAATGCTCCGCAGTTCGGCGATGGCGGTGGATTTGGACCCGGCCCCGTTCCCGAGGGCCTCAACGGGATGCCATTCCTGGGTAAGGTGCCCACCAAGCCGCTGATGCGCTCTGTCAGCCGGCAGCGTTCGCTGGTCGAAGGAGCTGGTCTGGATTCCCTGCCGCCACCATCGCCGCTTCCCTCAATGGCCGAGCGCATCCTGAGCGGCGGTTTGGGTCGTGGCCAGCGTTTGGGCGTACCGCCCATCTCCAACTTCTATGCACCCTTCGAGGGCGACCATTCGATGTCCATGCTGGAGGACACCACTATGCCGGACTTCCTGAATCAGACTCCAGGTCAGGAGGAGTTGCCTCCACGTCCAGCCGGAGTTTCGGCCATTAAAGACACCGACTCGGAGAGTGACCTTTGCAGTCAGTTGAAGGGCGCGGTCTTGGCGGAATCCCGCTTTCGACGTGCCTACGGCTGCCTGATGGACACTCTGCCGGAGCAGCGGCGACGACGGTTGGAGGAAACGCTCCAGCGCTGCGGACAGACCGCTATTGCCAAGCACTTGCTGGTGCTGCTCCAGCTGCTGACCCTGGTAGTGGGTGTAGGTTTCCGCCAGGTCAAGCGTGTCGGCTGGTTCTGCGGCGGCGTTCGCTTCCGGGTGAGCCGGGCCCAATTCCAACTGCGCATCGCTCTGCGCCAGATGCTGTGGCGCCTGGCCAATGCCAAGGCCAATGACACCTTGCTATTCCTCATCGTGGTGCTGGTAACACCCTGGCTATTCCTTTTCAGCCTGGTGGGCTTTGCCCTATCATTCGTCTTCTCCATGAGAACGGGCATGGCGGAGGGCGTACGTCAGCTGCGCCGACGTCTATTTTAGGACAGCAGTCAGTGGAACAATCAAGGAGGTGGCCTAGCAGCAACACCCCAAGGAGCCACCTTCTCCATCTGACACAAACTTTACATAAGGACACTAGAGCAGCGCATTCCACAAAAATATACAAAACAAACTGCAAGAAACCACCTGAACATCAACTATATTTTGTGTTGCAGCAACAAAATAGAGCACAAAAAATGTACAAGTGTTTTTTTTAACTCTTACAAAAGCGAAATGGGATATCAGAACACAAAACTTTTTTTAAAAACTTAGTAAACCTAAATGTAAAGTACTTGAATTGAAATGCAATCAAATAGATTTTTCGTTTATATTGTAAAACCGCAGATGAATAAAATTTTCTGTATAATATTATTGCATACTTCGATTTCGTTAAATTCTTTAATTTGTTTTCAATAACAAAGGGGTGCTAAAAATCATTTATGTGTGAACTGATCAATAATCCGCCAATATATTTATTTGTTTACGATTTATTTCGCTTGCTGACCACTTGCTCGTTTCTCATCAATCCCATTTTTTATGTGTATTATTTTTGCAATTTATTTTGAATGATAAATATGGATACAAAACCAACAAAACAAAACGAATACATTTCCGCTGCTCATGGGGCAGCACAGCAGATTGTGGGCCTTTGTTGGTCATGCTCGTTGTAATTTCACTTTCAATTGCATCCCGCCAGCGAAGAGCCCATTTTCACAGCACCATGGTACTTCATGATTCACTGACTACTGATTGCCACATCTAATTCCCACAACATATTAAAAAAGCGTTCAGTGACTTTTTAGAGTTCTCTCAAGGGAACATCATCCTCCTGTTTCGATTCAGTGTCCCAGAGGAGCTGCATGGGTGTTTTCTCAGATTTCATTTCAATAGATATTGAGAACTTGAAATTAATTATGTCAAGTCTACGTGTGAACTGGGCCAAGTATTGTCCGATCATGGTTTACAATTACGAATGACCCATCAAAAATGGATTGCATAAATGTGTATCGGTATCAGTAAAATTACCCAGCCCAAACCATTTACAATTGATACCATAACCGTTTTTCAGGAAATTAAGATACTCTTCCAATACCAAACATTAGGTGCACAAAAGAGAGATGTTTCTTTCAACAGTCAGTCATTACGAACTGACATGATGCATGGCCCAGCAATGTTTGTTCAGTTGGAAAATACCTACAATTAGAGCAGGGATTGTCGTGATCCACAACCTCTATTTGTGCGGGAAATATAATTGCTGGTTACTTTTTTATCCAGCGTGAAATCTAATTCACTTAATAGCATGGCGACATGTGCTCCTAACTCTTCATTTCTCCAATTTGAATTCAGAACAGAAATGGTCATTGTCAAGGTTGCTATTAGCCAGAAATAGCGTGATGAGCTATAGAAAAGTAATAAAATGGCGCCACAAGAGAAAAGACTTGGGGAAAACGTAGAATTTTTAATCCACTCGGTAAAGTAGAAGTAGCTTGTCTAGCTTTTTTAAATCGTAAATAATTTACCCATTGAGAAAAACAAATTTGTTTTAATACTTCTCCGAAAATATTTTTATATTCAAAAATGACAGATAATACACAGATAGATTTATGTATTATTTAACTGATAATAGCTAGGGTTTTCATATCTCTTAAAAAAAATACACTGAGAGAATATAAACAAGGCAGTGATAACAACCGGCGGCCCCTCGACTCTGCTCAAAAGATTACAAAAGATAACGCTGGGCGATAAGAATAACCGAGACCATTCCGCACCTCTAACCCATCAGGGAATCGGTTTACTGATACTACGTACGTTTGTAGGTGACTAATTCGGTCTCCCTTTATATAAACAAATCTACGGAACGGAAGATGCGTAATCCGGTCACGGACATAAACTAATAGAATTATACCAATTCATCCTGTAAATAAATGAAATCTACAATGGGTGGCAAAAATGTGCGAACTAAACTAACAAATTTCAATTGCAACGTTTGTTTAAATTCTCTATTCTCAACAAAAAAATGGAATTAGTTCAGTAATCACAATCTGTTTAGATATTATCTTGTCTTTATGATTCCTGGTGATCAAAACAGATTGTGTTATCTGACAAAATTATCTTTTTTGAATATATATATATATATATCCTCAAAAGAAAAACTCTGCTTACTTAAAATTGAAAATTTGAACTTTTGACCCAAAAAAAGTAGTTGGATAATATATAATACAACCCATCAGCATTAATTTTAATTTGGCCACTTAAGGAGCAAATAAACTTTTATTTTGCTTCCGCATAAATCATATTAAAATGCGAAAAGCACTCTTATTATGTGAATTTCTACGAGAAAACGAGTTTACATTTGCAATTTACTTATTTGTTTACATTGCTGATTGCTGTTTTAATGAGCTAAATGAAAATGTCGTGGATGAGTCACTTTAAGTAAAACATTGCTAGACTATAGTCTATAAACTATGTGAATCGGTTAATTGTATAATAAACGAGTGTGTGAGATTTTTTCAATGGAAAACGTGTCCGGCACAGTCTATTTTATCGAGTATCGAACCCATTCACCATTCATAGATTCCGCATGAACAGCATCTGGTTTGGCTGAGTCACTTTGATTTCATTCACAAAATGTTTGTATAAACTTTTCTTTCGGGTCAGAACGGTGGGTCAATCTACCTCTGAAACCGAGGAGTTGTAGTTCCACCCTTTCCCAACAGATTGGTAATTGTGGCACTCCTTATGTTTGCTTGCACTTCTCTTATCTCTTAACAACGTTACACAAACATAAAAACCCCAAATGAGAGAAACCAATTGCAATTCTTAATCAGACATTAAGAGCCATACAAATATAGTTGGAAGCATAAATTGTTAGCACCTGTATTAGAAACTTGGCAAATAAGTTGAAATCCATTTCCGCTGCCCGTCTGTCTACGTGTCTTGTGCCTTTTAAGTGTTCGAAATGTATAGGTACTTATATATGACTAATCCCATGAAGACCAAGCAAGAAAATTACTTGAGTTTTGATGAAGGAAAATTAAGAAAATTACATTCAAGTGGATCGTGCAAACGTAGAGCTGTGGAATACATTTTTAGATTGAAGAAAAAGCTTTGTTGGACAGAATTCAAAGAGAATCATCTTTTTTTTAAAGATATTTTTGAAGATGAGAAGATAACAATTTGATTTCTATTTTAATAATGGGATGAACAGCTAGTAATTTAAAAAACAGAAGCAAAGTCTATTTTTATTGCAAATCAGGATTAATACAATTTTTTTTATATATTTAAAGTACATTATAAAAACGTCTGGATCTGGCGTATACGAGATATGCGAGATATATCCACTTCCCTCAATGGGATCTCTATACTGCGCACTTGATTAATACTAAACAAACAAAGATTGTTGGCTCCCGCTCTATATAATCAGAATTATTATATATGAGAGAGGCCTTCATTTGAGCTTTACTTTGGATAGTGGAATCAAAGTCGAATAAACCAAAACATCTCCAATAACCGCAACGCAAATTGTTCACATCCATTTGGGAATTTAACGCCTTGCAGGGCTGATAAAACACATTTGAAATAAACAATTGAAAAAACAATAAACATTTTGAATGGCAAGAAATTCAATAAATATGAAAACCAAATGTTCTGACTCTATAATTGATGACTAATCATAATTGATGAAATATGGTTCCGTTGCTTAGAGTCCCAAAATTCTCAAAGAGGTATTTTGACATAGACTTTAACTTAGGTTCAATGTGATGTTCAGTGATCAGGTTAATGGAAACTTTAAGCGTACCCAAATTTAAGAATTATTAAAAGTTATTATACTAGGGTGACAGTATAACTTCCACTTTAAAAAAAAAATAAGTGGACAAACGTGAACATATGACAAATTTGTAAGTATGTATAAGTAAAAATATTCGTAGCCACGTCAGCCACAGTGACAGTAATTTTAGCTGCTTAGACGTTTTCGTATTCATTTCACAGGTGAGTCCACATTTATCACCTTTATTTTACTTGCCCAATTAGCAGGAGAAGCTCCGATTTCTAACCCGAATTCGGAAAATGCTAGAAGCTACTAATAGAAATTCAGAGAACCCAGTTGTATTTCAACTGGAAATAAAGAGAACATTTGTTTATTTTTATAGAGGAATCGCACCCACACCTTGCAATGCAGACATACAACCAAGAATTTTGCATAATCATCGCAACTGAAACTACAATTGCAACAATACGGAGAAAGCAAAACAATGTTGGATAATGCAACGCCAAAGAAAATTAAAAAAAAAGTAGAGGGGCAGCAGAACACTGTTGTAATCATGATAGCACTGACGACAGACAACGAAAAAACTGTCTGTTGGGTTTTTAGGACCAGAAATCACACAAAGGCTTTATCCTATGTTTTCCGCCAGCCACTCCCTCGCACTCCACTATCAATAAAGCTGAGTAATTATGGCGACAACAAAGTCAGGCTCTATCAAGGAATCTGAACAGACTTTTACACATGTAGATACATATGTATATCCAAAACAGGGTGAGGAGCGCACCTCTTAGTGCTGTTTTAGCATTTCATTTTGCAATAGCTCGTGGAGAAATTGTTTGCGGTGCATTGCACTTTCAAGCTCAAGTCCTAAACAGGCGTCATCGTTCATCAAATCACGTATGATAATAATGATCAAGTTCCATTGCCAATGTCGGAATAATAAAGCTGGAAATCGCTTGGGTAAGTAAGATATGTGGACAATAAAAACATTTTATAGGGATTACATTTTTCAATGATTTGGTTCATTAATTAGAATACTTAATATTGTATGTGTAGGTAATACAAATATTACAAAATCTTAAGATTTCTAAAGTTATTAAACAAAAAAAACATGTATAGGGCTAATACAATTGAAGACCTTTAAATATGAGGATGTTGAAGGGGATTAGGAGCATATGTTGCAAACTAGCAACCAGGTAGTTTTAATGGGAATCCCCAGTTTTTATTATGAAAGAAATTGGACAAAAGGCAAGGACTGATACGACAATCGCGCGTCGTAAACAAATTTCCAAACGACATACGCCTATGCTTAAGCATTATATTGTACACAGTACAGAAAAATAATGACGCTTTAAGGATTCCGTCATATATTACACATACATTTGTTGGAATGTTGTGATATTTGGGTAAATCATGATAAAAATCTCAGCATGTTCCCCAGGGTCTTCAAGATTGGCAAAGCGGCACAGATAATTAAAATAATAATAATTGATTAATATAGGGGAACCTCCGTAAATCGAAAAACTTATAGATTTGAAAGAGTATCGTACAACTTTTTATTTAGATACAGTCGATATTTAAAGCATATTTAGGATTGGGAAGTTCTTTTTGTAGGTGTAGTACTGTATCTCGTTCTGGATATCATCAGCGAACAGCTGCAGCAGTGTGCGTTAGTTAGTTTATTTCGGTGTGTGTGTGTATGCTGGCTTTGTTTTCATTTGATCTGCCTACGTTGTTGTTGCTACCCTGACAGCTGGAGCTTCCGCAGCATTCTGGAAATTGGAAGACCGATGATGCGGGTTGGAGGGGGGTGGAGGATTGCGATGAAAGAGAATTTCGTCAATTTACTGCGATTGCTCTTCATGACAGATATAAAGATACGAGGAAGACGACTGCGCGAAATCAAAAGCCAAAGAAAGGCCATAAAATTGTGCGAAAGAGAAACCAGAACAGGTTTAACTGTTCTTGGTGTGCGCGGAATAAAAGCGCTAATTGACACGCACACAAATGCAAGAGAGCCATAAACAAACAGTGGGAGAGGGAGAAAGAGGCCGAATGAAAAAAGAGGAGACTAAGCGAACTGGAACTTTCGTAATTCCAGGGCAAATGACACTTTTAACACAATACTTATTTTTAACCAAAATCGAAGACAAAAGTATCTTAAAATCGCCACGATTTGTGTTAAAACTCACCTTTATAAACCTTGAAAAACAGGTTGTGTTTCCACTCAAAACAAACGTCGAAGAATGCACTCAAAAATCACACCGCATTCCACTCGCTTTCCACGTTTACGAAATCGGAAAATTCGTGCCCATATATTTTGGACCTCTAAGACTTTATGAGGCGATTTGTATTTTTAAATGTTTACAACATCGTGCATATACACCTATAGATAAATCAGCGCATTGTTTGGCTTTCTCAACATTCACAGAAACTCGTTTTCGTTTCGCGACTCTCTTTATTTTGGCACACTATTCACAGTGAAGCTTATTAAGCAATTTATGTGTAACCCCATGAAATAAAAACAATTATTTTTCATGCGACCAACCCGACAGCAATGAAAACAACAAAGACGACGCAACAACGCAATTCTTTAACCCGCAATGAAATGCACTCCAATTATTTTTAAAGCTTGTTTCGTTTTTGCAAGCACCGCCAATTCTTTTTACTTTATTTTCGAACGCACACAACCGAACGCCTCGCAGGGAGTTAATTTAATTTATTTAAAGTTGAGCGAAACGAAGGCGCTCCAACCGTTTCTCGTTCGATAGTGCTGGATTATTATTTTGTTATTGCTTCAGGTTGAGATACATCGATGCCAACATCAATCTAATCGATGTCTTCAAAATATCGATGATATCGATGTTTAGCGGGAACAATCGATAATTTTTTATACAATTTTTTTATATTTTACGTATAAGTTATGTTAGTTTTTAATATAATTATAAATAAATAAGAATAGTGGAAGAAATGAATATACAATTATTATTATACACAACAAAATATAAAAATAGTCAATATATCATATGGATCGTTTTAATTTTTTTCATTAAATCTAGGGCCTATTTTTAAATAACTAAATGTATATGTTTATATTTTTTAATTATATTACTGATAGCTAACTTAATTTTTATTACTTAAATGTATTCGTTAAAATTGTATACAAATATGTTTTGACCCCAAAATATTTTAACATGGCCTATAATTGATCCTTAGAGAAAATACAATTATTCTCCCATGTGGAATTTAGTTCCGTCCCATGAGGAGATTAATTGAGATCCATCTGAAATGCGGCTTTGATTATAGCACAGTAAAATTGATTGGTGATCTTCCGAAATATAAAAAGTATAAAAAAATGTATTAAGTATTAAGGAAATTTTAAAAAATTCAAATATTGTTTATTGTATACTTATACTTACATCTTACTTAAACAGTGTTGCCGTTTAGTCTTTTTCAGGCTAAACCTAGCATTGAACATGGAAAAACTTATTAAAATTCTAAATAGTCTAAAGATATAAATGCCAAAAAAATATGTATGTCCTTTAGTTTAGTTCTCAGATCGAACAATAAGTTCGCCAGCTGAGAAATCAGTTAAAAATAAAAAAACCGTTACTTCTCAAGTACCTGCCGGTGTGCAAAGAAATACAATTTATATTTAAAAGTTGTTAATTTTAAGCAGTAATGCCATGCAATTTTACGTTTATTTTCGTCGATCTGATACGCCAGTTGTTTAACTCTTATTTTACGTTACATTTTTCGTCGATCTGATATGTTTTTTTATAGCTGACGAATGGATGTTGTTGATCTGAGTGCTGGGCTTTTACAGAGAAACGAAAAAGTTCAAGAAATGAATTAGGTCGTAACATACATAAAATAAGTTGTAGTGGCTTATTTAATTTGTTTTTGATTAAAGTGTTCATCATTTTGTAATTATGACATATAAAAACATATTGTTTTTGTATGTCTTATTTATTTAATATTTTTAGCTTTTTTATCCAGAATCTAGCTTATGCGGCATCACTGCTCTGTAAGAACAGAGGTGGAACAAAAATGAGTGATGTAATAAATTCGATGACGCCGTATTCTATAGAGCTGCAAAAATATCGATTTACATCAATAAAATCAAAAATCTATTCTTTTTTAAGTGTGCCAACAAAAATCAAACTAAAAACGCGATGTATGCGTCGCCGCTTGGTTTTAAAATCAATCAACAAAATTAAGCTATAAATAAATATTTAATGAGCTATTGAGTGTACCATTTCAAAATATTAATAATCATAAACCATTATAGTAAAAACAAAATAATTTACTTTCTATTATTAAAATTCAACCGAATTTACAAAGTAACGGTCTTTTTTAAATCTGAGCCATTGCCTAATGTTTATGTGGTTGCCTTTATTCATATGCTTCAATAAATTCAAATAATCTAACTGGCCATACATTCTTAAAATAGTTGATATTTTTATTTCCGAAAATCATTAACTGCATATCACTAGAGATCGGTTATTTTACAAAAACTTATTTTAAATGGGATTGTAGTACTCCCACTCTAGCTTTCTTCTGTGTGAGATGATCCTCGGTTTTTTCAGATCTCCACTGTCATGGACACAATCAAACTGTGGCACAGGGGGCAGGTGCGATGCCTTGAGATCTCCGTGGGGGCAGCACAGTGGTGGCAGGTGGTGCATATCCATATGTTGTTGGTGGGCTGGGTGATGGGTTTCCCGGATGAAATGCAGGCCGGGAAACGGGCATTGCACTCTGGGCAAGAGGGTGAGCTAAAACAAATAGGTACTAAATTAGTAAAAAGGGGCTTAGCAGATCCAGATGCCCAACGCACCTGTCTGGGACTGGTACTCCGCAGGAATAGCAATCCACCCTCTCGCCAGCGGCATCCTCCGGATCGTACTTGGCGAAGATCCCTGCGGCCAGTTCCTCATACTTCTGCAGAGTAACCTCCGGCAGGTGACCCAGTTGCTCAAGCTTCATAAAGGCCTTGGAGCAGGTGCCGAAAGCCCGATCCGCACAGCTGGCCAGGGCCAACAAGGAGTAGATGTGCTCCGGAGGCAGTACATCCTCGTAGTCCCGCAGCCTAGTCGCTGTGATCACTGCACTGTGGATGATCCCGAAGCGCAGTTGCCTTTGAGCGAGGAGCATAAAGTGGTAGGCCTCGGAGCAGTGCCATAGTCTTTCAATGGCCGCCGCATCCTCCAGGGCAATGGAATCCAGCAGCGTGTTCCTACCGCTGGCGTAGTCGATCTCTGGAGTGGCCACCGCCTTGAGGTGCTCCTCTGCCAGCAGAGCAGCCAGAACATATAGTTTCTTGATCCTCAGCAGGGGAGCCCGCTTCTCCTGCTCCCGTTCCGCCATTTGGGAGAGCAGACGAGCTGCATCCAGGTGGCGCCCGGCATTGCGCTGCATCTCGATGGCCTCCTTGAGGCGTCCCTCTTGGAGCAACTGGGCCGCATGCTTGGCAATCAGGGCTTGCACCTGGGGCAGCTGGAACCGCTGGGCCAGTTCCACGGCCTCGCCCCACTGCCGGAGATTCACGCACGTGGCGACGGCGGCCTTCTGGTCACCGAAACGGAGGTGAGCCTGCACCGCCTCGGAACACATGCCCACGGAGGCCAGCATCTCGGCCAGCTTCGGCAGCAGGGGACTCTTCTCCGGCAGCCGGTCCACGCACTTCTCCAAGTCGTCAAACTGCTCCAGGTGGTAGAGTGCCTCCATGTAGCCCTCCAGGAAGTGGGACTTCTCGTAATACTCCCTGGCACTCTCCCACGAGCGGAGATTGGCGAAGTGGTGGCCAATCTCACGCCAGGCAATCTCCATCTGCTGGTCGGACACCCCGGATCCACCCATCCTGTACAGCTGCACCACGCGGAACCAGTCGCAGAGGGTCATTCGCAGCTCTATGGCCAGATCCCGACGATCTGCGTCCAGGTAGAGCTTCTCCGCCTCCTCGAACTCCCCGTAGAAGGCCGAGATCTCCGCCCGTTGCAGCTCGTTGGAGTGGATGGTGCGCAGTCTCTTGACCAGTTTAATGCCCGGATAATGGGCACACCGCACAAAGGCGTTCTCCGCCGTCTCCAGTTCCAGTTTCTTCAGGGCAGACTCGGCCAACAATCGCCAGAGCCTCGGATGCGGATTGTCCTCGATGAACTGCTTGGCATCCTCCAAACCCACATGCTCCAGGAGGTCGTCGGTGTCGCGGAGAGACTTCACTCGCAACTGAATAAGATGCGACGAGTTCTGCAGCTCACCCACGCTGATGATGTCGTCCAGCAGGACACTGGTGATCTCCAGGTCCTCGAAGGTGCAGATGTAGCCGGAGCAGGAGACGGGCTCCTCGGGATCGTTGCCTCGGAAGATGTACATGCGCGTCTTCTCCATCAGGGCCAGGAGCAGCGGGTTGTCCTTGGCCCAACTCACCGCCCACACGTCCTTGCGCTCCACCCGACTGAAGTTCAGTTGGGTCTCCCGGTTGTCGTCCAGATCGAGCAGGGTCATCACGCCCATGTGGTCGATGATGGCGGCACGACTATATAAATTATATGGATTAACAGGTTTATATAGAAATACATTATCAACTCACGTGGAATTGCAATTGATGGCCATCTTGTAGACCTTGGAGTTCATCAGGTGGCGGTTCCTCAGCGCCACATTGGCTATGCTGTACTCGTTGATGGCTCCCGATTCCCTGGCCACCAGGAGCAACTTCTCGGAGAGCGCCAGCGCAGAGATGGGATCACTGATTCCCCGCTGCGTGGAGTGACCATCGCTACTGCTCAACATCAGATCCTTGGCCATTTCCACTCCAGTGGGAGTGTCGTCTATGTGGAATCGCTTCTCTTTGCGCGCCTTCACATTGTGCAACGTGGAGGCACTCTGGAAAGGAAAGAAAGTTCATTGAACTGGGAGTGGGTTATGAACTCAAGGAACCCACCTTGGGTGTGTGGTAGTGCCAAATGAGGATCTCCTCCTGGGAAGCTATGGCCACATAGCTCGAGTTGATGCCCACAAAACAGGGTCTGATATCAGTGTACTTGGCTAAAACGGAAGATTAAGGATGGATTAATTTTATTATATATACGATACCTAGTAGTACTCACAATCCACAGTAGTTCCAATGGAGTTGCACAGCAGTAACTGATAAACTCTATCATCCGCCGGATTGCTTCGATTCTCCAAAGTGCTCAGGGCAATCTCCTTGATGTTGCTACTAACACACTCCACTCCCAGGACGCAGTGTTCGCTACTGGAGGCCAGGCACAGAGTGGGCTCCACCTCCTTGAGGAAACTCTGATTCGACACGGTGTTCCAGAAGGTAATCACATTCATGGGCGAGTCCCTGGAGGCACTGCCTCCACTATTTAGGAAGACCACGGTCTTCTCGAAATAACACCAAATGTAATCAGGTCGGATGTTGGCGAAGTAGATGAACGAGTCCACGGCCATGGCTATGCGCAGTGACTTTCCCTCCCAACTGAGTGAGGTTATGTCGGTTCCGGGGACCTTCAAAGTGCGGAAGATCCTGCCCAGCGGTGAGTAGAAGCACACCTGGTTGGAGTCCCTTTGCGAGGGAGGTGTCACCGTGTCCAGGGCGGTTCCGCAGATGGCCAGCACTGTGCCATCGTGGTTCCACTTGGCGTCCACATTGCGCATCCCAGTGTCGAAGATTGTGGGGGCTGCAAAAGCAATAGGTCACATCAAAGTACATGGCATCTAAGAATATCCCACCATCATCATTTTCATTCCTCATAATCTGCACCCGTCCAATCTCATAACAAATGGCCAAAACGGGTCGCTTGCGACTCTGGGGAACTCTTCCACTGAACCAGCAGATGCTGGCTATGCGATGACCCCTGGAGGAGGATCCACCACTTATGCTCACACACTGGATGTGCAGCTTCATCTGGATTATAAAAACCAATATAGGTATGTGGAACAAGAAAGGATCAACACCTCTTCACTCACAGCAAAGTTGCCTTGGTTATCGTACAGATGGCATTCCCCATTGGCCAGAGCAAACAGGATGAGCCTGTTGTCCGGACTCCACTGCACCCCGGTGAGATGGGTTCCCTTGAGCTCCTTGCCAAATATGCGATTGCCATCCACAGAACCCACTATAATCGCTCCGTCCTCGTAAACAATACAGATCCGTGAGCCATCCGAGGTCCAACTCATGCTGGCCACCGTGGACTTCTTCCTGTCGTTGGTCATCTCCTCATACCAGGATCCCTTGTACAGCATCCACACCATGATCACCCCGTCCGTGTCCGAGGAGGTCAGCTTCTGCTGGGCATCGTTCCAGGTCACCACCCTCACCGACTCCTTGTGGCCATCGAGGGTCTGGTTCATGGACAGATTGGAGACGGCGGCCAGGCCACCTTTACTCTGGCCATTGCCTGCAGCTGGAAATATTGTTTAAATCAAGAATTAGTTGTATCAAATTTGTTTACCAGACTTCTTTCTGTCAGCTAGTAATAACGTTTTAAATTCTATTTTAATGAAATAAAATATTTGTAAACCAATTAGATCATAAGACTATATCCCTTTGTAATTTTATTAGGAAGTGATTTGTTACCCTAGGTTCTACCTCTTAGTCATAGTATGTACCTTCTTTGAACCTAGTTAATCTCTATTAATGATCGTTTGCACTTACCCTGATCCAATTTAAGGACTTTGAGCAATCCATCCGTTCCGGCCACTGCAATGTAGCCCTCCTCTTTGTTCCAAGCAATGCAGTTGAGCTTGACATTATTGGGTATGGCTATCTGCGGTGGTATAACTTTATAAATATAGTTTAATGTATTTAAAAGACAATGCCTACCTTTTTGCTCAAATAAACAAACATAGTTATAGTTGCAGTTGCACTGGGGTTTTCTTTAAAATATTTTTCTGCATTTGCTGTGGCAACAAAACTAAATAGTTTCCATGGTGACTCCTTTTTCAGTTTGATTGGGTTTGTATTATGGCCACGCACTGCTCAGCTGGCCAAAAACCCAAGCCTGTTTGTGGCCATAAAGTGGTTTAATTGGTTTTGGTGGTAAATATTAGAGAAGTACCTGTTGCAACCTGTTGCTATCGAAGCACCTACCTGTTATCGACGGCGGGTAATTTAAAGTTGATGTTTTAAGCCTATAATAATAATAAAACTTAAACAAAAGCCGATATCGGCAGACTATATCATATGCCATAGGAATAATCGGAACTACAGTCTTAATTTTTAAGTTAGGAACAGAATAGGTAAATAGTCGTATTTCAACATACATAAAATAGTTTATTTTATAAAAATCCTTTTCTTTATGAAAAATCCTTTTCAATTAAAGGAACCTGAAGATATTTGTCAATTTAAAAACGAAATCACAGAATTCTCAATCATTCATCTGCTTTAATGTATTGGAAAGTGATAATTAAATAAGTAGAGTATAATACAATTTTATACATAGGAGCTGGTGAAATAATAAAAATTAACAGCAAGGAAATGTAAGCTTTGGCAAAGTTAGCTTTCTTATTTTGGGTTTGTTTATGTTCAACGTAAATAATTTATAAAGGCCTTAAACTACTTTTTTTCATATTATCATAGTAAATTCATAAAGGCAATGCCCGAGAATTTAATGCCCTATAAATTTAAGATTGTAATTAAAGTCAATTGTTCACTGATATGAAGGGTTTAATCAGAAAGTAGTACAATTGTCCGATACGACGGCTAATCGATTAAAGAAATGTCATGCTTATCAGACAAATAAGATAGATTAAAATCGTAAAGATGATAAAGCATGGACAATTATAATTCTCTTTGGTACAATGGTATAAATATTATAACTAGTATAACTAAGTTAAATTCAATGAAATCACAGAGCACAAGAAGTGTATATTAAGCTATTCTAATGCCTCTTTTCAGCAATTCGTGGGCCATTTTGGTGGCTATGAACATGTAGACCAGTAGGATGAGCACCGATTCAAAACTGGAGCGATCTTCTGGCTTTAGGAAAATGTTTACCCCACCAGTTAATACATTGGCCACCAGGAAGAAGGTCAACCCATTTTGGTTCAAGGCCTGATTTATGGTAAATGGAACAATGGACCTTTCTCTTCCCTTGACAGCAGTATTTTCTGTGAGTAAACCCATTTCCTGCTCCTCCAAATGGTTCGTTTCCCAGGGCATCACACTGTTGAGCACAAAGTCAATGGCTCCAAAGCTGGCCCACAAAGTGGTGCTACCAATGGCCAGCACCCAAATGACATAACCAAAATTGCAGGTCACTCGGGAGATCCCAATTGCGTAGGCACTCATGACGAACAAGCTCCACAGGATTAGCACCACGTAGAGTAGTCGCCGCAGCTTCCTGACCAATTCGGAGTAGCTCAGCAGACTGGTGGCCACCATCCAGCGATTCACATATATGGACAGCAGGTACAATGCCACGAATCCTGGCAAGGAGACGAGACCCTCGCGATTCGCATTGAATAAGTTGGTCCGTTCCACATCCTCATCCATCACATAGTCGGAGATGCCCAGGCCACTCAATCCAAACTGGTGGATGATCAAAAGACCTGGAGGAGTATAAGGTGGGTTAAGAACTCCATTGGACTTTGATGATAATATTAATTACCGAATCCCATGGGCAGCAGGTGAACATCCTTTCCAGCCAGCATGCTGACCAGAGCTCCTAGGAACTTGGTTAATCCCAGGATGAAGAACGCATTCAAGTGCTCTCCATATTCGTGGGCATCCTGGCCATAGCTCAGCATCAAAATGGCCACGGTGCGGGCCAATCCCAAGAGGATGAGCGGCAGGGCGGAGTAGAGCACACTGCGGCGGAGATGGGACAAGTGCCGCGTCCTCTTGGACACCATGGCCATGGTGAACACAAACAGTCCGATGCCGGTGTCCATCAGCTTGGCCCCAAACTGCCGGCTTTTGCGGTAGGGTCTGTAGAAACTGCCGAAATCGATGGCCAGAATGCAGATGGCGGTGATCAGGTGGGTCAGAGCTCGTAGAACGGAGAAGGCCATGGGTCGACTGCCACCCAGATCAAACTGGCTGCGAGTGCGAGCCCGTTCCAGAGCCTTGCTCCAACGCAGGAACCACAAGGTCGCCACGAACATCAGCAATCCTATGTGGTAGCTATAATCCACAGCCACTGTGACGAGCAAAATGCAGGGCAGGATGACCAGGACGAACTCCACCGCAAAGCAGAGATTGGGGGAGCCATGGAGACGCCACTTGTGGGTCACCACTCGGGCCAGCAGGATGCACCAAAAGGTGGACAGGATCAGCAGCAGAGACTCCCAACTCTGGACCAGAGCTTGACTCCATGCCCAGTCGAAGTCCAGTCCTCCTCCTCCTCCGACCAATCCAAGGCGCTCCTCGAGGCTTTGGTTGACCGGAATCAGATCGGGAATCCGGTCTGCTGTCGCCCAACTGCCCATTTCGACTGGACTCCCAAATGGGCTGATAAAAGCAGCTCTTAATCTGCCTGCTGATAGTCGCCACTTATCGGAAACCGAGAGATAGGCGTAGTCAAAGCCGTTCGTTTCCAAGGCTCAATAGAAAACACAAAATCGAATTACAAAAATGCGTTAAACTTCAAACATAGGAATGTCGCTGATATCAGCTGAAGTATGATTCAGGGCATTAAATTTCGAATTGAAGGGGTAGTCAATCCTAAAACATTTTGACAACTTTGAGCCCCTCAAGATCTAGGACAACCAATTTTGGACAACATTTCCATCACCTTGGCTTGGTTTTTCTCTGTGCACTCACGCACCATTACTATCTATGCTCTGTTTACTTAATTTAACACATTTCACACCTCGTGGTAATTAGCTACTGATAAATCCAAAGCAAACTTTGGTTTCACCGACGTTAAGGAAGGGACCCAATAAATGAGCGTGACGAATGCCGGCAAAGTACGATTGCGACTGAATTTTGTTTTTGAAAAATAGCTTCACATTTAAAAAGTTTGTTCCTGATAAAAATGTATAGGATTTTATCAAAAAAAAGTCATCATCACGGAATGGACTCCAAGAAATGTGCGTGAGGAATGCCGGCAAAGTGCGATTGAGACTAAAAGTTGTTTTTTGTGAAAAATAGCTTAACAGTTTCATAATTTTGTGATAAGAATGTATAGAATTTTATAAAAAACAAGAAAGGAAAGCTAACTTCGGGCGGAGCCGAAGTTGATATACCCTGGCAGAATATTCTGTAAATTATATTGGTTGGCCAAAAATAAAACCAATAAAAACTCCCAACTTCCTAACTTTAAGAACACCAAAGTTATGGCCTTTCCGATCGTTCAGTTATATGGCAGCTATATGATATAGTCGCCCGATCCGGCTCGTTCCGACTTATATACTAACTGCAATACAAAGACAATTTTTTTGAAAGTTTCAAGCAGATAGCTTTAAAACTGAGGGACTAGTTTGCGTAGAAACGGATGGACGGAGGGACAGACGGACATGGCTAGATCGACTCTCCTGGTGATGCTGATCAAGAATATATATACCTTATAGGGTCGGAAATGTCTCCTTCACTGCGTTGCAAACTTTTGACTGAAATTATAATACCCTCTGCAAGGGTATAAAAAGTCGTCATCAAAACTACATTTTGGGAAAAGGCCAAGCACGAAGACTCAAGGCAGTCAAATTTGAGATAAGCACAGTCAATTTTTGATATAAACTTCTTATTTCAAAAAGTTTTGGGTCTTAAGAAAAAATGTTTCTTGATTTAGAAAAAAAATTGTTTTTAAATGAAATTTTGTTTAAAAAGGATATACATTCATAAAACATATAAGATAACATAATCATTAATATTTAAATTTGAATTCCGCGCTCTTTTGTTAATCGATTGAACATATTCGATAGCTCACAGTCGACTGCAACTAATTTCCACACATCTGGCAACGCATAGCAGCGGTATTTTTTAGCGCTTTTCTTGACTCGAAAAAAGAGGCTCGTCTTCGGTTGCAAAGTGATAATATCGCAAAAATAGGCCATAAAATGTGGTTTATTATGCAAATAAAGTGTGCTCACATGCTGACGGCTATCTAGTTGTATCATTCGTAACCAGTTCAACTTTAAAATCAGTGAGGGTAGTGCAAATGTGTGTGAGTTTAGCGTTCTGCCGGCACTCACGTGTTTTTTTTAATTTTTTTGTGTGCATTAACTACTCAATAAGAAGCTAATTAAAGATTATCAAATGTGTTAATTACCAGACTAGCTAACTTGTCAATTAGAGCCTACATTTAGTGGGTATGATTGGTTAATGGTGGCTTGCGTACATACATGCGTACATATGTATTACGTAGCATTGTTGTGCTTTTGCACATTGTGACGTCATGCGGCGTTTGACCAATCGGAATGCAGCTCTCAAGGGGCTTGTCGACGTCTAGTCGGAAAATTGATTTCAGTTCTGCTCGTGCCGAAAAACCACGTGAGTGTGCTTCCTTTCCACCCACTACCACGCCCCCTTCGCTAGCTATACAATTTGATAAATAAACTCATTTAAACGCGAACGTTTGACGCAATGAGATCGAAATACGGAAGCAGAAATTGCACTTTATTTTGTAAACATTGAAACGGGCTATTGCAATTTACGTAACTAATTGCCAGCATGTGTGCTAAAGAAAATTATAAATATCAACACATCACAGCTAAATAATAGGTGTGTCTGGGTATAAATAAGTGCACCGAAAAATAATATAACGTTGGCCTACTTTATACAAACACAAATTTTTAAGATTCATTCCTGAAATTAGTCTGTCAGAATATACAAATTAAATACTGTTAATGCTATACCAAGTACAGTATGTCCTCGAGAGAATAAACAAAATGATCAATGGAGTAATTCCGTTTACAATTATAAATTCACAAAAAGTAAACACAAATATCATATCTTAATACTATTTAAATTGTATTAGTTACTGTTTAAATTGATTCAGTGAGCTTGCACTGTATTCTCTATCAACAAGCGTGATGTGTGCATATTATTATAGATGCAACTAGGTGATTAGAACACGCCTGGCGCCTGACAAACTGGCTAATCGAGAAACCTTTGACCTGTCGTGATGAAGTATTTCATTGCATGTGCAATAAGCTCCACCTTCCCCCTTTTGCATATAACGATCAGATTATCAATAACACACCCAACAATAAAATGCAATCATTACAAAAACAAGCCTTATCAGCACGCAAGAAATATTTCAGCAATCGCTTTAAGTGAGAAATTTGGTCATACGATATGATATGGAGGCGATAAGTCTAAATATAGTCCACAGGTCGTATGCGTAATTTAATATATGCATGTAGTGGCAAAAGTTAAGTGAACCTTTGTACCCCTGATGTAATCATTTATTGCACTACCTGCAATCGAATTACATACATTTTCGAAAAAGAACAAAGCATAAAGAAAGAGAACTGCAAATGACGAAATCACACTCTCCATTTATTCACTTTAAGTGTAATTCCAATATTGTGACTGAAATTACAGGGCAATAATAATACGATATTTTATGATGACTTAAATGGGTTCTACGATCGTATATGTGTAAACAAAATTTGCCCATTAAGGAAATACAAATTCATTATCATGGTCGAGTCGATTTGGTAATACCCTACGAATTTGAAGACTGATTTGTTTCAATATAAGATTATAGAAATATTGTATAGAACTGATTTTAAGGGAAACTTCGCCAAAGTATAATTATTCTATTAACAAACAAAGTTTCTTTTTAGTTTATTAAAAATTATTCTATAAAGAATTATGTGTCTTAAGTTTTATGATCGAACTGTATTTCTTAACAGTCATTCGATTTTCGATGAGTGATTTTTCGTATAATCAAAAAAAACTGTTTTTCACATATACCCAAACTCAACCATTAATTCACTACTTAAGGCCATAAAGTCGGTCCAAATTGCTTTCGTTTGTGGGCCAACACACATAGCACATATAAGCATATATTTTCACACTGACATTTGGCTTTAATGAAGTCGCTTGAGTTGCTCAAAATGTTTTCATTATCTTCGTATCGTCTGTGCCTCTAGATCGTTGTTTATATAACAAACACACTCCCCCTTTTCGCTTAATGGATGCAAATATTAAAATCATTTGCATTTTGCTTTATTTCTTTTTCTTGGCCTGCTCTTGAAGATGTCACACATATAACGTATGTTTTATTTGTTTGCCCCCCAATGGAATATTTTTAATATTTGTTGTATCTTTAAATAGCCGGGCGTATAAGTATGAACTGAATGGACGCCCACACGTGAGATTGCGTATACGGATTGTCTTTGAAAAGCTGAAGAATTTATGTGTGGGATAAGTTCAGTGGATGAATTTCCGCTCTTGAAATTAGACATTATTACGTGTACATAATTGTAGGAAAATGGGGAATAATGCTCACGTTTGCATGCAAATTGCAAACTATAAAAATTCTTGAACAATCCCTAATTGCATTGCTAATACCGTTAACCCACCATGGAAACTCCAGTTTTTTACAGTGGTTTGCGAGTTTATTCCGATTGATCATTACCTTTTCACATGTTTGTACTAAGAGGTTCTATTCACCTTTTACGATTATTGTAGCATTATCATTTTCGAAATTACCTCAGATTGGAACCAGACAAATTTGTAATTTTCCACTGATGATAGGGCGAATTTAAGTGAGGCATTTTCGTGTTCTCTAAATTTTTAAAACATTTAGCGCTATTTTGAGATTTTAATGCTAGAGCTCTTTTATGGCTTTTATTTCATGATTTATTTGACATTTTGGGACTGACAAAGGGAAAAAAGTAATTAGCAAAAGTTAAAGTGCTTAACTAAAATGAGTTGAATTAATAAAATTGGAATTCTTGAAAAGAACTTAAATAAAATTATCTAAAAGATATATAGTTTTAGTTTTGAACTAAAAGGAATAGAAAAATGTATTTACAATTGTTATTAAAACTTATGATATTATTTATTTAAGACTTGATAGCCCCATACAATACAATTGACCCACTGTATTGGGTTATATCCGTCTGGGGCGAATGCAAATGCGTGTTTTTAAATGCCAAGGCTGCCGGCGTCAGCCAACAACCAGTTGGCAGTTTATTGCACCGAAGAGGGTCTGGGGCAGTGCCACCCCAAACACCACCGCCCACTCAACTCCCCACCCAACCCACTCGACCCCCTAATCCACCCGCCGACCCAGACATCGGCACCCTTCGCCGGCTTGTCTTATCAGCTGCTATTGTTGCTACTGCCGGTTTTATTTGGTCTGGTCGATGGGTAGTCAGTCGGTAGTGAATTCGTAGTCGCCGATTTGCCTAGTCCGAGTACCCACATCTACACATCCAATAAATGGTCGAACTGAAAGCTCTTTTCATGTATGAGTATTTTTACGGCCCTGTCGCGCCTTCGAATCGTTTGATTTTCAACTTTCAGATACATTTTGGCGCTCGTCGCGGTCGGTTGTGTTTTTATTCGTAGCGCTGTGTCCCTCTCTTTCGATCGACTCCCCTCTCTTTCACTTTAAACTTTCATCCGGCGTTCTCTCTTACATTTCAAAATATTTTAACAAGTGTTATCAGCAGCCTTTAACAACAATTGAATATCAAAAGTGAGAAAATTACTATACAATTTCAAAAAGCTCATAGCATATCATCAATCGCAATTATCGAAGATTGTTACTTGTAATCGCAGTTATCGTAGGTTATTTCTTGTAAACCCGCATATCGTAAATTAACCCTTGTAATTGGAGATATCGTAAATTATTCCTTTTAATTCCTTGATAACTTTTGCGTTTTTATTAGTGTTCCCTGCAAGTGGGTAGGCAAATATTGGACGATCAGCCCACAAAAAAAGTGCTTTCAATATCTAATCTAGAATTTCTGGTAACATAACAGTTTATGGGTCGTGTATCGATGGTTGCTTATCAGAAAACAGTGCTTAACGAAAGTACACAGCCATAAAGCAAACCCACAATAAGCTATGAAGCCTGCCGACTTTGAAACTATATTAAACTAATACCAGATGGATCCGGAAAGTGGGGAAACTGTGGAAAGTTTTCGAATGTAAATCTCAGTCAGCTTACCGGTGAAATAAAAAGAACATAAACAAATCACTCAGTGCACTCAATCAAAAGGGCCTTATCTCTATCCCGAACAATCACTTGACCTTGGTGCAGGGACCGGGATGACGACAGTTTGTTATAATTTATGTATTCGAATTTCTGGGCTCCATTCAGAGGGGCGGAGCACCGAATCCGAGCGATAAGTTGTTGGTGTCAACAAGTGTTTCGCTGTGAGAGTGGGAAGAGGGCTCGACCATTAGATTCGGAATGGGAATCAAGCCCCCAACAAGCCAAGCGGGTACAAAGTCAAACAATGCCGAAACAAGTGTTTGAGTACCATGTACTGTATGTGTAAATGTACACAAGTCCATTTCAGATCATATCGCTCAACAGGTCCACAATGTCCCCATAGAAGTGTGAATGGCAAATATAAAACTCGTGTGTTGGAAATACTCGAGGGAGTGGCTAAATGGCAGATTTGAAGCGATGGTTGTTTTTCACAGCCTTTCAACTTTATCTTAGATTGTTATCGGCAAATGATTTTATGGTTACTGTATTTGAAATACACGTTGGACCTCCAACGGAAGTACCTTGAATATTGCGTTCGATTATATTATCGCATTTTGCGTTTGTTTATTAGATACTTAAGTTTAATTTTATAATAATAAATAATGACAAGGAGTTTTTTTACAAAAAGTAAGAGAAAAGGAGTAGTAAAAGGGAATAGCTCTCGGTCTTATTCAATTAGTTAATGACAATTGTATATTATATTATATTATATTATATTATATTATATACGTTATCAATTAAGTTCATTTAAGTTCAACCCACCTTAAAAAACAATTCGTATTTGGTAAAGCACTTTTTAGCCAAGCTTAATAACTTATATACGGAATGTATATACATTTTATTTATATAAATTAATTCCTGAATATTCCGGCAATTCTTTATCAAGCATTTATTTTAGAAGTAACATATTTAATGCAATTAAATATCAAAATCCATTTTAAGTAGTATCTATAACACATAATTATGCAATAGTTTGCCAAAAGTGACTGGCTTATCTAACCTTTCTTCTAATCTTGCAGGCAGCATGACCGAGGGCAAGAACTTACCCCACTCGAGTGCGGATGTGCCGTTCCGCAGCAAGGAGCAGCGCAAGCAGTCGCTGATCCAGCACACCGGCTTGGTCGGAGTCATCGACGAGGGCACCAAGACCATCGGCTTCTCGATCTACACAACGCCGGACTTCAGGGAGATTGCCGCGCACCGGGTGGAGCTGAGTGTGATTACGCCCCAGGATGGCTGGTACGAGCAGGATCCGCTGGAGATGATGGCCTCGATCAACAAGTGCGCCGAGGAGGCCATCAAGCAGCTACCCGATGAGGGCTTCTCCGCCAGCGACATCGCCACCATTGGCATCACCAACCAGCGTGAGACGACGATCGTCTGGGATGCGGTCACCGGCAAGCCCCTGTACAATGCGCTCCTGTGGAAGGACATCCGCACCAGCACCACAGTGGAGCAGATCGTGGCCAAGGTGCAGGATCCGAACCACTTTCGCAGTACCACAGGATTGCCCATCTCCACGTACTTCTCGGCCCTGAAGATCCGCTGGCTGAGGGACAATGTGCCCGAAGTGCGGCAGGCCATTCGGGAGAGTCGATGCAAGGCGGGCACAGTCGACAGCTGGATCGTCTGGAATTTGACAAATGGTAAGTAACTTTATTGGATATAGGGTTAACATTACCTAATCTGTATTATTCGTTTCCTCCCCAGGCGCGCTTCACATCACGGACGTAACGAACGCCTCCCGCACTCTGCTCATGAATCTGGAAACCCAAAACTGGGACCCGGTGCTGTTAAAGACGTTCGGCATCAAGGAGAGTATGCTGCCCACCATCCACAGCTGTTCGGAGATCTTTGGCAAGGTCACCTCAGAGCGGAGTCCACTGCGTGGAATGACCCTAAGTGGTATCATGGGCAACCAGCAGGCCTCGTTACTTGGCCAGATGTGCGTGAAGCCAGGTCAGACTAAGAACACATACCGCTCCGGCTGTTTCCTGCTGTGCAATACGGGCGATAAGCCTGTCTTCTCGCGACACGGACTGTTGACCACTGTGGCCTACAAGCTGGGTCCTCAGGCCCCGACGATATACGCCATCGAGGGAGCAGTTTCGGTCGCCGGACATGCGCTTTCCTGGCTCCAGACCAAGATGCGCATTCTTCCGGACTCCAGGGATGCGGAGAAGTATGCAGAGATGGTGCCCACGTCGGGGGATGTGTACTTCGTTCCCGCCTTCACAGGATTATACGCTCCTTATTGGCGGCAAAATGCCCGAGGCATCATTATTGGGCTAACGCAATTCACCCGGAAGAATCACATAGTGAGGGCTGCCTTGGAGAGCATCTGCTTTCAGACCAGGGATATCCTGGAGTGCATGCATCAGGAGTGCGGCTACGAGATCAACAAACTCCATGCCGACGGCAAGCTGACCACGAACAATCTGCTGATGCAGCTCCAGGCGGACACCATTGGCCTGCCCGTCTTCCGATCTCAGCTGATGGATTCCACGGCATTCGGCGCTGCTATGTGTGCCGCCCAGGCGGAGGGGGTGAATCTCTGCCAGTTCGATCCCGAGAAGCGTTACTACGAGAACGTGCACTACGACACCTTCCTGGCCACCACCACAGATGTGGAGCGCAAGGAGCGCTACGGCAAGTGGAAGCGGGCGGTGGAGCGCAGCTTGGGGTGGGTCATTAAGCAGAAGAAGACGCGAGAACACACGGAGGAGAACTACCGCATGTTGTCCTCGTTGCCGGCGAGCATCTTTCTCATCAGCAGCTTTGCCATGCTGGTGCACTCCCTCGCCGCAAGTGGCCACTAAGGATGACTCCCTACCAGAAGGTTTGCTGCCTGACATTCGGATCGATTCTTGGTTGTGATAGTAGTTATTTTTCCGGATTTCGTTTTGAAACTTACACACTGTACATAGTCCTTAAAGGACAATGGGTGGTTGAACGTGCTTTAAACCCTGTAAATAGTTGATTACGAAGGGCTGGCCAAGCTCCGACCTATTTTAAGTATCTTGACTATCCTATTGTGTTTTCGTTGTATATTCTTTACTTCTTAGCCGTAGTTCCATTGACGATGGCAATACGCACGGCCATATCAGCGGAATTGTATATAGCCAAAGTGCAAACGACATTTCTAATTTAAGTAGGTTCCGTACTCGTATGTGTATGTTTTTGTAGTGATTACGCCCCTTAAACAATAAACAGAAATAAAACGACAACTTTGCGTCTTATTGCGAATTACCAGGAATTTCAGTGCAATATTTGCTCGATCGCTGATTAAGCCCCCCAAACGTTGATGCGATAATGAGAAGTCGGGGTGGGCAAAAGTCGAAGATGGGTTGCTCTAGGAAATATTTGAGTATAAAACATTATATCTTCTTTGGAATTGCGTAGAGCTTACAGATTTTTGGTAACTGTTATACGTTGCATCTTTGTAATAAAGATAAAGTGATGTAATCTTATAGTCATATTTAAGTTAGGCTTAGATTTCCGCAATAGCTATCAGGGTATAAAAACCATAGGCGCTTGAACCCCTATCTAGAGTGTTCCTATGTGAAATCTCACTCAACGTGGGGTAAGTTCTTATATCTGGTGCGTTATCAGGCAGCGGAAATGTCTGGTATCAGTAAAATATGACTGAAGTAATCGATTGATTAATAGCTGGTGGGTGTGTGCTTTGTTTTTGGAGGGGTGGTATTTAAACGTTTTTAAATCTTTAAGGTGTGTCACGGGTAAGGTGTGGAGATATCAAATTACTTATATAGATGAGACCACCACGGACTAATTAAGTCGTATTTTAGTGCTAATTGTGAAATTTAAACTTTCATTCACGTTTCTAAAGAATCTTCTAGATTATGTCCAATAAAAAAGTCATTAAAAGAATTTAATGATTTAATTTTTCAGATAAATACAAATAAAAATAAAAGATTGTTAAACGACTTTCAGTTTTAAGTCGTAAAGATATGAGCTCATAAAAATTTATAAATTCATCAAAGCTGTAAATGACGACGGGGTCACCAATTACCATATATTATTTTTTTGGTTTATATATGTGGAGACCAAAGTGTTATCAATTGAATGTAGGAATATCTGTAGTGGACACCTACTGTGCGGCACCATTTTAAAGAATGAACTCAGGGAAACTCATAAAAGGGGTAAAAGCAATAAACCTGAGAATGGAAACCTAGACAAGCCACAAGCCAAGCTAAGTTAGCTAGTACCCACTGTACGTCTTTCAGCTGGGGTCTCATTTAAATTGGATCTACCGATTACCCCAGCACACTCACTCTTGCAAATGGGTTCTCACACAGATTCTGGCGTGCAGGTTGCGAGCAACAACAACAAGTGGCTGTTATTACTGGTGGTGTTTTCGGTTTTATTATTATCCAGGTAGTCGCGCAGCAGGCAAAAGGTAAGGTAACGAAAACAAATGCTCACCTTTGGCAACAACAAAGAAATTGATTTTCCCTGTTCGTCTTTAAAGATTTTTCTGAATCAGTGCAGCAAAAGCAACAACTAGAACCGGAATCCGTTTGAAGTTGTAGCGCGCGCAACACACACGGATACTCACAGGTATAAATCCCGGAGTGGAGTTGGAGTTGGCTCGAGTGGGTGTCAGTTGCAAGTTGCCTCGAACTCCTACACTTCAAGAAAACAGGGCTTTAAATTATAATTACATTTCGATTTGAAAGGAAACATATTTAACTATAAGACTTAAGGTTAATTTTAAATTTGCAAGCTAACTAAGTATGGGTTTATTTTTTCGCAATACATAAGCAAAAGATTGATTTTAACAATTTAATAACTTTTAAATGAGTTTTGATTATATATTATTTATATTTAATTTTTCTGCTTTCAGTTAGATGATTTTCAAAACATTACGAGAGTTCGAAACATGGTAGTTTAGTCTATCTGCAATATATATATTTTTTGGACGGGATTATTTGAAATTTACTGATCTTATAAGCAATAAAATCGTATAAGCAATAATTTATTTAAGATTAACGTGGTATTCCAATCCGTTTGGCTAACAATTTTTGCCCAGTGTAAGTTCGATCTCAAAAGTTCGAGAGGATCCGAGTGCGATCGAAGACCAGAACTATCTCTCAGTTGCGTTTGAGTTGCGAGCACGGTTTGTCGCTGTATCTCCACTCTCTGCGAATCTTCGAATCCGCGGCGGCGTCTTATGGGTTTCTGTGTGTGGTGCCTTGTTTATGTTAATCCGATATTTATATATATACAGGCGAAATATTGCAAAATTAGCAATAAATTCGGCCAATTTATCGGAGTTCGGTTTTAGAAGCGTGAGACCCGCGAGTTGAAGGCATTCGAAAAATGAGTGTGCAGCAAAAGTGATCGCTGGAAGTGGATGAAGTTAAAGGGTCAAACCGGTTTTCGGACAACAGCCATGGAGTTGCCACCAGCAGCAGCAACAACAAATGCGTCGGCATCCTTGCAACGTGTCGCCTCGGAATCCGGTCTTGGTCGGGAACGGGAACGGGAGCAGGAACAGGCAGCAGCTGCTCCGCCTGGCCAAATGATGGGCCACCACTATCATTACATCCAATATCCGGCGCATTTCCAGCCGCAGCAACTGCAGGAGCAGCAGCCGCAGCCACAACAGCTGCCAACTTGCCAATGTCCCTGCTCCTGCGGTCGAGCTCCTCCTCCTCCGCTGCAGCACAGTAATCCCAGCCAGAATGCTTCAATGGCCGTGGCTGTGCTGGTCCACCAACAAACCCCCAGTCAACAGGACCCAGCGAGGAGTTCGCCCATCAAAACCCAGTCGGCCCAGTCCCTGCTCAACCACTCCTACCAGGCTCTCCACGAGGAGCAGCAGCATCAGGAGCAGCTCCAACTGGACTCCTCCGCCGGAGCCGGGAGCTGTGATTGTGATCTGGAGTGCACTTGCCCAGCCACCGGAGGCAACTCCTCCTTGGCCCAGCACAAGAGGAGTCTGCTAGCGGATGCCATGCTGGGAGCCGACGAGATCACGGTTAGTGAGTCCGACAACAACAGCACCATGATCAAGAAAAAGAAGCCGCGATCTGGCGGAGGAGCGGGTCAGCTTCCGCCGAAGACACAGCCCACGGGTGATAGTTGCAACGATATATACCACGACACTGAGCTGGACGGAGGAGGAGCAGTGACAGCGTCTCCTGGCTCGGGAATCAAGTCCCAGATCTTGGATGATAATCGCCCACCTCTGCCGCCACGCCCACCGCCCAGACCCAGGAGCAATGCAAATGGTTCCATAGGTGAGTGATCTCTCCACGGTTTCATTTGGAAACTCGTTTTGTAATCCATGTATTACTTAAAGATAAATCCTCATTCAATTGAAATCTCTTACAGTCGATTAGCTTGTAATGTAAAAGAGATTACAAATACAGGTCTTCTTAATTCGTTAATAACTATTTTGTATAGACGTTGAATTTAAAACAAATGGAAAGCTTGTAGTCTGTTGCTTGAAAATTGGAGAATGTCTGTTCACGTATGTTATTTATTAGTTAG
The DNA here is from genome assembly GCF_018152115.1 of Drosophila rhopaloa. NCBI lineage: Eukaryota > Metazoa > Arthropoda > Insecta > Diptera > Drosophilidae > Drosophila > Drosophila rhopaloa. Next base: position 13,382,975 of record NW_025335043.1, read on the forward strand.
CAACAGACTTTTGACTTAGTAGAAAGAACAAAACCAAAGAGGGACTTAAAGTTTTTTTTTGCTGAATCTTTTACACATCTGACCCAGTCTTAAAAGTCTTTGAAAGTAAATGTATGTAAATATCTTCCACTGAAGTCTTGGCTAATATCAACGATATGTACGAACATCATTTCCGAAGAATTCTTTGTGCTAATTTCATGGGAATATATCAACACTATGTTTATTAGTAGTAATTAAATACGATTAAAGGCCATTAAAGAGCGATTAGTTGGATTTCAAATATTTATAACATCTTTGTTTAAGGGTATTGCAACATTCGCTGTTGATTTTCGCACTGATTTTCCATCAGTGCTGTCGGTGAAGCTCACTCCCACTCCCACCCGATGAATCACCCCACTCGCCTGGTCACAGATTTCGTGTCACTGATTTGCCGCCCGTTGCGAACGCAGCTTCCGCTTGGTGCCGTGCTTCCTCATCCGCATTTCCTGCGCCTGCGCCGGAGGAGGCTGCTCTCGCTCTCTCCGGGAAGCTCTCTATTTCTCCTGGAGCTGGTGCAAAATATTTGCTCGGGGGGTTGGCGCTGTGCGAATGTCAGTCAGGATTTCAGTTGACACCGTTCCTGTAATTGCAGCGCACACTCTGGCGTCGCGACGCCTCCCAGCTTCTTTTGCTCTATCTCCAGCATCCAGCATCCGCCACCCGGAGACCCCCACTCCAGTCGCCTTGGTCCGCGCAGCTGCCAGCGGAGGCACCTCATCCCATCTCCAGCCTTCTCCGCATCTCAGCCAGCTCCCACGGCTGTGTAGATATTTTTCTGTTTCGCTGCGGTGGAAAAAAAAAGAAGAAAGAGTGCGAAAACGGGGAAAACGTGTTCCGGAATTTCCAGCGATTCACCAGCTCCTCGCCAGGATGTGTTCTTAGGCGATAGATCTCAGCCTATTGTTGGCCACATTTAAGTGCCCTAGAGAGTCCGTGTAACCAAGCAGTCACCATGCACGGCTATCCGGTGATGCAGTTCGTGCAGTACAGCATGCCCCCGCCCTGCTCCTGGGTGCCAGCTCCTCCGCCCTCCTCGGGCAATGTGGATGGCCATCATCGCGGCTCTGGTTGGGATTGGATGTTCCACCCTCTCGCCGCATCTCCAACTAAATGGAATTTTCACTTTCTACTTGCAGTCCATCGCCATGGAGCTGGGATCAAGAAGTACGTGGTCTGGTGTCTCATCTGCGGCGGCTTCAGTTGCCTGCTGGGCGTGCTCTTCCTGGGCGTCTACTTCCTGCTCCATTCCTACACCATTACGGTGGGTAACTTCGAGACGGTGCCCACCTTTGTGCCCGCCACCCTGCTCATCCTCACGGGCGTCTGCATCATGAGCCTGGCCAGGCGTCGGAATCGCTATAGTTATCTGGTATGGATACACTTCGAATTCCCCTACAAGCCTTTATTAATCAATTGCCAATCCCCTCCAGATTAAGCTATCTGGAGCCTGTGGCCTGGTCTCCGCCTTAACCTGCGCCCTGGTCACCGTGACCACCACTGTGCTCCACATGAGTCGTCTGCAGGCGTTGAGGGAATGCGAGTATGCCCAGAAGACGAGGACTTGCACCTGCTACTCGGACCTCATCGAATCCCAGGTGGATCGCGTGGATAAGGGTGAGTTGTCACTGTGATGAGCTAGACTTCTTGGCTAATCCCTTACCTCCATTCCTTTCTAGAAGGAGTGCGCCTGGTGTTCGACTCCCTCTCGGATTGCGGGGTCGTTCATGGCTCCCTGTACTCCTGCCTGAGGGCCATCTTTGGCCTGTCCGTGGCCGGAGTCCTCATTGCCGTCTTCAGCTGCATGTTGGTGTACCAGCTGCTGAGTCACGAACGGAAGAAGATGTACTGGGAGCAGCTGGAGCTGCGCTGCAGATCCTTGTACGCCAGTCAGGCACCTCCTCCTGCCTTGGGTCCTGGCAGGATGTTGAACTGCAGGTGCTGCGAGCAGTGCCACGCCCACCGCCAGTTGACTCTGCCGCTGCAGGCCACCGCCTATCCGTGGGATGAGGCCACAGTGGCCGCCGCCGCAGCAGCCGCCGGAGGAGGAGGTGGGGAGCAGCGTTTCTGGACCGCCCAACCGCCGGGTAACTTCTACTCCCCGAATCCCGGAGGCGAGGATGCGGTGGGAGCCTGCCGGAGTGGAGAGCGGGCAGTGGGAGCGGGTCGCAGCAGCAGCGGATGGAGCTGGCCACGAATGCCCTGGCAACGGACCACTCCTGACACGGGAAGACGCTTCCGACAGGCGGCCGCCAGTCCGGACTCGCAGTACGGCTTCAGTTCGTCCACGGCCGTGCAGGGCGATGGCAACCAGATGCTGATCGAGGAGCCCGTGGTGGCCGCCGCCTACAGCGGAATGCCGCCGCCCAATGCCCTGCCCTACGGAGTCTGGGGTCCTCCGCCGCCGTACAGCGATCCCAATAGTCCGGCCAGGCGGGGCTACTACCAGTACCTGCAGCCCACGGCCTGCCTGGTGGGCAATCCGGGGACTGTCGCCGTCACCCTGACCCAGGAACAGATGCATCCGACCATGCAACACCAGCATTCGCATCCCCAGCAACAGCAACAGTTGCAACAGATGCAACTGCAACGCCTGCAGGTGCAATCGGCCACCTTGGAACGGATGGATGGCCTCAGCAGTGCTGGCAATGTCAGCACCCTGGTGGCGGCCACACGCTCCTCCGCCTACAAGTCCAAGGCGGAGTATGAGAACACGCCATCGGACAGCGATGGGGGAAATCCCCGGGAATCCAGAGAGCGCTGTTCCAACACCCTGCCCACGAGGAAACTTAAGAAGCGTCTGGAGGCGGGCACTGGAGCCAAGAGCATCGGACCGCAGAGCAATCCCGGCCAGCAACGACCCAATGTCCAGCAGCTGTTCGCCAAGCAGGAGCAGCAGCAGCAGCAGCAGCAGGCGGTCCAGGCCAATCCGCAGCAGGCGCAACCGCAGACGGCGGGCGTGGAGAACAGTGGCTACCAGGACTCGAACGGAGCCATTGCCAAGGATCAGGCGGTGGGAACGGATCCCGCCGAGTCGGAGGTGTACTTCGCCGACGTGAGCAGCTGCTGCAACATGTCCGTGAAGAACGACAGCTACTACGACAATGCCCAGCGCCACCAGGGACACCATCATCATCACCAGCACAGCAATTGCAGCCACAGCAGCGGGCAGAGCAACGCCAACGAGGATTACCTGGCCCAGCGTTTCGGTCGGGGAAGGGAGCACTCCGTGCGGAGTCGACTGCCCATTCCGCAGACGAGGCGGGAGGATGACTACGAGAGCTCCAACCTGAACATGCCCACGCTGAAGGAGCAGCAGCAGCAGGCGCAGCAGCTGCAGAAGGAGATCTCGCGCCAGAGCATGTGCTCCGTGGAGTCGGAGGCCAAGACGGAGTTCACCGACCTCTCGCCATCCACGCCCTGCGGCGGTAATCTTCCCCTGCCGCCGCCGGCGAACTTTGCCAGTGATCCGCCGACGACGGGTCAGCAGTCGCCCAGCTTCGTGGCCTCGTTCCCCTACTCCTCGGAGTCGCAGTGCCTGGAGGCGCATCGCCGCTCCACGAAGAACATCCACGAGCTGCTGATCGCCGGCGTGGGCGGCGGAGCCTCCTCGGCGGGCGGCGACTCGCACTACGAGGTGATCAACGACCGGGGCAACCAACCCAATCCCTACCAGCTGCAGCGATCGCAGCAGGCCAAGCACAAGGCGAAGTCCAAGACGCGATCGCGGGAGCAGCTGGACATCTATGGCAGCGGAGCCGAGCGGTCCGACTGGTCCTCGGATGGGGGACGCTTGTGAGATCCCGATGACCAGGAGGTGTTTGTCTAGCAGCGGTTTCACCTTCATTATATTCTCTAGGGATCAGTGATGGGAACTGGGTGGTTTATGTATGACCAAGTACCAAATTTAACACCTATTCCTCAGTCTCTTGTCTATCATATGGTATAAGTATCATTCGTTTATTTGGTTATATGACCTGGATACCCCCCATCACTGCCCGTAGAGCCACCTTTCATTTAGAATCGTCGCATTTGTAATGTTTGCCATCCAAAAGGGAACTCTATTCTATTTAAAATATCCTCTCTCTCTCCCAAAATTATTATCGAAGGTCCTCGGGGCCCCAAAAACCTTGCTTTAACTATTTTACGCGATATCCTTTGCATAGTTTACATAGAACACATATATATAACTTAACACATATGGTAGCATTGAATTGAATGTTGACAACTTGTAGCAATGATAATCTATGGATATTATATACAAATTATGTTATATTTACCTGCGTATTTACATAGTTGCGTATACAGTATACACACAACCATATACACATACAAATATATGACTAGTTAGTTAAATGTTAGAGCGCCAGTTAAATTTATTAAAGAAATACACCAAGTATAACCAAAACATTTTAACAAAAGCGCATTGGATTTTTAATGGGATGCTAAGTTGAAGGGAAATCAACTACAGAAAAATAAATATTTAAAATTATGATGGATGAAATTAAATATCACCCTCTTTTTAAATGTTGCACTAAAAAAGTTTATTTTCCATGACTTATTAACCCCTTATAGATTGCCTATAATTTACGATGAAAAGAAAAAAACGAATTTGTATCTTAAAAATTTAAATTTGGACTTTAATGACTACGTGAACAAGGCGATGTGTTTCTTAGACTATGGCCACCGGTGGACCCAATCCCAATTCCAATATCTTACTGGGTCATCCGGTGCAGCAGCGTGAAGACAGCGGTGGAAACCAGACCCAAACTGAGCACAGTAGCGCCCGCGTTCTTTCGATCCGCAATGCTGCCGTGTGGGATCTCGTTCTCGGAGTCATCCGGCGGCAGTTCCGGAACAGTCAGCTCATCCACGGCAAGAACGGTGGCCTCATTGATAGTCCGCAGCAGGGGATAGTTCTGGCTCAATCTCCGCGGTGCTGCAGTCACTTTCTGGAAGTCCTCGTAGGTGTCCTCGTCCAATAGGCAGTTGCCCAGGAAATCATCCGTGTCCACGGACCACACCATTACCCCAGCCAGTCGTCTGGACATGGCGAACAGCACCTTGTTCGCAATGGAACGCGAGCTGTCGTAGGTCACCACGTGGACCTCCTGGGTGAAGATGTTCCGCTCCGACTTGGCCAGCACCTGGCTTGTTTGTGGATCCCACTGGCGTGTCCATCCGGAGGTTTGGTTGCTCAGCGTCTTACAGATCTCGTTGTAGCCCAGGAATCCGTCCTCCCGCGTGTAAGGACCCTGGAATCCAACTCCATCGCTGTTGTCGTTCAGGTTGCCCGCGGCCACCGTCTTGAAGGTGCGTCCATAGAAGGGCAGACCCATCACCAGTTTCTCGCGCGGTGCTCCCAACTTCAGCAAATAGTCAATGGAGAATTTCTGTAAGACAAAGAGTTTTAAGGATCGACTTTCAAAGGGTTTATAATGTATCATGTAATGTATGGATTTTCAAAAATTTCTGTGCCAGATTTTATTTTAAGCAAGCTTTTGAAGACTATGTCTTAATAAACTATATTACTTCAAGAGTGGTTCAGTAATCCTAATACTTCTGGCTTTACTTAAGTATAATATTAATTTTTCAAACATCTAATAAAGCTGTTCGTTTTAAAAAAATATCTAAATCTGTAACTATATTTGCATATATTGAAGGCATTTCTAGAAAAGAGAATTTTTAATGTAAGAGGTTTTTAAGGACACATTATTTATTTATAAATAATTAAATAGAGTTCTTGAATAGCATTCTTTAATTATATATGAATAAATATTCTTTCCTGAATCGTTGCTATATAGCTTTGGTTCCGGGTCATATTTGGCTATTTGAAGGAATTCAACTGAAGGTGCACTCACCACACTGAGCGGATCATCCGCGGGTGCCGAGAGCGGGGCGTTGTAGCCCACCTTCTGGTCCCAGCTGCCGTGGTAGTCGTAGCACATGATGTGCAGGTAGTCCAGGTAGCGGGAGATCTGCCGCACGTCGTAGGCCTCGTCAATGACCTTCTTGGACGCCCCGATGGCGGAGGTCAGCAGCAGGCCATGCTCGTCGAACTCCTCGCGCAACTCCTTGGTCAGGAGGACGAAGTTCTCGCGATCGGCAGGCTTTCCCTTCCGCTGCGTGGGATACTCCCAGTCCAGATCCAGGCCATCAAAGCCGTACTTCCTGATAAAGGTGGACACCTGCTTGACGAACCGCCCGCGCAGCAGATCGTTGGCCACCAGAATGGAGTAGTTGGCCGAGCCCTCGTTCCAGCCCCCGATGGCCAGGCTGACCTTCAGATGCGGATGGCTGCGCTTCAGGCCGGTCAGCTTCTCGTAGCCACCCTTGCCGTACTCTTCCTTGAGGTCCTGCCAGGGATCTACACGGGAAAAAACCATTGTTGTACTTGATGGAAATAATATACCATATATATAGAACTAATTTGTATCCGTGTAACCGAAAAGGGAAGCCTTTCAATTTGCATACGGCCATAAATCGAGCCCGGAAACTCACCCAACGACTTGATGGCTGCCTGGGTGATGTCCAGTCCCGCGAAAGCGTAAACCACATGGGTGCACAGACTGGGATCGAAGTTGTCGATGGCATAGGCACCCTGCTCCGGCCGGTAAACCGCCCAGGTGGAAATGTAGCAAACCACCACCTTATCGTGCGAAGGTCCTGCGAATACAAAGTAAGGGACAAACAGTTAGCAACCCCTTTGCGGTTGACCTTCGGTGCAAGACTCACCTGTCCTAGCGGCCACTGAAGCCCATAAGCTGCTTGAAATGGAGGCCAAGAGGAGGAGCAGCCACAGCTGCGGTGCTTCCCCCCGCACTGCGCTCTTCAGCGTCATCTGCGGCTTGGTTTTCCTGTGGAAAGATGAACAGACGACGGAATTGATGTAAATGCTTTGCGTGGTTGGCCAGCAACTATGTTGTGACAACTTATAATTCCAATTCAACTCAATTGGCGCCTTAATTAAACGGAAAAAGTGAAAGGCACAAGAATCGACTGATGTAGTTAGAAAAACATTTAAGCTCATATATGAAGGGTGTATAGTATATTCTCATCTGTTTATTCTGCGTTTTGGTTTGCGTATTTGATTTAAATTCAATGGTTGATTGCTCATATCGCTTAAGTTTGGAACTGTTTAATCGAAAAGTCAGGGAGCAAAGGTGATTGCTTTTTAACGGAAATAGTCCAAAGACATTTTTGAAAAATTAAAGCACATTAAGCTAAGCAGTTTCAAAAAGTCTATCCCTCGAATCGCTTTTTAACATGTCTTTTAAATATCATTTAAACAAATATTTACACCTTTTTATGATCAACAAACAACAAACTTTGTACTGCTTAGGTTTTAATGGCATTAAGTCGGACCTAATTTATCTAAGAGCTCAAGTCATTATTTGGAGTGTATTGAAGTATCTCTAAGAAATACACCCCAAACCATGAGTCACGGCAAATGGATATGAAAATCTAAATCAGTAGGAATGTAATGAAAGACTTCGCTTTGTTCTTTCCAGTCCGTATCATTCCGCAGTTGTGGAAGTGGAATCTCATTGGCAATTCGAGTGGGTTGTCGAACCTGATTCTCAACTTTCGCCGGTTCGCCCTTAAATAGCTGGACAGCAAATCTTTGGTGCATCGAGCAGAACCGTGAATCATGCAATCCACTGCGTGTTTTCACAGCTCCAGACTGCTTTTATCTACCGAGAGCAAAACAAGTTAGCCTTGATATCTGTAAATTCTGATAACGAACGGCATGAATAGGCACTTAAAACATGGTAATATTTTAAGAGCTGGAAAATAGGAAGTGCGCACCGAGAAATGGGTGGAAAACAAAGCACAAAGCGGTTTCACTTTCCGGCTTTTTTTCCACCAAATCTCTTGCATATTAATTTGTTTCTTTTTTTATAAGTTTTTGTTGCTCAGGCCCCAGCGAAACCGGAATCTGGCGTTCATCACGAGTTTAAGACCCGACTTGAAAAAAAAAAACAAAGAAGTCGCGAAACATGTGAAGATAGAATACGTACGAGTACGAAATCAAAATCGAGATTGAGGGAAAAAAACCAGGCCATAAAGCCGAGAACAAACATCAAATGGGGTGGGACATGAACTACCAGAGGGATTCGGTGGCTATATTCGTTATTTGTAGGCTGCGCATGCGCAGCAGAGGAAGTGGAGGGCCAATTAAGAGACACACACATGAGTAGAAAGAAGCGAGGAGAAACCCTCCTCAGGCGACATCAAAACAAGTACATTCACAACTACAGCACAGAGGGAATATATGTAACTCCGTCAACGTGCCCAGCGTATCGAATTTGTACGGCTTTGGTATTCTGTACGAAATGCACTATGTTTTATTACCGAACCTGTCTGGTTATTCCGCTTTATCAACGGCAGAAAACTTCGCACCGCCTTCGACGAAAGGTCGCTTATAACTGAATGCGCCTCTTTCGCTTTGCTCGTGGCCACAGCGAAAATTGATACACATTTGTGGCTCCGGCTCTACAGAGCCACTCAAGCCGAACCCGCCCGATCCACCAGCCACATGGCACTCTCCCCCAGTCGTCCCAGAGCCAAGACCCCAAGACGTCGGGGAAACAGAAGTAGCGCTCAGCATAAAAGCAAAGAGCACTTACTTCCCGAAGAGAAAACTTTAAAAGAGTGAACAGCAATATGTACAAGACACCTTCCATGTTCAGTCTAAACTCGTCCCATAGTATAAAAGCTCTTATACGTTTTTATTATCTCGAAAAGTTAAATTAAAAGTTTCGGTTTCTTTGGAAATAATAGTCCAACATTGGAACGAAAGATCGACCCAAAATTAGAAGCCAAGATCTAAACATCGATTTTTAGAAAAGTAATCACGATCATTTAGAAGTATGCCACTTTGAAATCGGATGTCTGTAAGAAAAGTTATGGGCTTAGAAGTGCAGGTTTTGGGTGACTTTTCGGCAAAGCCATTTTTCGGAAATTTGGAAAGTCATTAAGATGACGGAAAATCGACCCCAAAATACAAAACAAACTGAAAACACAGATTTTTAGAAAATTAAACCACAATCATTTAGAAGTATGCCATTTGTAAATCGGATGTCTGTAAGAAAAGTTATGGGCTTAGAAGTGCAGGTTTTAGGTGACTTTTCAGCAAAGTCATTTGTCGGAAATTTGAAAAGGGGTAACATCATTAAAATGACGGAAAATCGACCCCAAAATACAAAACAAACTGAAAACACAGTTTTTTAGAGAGTTAAACCACAATCATTTATAAGTATGCCACTTCGAAATCGGATGTCTGTAAGAAAAGTTATGGGCTTAGAAGTGCAGGTTTTAGGTGACTTTTCAGCAAAGCCATTTTTCGGAAATTTGGAAAGTCATTAAGATGACGGAAAATCGACCCCAAAATACTAAACAAACTGAAAACACAGACTTGTAGAGAATTTAACCACAATCATTAAGAAGTATGCCACTTTGAAATCGGATGTCTGTAAGAAAAGTTATGGGCTTAGAAGTGCAGGTTTTGGGTGACTTTTCAGCAAAGCCATATTTCCGAAATTTGGAAAGGGGTAACATCATTAAAATGACGGAAAATCGACCCCAAAATACAAAACAAACTGAAAACACAGTTTTTTAGAGAGTTAAACCACAATCATTAAGAAGTATGCCACTTTGAAATCGGATGTCTGTAAGAAAAGTTATGGGCTTAGAAGTGCAGGTTTTAGGTGACTTTTCAGCAAAGCCATTTTTCGGAAATTTGAAAAGGGGTAACATCATTAAAATGACGGAAAATCGACCCCAAAATACAAAACAAACTGAAAACACAGACTTTTAGAGAATTTAACCACAATCATTTAGAAGTATGCCATTTGTAAATCGGATGTCTGTAATAAAAGTTATGGTGACGAACACTTTTAATTTTTTTTACTTTTAAAAAATTAGAATGCGGTTAAAGTATAATATTTCCACATATATTTTTAGGTTTTTATTATGGCAGCAACCTGATGATTGGAGTACATGTGTTAAATATTTAAATTATTTCACGCTCACTAAGTATTTGAGAGATCTAGTGAGCTATGAGTATAATTTCCAGATTCCGGAACATGGATTTTAAGAACTCAATTATTTTTGTAGCACTTTGTCGGTAGTCCAATAAACTGACTCCTAGAAATCCAACGTGTTTTGTACGCTTTTATCAGACTTTCAACCGGCCCGACGAAAGTGCGCCAAATTATCGGTCTATCGGTTATTGCTGCATCGAGCAGGTGCCATCGCTGAGCTTTGGACGTAAACAACACAACTGCGTTACACGGAAAGTCAGAGAAAAGTAGTCCAGGAGCGGCACAGAACGTAGCCAGAATAACAAAGATTTGAGCGCGTGCTCCAACAGAAATGGACGTGGAGGAGGATTGCATGGCCAGCGGGACGGCATCCGCCTGCAAACGACTGAGGAGGAACACGGATTCCCGGGAAGACGGCCAACTGGGAGACACAGCGCAGGTTGGGTAAGTGTGGTGTCGTTGGTTAAGTAAGCTCTGCGGCTTGGATAACCGATTGATTTTTTCCGGGTGGGTGAATGCAGCGAGGAGAAAACTGTCACCACAAACCAGTCCGTAATTAACAGCACCACAATCACAACCAACAACAATAACGAAGAGGGCGACATGCTGGGCAAAGAACATTCGGTGAAGGTGGAGAAGGAGGAGCCGGAAAAGACACAACCGAAAGAGGAGCAACCAGAGGAAGAGCAGACTGTCAAAGAACAGCCAGCGAAGGATCAGCCGGATGAGGAGCAGGCGGGCCCCTCCTATCTGGAGTGTCAATTATCACCGCACGCCGCCAGTGCCGTGCTGGCTTCCAATAAGCCAAAGCCCGAGAGTAGCACTTTAACCATCGACAGCGATGATGAGCCATCTACGCCGCGGCCTGGTGACGCTTCCCCAGCAGTCACCTCTCCCAGGTTCAACCCGCGCAACATCCCGGCCACACGCTCCTATCGCCGCATCAACATAGAGCTGGTGGGCACGGTGACTGACTCAGATACCACTGACTCCGACATACACGACTTGCAGGAGGAGGAGGCGGAGGAGTGGGAAACTGAGAACACGAACTCGGATGTGGATACCGATGGGCAGGTGGCCGCAGCGGAGGTAGATCAGCTTGTAGTCGAGTCCGCTGATGAAGAAAGTTCTTCGCACGACGGCTGGGTACACCGCTTTGACCTTTCTAGTGAAAATGACCTAACAACAGAGGTAAAAAAGCGTTTGTAAGAGGCCAAATCCTTTCTAACCGCTTTAAAACTTTTAGGATGAGGTGGAATTAAACGAACCAGAAGCCAATGCCGCTGACCGTGAAAAAGTCGACAGCGCCGTGGACGGGGAGATGTGCAAGTGCAAGCCTGCGTATGCCTGGAACTGCGCTCAGGAGGTGATGAACCGGGAGCATAACATTATAAACCGGATTGGATGGCGTGGCGGCCACACTTCGGTCCAGAGCTTTGGCCAAGGATATTACGGCTCTCGACAGGTAGTGGAGCAGATGACGCTGCTTAGTTCGCTGAACGGTCACGATGGTTGCGTCAACTGCCTGAACTTTAACCGGGCCGGTGATTTGGTTTGCTCCGGCTCCGATGATTTAAACATCGTCGTCTGGGACTGGGCGAACGAAAAACCGCGTCACACTTTTCGCTCCGGCCACAATATGAACATTTTCCAGACCAAGTTCATCGACAGCGCCGGCTGCCTGGACATCGTGTCCGCCAGCCGGGATGGGCAGGTCCGTCGTGCTGTCATCCCGCCCTCCGGAGGTGCGACCAAACCGATGCGCCTTTATACACACAGCGACTCGGTGCACAAGATTGTGCTGGTGCCGCACAGCCGTCACGAGGTGATGAGCGCCGGCGAGGATGGGGCTGTCAAGCACTTTGATCTGCGCACCAGCAATGCGGCCACCACAATGCTGCGCTGTGTTTACCACGACGCAAACGAGAGTGGCAGGGTGCGCCTGTTCAGCATCGCCCATCATCCGTTTGCGCCGGAGTTTTGCGTTAGCGGATCCGACGACAAGCTGCGGGTCTATGACAAGCGCAAGCTGACAAAGCCCACCTTCGAGATGACCCCCGCTATTTGTGCCCAGGACAAGATCACGCAAATTACCTGTGCCGTCTACAACCACAGTGGAAGCGAGATCCTGGCCTCGTACAGCGATGCGGGGGTTTATCTATTCGACAGTCGCAACTACAAGGACGGCGAGTATTTGCACTGCTATGAAGGTCACATGTAAGTTTTTATGCGCCTACTAGTGTCCTGCCACTAACATGTCTGTCTGCCACAGCAATACCCGCACCATTAAGGGAGTGAACTTCTTCGGCCCAAGATCCGAATACATCGTCAGCGGTAGCGACTGCGGCAATATATTTTTCTGGGACAAAAACACGGAGGCAATCATCAACTTCATGAAGGGCGACCACGCTGGAGTGGTCAACTGCCTGGAGCCGCACCCTTGGATGCCTGTGCTGGCCACCTCTGGCCTGGAGCACGACGTTAAGATCTGGACGCCAAATGGCCCGGATAGGGTAGGTTTCAATAAACTACAAATAAATTTTAATACAATTTATCAAGGATTTGTAGAGATCACGATTATGCTCACCGATATTTTCTTTCCGTAGAACGGCCCCAACCCCGACTCTTTGAAACAGACGCTGCAGCGCAATTTCAGGCGCAACATTGTGGATAGAGGGGACTTCGACATTAACCAATTCCAGTACTTTATCCGAGGGTTTCTAGAAGGTTCGGGTACCCGTTCGCGTCGTTCTGCCAATCCCAACCGAACCCCTTTTTTTCAACGCCAGGGGCGGCCGCGTCCGGACAACAATTCCAGCACAAGCAGCAGCAACAGCTCCGATGACACCAATGGCGAGGGAGCCGCGGCCGCCGCTGCGCTGGACTCGCTGCACTGCCGCACGCAGTGAGGATGCAACAGGCCCGCATCCAAAATCACAGGCGTGGATGAGCTTCAAAAGCCGTCCTCAGCCACCGTATAATTTCTGATATAGATATGTTAGAAAGCGTTTCTAAAGCTGTGAATTTGTAACCGTAACACATAAGTGCGCATGTTTTAATTTAAAACAGGGTTTAATAAATGCTCATTGAAAAGGATTTAATTTCTTTACTATTTTGATACCTTTTAGAAAGGAATGTTATGCTATGATATATAAGTAGGTATATGCATTTATTATGAATAACACTAAATGAGTGATCACCTTAATATAAAATGTCTTTAAATGTAATAAGCTGTAATAATCTAGAAGCTTTCTGATTTCATGTCAAATCTTAGTTCACATTTATAATTTGTAAGTCCATAGTCAATTACCTGGACATTAAATAACACAACTTTGCATGTTTAAAATATATTATTATTAGTTATAAATATACAAGGTTGTGTTCCTTAATCTCCAGGGAATTATTATGAACAGTCTTTCAAGATGGTAGTATACATATGTTTTTAACATAATTCTTAAAATGTGTTTTGAAAAGTTAACAGAAAATTGTGCATAATGTAGGAATAGTTTAAACACAAACAATGCAGTGGTGGCTCCCGTAGGAGCTCAGTCGCTGGTCTGGCAGATGAGGGCCACGCTCCGTTTGACCCAGTGCGAAGCCTTGACATGTGTGTTTAGCAGCAGCGGCACCACGTAGTTCGTGGAGTGACCCGTCGTGGACAACGTGCCCTTGCGCTCGCCAGTCTTGTAGAGCGGACAGCGGTAGCGCGAGCCCTCGACCACTTCGGCGAGTCCCACTGGCCGGAAGAAGATCACGGGCATGGCATAGATGAGGATTTTGGGGAACTGCTCCACCAGCGTGTTCTCCCGCCACTCCCAGCGTGCTCCCTCCAGGAACAGCCCATTGCAGTACACCCCATCATCTGGCGGCGTCGCTTTCGTCTCCACCTTGAGCACGTCGTAATCAAAGGTCAGCGTGTCGATGGGGATCTTGTACTTCCGCGCGAAGTTCTGCATGGCGCCGGTGAGGAAGGCCTGCGTGAAGAAGAACCCGGAAAGCCAGAAGGTGGGCGGCTTGCCGTGGTGGTGCCAGTCGTGAAGCCAGTTGAGCCGCTTGTACAGATCCTGGACATAGGAACCGAGTGGCTTCAGGCACGGGTACGACTTGGACATCCACTTGGTTGGAATGCGGTTGAACTTCATCGCTGTCATCACGTTCTCCAGATCAGGCGTCATTACGATTATACCCTTGATGCCCATGGCCAGATCTCGGCAGCTGCCGCGGATCTCCTTCTGGAGCTTAAGAAAGCGCTCCATCTCCTGCACCACGACCGTGTTCATGGACTCGTTGTAGTCCACTGGGTACTTCTCTGCCGCCGCCTCGATGTCCATGTCCGGCGGCATCTCGCTCTCGATCTGCTTGATCGTGTTAAGGATGATCTGTTCCACACTTACTCCTGCCCCGGCGGATCCCGCCGCCTCACTGCCCAGCAATAGAATCATCGAGTCGAGCAGCGTCTTGGTCGTCTGCAGATCCCGCGTTATGCCGGAGTTGGCATGCAGACCATAGACCTCGGGCGGAGCCAGCGAGGGGAGGTTCTCGTCCAGATACCGCAGGATCTCGCGGTGCTCCGTCTTTCGCGGCAGGATGTAGCGGTCGTCGCTGGCAAACCTATAGCGGTTGTCCGACACCGCCTGGGCGTTGCAGAAGTCCGCCAGGATCGTCACAATCAATCGGCGATCCCAGTTATCCGTGACCCTTCCGCCGTAGTTGCACTCGCTGGTCAGATACGAGATGGCGTCGTAGGGCACATGGTCATACTGGTTCAGCAGCATCTAAAGGGACCAGCGTTACATAAATAAATATTTATTAATCATAATCATAATCCACACTTACGCTCAGCTGCAGCACAGAGATCTGCAGATCAGACTCGTTGAATCCGTAGGCAATGTTCCAGCCCAATGGACCGTACTTCCGGCGCTCCTGGACAACGGCGTGGAAGAAGCAAATCCCGTAGAGCAGCCGGGTAAAGGCGCGATCCTGCTTGGCACAGCCCGTGTAGAACTCGTAGTCGTTAATGGGCTCCGAGTTATACGAACGCATCAGGTTCTCCTTGAGTCCGGTCGGCGGTTCATTAGTCATCTTCACGCCGTTCTGTAGGATGGTGACCGGGAATTGGGGCGTTGGATAAGCGGTCAGCCAGATTCGGAAGTTGGCTACGGAAGAGAATCAGGGAATTTAATCATTAATTATAATACTCCCAATATTTCCATTAAAAAATAATAATAAGTTAGAATATAATTGCAAATCAAGCAAAAAAAAAAAAAAAAAAAAAATTTTAATAAACTTAATTTTTAAATTCAAAATTCTTTATTTTCGTATTTTTTAAATGAGCCATAAGTAACATAAAACGTTACGTTCTTCTTTTAAGATAAGGCTATTTTAAACAAATTTTAAACTTGGAAAATGGGTACTTATGATAGTGCATTATTACCAAGTAGTCCAATACTTTCGGTGCCTGATTTGAATCATAGAAGAAGGTACTTACGCGTGGTGTTGAAGGTGTCCATATTCTCCCAGAGGTACTCCAAATAGGGCATCCATGAAGCGGCCAGATGACAGTTCTGCAGGCACACCCAGTAGCCCATCTCCTGGGCGTTCTTGATCAGCGCCGTGGCAATCGGACCTTGTCCCTGGCCCAGCGAGATGCTCTGGAAGGTCTCCTCCTGGCCCATCTTCTCGGCGAAGGCCAGCAGAGAGCCCAGTGGGTCTGCTCCGGGCGAGAGAATGAACACCAGCGGGGTGAGCGCCGTGGAGTCAGCATACGACTTGGAAATGTCGAACTCCGGCGGAGTGACATACTGATCCCCGATGCACTCGGCGATGAAGATGCGCACCGCCAGGAAAACGGAGTCGGGCCGCAGGGCCTTTAAGACAATGATCTTTTCGAAGGCGGTCGTCTTATCCTGCCATGGAGGCGGAAGCGGTTGCTTCTCCGGCGAAAAGTGGTCGTAAATCGCCTGCCAGGCGGCCAGGTGACTCTTGAAGTGTTCCACGATGCCGCGCAGCTCCTTGAGCTCCTCCAAGCGGAGCACATTGAGCCACACAGTCTCTGTTATCCAGCTGGGATCCGGATTGGGGGGTATGTTCGTGGACTCCTTGGCGTTGGTGACCAGGTGGGCAAAGTGCCGCATCTCCACCTGACCCGTGCCCAGCAGTATGCGGGCGGTGAGGATGAAGGAGTAGAGCAGCTTGTCCTTCTCGAAGATGGAGCGGCACACGTTGTTGTACAGATTGCGAGTAAAGCCATCCACCAGGAACTTAATGCGCCGCGGCAGGTCCTTGGACTTGTTGGCCGTTTCTATGGAATACATGTACAGGTTGATGTACCAATTGAGGGAGAACTGGTACATGGGATCGATGTTGGGCAGATCCGTAATCGAGTAGTACAATATGGAAGAATGCACTGCCACGGGCTTGTAGTTCAGCCGAAAGGCCTCGATCTTGGCCACCGTCTCCTTGGCCGCCTCCTGTTTCTCTACAATATCCTTGGACAGTCCTTTGGAATCCGCCAGGATCTGAATCGCCGCCTCGTTCTCCAGGATGTCGCCACCGGCGCTAAGCGTCTTCAGAATCATATTCTCCGCATCCCGGAGAGCTCCCTTATTGGCCGCCGCCTCCGTGGTGAGCGTGATCCGAAGCTCCTGCAAATCGGGACGCTCCTTGGCCACCACAATGCTGAGAAGCTGATCCATCAGAGCGTTCTGGGTGAGAGCAAAGTTTATCACTGTCACCTTGTTAAAGGTCTCCGGCAGAAAGTGCGGATTGCGGAGGTTGCAGGTCATGTACAGCCGGAAGTTCGGATTGACCGGCACAACTGTCTCGCCCAAGCTGATGTGCTTGACACCGCCCTGCATGAAGGTCTGTCGCATCAGAATGGGATCGAGCGGCACCTCCAGCTCCTCCTGAACATTTTCGATTATCACCGGTGTTCCGTACTCGAGTGCCTCGGCAATCACCCTCATGTAATTGCTCTGGTTGAACTTGACGCAGTTCAGCCGGTTCTTGCGCTCCATATTCTTCAGCCAGTTGTTGGCCTGAGCCTGGGGATCGATGAACAAGCTGTACCGGCTGGAATTGGCCGAGATAATGGCGTTCTCGCTGGAAAACTCGTCGTTGGGCAGTCCGTCCAGCTGCCAGTTCTGAATGGTGACCTCCAGGCCAAGTACTTCTGAAATAGAATAGTGGTCGGAGCAGGGAATCTTCAGGTCCTTAACCTTTTTGAACCAGTCCTTGACGCAATCCGAGCGGTACTGCAGATTCACGGCCGACAGGTAGGCGATGATCCCACACGAGATGAGCACATCACCGGGGAGGTGGTCGTACAGTTCCTGCAGATCCTCCGCCGCCTTGTTCCAGCGCGATTTCTCACCTCCCAGTCCGCCAATGAGGGCCTCCGCCCGGAGCAGCTTGTTGCGACAGCTCTCGGCGTGATCCTCTGTCTTTTGCATCTCCGCGTTGGCCTTGTCCAACTCGATGTTCAGCTGGGCCACCTTCTCCTCCAAGGCGAGGGCCAGGGCCCTCTTCGCGGCCAGGAACTCCATCGTGTCGGCGTACTCCTTCTCCGCCCCAGCCAGCTTGGCCTTCTTGGGCGCCACCACCTTGGCCACCTCGTCGTACATGTCCATGGCGATGATCCACTGGCACAGACCCTTGGCCGCACTCGAGGCCTTGGCCACCACCTTGGGGTCGAAGTCCTTGTTGGGGATGAACTCCTTGCGGATCCGCTTCATGATCTCCGCAGGAATATTGTCCTTGTCGAACTCCTTGAGAGCCGGCAGGAAGTTCATCTCGCCCAGGAGCCGCTTGCTCGGTCCCCAGTAGTCTTGGACCATTTTCCCAGAGGCTGGATCCGGAACGCGGTCTGACGGAATACCCTTGATCACACAGACGGCGGCCATCACCAGCTTTATCACTGGCGGCGGATTCTTCATCGACTTGACCAGCGTTATGTCCGCCGGTTTCAAAGTGTTCAGGGCAGCCAGGGCATCCTCCAGAACGGGAATGGCCTTGGCAAGATCTCGTTCGCAATCCTGCTTCAGCACTTGGGCTGCCTCGGCCTGCACGGAGGCCACCTCCTCGTCCCGTTTCACCTGCTCGGCGGCGGCACTGGCGGCCAGCGTTTCCTTGTTGATCTCCAGCATCATCTTGCGCGATGCCTCCGCCAAGGCCACCAACTTGGGCTGCAGGGCATTCAGATCCCGCTGCATAATCGAAATGGCTGCTGCTGCCTGGGCCAGCGTATCCAGGCCACCAATGTAACGCATCTTGGCCAGCATCGTTTCGCTCTGCTTCCGGTAAATGAGCGTTTGGAAGGAGCGGATCAGTTCGATGAAGGAGGCGTTCGTCTGGTAGATGTGACGCCCGGTCATCTGGCAAAAGGCGCGCGTCGCTCGCGCCGCCGTCATGTGGAAGTACTGGCAGGTGTCCATGATGGCCAGTTTGATGTCCTCGCTTGGCACATTGACATCCACCAGCGACATCTTGGCTATCATCGACAGGGCCTCCTCCGGCCAGCTGTCGTACCAATCGATGGTGCAGCAGTTTACCAGCGAGGGATACAAACGGACTCGAGTCCTGAGGGCATCCCCAATGGGTGAAAAGCTGAGGATCATGTGCAGCTTCTGCTTGCAGCGGTCCACAAAGAAGGAGAAGACCTGCAGCGCCGAGACATCGATGTTGCGATTGCCTCCCTGTGCCGCCAGTCGCACCAACTCCAGCACCTCCTGCTTCTCGTCGATCGGGAATATGTTGGGTACCTCGCCCTGGTTCAGCAGGCAGTCTATGTCCTGCAGAAAGAGCTCCATTTTGATCTGGTTTTCGGTTATCAGGAATGTTGTGTGCTTGTTCATTCCACCCGCCTCCTTCAGGATCGCCTTGATGTCGTCGTGCCAATCGTTGGCCCCATAATTCTTGGTTATCTCCGGCTGGAAGAACGATGTCTGCACCATGTTGGTGGCCAACTTGGTCAGCGACTGGCGTCCAGATCCACCCAGCCCAATGATCAGGGCACTAGCTCCCTGAATCGAAATGATGCGGCAAATGCGGTTCAGATGCTGCAGCGCAAAGGTGAACAGCGTGATGTCCATTTTGTTGCGGCGAGTCGAATTGTAGTCATCTAGGCTGGCCAGCGCCAGGTTTAGGAAGACCTCCATGCTGGGCACTTCCTCGTAGCGCCGCTCATCCGGCGTGCTGTCCTCGTCGAAATAAACGCCAAACATGACGCTACTGGCTGCCTCCATGGTGAACACCTGCTCGTCTTGTCCCTAGAAAGCAATAGTTGTGGTTAGATATGAATGCTTGAAGGTCTATATCAAGACCTGATCTAATCTCACTCACCGGGACGCAATATCGATCGAAGATGGTCTCCACCTTGTCCTTGAAATTCGCCTTCAGGCACTCGTTTAGCTTCTCAAACATCCATTTGCGATCCACATCGTCCACCAGGCGATCGTAAAAAACTCGCATGGCCTCGTGGTACCAGACCCGCACGAACATTTTTTTGTCCGAGACCGACTCCTTCCGCACCAGAGTGCATCCAGTAATCACGCGGGACATGTCCCTTAGGTTGAATATGTAGTGGGACTTGGACGGAGTAGCCCGTATCTCCGACTGCACGCTCTTGTAGATGCTCTGCGTGGCACTCACTATCTGATTGGTCACGACGAACACATCCTGTCCGTGCCCACAACGCCGGAAGCCATTCAACGCCACATTCAGGAATATGCGGAACATACTATCGTCACTGAACGTGTTGATGGAATAAACGTTGAAGTGGTTCAGGAAGCGGGCATAGACATCCTGTCGACTGCCGCCGGGCAGGCCACATGCGGCCATGATCAGTACGTTGTGGATATAGACCTTTGAGCTATCCTTCAGGTCATACACATGGCCATAGTCGAAGAACTGGCGCAGCAGCTCCAGGGGAGGCTGTGCACCGTAAACCTCCTTCACCGGCATGTTCATGTCGTCCACGAAGAGCACACTTTGCATTCCCTTCGGCGGGCCGTAGATGCCTCGCTTCCACTTCTGCAGTTTAGATATGAGCAGCTCCTGGCACTGGTTGGCTGAGATCATTACAGTGAAGGTGATGAATCCCGTCTCGAACACCTCCTTATCCAGCTTGTTCATCAGGTAGTTCTGTATGTAGACCGTCTTTCCGGTACCCGTCGGTCCAACCAGCAGCATTCGCTTCTTGTGCTCCACGTGCATCTTCAGCAGGTGAATATAACGAGCCGTATCCACGGTGGGCACTATTACCCCTGTCTTGGTCTCCTCCACGTCCATGCGCTTGGCAAGATCCGGCCAGTAGCGCCAGGCTCCTCGCTGTTTGTACAGAAAGACGTAGTCCACCAGCAGGCCCTCCGTGGGCGGAGTTATCTCCATCTTGCCCAGCGGTTCCGGCGGCGGAGGATCGCTGTCCCAAAGCTGCAGTAATATATTTATATACTCAGCTGTTAAAGAAAACTTGTAATTTCCCTTACTTTCTTTACGAACACATCGAACTTCTCTCGGGAAGCAGTGTCCAGTACTCCGCCAACTCCCCAAATCAGAGCGAACAGAATGGCGGCCTGGAAGTAGCTCTGGATGTACTTCTGGTAGTCCTCCGGATTCTCTTCAATCGCCTCCGCGATCTGCATGTCGAACAGGTCGAAGAGGGTTAGCATGCAGTTGAACTCCCCGGGCTTAATGAACTGACTGCAATATCGCCTAACAAACGTTTGGCACTGAAATTCATAAACATTAGAAGGTAATTGGACTATGGGAAAGCTACTCACGGGCGGCAGAAGCCACTGCAGCAGGGCCATCACATAAGGCACCCCCTCCTCATCCGCCCAGCGAGGATCGGCCTTCTTCAGCCAGCTCTTGGCGAAGGAGCGCCATCCCAGCGTCGAGGGCTCCATGTAGATCATCCCGCATCGGGACACGGTGGCCGGCGAGGCCTGGGCCAGATCCATTACCTCGAACACCATCGACATCTCGTTGCTCATGGTGATCACCTCGCCGCTGGTCAGGCACAGCTTCTTGTTGTCGTCCAGCACCGTGTTCATGTTCTCAATCCAAACGGCATCCACGGGTCCATCAAAAATGACCTAGGAAAACATTAACACTGTGTTACAAAACCTGACCTTTATTTATTATTATATTGTATTTTTTTATACTTTAATGAAAATAAGTTTTTGCAATAGAGCCACAGCAATATTCCTGTTGAAAATGTACTTTAAATCTGGAATATTACGATTATTATCACTTCTTCATTAACAATATGCATCTCTTTGGCTTTTGAAAATTACTTTCCAAAGAATTTTAAACATTTTTTAAAGGAGTTAGCAATAGCGATACGAATAAAATAAAAAAATAAGAATGGGAAATAAAAATTGATCCTGATTCTCTACATTATATACATATTTGGAAGCCCTGTAAAAGACTCACCCATTTTCTATCCGGCGTGGGCGTCATGGCAAAGTCACGGAAGATCTTGGCAACCAGGCCGTCCGTCCACTCATACGAAATGGGATCGAAAGAGCCGTACAGCTGGTTCATGGTAATGGACTTAGGGTTCATGATGCCCATTTGAACGTGTTGAAAGTATATACTTTTCTGCGGTGCCTTAATCTTCAGAGCGGACATGACCTTGGCCAGGACCTGAAGCGTTTTGGACTTTCCCGCCAGCGGTTCCCCCACCAGCATAAATCCGTGCCTGACGATAATCATTTCATACGTCTGAATGACCTTGAGTAGAAAACTGGGAGCAGGCTCCAAAACCTCCTCCAAACAGACGCGCTTGAACTCCGTTTCCACCAGGGAGTAGTCGATGTGGGGCAACTTGATGCCCGGGAAGATGTCCGAGATGATGCCCTCGAACAGGGGAACATCGAACGAGAGGAACTTTGGAAGATTCACGTCGATCAGACTGCGCAACAGCAGAATGTCCTCCACCTCGTCCGGATACTGCTTTTTGATGTTACCGCAGGCGGAGAGCACCGTCTTGACGGCTCGCATGCCGTAATCATAGTGATTCTGGCTGGACAACTGCTCCGAACAAAGTCTGTAGGTTGTCACAATCTTTACGGCCAGCTTTCGGGCATCCACGAATCCATAGGAGTACAGTGAGATCTCCCCGATCATGGCATAATCCGGCACCATCATGGCCACAGACCGGAAGAGCACTTTCAAATTATCCGGCAGTTCGGATCGGCCGGCATAGCCGGGATTCATGGTGATGCAAACGTAGCAGGCGGGATTCAGCGTCAACTCTGTGCCCTCGAACATGAACTTGGTGGCATTGGCGCGCACCGCTTGAATAATAAGCAGGATTTGTTGTGCCACCACGGAGAGTACTTCCAGCTCGATTCGATTGAACTCATCGAAGCACGCCCAGGCACCGCACGAGGCCAATCCCTTGAAGAACTTGCCCATGGCCTTGTAGTCCAGGCCGTCGGAGCAATTGAACACCTTGCACTGCACGGCCAGAGCCTTGGCCAGATCCTTGGTGGTCTCCGTCTTTCCCGTTCCAGCAGGTCCCTCCGGAGCTCCGTTTAGATGCAGCTGATAGGCTCCCACCAGGGTGCGATAGCAACGATCCGTCAGAGGGGTGATCACCAGGCGATCCGAGTTGCCGAGATACTCGTTGGCAAAGGGCACAGTGGCGTTGATTATTCGCACCCAGGTCTTTTCGTCCTCCCAGTAGTAACGCATCTGGGCCAGCCACTGGAAGTCGAACTCACTGCTGACCTTATTCTTGATGAGGTCCTCGGAGACGTCCTTGGCATGCACATCGATCACAATCAATGACTTAATGGTGATCCGATTGAGGTTGCTGATCTTTGGCGAGCGAACCAGCGTCACAATATCGTTTAGCTCCTTGGACAGCTCCTGGAAGAAGTTCATCATGATGGTCATATTGCCGCCGAAGGTGCGACGCAGGCATCCGTGGACGCGGGATGCCCAATACACCTGCGAGATGGCCAGCACCGTCATCTGGGGCCACTCCAGCACCCACTCGTGCCGCTTGACCTTCGGGTAGTGGGCGAAGGAGAGCTCGTTCTGGTAGCGCACCGCCTTTAGCATCTCGTCCTCCACTCCAATCAGCCACTTCTCCACACTTCCTCCGGCCGCCGCTGTGGAGACCTGCTCCATGAACTCGATCGATTCCTTGTCGCTGCTAATCATGGCCAGCACATTCTTGGCCGCATCGAACTCCAGGCTATTTATGCCCTCGAAGCACTTGCTCAGATGTGGTAGCACGCGCAGCGGATCCTTCGTCTCGGAGAGAATCTCAAGCATCTCGTCGTTGGCCAGGAAAAAGAAGCGCGGGAAGTATAGACGCTTTTTCTCCAGGTAATTGCTCACGCCGGTGGCTACATCCTCCAGCAGTTCGTTGGCCTTCTGCAAGGACTCAAGCAAACCCGAAACGGGCGCAGTTTCCATCACCAGTGGTTGCCGCAGGACCAAGCCCATGTTCCTAGTGTAGGTCTGCTCCACGATGACGAAGAGGCGACCCTCTTCGGGCATCTGGGCCACTATGTCCTTCGATGAGAAGATGGGCAGCAGGTACAGGTAGTTGGCCTGCACCTTGCCCCACTGATCTAGTGTTTCATTAACCCGCATGATCTTCTCGTACCAGGCCCGCACTTCCTCCTCGCAGGGCTTCATGAACGCCGAGCCTCGCATGACCAACGTCTTGAGGATGTGGTCGTCGAGCAGGGCCTGGATGTCATCCAGACTGCTGAGGATCATTACGCCCGTCTCCTTGTATGGACCGTAGGGAAAGACCCTGCTCTCCCACTCCTTGATCATGGCCTGCAGGGCATTCCACAGCTGCAGCTCCTTATTGGCCCCGATACTGATGATCTCAAATTGATCGAGGATCGGATCCAGACCGGAGTTGAGGATCTTGCGCAGAGTAGTTCCCGCATCGGGTGTGACATCCCAGCCCGCTATCTCGGACATCTCCTTCCAGTGGCGCTTGCGCAGAGCCGGATTGCACATAGTATTCACTATAAACACGCCGGTGGTGAAGTCTTTGATGGACTGGATCATCGAAGTGCACAGTCGCAGGGGAACTGGGTGCTTGGCCGGATCTGGGTCTTCGGTTTGACCCTGCAGGGACAGAAATTTTGTATAAAAGAATTTTTTAACCTTGTAAACCCACCTTGAATTTGCACACAGGATTATCAATTAGATCTTGTTTTATTTTGACTCTGTAGTACTTTTGATTTTTCTGGAACTCCTTAAGGTAATCGTCCGTAGTTCTCTCCACAAACTGGGGTTCCAGATACTCGAAGGGTCCATCGTTCCACACGCTCAAGTATCGCTGCCACTCAATACAGCATCTAAAGATAGTTTTAAAGTTAATTATAATATTCTTTATGGCCATAATAACAAACTTTATTAAATAATTTATTTTAATATTTCAAATAAAATATTATATATTGGTAGTTAAGATTAAGAACAAAAAGTACATTTTAATATCTATATCTTTTTGATGGGCATAACTAATTACAAGTCTATCGAAACAACAAATATGTATTTTGATTTTTATAGCAACAAAAAAGAATTTTGACTTAAAAAAAATTAAAAATAATAAATAAATATTTTGCAAGTGCTAAACCCAGACCCCCTTTAATATATGGTACTTACTTCATAAGCTCGGCAAATGGGTAGACGAACGTCTTGATGATCTCCAATTTGGGATATTCAGTTATGGCGATCTTAAAGAGCTTCTCCTCCTTGTTGATCCAAGCCACGTAGTCGTCGAAGGTCTTTAGCTGGTCTATAAAATTCTGCAGTATAATGTAGCTGTCTCGGAACTTTTCCGGTCGACTCATGTCATCGATGACGGCCAACTTGGGCAGTAGGTCGTCTATGTCCGTGTTCAGCTTCCGGATGACCTCCTGCAGATGCTCCTCGAAGGTGAACTTGAACTGCTCCTGCTGCGAGGCATTGTAGTCGCAGATGTCGTTGATGTCCTTGATCCAGTTAATAGTCTTGATGGTCAGGTCAAAGTGGTATTTGGACATCTCGGTCAGCTCGACGATGTTGGTGCCCACTTGCAGGCAGTACTGGATGCGGTCGGTCAACTCGGCGATCTTCTCCTTTTTCACGAGAATCATGTATTCCGCGCTCTCCAACAGCTCCTCCGTGGACTTCGGGATCTCCAGCGCCCGGTACTTGATCTTCTCGAACTCGTCACAAATCTCCACCTCTGCCTTGATGTGCTCCCGAATGATGATTGTGGTTATCTCATGGATCAGGTTCTCGGCCAGGGTACGAAGACCGATTACTGCCGGCTCGTTGTGGATTACTGCCATCACAAAGTATTCGGTTCCGGGTTCGCTTCGCAGCATTTGAATGAATCCGTAGTACATGTCGATCCGGGCAAAATACTCCTCGAACTCATGCGGTTCGGACAAAAACTGATTCAGCGCATCTCGTTCCTGCCAGGAGTACAGTGCATAATACTTGTCCCGAAAGCCGTCGATGTACTGGATCACCTCCTGATACGTCCGCATGATTATGTTTTGAACCTGTGGGAATTATTTTATGTAGCGTGTTTTAAATGTTAAAATAACTTTGCATTTATAAAATAAATGAAACGATATATATTTTTAATTATAAAATAAATAAAAAGATATATATTTTGACGATTAATGAGGTAGACGAACAAACTATTTGTTTCTTTTGAATAAAATTATAATAATGGCTAAATTAATAAAATTCTTAAGTACTTTCAAAAAAGCATTTCCTAATTTACTTGCTTTATATAAATCTGTTGGGCATTGGTTCTATATGGGTTCTATATTAACCAAGTTTCCCTAATTTTATACCCACCTTATCGATCACGTCCTTTAGGTAGTTCTCATTCATCTCAATCTTTAGGTAATCGTTTACCTTCGCGTACATGGCCATCGAGGTGAGCGTCTGCACCTGGGGCTGCAGTGGCTCCATGCGGTACCCCACCATCGAGATCTCGGTGGCGATCTCGGCGAAAGTGCGCAGGATGGCCCAGACATTGGGCCGCGTGTCCAGATCGCTGGAAAACTCAGCCCATTCTAGTGACATGCGCAGCATGGGCATCGTGCGTGGATGGCTGCACATCCTGTACATCTCCTCGAAGGTTCGGATCTTCATGTTAGTCATCTCGCGGTTCATCAGGCCCTCCAGAGCGTTCCAGGCCCGCTTCCATGTGCTCATCGGCATCACGCGCTTGCGCATTAGCTTGCGCAGCACCAGAACCACTTTGGGGTACCAGGTCCACCTAAGAAAGGTGTTTACCTTGTCCAGCTGATTCTGGATATACTTGCGGTAGAACTTGTAAGACAGCGCCTCCCGTCCTCCCAATCCCAGCTGCTGCTGCATGGCGCCGGTGGCCAGCACATAGTGGAAGACGCAGGCCAGGTTCGGCAATTCTCCGACGGATATATTGAGGATGGCCCTTAGCGGCTGCTGAAGGATCAGAAGCCTCTGGGCAATGCGTCGCCGGTTCTCCAGGAAGTTGCTGTAGTTCTGAGTGCGACCCGGCCGTCGGAAGCCAATGTCGGGGTGGGGCAGCTCAAATTGTGACGGATCCTCGTCGGAGAATTCCGGATGCCGCAGGATGTTCTTCATACTGTAGACCTTCATCAAACGGTTGAACTCCTGGTGCACGTCCTGCATGTAGGCCTTCACCAGCTCCGGGTACTTGTTCTTCAACCGCTCCGAGGCGAAACTGAGGATCTTAGCCTCCGTGCGGCGCAGCATCGGCGGCACCACAATCTTTCTCACCTCGCGTCGCAGGTTATCCTCGTAGTGAGACTGGGGCAGCGGACGGATGTCTGGCTCCGGCTGCCACTGCTGGCGGGCCACCCGTACCTTGACATCCGCCGCCTTTTGCTTGAGGAACTCGTAGTGCCGGCGTTCGTGCACCTCGCTGATCCGGAACTTGAGCAATGGGTTCTTCATGTACGGCTCATTGTCGTACTTCGTGATGTCCGACGCCGGGCGGTGCATCCGTTCCAGCTTCTTGCTGTACATGATGGAGCCTTCTTTGGTCACGAATTTAGTGCAGGGTTTTCTTTTTTTAGTTGTCCGATTGTTATTGTTACTAAGGCGACTTGTTGTGTTTATTTTGTTTGTTTTTGGGGGGAGGTTTCTAAAATTACCGGTTCGATGACCTTGCAGGATTACGACCTGGTATTAAAGTTCATGTTTATTTATTGATCGATAGCGTTATCAATTCGATTGAAAATGACATTACAGATACAGAGATTAACAACGGTTTAGCAACAATAATAATAGTTACAATAATAATTACATAACGTCTCGCTCCGCCGATTGCGCTTGAATATACAAAATTCTAAAACACCCGAAATGTTCGTCAAAAAACAGCCTTAAGTTTATGTCCTATAACTTATGCAGCATGAGAGGTTTGAAAGGGAGTGAGGGGCGGAGAGTGCGGGGGCGGGTCGTGCTTGTATAGTGTAAAGCGCATTACAGTTCACAAAGTTGTACGTATAGAATTACAAAACATAGATGAGCGTTCCTCCCTCACAATAGTATCAATAGATTCGTATCAAAGAAATTGCACGTGTTTGATTTGACAATTTTTAAATTGGCTTCTTGTGTGTGTTTTCTGTTGTATCTAGGTACGATTAAGCGTTTCCATATCTTTTACGGACCTGTTCCGGTTCAAACATATCTCTATTGACCTAAATCAAGAAAAATACAGCGGTAATAAGATGTTCTAACAAAAACTATACAAATCTCTCCATTTTTGATATCAAATCAAAGTGATAAAGCGATCTAATGAGCTGATCGTTCAGTTATGATAGGCTAACCCAGAACAGGCCTGATAGTTCGTAATTATTGCGTAACTACATACCTACTAGGGTAGGCAAATATGCATATTAAACAGTACATAGTCTAGGGACAACAGTAGTGATTGACTCTAGTTCGCTGCGGTTGGGATTCATTGGTCATTGGTCCGCACCAATCGCTACCTCTCGAACTGCAGCACGTAGTCCTTGAGCGGGCCGGGCAGGTTCAAGCGGTTGATGTTCTGGGCCAGCTTGCGGTTCATCGCCTCGTAGATGGCCCAGCGGGACAGCTGCTTCAGACTGCGCGGCCGGCGATAAAGCGTCGAGATCAGGGCTATTAGCTGCTCTGTCTTTTTGCTTGGCACCTGGGCCACGTAGAAGTTGTGCAGAGACTTGAGGCAATTGAAAAGCGGCTCATGCTGCATGGTCAGGTAGAAGAGGTGAATGACGCGGGTGTACGTCGCGTGCGGATCGTTCAGGATAAACTCCTTCTTGGTGATCAGGATGATATAGTAAAAGAGCAGGTAGCACGAGTTGGTGCGGAACGAGCTGCGGAAGGTGGCAAGCTCGTTGGAGAAGATGGCGGTTCCCGGCGTCGTCTTGCCGCTGAGCACTATATTGGGATCGGCCCCGTACTGGATTAGCGTCAGGGTCAGCTCGTAGACGCACTCCATGTCGTGGCAGGTGCGCACATTATGCACCATGTCCATCACCGCCTGTAGAATGTGCTGATATGTCTTGTTGCAGTCCAGGCCGTGCTGAAGCAGCATCAGAAGGATGTTCTTGATGAAGTCGAAGTTTGTGCGCTTCTGGGCATCACAGTTGAGCGTAAAGTTCTCGCTCACCGTAAAAACGAGCACGTGCAGCGGCTTGAGGTTGGCGCGGTAGGAGCAATTGGGATTGGCTCCGTGCTGCAGCAGCATGCGGATGCAGTTCAGATAGCAGACCTAAAAGAAGGGATTAGCTTGCAAAAAGATTATCTTTACTCTATTAGTCAAACCTTCATGGAGTGCGTGAAATGATGCAGGTGATCCTTATTAATTAATGGCACTAGCAGAACCATAATGGGCACAGACCCATCCCTCCCAACTATGTTGGGATCACCTGAAAGAAAATATTTATTGTAATCAAAACTATTGGTAAACCACTAATTCACACACTTACCATTTTCCTTGATGAGCATGCTGAGCAGCTCGTAGCAGACCTCCCAGTCTCTCAAGTGGCGAAATACACAGGCCATGGCACTGTTACCCGCCTGGTTAATCGACTGCTTAGCCCCGCTCTGCAGCAGGAACCGCACTAGGTGCAGGACGTCCCACTTGCTCCACTTATCGTAACCATAACGCGCCTCCTCTAGGGCATAGCGCACGATCAGGGCGTGCAAGGGTGTGTTCCCCAGCGAGTCGGGGGCGTTGATTAGCTCCTTGCAGCCGCGTTCTAACAGAATGCGGAGGGTAGCAAGCGTGTCGTCTGCCGATTTTCGAGCAGCAAAAATAACTGAAAGGATAAATGTTTGTAAATGGTAATAACTGGCCATGTTTCACTTCAGTATACTGTTGAGCGGCAGTAGAAACTTACCCACATGCAGAAGGGTCATTTGTTGGGTGCATGTGCGCACAGTTGTGATGGCTCCCTGATGGATGAGCAGCTCGAGGAAGCGGCCGTCATGAAGGACGGCGTGGTGAATCGGGTAATACTCGTCCATGATGAGATTGATTTCCTCCGAACGCGTTACAACCAGCTGCTGGACGCAATTCCAGGCACCGCGCTCACAGGCCAAGTGCAGTAGCGGCTTCTTCACCCGAAAAGGTATCCACGGCTCTTCCATCTTTTGGGTGAGCAAGCTAAGCACGTTGTACTGATCCCCGTCGATGGCGTAGTAGAGTGCATTTTGCAGCTTGGTATTCAGCCGCTCGCTGACGTCGTCTACATTGTTGTGCCACTTGCCGCTTTCCTCGCAGTTGCGGGTGTGGGCTCCGGGAAAGCACATCCTTGTGTCCACGTCGATGCGTCCTCCATGTCGCAGGAGCAGCTCTACGCATTCCTCGTAGCCCCGCAGGGTAGCGATGTGCAGGGGCAGGGAGCAGGGCGAGCGGTTCACGTCCGGACGGTGGCGGTGCAGCAGCCACTTGGTGAGATCAATGTGGTTGAGGCCAACGCTGCGCTGCAGGATATTGTAGCCATAGTCGTCGTGCATGGCCAGGATGTTCTCATTTTTGGGTATTTGGATGAGGAGGCTCTCGAGCGTTTGCAAGGACACCTTTGGGTTGGCGCGCAGAATGTCAAACAGCGTCTGGATGGTCTCCTCGGTGGCCTTGGACAGCTTGCCGTCGCGATGCGAGAGGAGCGCAGATCCGGAGCGGAACACTTGGCTCACGGAACCGCCCATTGCTTCTGGCTGCTTTCCTCTCCGCCCGGCTAACACCTCACTGGCATGCTAGTCCCTCTTGCGACGCAGTTTCCGGGTTAGATCAGCAAACAACGAAATGCGTATCAATCCCGAAACCGTAAAAATCAATAAGAGTCCCAAAAACATTCGCACAGATTAGCACTGGACGGCGGCTGGGAGGAGAGAGGTGGCACTGTTGGCGCTTGATGCAGGCTCCCACATCTCCTCGGCGGGCTCACACACAGAATGCATCGCACCCGGACATTCAAATCAAATTATTTTCTAAATCAAAACTACTTTTCGCTCAGATTTCGCAGATTTGCTTCTTCTTCTCTTCGATATGTGTAAAACAGCTGTAGCAGGGTGTGTGGAACTATCGGATATCGATAGGCTGCAACGGCACAGTAAGAACTAGATAGCAGTTATCTATAGCCAATCTTTACCGTACCAAATTGGCGCTCAAAAATAAATAAGCGTCTTGAAAGATTACTGAGTTTTAACGTTAAAATATCTCCGGAAACATGACCAACCGCCATGAGACCAAGTACGAAAACCTAAGCAGCCACTTCCGGCTGAAGGGACACGATTACCAGAAGCAGTTCTGCCACCTTTATGCCCATCGTCTGGCGGAGATGACGCGCCTCCTTACGCCGCTGGCACAGAAGAAGTGGGGCAACAAGGAGTCCATCAAGAAGCTGTGCGAGCTTCGCGGTGAGCAGGACGTCCACTGTATCCTTATTGGCACCATCTACAAGCACCAGGCGCACAAGCCAAGCATCCTGCGGGACATATCCGAGGAGAACCAATTGGCCCCACAGCCGCCTCGACAGAATTATTCCGAGCCGGAGGACAAGATTGTGCTAGAGGATGAGCTGCAGCGGGTGCGTCTGCAGGGCGAGGTGAAGAGGGAGCTCATGGCCACTGGAGTTGTGTGCGCTGCCCTCGGAGGAACCGACAGCGAAGGATTCTTCAACGTGGAGGACATTCTCTTCTACGAGAGTGGACCCCAGAAGCCGCTGGCTACGACTAAAAAGAGCCGCCTGCTGGTGCTCGTCTCGGGATTAGACCAACTGCAGTCACACAACTTTGTGGAGGCCCTGAATCTCTTCCAGTACTGGCTGGCGGGAAGTCTGGGAAATGGCAAGGAAGCTGGCGCCATGGTGCGTCTCATTGTGGCTGGAAACTCGGTGAGAGCTAGTGCCATGGCCCATGTGCCTACTCTTCAGGTGGCCCGCACCCAGGCGAATGCCAACGATACCGTCCAGGCTGTAACCCAATTGGACCAGTGGTTCGCATCGTGGGCTCGCAGTCTGCCCGTGGACATAATGCCGGGAGCCTACGACCCGGCCAACTTTATGCTACCCCAGCAGCCGTTCCACAAGTGCATGTTTCCGCAGGCCGCCCAACTGGCCTCCTTTCAGGCTGTGACCAATCCGTATAATTGTAGGTTGGACGATGCCTTCGTCGTGGGAAGCTCTGGCCAAAATGTCTCTGATTTGCTGCGCAGCACTTCGCTGGACTCCGCCTTGGAGGCTCTTCGTTGCACCCTCACCTGGGGACACATTGCACCCACCGCTCCGGACACACTGGCCTGCTATCCGTACATCGACAGCGATCCCTTCATCCTGCGCGAGTGTCCGCACGTGTACTTTGCCGGTAACTGCGAGTCCTTCGAAACGGCCCTGCACGAGGGATCCCAAGGCAAGCGGACCCGTCTTGTGTGCGTGCCCAAATTCAGCCGGACGCAGAGCGTGGCCGTGGTGGACCTGGACACGTTGGAGTGCCGCCAAGTCAACTTTAGTGCGGATGCCGAATAAAAGATACAATTAGCATTAATAATACACCGTTTTAGTCTTGAGAATCACTGGTTTTATTTGCTATCCTAGTGCACCACTGGTCCCAGCGGTTCGCCCCTGATGTTGGCCAGATCCAGGCGGGAGTCGACGGTCTCGTCTATCAGCCCGATCACGGCGATGTTGTCCCCGCGGATGATGTGCAGACCCAGGACGATCTGCTCGATGCCGGAAGTCGTAGAGAAGACGCGCTCATGGCACTCGTCGATGATGATGTTGATGGTCTGGTCGAATCCTTTCAGTGTCCCGATAAAGTTCCGTCCATCCGCCGTGATGATGGACACTGTGTGGTTGATGTACGACTCCAAACCGGACATTTTGGTCAGTCTTTCCGTATGGTTTCGTCCAGCAGCAACAAATAAATACGAATTGTGAAAACGTTTGCGACGCGCTCTCCGATAACGATAACACATCCGCAGCACAGCTGTTCCGGCTCTAGTGCTCATGTAATCGGTGGCAGATTCTTTTATTTTCCTCAAAAATTCAATAAAATTGTCGAAAATGCTGCGTCGCCTGGTGCAAGTTGGTGTCCGGGAGCTGAGCAGAAGCCAATCCACTGTCGCTTCCCCGGAGAAATGGGACCTGTACGCCGGCGTGCTCGTTGAGCGGCTGCCTGTGGTCTCCAAGTCCCTCAATCCTCTCGAGAAACAGTTTCAGGACATGCTGTGGAGCGTGGAGTATGAGAACAGCTTGAAATCCAACCACGAGCTGAAGCACGAGCGGGAGATTGTCCACGCGGAGCTGATCAAGCAGGGCAAGACGCAGGTGGATATGGAGGACAGTGGCGCCAAGCAGACGGCGCAGGACTTGAAAGATGCCTACATCGAGGAGCTGAAGAAGTTCCAGCTCGGAGAGCGCACCACGACCGATGATAAGGCCAACAAGACAAGCTCCACGGACCGCTGCCTGGAGGACACGCTCTACCTCCTCGTCCAGCAGAAGCTCGGCCAACAGGAGCACCTGATCCTGCCACAGGGGAAGCGGGAGGAGGGTGAATCGATGCGCCAGACCGCGGAAAGGGTGCTCCGCGAGCAGTGCGGCCAGGAGCTGCAGGTGCTCTTCTACGGCAACGCCCCCGTGGGTTTCCACAAGTACAAGTATCCCAGCAACCAACGGACGCAGAGCGTCGGAGCCAAGGTGTTCTTCTATAGGGCATCCCTGCGATCTGGCCAGGTGGCAGAGAAGCTAGCCAAGTTTGAGTGGCTGCCCAAGGAGTCGCTCAATGGCAAGCTGACCAATGCTGCTTATGCGGAAAGTGTTAACAAGTTCTTGTTGTAATCGTAATTGTTAAATCGGTTTTGATATCTAACGAATAAATATAAATACCAGACGTTTACCGGTGTATAGTTTTTCTTAATCAAAGAATGCTAAATATTTAAATTCGTTTTATTACTTTTTACTAACTGCAAATTAAGAAAGGTTATAACACTTTGAGATCTCTTTTCTAGAAAGTCATTTTTGAAAATTTTAAACTTGAAAGGCACAAACAATTAATTCAAAATAATAATATATAAATATCACATACAAATATCCAAAAGTAGATCCAAAATTTTGGGCAAATTAATATAAATAAATTATAACCAGTTATCCCTCCAAATCCCGATAGAACACATTTCACTCTTAACATTTTTAGACATGCAGCAATATATTTATTTTTGCAATTCACGGATTGTAAATATACGTTCAATACAGAGTCAAATATTTATTGTTTTGTTTTTCTTTTTTTGCTTTTGAAAAAGTTTACTACTTTCGTTTCGAATACACGTAGAAACTGGAAAAACACAAAGGCTGGATATTATGTATTTTGGGTAGCAATAGTATCTTAAACTTTTTGATATTTCAATTGTATTTATGCTCGTTACAAGTTACAGACATTCAGTATAGAAAATGTGAGTTGCTTGATTACTGGAAGCTAAGCTTTTTATCTGCTCTTCGGGCGCATGTTTTTCGCGGGCGTTGGCTCAGATTACTTTGATTATATCCTCGATATTTATCTTCTTCGGCGACCTGACGCGTTGCCAATCTTCTAACTGAAACGTCCAAATTTAAGATACTTTTAAAGGGGTGTTGTTAAATAAATGCAAAAACTACAAATGGTTCGTAGACTTGTTGATAAATATGTATTGCAAAGTGCTATTGTTGATTTTAGGTTCATTGTGGCATAGGTTCTTAAATAAGCATTAAACTGTTTGACTTATAGACTAAATTATCGAAAATAATGGTGTAAATATATATTTTTGTTTCCTTTTTTTTGCGTTTTGTTGGTTTTTAGAAATATATTTTAAATTGTAAGACATATGCTCAGGCGCCACTAAACAAGACCAGGCAGGCTCTTTAGTTCTGGAAAAGCGTTCGCGTAAAGTCTATGTAGTCCAGAGCATCCTTGATGGGCTGGCCGGAGCGGGGTTCCGAGAAGGGTTTCATGCGCTGCACACAGTAGTCCGCCATGTCCTTGGTGAGGTTCTGTGGTTGGAAATACAACGTGTTAGCAATGGTTATAGTTATGATATCTATTAATGATAAACTTACGCAGTAGAGCTCCTCTTTGGTGACGTAGGGGCGGTCGGCGGCGGTGATGGCGCGGAAGGCATTCTCGATCTCCTCGTAGGACTGCACATTCTCCGTCTCCTTGGAGATCATGAACGCAATATATTCCTGCAGGGAGACGTAGCCATCGCGGTTGGGATCGACCACATCGAGGATAGCCTCGAACTCCGGGTCGGGCTGTCCCTCCTCCACCATGGGCAGGTCGTAGCCGAGGGCGCGCAGGCAGGACTTGAACTCCTGGTGGTTGAGCTTGCCGCTCTTGTCCTTGTCAAAGTGCTTGAACATCATCGAGAACTCCTTGAGCGAGTCCTCGGAGACGCCCGAGTGGTTGCGTGCCTGGATCTGCTGCTCCAGGTTGTGCTGCATGCGCATGGAAAGCTGGTCGAGCTGATCCCATTGCTGGGCCAGGCCCACCGTCGAGTGCTCCGTGTAGCGGTTGTCCAGGATCAGATGCTCCTCCAGCAGGGCTCCCAGCTCCTCGATCTTCTTGAGGTCAACACGTCGGGCGCGCACCTCAGTGGCCTTGACGCGAAGTGCCTCCAGTTGCTGTTCCAGGGAACCGGAGCCTTCCATCATGGACGTTCTGTGGGATTGCGTGGATTGGCGATGTTGAGAGTTGGCAGATAAATGAGCGTTCGTTAGTAGGGCACAATATCGAGTTAGGTCTCAAACAAATCGGAACGATACAATGATATAATGCATAAGAAAAGCAAATCTTGTTAGAGGTCTGTTACGGGCAGCGAATATTATTTTCTGAATTCGGGCTTGCAACTAGTTTGTCTTCCCATTGTTTTTGGTTTGTACATATTTACAGGTGTCTGTGGGAATTTAGCGGGGCTCAGGTGTATTAATCTGGGTCGGTTTTAGTGTTGAGATTGGTTGTTCTTTGAGTTCAGCAACTAATAAAGACAAAAGTTGTCTAATTGCTAGAAGCGAGTTAAAATAAGAAATAGCGCCAAAGGAACGTTCAAATTGTAATTGTAAAAAGCTACTAGATTTGGTTAACTCTTCGATTAAACAGAAGAAATATGAAAATAATTTAAATTGCTCGATTTCTACTTATTTCTGTATGCTACAACAGTATTTTGCTCTCGATTCGCATGCTAAAGAGTTTAGTTTAGTTTCGTTAATTTTGAAAAGGTTGAGGTGAGACCAAAAGAATAATGGAGAATCGGAACAGAACGTTGACAATATACACTCTAATCGGGTGGGTCGGTGCTCTCGCTAATGCCACTAACTAAAACTAGGCCTTAGTCGTCGTTGTTCGATCTTATCAGTGTGGATATATACGAGTATTTACAAGCGCTTAGCACGAGGCGCTAAAGCCAGAGTTACGGAGAACAAAGTTATTCCCAAGGGTTAGTGGAGGCGCAGCGTGATTGGGAGCTCGGCTCCAACGCGAGTTAAGGAACCAAAAAAGATCACAACAGAAAATAACAGTTCAAACGCAGTATCAAGCCTGCTCGCTTAATTACCCTTGACGGTTATAACCCAGCATATAATATCTAGAAAATAGAATGGATCTTTCAGTTACGTATTTCATGGGGGAAGAGAGTCGAGACCTCAAGACTTGTTTTCGGATTTGTGTGGGTTGGTGGGATGGGTACATGGATTCGATCCAAAAAAACCAACACCCGTCTGGATTGAGTAACCCCCCCTCTGCTGGCGGAATCCCGAGCCCCACTCACCTTGTCTCAGTCAGCCACTGGTGGAAGAGATTAGCGTGCTTGGCGAATTCCTTGCGCAGCTTGTCGTTCTCCTCCTGCCGCTTGGCCTCCTTGGCAAGTTCGCCATCGCGTTCCTCTATGATCTTTTGCAGGTTACGCCAGGTCTCCTCAAGAGCTTCCATGGTGAACCACGTGTAGGGATTGGGTCCAACATTAAAGCTCTTGATCTTCTGGTCGAGTGCTGCCAATGCCTTGAAGTCAGCTTCGGCCGACGACAGAGACGCCTGGAATTGGGCATGGGCGTCGCGCAGGGCGCGGATTTCTTCGATCGAATTGCAGCGAACAGGATCTGTGAGATCCTCCTCGGCATTTTCGAACCAAGAATTGAAGGCCGAAGCTTTCTTGGCAAATGTCAAGTAGAGTTCCTCGATCTGGCGGAACTGCTCCTGCATGGCCAGCAGTCGCTGTTTGCGCGTGTCGGAGGCGTCGCGCAGCTTCTGCCACCTGGCAATTACGTCTCCGTGCCGCTTCAGGATCGCCGGCGACTGGGCGTGACTGGCGTTGATCAGTTGGTCCTTCAGTGCCGTGATGTTGTGAATACCCTCCTGCTCGAAGGCGTTGAGACCTGGAGAAAGGAGACCCAAGTGAATTAATAAAATCCAAATAAAATGTAGGATTAAGTATTTCTTTCTTACCTGCATCGAATGTCTCCTGCTTGGTCAACAGCGTCTGCACGGTGGACAGATCACGTCCGAACTCATCGGAGCGCACATAGTTCTCCTTGTCGTCGATCCAGCTCTCGACCACATCGGCCTTCCACATGAACTGCAGATAGGCCGAGTTGTCCAGCAGGGCTCCCTTGCGGCGGGCGGCCAGGGCGGACAGGTTGTCCAGTTTGTGGCGCAGTTGGGTGCAGCGCTGGGCAATGGACTCACCATGGTGGTTCTTGGCCTCCACCAGCTCGCTACCCTGGTCGCAAATCAAAGAGCAGCGGTCCTTGTGGGCAGTGAAGTCCGTTTCGAAGGCGTCGTGCTTCTTCAACAAACCCTGGACGGCGGCCATTGAGTCGCCGTAGTCCTCGACGGACAGCAGTTGCTGCTTCTCGGTGATCCAGGCCTCCTCCTCCTCCACCTGGGCAAGGAACTGCTGGTACGTCAGCGACTCATCCAGCTTCTGGCCACGAGTGGCGGCCAGGTTCTTAAGCTCGGCCCAGGCCTGGTTGAGGGCCTTCAGGCGCTGCTCGATCTCCGGCACACCGAGATTGGACACGTCCATTAGCTTCTCGCCAGCCTCCTGCACAGCTTGAATGGCCGGCTCGTGGGAGGCCAACTCGGCCTCCAGCCGCTTGTGCTTCTTCTTGAGGTTCTGGACGCCGGTCAGATCGCGACCATAGTCGTCGGAGCCAACCAGCAGCTTCTTCTCCTTGATCCAGCTCTCCTCGTCGGCGATGTCGCGGAAGAACTGGTGCAGGGTCAGGGCCTCGTTAAGACGGGCCTGGCGATGGGCCGCCAGGTTGCAGATGCGCTCGTAGCGCTCATTAATGCTCTGGCGCTTCTCCTGGATGCCGGCAGTGTCGAACTGGCCGCTCTCCACCAAGGAATCGGCCTGGTTGTTCATGTCCTTGATGCGGTCTTCGTGCGCCACGATATCCGCCTCGACCAACTGATGCTTCTTCATGAGGTTTTGGACAGAGGCCAAATCCTTACCAGAATCCTCAGTGGTCAACAGACTCTCGACCTCGCCCAACCAGAAGTCCAAATCCTTGACAGCAGCGATATAGGTGCGCTGCTTGTTCGCCTCCTTCAGCTTAAGCGACTTCTCGGTAGTCTTGTGGGTCAGGTACTCCCACTGATCGGCGATCTGTGTCAGCCGCTTCTGCACCGCGTCCTCCGACCCGCTGCACTGCTTTTTGTCGATCAGGTTGCCGCCCATGGCCAGCACGCTCTGGATGCGGTCAGCGTTGGCCGCCAGCTCCGCCTCGAAGGCCTGGTGCTTCTGGTGCTTCGACTGGATGTTGGCCGGATCCTTGTAGCTCTCTTCGGTGGCCAGCTGCAGCTTCTCGGCGATCCAGTTCTCAATCTCATCGGCATCGCGCGAGAACTGCTGCAACGTCTGCTCGTCTCCCAGCCTGGATCGCTTCTCGATCAGGCCATCCTTGAGGTGACGCCAGCGCTCCAGCACCTGCTTGCGCTTCTCGTCCACCAAATTGGAGGCGTAGTGGTTTTGGGCGATCAACTGATCGGCCACCGTCTGCAGGGCCGCAATCTTCTGCTCGTGCCCGTTGATGGCCTTGTCGAAGTCCTCGTGCTTCTTGATCAGCGCCTCCACATTGCCGCCGGCATTGGCATCATCCTCTGCATTAAGGAAAGCCTCGCGGGCCGACATCCAGGACTCGGCCAACTCACAGTCGCGCATGTACAGCTGCAGATCCAAGTTCTGCTCCAGCTGCAGACGACGCTCGGTCCAGGCCTTCTCCAGATCCTCACGTGCCTTGGCCAGATCCTCGATCTTCTCCTTGATTTCCGGCGAGGCATAGTGGTTGGCCTGCAGCAGCTCGTTTCCGAACTGCTCGAAGGCGCCGAAGGTTCCAGCGCGAGCATCGATCTCCGTGCGGTGTTCCTGTGAAAATTCGTGGAAACATCGGATTAGTTTGGGTCATGGTTCTTGGATTGGAAACGCCGGGTTAGAACAACATTGCAACG
Organism: Drosophila rhopaloa; assembly: GCF_018152115.1. NCBI lineage: Eukaryota > Metazoa > Arthropoda > Insecta > Diptera > Drosophilidae > Drosophila > Drosophila rhopaloa. The sequence goes on from NW_025335043.1 coordinate 13,422,013, forward strand.
CTGGTTGGTTTGCCGCTGAGGATTGATTGCTGCAGCGTCGAATTAGTCAAAAGTAACAAACGAGGAACGAAGTTAAACTGAACAATTCGGTGGATAAACTGGGTGAAATGTGAACGGAGCATGGATGTTCGATGACGATGAAAAGATTGTAGAAAGCACTGTAATTTGATTTATTTATACAAGTGTATAGGGCATAGATGTTGTGGGTATAACAGATTTTAGTGTTGATATAATTCAATAATTTTTTGAAAATCAATCTTAATGAATTACTCAAAAATTGGTTAGGATAACGGATTGTTATTCCGTTTACGTAATATGATAATTTTGTTTGTGACATTATAAAGAAGTCCGAATTTTATATAATTCTTTTAAGAAGGTATGTAATAAAAAGTTTACATTGTAAACCTTATCCAGCCATTGAGAAATCAGAGTCAAGTGTGAAAAATGGTTAATGTTGATGACGGCCCGATATGTGTAAGCAATATTAGATTAGATAACAAGAAACCTGTAGGGTTACTAAAAGAACAATATGTGTGTGTAAGGAGAAGCTAAAGCCGTAGATATGGTGTGATATTTGTACATGAAAGGGTATTCACACTGATCGAAATAAAGATAAACAAGTACCCTCTGATATAATGTTTTGGAATGGATGATACGAGTATGTTCTGATCAAAGGCGAGCACACACATAAACACAACGAAACACGGATCTGGAGTGGTGGTGGTTAGCGAAGGATCTACCTCGTCGCCGGATGGAGATGCGATGCTGATGGTCGAGGCGAAGGCGCCAGGAGCCGAGCTGCTGCCCACTGTGAACTCAATCTCGGCACGGCGTGCCTGTGATTGTTATCGTATTGTTTGATTGATTTTTTTTGGGGATTGGAATGCAGAAACACAACCATGATGGGGATTTGGATGTTGTCATGAACCATGAACCGTTGTAGTTGTCGTTGTCGATTGTTTGTTGTTCGTTTATGACATGACACGAACCAAAGAATAAAAAACAAAACCATAAAGACAATATATAGTCGAGAGGTGTAAAATATGAAGGATAAATCAGTCTGCAGTTTAAAGAATGTTAATGTTTATAGGGAATATAAAAAAATCGTATAACCGAGATGGTTCTCACTTTCTTTTTACGTTTGTCAATGATAATAAAGAATCAATTACGAAAAAATCTTAGATAATTATAAATATTACACTTTTCTTTGTTTTCTTAATTTGTGTTACCAATTCTCAATTTCTAAAAAAATAAACCAGACTGATAAAAAGTTAAGAAAGGTTCAGATTCAAATAAAAAGTAAAAACATTGAAAACTCCAATATTTTTTTCCTTCTAAGGAAACGTTGTCTCTTACAAATTTCTTCAGAAAGTGAACACCAAAACACAAAATTCAAAAAGATCCTAGTTATTTAGATGTATACTAATCGAAATTCTCACCTGATGACGTTCGATCAGAGCCTCGGCTCCGGTGACATCGTTGGCCAGCTCGTCGGAGGTGACCAGGCTCATCATCGAGTTGATCCAGGCCAGCAGATCGCGGTAGTCGCTGAGGAAGCGCTGCAGATCATACGAGTCCAAAAGCTTTTCCTTGCGGGCGGTCGACTTGGTGATGATCTGGTCCCACATCTCGTTAATCTCCTTCTGCTTGGCGTACGTCTGCTCAGCGGTGTCCGGGTGCGACTGCATCAGCCTGTTGGCGGTCTCGTCCAGCTGGCGGATCTTATCCCGCAAGGCAGCCAAATCACGTTCCACACCTTCGTGCTTGCGCTGAAGGGTCTGAACACTGCGCAAGTCCTTGCCCAAATCGTCGTTGTTCAGGGCATTGGCCTTCTCGGTAATCCAATCCTTGGTCTCATCGATGTCACGGTGGAATCGCTGCACCTCGTGGGCGGAACCAAGCTGGCTGGCCTTTTCGGCGGTCAGTGTCTGCAGGTTGTTCCACTTCTCGTTCAGGTCTTGCATCTGGGTCTGGATCTTCAGGGCGGCCTCCGTTTGACCCAGGGAAGTCAGCTGCACGGCAATCTCGTTCATGTTGGCGAGTCGCACCTCGTTGGCCTTCAGGTCATCGTTGAAGTCGTCAAACTTCTTCTGGAGCACCTCCACCTCCTCCAGATCCTCTCCCACAACATCGGCGATCTGGGCGTGGTTCTCCTTGTCCCGGATCCACTGGGCCAAGTCGGCAGCCTCACGCACAAGGACGTAGGCCTTCACGGTCTCATTCAGCTTGTTTTGACGCTCGCGGGCGAGGGCCAACAGGTTGTCGTACTGCGAGTTGATCTGGTTCTGGCGCTTGGCAATCGAATGGTTGTCCACCAGGTTCTGCTGCGAAGCGCTCAATCCGGCCTCGATCTTCTTGATGTAGGCAGCTGGGACGAAGCCCTGGCGATCGTTGACCTCAACCTTCCACCAGTCCTTGTTGTTCGAGTTCAGCAGGGTCAGAACATCGCCCTTCTTCATGGAGACCTCACGAGGGGATTTCTCCGTGTAGTCGTAAAGGGCAACCACGCACTCCTTGCCAGTAATGTCCACAACGGGCGTCTCCTGCTGGCGACAGTTCTTGGCCTGCTCCTGCAACCCCTGGATGGTGTTGCCAAAGGCCTCCAGATCGGAGACCAAAGCCTCGTGCTTCTTGAGGAGAGCCTCCGAAGAATCCTCGTCCTTGCCGTAGTCGCTGCCCGTGGCAATCGGTTCCTTTTCGCGCATCCACGACTCCGCCTCGTTGGCATCGGCAAAGTACTGGTGAGCCTGCAGAGAGTCGTCCAAATCCTGTTTGCGTTGACTGGACTTCTCCTTGAGCGTGTTCCACTGCTCCTGGAGAGCCTCCAAGCGCTGGCGGATATCGTCGCTGGCGAAGGGCTGATCCTTCAGCATGTTCTCGCCCGAGCTGATCACATTCAAAAGCCTGGCCTCATGGTTGTTGATCTCGGCCAGCACGGCCTGGTGCTTCTTGATCAGGTTCTGCACACCAATCAAGTCGCGACCGCGGTTCGTGGATGCGGCAATGGGTTCCTTCTCGCGGATCCAGGCAGCCTCGTCCTCCAAATCGCGGAAGAGCTGTTGCACCTGGAGGGAATCCAGCAGATGCTGCTTCCTTTCGCCCATGGGGGCGGCCAAGGCGGCATAGCGGGCCGAGAGATTGCCCTCCTTGTTGCGGATATTGTCCGCATCAAAGTGGCCTGATTCGATGAACTTGTTAGCCGCCACCTTGATGCTCTCAATGCGATCCTGGTGGGCCATCACATCGGCTTCCAGCAGGGCGTGCTTCTTTTGCAGATTCTGGACGGAGGTCAGGTCCTTGCCGTGATCCTCTGAAAGCAGCTGTCCCTCGATCTCGCTTAACCACAGCTCGATGTCCTCGATGGTGCGGTTGAACTGCTGCTGCTGACAGGCCTCGTTCAGCTTGGTTCCCTTCTTGTCCGAAGCCTGGACCAGGGTCTCCCACAGCACCACGATCTCTTGCATCCGGGTGTTGATCTGATCGGCGGCATAGTGCTGCTTCTCAATCAGTTCGGTGCCCACGTTGGTGATGTCCTCAATGCGCGACTTATTGGCATTCAGCTCGTGCTCGAAGTTCTGGTGCTTTTGCATCTTGCCGTTCAGGTTGGTGGGATCCAGGTAGCTGTCATCAGTAGCGAACTTTAGCTTCTCGCTGATCCAGCCCTTGGTCTCGTCACAATCGCGCTCGAACTGCTGATAGCGGTTTGAGTCTTCCAGCAACTGGCGACGCTTAGACGACTTCTCCTGGAGGGCAGCTCGTCGGGCAAGGAGCATCTGGCGACGCTGGGCCACATCATCGGCGGCATAGTGCTGGCCATCGATAAGTTTGGTGGCAAAGATATCCAGGGCCTTAATCTTCTCCTCCTGGGCGGCCAGACTCTTCTCAAAGTCCTCGTGCTTCTTAATCAGCGCCTCCACCGAGTCAAGGGAATCGCCAAGATCCTCATTGGCCAAAAAGGCTTCCTGCTTGGCCATCCAGGTGTCTGCCTGCTCCGTATCACGGTAGAACAGCTGCAGATCCATGCACTGCTCGTACAGGATGCGACGATCCTCCCACAGCGACAGCAGAGAGCTCTTGTCGTTCTCCAAAGCAGCCAGCTTCTCCTGGATTTCGGCGGCGGCATAGTGTTCACGCTCCAGCAGCTTCTGTCCGGATTCGGTGGTCAGCTTGAAGCTGTCCTCGCGGGCATCAATCTCACCCTTGTGCTCCTGGTGGCGTTCCAAAAGCGCCTCTGCTCCAGCCACATCCTTTGCCAGCTCATCGGCCGAGATAATGGCCTTCATGCCATTGATCCAGGACACCAGGTCCCGGAAGTCGGCGAGGAAACGGTGCAGGTAGTAGGATTCATCCAACTTCTGCTTGCGCTCGCGGGCCTTGGTGGTGAGACTCTGCCAGTAGTTGGCAATCTCGGCCTGCTTGTCGCGGATCTGGTCACTGTGGTCGGCGTGGATGGAACACAGGCGCTGGGCCTCGGCTCCTAGGGTGGAAACCTTATCCTCCAGTGCGGCCAAGTCACGCTCAACACCTTCGTGTTTACGCTGCAGCGCCTGAACACTGGCCAAATCCCGGCCATAGTCATCGGAGGACAGCACCACATCCTTTTCGGCAATCCAGGCGACTGTCTCGTCGGCATCGCGATTGAAACGCTGGATTTCGTGGGCACCAAAGAGCTTCTCCTGGCGCACAATGGCCAACTGCTTCAGTCGCTGCCAAGCCTCGTTTAATTCCTCCTTGCGCTTGGTGATCGTGTCACGCTCTGGATGGCCATCCTGTACCAACTTGTCAGCCAACTGGTTGACCTCGGTGACGCGGTACTCCTGCGAAGCCATGTCCTTCTGGAACTCATCGAATTTGCGCTGCAAAACCTCAACATGCTCCAGATCCTGACCAAACTCGTCGGCGGTGACAAAGGTCTCCTTGTCCTTGATCCAGAACATGACCTCCTCGCACTGACGAAGGAACTGCACCAAAACGAGGGCCTGCTGCAGCTTTAGACCCTTCTCGGCCAGGCGGCTGAGGAGCAGTTCCCACAGCCTGTGCAGTTCGTCGAGGCGAACCTGGATCGCCTCGGAGGCGAAGTGCTGCTGGTTGATCATCTCCTGGCCGGTGTTGTCCAGCGACACGATGGCGTTGCTGTGCGCCGACACCTCTGCCTCGAAGGCCTGGTGCTTCTGGATCTTGGCCTGCAGGTTGGTCGGATCGCGGTAGCTCTCCTCGCTGGCCGCCTGCAGCTTCTCGTGTATCCATGACTCCAGCTCGTCGGCATCGCGCTTGAAGTACTGGAAGCGGCGCGAATCCTCGAGTTTTTCACGCTTCTGACGTGTCTCGATCTTGAAGTCATTGTAGCGGGACAAAACCTGCTCACGTCGCTCTTGGATGTCCTCGACTGTCTCGAGGATCTTCACCTCTTTGGGTGTGAAGTTCTCCATTTCGCTGTTTCGTTTACTTGTCTAATTTCTTGAGTAATTCGTTCGTTTTGATATTGCAAAGCTAAAAGATTTTACGTAATTAGTATTAATTAAATTTTAAATTAATTTTCAGACATTACCTTAAGCTGCTCTAGGCGCTGCGTAGGTTTAATTTAATACTGCTGCTGGTGCTTCCTCTTCATCAAAAGTCTGACCGTGCACAACTGTAAAGGAAATGGTGGGGGAAATAATTAGTTTAATTCGGTTTAATCAGCACAAACACAACCACAGGCAGCCAATTACTTAATCGTTGGGTCATTCATAAGATTGAAAACAACATACATTCATGGAACTTAATAAAATTCAGTAGTGGTTGCAAAATTAAAATCATTAAAGTATTTTTGATATCTCTGAACTTTTTTTGAGAACAGCATTCTTATTTCATATTTTTTTTGCCATGACTTGCTTTATTTATTTATTTTTGTTTTTCGTATTATCACAATGTTTCGGAAATATAAGTTTTGAAATTTTTTTGTATAAACTTTTAGTTTAGCATAGCCAAACTATGTAAGCGATTTTATAGATTTAAAATCCTAGTGTGAAAACCATCCACAATACCCAATTTATAACACGGGCGTGTTTAGTAATGTTCGAAGAATTTTCAAAAATATTTCCTCTTCGTTGCCGACTTCCCACATCGATGATCACATCGGTTGACAACCTCGTTCCCTTTAAGTGGCCTCAACGTTTGCACAGCATAACGAAACTAAAACTGCGAAAGTGACACATTCTCTCGCTGATTAGATTCCAACAGCTATCGCTATCTTATCGGCCACATACTCTGCCCCTCATTTCCGAGTTATTTTCAGCAGACAAATACAAAAAGGAACGATTTATTCGAAACAAACGCTAAGTGACATAACCAACATTCTTAACTTAAAAACTATCCAGATCCCGCGATAAATCGGCTAGCATCTCCATAAAGAGTTGCGACTTGGCCTCGTCTTCGTGGCTTTCGCCGGAGGTGTCGTGTCCTCCAATGTCTTTCCCGGAAAGAGAGAGTTGCTGCAGTAAGTTGGAAAGGGTGCTCCACACGTTTGGCGGCCAGTTCTCGGCGAAGAGCGGCATAAAAAGTTCGTTGAGCTGATCAGCCCGCACTGCTCCCGTCTCCAACATGGATCTTAGGAGCTTCTCCAGCAACCGAAAGCTATCCGGATTGTTGCCCATCTCCTCTACAAAAGTAATGCTGAGCAGGCCCTCAAAGATTCCGGGCGAAGCCTCACTGGCCATAAATTGCGGCGACCGCCACACCAAACAGCTGGCTGAGATTACATCCTCGTCAAAAAAATTCGGTTTTCTGTTAATGAGCAACTGAAGCAGGTGTACCAATCCAGATCCAATTAGGTGATAGAAAACAGTGGGCATCTGTGGAAATAGAACCGCCTGTTGGGATTGTCGCAGCAGCGCGGTCAGATCTTCTCTGCTGCCAACATTTTCCGGCCGCAAGCTGAGGCAGTGCATCCACTGCTGCAGCTGAAAGAGTAACTCCGACAGGCTAAAGCCCACATCCGGGCTGAGTTGGAGCTCGCTGGAACCGCCACCGGCAGCTGCTGCATCCGCCTTGTTTCTATTGGAGTGACACACCTTAGTGGCTAGCTCCCGGAGGTCACCATGGTAGAAGGTGGAGTGTAGTACACTGGATTGAAGCCACTGTTGCAGCTGGGACTGAGCTTGGACGCGGATTAATTGAGCATATGTAGATCGCAGCACTGCATTGGTGCTGGCGGGCAAAAGGGCCTCCAGGGATTGACCTATGCGCCTATCTAGCATAAGCGGCACCTGGATCTTCCAGCGCTGGCAAGCATTTTCCCTGGCCTCTTGAAAGATCTGCTGCAGCATCTCATACACTTCATCTTGCTTTATAGAGCTGATCTCGTTAACCTTGGCATCCGCCGACGCCTTTGAAGGGAGCAGAATCTCCTGCTGGGCATCCTTGACCACACACTTGAAGCTGCGCTCCGTGACGAACTCAATCAATCTCCTGGTGGAGGCGTTCTGGGAGTGCAAGAAGGCATCCGCCAACTTGCGTTGCTGCTGCTCCGCGAGGGTAAGCTCGCTGGGAGCCATTGCCTCCTTAGACGTGGCGCTGCTGCTCTGCTGCAGCTGCTCTAAGCGGGTGGTTATGTATCGGAAGCGGCCACTTCTCGCCTGGCGAGATGGCGTGATACTGACCCGGAATTCTTGAAGAAAAGGACAGGCCACGGGCAAAAGTTCCTCCAGCAAGGGGGCGAAAGATTTCTCGTGGCAACGGAGCCCACTCAAGCAGAGATCCACAATCGACGAAGTGCTGCTAGCTCCGGCCTCAAGCGCCCGGTGACTGTAGTAACCATTAACCAATTGGGGCTGAGCATCCAAAAGCCAGCCAATGCAACTTCTGGCTATGAATACGGCCCCCGGTTGCAGTTTATCCACATGAATAGCGGCATACAATCCGTAGAGCAGCTCCAAGGTGGCCAGCGTGTCTGGGAGATGCAGGGTGACCAAATCCAGCATCACCAGGTATTGAACTAGCCATGGAAGCGTGATTAGCAGCTTGCCCTGGCGCATAGAGCGTTCAAGAATCTCTCGGAGATTGAAATCCGGGTGAAAGTGGCTGCGAAGTTGCAACTGTTGTGGGCAAAGATAAGGCGGCGATGGATTGCCATGCTGCGTGGTCCCACTGAAAGGCAAAACAGTCACATAGCCAAGAAACTTGGCCAGGATCAGCATATTGGCCATGCTTTGCACGCGAACGATGTAGGGTCCCTGCTGAACGGACTGCTCCTCGGCACCTACATCTTCTGCCAGTTGAAGCAGATCAAATGTGGAATCGTTGTGGCGGACTAGTTGGACATAAAGAGCCAGTTTCAGATGCACCAGAAATGCCACCGATGAACATCCGGCGATAAAGTCGCGGAAAAAGGCCTGCGAACGGGGAAACTGACCTTCCACACTAGAGTTGGAGGTCACTAGGCGCTGGGCTAGTTTATTGTGTCTGAGAGGATCCAGCTTAATGCCCAGTTCTTCTGGAGATTCAGTGGTTTCAGTGGCGGAGATCAACAGCTGACTGACAAACAATTTTGCAAAGTGCGCCATGTTTACAGGGTGATCCGATACTTTGAAGATTTCCCTTATCCGGGGCGTCAGCTCGCTGGCGAAGTTGAAAATGCGATTTAGATGGCTCACCTCCCATTGCTTAAGGGCCTTGTAAAAGAGATCCCGCTGGGTCTTAAAAGCCCCAAACTCGTTCTGCGAGGGAAAGTTGTCCCGGGAATCCTTTTCCACATGATAGTATACATTCTGTTGGGAGGAGGATGAGGTCTCCAGAGCAAAGGGAGTAGTTATCTCCGGTCTCTGCTGGCAGGACGCCTCCAGTTGCTGCATAATCCCGGGGGGCAGAAGGCTCAGTCTTTCGTTTTGAAGCAGCACCACCAAAGTCCTTTTGTCCAGCTGGAGTAACAACTTTTGCTGGTTCTCCAGCAGCTTCAAGGCAAAGTAAACGCAGTTTTTGTACTTAGTGAGCCGCTCCAAAGGCATGGAAGGATCCGACTCATCGGGTGATTGCCCAAAGTCTCGTATATTGAGCAACTGAAGTACAAAGCTCAGCTCACTCAGGACATTAGGCACTAAATTCAGGTCAAACAATAAGCTATACAATGTAGATAGCAGCTGCAATTGGTTGGTATCGCTCACATCATCCAAACTAAAGGCTTCTTCAGCAACTACCTCATCCTCCAGCGTCCTCTCCTGCTGACTGACATTCACAGGCGCCTCGCTTTTGATCTCCTGCTTGTTCAGCAATAGCGACTTTCGGGCCTCCATCTCCAGCGCTGCTCCTTGACTTCTATCAAAGATCTCGCTGCTTTGAGAGATTCGCCATAGGTTATTATCGTTGCTGAAGGAACTGGTGTCGCCAAAAGAGGAGCTGGCTGAAACATTCTTGCTGATGGTCATGGGTAAGACACGTCGGCGAGGCTTGGATTGCGGTGTAGACCCGGCTCCGGCTCCAGCTATTGAACCCGCTCCAGGGTGTTGATTCTGTTGCTGTTGCTGGGGCGTGGTCTTCTTCTTGGATCGCTGCTGACTTTGGTTGGGCGTCGTGGTCAGAAAATCGCCCAGGCAGAAGCTGTGACCTCCTCCGGCTCCTCCTCCTCCTCCACTTTTGTTGGGCGTGCTGGAAAACTGACCACCACTTCCTGGCGTGGATCTTCGGCCCTGCGGCTGCTGACGAGCCGGCGTCGTTGTCGAAGTGGAGGTTGTCTTACAGCTGCGATTGAGGAGAGAATCATTAAGCTGGTGTTGCTCCTCCAGCTCCTTGGCCACATCAGCGGGCGGTGGCTTGGGCTGACGGATGGGAGTCAGAGAATGCACGGGAGTCTCCGAATTGCGCGTGTAGAAATATCGCTTTGTGTTCTGACGCAGTGCATCCAGAAAGTAAGCGGCAAAGTCTTCCAGGTTGCAATTGCTCTGGTGGTTCCCCTTGCCTCCCTTCTTAAAGTGGGCAACGAACTTCTGCTGCAACTGGGGGCGTGGCACCTTCTCCAATTGCACAAGCAGCTGCTGCAGGTGCTTCTCTTCCGGCTTAGTCATTTCTATATCTCCTATGACTTCTGGGGGAGCATGACCTGCTCTGGTCTATTTTTTTCTGCCTCAGCTCGAGCTATTTTTGACCTTTTCTCCCTCCTTCAATCTCTCTCTCCCTTTTGTTTCCCTGCAACGGAAGAGGAGAGAAGGGAAATGTTGGCTCGGCTTTTCTGGGTTTTCGTTTTTTAATCTATTTTATTTTTAGATTTGTTTGGATGGGTTGAAGTTGCAGGATTTTGTTATTTTTTTTCATATTGACATCACTTTTTCACACACACTAAGCTAAATCAAAGTAAACGAGTAATTAAGTTTAGGCGGCGATGTCATCATCACCTTTACTAAAAGCTATAAAAGTGAAATATTGGTTAGGAAAAAGGGGGAGTCAGGATATAAGGTATTTAAGAACGATTGTTCTTGTGCCAATTATTCTAAAAGAAGTTTACAGATAGCACAGGACAGAATCTCTAAACATGGTAGACACCTACAAAAGAATCGGCATATTTTCTAAATCCTCTTGCCATGTAAATCTAAACAAAAATACATTTATTTTTAGACACCAAACAGTTTGTTTTGAAAGACGAAGAGATTTATGAGATACCCTCCGAATACAATTTATTTTAATCTGGATTACAGACATTATATTATAAATAAATAAAGATAGTTTTATACACAATATTTTAACTACGCACAAAATATCCAATTCTAATATTTCATTTTAGCAGTCTTTACTGTACACTCAACATCACATACCAAATAAGTAATTAAGATAAGCCAATCTAATAAATGTCCGGAATTTGCAACCAAATTACTTAATTTTTAGAAGGAGTTAATTGAGTCCTAAATATTTGCTAATAATGATTAGTAAAGAATGATTTAAACATAAAATATTTAATTTCTACTGGTTTAAAAGTTATTAATGTTCTCCCAATTAATAAATATTAGGAAAAGGCTTTATATACAAGAGGTCAAAAGGCGACAGACCGTGGGCAGTGACATCATTTTGGGGAGAGGGTGGGTCAAACATGCAGACAAACAAACAAACAACACACAAATACATAATTTCACGCAGGAAATTGAAATAAATAAGTGAGAGGGAGACAGAAATATACCAGGGCTTGGCAGCCATACAAAGTCGGAATACACACAAGGCAATTTAACTGTTTATCGCGGTGCCAAACAAAAACAACAACAGCTCCCCCACCTAAAAAAGAGAGCGAGAGAAAACACACACGAATAGTAAGAGGGAGAGCGATACATTAATTGAAGTGTCTATCAGAAAATAGCTGAGGATGACGTAATGCGTACGGTTTGAAATTATGAGCAATGATGGCCAAAAAAAATATGATTTGACGACTTTGGCTTACAAAAACAGAGACGGTACTGTCAAAAATGTCCCATGCAAGCAAGGGCCTTCAACAAAGTCAAGGACATTTCCCCCACCCAAAACAGGTTTTGGCAAATGTAAGGCAAACAATTTATTTTTTTTTCTTTAATCGTGTCGTACCTTAACTCTCCCTCAAACACAAACACCCAAAGAGAGAGAGAGAGAGCTCTCTCTTGCGCTTTCTCTCTGCTGAAGTTGCCGCACCACCACCTTACACACACACACAGACTTCTCTACTCCTGCATAACACACACATACATGCACAACTGGAGTACCAGATACTTTTCTTTAATTGCAATTGGAATCCAGGTTTTTTTTGTTGGCAGAATACCAAATTTGATGACTAATTAAGCACTGGCATTGGACTTTCTGCCTTTTGAATTATGGGCCAAGACTTTTCTCTCACTTTTACCCATGTTTAATTGGGTTTTCATGTCGCCTGTGAGGGTGTGGCGTTGATCCGAAAATTTTCACTTCACACGCAAACCGAATTTCAATTGCAATTTGAACCCACCTAACATTAGGAAACGGGCAAATAAGTAACGGGAACTTACACTTTGATGGCAAATCTAATAGTTCACGGTTAATTTGTTAATTAAACTATTGATTTTCAGTAGTTTTTCGTAATTTTTAAGGAGCGCTTCAATTTCACGGGAACCGCACGGTTAAGAGCACTTTTTCAATATGTCAGCCGATGGGGATGGACATGCATTAGCTTATCGATATATCGGAAGATGTACTCTAGAGGTCAACCGATACTATCGAATCGGGTTAAAAAATTTAATTTAATTTCAGAGGGTATTATAATTTATTTTTTAAATTTACTGGTCTTTCAGACATGGATTTTTTAAACAATACGAAGAAATTTATTGATGTTCGGCATTATAGATGTTAAAAAAATAATTGTTTTTCGATAGTTTACCCAAAAATTAAATATCCCTTACCATCGGTATTTTTCGGAGATGCTCACGCGGTCACACTAATTTCCAGAGCAATCCAAGAAAAAGGGAAGCGGCGAAAAAATAACTAAAATCTGCAGCATTTACTCTTAAAGGAAATCCGAAGCGAACAAACAGAAAGATGGTGGACTACAGCAAGTGGAAGAACATCGAGGTGAGTCCACACCAGAAGCTCGCCCATCGGCCACTCTAATGCTCGGTGATTCCGTGATTCGATTTTTAGATTTCGGACGACGAGGACGACACTCACCCGAACATTGACACACCTTCCCTGTTCCGCTGGCGACACCAGGCACGCGTGGAGCGCATGGCGGAGATGGATCTGGAGAAGGACGAGTTCAAGAAGAAGCGCCAGAGCTTCCAGGCGCGCCTCATGGATGTCAAGGAGCGGATCGCTAAGAAGGACGGCAACGAAGAGGCTTTGAAGGTGGGTCATGGGTCATGATTATCACTTGTTGCCAGCCGGTTCCAACAAGGGATTCTTAGTATAGTCAGAGACGTAATCTATAGTGAAAGTCATACTATAAGTATGGCAGTCATCATACTGGTAATTGCATTGTTCACTTGTTGATGGACTGTCTTAGCTGGAAATTCTTGAGATATATAGCTTACATACATAGTTAAATTGACTAGTTTACGTATGGATATCGCTAGGTAATACAATTCGTCTCTTGATTTGCCCTATTTTATATTTTAACATTTTTAATAAACAATTTTATTTAAGAGTATTAATATCAATCTTAAGTTCCTATTATCATACTCTTTAACAGCCGGTCCCAAAACGTAAGAAAATATCCATAAGATTCGTAGCGATGAAAAACCAATTTAAACTCATTTAGATCATTAAATAATTCTTAAATTTGTCCCCGCAGAAAGAGCTGGAGAAGATCGAAGCCGATGGAAAAGAACTAGATCGCGTTGAGAGCGAAATGCTCAAGAAGGAGAAGAAGACGCCTTGGAACGTCGACACAATCAGTAAGCCTGGCTTCGAGAAGACGGTGATCAACAAGAAGGCCGGCCGAAAGCCGGACGAGAATCTCTCCGAGGAGGAGCGCGAGCAGCGGATGAAGCAGTTCGTCAAGGAGAACGAGAAGCTCTGCAAGCAGTACGGCATGTTGAGAAAGTACGACGACTCCAAGCGATTCCTGCAGGAGCACCTTCAGCTGGTTGGCGAGGAGACCGCCAACTACCTGGTCATTTGGTCCATCAACCTTGAAATGGAGGACAAGCACGAGCTGATGGCACACGTGGCGCATCAGTGCATCTGCATGCAGTACATCCTAGAGCTGGCCAAGCAGCTGGACGTGGATCCGCGCGCCTGCGTTAACTCTTTCTTCTCAAAGATCCAGCAATGTCAGCCCGAGTATCGAGCGCAGTTCGAGAGCGAAATTGAAGGTTTTAAGGGTCGCATCCAGAAGCGAGCGCAGGAGAAGATCCAGGAGGCGATAGCCCAGGCCGAAGAGGAGGAGCGCAAGGAGCGTATTGGACCTGGTGGCCTTGACCCAGCAGACGTCTTTGAATCCCTGCCTGATGTAAGATGAATATGGCAGCTTTTATGGAAAAAACGCTTACATTTGTTCTCTCTTTTATACAGGAACTGAAGGCCTGTTTCGAGTCGCGCGACGTGGAACTGCTGCAGAAGACCATTGCCGCCATGCCCGTGGAGGTGGCCAAACTGCACATGAAGCGATGCGTGGACTCTGGACTTTGGGTGCCCAATGCTGCTGACCTAGAGGGCGACAAGAAGGACGACGAGGAAGACTCAGAAGACGGCGACGGTGGCGAGGAGAAGACCGATGACGCCAAGTCAGAGAGTGCGGCCAAAGAAGAGCCCATCTACACTGGCGTCAGCACCGAGGACGTTGACTGATCGACGCTATTTTTCCATCTACACCATAGCTCTAATCTTAATGTACTGTCCACATGCATATTTCATCCATAACCAGATCCCCGCGTCAGTTGAGTTTTTGTATATAATTTGAATAAAGTCAGCTAAATTCTCAGTAACACGTCAGGCAATCTATGTATTGACTGTAATTTATATCGTTTTCAAGTAGAAACAATGAACCGCCCGGAGCTGGACTACTATGCGGTGCTAGACCAGCCAAGAGGCACCACAAAGGAGCAGCTAACTCTGGCCTATCGCCGCCTGGCCATACGCCTCTGTCCTTATCGCGACAAAAAGGACGAGCAGGACTTTGTTCCGCTGGCCCAGGAGGGTCGTCTCACACATCTATCGCCCATGGGCGAACCCAGGCAGTGGGCCTACATCAACATGGCCTTCGATGTCCTGGGCAACGATCTGTATCGGGCCATATACGATCGCTATGGAGAGGCGGGACTGTTCGAGGGAGTGATGCTGCCGAACGGGTACTTTCCGCCGTATCAATATGACGGCGACCACATGAGGGTCTATCAACAGGTCTTTGGCAGCTACTCACCCTATGCCAATGTGATCGATGCCATTGCCAATCCGCCGTGCTTGTATGCCACCAAGCAGCATGGCATTGGGGTGCGCTCCAAGGATTCGAGCACGGAGAGGATCATCGAGCTGTCTCTGGAGGAGGTGCGAACTGGCTGCATAAAGCTGATGAATGTATGGCGCCAGGAGATCGTAGATGCCAAGGAATCGCGGATGGAGAAGCGTAAGCACACTCTAAAGCTGAACATTGCCCCTGGAACCACGGCGGGAACTCGCTTCTGCTTCAAGGAGGAGGGCGACCGCTATCCGGCCACCATTCCGGGTGACATTATATTTATAGCTGCCGACAAGCCGCATCCGGATTTCGAGAGGAGGAACCAGCACGATCTGGTCTACAGGCACGCCATTGACTTGTCTCAGGCCTTCACCGGCTTCACTTTCTTCATTGGCACCCTTGATAGGCGGCAGTTGAAAGTGGTAATCACGGACGTGGTGCAGCCGGGTTACACCAGGGTGATCCCTCTCGAGGGACTCCCAAAATGCCGAAACCTAGACGCAGTTACAGCCATTAAAGAGGCTAACAAAAAGATAGAGCAGTTCGGGGACCTCATCATAGAATTTAATTGTACGTTTTCTTTTTGTTGGGAGTTCCTTTGTTAATAGTTTCCCCTTCTGCAGACATTTTCCCCAAGTATTTGACGCCTCGTATGAAACAAATGACCCGGGAGTTTTTCCGTGAATTCCGCAAGCTGGAAATTGAACTGGAGGAGGAGGAGGAGCGGAACATGGCTCAATAGAAGTCTCTTTATTGTTATCCCGCATTTAGAACACTTAAAATTGTGCGTACCTTATAAATAAATTTAAATTTTGCGTTCAAATGTTTGTATTACACCATTTTTTAGCATTAAAAACTTTCAGATAAATTATTTAACTTTAAAGCATGTAATAATTTAAAAAAAAACCTCTTTAAAAGAAAACAGTTGTAAGCAGAATGTGTATCCTTATGACACTTCAAGTTATTAAACTAAATCTTTATTTAATATTTCAAGTTAAATAGTTTTGGAATAGAAGAAAAGAGTTAATTTGAATTTAACAGTCATATTAAAACTTACACAAAGAGGTGGCATCCTTGCCGATAAATATCGATTATCTATCGATGCTACAACTCGATTAGTATCCGTTTGGCAGCCCTGACCATCAGCTGTTCAGGGAAAAAGAAAATGCATTTAAAAGATAAAAGAGATAATTAAAAATCAATTGCACAGCAAGTGGCCACCGAAAAGAGTGCAAAACGGGCGGAGAACACTTCGCGTCATCCACAGGGCGCAGTAACTGATCCGAACTGCTCCACTTCCAGTCCAAATCCGATTACCCGTTTCGCAGGCAACGTTAAGTGTGCCAACGCCACAACGCCCCCACCCAGAAGTCCATAGAAACGCCAGCAGCGGAAGTGGAATCACGCTCCACTGGCCCCTATCCCACTGCCACAAGATGCACCTCAGCGCGGACATCTCCAGTGCCCTGCAGCAGATCGAGGCTGTGAAGAAGGGTATCGATGAGTCCGACGACCCTAAGCTGCAGATGCAGACGGCCGAGAGCCTCAGCACCATCCTGGGCATCTTGCAGGACCCCGTCTTTCGCACCATCGTCCATGTGCAGGACTCGCTATCCGAGCTCAATGCCCAGCTGGCCCAGCACCCGTCCATGTTGCCCAACGACTTCGACATTGATGTGGCCGGCAACCTTGTGCTCAGCCTGAATGGCGGCGAGGTCATGTACGACTTTGACGACCAGCGCTCCTTGCACTCCCACTCGTCGCCTGGAAGTCCGGATAAGTCGGGCGAGGAGCCGCGCCCGCAGAGCCAGAACTCTAAGGGAGCTGGTGTGGCGGATCTGTACGCCACAGACTACGCCCAAATCCAGGCCATAGAGCTGGTCAACGACGGCACGGGCCTGGGGTTCGGCATCATTGGAGCCCGCAACTCTGGTGTGATTGTTAAGACTATCCTGCCGGGTGGCGTGGCTGATAGGGATGCACGCCTACGTTCGGGGGATCACATCCTGCAGATTGGAGACGTCAACCTGCACGAAATGGTCTCCGAACAGGTGGCCGCCGTTCTAAGGCAGTCTGGAACCCACGTTCGCCTGGTGGTTGCCCGTCCCGTCGAGCAGAGCGTTCCCACGCCTCAGTACGCCCTGGAACCAGGCACTGCTGTGGTGCCCACGCGCGTCCTCGTGGATCCCGCCGAGCTGGAGCGGTATCTTATTTCCACCGGCTATCCGGAGATCTTCGGCGAGAGCTCCACAGCCTCTACACCGCAGACCACCACAGAAGATGATCGATTTGTGTATCGCGGTGAGACCTCCATGCTGATTGATCCCAACATCGACCTCGAGGAACTGCTGGCTCTGCCCGAGACCGAGAAACTGCAGGTGGAGCTAAAGAAGGACGCCAACGGCCTGGGCATCACCATTGCCGGCTACGTTTGCGAGAAGGAGGAGTTGTCTGGGATTTTTGTGAAAAGTGTCTCGCCAGGTTCGGCGGCGGATCTGAGTGGCCGTATCCGAGTAAACGATCGAATCATCGAAGTGGACGGCCAGTCGCTGCAGGGCTACTCCAATCACCAGGCCGTTGAACTGCTGAAGAAGTCTGGTCAGGTGGTGAATCTCCGCTTGGAACGCTACCTGCGAGGACCTAAATTCGAGCAACTGCAGCAGGCAATCGCTGCTAA
The DNA here is from genome assembly GCF_018152115.1 of Drosophila rhopaloa. Taxonomy (NCBI): domain Eukaryota; kingdom Metazoa; phylum Arthropoda; class Insecta; order Diptera; family Drosophilidae; genus Drosophila; species Drosophila rhopaloa. The sequence goes on from NW_025335043.1 coordinate 13,439,541, forward strand.
CGACAAGCTTCCATCCAGCGCTCCTGGAACGCCTTCAAGGGCTCCCTTGCCCACACCAGTCGCAACCACATCCTCGGCCACAACTACGCCATCACGCAGTATAACCCGTGAGTTGGATGAGGAAGCACTACCGGCGCCGGAAGCGTTCATGACCACACCGCCGTCGGTCACCACAATGACCACAACCACTTTGAGCTCCTTTGGAGCGGGTAAACAATTGGTGGCGGTAAGAGATTCTCTTGATGGCTCCACGAAGATCATTCCCACGGAGGTCGTACCCCTGGCGGATAAAACAGAGGTGAGTAGCGATGATGAGTATCTGTCAAACCAATCTTATCTGGAAATCCACCTTTCCTAGGCCAAGAACAGCGGTGTCATCACCCGTCACAAGTATTACACCGATCCCGAGCTCTCCGACGACGCGGAAACCGAGATCATCCGTAAGTGGCAGAAGATTGTTGGCTCCGATGTGGAGGTTATTGTGGCACAGATCAAGAAATTCGCCGTCGGCGGCTTGGGAATATCTTTGGAGGGAACAGTGGACGTAGAGGGCGGACGGGAAGTGCGACCACACCACTATATCCGCTCCATTTTGCCCGATGGACCCGTAGGCGTTAATGGAGTTCTCCGCTCTGGAGATGAACTGCTGGAGGTGAACGGCGAACGGTTGCTGGGCATGAACCATCTAGAGGTGGTGGCTATACTCAAGGAACTGCCTTTGGACGTTCGCATGGTATGCGGGCGCAACAGGAACACCTCGTTGCTGCCCTTCTCGGATGACACCCTGAAAAAGCTGAGCAACAACTTTGAGAATCTGCTGCCCGCCACTGACCGCCTGGTGAAGGCCAAGTCGGATGGGAGTCTTGCCACCGCTGGCTCTGTGGCCGATTGCGATTCAGTGGCTGCTGCCGCCTCGTTTAGCAAGCTCAAGTCACGTTCCCTGGAGCCGTTGACCGGATTGGCCATGTGGTCATCCCAACCGCAAATCATCGAACTGGTCAAAGGTGATCGCGGCCTGGGCTTTTCAATACTGGACTATCAAGACCCGCTTGATCCCAACGACACTCTGATTGTTATCCGTTCTCTGGTTCCCGGAGGAGTGGCTCAATTGGATGGCCGCCTTATTCCCGGTGACCGTTTGCTATTTGTCAACTCTATCAACCTGGAGAATGCCTCGCTGGACCAGGCTGTGCAGGCTTTGAAGGGTGCATCGAAGGGAGTGGTGCGTATAGGTGTGGCCAAACCGCTGCCTATGACCGACAACTCACTGAAGGCCTGTAGCAATGCAAGCACCACCAGCGAAGAGACCCTGGACGCGCAGCCCTCGCCACCAGCCTTGCCCACAGCAGCACCGCCGGCTATGCCGCCCACTGCCTCCAAAGGAGCTGAACCGGATCTGATTCCTGACTGGCGAAATTAGGGAGATATAGGGAAAAATCGAAACATTCCAGGCAGCTGAATCTTTAACCCTGTTTCTCCAACCTAGCAAATCTGGTGGCATCGGAATCGGAAAGTTATTGGCAGTTAATTTCTTTGAATGAAAAAAGGATCCTTTAGTTACTACTAAGGCTACTAAAACCATTCCGATTTCGCCAAATTTTGAAGGATGTAAGAGATGCAGGACTTATTGTTATTACCGAATCAAAATGTTATAAATATTATTAGCACCGAATTGTGTTTGTCCCCTTAACACGCGCATTCCACAAGCATGCAATATCTAAAACCCCCTAGTATTAGACAATGAATTTTAACATGGTATTTCCAAAGTGTATGTACTTAAACTAAATTAAATAATATACCTTCCGTACGATCAATGAGTATCACTTGGGGAACGGAAAGGCTGGGCCTGGGGTTATTGCACCCGGTTCAGCTGTCGCTCAATTCTCATGTAGTTGCGCCTGGACAGGATTCGATCCCGCGCGTAGCTAACCAGGTAGCTCAGTAGTCCGATCACAAAACACAGCACCTCAAATTTCAGGAAGTTCATCTGCTCGATGAGCGCTACCCTGTCGCAGCTCCTGGTCACTATCTCCCCACTCTGGCAGCGCAGCACCTCCTTGTAGTGCGTGTGGATGCAGACGCCCAGGCTCCGGCTGACAATGTCGAACTCTGAGCACGGGTGACACTCCTCCACCACTTTGTACTTCTCGTTCCGCCAGCACGTCGAGTTGTCCTCGATGACGAACTGCGGCTCCCGGCGCCGAGGTCCTTCTGCGGCATATCGGGATTCCACGAAGAGGACTAGGATGGTAACCACCGTCAGTGCTCCTAGTCCTAGGAGCATATGATGCCGTTGGCAGTTCTCAAGCATTCTAAAGGCGGGAAAATGGCGCACTTTTTGGATTTAATTATCCTGGGAAAACTGGATTTAATAAGTGGTTCAATTTAAGGGGATACGGGTGAGATTACTTTGATTCCTTTTGTCTTGTTTTTGTTTTTTTTAGAAATCTGAGTCACAGTGTTACCACAGCTGGATGAATACAAAATTAAAGCAGGATCCAGTTCCATGAGCTTTCATTGGAACTAGATCGCACCTAAGTTTCCGATTGCTCGCCGAAGGGTGACCCCAAGCTGTTAGTAGCTTTAAGCCCATTTCAAAGTAAATTTTTTGAAAAGTTTGTATTTTAATTTTCTAATTATCTAACAATTTAATTTTCTAGTAGTAAAATGTTTTGTCCATTTTCTACGTCAGTTTCTGATGGCTTGCTAACGGTTGAATAAAATCTATACTTATAGACCTTAGTGATGTATCTCTTAAAGTTTTTGGTTTAATTCACATTTGCGTTTAAATAAACTTGTTTTTAAATTTGTTCGGCCTATGGCCGTTATATATTTTCAAAACATCTAAGATTACATTGATTTAAATTTCTTAAAAGTTATAAATTGGTAATCATTTTTAGCAAAGATAAAGGCTACCAGCCTTTTTATTTGTTTGGTAGATATAAATATAATTAGTTACGCTATAGCTCACGGAACTGTTGCGGTGTGACCAGTCGGCCGCCACCCAGCGAACTAGTTCCCTGTTTACGAACGAGAATGGACGGAGACCAAAACAATTACGGACGATAGGCACAAAGCGGACGTGAGAAATCTGTGAAAATTTGTATAATTCGCGTGTGGTGTGGGCGCATTGAAAATGGTGCTGCGATCGGGGATTATAATTCCGTTTCAGTTTCGCGACACAAAGAAGCTGCTGATGATCGGGGTGCCCGAGGAGAACCGTAACCTGAACATATGGGACCTGAAGAACGTGGGTAAGCAGTGGTGTGGACGAGGAGGGGGGCTCGCAAAATACGGAGCCCTTTCAAGTAAAATATGTAGAAAAACATGGAAAGCAATAAAAACATATCCCGCCCTCCACAGTGCGCGCCGCCTTCGGGATCTACAACTTTGAGTTCCGCAACAAGAAGATCGGCTTCAACATCCCGGACGAACTGTTGCTGCACTATCTGGCCCAGAGGCACGACCTCACCAACTTCGTTATAGAGATCAGTCAAGGTAAATAGCGTTTAAGTTACGGCTAAGTCGCGTTTCAATTAGCGTTTAAGCGTTCGAGTGACTGTTGGAACTCCGGAGTCGTAGTTTTCCGGGAATTTCTTAGATCCGTTGTGTTTATGTAGACGCGGCGTGCGCTTCGCTTGTAAGTCTCTGCAATTGCCATCTGTAATAAAACCCAAATTGTAAAATGTTCCCTCTTGCAGCCCTGGAGGATGGTCACGCCAAGGAGCTGCTCTCCTACGAGCCCTCCTGCTCGATGGCTGCCCTGAAGCAGCAGCACCTCCAGGCCCATCACCCTCATCCGCACCAGCACCACGTCCCACTGCCGCAGCGCTCAAACGAAAGCGTCTCGCACCATGCCCACGAATACGTGCCCGGCTCGCAGCCCACTTCCCCGGCACTGGGGATGAGCACTGAGGCCGTGGACTCGCCGCTGGAGCAGCAGGTCCACAACTCGGGATCGGAACCAACGGACAATAGCCACAAACTCCGCCTAGGTCAGGCCTACTCGGAGCGGACGCCCGAATCGCTCACCCAGTCCATTGACCCCATGGACATCATACCCAAGGCGGAGTCCGAGTCGGAGGTGGAGCGCCTACAGCGTGCCTCACGGTTTCTGGCCCGCCAGGAGCAGCAGCACCAGGCCCAACATCAACAGCATCAGCAACAGTTGCTGCCGGGTCAGCAGATATTCCCCAGCTACACGCACCCTTTGCCACCGATGAATGCACCGAATCCCACCCAACAGTCCCCCTATACGCCGGGTCTAATGAGTCGTTTCAGAAGTGAGAGTGATTTTTATTTCGAGTCCTTAATCCCTACATAATTCTTAAATATTCTCTTCAAGAACGCGGGGAGCGTATGTCCAAGGACCAAAAGGAGCTTTACGTCAAGTTTTTCGAAGATAATCCCTGTATGCTGTCGAACCACCGCCGCCACGATGGCCTTACTGAACCTCTGTGGGCCAAACTCGCCCACATGTTAAACAGTGTGCCCCAAGGAGCTGTGAAGAACGTGGAGGACTGGAAGCAAACCTTCGACGCCTGGCGCTATCGCATATTCATGTACACGCGCTACAATTCCAAGCTGAGCATGTCGGAGACGAGCGATCCGAAGAACTTCAAACCACTGACAGCCACCGACCAGAAAGCATACGCCATGTGGACCAGCCACAAGCACATAGCGCCGCAAGACTACGAGAAGATGGACATGTTCGTGCCTCTGGACGAGACCACCACGACCACAAACAGCTACGACTATTAAATCGGGATCAAAGTGCAAAGGATTAAACTGTTAATTTGTACTTTATTTAGTGCTAAGCGAGAAATATATTATAATTTAAGATAACGAAACTGTGTTTTTGTTGTTGGATAAGATTAGTTATAAGACCTATTGATCACCATATTAAGCTTTATAACCTAAATGATGTATTTATTTATTCCAGTGTATGATGTTGCCTTGGATAACTATGTGCTGAATCGCCAGTGCCGCTGTGCTGACCAAAAAATGCTCAACGACTCGCCGACTCCCGAGGAACCCACCAATCTGTGCCAGCCCAGCAATGTCCTGGAGGCCGCGCCCACTCCGCTTATGGCTCTGCCGCCTTGCGACGACGAGGAGCACGATCATGAGCACGAGCACGAGGAGAGCATGAAGTACCGGATCGATAAGGCCAGCAGCGGAGCCGCATCGGCGGAACTGGGTATGCCCGCCTACGAGGCCTGCTCGCCCAAGATGGACTATGATACGCAGGACGAGCTGCCTGACTCGCCGCACTCGCAGCCGCTGCCACCACCGCCTTTGCCCGCGGCCCTGCCGCTTCCACCGCCGCCCACCTCGCATCCCCAGCATCTGCAACAGCAACAACACGACGAGGAGCAACAGCAACTGTTGCAGGAGCGCATCCAGCACGAGTACATGATTCAGCAGCAGCAGCAACATCAGCATTTGCAACAGCAACACCAGCATTTGGCCCTCCTGCAGCAGCAGCAACATGAACAGCAGCAACAACAACAGCAACATCCGCAACAACAGCATGGAGTCAACATGGCCATTGGCACGACCACAACAAACAACATTCGACGTAAGTGATCCTCGTAAAACATTATACAACCAATTAAAATAGTGACTCGTTAAAGAATTAACAGCCATTTGTTGGGTGTTGAAAAACCCTAAAAATAATCATTATCTGAGTAATAAAGTTCTTAGCTTGGGGTCTTACATTTTCACATCTTTGCATTGATAGTAATTTCATAATGCTCTTAAGATCAGGAAATACCCACTTCTTCATATAATATTTACAAGTCCATAATATTTTTAATGTTCGATTACGGACCAAATATAATAAGTGCTTAAAGTCATTGTATCGTCAGTGATTAACTTAAAATTTACTTGAATTTCTCAACATACACAATATTAATAAATTAATCAAAAAAATGTATTCTAATACAAAAATTTTGATTTCCATTAAAGCACAAATATTTAAAGCATCCAATCAGTAAACCCATAAACAAACAAATGTCTTTAAATTCGATTTTACGCACACCATTAAACCTTCCAATTTTATCAAATGTATAATATTTGCATTAATTTGATCATACATTTGAATAATGCGATTAACATGTTTTTACGGACTGCATGAACAATGATGTTAATTAAGCCCCAACTGATTTCTCGCCCACAGAACGCAAGGAGCGCATGTCCAAGCGGCAGAAGGAGCTGTATGTGCACTTCCTGCAGCAGCACCAGTTCATCAACGATCACCGTCGCAACGATCCCGTGCTGGACCCCTACTGGCTTAAGCTGGCCAATCTGCTGAACGCAGTGCCGCAGGGCGCCGTGAAGCACGTGACCGAGTGGAAGCAGACATTCGACAACTGGCGCTACCGCATTTTTCTCTACGCGCGCTACAACTCCAAGCTGCAGGACGAGGAGGCCCAGAATCCGCGCAACTTCAAGCCCCTGACACGCACCGATAAGCAGGCCTATATCATGTGGATTCGGAACCCGGACACGGCGCCACCCGATCTTGACAAGATGCGCAACGTCTTCTGCAACCTGGAGGAGACGGTGGTGCAGCAGGAGTAGAAGCGGGGATTGCCATTGTCGTAGTTGTAACATTTCAAATCTTTCTTTGTCTTCTTTTAATGGTTTTTATCGTGTTAGCCGTGCGTATGTGTGTCGCTGTCGTTTTCCTGTTTTGGGAATGCATTTTCCTTTTAGTTTTTGTCATTGTTATGCTTATATGAATATTAAACATGTGTTTTTTTGAATGAATCGCTAATTTTAGTCGGAGATATGCACGCGATTATATTTAGACTCCAGCTGAGCAGTTCGTTTGCCCCAGCTGTGGTGTTTTGCATATGGTATAGCCACAATGAACTTTAATGCTGAACAGGTTATGGAATTATTAAGTGCGTGGTTTTATTCAACCCGCAGTTCTGGCAAGGATATCGAATTCGACAACGGTTTTGGCCTTGATTGATAGAGTTGTTTTGAGTGACTGACTCTACGACAAACTCCTTTCAGAACCAGCTCCATTTGTATTTCTACGTATCTCTCCATCTAGACACCCACACCCGTTTCGTCTACCGATGCTGATTAATTGGCAGCCCGCGGCGGTACCACATCCAGTGTGTGGCTTGTACTTGTCGCTAATCCCCCGGCCATTAATTATTCGTTCAATCATATCCGATACGCCTGATGCCGCCACACAATCGACACTCTTGACAGCTTTCGTGGGGATTATTTTTATTGGCAAATCCCGATAATAATTCCTTCTTTCGCCAATCTGCAATTAGTTCCAGTGTTTTTTGAACCTGAACCTGCAACTGAAACTGAAAAAGGGAGCCCCACCGATTAGCATATTGTTAATTAAAAAGAAATTGCTTGGGTTCGGCACGACATTGGCTTTGGCAAATACATTTTATTTCTTCTGATTAAATGGCAATTTATCATAAATTATTACACTTAATTGTGTAGAAATGCAAAGTGCTGCGCGACCATTCAGAATTCTTGTTTTATTGGCAACAGAACAGTGTTACATAAATAACTAACTTAAATGAGCGTATCAGCTCGGGAGATATTACAAATGACTCGTAATCGGGGGTGATACACCCCCGGTACCCTCCCTCGCCTTTTGTCTGTTATCTGCAGTGTTTCCAATTGCCATTCCTAATAACAATAAATGAACTCGCACTCATTCCAATCGATTCACTCCAATCCGCTCCGATCCAAAGGCATTGAGTTCGGTTATTGGCTGTGACTTTTTGCGGCCGATTGCCCCCGGTATCGGAGCTGTTCTGGCATATGGGTACATGCGAAAAAATAAGGACGTTTTTGGAATGACACGTGGAACGACTATAAAAATTGTATAAAATCATAATTTAAAGTCTTTATACCTCAACATAAATTGAAAATTAAAAACCAAAATTATAAGAACACAGCAAGTTTACAGAGGAAATGGTGTTTAAAATTACTTATTGTATTTTTCAGGGATCGTAATCATTACAAAATAATCCATATTTTTTAAATTTTATTTTGTTTTATTAAAAATTAAATACTTTTTATATTGTTGTATTCCTACTTATTATTTTGGTTATATTAAACCAAGACTTTCATTCAACATTTTATACCATTATCTTAAAGGCCTTTCTGTCGCAGAAATCTGTATAAATCAATATCTGGTCCTTTTGATATAAATACTTATTTTTTACTGTGCACCTCATATCTGTTGCGTCAGTCAGGCGTTCAATATCAATATTTCAGCATTCAGCATTTGCATTCGCGGTATCGTAGGCTGACGTCTAGGTGGCATTCGTTAGATGTGCCCGAGTATGAATTATGACAGGTGGGGAAAGACAATGCGAAACTTGGTGGCTGCCACGCGGATCGGTTCATGTTTAATTCATCTGTAACTGCATGTGGATATGGGGCACAGGGTAACCGGGTAGCTGCTCTCAGATCGGCCGTCGATAGCCGTTGACAGATTAATTCGAAGTTGCGAGTCCAGAAACCAGAAATATGACCGTGTCTTAAGAACTGGGTGGAGTTGGGCTGGGCCGCCGCGATAACAGCTCGGTTCCTAACCCAGATTCCGACTAATCCACTTCAATCCTGCACTGGTTTAAAAAAATTACCATATATTAGCCGCTCACTTTCAATAGTAATTTATCAAAATTAAAGTTATCACATCAGATTAGTTCGCACAGCAAAATTCTCCCACACTCTCACCCAAAAAAAAAAAATCAGTAAAAGACCAGCAGCAGTTTAGTCCCGAAAAATAGCCAACAAAAACGGAAAACTTCATCAGATCAATCATAGAGACATAAAAAATACTGTACAAAACGATAAAAACACCATAAAAGCGATAATAATCTTTTGAAAGACCTGTTTTGCCCAGCAATGATCAGAGCAGACCAAAGACAGTTCCAGCCCAACCGCCATCACCGCCCCACTGCACCACACACTTCACTAAGCCAAGACATACACAGAAAAAAAAATATATAGAGTTAAGAATTGAATTTAAATTAAACTCGTATTTAAATTTATTATTTTACAAGTATATATTAAATATAATACAAGTTTTGAAAGTATATATTTTAATTATACACAATTAAACATTTTTATAATTTCAAAAGTAGCCTATTATAAAAAAGCTAAGTTACTATAAAAATTAATTGGTAAATGTTCCAAGCCATTAGAAATAGTTTGAATTAGGTATAAATAAATCTATTGATTTGAAATCATATGGATATAATTAATATGGTAAGTTGAGTTGTAATACCAAACCTAAAATGAGATGATTTCTTTCTGTATACTTTACCAAAGGCAACTTGTCAGACCAAAGTGATCTTAACAGACATTTCTGTTGATTTACTATACGAACTTAAATACACAGACACACACATAATGGCAAAAACTTGTGTATGCTAATCGATAGGCGAGCTGATTGATATGCCTTTTTAATTGCATTTACAATTTAATTGACCTGAACTATCTCGCCGCAAAGGCAGAGCCGAAATCCAACAGAATCACTTAGCATAATTTTATGTCCTAACGAGGAAACAGATCTTCCATTAAGCGATACATTGTGAACCCATAAAATAAAATTAAATTAAATGCGAGAACACGAGTATTTTGCATTGACATAAGGCGATCGATAATTATACCGAGTGTTGGCTGCAGTCGCGGTCTGGAGCTCATTAACTTGGCCAGCCAATAAAATCAAACTCGGTTGACATCCAATCAAATTGATGGGGACAACCACTTCGTTGTTGTGGGGGCTTTAAAGTGTTTAATGAAAGAAATTAAAATACGTCAGCCTTCAGCTCATGCGTAAACAGCTCAGCAGCCTCAGAGTCTATATCCAATTTCAATGTCGCTCACGTAATCGCTCTCTGTAATGCCATTCAATTGTGGTTCAGTGTGGCTCGAGTACACACATGTGTGTGTTATCACTCAGTGATTTGTTGAAAGAGGTCAGGGATGCCCCACTCCCACGTAACATTAGGCCTACTATGTAGTAAGCCCTGGCTCTGAACGAACCCGAACCTTTTTTAGAGCTTAAAAAGAACAGTTCAAGAATAGAATTACCTCTCAAAAAAATAGAATATATATAATAAATGGAATTTAGTCTGATTCACCATTTAATCTCCATTTACCATTAAAATAATATCCATATATTTATAACATTATAAAATAAATAATCGAAATGGTGGTTACCAATTACAATTCATAAAAAGTTCCAAGTATTAGTAATGAAAACCATCAAAGTTTACAATTCTACCCAGCCACGTCATAAAAACCTTTAAAATTAATGCTAATTAACGTTTATTTTAATAATGTGTGTTTAAATTATTTATAAAAATACATTTATTGTATTTTTACATTTTTATTGAATTACTTCAATAACAATTAGTGAAAATATCAAACAAATCTGGAAGCGGTATGCAATTATTATTACGTAATTTATGAAATATTTCTAAGTTAAACAAATCATTAATAACTTAGTAATGAATTATTAAGCACATCGAAATATTTGCTCAGACTAATTGAAAACAATCAGAATCAAAAACAAAATTTCGGGTCATTAAAATGAAAAACGGAAACGAATTAAATTATCCCGGCTTTATTTATTAAACAAGTGTCTGAATATTTAATTATTGAATAACAAATGTATTATAAAAATAAATACTAGCCAACATGTACATAACTCTTGAAAAATACTTCGTTCAGCTAAAATATATATTTATTATTATTTATAATTTTAATTAGTTTATAAAATTAACAAAATTATGAGTAAATAAGACTTGTATTTTCCTTGATTAATAGTGTACCCTACTAATCTTAAAGCTATTAAACAATTGGATGACGTATGTTACCTAATAATTATAAGTTTAATAAACTTACTTTTAATGACTTAAAAATCGCTTCGAAATTATTATTTACTTAGAATTCCAAGAATCCAAGTAAAAATCGGCAAAAATAAATCAGACTTTTTTGTATTAAGCCACACTTATTTATTTAATACGTTTAGGTTAAACGCCTTAATTAATAACGACAACATATTTATTTATTATTGATTTACTTCATCTCAACATGCTGCCCCAATCTTGGCAACATGTTTTAAAGAATCCAATGCCGGAAACGGCCCTAGCAACATGTTGCTCAATGGGCCACATATGAAAACTGGCTGGCAAAAAATGAGAAAAACAAAAATGAAAAATAGAAAACAAAGCGAAAAACAGCCGAAGTCGGAGCGGGTTGGAGTTCGGGCTCGGCTTTTAAGTTCGGGCCTGGCTGAAAGCCGTCTGGCTGATTCGCAAACCAGCTGATGAGGCCGACAAATCGGGAGACGGAGACTTTGTGCTGATGCTACCACATTCGCTGCTTTCAGTGTGGCCCGTGTCTTCAATGAGTTTTGTCACGCTTTAGCGCAAACACAGCGGTACGATATCGAGATCGAGATCCCTACGCCACCAGATATACTATATATCCTCCTGATTTCCATCATCAGCAGCCAGCAGCAAAGTATGTGCGGTGTCAATTGATGAGGCAAACATGCTAAAATATTACTGTGTTGTGAAGTTCTCTCGTTAAGTGCAAGAAACAAATAAAAATAAGAATAAACAAAAAAGAAAAAAAAAACATAAAAGGAGCGTAAAAACAAAAGACTTGGGCAACGAACTTGCGTGCTGCAATGCAGACAATTTATAGCCTGCAGGCTATACTGCGCAGCTGCTGTCGCAGGCGTGTTAAATTTATGCAAATAAATAAATCAATTCCACAGAAGATAAATAAAATTGAAGGCGTTCCGCCGTTTTGCACGCACCAAACACTTTAAGGCATTTGTCAAAACAACCGAAAAAAAAAATATGCATAACCAATCTAGAGAAAAATCATTTTTCCGAGCTGCCATAAATTAAACCTCGCCCCTGACTTTTCTCTCCAGCAAAAAAAAAAAAAAAATAAATGAAGGGAAAAACGCTTATGGCCTCTTTAAATGCAACAACTTGGAAATAAGTTTTTGAACAGGCCGCATATTATTATTATTATCATGAGCAGCCAACTCACATTTAGTTTTGCTTTATCTTCGCATAGCTTTTGCTGTTTAATGTGCCGGAAATGTTTTCTCAGCGCAGCAGATAATTGTGAGTACTTGAAGTTGGGTGTTGCCAATGATTATAAAACCTTGTTAATTTGCGCAAATTGGTTTTGCATTGTGTCAAGACCAGAGACGTAGCATCTTCTCCGACTAGTTTGTCGGCTCTATAAAAGTTAAATGTTTAATTTATGCACATAATATGGTTCCTTAAATTGACTTAAGGTCACCTGATCTGCGGGCTTATTACAGCTGAAACGGGTTTGCCTTGCTAGTCGCTAGAGATTCTTATGAATACTAGGCCCATGCTCGTTCGGTGACCTCCAGTGCGAATTTTGACGCCTGAAATCTCATGCGATAGAGTAAGAGTCCGTCTAAACATAGTCACGTTCCGATTGTTAGCCGTGACATGGGCCGGCTCTTTTGGCCGGGCAGTACATACTGGCACGCCTTCCTCCTCGGATATTTACGATGGCAAATAGCTGGGACTTGGACGGCACTTAAAATGCGTGGCATGTGGCTCGCTTTTGGCTCCACTTTGCGACACTGTGTGGCCAAAAAGACCAGACTCGCCACGCCAAAGGCAATTGAAAATTACCCCGTACCTTAGATTTTCAAGAAAATGGTAAATGGTAAATGGTCATTTAAATTGGTTCCAATGTTTACGCATGCGCGACAGATCGTGCGCTCCACCCCCTCGGACAGTCGCAAAGTAAACAAAAAAATACCATCTTATCAGGCCGGGCCATGTGTGGAACGAATCTCGATCTCGATCTCCGCCAGAAAGCCAAAATGCTGCCATGGACATGCTGGCAATTGAGACGCCAAACAGCCAAACTGACAGAGTCATCGTCATCGCTGAGACACAATCACCGCCAAAAGTAACCATTCACTAGGGTCCAACTAAGTAAGGGGATTGCATAATGAGCGGGCCCCATTACATTTGATATTTACCTTAAATCTGATTTGATATTGTCCCACACGTCATTCGATATGCCAGAGTCGTCTACAATTACACCAGGCATCAGATATATAGGCTATATACCTCGTTAATGGAAGTGATGTCTGATTTCTGATTGAGGCTGACCAGGTGACCAGTTGACCAGTTTATCGGTGCACAGCAGTTGCTAAAATAAATTAATAACAAATCTGTATGTAGAGGACAGCCGAACAACTTTCTGTGCTAAAATTGCAATGCAAACTTCAAGTGCAAACTTCAAACAAAGTGATTGTAGTAAAATGTCTAAAATGTCACCTTTCAATAATTCAACTAATATTTTTGCAGTTAAACGACTTAGAAGTATCGGGTTTCATTTGACCATATCAAATAACAAAATGGTAAGTACTCATTTTTTATTATTTATTGTAATTTTTAAGCCGATTTCCGCACTGTAATTGAGTTCAAACACGTGTAGCCCGCAATTCGATTGGCTCGTGCTTTTTCTTGGGTAATCAATGCCCAAGTATTTATGCATTTCTCGATTTTGTGTTTGCTCTCACATAATTATACCCTTGCAGAGGGTATTATAATTTTGGTCAAAAGTGTGCAACGCAGTGAAGGAGACATCTCCGACCCTATAAAGTATATATATTCTTGATCAGGATCACCTCCTGAGTTGATATAGCCATGTCCGTCTGTCCGTCTGTCCGTCTGTCCGTCTGTCCGTCTGTCCGTCTGTCCGTCTGTCTGTCCGTCTGCCTGTTTCTACGCGAACTAGTCTCTCAGTTTTAAAGATATCGAATTGAAACTTTGCACACACCCTTCTTTCCTTTGCACGCAGTATATAAGTCGGAACGGCCGGGATCGGCCGACTATATCCTATAGCTGCCATATAACTGATTGATCGGAAATGCCATAACTCTGCTGTTTGTTAGGTTAGGAAGTTGGGACTTTCTATGGGTTTTATATTTGGCCAATCAATCCGACGTACCAAATTTCATAAGGATCGGCCGACTATATCTTATAGCTGCCATATAACTGATTGATCGGAAATGCCATAACTTTGGTGTTTGTAAAGTTAGGAAGTTGGGATTTTCTATGGGTTTTATATTTGGCCAATCAATCCGACGTACCAAATTTCATAAGGATCGGCCGACTATATCTTATAGCTGCCATATAACTGATTGATCGGAAATGCCATAACTTTGGTGTTTGTAAAGTTAGGAAGTTGGGATTTTCTATGGGTTTTATATTTGGCCAATCAATCAGACGTACCAAATTTCATAAGGATCGGCCGACTATATCTTATAGCTGCCATATAACTGATTGATCGGAAATGCCATAACTTTGGTGTTTGTTAAGTTAGGAAGTTGGGATTTTCTATGGGTTTTATTTTTGCCTAATCAATCCGACATATCAAATTTCATAAGGATCGGCCGACTATATTCTATAACTGCCATATAACTGAACGATTGGAAATGCCATAACTTTGGTGTTTTTAAAGTTAGGAAGTTGGGATTTTTTATGAGTATTAAGAATGCATTATGAATGATTTTGGAGAATATAATTTGCAGAATATTCTGCAAGGGTATTTCAACTTCGGCTCCGCCCGAAGTTAGCTTTCCTTTCTTGTTTTTTAAATAATTACATCCCAAACACGATCATCTGAATGAAATTGACACACACTCTTAGCAACTGCATAAATTTCGCATCAACACATGAGCAATCCCAAGCATTCGTGTCATTGGACCTTGCATTTTAAGATGGGTAAAATAAATATGTAAATATATAAAAAAAAAAGATATATCAAATAAATCAGAAATTTGGAATCTCAAATACTGTAAGATAAAGAAGAATTTAGCAAGAACAATTTTTGTAAGACCTTTCTAAAAAATAATATAGAAAATGTCTTACAAAATGTGTTTAAGATTCTTGGATTATTAAAAACTTACCAAAACAGTGGAGAATTATTATTAATAATAAGCAAGGTTCTTTGACAAGTTTAAAGTAGCTTTTAAATTGGGGATTCACATTAAAGCAGATAATTATAAATTTCTAAGAATTTATAATCTAAGAAAAACAAGAAATGTAATCCTTATCTCCACCAAACAAACTTCTGTACTTCTGTTATTTAACTAAGCACAGAAGGCATAATAAGTTGGTTAGAAATTTACCAGCTTTTACCAGCGGTTCCCAGAGCCTTTTAATATATATTAACAAATATTAAACAATACAATGTAATCGGATATGTGGCCGTTTCCCATAATCTGGGGTGCACCGCCAAGGGCAAACCACATAAAACCACTCTTTCTGCACACAGAAATTGCAGTTGACAAAGGCAATGACCCACAATTGCCCATGTGAGTGCCGTTGAATGTCGATTCTTGTTTATTCCGTACGCATTGTTCTGTGGCAAGTTTGTTTTCCGACTCTTATTTGTACATTTATTAAGCTGCTGGGCCGATGTCTCACCGGAAATGAAAACACTCTGCTCGTTCGGTGAAATCAGCGTCATTAATTGTCAAAATACGCAAGGCAAAAACAATATTTGTGCAACATCATTTAAGTAATTAACGTGTTCGATTATTTTTATAATTCTGTTTTTGGCGATTTGCCACAGACAAAGAGCCCGCAGCGAAGCATAATCATATTAATATGCAATTTGTTAATTTAAATGACTTCCTCAAATGGAGATGGAGATGCTCAAATTGATGTTGCACGATGTTTGGTTTTTTAAATTTAATATTATAAATAGGTATTTCTTTCAACACCTGGTAGGGCGTGCAATTTGTCAGTTACCGTTTACATTGTGATTCAAATTGTGGGTTTGTGCGATTGAAAAATCATAGAGCAGCATATCGGTATTACATCCATGACTTAATGCTGATTTTATGCAGAAACCGAACAAAGCACAAATTATACAAATTAACGGCCGATTTCGGTTTGTTTACAAAACAATCAAATGCAACTTTAGCCACGCTCCGAAATCATTTTCAACGCTAACGGTAGCACATTGACCTCCTGAACACACAGCAAACCTATTGTCTTGACCAATGGGCCATTGTTTTGGGCTGGAATTGATTTGACTCGATATTCGAGTTGATTCGTTTCGTTTCGATTTATTTATTTTTCCCATTTTCACAACATTCCTGGCTAAAAGTTCAAGACACTTAACTGCCTGACAGGCATTAAGTTTTGGTTCCGTAACCGTTGATTAGGCGTCTTGGGTTGCAGTTGCGTTGAGATTTATGATTAGCGCCCGGGTTAGTCGGGCCACTAAGACAGCTTAAAAACAGCGAGACGCATTAAGTGCCCTACTCAAAATGCAAGTTATTACGTCTCGAAGGTTTTTCTCAGTCTCTACGTATTTTTCCACAATTTTCCTTTGCGAAACGGAGCCGCCCAAAATGCCAGAAATTCAATGAGCCTCTGCTATCGAGATGGAGTCAATCAACTGGCCAGCTGAAAACCAGAAATGTCGAACTGGCAAAAAATGTCTTGCCCTCCGGCATTCCCTGGGACATATTTATGGAGATGGAGATCGGTGGCCTAGGAAATCTGGCAGCAGCCCCTTTGGAATGTCCAGAATGAATGACTTTGCTGAAACATTTGGGGAGATCTCCCGGTGATACCATTGTCCCAATTGGTTACACTTTGGAGTTGAGCGAACTTTAGCATTCTTTGGTTTTTAAGTGTGGCCAATAAAATATTGAGAGCGCAGATTTAAAAATCTTGGGTATAAATTAATTTGTCCGTAGGTAAAGACTACGTTTTTCAGTAAATAAAATATATACATTTATTTTCAATATATGAATATAGGCATACTCTACTTTTTAATATCAATGTATATTTCAAAATTTAATTAAAGATCGAAAACTACCACAAACATTACAAATTTTAAGAAAAACCAAGGCTACAAATTAATGGAATATTTGTTAAGGTTATATCATAAATTTTAAAATAAAAGCTTTGAATCTACTTCAGAAGCCGTGTGTATCTGAATGTATAATGTATTACGCAACCGTTGAGATGCTGCCTCAGCTTCTGTAACCGCTTCTCGAGTCATTTATCGAATTTAATCGCGGGCAAAGTACGAGTATTTAATTTGCCAATTTTTCGTGTTAATTAAAAGTTGACCACGCCCCTTGCATGTTGTGTCCGAGCGAGTGAAATCAGCAAATTCAGCATCTCAGCATCTCACATCTCGGTACTGAAAAAGGTCAAGTTTGCTCTGCTCTGTCAGTTTGTCTGGGAACAATTCCGATGGCGAACAATGCCTGTCATGTAAATAGAATCCACCTACACATCATGGTCATGCTGGCGATCTACGCAGATTCGTAATAAATGTTTAGAGAAAAACAAGAAATTCGCTTATGAAAAGATTTAAATTTCATTAACCCCAATGCTTAAAAAAATGCGCATTTTGGCAGCGTAATTGAAATCAACATGATGTCTACTTATTTATTAATATTCTCTGATTACATTTTTCTGCCCATTTTTTGTTTGCTCGGCTGATTGACTCCCACGTCTGGTTTGCTTATAAATTTTTTTCGGGTATTCGATTTGCAAATCATTTTTTTGGCCATCGATTATTGTTTATTATTCTTTTGTTATGGATATGGACTTGACTTGGGCTGAACTTCTCTGAAATAGCATGGGAACAGTGTGGCAATTAATCAAAGTGCATAATCATACTGCTTTTCTTGCCAACTTTTTGGTTTGCCTGGGAAAGTATGCAAATGCGCAGATTTCATTAATGAGAAATCTTTGCTTAATTCATTTGAGTTTCGCATGGGAGCATGGGATATTAGAAGGCAGAGAAAGCTTTGCGGTTATTCTTTTGAATGTATCAACTTCCCATCTGTCAATATCATTGCAATTTGTACCACTTTAAAATATTTAAAAATCACTTTGGCTCTTCAGCCTGTAACACGATACTAGACATTCTAAATTTCGAAACTAGGGTAGCCTCAAAAATCGTTCGATGAGGCACCTTCACCAAACCAAGACAAATCGCTGCCAATCACCTATCATAACTCAAGACACATCTGCCACCGAACAGACAGATCAAAGAGGCTGGTGTGCCGGTCTCCCAGCACAAGGTTATGGCGAAATATCGGTTGAGCTGCACTCAAGAAAAATATAAATCTAAATACCTTGAGAAATATATTAAAATATATCCTTAATTATTAGTTTTTTTTAGCCTTAACTTGTCATATACATTTTTATTTTAACGTAATCCTTAATGTAGTGTTAGATATTGGAAACACTTATATACAAATGATTTTAAATAAAATTAAAATTAATATATTTTTTGGAAATAAAACCTAAATAATGATAGTAATTGCATTGTGATTGATTACTGAACCTATTGATCTGAAAACGCATAAATATTTCTTTCTGTGCAGACTTCAGACTGATGAGGAAGCTTGAATTGAGTATTATTTTCGGTACTTCACCTCTATTTCGTTTTTGCACATTGTGAACACTGTGTAGCAATGCACTGAAAACCAAATCTAAAATCAGCAAGACAAAATAAGTCGAACAAATGCTAAAGCTGCCAGAAACATAAAAATTTAAACGAGTTTGCACTGTGACAAACGAGCGCAGCCAAAAAATAAAACGAAACTAAAGCCACGAAACAATGATTTGGCGTCAAAGAGCCATGTTCAAATTTAACGCTAGCCTTTTAATGCGCTTTTGGGGGGAGTGTAAGGGGGGTGTTATGGGGGGTGTTAAGGGGGTGTTAAAGGGGGGGTGTTTTGGGGGGCAGTTGTTTGCTCTCCGATTTATCAAGGTTAGTTTGCTTAATTGATAGATGGTTTAGCGGCTGCCATTGCATTGAACGAGCGACAATTTGCCAGGCCTTGAACCTCTCCGCTGATGAAGATGGATATGTGCCTGGAAAAGCAAGAACTCGAAACTGAATCTCATTCCGAACCTGAATCGGAGGCTAGGCCAGTGCTTTATATGCAAATGAGCTAGTGTTGTAAATATAAATCCAAGCTAATTACGTGACACGCTTCGGCTGTTCGACATCGGGCAGATGAAGTCATTCTTAAACCCTTAATTTATGATTCTCGACGTGGAGTGAAGGTCAGTTGGCCATTCCACCATATGTTAGTTGGACCCAGCTCAGTGATCTGCCGGATGTCTTCTCGCGTTCTGCACCAGAAGCCATTAAGATGTAAATTTAACGATCACCTACGGCGCGAAAACTGGCAGCCAGATTTATGGATGATATTTTCACTTTGGCGTTGGGCACATCACACCCACCATCATAAAGTACTATATGACTACGTCGGTGTGGATCTGATCTGCATTCTGGGGTTTCCAGCTTGTTGGAGATAGTGAGTACTTCAAGCGGATGTTACTTAGTGGCTATGACTAAGCTAAGTTTATGCTTGGAAAATCCTCAGCTTACAATAGCTACTGCGATAATCAAATAAGTAATCAAGATTTAATAAGACAATTAACTAAGGGAATAAAAGGAAGCTTACATTTGATTATCTTATTTTCGTATTATTTAAAAGATAGTTTATAGCTACATCAATTAGACACCAAAATAATTAAAATACCTGTTTTAATTATAGTCTTTAGCTTAAATTAAGAAATAGGAAATTAAATGGAAGGTCTTGAACGTCTTTGTTTGTTTTATTTAACATCTTCTTCTTCTGTGGGATTATTGCTTTGTAATAAATTATCATATTATTTCGTTAATCCATTTCCAATCGTGATCGCCTGATTATCTTCTCATGACCTTTTGAAGAGTTAAATATAAGGCCAAAGAGCATAATTGATTGTGGGACTTAATAACGACGCCATAACCGGAGTAATCCCCCCATGATCTCTTTCTTTCGAAGACAGTTCATTGTCTACCACCTATCACCTTGTGCGTTTGTTGAAAACACTTTGATTGATGAATGGCTTTTGTTTTCGCATCTCTCCTTTGCTTTCATTAATCAGATTTCGGTAATTGTGGATATACCCTCTGTAATAAACCCCCTCGTATCTTTGACTTACTTTCATCACCCACACTCATGACACGATTTCGAAGCTAAGGGAATAACCATTTATCATTATCGTTTCGGGGCTTTCGCCTTTTGCCCGCATTGCAAAAACTGCAATTCACAAATGGTAAATGAGAAATACATGGCCCATATTCATTATTAAACTGCAGTTTTTGTGCCCGCACGAACCACAAAAAACATAACTACTTATGAGGGGTACCCCCATATGCCAATATAAATTATTTCAATTAAGGCGCTAATAAAATGATTATGGCATACTTATTATCGAATTACAATTTGAACGCGCCAAATGCAAGCGTTAAACTTTGTTTCGCCTTTTCGATAATGTTGTGTAATAAAAGAGATTTACAATAACTATAAGATACCGAGATCTCAGGCGATTTATCCAGTTGGTAAGCCACACCACCAAGAGCCAAAATAAGCAACTATAATCCACACCAATCCACAAATCTTTTTATTTTAGCCACATTAAATTAAATCTAAGCTTGACCCAAAAAAACATAAGCTAGGTGTTTTACTTCTTTTTTGTTTTTTTTGGTTTTTTTTATGGGGCTGCACAAAATTTCGCAAAAATATTTTGTCTAAGCACTTAATTTCAGATTGGAACAAGGCATGCTGCAAAACATAACTGCAGCCCAGCCAGTCAGCTTGATAATAAATGATTATTTTCGGTCTAAACTGCGTTAATCAAAGATAATGATAATGCGGTGTAATGCCGGCCGTGTGGAGCGGCGTTTACTTAGTCTTTACTGATTGTTTTTAATTAGTGAGCAGCGTTTTGTGGAACGCCTGCGGGCGGCTGCCGCTCATTACCATTACCAGATCGCGATCAAGATCGCTTTGGGTCGGACTCCAGAGGAGTGCCTGGTATTCTCGGTATTACGCCCAAAGGAGAGTCCCTCCATTACGACGCCGTTCGTTCAACCCACTGCGCAGTTCTGAGTTGGCCATTAAACACGGGGCCAAGAACCAAAAAACGAGAAAAAATGAAGCCAAAATCTCGGATTTGCTATGCGCCATCCACTCAAGTTCAGGGTCGGCAATTCAGCTATTTTGTCTGTCGGAAGTGACACTGCCAGCAGGGCGACCATTGTTACACAAATCCGAGTTTATGGCTTCTCATGCCGCCTAATAACAGGTCTTGTCAAACTGGAGCCATTAAAAGGTTTTCAAAACGGAGCAAAACGTGTTGAGATCTGGCTGAATCGGAATAGTTGTCCGCGCCGCTTTGATTTCGGTCTCGGAATTATGCTTTTATGCTCCATAATGGATCACACACCGAAAAAAACATAACCAAAATAAAGCCTAAATTTCTGAAGATAGGTAGTTTAGAATTTTGTTATTTTAATGAGTGTTATGTTCTCCTGACGCATAAAATAGATGTTCCTTTTGGTATTTATCAATTAATTATAGTTTTAATTAAAATTCGCCTATTTTATATAAATACGTATATTAAAGAATAAGTTTGTTTATTTTTGACTCCGTTTTAAAATATTCTACTCACCCAACTTAATAAGTGAAAGGTACAACACAAAAGTTCCATCAATTAAAAGTCGCTCTGAATGGAATGATTTTGACAGGTACAATTTCTACTTATAGTATATAAATAAGGCAGCTGTCATTAGTTTTCTGGACTCGTTTCAACTCACCTTACTTTTATGACAACCTCCACCGTGGATTAAGGAGAGCAGAGGCAAAAACTTGACAAAAACTTGGCATGTACTGAGCATCGATCGTTAATGTTGGCCTTGATTTTTGCGTGTTTTTATGATTGCACAAAAGCGATGACAGAGTCGATCGGCCGAACAGGTATTGCCACAACCGGCGGCTCTTTGCCAATATGCATTGTGCATAGCAATGACAAATAAATGCTTGTCAATGCAAAATTGTCAATCAATTAGCCAAATCGGGGGATAGCCATGTCCGCTGACAGCTTAACTGCTGCCTCTTCGGGGCAAGTGTTGTGCATAATTGCTGGTATTAGCCACCTCACGATCCCACATTGGGGTTGTGCAACTTGTAAACATTTAATTTATGAACCGACGAATGCACCCCAAAAGAATTGCACAACAAGACAGCCAATCTTATATTGTGTCATATTTTGTTGACTTAAAATATTAATAGAAACAGTTAATTAGCATTTTATTAAGGTAGATAGGCCTAAAATTCATTTTGTTAAACATAATTGGAAGCTTTTTGGTGAAAAAATATAACACGCATAGATTTAAGGTAATAGTTGCAACACTTACGGAAATCGCGTATACAACATAATGACATAATTAAATAAAACAAATGAATAAACTATCTAAAAAGTAGATACAAATTAATTAAGATATTAATTAAAATAAATAATTTTCTAATTTGTAAAGCAAAACGTATAAACATAATGGTTTATATTAAATATCATATATTATTAAATATCATAAATAGTTTCAAGTATTTTTTTTTTGAGAACTACAATGTCAAAAAGATCGTCAGATTTTGTCTGTGTACTGTTTTTTTTTTCAAAATTAGCTCACAATTAATCAATTGGATTGTCAACCATGGGAAAATTGGCGAACAAAATAGATCGATTTGTAGTCGCCAAAAGAATCCCAGCCCCTCAAATTGGTCAATAAAAATAAACCTCAAGCAATCCTGAGCCGACCAACAGATGGCATCCATACATCAGCGTTATCGATGCCATTTTTGGCATTTACTGTGCTGACAAATTTGTAGCCAGATGCCTATCCTCCCAGCCGGGCCATAACTCTATGCCGTGACGTAACTAATGACCATATTTGGCCGCAAAGGTTTAGCCCCATATTGCCGGCGTTTTGGCTTTTGAATTGGGTGCGTTTGGCGGCGGTCTACAAAACACACTTCCTCAAGGCTCATTAGTTAAGCAAACAGTCGGCAATCAGTGCGAATGGCTGGGGGAAAACAGAACCAACCATAAATAATGCCACATTCTGCAGTGTTGTCCATTGTAATCGATTTGAAAATCGCATAAAAAGTGTCAAGCGACAGTGGAGTGTATAAAAACTCGAACTGAATGTAATTAATCAACAATAAATCTATTATTTGAGCGGGTAATTCAATTAACCCAACAAACAGTCGTCATAAATATTTATAGGTAATTGCGATTCATAGGCCAAACATCTGAGCAAAGTGCAAGGCAATAAGCGAACAATAAAATAAATAATTTCTTTGAATATTTGAGTGCTTTTTCCAAACAAAAAAACTCAAGCAGCTGCAACAATTTAACACTTGACATTGTTTTACGAACAAGAGGGGGGGTGTTTTCATATGTAATTATTGTTATTACATTCGAGTTATACACACATATTGAGTTCAAGTCCGAACTGAAATTGAAATTGATTTGGCTGTGTCTGTCAATTTGCCAGGCGACTAAATAAAGCGAATTTAATTGATCATCGAGTCGAGGTTGCGTTGATAAGGCGAAGCGGGTTTTATGACATTTGTTTTTGAATCTCGAATCGGTTTATCTCGATCGCTTCTAAATGATATAAGCAATCAGCAATCGGCATCGTGTAGCAATTTGCCAAACGTGACAATGCAAAGCACCCTCTACTTTCTGGCCAGGATTCACTCTCACCCGAAACTCGTTTTCCAGCTCACTCCTTGCCTGCTGCTAGTCGCCACAGTCGCCAGTTTCAGCCTCCAGGCGCAGGCCATCCGGGTGGACTGGGGCACCAACACGGGACCGATAGCACCACCCCCGCCGCGCACCACCCCGCAGCCCCCGAGGAAGCCATACCGGGATCCGGCGCCCGTCTGGGAGGACCAGAGCGATGACATACCCAACCCCAATCCCTATGTGTAAGTGCAAACGGGTTTCGGCGATCGCCAACCAGAAAAACTAGCTGCAAGGGTCACTTATTTGTATGTAAATAATTTATATAAATCCATTCAATTTCTGGTATTTTCCAATTTTGGCTGACAGCCAGATATAGAGGAAATGAAAATAATACAGTGGTTTTACCTTTGCTAAATAAGTGTGTGTGTTTGTAAAATTAAATACTAACGTTGAGCCCACCTAATTTTAATTTCTATAATATTATTTTATGATACTTATAAATCAATATAATTAAATTTTTAAATACAGCAAAGTAAATGTGATCGTTAATAAAATTATAAATCAGTTTGCCATATTTAAACTAGCTACTAAACTTTCAAATTTTAGACGATTGTTTATATAACAAGCTACTTTTATCTTGCTATAACGAGGTATATGTTAAAAAGGTAATATTATTCTGCCTTAAATATTCATTAATTTAAAAATAAAAGGAAATGAATACCAAAAAGACTATATGATTAGAAAGTAATTATTATTTTAAAAATACTTGTAAAACTTTAAGAGTAAAATGCTTTAAAAATGGTTTATGAAGCATCAAAAAAAGGCTATAAATCTAAGGATAAATGATTTCAAGTGTTTTTTTTAACCCGCTTTTTATTTTTCTTCACTTATTAGCTACGTCCTGCCACCGCCTTCGCGACCAAGGACCTGGGCGATTCCCGCCGGACCCTATGCCCCGCCCAACTACAACAACCAGCCGCCCGCGGGCAACAACTACGGCCAGCTTGCTAGCAGCTCTTACAGCGGCGGAGTGACCTCCGTGCCCGGACTGGCCGCCCAGTATGTGCCCGGTGTGGGCACCAAGTACACGGCGATCGTGGTGAACGACAAGCTGCAGGGCAAATACAACGCGAAGACCAAGAAGTACAAGGCCTACGAGAAGGCCAAGTACGCGTACCCCTGGAACTATGTAAGGCAATACGAGAGTCGCAGGCGATATGTGCGCTACTGAACCGCCGCGATACCTGATATGCATTTAGAACTACCTATATATAAATTGTACAAGAGATTAAAGCCAGACCTCAGAGACACGAAATCCCCACGCTTTTGACATTATTGTAAATGGCTCTCAGCCAGATCCACCCACTCAAGCATTCCGCTCACTCTCCCTTTCACAATCATCTTGCCCCATCCACCATCCATGTCCATGTCATAATCGCATGCATCATCTCGTTGCAGTTGCAGTTGCAGCAGTTGCCGGTGGAGGAGAAGGCCTTGGAATGGCAGGCGGAGCTCGAGAAGCGGCTCGACGAGGAGCAGGCTCGCCATCTCAGTTCCTCCACGACAAGCACCACTTCCAGCACCTCAACAAGCAGCAGCACCACCTCCACCTCCACCACACCTGCACCACCACCATCATCCACAACGACAACATCTACGAGCACGCAGCAGCCCACAACAATTGCCAATTACAAGCTGGCACACGAGAAGAGCGCCCATCTGAAGAAGCACACCAGGCAGAAGATGCTCCTCCAGCTGCACATGGAGCAGGAGAAGATGGCGTCGAAGAAGAAGCTGCTGCAGCAGGAGCAAAACTCGTTGCAGACCAGTTGAGCGGCCAGCGGCGACAGCAAAAAACAATCGCGAAACAAGAAAACATTAAAGCGAACATTAACTTTAAGACTTGCCCACAATGTTGTAAATAACTATTAATAAAATTAAACATCCCATAATAAAACCTAATCGAAGTTAAGGAACTTGGGCAACGAACTTCACATGAACATGTGTGGTAAACATAGTAATTGAAGCTAAGGAAGGATTTATCGCAAAATCAAAAGACAAGTGCGGTAATTCTAAAAAAAAAAACATAAAAATTACTGCTGTGGAAAAAAGAATGCTTATAATTACACCTGATCAAAATTAAGGAACTTACGCAACGAACTTCAGATGGCCATCGTAAAACCTAATTGAAATTTATATATCCCAAAGTGGGCTTCTGCAGTAATTGAAAGAAAATAACATAAACTAAAATAAAATACTGGTGGGAAGAGATTAATGATGGACAGTAAAAACACGTGTAGTAACTAAAAGAAAAAGTAAATACTAAAATTTAGTAGTTAGGAGATATAGTTTTATTGCAATAGGTAACAGCTTCCCTCAAGCCAAATGACTTAGGCGACGAACTTCCAACACATGGGGAATGGATTTGAGTATTTAATTTTTTTATTTTAACTATTTAAACCTAAAATAAAGAAAGATAGATACCAAAGAAAGAAGCCAATAGAAACATACAAATGCTGCTTACAAGTTTAAACTGAAAAATCAAAAGACTTAGGCGACAAACTTGAGTTTAATGTAAGTATATGGTAATATGGCAATAATAGTTCAAACAAAAGACTGAGACGACTAACTTAACAAATTCATATGAGGTAACTCTGAGAAAGGAATTAAACTTCGGCAATATTCTATTTCGGTTTCGATGCTAAAAAACAATTAAGCTAGGTCAATTTTGCAGTACAGTTTTCGATCAAATTTGTCACTTTAATTCCAATTGTGGCCCACAAGTCATCGGAATCCTAAAAATTACTTACATGAAAATGGGTCAAAAACTTAATAAACTTTAAAAGTACAAATGTGAGTGCAGATTATTAAAGAATTAAATCACTAGACATAAATGGTATGCCTTTTTTACAAGTCATCGGAAACTTGAAAATAACTAACATAAAATGGGTCAAATTTGTCAACGTTAAAATGACAAACATGCAAAAGCTAATTTTGGCATGCTGAAGTTTATATACCCTTGCACCTCTTACAAAAATTAAATATTCATTATTTTGAGATAAAGTTTTCGATCGTTTCTATAACAGCTATATAATATCAAGGTAAAATGTAAAGTAGGTATATCTTGGAGTATATAGGTATATGTTATCAAACTAGGAAGCTATAATTTTATATTCCTTTTTACAAGATTGACGGATGTTAATGAAGAATATATACACTATATAGGTTTGGAAATGTGCCCTTCACTGCGAGACAAATTTTTGACTGAAATTTTAATACCTGAAAGCGTATAAAAAGGAGAAAATAAGTAGATGAAAGAAGGGGGAAATAAACATTGCTCGACCGAGGAAGATGGCGCCTAAATTGCATTTTAATTGCCCGCTGGGGGGGTCAACAAAAGGGCAAGCCGGACAAGGTGAGCTGTCAAACGGAATAACGGACCCACCACTGATTGGCACTTTCTTGAACGACTTTTTATAGCCGCAGGCACTCGAAACTGGGCACAAAAAGCAGTGCTAACAAAACATACGGCAATTAGCCAGGGCAATTAGCGGTGTCGTTGAACGGCGGCGGCTTCTGGGCCATCATTTAAGCCGATCGGTGATCACAGAGCGGCCTGCGCAGACCCTGACCAAGAGACGTCAACGGCAGCAATGGAAGCAATACAATTAGCACTAAACGCAAACAAAAATACAATCATTCTTTTTCTGCACCCCAAAAATATTTGATTTATTTACGGCTCCTTTGGCTTCGTTAGGTGTCGTTAGCCGAGTTTCACGGTTTGACAACGGGTTTAGTAGCGCAACAAAACGTCAACACTGCACAGAGGGGCTTAATTTATTATAATTAAGCCAGACATTCATATGCGGCTTGAAAAGTGAAGTAGCTGACTCTTTTTCTACTCACTAAGTGTTTAATTTAATGCCGTTTGTTCGGTGGCCTAAACAATTACTCAAGCTAAAAGGCAGACCCACAAGATTGGTTTAAAAATAATAGGGCTGCTAAAGGTAGCCATAAATTTCTTTTCACAAAAGCAACTCAAAGATAACAATCAAAATACATTTGCATCTAGTTTTTTTTTTTTGTTTCCAAAAACAAAAGGAATATAATTTTATTCATTCATTCCGCTTTGCCTGAATTATAGCCCCAAAATATTTACATTTTAAGTTTAATAAAATTGTTCGTTTACATTTTATGGGCCCCTCCCGAAATCAATTTAAATTTCAAATTAGAAATCCACTTAACAAGTCAGCGAAGTTATTGAAAGACAATTAAACATTTTGCAATTTACGGCTGCGAAAACAAAACAAATAATTCGTTTGTCGCTTGTCGTTTGTTGTTTTTTTTTCGGGCCGGTTTCACGCCACTGGATGTCTTAAATCACAAATGCCACAGGCTCGGCGATGGCCAGAGCCCGGATCGGTTGCCTGCTCCGGAATTCCAGGGCCTGATGCACCCGACTGTTCCCGGTTCGCTGCTCAACGACTGCCTTGAATCCCCGCCTGGGTCCTCGCACCTCGTAGTGCACACTGCGGATGTGTCCATTGGGCTCCAGGTGGGAATAAGATCCGGATACGTGGTCTCCCTGCCGCTGCTCTTGGTGGAGGATGTGCACCTGGCTGCCCACATCGGAAATGTGATACTGATGCGAGTAGTGCAGCTGTGGAGAGGAGGGACAATTGAATAGAAAACATATTACTTAGATGTATTTAACAATCTATGATATGTGTGTCATTTTGTTACAATACCAACGATATTTGTAACCCAGAAAAAGAATATATATATCTAACCAATTAGGGTAATTAACAGGTGATGACGATGTTAAATAAAACCGCTAATATCAACAAAACAACTAGGGTGAAATGCTGTATCGCAGATGAACACAGTTTACTCCAGTTAACACTTAAATTTATTTCTTTAAATTAAATACGATTTTTCATTTTCAGAATTATGAAATACATAAGATATCCTTGAGATATAAGCTCAAAATAATGCAGGTTAATTTATTTATATCACTATTCGCATGTGTAAAAAACTTTAAACAAATTTTGTGTTATTAGGTTGTCGATTTAAAACCAAAAAAAAATAATCTAGTACGAATTAATTAAACATAGTTTAAAGTTAACCTGTGTTTATATTAAGAATTTGATACATTGTATATTTATTATTATTATTATTTAAATACTTTATTCTCAGTGTAAGGTAATAGGTGCCACACTCACCCTTTCGTCATCATGATTTTTGCCGTAATCGTTGTAAAACTCGATGTGTCCGGCCGACCCACGCTGCGTATGCGCAATCTGCAGCAGCCATAGGATCACGAAAACGACTCCCAATCCATACGCCATGTTGACCGGACACGTGGGCATGAGCTGCTGGCGAAATTAATTTGATTAGAAACATAACGAAGCGGCCGAGAAGAGTGGGCGCTGACCGGAGGAGATTGGAGCTTGGCCCCGGAGGAGTGGCCGGGGTGAAAATCATTTGCACTTTGCGGTTACGGCAGCAGTTGAAAGCTCGGAGCAGCCACTTCCTAGCGGCTGCAGCGATGCTGATTACATAGTCACGTTGTTAACTACATCTTCACGGTGCACAGCAGCCCAAAAGCTGGAGCTGGTGTGGATTGAATGGTGGACGGTGGATATTGGACGGTGCATGCCACAAGTTGGGCAATCAAAGCGAATCAAAGACCAGCATCTTTCACACTTCGTTAGGGGCCAGAGTTTTAGTCAAGGCAATTTAGTGTCAAAAAGCGAGCAGTCGATAAAGACAAAGGCCCCCGAACCCTCGGCAATATGCACATTATGGATCTTTGCGATCTTTGACGGTTGGCTAACATGCCCTAACGTGACTAGCAGCTCGAGTGGATTGGCCTGACCCACACCAGGCACCTGGTCCCTTTTCTTATGGCCAATCCATGGGCTAGGCTTTGGCTTCGGCTTGGAGGAGATTGCCGTTTATGAGCCGCGAGTGGTTACTTTCTTTCTCTTGCATCATGATGGTTAACGTTTTTTTTTCCTCGGCAGTTTTCGAGGCACGTCTCGCTGGCAATGCAAAGATTTGAACAGAAGGTGACGCCATCGCCATCGCCTCTGCCCAGTTTTGTTCCAGGTCTTCCCACTCGGATGATCGCCAGTTCATAAAAACCAATGCCCTTTTGATTAGTTACATCTGTAATTGCCTCGGGGCCTTTGTGAAAGGCTGCAATAGCCACTAAGCACCGAAAAAAATCGTTTTGATTGGTACAAAGAAGAAATTCTTTTTTATACCCTTGCAGAGGGTATTATAATTTTGGTCAAAAGTGTGCAACGCAGTGAAGGAGGCATCTCCGACCCTATAAAGTATATATATTCTTGATCAGGATCACCTCCTGAGTTGATATAGCCATGTCCGTCTGTCCGTCTGTCCGTCTGTCCGTCCGTCCGTCTGTCCGTCTGTCCGTCTGTCCGTCTGTCCGTCTGTCTGTCCGTCTGTCTGTTTCTACGCGAACTAGTCTCTCAGTTTTAAAGCTATCGAATTGAAACTTTGCACACACCCTTCTTTCCTTTGCACGCAGTATATAAGTCGGAACGGCCGGGATCGGACGACTATATCCTATAGCTGTCATATAACTGAACGATCGGAAATGCCATAACTTTGGTGTTTGTAAAGTTAGGAAGTTGAGATTTTCTATAGGTTTTATTTTTGGCCAATCAATCTGACCTACCGAATTTCATGAGAATCGGCCGACTATATCTTATAGCTGCCATATAACTGAACGATCGGAAATGCCATAACTTTGGTGTTTGTTAAGTTAGGAAGTTGGAATTTTCTATGGGTTTTATTTTTAGCCAATCAATCCGACCTATCAAATTTCATAAGGATCGGATGACTATATCCTATAGCTGCCATATAACTGATTGATCGGAAATGCCATAACTCTGCTGTTTGTTAAGTTAGGAAGTTGGGACTCTCTATGGGTATTATATTTGGCCAATCAATCCGACGTACCAAATTTCATAAGGATCGGCCGACTATATCCTATAGCTGCTATATAACTGAATGATCGGAAATGCCATATCTTTGGTGTTTGTAAAGTTAGGAAGTTGGTATTTTCTATGGGTTTTATTTTTGGCCAATTAATCCGACCTACCAAATTTCATAAGAATCGGCCGACTATATCTTATAGCTGCCATATAACTGATTGATCGGAAATGCCATAACTTTAGTGATTGTTAAGTTAGGAAGTTGGGATTTTCTACGGGTTTTATTTTTGCCCAATCAATCCGAAATATCAAATTTCATAAGGATCGGCCGACTATATTCTATAGCTGCCATATACATAACTGAACGATTGGAAATGCCATAACTTTGGTGTTTTTAAAGTTAGGAAGTTGGGATTTTTTATGAGTATTAAGAATGCATAATATGAATAATTTTGGAGAATATAATTTGCAAAATATTCTGCAAGGGTATTTCAACTTCGGCTCCGCCCGAAGTTAGCTTTCCTTTCTTGTTTTCATATCTTTTTTCTAGATTTATTTATTAAAATAAACTTTTTGATAAGATTCCTGATATTTGGAAAATTTGATAAAACAAGATAAGTAATCTTTAATTGACACATTCTACATTTGTTTTTACATATCTTAAAACTTTTAATATGTTAATACCAAATTCTCTAAAAAACAACGTTTACTCAAAACACCTTTTTGAAAGCAAAATTTTATAATAGTTTTAATTTATAATTTGTCACTTTAATACTATAAAAGTATAGTTGTACAAACTTATACATAGCAATCGATTAGCGAAATGTGTCATTAATAATTACCACACTAGCTTTAACTTATTATTTCATAATATTTTAAGCTCTTCTTTGTTTTGTTAGTCAAATATTTTTAACTTTTTGAATATGTAAGTATTTTTCACAAATGATGTATATATTTTTGAAATGCCAAGTATTTAATGTTTTTCTATTTTCCGGTGCAGTTTTGTATTCTCCGTTGATAATAAAGAAATTGTCTAATTAGCCCGCTACTCAAACTTTCGATTGGCCATGGGCTGGACTACGCATACGCCCACTGGGATTGCGCAATCGCAGCTAACTAGATTTATCTGGCTGGATTATGGATGTTGGATGCTGGATGCCGAGTGCTGGATGCTGGGTCCCTCTGGGCCACGAATCTTGGCGCCCAAACTGGGCCCGTCCAAACTGTCGTTAATTGCGGGGTCGGCTGGGTGGCTGACTTCCATAATTCACAGAATCGAACCGATAATCTACGGTGGGTCAGGGCACGTTTTCGGCCCATCTCCGACTGCCTAAATGCCAATTGCACTGGGGAAAATCCACTGCAAAGCAGGCCCAAAAAAAATAAACAGGCTGAACCAGGACAACTTGTTTCGTTTGACTTGCTAATTGCAATGTAATAAAATGAAAATGAAATGGCGAAAGAGAAATATCGGACGACAAAGCATTTTCATTTCTCTTACCAGCTGGACACACGCGTTCCATTAGGCCCGACAAACATGCGGCAAATGTTTATTCATAACTGGACCGAGTTGGGGTTTTCTGGCCAGCCAACTCCAACTGAAACTCCATTTCCAGATCCAGATCGAGACACATCCACAGATCTACAGAGTCTGAGACAGCCGCACTCGGTCAGTCAGTCGCTTTGTCAGTCGGTCGGAAGCGACAAGCGAAATAAAAATAAAAAAAACACTTGCATTTTCTATTGATTTGTGGCCAGATTTCTTGTTTTCCTTGCTTTGTTTACATAATGAACTGCCACTGCGAGTGGGTCCCCAATACCCCTCGCATCCATTCGCAGCTCCGACTTTAGTAGTTATGCGGGTGCCAGTCCAGTGGCACATAGTCGCATTGCTCAACCGACACTCGAGATCGGAGGCTATATATCCCCGCTTCGTCGTGCCCAGATATATAACCTTAGTCAATGCTATTTGTTGTTATCTTTATAGCAATCGCCGGTTCACTCGCAGCCTCACATCATCACATCATCACAGCCAATGTCGCCGCCAATGTTGCGCCAAGCTGCCGTTAGGCGGTAAATGGCTGAAGTTACTGCGAACTTCGTTTAATTGCCATGGGGGAAAGATGAAATTTAAGGAAAGGCGGGAGAAATGGAAAAAGGGGCGTGGCAGAGAAAGCAGTTGAATTCGACAATAAAACAAGAGAGAACGCTATAGTCGGGTGCCCCGACTATCAGATACCCGTTACTCAGGTAAAGGGAGTGCGAGGGAGATGGAGATAGAAAATTTGATCACGCATAACTTTTTAACGAATGGTCCGATTTGAAAAATTTCTTCTACATTTCGATAGGTATTGATAAACACAATAAAACTGCATTTTTACTTTTCCGAAATATTTCAATTTTTAAAATCTAATATAAGCGATTGTGGGAGTTAAAGGGGGCGTGGCACCTTTTTAAAACAAACTTGCGCTGCGTAGGAACTCCTAGAATCTGCATGCAAAATGCCAATCTTCTAGCTTTTATAGTTTCCGAGATCTCAGCGTTCATACGGACAGACAGACAGACGGACAGACAGACGGACAGACGGACAGACGGACAGACGGACATGGCTATATCGACTCGGCTAGTGACACTGATCAAGAATATATATACTTTATAGGGTCGGAAACGCTTCCTTCTAGCTGTTACATACTTTTGCACGAATACAATATACCCTTTTACTCTACGAGTAACGGGTATAAAAATATTAGCCATTTGTTGCATCATTTAGAAAGGGGCTCCATTTAAAGTTATGAAGCTAAAATTATCAATTGCACTTTAATATTATGGGGGAAATATATAAAAAATGTAACAATTTTTTTTCAATAAACCTAATAAAATGAATAGAAGAACCTGATCCGAAAAGTATAACTGACATGTATTTATACCTTGTTAATATCAATTATTAATTAATTTCATTTAAATTATGCATAATGAATAGGTTACAACTAAAACCAACTTGTTTATTTGTGTTGACACCATGACACAATTAAGTTAAATACTGAGAGATAATTGAATGTTATGCCTTTCAATGAGTATTGTTTTTAATAAAAACTTTAATTTCAATCCGCTTTTCAACAGGTCATGTTATAAGTTCAGCAGATTCACCATTCTGTGTATTTAAACAACCAAGTATAAAGTGACAATTTTGTGCATAATAAAACAATCTATTACTACCAATTAGAGTTTTTATAAACATATAAAGTTTTCTCAAATGAGTTGAGCATAAAATGATTAACAACGTTCACATCCCTATAAGTCTGTAAAAATAGTTGACGAGTTGAATAAACTTTTATGATCTTGTCTGGTTTCTCGTGTTTCCATTTAGGAGAAGCATTAAAAGATGCCAGCATTCTACTACAATTACGCTCATAATCTTGCCTTTTCATCTTCCGCAATTTCAGCCGAGATCTCGTGTCTGTTGGCCACATTCAGCGACCTGGTTCACTCACTTCCCCTTCTACGAGATCGCGATCTCGATCGGGGATTGCATAATGTCATGGGTACAGAAGAAGACCGCTTTCAAGGCCGCACTCGTGACCACACTTGGCTGGGCCTTTCTTCCCGTTTCCATTCCCATTCCCTCTCGCAATTCCAAGCAAAAAGCAGGCCTTTTATGGCCTTTCCTGGCCAAGTCGTGTTGCTGCACTTCCCAATTAAAATGCATGGCTAGGACAGCTCCAAAGCGAGCCGAAAAGCACTCAAATGCGATACGAATCGCACAAATGTTGCGAACAACTGAGCGGCAGCAGCAACCGACAAAATTGAAACCCGTTTTAAATGCACCGAATTTACATAATGTGCTCCAAATGGGCACCGGGCAAATATAAATCTCGAGTCACAAAAAATAATCGAAAAACAGAGCCACAAGCAATGGCAATGACAATTGCATGTGACAATTGCGGAAAAAGGCCAAAGTTGCCCAAAAAAAAAAAAACAGAAAATCTGGACGCAGGCAAAGTTAAGTTCATGGAAATTCAATTGTCCATATGAAAGTTTCAGTTTCCTTGGCCATTCGAAGGGGAACTGCTACTCCAAGTTAAAATTAAGCTGAACATGAAAAGCGAATCTAAAAAGCGATATTGATGTCTGGCAATTTATGTTATTGAACTTTGCTTTATGCAAATTCGAAAAAAAACCCTGAGTAATTGTAACAGATTTCTGGGCTTGTTTTAATAAGATTTTTCATCATTTTGTTGAATGCTTTGAGAAATGAAAGTTCCGAAATTAAGGAGGTTTCCCAAAAAAATAATCAAACGACTTCCTTTTTACGTAGAGCCACTTACTTTTGTGTTGCAAGTTGCTGGTGGTTGCCGGTGGCCTGTTGCAAGTTGCTGGTGGTTGCCGGTGGCCTGTTGCAAGTTGCCCGTTGCCAGTTGCTAGTTGCTATGTGTGGGCCGTAATATCAATGGCAAACACTTGAAAACTGAACCACTTTGCTGGGCTGCCACGCTTGCTCTGAAGTGTTTGAAGTGCTCTTAGGTTTATTTACGACAGCCGGCAGATGAGGTGAGGTGTCTGGGATTTTAGATTGTCAACGCGCGGTTATTCTCCTGCGCACGAAAATCGTGGTGCCCCATAATTATATGCTCCTCCGTGTGTGCATAAATAAATGTATATCTATATCTGGGGCCCCGACTATTAGATCATTCTCTTTTGCAATTCTTCTCCAGCCTGTGTGATTTAATTAACTTTTGGCACACAGCAATTGCGAGCAGTTCCCTGAATCGGATTCAATAAGCACCCGGACAGCCAACAAAAGGGCATGATGCCGCACTTTGAGCTACGAACACACACAAAAACGAGCTTGTAACCGCAAATTAGTTTCAAACATCACACAAAACACAAAAACGGGCCACAAAACAGGCAACAAAACTGCATCAGCGATCGGCAGCAGCCTTGCAAAATCCGAAAATCCGTTGCAGTAATAACCATAACCCCCTCCAAATCCCCGCCATATCCATATATATATCTCAGACTCTCGCGTCAGCTGAAAAATCGACAAACGATGTTCGCCTTTATTCTGTATTATTACTCGGCTGCTGCTTATTTTTCGGTTTTGCGAATTGGGCTTAGATTTTTCAGTGCTGATAGTAAAAGTGACGCATCAAATGGAGCTGCCTGAGCTTGGATGTAATTAGAGAGTTGGCGGGGTATATACGATTCAGAATGGCTTTATGACACTAAAAAGGTAATTTAAGAATAATACCCTAGTAGCCCTAAAATAATTAGATGATATGATGGAATCAAATTAAGAGTATTTACTCGTGTGATATAACTTGTGTTCACTCATCACTGCATGCTCTCTAATTTCTTTTCTGGTTGTATTTATTTAACTTGATTCAATTTCATTAAAAGCTGGCTCATAAATGTAATTAAATATAGTTAATATCTGTAATAATAATTAAGATTATAACAATTTACAAGCGTTGTATAAGTTTTGTATCCTGTGTGAGTGCTTAAAAACCACTTTATATGTGCATAGCTATAAAATCAAATCACTTAGCGATGTCCATATTTATTTATGAATTTGTTTTTATACCAATATAATCTATAAGGAGTACCAGCAGGTGTACCCCTTAAGCAAACTGTTCTGATTTTCTGTTTCATG
This sequence comes from Drosophila rhopaloa, assembly GCF_018152115.1. Classification (NCBI taxonomy): domain Eukaryota; kingdom Metazoa; phylum Arthropoda; class Insecta; order Diptera; family Drosophilidae; genus Drosophila; species Drosophila rhopaloa. The sequence continues at coordinate 13,475,807 of NW_025335043.1, forward strand.
AGTCAGTGACACAAACACTGGCATACACATGTTTATAACTCATTTTGCAATATTTTTCGAAAAACACACTAAAAACGTGTCCCAGCGACAACAATCACTTTGAAAGGGTCGTGTGGTTTTGCATCTTTACGGCATCCAACATCAATAGAATCCCAAAAAAGTAGTTTTCCATTATATCTTACTTTGGTACTTTTGTAATGCTTGAATGCTAAATTTGGCAACTATTCAAGCGGCAGCAACTAAACAGCCTCTAACGTCATTAATAGATGGCAAAGAGCTTTCAGTTTAGCCGGTTTCGGATGCTCACAACTTGGCAAACTTTTATGACTTAATTTTGCGCAGCCTCACAGCAAAAACACATTGTTTGTTGAAAACATTATTTTGCGGTTTGCAAAACACGGTTCAAGAGGGTTTGCAAAAATAGATTTATTTGTGGTTGCACAAATCGATTTGAATGAACGAAGTCTGATCGATGCCGATCAACTGGGAGTTGGGCACGTGGTTGGGTTCAATTAATAAGTTAGTTTGTTTTGCCACGAGACGGAAGTAATCATGGTCGATTATTTTAAATTGACTGTTAATGAAATGCAATTGGACTTTGCTCCAAAGATTTATTACATTGAATGGTAGATTTCAACTCGAAATTGGGTTTATGGTGCCCTATAATTCTTCCTTATTTTTATTAAGTCTCGTTTTCAGCAAAGAATTGTATAGATATAAATTGATTAAAAATTTAACTTGGGTATAATAACATTTTGATGAACAAGTTAATTTTAGGTTGCAGTTTTTCCTTATATTTTAATAGTCATTTTTAATCTCTAGAATAATAATAATAATAGATTTTATCGGCAAAGGAATCTGATTGTGCACCAATAAGCATAAAATCAAACTAAAATTTTAAAGACATTAATATGGTTTTACAGAATTTAATACCACTACTCGCCCCATTTTTCTTTTTATTTTTTTTTATTCTGCAGACGCAGAATTTTCTCATTTCAACTTGGAAGTTTTTCATGATTTCCTTTGAACTGATTGCCACCCAGCTGTAACATTTCTTAGCCACGAAAAATGAGGCTTAAATTATTGGCTTGGCATTTAACATGACAGCCACATTAAATTGTCCACTTTGGCAACCTGTGTGCCGGGCACATATGTATCCACCAGTACTACCCATATATATTTATATATATATATATGTATTTGGCCATATGTTTTATATATAGGAGTTGGCTAGGCTGCTGCTGGCGTTAGCCATAATTGACGTTTGACGTCTCGGGCCGGGTTGGGTTCAGACTTTTGCTCCGGGCCTCAGACCTCTCGAGGAAATTCAGGCGACGACGGCTTGTCTGGGGCAAAAAAAAAAAACAATTTTTACTTAACAGCTTCAGTTTTGGTTTGTTAATTGTCACTTTCATTGGAGCCCGCACAATCCCAGCAATTTTAATTCAATCCTAATGCGCCCAAATGATTTGGGATTGGGCAAGCATGTCTGTACGCTGGACTCTGATGCAATCACACTGTAACAAATTATATTAATACTTTGTGTGGTAAATGCAACTCATAACTCAGCCAACTAAGACTTTGCATTTATTGAGCTAGCTAATCTGCGTTTTATGCAAAGCAACTCGTACCGAGAAATGTTTGCCTGAGACCAGTTCTTGGCCCATAACCTTGAGCCACAAACACAGCGCTAAGAAGACGCTTCCAGTTGACTAGTGGAGATATCCACATCCGTTGTGTAATTGCCCAGAGACAGAAAAAATATTAAAACAGTCTATTGCGTGGTGCTAGACAGCTGTCCAGTGGTGCGATTCAGTTTGGTGATTCGGTGGTTCAGGGGGGGCAATTACAATCAGCCAGAACCATTAACAGTTATTAAGATCAAATCCGAATTCAATTTATTTGTTAATTAAACGATTGGCTAATTCCATGTTGTCTCGTGTACGCAGATTAGCAGCCATCAAGATTACAGCTTAGATATGCAGTTATCCGACTTTGGCACCCCGGTCTTATGAGTGATATTTCGCTGAAATATTAAGTATACGTTGCGGTGTTACAATGTGTGTTCATTGCTGACCAAGTAAAAATCAAATAAAAATGGCATATAAATGCATATTTAAAATAGTTATGGCTGTAGTAAATAACATTTTTTATAGCAGGCAAAAGTTAGTTAGTTTTTTGAACTAAATTCAAATATCCCCTAAAGTAGGCAAAGAAATTTGAATTGAGTGCCAAATAAATAAAGTGAATTTCAAAACCTTTTCTTGTGGCTTAAGACAAGTTTTCTAAGCCCAGCTTTTAGCTTTAATAAAAAGCTTTTTTTACCTGATTTAGCTGTTGCCACTTTGACCATTTGGCGGGTCAGTCGAAGCCACCGGAAGAAACGTCTTGAGACACCCAATTAAGTCAGAGAAATGGGGCTTCCACACACAAACAAAGAAAATAACTTAAAAACAGAAGTTAACACAAAACTTATGTAAGATGGAGTTACAAATTTGCAGACCGTGAAAGTGTCTTGTTTTTGCTAAAGGAAAACGCCAACGGAAACAGACAACTTTGAATATTGAATGGCAATATTTTTGAGGTAATGAAATGCAAAGCTTTCGCAGCGTTCAATTGGCCATGAGACATATCTACTTAGGCTTCCCCAAATAGGTAGTGCAAACTGAATTAATGGTTTGCTAAGTGTAAATTGTAACGCCAACATGGAAATCGGAAACTTTCGGCTGCATTTTAATTATTGTATGCCATCTGCTCATTACAGCTGAGTGAGTTGAATTTAAAATCATTAGGAAAAAAAGTTTTTCAGAAAATGTGAAGTATTAACTTGAAAAATTGTTAATTTAAATAAATAAATAAAAAATTCTTATGTAAATTTAAGGTTCACAAATCCTGTCTGGATTGCTACCCTCTTCTAAGCTTAAATGAGAACCACAGCAGTAACTGGAACCATATGATGCAGCTGATCCTCTCAACTAAAGATAAACACACCTTTTTGGACAAATTCTCAACTTGTTTTCACAAATTGGGTAAAAATACAATTTTTCAGGTTTAGTTGCCAATGAATGGGAAATTTTATTGAGATTTTAAAGGAGTATGACAATTTATATTTTAACAATTATTCTCATTATCTTATTATTATTTGTATTATTTTGATCATATGTTTTCAAAAATAAAATATGATTAATCATTGGCAGCTATAATAAAACGAATAGATCTCCAAAATAAATCGGGGAAACAATATTATTCTCCAAAAAAAACACCATTATTAGTTGTATTTCCACTTAAACATTTTTTCGAATTTTTATTTTACAAATTTGTTACATAACTTAAGTAAGATTAACCTTGATGTTGTTCCCTTTTGTTCGTTCGCGTAGCGTAGATCTCAAAGTTCCTTTGCAAGCTACACTGAGAGAAAGCAGTGAATTTCCGGGGTGGAGTACGAGCTAAGTGGGCTTAAAGAACTACGAAGTGAGTCCGTCCTAGTAGTGGCCCGCATAGGGACTCGCGTAGTGGCCGTAGTGCCCGTTGTACTGGTCGTACTGGGGAATGTACTCGTACTGCTGCCCCTGGTTGTAGTAGCCATCGTCGTAGTCGTAGTGGATGGGTGCAGCTGCCGCCGGCGCATAGTGCTTGGCCACTTGAAGATCGAATAAATATAGAAACTTTAGCTTTTGTCCCGCACAAAAGTACACCGACTGACTTAAATTTATTTCGCTCTCCGGCGCTGTTGTAATAATGACCGACAAAAAAAAACTAAAACTGCCGTAACAGCTGTTAACCGTTTGCCATTGTTTGTAAGTAGCTCAACTGGCGAAGATAAATAAAGTAACAATTCAATGCTGACCGAGGCATTTTCTTTTGCCATTTCTTTGCCCCCTTGCAAATAATTTATTTGTGCACGAATTTGTCAGTCAATTGGTCACAGGTGCTGTTTTGTTTTGTTTTGATTTGGCTCCTATTTTTTATAGCTTGTTTATTATTTACCCGTTTTGTATGCAAGCAAGTTCGTTGCCTAAGTCTTTTGTTTTGGGCGCTGATTTCTTTTGCTGTGCGTTTTGCTGATAATTCTCAATTAAAATTGCACCGCAGCACCCACAACAATTATGAGTTTTCACATGAGTGTTCACCATGTATTCATTTCCCAGGCCCAAGGCATTGCGACATTGAGAAAATTATGCTAAAGTCTTTGGGAGTGTGAGGCGATGGGAGAAGGGAAATTGCTGAAGAAGAAACGGCGGCAATTTTCGTGAAAAATATGCTGCGGTGGCTGTTGTTTTTTTGGAAGATGATGCACCTGACATAATCTGTGTGGGAAATTCAAAACCGAAAGTGCATAAACAAAGCTAGATCTTTGGCTCCGATCGGAGCAAAGTGAGGTAACCCACTAAAGAGGCGTGTCGGCGGATTAGTCAACCATATGATGTTACACATTTCCAACCCAGTTTACAACCCATGATTCAGTTTAGCTGCTTGGCTGGCCGCAAATGTGAGACTAATTGCAATTTATTGAATGAAATTGCCAATGCAACTGCCACCCAAGCTAGAAATGATGAGATTACAATGCAATTATGGTAAGATATTCAGACGGTTCAGAACATTTTCAGTAGGCTGCATAGTAATCAGCGTCAAAACCCAGATCATCATCATCATCATCGCCGTTGTCGTCTTCGTCTGGGCGCAATTTGCGATACTGATTGTTCAGATAGTTGGCATGCCGCCTGAACAGCTTTAGCATGCGATATGTGTTCATGCCTGTAAGAGCGAGCAGAGAACAAGTGGAAATGGGTGGGTGGAACCACAAAAAGGGGGTACTAAGCAGGAGGGGGGTGAGAAGAGGTGCCACCGGAGGTGAAGGCCAACTAAGAAGGTGCTGCTAAATCATTTCTATAAGTCCCCAGAACCCTCTTAACCCATATATACCCTCCCCAATAGTTCTTAACTCACCATAGGGCGCCGGGGAGGCAACCACCAGTGGGGCATGTGCCACCGGAGCCACGTGCTTCACCACCTGCGGTTCGTAGTGAGCCAGAATGGGTTTATGGGCCACAATGGGATTGGCTACCACCGCCTGGGCGTGCACAGTGGGTCCCGACTTGGTCACCACGGCATTGAAGCCGTGAATGGAGTCCGCCGTGTAGTCCACTGTGCGAATGGAACCATCGGGCTCAACCAGAGAGTATTGTCCTAAAGAAGAGACTATAGAAATACAAAGCACATTGACATAGTTGTTGGAGTATTACCCTTGACTACATCGCCATCTCGTGTTTCGTGCTGTGACTTAACATCTCCTGTGGTGTGATCCGCCACGCCATAATTAAAGGCATATTTGGGATGATCCTGTTTAAAAGAAAGAAAAGACAAAAATATAATTTACATTTATTATAACCAATTCTATATTTCCTTTGAATACTATACTAAAGAAACAACATATTTTCCTGTTCTTTAAATTTAAAAAATTATCCATTTTTTGTATCCATTTCCTGTATATATACTTATTAAGATTTTAGCCTTTCAAAAAAAATAAAAATGGAATTTCTTGGAGCAATATTAATGAAAAAATATTTTGATTTAGAACATATAATTCTAAAATTACAAATTGAATTAAAAACAGGATATTCTTTTAAAATGGGTCTTGAAATTATAACATTTACTTTAACGAGACAAACATAAGTTAACTCGTGCAGAAAATTTATTTGAGAAGGATTATAAATAAAAGCATGTTCAAATTTACTTTTTTATTGTACCGTGAACGAAACTTAAATTTGAAAACAAAAGGAACTACTAAAATGTACTTAGTTCATTGTATCTTTCAAACACATTTGATGCATTCATTAATCATTTAACAATTTATGGGCTAAGCCCTTTCTGTGGTTCACCACTTTTAAACTCACATAATAATCCAGAGCATATCCAGGCCGCGCCACAGCAACACTGGCGAACAGAGCCAACGAAAGGATCACGAAGCACACGAAGTTTGCCATTTTATTTGTGGGATGTATATTTTTTGGTTCAAATGCGTATGAAACGTGGAAAATATTTGCTAAAAGTAGACACAAAATTGCGTATCCGTTAGAAAACACTTCACTATGATGGGGATTTTTTTGATTTTTTCAAAAATTTACTTGTTGATATTCAACGGCACCAGATACAAACACCGCAAAGCTGCCCGGAATACTGTGGCGATTCTAAAAGCAAGTTTCCATTAAATAAGCGCGAAATGTGCGAAAGCCGCGGGCAGCGCAGTCGGCGTCGGCAGAGAAGTCGGCAGAGAGCGGGCACAATGCCAAGACTCTTGAATTTCTCAGTCACTCGGCTGTGGCGAATGGTGGTGATCCAGTCTGCCGAGCCACTCTTCTCCATGTGAATGGAGTTGCAGCATGGACTGCTGCCCCATGGGATGTTGCCACACGCAGCCGGGTTCCACTGTATCCACTGTATCCACTGTATCCACCGCATCCACTGAATGAGGTGGCGTTGTGCTTTTGTCGGCCGATCTGCGACACATTTCTCAAATCCGTTGCCAATCCTCCAGCCATTGTCAATGAAGTCATCTGGTACAATCACTTCTTTCAGGCCAGAATTATGCGAGATTAATCATTCCGAGTTAATCATTAATTTCCTTGATTTCTGCAAGAAATGATTGTGGCCAATTTAACTAACAACTTAATGCTCTCCAAAAAGCAACCGATACCGAAATAAATCGCAGACAAGAACCGAAAAAATGTAAATCAAACACAAATCGGGTCAAGTTGCAATTGCAGCACAATAAGGCCCTAGTTATTCGGCACATGCGAAATTCTCAGTGATCTACTTCAATGACAGCGGCTAAAACTAGTAACAAGTACTAGCACAGTACAAATACTATAGCAACTGGACTTGGCTTAACTATTTGTCTCTCAGCATTCAACTGAAGGTCAAGCGCATTAAACTAGACTTCAAAGTTGGCTTCCATTCTGGGCTGAAATGAAAGCCAAGTCTGCGGAGCAGGACAATTTATGACGCCAAACAAATGCTATTCCTTAGCTATTGCCAATCTGACCTTTGGTTTTGCACTAACAATTAGTATGACTGGTAGAATTGGATTAAATATCGATGAAGAATTGATGGTATTTAAGGCCAGGGTAAAAAATATAATTATTTATTTTTATGGCAAAGCAAAGCTTCAAGAAAAATATTGTCATCAAATGGATGGTATTTTTTAGCTACTTGAATAAAATTGATTATAATTAAAGGTATCAGTCTACGAGTTAATTAAATAAAATTATAAAATAAAACCAAATAAACCATTAATTATATACAAAATCGTTTTCCCTCAATGAAATAATTTTAAGTAAATATAAAGAAAACCGCATAATTTAAAAACTTTTGACCAAATTTACAATAGTTCACCTTAATCGGATTTTAAAATTGGAATAAGTGTGAAAGGATAAGTCTATGAATAAAATTGATTATATTTTAAAGGAATTAGTCTACGACTTAAACAAATAAAGTTATAAAATAGTACAAAATAAACCAAAAAATGATCTATAAAAGCATTTTCCCTCAATAAAATAATTTTAAGTAAATATAAGAAAATTGCATAATTTTCAAACTTTTGACAAAATTTAAATTAGTTCACCTCAATTTAATGAAATATGCAAATTGCTCTCATCTTCCATGCGGGTTTCAGCCCAAACAAAAGCCGCCTGAGACAGATTTTCAATCTTTAATTTATGGCTATTGCACACCCTTGAGTCAAGACGAGAACGTGCCAATTGCGGTCTGTCTGGCAGCCTACAAACTAATCCAAATTATTGTCAGACCGCAGAAGCCTTAACTGTAGTTAGTGCAGCTTTTTGTGCGGCTAATAATGTGGGCTAGTTTAATGTCCAGGTGGGCTTTTCTTGGCCATTTTCACACAATTAACCGCTGCGAGGGGCGCGCTAAAGACTCTAATTAAAATGCGAGGAGGGCTTCAGAAGTAATCTGCAGCTGACCCGACCAAAAAAAACCAACAGACCTTCGACTTGCTTGGAAACAATTGTCTCTCTTCGACTGCGGTTTTTGTAAAACTAAATACTAGATTAAGTCAATTTGCATGCCGCCAAAAAGCCAAAAAGCATTTTGCTACCTCTAGACTTGGGAAAATTCAGTCAGCAATTGTCGGCGTTTTCCGAAGGTTTTCCACATGCATTCGTATGTAGTCTTACCTTTTTTACAGCCTGTTTTTTTTTGCTGAGTAAGCAGGCATCATGACAGACATGTGCGTGCCTGGGCATTGTTTCTGGTTTCTGGCAATTAACTTAAATATATTTAACCGGTAGGAAAAACAAAGCCAAAAGAAAATTCATAAACGGAGTGGAAGAATTCTTCTAAAATGAAGTTTATGTGGGATGGGAACACAGAATTCGGAATTAGGAAGTAAAATATTCTAATGGCTTTGGTTTAAATAAAATTTCATGTCTAAGTGCTGCATTTTTAATGAGATATTTTTAAAGCCATCCTTTTCTTTATAGATCAGTTCTAGATGTATGCATTTAAGTGTTTCTTAAGAACTTTAAATTTTAGTCAAAAACTGTTTCTTTCAAGATTTATAAATAGATACAGAAACATTAAAATTTAAAATTAATAAAAAATTAATACGTTTTCTTTAAAAAAACTTTAAAAAACCAAAGAAATGATCCTGAAATTCAGTATTTTTTTATTAGATATCTAGTTGAATTAAAAAAGTTAAAAACGATAACAAATCTAATGATAGCTGACCCTGAACCTCTTCTACCATCCGCCAAATACCTTTCCTTCTGCGCATTCCTAGAATATACAATCGGCTTAAATTAAGCTTATTGAGGATATACTCCATCACTAAGCACAATGAGTTCCTTCGCTCCCATGAATCTGCCTCATTTCCATCGCTTGAAAGGCCCTTCATTGGCAAGATCATTCTGCACAAAGTGCGGCACTCGGGGAATTGGCAACGCGATTACCATGAGGTCGCAGTTTTGGCCAAATCCAGAGACGAGTCATGAGCTGGTGACTTTGACTTGGTTTACTTTGGTCACCTAATTTCGGCTTGTTTGCACACCGACTAATTTGACAATGGAGCACTTCGACAAGCGGGTTGCAACATGGGGAATGGAATGGGGCTGGGATGGCGGGTGTTGCAAGTCGGGGGGCTTGGGAGTGTGGGCGGTTTGCGGTCTTGTTTCTCGGGTAACACTGCCAACTGGCGGCTGTCATTGTTGTCGCCCTTAGTTGGCCATGGTCCAGTGAATCCACCGCGGCTGCCGCATCTCCAATTGAGTGACCATTGTTAAGCTGGCCGGCCTGTTACAGAATGACCCGTGGCAAATGCGTTCGGGGCAATAAAATGCAAATGAATGGCTGCCTTCGAGTCTCTCTCTTCCTCGGCCGCTGGCCCACTATAAATTTCGCACCTCGGCAGCCAATTTGCTGCAGACTGTTTGCCATGCATCAAATTAACGGCCCAACTAATCCAGTTAACATTGTTATATAATTGACTCTGACAGTCGACGGGCTGATTATGCACTGCTGACTTGGGTAGATGGGTTGTCTCTTATTATTTATGTTCGCTTCTACTTAACTTCTGCTTAAAAATGTCCCATCAGTTGTTCAACATTAATCATCAATTAATGGGATTTTTCAATTACGCAGACAGACAGACGGCATTTAGCATTTAACAGTGGTTTGGTTGGGCTTAAAAACTAAGTGGGAGTTGAAAACTTGTGGGGGTTAACTCTGCGTATGCGTAATATGGAAATTAATCAATTTTCTAATTTTCTAATTTAGAAAATATCTACTTATTATTTTTATTTAATTATTATTTTTTATTAACGACTAACTCGGTAAGCTTTACCACCTTATTTAATTAAAGCTTTATAATTTAAAATTTTAATTAGTTTACAAATTTGAGCTTTGCATTTGGTTTAAATTTGTACAGCATTTATATAAAATCGTTATTTTTTTAAGACATGTTCAATCTTAACAAAGATATATTCATTACTGGATTCGTAGTTACAAATGCGTTCACACAAGTTTTTCTCTATCTCAAGATTTTCTAGCCAATTTTACAAGCTCTACAAATTACAAGCAAATGTAACTCCGATCACTTGACACTGTGCAACAAACAAATGTATCGACAAGCCATCTCTTGGCCCCTCCGAACATCTCCTGAAACCAGTAGCCAATAGTCGAGGTATTTTATTATCTATAAATCGTATCTGCTGCGATAGATGCATATCTCAGAGGTTGCATCTTAATGTTGCCGCCACACACAGCATCCCAGATACCGAGATACACTAACTGCAATCGATGCCATATAGAGAGCACGTGTTGGCGACAGTTTATTGAGGCAGTCATCTTGAATGTCAACTGGTCGGAGTTGGAAAAAACTGAAAGAGAAACATAAAGCCGAGACTTTAGTAACTGTCATTTAAGTATGAAGAAGTTGCTGGCTAACTAAAGGTTATTGGAGCAGCGGCTATAGATACAGATACAAGTTTGCATTCCATTTGACATTGAGATTTAGGCACAAGGGAGAGGTACTGCCTAGTACCCCTGTCCGAAACTCAGATCTAGTTAACCAGCGGAAACTTCCTTCCGGCATTTCCCACTTCGACCTTAACTAGTGGAGAATCCGCCCCCAAAGGCGGCACCTGTCCGTTCTTATTTTTCGTATCAAGTAAATTAATGGAGACCACGTATGAGAGATTCACCCTTTTGTTTTGGCCTGAGCTCACAAAAATGCGCACATTTAAACGCTCTGGTGATCACTGATCTTTGATAAATTCTTTTTCCCTCACCTAGCACTTTTGAACCATTTTCTCGGACGTCTCTGTTTTGATCGTTGGGCATTTGTCTAAACAAAACCACGTTGTACCCATTAAGAGATCAATATTTGGCTTTGTTTCGTTTCTTTCGCACGTTAAAAGTGACGGAAATGCGAAGATTTGTTGCATGCGGAAGCCTCCACACACTCATCTCTTGTGACTTAAATGTTTCGAGTTATGTTTTATTTGTTTATTGTCTCCAGCGGAGAGACGCCCCCGAACTTGTGACCGCACTGGAGGGCAACTCCGCCGGGGGCATCTCTCTGCGGTGGCTTCCAGTGAGGGAATTAAAGTAAAAGTGCGTAAATGGATAGGAAATTGTGGTTATCCAACTGGCACCCATTGACCTTGCCATTTGCATTTGTTATTGAATAAGTAATAATTGGAGAGGAGTTAATTGATGGGGACTTAAAACACATTTTTTTGGAATTTCTTTAATAACTTTATTTTTTTAGAAGTAAACCGATGCTTAAGGATTTTTTGATTGAAATCTGATTAAAAGGGGTTTCAAAACTCAAAGACTTATTGTTTTATACAACTTACAACCTAATCTAACAATCCTCATCATTTTCCGGCTGATATCGAAAAATAAAATTTTGGTCAAAATTTCGTATTTTTATAAGGGGTAACATCATCAATTTTTCCAAAAATGGGTCAAAAATTAGGTTTGAATGCAGATCGATTGGAAATTTTATTACGAGTTTAACAAGGTATATTACTCCAAATTTGGTCCATTATTTGCCATGTTATGGCCCAAATGCGGTTTAAAAAATCACTATAAAGACTCTAGAATTGTAAATAATCATAATGGTCCGCAAAAATAAAGATTACGGTGCCTGCTTAAAAGTAGTCTTTTTCTATTACTGTTATAGAAAACAGCCAAGAAGCATACATTGAAGTTTTATATAACTCTAACCATCTTAGAAAAATGTTTAAATCTAAGCTTTAAGCTAAGCTAGGAAAATCGCAGCCTAAAAGCTTTCTTTGAATAAAATAGAATAAATATTAATCAATGATTATGTAGACATCCTTAAAACTATCCTCCTACGCAAGTACAATATCCTTCTTTAAGAAATATACGACGTTTTGTTTAAATGTTTTATTTATATTATACATTTGTTTAAGCATTTAAAAAGTTAAAAAGGAATTATACACAAAATATGTGTTTGTATTTATATTCAATCAGCAAATTAATCTGCAAATCTTGAATTAATGTCAAGGTAAATCAAAGCCCATCTAAAGATAAAAATGCACGTGTACATTTGTCAGAGTTCTTCAACCAATAAGTTAAATCAACACCAACTGGTTATTGGCTAATCCAATGATAATCAATCGGCGATGCTTACCTTCACCTTTTCCACTCACGCCCACAAATTAGCCAGATCGATAATTGTCAATCAAGTGGCGTGATCTCAACGAAGTGCTCTACCCATCAATTTCCATAACTTTCATAATTAATGGGAACCATAATTAGCAGTAGTTAGATCCGATTGCTGATTGAAAGTGAATGTATTCTTGATCACAAATGGTAAACAGCTATTTAATCTGATTCATAGTCATTCAAAACCATGGAATTAAATATTAATTAAAAGTCTATAAAGTCAATAGAATTGATAGAATTATTAATATTTATATTTATTTTATGATATTGCCATAATCATATAAATTACTTTTTAAGCATTAAAAACCATATCATTTAGTTATAGTCTTCTTACTTCAAGTCAAAAATGATTTTCTTTGATGTAAAAACATCTATATTGAAATTTATGTAATTCTATTTATTAGTTTAATAGTTGTAAGTTTTACTTGAAACATCAGAAAGATTTTTTAATTTTATCATTGTTAGATCCAGACTAAATCGTTTTATCGATTTTCCTTATTTTCCCGTGCAATAAAAACATTGTTATTTGAATTTTTGTAATTCTCTACATTTTGTATTTAATAGCAGTGTCAGCAGTATCAGCTTCAAACTTAAAGTATACACAAAATTATTATAATACATGTGTTTTTTTATTATTTTTTTATGTTTTGTTCGTTTTTCTTCATCTTTTTCAGGTTGGTTCTTCTTCGTGGGCGTGTGGCATGATGGGCGTTTGTTCCTCACTCGTTTTTTTCCTCGTTATTTACAATAAAAGTGAAGTTTGGATAACAAACAAAAGAGAGAATTGCGCGAAAGCTGAGACAGAGACGGCAATGTGTGTGTGAGAGGGAGACAGATGCTGCGGTATGGAGGGGAATCCCCCACAGGCGATGGACATGACTGGGGTACTGAGTATTGTAGCAGGCTCGTCAGTGGATCGAATCATCCGTTTTGTGAGGTCGTCAACGTGCTTAATAAATTACAGAAGAGTGGTGGTGGTGGTGGCGGTGCTAGTGGTGCAGGTGGTGCAGTTAGCATCCCGGCCTCCTTAGTAGTGGGCCACATGCGCGTGGGCGTTGTGGGTGGCATATCCGTAGGCGGGCACGGCGGCGTGGTGCGCCAGGGATCCGGCATAGGGAACGGCAGGAGCGGCGGCCACATGGTGGGCAATGGCCGGGGCATAAGCCAACTGGGGAGCGGCATGGGCCACCACGGCGGGTGCGGCATGGGCAACCACGGCGGGAGCGGCATGGTGCACGGTGGGTCCGGTCTTGTGGACCACGGCATTGAAACCGTTGTGGTCATCGGCGGTGTACTCCACGGTGCGCACCGAACCATCGGGCTCCACCAGGGAGTAGGATCCCTTCACCACATCGCCATCGCGCACCTCGTGTTGCGACTTCACATCGCCGGTGTGCGAGTCAGCCACTCCGTAGTTGTAGTGGTACTTGGGGTAGGCCTGTGGATTGCCGAAAGAAAATGCTATTGAGTGCTAATTTTATGTGCATGCCACACGCCACGCGGTACAACTGGCTATGCTAATGGACTTGGCGTGGGAAAATCCACAAATGTCAAAAGCCACGATGACCCTGGGCCAGCATCCACTGATTTGCCAGAGGATTGACTGAAAGGCTGCTCAGACTTACCACCAAATGATGGTGGTGCAATTTTTAGGGCATATTATACATAATTTTTTGATTGCCTGATTATTGCTTATAAAGTTTACAACTCATATAAAGGGAACACATGGCGTATGTGTAATTTTTGTGGAGAAGGATTACGAGTCGTATGAGTAATTTTTATGAGTTAAAATGTTGGCTTGAATGGCTTAGCTTGTTTGCTTATTGCAAATTTTATGGTTACTCGCTTTTAACTTTAAAATGTCAGATTTGGTAAATTTGCAATTGCATTTTCTTCGCAAAAATTAAATTATTAGGAAAACTGAAAAAATTGTATAGTGTTAATAAGAGCTTAGTTTTCAACTTGGACCAGGTGCATTTTGTTATGAAATTCAAGTTTTTAAACAGGAACTTTAAGGAGTTACTTTAAACTGGTAAATGAGTTATATATTTTAATCTATTCACTAGAATTTACTTTAAGTGAGCTTTATGGAAATAGTTTTTAAGTTCATATTAGCTGCCTTTTGGACTTGGGAACCCTATTCTTTAGTTTCCTTGTACTAGACCCACTTACATGGTAGTCGATTCCCTCGTCGTGGTGGCCATGGCCGGCATAGATGGCCGGGGCGGCGGCGTAGAGACCAGCACCATGTCCGTGGAGGACTCCGGCGGAGGCGGCGCTCAGGACGGCCAGGCAGATCAGGGACTAAATCACAAGGGTGGGTTATTATATTTCATTAGATCACATGGCACTTTTGCGGATGCTGGGCTATCCTGTTCACTCACTTTGAAGAATGCCATTGCGAATGGAGATTGGTTTTTTGGGATTTGTTTTTTTGTTGCAGACGCGAGTGTGTGCTGTACGTTGAGCTGGATTCAACTGATAACTAGAACCAAGAAGGAAACCGCTTTTATATACAAGACAACGCCCGAGCGGGCCAAACACGAACCGAGCCACAAAAAGCCGAATGCGAGTCGGTCAGTAGCAGTACAACAACAAAGGTACCAGGCAAAGCCAAGCTTTGCGGAGCGAAGCCCAAGAAGTTGAGGCCCCCGTAACGCCTCCCCTTCCACTCCCCCTCCCCTTCCCATCCCCCTCCACCACTCAACAATCCAACAATTATTTAATGCTTTTTGAAAAACGAGAGTGAAGTTCAGTTGAATGTGGAGCGGGCGTTCGCTGTGGTTTGTCTTTGGAAATTGTCTGATTTGTGAGATAACTCGCGATGTATGTAAATCGAAATAATTGTGAAATGGAAGGGAAAACCTCAAATTGGATAATACGCGACATTCGATACGAGTTCTATCAACTAAAGTTAAACAAACATTAACATATCAAATTGGCCATTATTAAGGCATATTAATTATGAAATCATGATCAGAAAAAAAAAGGTTATCTATCTATATGTTTCCATCTCCCATCACGATTTAATTGAAATGGCCTCTCCAAAGCTCCCTCGCAAAACAATCTTCAAGCTCGAATAAAATTAGCCGTAAACACAAATATTTATGAATAAAATAAGACAATGGCTGAAATAAGTTAAAATTGCATTTCGGTGGGCGGAGGTGTTGCTCCCCTTTTCCTCCTCCCCCCAAAAGATTTTCCACAGCATGTTGCAATTTGTTCGCTCGTCTATTTCGTGGGTTTGCAAGACGATGTTTTCAATGTTCTATGTTTCTTTTTTGTTTAGTTGCAGCGGGCGTCGTCTATAAAAGCTTCCAGCTAATGCTGTTGTGCACTTAAAAGAAATTAAAGCCCACATATAGTTTAATATAGCACAATGGATAGTTTAATGAATTAAATTCATTTAATTGAAAGCTTTAACTTGTTGAATATGAGGAATTTGAAAGCATTTAAAACAGATATAAATTTGTATTTTCTTGCATGTATTTGGGTACTTATTATGTTCGTGTTACTTTTTGTTGTTATTAGTTTCGTCAACTGCTGATCATTAATACAAATAACTAAGTTTGAATTAAAAGAATTTTTATTAACACACATTTTGGTATTGGGCATTTCAAGTGAGTGGCAAATATTTTCCAGTGCACTACTGTTGTTCCTACTGCCATTTTTTTTAATTGCCATGTAGGCTGTTTTGCTTATTAAACCAATCTTGCGCAAATGG
The DNA here is from genome assembly GCF_018152115.1 of Drosophila rhopaloa. Lineage (NCBI taxonomy): Eukaryota > Metazoa > Arthropoda > Insecta > Diptera > Drosophilidae > Drosophila > Drosophila rhopaloa. The sequence goes on from NW_025335043.1 coordinate 13,491,741, forward strand.
AAAGGCAAGGGGGGTTTTCTGTAGAGAGAAGACGCAGTAGAAGTGGGGAGCAGCATGGCGCCACATCATTATGGCCAAAATATCCGCCAGTACAGCCCAAACTCATTACCAGGCCAAAACTACGACCAAAAAAGCGTTTTGTTTTGTCATATTTTCGGGGCTGCCTTGCTTTGTTTTATGTCAAATTTACTGGGCTTATGCTATGTACTTGCCCTGCTTTGCCTCATTTAATAAATTGTCTCGAATTAGTAAGCTCGGCTCTGACATTCCCCCCTTTGAACCCCCTCTACTCCTAGATGGGCATCGCGAACTAAAAATTGAAGTAATCATCTCAAGGTTAGCACGACACAGCGACGTCGAACGGCAAACGACGTGTAACGGATCACTAACAGTTGTAATCGCAATGGTCTAGAGCCAGGAGTGTAGCCTTCAAAGGGGTACTATTATTAATTAAATTATTCAAAAAAAAAGTAAAAAATTTGTGTCTTGATTCCACAATTTTACCAATTCCAGTTAGTGCATTTTTTACTTACATTGCCATCGGCAACTGAAGTTTCTATAAAGAAGAGACGCATCTTAAATACATAAATATATTAATATTCAAGCAAAAAGACAGGCAACTCTATTTTACCACAATATCTATACATTTATTATAATTCTCAAATTTGTAAACCCCCTTCCGAAAAAAAAATATTTTAGTTAAATATTTAAAGGCTCAAAAATACATATTATCCAAGAAAATATTGAACATTTTTATTGTGCCTTGCCTAAGTTGTTCTTTATTATTTCTTCACCCCCTTAAAACTACGCCTCTTGCTACCCAAACTGAATCTCGGAATTCAGCTTAGGCTGCCTGAATTAGAGCACAATCTGATTACGTCCTTTGTTTACGGAAAATGACGCACCACCATGGCCAATTAATTGAATTTTCGCAGTTGAGACTTTGAAAAAGTAGGTTTCGATTGGATTCGAGCAAAATGCAGTAATTGATTGTGTTTTGATGGATGATTGAACCATATTTGGGAAGAGGTAGGGTTGGTATATCCATGAGGAGTGGTATGGATTGTTCTATAGAATATTCCTGATATGCCACAGATTATTTTCCTAAAACTCTTATTGCAAGTGCTGACTAACAATCCAAGTTGAAACCAGTTATCTCAACTTCCTTGATAAGAGGTTTCGTTTCCTAGGTATGCACTAACCCGTTAGTTAAATGTGTGGAAATTCCTTGAACAATCATAGGCCACTCACAACGCCAGAACCAAGCCAAGTCCAGTTAAAATAGACTAGACTAGACTAGACCCAACAATGACAATTGCAAATTCGTGAATGCGAAACTCTTTGGCCATATTGCGCGTTTCCTTTTCGATTTAATTATGCACCCCTTCCGCTGGCTTTTAGTACGTGCAACAGATCCGCAAACGTATATCTTAACAGTTATGAGTCAGGCGAGGAGTTTCAAAGCTTCCAAAGTGGACCACCCAGACCAAGTCGGCAGCCGGATTCGCAGAATCACAGAATCGCAACGCCCATGTGGCCCGCAGCAGTTGCAATCTTGGCCCGATCTTGGCTCGTCATGTCAGCGGACCCACAGATCCGAGTTCCAAGATGCAAGATCCGAGTATCTGGTCACTTGAGTTGGAGAGCCGCAGAGCTGGCCATATTTTTCTAGCGGGTGCATAACGTGAACGGTCGTCGTGATTCCGAGGTGTCGGCTAAAAAGTCAGAGAGCATTTGCTTCAACTACACTGAGATAAATAAACCTTTAAGACATTGTACATTTACACATATTAATATTATAGGATCAAAATCAGACTAATATTTAATTATTATAATAAGCCTTACGCCCGATAAACTATCGATTGTTAATGTTAAGCTTACATTAAGGATAACATAATCTTTAAGCAAGCCCAATGTTAATCATTCTTGGTATATGGTTTGAATAAAGTGGACGTGTTTTAATATAAAGTGCCTAAATTATTATATATACCGCTCCTCTCACAATTTTAAATTATATTTCAAAAAAAAAACTTATTTCTCCTAGTGCACGTGCCTAAACACGGTTGAAATACCTCAAGTTGATATATATTCAAACAAATTTGTTGTAATTAAAGCAATTTGTGTGCGTTGCCTTAGTTGCACTAGCTGTTGTCTGCTGATTGAGTGGCAAATGTTTGCAGCTTTTCTGGATATTGTTATTGTTGGTTTTGTCGCATGTGTGTGCAATATGCGAAACAAGTTCGTTGCCCAAGTCATTCGTTTGATTTTGAGTTTCGTTCTGTCAGATGTCTTGCGAAATATTGCCCGATGGTAGTGAGTTCACAAGTCAACAGTGAGTGCAGAACGTAGGTTATAATTTAAATTAATTATGCAAAACCGAATTGCAATTAACATATCGAACTAAACCCAAACGACTCATGGCAATTAACATTTACTCATGATTTGCTTTGATCGTTTTCGACCAGCGGCTACTACGTTTTGTGGTAGAAAACCACAGAAAAGAGGAGGGCGATGAAAAAAAAACAATACCAACTGCAGTAATTGAACAAACTGTTGACCTTGACCAACGCCGAATGGAATTCATTGGAAATCAAACTGCAATCAATAAACAAAAGGGCTAAACTGCCAGGTAGAAAAGGTTTAAAAAAGGCATAATTGATTAATAAAATCATGGGTGTATATTATGCTTGTCATACAGATTTCGGTTAAAATCAGATAATAATGCGAAGAAAATGTGTTTTTTCCTTTCCTCAACAGGTAAAGTGCACCCACCGAAAAAACATTACTCCGCCAAGGTCAAAACTACTTTGATTTCAAATTGATTGTATTATTTTGTCTTATTTTTTGGCTGCCGGTCTAAGCTTTTCCCTTACAAATTGTAATTTTTGTAAACGCTCTTAGATCTGGGATCTGGGTTTCAATTTTCTGACAGCTTAATGCCAAATATCTTGGTGGGCGTTTGGCTTATCAGCCGTCCAATTACGAATGCGAGGAGCGAGAGGGGGAGAGGCCAGTAAACAGACAACAGCTTAATCCGTGCAATTATGTCGCTCGAGATTTACATAGATCGCCACTATTGTTCCGCGAGGAGTTCGACCTTCAGGCGATGGTGACCAGACCAGGCTTAGAATGGAGACCCACCAATGGCAATTTGCCATGACCAGGCCGAAACTTTGGGTCGAATTTGGTCTGCATTCAGCTCGCTTTTCGCAATGCATTCACCACAAACAACAGTTTGCAGTTGGGCGACTGGGGCGACTGGGCGAAGGGGGCGTGGCGCTTTACAAAATTTCCGCTTTGGGTTTCTCGTATCGAATTGGTTTTTATATGGTTTTGTAATTGTCTGGCCATTGTCATTTTTGTTGTTGAAATTTGTGGCTCAGTTCGCTGATTTATTGGCTCTCGATAAAGTGCATTGTTTTGAGACGTGGCATGTCGAATGCTTATCGCATTGTTCACCATATCCGGCTTAGAATTGTTCCTACAGCGCGATAACTTATAGATATATATTTCATACTTTGCTCTGTGTTGCAACACAATCGAGTGGCAACAGAGACCGCAACAGAGATGACTGCCGCATCTTATGATCTGCACCCCCAACTCTCGACTGGGTTAACCGCAGCACAATTGTTGGCAATCGCATCTTGCACAACGGCGACGTGTGGCTGCCCTGTGATCAAAGATTGAACCCGGCTTACATGCAACTCCCTTGGAAGCACTGTTTTCAGTCAGCGTTGCGTGGGTGTCGCCGCCTTGTATCTATCGCCAGTAACATGGCAGTCCAGTTGTTATAAATCCCCCAGAGCTTTTCGGACATGTTTACAAGCTGGAGGTGGTCCGCAGTTTGCAAAGAGGCTTGTCTTAAAATAATGTGTTGAACAATGAAGGACTCAGGAGATTCTCGACCAAGAACAATGACAAAGGATTGGCTTCAGATGCCAAAACAATGTGTTGAAATATCTGGCAAAACAACACTATTAACTTTTATTGCCACGTTTTGTGCTTGCGAATTTCCTATAATTTCCTGCACAAATTTCCAGCTCCCTGAGTGCAGCAGCCAGGCAGGGCAGGTTTGTTGCTTAAGTCTTTTGTTTAGTTTTGCATTACAAATATTTTGCCACTTGCCCCAGCCGAGTCATAACCACTCCAATCCGCAGCTTATAGCCATGGACCCCCGCCAGTAACGGATTAACCATTGTAATGTAGTTCAAACAGCACATTCACCCATTAACCCACAATTGCCGGCGGACACGGCTTTTCCTCTTTTCCACTCAAGTTTTCCATTTCAACTGGACACACCCAGAGCCGAACGACATGATTGCGGAAGATCTATCATATTTGGGCCAAGGAATGGTTGCCTTGCCGCTGACCATTTTTTGGAACTTTGGCGGTGGGTGAATGCAGGCCGAAATTCGTGAGGTTTTAGTATGCAGCGTTTGGTTGCTTTGGCTTAGATTGCTGGCCGGGGATTATTTATATCAATATTTTAATGATTTTTTTATATGGAGTCGTAGGCCAACACCCTCGCGACAATTGTCCCCGCCCCCTCCCCCTTGCCAGCCCCTTGGATTATGTAAGTCGCGTTTCTATTCTCTCTTTCTGTGCGGCAAAACGCTTTCGAAAGTTGCAGCTGCTGGATGCAGGCCGCAAGTGAGACAGTTGGTTACTCGGTTACTTGGTTACTCGGCTAGCTCCACATGACACAATTTGTTAACTAGATTATTATGTAACCCCCACTCTCTCCCTCTCCCCCGCTCCCCCTTTCGGTGTCTAATCAAACAACATGCAAGCAGCCGCCTGCCTGCATATGCAAAAATAACAATTAGCCATCATTTTGATGCCGGCAACGAGCGAAAACGAATCCCAAGATTTCAGTTCACGCCACTCCAATCCAAAGCAATCCACTTCGGTTGCAGACAGGCGGAGATGATAATTAAATCTCTTGCGTTGATGGGTTGCCAGGCCAAATTGAGTTGACATCTAGTCTGAGCCTGGCTAATTGATGGCCAATTGTTGGCTCTTGATTTGAGATTTCAGCCTCAGAAGAAGCATATGTTCGCCTGGCGAAGCAAATGCGGAAGCTTATTAGTTATGCCATAAACAAAAGCCTAATTCATATTGCCTTTTCCTCACCTAATACATCATTAATTATATGAGAAACAAAAGACACGCAACACACCTCGAATACTATTTCAATTTCGTGCAGACACTAGTCATAAATTAATATATAGACAAGATTTTGACCAAATTGATCGACGGTTCTTAACTCATAATCTCGGCTCACTTTCGGTTTCGATAATAAAAAGGCAATTCATTTTTTCCGCCACTCCGACTGTTGATTGTGTGAGAAACGCGTTGCAACTCCCATTCGCGGATGATGATTAATGGAGCCCCGCCGATCTGAATGTGCCCCCATCTGGGATGGTCTCTCTAATGGCCCACAATTGTGGCAATCGCTGTAATTAGCCATCAGCTATGTATTTCTGCCTCAATTGTGTCACTTTTGCAATGGCCCGACTCGCAAATAGTTCATTTGCACAACGTTAGCGAAATTGTGTCAAGTTCAGAGCCGCCGAGGCGGAGATTTAAATTTCCACGTCTCATGAGGAAACCCGCTTTGGCCAGCTTTCAATTGCTGCAAATTTATGGGCTTTTTGTGGATTTTCCTCGCAGTTTCTTGGCCAGCTGCGTTGACATTAAGGCCAAACGAGTTGTGCGTTTACGCACGATTCTGTTGCGAATGGATGAATGAAAATTGTGGCCGGCAGCTCATTGATTCGGACAATTATTTGGCACGTGCTGGTTGGACAGACATTGTGTCATTGTCTGAAATCTAAGTATTGGACACACTGGAAATTCTGACTCAAAGAAAGATTGCATTCCGAAATAATTTAAGTTTAATGCCTTATACAATTTATTTAAGGCAGAATACCCAAAATTATAATTTTTTCTTCAATGTTTTTTGCAAGTAAGTAATGTTTTACTACCTGATTAGTTTAAGTGATTTTTTCTGGGCGTTCTACCCCATTTGAAAAAATATTATTTAAATTTATTTTAGTTACTTCTTTAATTCCACCAAATATCACCATAATTAGATTTTTCTTTTTGAATTTCAGTGTTTAGTTTTTATAGTCTATAGTTTAGTTCTATGTTTCACTCAACCCAATCCTTTAATATCATTACTTTGTGTTTTATTTTACTGTTTTGCATTTTTTTTATTGATTTTTTAAATTATTTTTTTTACGCATTCATAAAAAGGAACTACAACCACAATAAATTGACATTTAATTCGTACTTTGTTTGGCATAAGTATTATGTTTGGGGCGCTGATTGAAGTTTTCTTTGTTCAAATTCGGTAGCCCGTTCCCCGAAAACCTTTATGGCTTCATTACATTTAGGAATCCAGCTACATAAATTACACATTGTGGAGCCCATGGGGCAAACACTTTGCCCGGGGCATTCACATGCCCGAGCGACTTCGACCGGAGCCACTTCATCATCGTCCAAAAGTGTGGCCTTGTCAATGCCGTTTCGGATTCGGAGGAATAATAATAAAAGCCGCGCATATCTGGTGCAGCACCCAGTAAACAATTGCGATTGTCTTGCAGTTGCAACTTCAGTTGCAGCCACAATTTTCTCACACGAGCGATTGAGTCAGTGGGGATTTTCGGTATGGAGTTTTGAGTATAGAGTTTTATGGTTCGGCGTGTGAGAAATGCCACGATCCCCACCCATCCACTTGAACCCAGGCAATTAATGTTACGATTTCAATTTGGTTCTGAAGTGTCCAACTCTTTCGACCAGGTGTAGGTGCTGGCGTGATTTTGAAAGTGCAATTAACACGCTACTTAAACAACTGAATCAACTTAATTAAGTATCTATTAAGTTTACTTTTACTTTCGTCAGATTTGCTCTGGTCGGTTAATCAATTAGCCTGACCCTGAAATTGTTTTGGGCTCGTAAAAAGCTGAACACTTTAATGCTTAATTATCTCCGATTTCCCGACGGGGTGTTTCAAGTTTAACGCAAGTGTTGAATTTGTTAGGGCCAAGGAAAACACCAGCATGCTAAGCAAATCAAGATTGATAGTGCGGAAAGCTATTAAAAATTATTCAGAAATTGCATATCAATATTCATATGTATTTTAAATGGGCAGATTTGACTGTGAAATATTCATTTTAATTTTAAATGAGGAGTGCTTTATTATGTTTATATTGTGATTTTCTGCATTTAATTATTCCTTATACCAATGATATTTATTTATTTAATGACGAGCTGAGAAACTATATTAATAAAATCAAAAATTGTATTTCAAAAAAAGGGTAAGTAAAATTTTTTTTTTTTAATATATGTATACTATATAGTCTAAAACCGTTTGATGTGCCTGAAAAACTAAAATAATATTTAATTAAATTTTACATTAACAAAAACAGATGTAAAACATTAGTTAAAGATACAAAAAATTGTTATTTTATTCGAATTTGTATATAAATACTAACTTTATTCAATTGAAAAAGAATTCAAAGAATTGTATATATAGTGATTATTTTTATCTGCAATCTTATTTTTATCTGTAATCTCTCAGAATTCTTCGTTGATTAGTTAGCCCAATCATCTTTTGCCACTCCAAAATCTGTCACTCAATTGTCACTCAGCTCCGTGGGAAGCTCTGAAATAAAAACTATATATATATAATAGATACACGCCAACAGCCGATTAGCTGAGATCTTTAGATTGAAATGTTGGAATCATAATTCCCGAGATCAGCAGACACAAGCAATTTGTCGGCGATTGGAGCACGTTTAATTACAATAGAATTTGCATTCAAACAGAACAACAGTCAGTCGACATATATATAGAAATGTATATATAGTTATGGCTGGGCATGAATCACTTAAAAGCGAATGCCGCTTGCTCGGTAATTGCGAATAAATCGAAATGCATTTCGTGTAAACGTGTTAAAGAGCATAGACTAAATGTGAGGCACAGCCGAAGGTCGCAAATGGTCAGCGGCTATGTACGTCAGCAGAACAAACCCATTGAAACTGTAATAGTAAGACTCAAATTGTAACAACTGCGGATTCAGATTCAGATTTTCTACAGATTTTCCCACAGCCAGCGAACGCGTTTGGGCGTTTACTACTGCCAGTTGGCTATATTCCATGCTGTTTTAATGGCCAACGGCGCCGCCATGACATTAAGTGGCCGACTATGAACGCGATCGACTTCTATATTTCATATCCTGCAGACACCTCCCTCGGTTCCGCACTGCTACACCCAGCAGAATCTGCGGATTTTGGTTTGGCTTCTGACTTTTCAGCAAATTGCAGTGGCACTTGGCCTTTGCAATCGCGACCTGGAGGTCGGCCAATCCATAAACACATGGTGGGTTGCCACCAGAGGTGTCCGCGTGATTTTATCGTATTTAATAACAAGTTCTGTATGGATAGGAAAAGGCATTACTTTCCAAGAAATATCCAGAGATATATACTCACGACAGCTATGCTAGTCAACTTGTAAGAGAATATGTTAATCAATATATAATTAGCGCCAAACGGGGCGAAGCATTTAAAGCATTGATTTAAATACAAATAATAACACACTTTAATCAACTTTTTATCGTTCTTTGTGGTTGGTTCAAAGTGCCAATAACAATCTTATAGATCAATTAAATCTTACCAAAGACTTGTATTGAAATCAAAGTCCGGCAAACTCTCTAAACCTTTAATCTCAGAAAGGGAAAACATATTGGATACTTAACTTTAAGCTGATACCATTTATAACTCAATATAAAGAAAATATAAATAAAATATATATAATCCTTAATGTGGAAATATTGTCTATATTGTCAAAAGCAAAGTCCATAAAAATAAAAGTTAAATACAAAACTAATAGTTTCTGCTTAGTTTAAAAATCGTCAAAATTAAGAAACTGTAAAAGACAAATTTAACTATAAAGGTATAAATCAATGTGTTTTACTGATAAATTATTTAGTAATTCAGACTAATCCAAGCCTAAAAGCTAACTTCATATTAAGCCAACAAAAATACCTAATCCCAAAAAACGTTGAATACTTTATGGAGCATAAATAATTTTCAATTTAATACCTAACCAAAGTCAGATACTGCCAAATACATTTAGTGAACCCCTTTTGGTTTCTGAATACCATAATCATATAACATTTATTCAAGAAACTTGGCCACATATCATTATTGTTTGTTTTTGTGTTAATAAATATTTTGTAATATGTAATTTTTGGCTTACAATCTAACAACATATTGTTGGTTATTAATATTTAATGTATTTCGAATACAACAAGAATCATAGATAATATATATATTTATAACTAATATGGAATACTTTGGTGTGTGCATGTGTGTGTGCGTGTGTGTAGATTCGCAGAGAGCACGTAGTCAGATGTGTGTCTGTGTGTGTGTTAGTCGAGGCATATTTTAAAAATACAATGTAATCATAATTTCTAATTTAAAACTCTGCGCGGGTGTTTCTAATTTAAATTAGAACAGTAGACAATACTTGGCTTTTGAACATAAGTTCAATGGTTTGTGACAATGCAAATTCTTATTTTTCTTTAAAGGTTTTATTTTACTAAAGTTTGGTTAGTTTTCCGTGTTTTCTGTCGTTAATTCTCTTCAGTAGGGATTGTAGCCAGCATTGCGTTTGCGTCCCATGTTGCAGATCTTAAAGTGGCAAGGAGACATATCTGAAGGGGGTTTAAAATAAGGTGGTTAATACACTTTTTCTTGGCTTTATGTTTGGGCTCATGCAACACTTACATTGTTTACGTACTAATTTTGAGGATCGGAAATAAAACACATGAAAATAAAACAAACCAAAAACATAAATTAGTCAATCATGCCACATTTAGGTTTTTTTTTATATAATTAGGAGTTGGGGAGTTTTAGAGAATTAAAAGCAATATATTTTTCTAATAACAAGAAACATATACATATGGTAAGATTACTTAATAATTTGCTAAATATTTCTATCATACAACAAGTATAAATAGATTGTAATAATACGTTAAGAATTTAAGTTATTATCTTTAAAAAGAAGAAGTTTAAGCACATTTCTCAAAAATATATGTTAAATAAAGTTAAAAGATTTTGTTTAATTTTATTTTATTTTTTAACGTTTTCTAGGTATGCAAAAATATTAATTTTTTTTATTTTGAATAACTCTTTTTTCCCCTTTTAATGAAAATTGATATGCCTACTCACATTGAACATTCTTCTTTGTGTTGTGATCCTTGAGGGATGGTTTTGGAAACACTTTCTTGGTGGGTATATTGGTAAATCGGTTGACGACATTATAGCGCAGTTCATCCCCTGCTCCATTATTCCCGAGTTGGTGGAGTCGGGCCAGCAGGCGGGAATTGGCCACCTCCGGCTCCTCGCTCTCCTGGGTAACTCCAAAGTCATCATAGTCGGCGGTCAGCAGGAGATCCCTCAGCGATGGCCACTTCCTGGCGAAGGATGGCAGTCGCTGCTGCTTCTGTTCCAGCTGCTGTTGCTGGAGCTTCTGGAAGTCAAAAGCAGGAGCAGTTGGCTTAGTTTCCTGTCGACAGGAATATCAATTGACTCTTACCAACTGCTCGCCATAATAGTTGTTGTCCTCATTTGCGCCTCCCAGGAGCTCACTGAACGACAACTGCGTGTTGCTGCGGGAGGGGCGTGGCAGGGCGTTCCCCGGCCCAATCGCAATTGACAGGAGCACAATGACAATGGCCCAGTGGACAGGCGAACTGCCACATGTGGTGGGCGACGACAGGGCAGACATCCTCAACTGCGGAATGCAAAATCAATCAAAACATTAGGGGACACATTACGTATTTATAGAGTCTTAAACTTTATATTATAAGTTGAGAAAACTAGGTAAATAGGAATGTTGGGAAATAAAGGTAAACATATCAGGTTGGAATTTTAATAAAAACCTGATGATCTAAGCTTCTCGTTTTTACGATTTACACAAATATGTTTTAACTTATTGCCTTAAATTCTCATACAAATAAAAATGTAATAAATTTAAAGTAAAAAGTAAATTTAATAAGGAAAAAAGTATTTAAAGTGCAAACAACATTTTGTCTGGAACAATTAGGAAGGGGCAGGAACACGGGCCCACCCCCGGAACACATGACCCAGCCACCCTAATCCCGCTGCCACCCCATCTCCAGGACCTTCCAGGACCCTTCAATGCTTACGCAAAGGGTTTCCTATTACAAACAACACAAGTTAACAAAAACAAAACGAGTTGCGGCAGGCTGAGCAAAAATATGCGTGAATGTTTCGAGGGGTTTCGGCCCACTCGAGGTGTTGGGTACTTCAAATAAGTCACGTTGCAGTTGGCCAACAAGTTGGCCTGCTCAATGGCATCAGGGCCGTGTTCCAGTTAAAAGTTTTGGCTTTCTTAATGTTTCGCCGCCTCTCCATGAGCATGTTCTAAAAACAGACGAGGGCTTCTTGAAAGTGCGTCTCTCAGATTCAGGTCACATTGCAATATCACCACTTGATATGCTGCGGACACGGGTCATCAGCGGGTTAAGGCTGATTATGCCTCTCGTAATTGACATTTATGAAATATTAATGCCTAATTAAGCTCAAGCTTTGACGCTGGGAGTGACCGGAATGCCAAAGGTGGGCGGCGAACTCATTATCAAATAAAAAGGGGTGGATTTTGGGGAGGTTAGACCATGACTTTTAAAAATTGTAAGTCATTTGGGTTGGTTAGCAAATGAATGAATGGGATAATAAATGGGTGGCTCTTTAGTGCTGAAGAAGATAAGTGAGTTAAACTATAAGTTGGAGTTTATAAAGTGTAGAAAGAGCAATGGTAAATGGTAAGCTTAAGAAAACTTTAATATTATTTGTCAATTGGGTTAATTTCCATCATACTGAAGGGTCACCAAATGTGAATTTTACAAGAAAACAAATCCTCTCCTTAAACGTTTCTTTGTTAATGGTTAGGAAAAAATATGGTTAATTAATTATGGTCATTAGAAGTAGTAAAAATATCGAATGGTTCTTATCTGCCTTTTTAGTAGCATTATTATCTTTATCTTAACCTGTGCGCCACGCAGCTGGCAACATATTTTTCATTTATTGCAGTTTATGACCAAAATAAACGAAAAGTACGCCTTATCCCCATTATTTGTTGTTGCCGACTGAGCCAGATTTTTTAGCTCGGCATTTTCTTCTATTTGTTTTTACCTCTTGAAAGCAAGTGCAAGCGATAAACTTTGGCGATCGTGTCAGCGGCTTGTTCATCTCAATTGGTAATTGATGTCGCAGCGTAATCGCGCCAAACGCATTTTAACGGCCCAATAAAAACAAATAAAAATGTTGCCGATTCGAGCGGAGCTGATAATGCACTGATGTTGTGGCTAATTTGCGATCCCCAGCCAAGCTCATCTCTATTTTGGTATTGGAGTCAAGGCCTTGCGCGTACAGGTTTCATTGAACTCTGGGGCGGGAATTTTCCCCCGTAAATATAGTGCCTAATTACTATTACTATTTCGGGAAGGCGTTGAACATTGAATTTATTTGACAGTTTCCCATGACGTTTGCGCGGGTTATTAAAAACTGAAACTGAACGGTGTCCGATAAGCGATAAGATGACAAAGTATAACACAATAGGGCTTACTAAATTGCTAATTATGCAGGGCAGAATTAAGTACAGATGTGGTCAAAACAATAGTGACATTTTACTAATTTAAGCATGATTTGTAAAGCTGTTTCTGAATGGGAAACATCTAAAAATGGAACTAACTATTTAAAAAATACTAAGTAAATATTTATCAAATAATATTAGGTCTAACACAATTTTAATTATTATTAGTCATTGCTAAGTCTGTATAAATAACAGCTTCTAACTGGTCTGATTTAGCCAAAGGGAGATGTAACTAAAAAGTATACCAAGAAGATCTTCACAATAATCTAGAACTTATTTTAAGAATATACCCACGAATTTTCAGCTATTTCAAAAGCTTAATCTATGCTCAAAAATTCCATAATACCTTAATCTCGACATTTGAATACAAACTAGGCTGGGGGTCTTAACTTCAGTGACCCAAATCGTATCATCAACAGGGAATATAATAATAAAATCGTTGGGTTTCGTTCTTTTATTTGCCCGCCATAAAGTGCGTCACCAGGCACGTCATAAAATATCGGACCACAAGCAAAACGGAGAGCTAGGAGCTTGTTCTTATCAAGAACAATAAGTTCAAATCTACTGACACGCCCTCTTTTTCCTCGCTTCTCGAGCTGTGTAAACAATAGTTATCTCCATCCGAATCTAAGTTGGAATCCCCCACCTCCGATGTATTAAAAAAACTACGCAATACTTTCGATTCACGAGACTTCCATTGAAACTTTTAGAGTTCGTCGTTATTTTGCTGCCCTGATAAGGCGGCTACAATTATTTTCTATATGTGTGAAACATAATTAAATCGAAATTCCGCAATGAAATGACAGTTCTGAAAAACGCTGCTGATAATGTATATATAAATAAATTACATATAGAAATGTTCATTATCAATGAGGCAAAAGTAATTTTCTTGGCGCCATTTAGCTGACCCCTGACTTGAATTCAATGATTGGATTAAATATTTCATGATTATGGAAAACCTTAGGTTAATCCTTAATCTCAACTATAAATAAATATTGAGGGCAAGTTTAAATAAAACTAAATAATGTATTAATTAGTTTAATTAGTAAGAGTTAAATACTTAAAAATTTATTTCGTAATCATAGTTATAACTCACCTTTTTCCAAATTTACTGCGATTAATTAAAAACTCGTTCTTGTCTAGTTCTTGACACTTGATCTCAAATGTAGTTTATTCCGGTTTAACTTTCCACTTTAACTGTACTTTTTTACCGTAGCTGTACTTTTTTAATGACTTGTGTCAAAACTGTACTTCAAATTTGTTCAGCAGTAGTCCAATTAAACCACTAAATATAGTCAATAGATTAATGATTCAGCTTTAAATATGAATTTTTTGCTCCGCCTAGCGAATCTTAACCGTTAGGTGTGACAATGCAGAATAAACGCAAGTCCGTTGGGAGCATTTGTTTATATAGGCGCTCGAAGACCGACGCCGCAAAAAAGGGTAATTCAACAGGTACAAATACGCAACCGACGACGACACTTCGGAGTTGACAGAAGTCTAATGTTCGTGTGGGTGGGTTTTCGGGGAGGTGGTGTTTTTCCGCCCACCGGGGGTCAGGTTTTCGGGGTAAGGGTGCGCGAGTACTTGAAAAGTCTTAGTATTTCTATGTCTATTTAAAAGTAAACTTTTAATTTTTGGGCACTCGGATTCTCTTACTAGACGCGTTCTTGTTTGGCGGCGAACTAAACACAGCGGATCTCAGATCTCACAAGAACTGACTCAAGTCGGTTCGAGCCTTCGGCCCCGATCTTCGTGCGTTTGTCGTGCCACGCTTTTGACAAATCGACCGATAAAGCCAAGATTTATGATCAGCGCTATATAGTTAGTAGGGGCTGCGCTACAGCACTGGGGATGGGTCATATAGGTGCGGTAAAATCACTTGAATTATGTCCCAGTCTGATCTCTGAACCCCAATTACTTGTACTATCGAGGGGTTTACGCCCTCACTTGGTTCATTGACACGAGGCATTACTTTTCCAAGGTAATATACCCAAGGTTTCCAATAATCTTAGTTTTGGGATGAGAGCACTAGACTGAGATTCCAAAAAAGTTCCCACATGAACCCTTAGTTTTTACTGTAGGTCATTAAACTTGTCATGATTTAGTTGGAATATTTCAAAAATTAATTGGGTCAATGGCGATTTGCAGTTTATAAACAGCCGATGGTGAAATCCCAAACTGTTATTGTAAACTCTTGGGATTCAACTGAAATCATGACATTTTGGGTACCTGTAAATAGAACCCGTTTGTAGGGGACCTGTCACATATCTTAATAAATGTTTTTAACAAGATATGAACCCTAATTGTTGGGCAAATAAGAAGGATAAAAATAAATTCGCAGCTACCAGAATTCATACAAAAATAGAATGGAAATTTACACATGTCCATCGCAGAGATAACCAAACTGATCTTATCTCTTATGCTTACTTATCACGGCAAATCTGGTTTCTGAAAAGAACAAAAAAGTGACGCAATACCGGCGCGGAATTAAATCACACAGAAACCTAAATTAATTGGGGGTGCCGTGACACAGAAATATTTAAATTTAAATTTTAAGATTATTTTTCGCCTATAGAGAATCTCCCAGAAGTTAGTTCCTAATTTAAATGCGTCGCATATAAGACAAAGTCCCAGCAGACAGTAATTAATTCCGTCTAGTCTGTAGTAAGATTATTTATACTCTGCAAAGCTCTTGTACGATCCGAGAATATCGGAAAATAGCCGTCTAATCTCGGCGGCCACGCTCCTTCCGCAGGCTTTTGTGATTAAATTGAATTTTATGGTTACATCACCCCGAATCTGAACCCAAATCCGGCGGGGGAGTCTCGCTCATCACTTGTCCGTCTGATATTGATAAGCGGTTTTTTTTGGAAGCCGCCTACTGCTGATAGGGAATCAAATGGCAATCATATCAGTGCTAATTGACACTTATTAAAACGCGACCGTCAGAATTGACTGCGTGCCGGAACAAAGGCAATATCACGTGCCGCACAATTATCAGCAGTTGCGAACATCACGCGACTGCATGACTTTCAAAGGGCATCAATATGATTTCTAAATGATTATTGAGTCACCTGATGGATAACTTTTTTTCTAAACATCCATAGCAATGCACTTAATTGCGCTTTATTGACACAGTCGCCAAAATCCAGTTTGAATTGCCGCCAAAGCTAATTTTAACCGGCTTGCAACACTGGCTAACTAGAAGCCCTATATCTGTAGAGCTATCGATATTTTAATTAGATGTATGCCGGAATACGCATTACATAACTTTTATGTCTTATGATTGGTTGTTTCAGTAAAAATTAATTTAACAATAATTTTAACTATTCTAAAATATTAAATATTTTTAAAATATTAATGCTAATCAGTAATTATGCATCAAAATGTAGTGTACTTTATAGAACAAGTAATAACTCAGTGGAAACACTCAATTTTCAATTAGAACCTATCGAGAACAGTCAGTGTAACTGCACCTGCGCCGCCTGGTAACACTGTTCGCCAGTTGGACTGTGGGGGCGAAAATAAAAATAAGAATAATCATGTCGACGCTGCAACTGGAATTTTCACAGGCAATGACCGACTTCAAAAAGATGTTCCCGGACATCGACCGCGAGGTGATCGAGGCCATCCTGCGGGCCAACCTGGGGGCCGTGGACCAGACCATAGACGCCCTTCTGGCGATGTCGATTGACAACCAGGTGAGCGGAGGTGCCTGTGTATACTAACATCTAATGTACTAACCCACTAACGAACGCAGAACGAGAAACTGCGCAATGAACTGGATGCTAATGTCTCGCCCCAGCAGAGCCTCATCAACCTGAACGATTCGGACAAAGACCTGCAGCTGGTGGACACCACGGACGGCGGGGCAGCGGTTGCGGCTGCGGGGGCTGTGGGAGCACCGGGTGCTCTGCTGCCCACCGCTGGCGCCTCGCCGAACCACCAGAATACGGGCGCCTCGCCCAAGCAACGACCCCTGGGATCATTGGGCAGCAAGGGTAGCAGCAGCCAGAACAACACGCCCACCAAGCGCAGTCGCCGCTGGAATCCGCCCATCCTGGGGCCCTTGCCGGCGGGCTTCCTGCGGATTACACCCGCCCCCGGGCAGCAGGACTTCGAGCTGCCGGACGAACAGTTCGCCTTGATGCTGCAAAACGAGGAGTTCATGAACCAACTGCGCTGGAACCAGGACTTCATGAACGCCCTCGAAAAGGAACAGAGCGGCAAGACCAAGGGCGAGGACGATGCCCCCTTCCAGGAGCGGCTCAAGAACATGGGCAAGATGTCGCGCAAGAAGTTCCTGCAGATGGCCCGGGTGTTCACCTGGCAGCGCAACAAAAAAGTGACCACGGCCAAGCAGATAGACTCCTTGCCGCTCCGCGAGGAGCCCAGCGACGATGAGGATCACCACCACCAGCGGGAGCAGCATCAGACCAACCAGCAGCAGTCCAGCCAGCAACAGGGGCAATTGCAGCTGCGCAAGTGAATAAGCGGAAAATTCTGTTTTCTTATCTCAATGGCCATAACGTGACGATCACGTGCGCTAGTAATCTCCGCAAAACGAACCGAAACCAAGTAATCTGGCAAGAACGAATCTCCTCTCCCAATCTCAACACAAAGATGCGATGGTATTACCCTAGTTTTAACCTTAAGTGCAATTTTCTTCCCTACCGTGCAATATTCCCCTCTTTATTTGTTTGTTTGTATACGTTTTGTTTACCCCTTTCGTTGCCAAATTAGCGTAGTTAAGTTTTATCCATTATTTGTATCGAAACTGAAGGCGGCCTCTTTTGAGCCGCATTCGCTAGAGAACCACACTAATACACATGTTCGACTGATTATAGAAAGCGTTAATTAACCAAGCATCACATCAGGAATCGGAGACGAGTCCCCCCCAAGTAGAGCACTTTGCTTAGCCCAAACCCTAGTCATAAAGCGGAACTCGAGCCACTTATTGTACAGTAATCGAAACTATCACGTAATCCCTGTCGTAAATTACACTTTCTACATTTTAACTGCTGACCCGCGCATCGCCAACTTCTACGAAATGCATGATTATAATTGTATACCACGCGAATCTCTCGGAACTTGCATACCATATCAGCTGTGGATACAATGCAGTTTTACTACACCTACGCCCAAACTTAACTCCGAATCAAACGATCCTATCGCAGATCTTACAGTGGATTAATATGCGTGCTATAAACTAGCAAAATATTATAATTATAAAGTGCGGCTATTTGATTGTAATTGTATATGTATAAATATTTGAATAACAACCTTATATAACTATTCCAAGTATCAAATACAGATATTTCAAACCTTCAATAAAAAGGTGTTATCTATTGGCTTGAACTTTGGGTAAGCATTAAATCATAATTTCTATAACTTGAAACGTCTTTCACCAAAAAAGCGTACTCTCCTTAAATGAATTTATTTAATTTTTATTTTGTTTTTGTATTTCCTTTTTAATTTTTTATAAACATAATACATTTATTAATAATTAAAAGATGATCGATCCTGTTGGCCTACTGCACCGCGAATTGAGGACCATCAGGTTCTGAGATCAGAAACACAGAAAAAGTCCGAAGAACGCGGCCAGTAGGGTAACAAGTTCGAAAAAATGGTTTTTCAATTACATTTTTCACACGCTCATTATTACATTATGTTATTGTAACGGTTTTTTTGTTTATTATGTTCAAAAATGATTTGTATCTTTATCATATATTTAATATATACGTTTGGGCTTAGGTTTTTATTTAGTTTTAATGTTGGTTGGCTGTGTTTAGACTTTGATTTAAGGGCATATTGGTTACTACTCGTACGCGAATTTTATGCAATGTTTATTATGAAATATTTGTAAATTACTTCGTTTTTAGGTTTCTTTTCATTTTGGGATTGACACGACAGTTTATGTTAAACCATTTCTTAAGTATTAAATATACTAGAATTTGTGGCTGTCTCTGTACTTTTTGTTGTTTTTGGCAGGAAGCGGAAATTAGCCATGGCAATCCCTTACATTTCCGTTTCCGCCTCGATTTTTTTTCGCTCTCTGAGAGAGTGGGTGTGAATGTGTATGTGTGTGTGTGGGATGTGGCTGGCATGTGTGTGAATGGTTGTATTTTCAATTTCAGATGCAATTGATCGTGTTAAACAATTACTTGTAAATTTGTTTTAAACTAATTACTAAATGGGCTCATTACTTCTGGTTGTTTGCAACATTTTGACATCATTTGCATACAATATTTTTATAAAATATGTTTCTTATTCATGATTCATTTCCTTTCTCGATTTATTTGCTCATTTCTTTTGTGGAATTTGTTATCTTTTAGGCGTACAATTTAGTTTAGCTTAATTTGATTTTGGGTTTCGAATGCTTTTTCGGTTCTATTTAAAGATATACTTGTTGTTGCTGGTTTGGTTTTCTCGTGTATAAGTAGTTGGTAGTGTGTAGAGTACAATCGAAAAGAATCAATAAATACGAATGTTTTAGTTTACGAATGTTTCACTTGTTGCATAATTTAAAAAACGGCTCAAAAACGAACGACAAATATATTTAAATATGTAGATATATATATAATAATTCCCCATATGCATTAATGGTTAATCAGCGAAAAATAGTACAATCATAATAGTAGTAAATGGTAATAATTACAAAAACTTTAAACAGTTAAAAACATTTGTCAGTTTAAGTTTTGTTTTGTTATAGTAGATTGGTTATTTCAATTTTCGCGACAATTGCCTTCGGATCCAAAAACGAAACGAGAACGAAAAAAAATTGAAAATTGTTTACTTTACGCTTATACTTTTGCTCCTTATCTTCCCCTCAACATCCATTTCTCCTCCTTTCGGTTTTTGTTTTCCTTTCTTTTTTTTTTTTTTTTTACTTTTGGAAGTCTTATAGCAGAACACATAGGGACTTTTTCGGCTTCTTTTGTTTCTTCTCGGGCGACTTCTTGTTGATCTGCCGGACCAGGTCGTAGAAAATATCGTTCACATTCACTTTGGCTTTGGCTGAGGTCTCCATGAAGGCGCAGTTGAACTGGTTGGCCAGGGTCTTGCCCAGCTCCTTGCCGACGACGCGCTCCTCCTCGAGGTCGCACTTGTTGCCCACCAGGACCATGGGCACATCCTCCGTATCCTTGACCCGCAATATCTGCTCCCGCAGGTCCTGCAGATCGTTGAACGTCGATTGCGCCGTGATCGAGTAGACCAGCACGAATCCCTGACCGTTCTTCATGTACAGATCCCTCATGGCCGTGAACTGCTCCGTGCCCGCCGTGTCCAGGATCTCCAGCATGCACTGCTGTCCATCCACCTCCACCTGCTTCCGGTAGCTGTCCTCGATGGTCGGATCGTACTTCTCCACGAAGATGCACTGCACGAACTGGACCGTCAGCGCCGATTTTCCCACGCCGCCGCTTCCGAGAACTACGATTTTGTACTCACGCATCTTGGCTATATCTTTTATATATCTCTGTTTTTGTGCTAAATTCTATAGAAGAGACCCAAAATGCAGGTAGGCCAGGTAGGTGGGTTTTTACTCGATAATCACTAGTTTTTAGGCGTTGTTCGGCGATTGCTTTTCGGTTGCAGTTGTTACTTTTTTAGTTAAATGTTATATATTTAAAGTAAGTTTTGTTGTGTTGTTTTTGTTGCTTTTGCTGTTGATAACCTTTGTGCCGTGTATGCGAGTGTGTGTTTGTGTCGGTGTGTTGTGTGTGCTGGTGCTTGTGCCTCTCCCTCTCTCGCTCGCTCCTTCCGCCGAGTTGCGTGCGTTCAATTGTTGCTTTTTGAGCGTAAATCTCCTGGTAATTTTGAGTTTTTTTTGAGACCGCCGTCACTGCTACCGAGGGCACACTGTTTGGGAATAAGAAGAAAGACGTTTTTTTAGACACTATTAACTCTAAATTCGCTGCTAGTCTTTTTGGTTTGCGTTTTTTGGTATGCTGAGAACTGCACTCCCTCTTTTCTTCTTCTTCACAACTCTCTCGTTCTCGTTCTCTAGCTCTTATGATTCATTTTTAGGGTTGCCATCGACCGCGAGAAACCTAGCTCTCACTGCAACGCCTTAAACGTGCATTTATCTTCCATTTCACTTGATTTTCAATTAAAATGCACTTGTTGGTTGATTTTTCGTATAATGTGTGTGTATCATCTAACCAAAGGCAACACTAGACCACGCAAATGCACCCGCATGTCGGGCAGCAAGGCAACTCTGGGCGGAGCGCAACGGAGTTTTACCTGTGTTTTCCACTTGCTGCCGCAAAATGCGTTTTCTCGGACCGCTTCACCTGACGCCGCTCGCGAATCGCTGCACTTTTGATTGATAACGCCTTAATTCCGCAGAAATGAGACAACTTTTTTCGCCCACAGCGAACAGCGAACACTCACAGACAGTGTGACCGCGGCATGAAAATATACTAAAAACTAGATCTGGAACAATTCCGACGGTACTATCGATTACGTCGATAATTTATTATTAATTGAACCATCGATATTTTAACCATCGAGTGCATAGGGCGCCAGATAAGTAAGTAATTTATGAGGAATACTAATTAATGTTAGTTATTTTATTTATTATTATTTTTGTAAAAATTCGACAGTTGGACATATACTGCCCATAGCTTTACCAAATTTTAAAGTGGCATACCTCTAAAGAATTGTGGTTCGATTCTCTGAAAATCTGCATTCAAAATTTTCATTTTAACGTTGGTCAAAATTTTGACCCATTTTTATGTTAGTTATTTCTAAATTTTTGATGACTTAAAAAAAGAGGTCCAGTAATTGGACTTCCAGATTCCATAACTTTACCAAATTTAATCCGATTTCAAAGTGGCATACCTCTAAAGAATTGTGGCTCGATTCTCTGAAAATCTGCATTAAAAATTTTCATTTTAACGTTGATCAAAATTTTGACCCATTTTCATGTTAGTTATTTCTAAGTTTTTGATGACTTAAAAAAAGGGGTCCAATAATTGGACTTCCAGATTCCATAACTTTACCAAATTTAATCCGATTCCAAAGTGGCATACCTCTTACGACTCGTGTTTTGATTCTCTGAAAATCTGCATTCAAAATTTTCACTTTAACGTTGGTCAAAATTTTGACTCATTTTCATGTTAGTTATTTCTAAGTTTTCGATGACTTAAAAAAGAGGTCCAATAATTGGACTTCCAGATTCCATAACTTTACCAAATTTAATCCGATTTCAAAGTGGCATACCTCTAAAGAATTGTGGCTCGATTCTCTGAAAATCTGCATTCAAAATTTTCACTTTAACGTTGGTCAAAATTTTGACCCATTTTCATGTTAGTTATTTCTAAGTTTTCGATGACTTAAAAAAAGAGGTCCAATAATTGGACTTCCAGATTCCATAACTTTACCAAATTTAATCCGATTTCAAAGTGGCATACCTCTAAAGAATTGTGTCTCGATTCTCTGAAAATCTGCATTAAAAATTTTCATTTTAACGTTGATCAAAATTTTGACCCATTTTCATGTTAGTTATTTCTAAGTTTTCGATGAGTTAAAATAAAGAGGTCCAATAATTGGACTTCCAGATTCCATAACTTTACCAAATTTAATCCGATTTCAAAGTGGCATACCTCTAAAGAATTGTGGCTCGATTCTCTGAAAATCTGCATTCAAAATTTTCATTTTAACGTTGATCAAAATTTTGACCCATTTTCATGTTAGTTATTTCTAAGTTTCCGATGACTTAAAAAAGAGGTCCAATAATTGGACTTCCAGATTCCATAACTTTACCAAATTTAATCCGATTTCAAAGTGGCATACCTCTAAAGAATTGTGTCTCGATTCTCTGAAAATCTGCATTAAAAATTTTCATTTTAACGTTGATCAAAATTTTGACCCATTTTCATGTTAGTTATTTCTAAGTTTTCGATGAGTTAAAATAAAGAGGTCCAATAATTGGACTTCCAGATTCCATAACTTTACCAAATTTAATCCGATATCAAAGTGGCATACCTCTAAAGAATTGTGTCTCGATTCTCTGAAAATCTGCATTAAAAATTTTCATTTTAACGTTGATCAAAATTTTGACCCATTTTCATGTTAGTTATTTCTAAGTTTCCGATGACTTAAAAAAAGAGGTCCAATAATTGGACTTCCAGATTCCATAACTTTACCAAATTTAATCCGATTTCAAAGTGGCATACCTCTTAAGAATTGTGTCTCGATTCTCTGAAAATCTGCATTAAAAATTTTCATTTTAACGTTGATCAAAATTTTGAGCCATTTTCATGTTAGTTATTTCTAAGTTTTCGATGACTTAAAAAAAGTGGTCCAATAATTGGACTTCCAGATTCCATAACTTTACCAAATTCAATCGGATTTTAAAGTGGCATACCTCTAAAGAATTGTGGTTCGATTCTCTAAAAATCTGCATTAAAAATTTTCATTTTAACGTTGATCAAAATTTTGACCCATTTTCATGTTAGTTATTTCTAAGTTTTCGATGACTTAAAAAAAGAGGTCCAATAATTGGACTTCCAGATTCCATAACTTTACCAAATTTAATCCGATTTCAAAGTGGCATACCTCTAAAGAATTGTGTCTCGACTCTCTGAAAATCTGCATTAAAAATTTTCATTTTAACGTTGATCAAAATTTTTACCCATTTTCATGTTAGTTATTTCTAAGTTTTCGATGACTTAAAAAAAGAGGTCCAGTAATTGGACTTCCAGATTCCATAACTTTACCAAATTTAATCCGATTCCAAAGTGGCATACCTATTACGACTCGTGTTTTGATTCTCTGAAAATCTGCATTCAAAATTTTCATGTTAACGTTGGTCAAAATTTTGACCCATTTTCATGTTAGTTATTTCTAAGTTTTCGATGACTTAAAAAAAGAGGTCCAATAATTGGACTTCCAGATTCCATAACTTTACCAAATTTAATCCGATTTCAAAGTGGCATACCTCTAAAGAATTGTGTCTCGATTCTCTTAGAATCTGCATTAAAAATTTTTATTTTAACGTTGATCAAAATTTTGACCCATTTTCATGTTAGTTATTTTTAAGTTTTCGATGACTTAAAAAAAGGGGTCCAATAATTGGACTTCCAGATTCCATAACTTTACCAAATTTAATCCGATTTCAAAGTGGCATACCTCTAAAGAATTGTGGCTCGATTCTCTGAAAATCTGCATTCAAAATTTTCATTTTAACGTTGGTCAAAATTTTGACCCATTTTCATGTTAGTTATTTCTAAGTTTTCGATGACTTAAAAAAAGGGGTCCAATAATTGGACTTCCAGATTCCATAACTTTACTAAATTTAATCCGATTCCAAAGTGGCATACCTCTTACGACTCGTGTTTTGATTCTCTGAAAATCTGCATTCAAAATTTTCACTTTAATGTTGGTCAAAATTTTGACCCATTTTCATGTTAGTTATTTTAACGATTAAGTAAAAAGGTCACCTACAACTGGACTTCCAGAGTCCACAACATTACCAAACCCCAGAATAAATTACTTTAAGAAGACTACACTTTTTCGTGTCAATTCAACTCCTCCAAACTCTTTGTGATTTAATCAATTCATATAAACTATGTATATTTAGCAAAACAACAAAAGTAAATATCTAACTAAAATTTCGTACAAAATTCAGCATTGGTGTTCCCTCAGCGGATTTTGGTGACCATTCCGGCGGCAATGGTAACGCCTGCCACCCGCAGCATCACGCGTCCCAGCTCCTTGAAGTCTGCATACCGCTCGATGCAGATGGGCCTGCTGGTCTCCAGTTCCACCAAAGCACACGAGTTGTTGCCCAGGCATCGCGGCTTTTTCTTGACCACCTCGCCGGTGCTCTTGTGGATTAAGGCAGTCAGTTTGCAGACCACGGCAGGCTCTATCAGCGATTGGTGGTGCAGCAGCACTGGGAATCCCATGGTAATAGGCACCTTGACGTTGAACACGATGATGCGGGCTTGAAAACGAGTAGTAACCGGTATAGGGGTCTGGGGGTCGCTGATGATGCAGCCCACCGTCACGTTGTTGATGTCCAAGGCGGGCAGTGTCACGGATACCTGATCCCCGGCGAAAACACTCGTCTGTGGGAACTCGTTCATGGTCAAGGACTTGACCTGGGCCTGCTCTCTGCTGGCACCCACTAGAACCTTGTCGTTCAGGCACAGCACTCCGGTTTCCACTCGACCCGAGATGCAGAATCCCGAGCCAGTGCCCTTGTAAATATCCGACACGGACATGCGCAGCGGTCTGTCAATAGCTCTTTCCGGGATCTTGAAGTTCTCTATGACATCTAGTAGATGAGGACCACTGTACCAGCTGGTCAGGGCGGATTCCTGGGCATTCTTGGTGAGATTCTCGCCGGTCAGTCCCGAGCAGGGCGTGAAACTCACATCGGATTCTTTGAAGCCCGCCTGCTTGAGGAAGGACTTCAGCTTGGTAACAATCTCCGTGAAGCGCTCTTGCGACCACCCAACGGTGTCTAGTTTGTTGATAATCACGCCTAGTTGGTTAACTCCAAGGGATCGCACCAGGATGGCGTGCTCCCTCGTCTGTCCGCCCAGCTCAAAGCCGGATTCGAACTCTCCTCGCGTGGCATCCACCACCAGAAGAGCCACATCCGCCTGCGTGGCACCAGAGATCATGTTGGGAATAAAGTCCTTGTGCCCCGGAGCGTCCAGCAGTGTAACTATCTTTGTCTTTGTTTCAATGCGCGACTGGCCCACGTCCATGGTGATGCCGCGAGCCCGTTCCTCGCCCGTCTCGTCCAGCACCCAGGCGTACATAAAGCTCTGCTTACCCAGCTTCTTGGACTCCTGTTCGTGCTTGTGCATCACCCTTTGCGAGACGTTCCCGGTGTCGTAGAGCAGATGACCCATCAGCGTACTTTTCCCGGCGTCGACGTGGCCAATGACGATCATGTGGATGTGGCTTTTCTGGTCGGCCCGCTCCTTCTCGTACAGCTGGCGGGCATTACGAAGGGCCTGCTCCTTGGAGACCTTGAAGAGCGACGCTGAGCTCCGGGAGATATCATCGCCGCCGATGTCTACGGGCGTGTTTCTGCCCGAGACCACGGGCGATGAGGGTACCTTGGGCGAGGCTATCTCGAAGCCGCGGCGTGGCTCCTTAAGGTTAATCTTGGGCGGCGGAGTGGGAGCCGTTTTGCTGGAGGATTTGGGCAGCACTGGGGCAGCAGGCACCTTAATGCGACTCGCGGCGGGCTTCGCCGACTTGGTTTCCTCGTTCAGGATCTCGTCTAGGATCTTCTGCATGTCGTACTCGAACTTCATGGAGGTCTCCACAATGCGGCGCTCGGAGACGGCATCGCCCACTACACTGCGCACTTCATCTACGCAGGAACTAAGCTTGGCCTGCTCAATCTCGTCCAGCTGCGGCATCTGGAAACTCTCAGAGTCACGACGCGCCTTCTCGAAGGCTGCGTCCTCATCTTCATCGTCCTCCTCCTCCTGGATGTCCTTGTTCTTGCTGATGAACGCCGAGATGCTCTGCTGGCCACGGGCACGATCATATAGCCACTGCTGCGCATCCGTGGGCGAAATGCAGTGCTCGTCCTCCACCGAATGACCGTAGATGTCGTCGTACCCGTCGTACTCGTCGTTGTAGTCCATTGTGCGCACTATCCTGTGGCGCGACATCTTGGAGGACTCTGTATTTCACAATTTACGGAAAGAATTCAGAATTTCAACAAGATGTTAACAAAATAATAGAGGTGCGTGCAGGTGTGACTGTCTTTCAGGATTTTTGGTATTCGCTTGGTATTTTGCGGTATTAAGAGCATGGGCGTAGTTGGAAGGGGCTGAGTGGTTCTATTCCGGCGGGGATAAATCTTTAAATAGCATTCAAGCGAATATTTAATATATTTGACAATAAATACAAATGGAAAATTAAACAGAAATCAAAATTGGATGGTTGTGACACAAACAGTCGATAGTGAGCACAGTCGATAAGCCATTTGCACTATCGATAACAACGCGCTTGGAATTTTAGTTAAGCCACCACCCCCGCATAGCATTTTACCACTCCAGCGCGACGGTCACACTGTTCGAGTCTGTCTCTTTTGTGTCGCGTTTTAATGTGAAAAGAAAAACTCTTTTGCAACGGTTACAGACAGCAGAAAAGAGTGAAAAACATCGCGAATTCGGAGTGCGCGACCATGCCTTCGAGGCAGCATTAATACGGAGCCGCATTTCCCTCGATTTCCGCCGAATTTAGGAGTGCAAATGCGAGGCCAGCCGACGTTGGCAAACCGAATCTCGTCTATATAGTCGTTTATTATTAAACAACAGAACACAGAAAAGCAGAAGTTGGGGAACGGGAACCCGAAACCCAGAAAACATGTACAACAACGGGGCCAGGGGCTTCTCCATACACGACGCCTTCGAGGAGGAGACGGACGAGGCGATACGCGTCTATGGATCCACGGTGATATCCACGCCCATGCGGGGTGGCAAGCAAGGTCGCTCCACCGAAGACGTCTCTATCCGGATTCAGGATCCCAAGTGAGTGGGGTAGATCTCTGCGAAAACAGGTCTCTGATCTGTGTGCGTGGGCACCGATTATTGGCACCATTTTCTTCGCTTTGTGCCAAACAAGGAGACTCATTCCCATTGTGACTGTGATTCCGGTTATTGCCGTGTTTATATTATACTATATGTGCTGGCCAGCTGTGCGTCTGGTGTTCTGTGAGGTGTCCACTTCCCTATTCCCGCCGGAAGCACCTGAATAAGTTAGCCAAGCGGCGCGTGCGTGATGTCTTCGTATGCCTCCTATTCCCATTCCCGTTCCCATTCCATTAGCCATGCATGGCGTGTCGCAACTACAGCAACGACTTGTAATTATGGGGATTATAAATGCAGACGTCCAGCCTAATTTGGCATTCAATTGTAAAAATCATTGCGCATAAATTTCGTCATAAGGGTATCTCTGGCTCTCTGCCGTTTCTTGAGGGGATCAAATGGGGGCGAAAGAGGAGGTGGCGGCCTTCGCCTGCGGTCAGCTGGAACCAGTTAGCAGGCCCAGCAAGCCAAAACCAGCCACCAGCTCATCGCCGTTTGCACTTGTCGGGCTTCTCTTGCCAATATAATCGAGTGGTAAACGCGAAATTGATTGCGTTTTGCTTTTGGCGGCAATCCAACCCCGCGATAACCCTCAAACGGTTGATAAGGGTCCTAAAGTCCATATTTAACAAAGTGGAAAAGCTGACTTGGGAAATGAAAGATTTGCATACCGCACAAGTCAATTATTTGTCTATCATTTTAAAGACTACTTCTGATACTTAGACTTAATCTTGTCTAGCTATGATCAAATCCAGAAAAATCATCATTAAACCGTGATAAACTACTAAACCGGTTATTAAAGAAGGTTACTCACCAGAAAATCAAAATATAATCTTCTAAGCTGTCAAAAACATAGTAAAAAGTCTGTTTACCATAAAAAATGTATATTGGCATATCATCATATCTCTGCTGCCTTTTTTATATATCGTTTTATCAGGATATACTGTGTATATTTCTTTGTACAATTGACTGTATAACTAAAAAAAATTGTTTTTAAATTTATTAGTTAGTCATACAAATATGGATATATGTAAACTCAGTCGGAATACGCGACTAACTTGCCATCAATTTCCTTTTTAAGTTACAATATACATTTTTGAGAACAAAGAAATTTGTTATTTCTTTAAATTTGTATGAGGTTAATTGATAAAATCTAATTAACTAATTGATTTAATTGACCGAAAGCTAATATGCATTGCTATCTGGGAACGAAAAGAGATGTAAACCAAGTAAATTGGAAATATGTAAACCATGCAGTTTCTGCAGAAACCCTTTTCTCGAGTTAAGGCAGTGGAACTTAAGTGGGTCAAAAACGACGTTCAAAACCGGCTTTAATTATACTGTCCCAAGGCTATTAAACGCTCTTCCTTTCAACTGCTTCCCCATCTTTTGTCTCCGCAGGGGCTACAACAAGTATGCCGAGGACACAACCTCCCGGGACAGTGACTCGCTCATCCAGGAGTACGGCAACCTGCCCACGGAGGAGACCAACACATACTGCTGGCGGCACCCAAAAGTGCGCGAAAACTGGCGCACAGTGCTGGCCGCCTTTACGCTCCTGGTCGTGGGCACAGGCCTCTTCGTGATGGGCACCTTCGCCATCGCCGATCCGCAGAACACGTCGCAGGGAGTCGTGTTCTTTGTGGCCGGACTTATCTGCTTCATACCCGGGGCCTACCACGTCGTGTACATCTGGCTGGCAGCCAAGGGATATCGAGGGTTTGACTTCTATCACCTGCCGCTGTTCACATAAGCGGACATCTGGCTAGTTCAACTGGTTGATCCAAGGATCCAGATCAAGCAAGATAGCGAGGGAGGGGAGTGGGAGATCCCCGTCTATATATATAAATCCATGTGTTTGTTTATATTTGTATAAACAATTTATTTTCTATATCGTAATTGTATTTAACCCGAAACTCGGTTTGTGTAACGTACTTTTTGTGTTTAGCGGCAAAAATTTCGTTTAGACAAAAACCCCCCTTAAAACCCGAATCGAAATCTAGCAATATATAGATTATATATTTTACAATATTTTCTATTATGTACTCGGTGAAGTGTTTTGTATACCCCCAAACCCAACCCAAAAAGTATAAAACATTCATACGTACACTCGAAATTTATTTAAACAAAAGAAAAACAAACGAAAGACTTTGTATATGATGCTAACATGTTGAGGAAGCGCTAGAGTTATAACGTATACTATATATAAATTGTAATTGTAACTTATTGAAATTTAATTGCACCAAAAACGCTGGCAAGCGTACGAAAATGTTTTACGATTTTCAAAACCAACACTCAAGAAACAAAAAAAGATTAAAAACCGTACACCCACGAAACTATGTATATGATTAGTGAGCGTCTGTCCAGGGATGCGCCTTAAAGAACTAGATCTAGACTTTAGTCAACGTCGAATTATGATACGATCTAACCTAATCGATTGCAACGAGGGATTTCTCGAGCAAACCATGATAATACCAAGCTACTAGTGATGTAAGACGATGCGCAGATATTGCAATACGTTATTTTATAGCTATTAAAGTGATGACGCGTCTCTTTTCCGCTGACCTAACCCCCGTCCTCTAATGAAATTACATCTCACAGTCATTCACATTTCTAAAAACTGATCATACACCTCATCTGCCGTTTAGTTCTTAATGTCGTATAATTTCTTTTTTAAGAAATGCTGAATATGGTTGTATTAAAAGAGAATAATTATTACACGCAGAAAACCCAAAAAAATAAAGAAAAAAACAATAAATTTACTTAAAACACATAAATACGATTTATGGCTAATACAGGACTCCTATTTTCCAAAATTTACACGAAACCTAATTTTTAGCTGTAACTTTGTGACTTTTGTATGTATTTTCCCATTGAATGTTGGTTTTTATTCGAATTAAAAATATTATTTTTGAACACTTCGTTTTGTTTTTATTTTCATCGACGGGGAGTTTTAATTTAAATCCCACTACCTTTGGCCATATCTCACACTGATATGATTAAATAACTATATTTTTATCAAATGTTTACGTTTTTTGGACGTGATTAATCGTTTCTTCTTTTTATTTTATTGCTTTTTTAGCACTCTCTTCTGGGAATTGATTTCATTTCTTTACGCAGCTAAGAAGGGGCGATAAATTTTATCTTTCTGTTGCGGCATGCCCATTGAACTGTATCAAAATCCATCATTATCAAGTTCACCCTCAGTAACTCGACAGTGCGTTTCGGAACTGTAAGATAAAGGATATGGGTATGGTTATTCTAGGCGGAAATTAAATATAGTTCAAGACCTTTTGGTAGATTATTATGTACTAAAAATAATTGTTATTAATCTTTTATAACTTTTTGATGTCCTATTTAAATGCCATTCATAAATCTATTTGTTTGTGAGCAACTTGCGATAAGACTTTAAGTGTTTCCGTTTTCTAGCTGACCTTACTCTATAGCTTTTTTGATAACCCCGCAATAAGAGGGGCACTTGGCCTTTGTCCTACTGTCCCGAAACGCACTGTAGGCCAGCTCTAGCTCTTAACTAGTCCCAAAACTCCTCTTGGTTTAATGGACTCGGTAGCCCTCGGCTAATGGCGATGCAAATGAGATGAAGTGAAATGTTAGAAACAATCAAATCGGCAATGGAATAGGATAGATACTTGCTCAATATACGAAGTTAACGACGGCTCTAATAGGTTTAATTATATTGGTGTTGTGCGCCTCTCCGAATCGATTATTTTTGTAGCTTTGAATTTATTTGAATTGTATTTGAATAATTGTTACTTTGACTCCATTCGATTCGATTTGATCCGAACCGATTTGTTTCGCCTCGGTTTTACCGTTGATGATTAAGCTTTAAATGTGCTTAGCGAAGTAAGTGTGGAAATGGAATAAAGTGCATGGAAATTAAACGCCAAACATTGTTTATTGACACGCCCCCTTGAAGGCCCCACCCCTGCCAGTGGTGGTTAGTTTTTTGGGGGTTTGTACCTGTACACATTCCTTATCTGTATTGATTCTTTATCTTTTTTCGGGTACCTTAAATTCCTCACACCTTTTACCTTATTTAGTTATAATATTTATGTAAATTCGCAAGCTTTTTTTTCTTTTATCAGGGTTAAGCTCAAACTCTAAAACGCTTTTAGGAAAACACCTTTTTAAACTGCAATCAGATATAGAAATGGTTTCAATGATTTATTCTTGAGATCTGAACATTTGGGGGACTTCGTTTAATAAATTTTTTTGTAGCTAAGTGACCTTTTATAGTGGTTTTATTTATTATAAAAATTAATATTTAAATTATTTCAACAACTTAGGTAGTTTTTAGCTAGAAGGGTTTCTTCTCGGTGACCCAAAATTGTACCTGAACCACGAGACTGCTTTCCCGGAGAGACAATTTGTCACCGGGCATCGATCAAACACAGGACATCCGAGTGGCCTGGCAACGGGCGCCATTGAAACGGGATGGCAGGGGCCATAACCGCAAGGGAGCGGAGTGGAGCCGCTAATGTCTGGAGTGCACATCCAAGTTCATTAGTCTTGGATGGGTGCGGAAAAGCTGCTCGACACGAAATGGAAAGTTTTGGCAAAGTTTCCCGCTGGTGAATCGTCGTAAATCGCAGTGCGAAAAGCTGAGGGTCTAAAAATATCCCGACACTCGAGGGCAATCGATGTGCCCGCAGCTGGCAGAGATGGGCGAACGTGAGCCGGAGTCGGACGAGGACTGCGAGGTCTATTGTAAGTCGTTCCCTGAATGTCGGCAGCAGCATGTCCCTACTTATGGATTATTCCGCAGTCCTGAAGCCGGTCAACGAGTACAACATTGTGGACAGGATCAAGGAGGCCAATAAGGAGCTCTTCGCGCCGGATGATGAGGGTTTCAATGGCAACGGCAAGGTGACCAAGGTGAAGTTCGCCCTGAACCTGGAAGATTACGAGCCCTCGGATCAGCAGAAAGATCTGAGTCCCAGTCCGCCGGATGAGCTGCTGCAGCAGTTGACGCAACTGAAGCTGAAGCCCATCGCAGAGGAGGAGTCAGCAGCTCCAGAGATGTCCAAGGTGATGGAGGAATCGCCTCCGGCGGAGGAACCAGAAGTAGAGGAGGTGGAGGAGGAGATCTGCGAAGAAATCCTGGACTTAAGTGAGGTCCCCCAACAGCCTCCTGTCCCAGAAACTATACCCATTGAAGATGACGACGACGACTTTTCCGGCGTGGATGAGGCAGATCTGGATGACGACTCTCCAGCGAAGGATTCATCCATTCCCGTCTCCCTCCAACTGCGGCAGAGCACCTTCGACCAGGATGACTCCGATCAGAAGAGTCTCACTAACCTGCTCACCGAATCCGATTGCGAGGAGGAGGAGCGCACCTTGAATGAGGCTCGCCAGAAGTTAAGGGATGCCTACAAGAATCTTTATAAGACTTTAGATTCCAAGCAGCAGGCCACCATCGACAGGTTGACGGGAGCCGAAAGTGAAGTTCCTTTACCGCCGCCAGTGGCTGCTCCTCCAGCTGAGGTGGATGAAGAGGACGATTTGTCCATCATTGTGGCTAGCTACATTCCAGATGACTTTGAGCTCAACGAGCAGAGCATTTACTACAAAAAGGAGGAACCAGAGGAAGCCAAGGAGCCCTGCTCCACCTGTCCCAAGTCCACTTCCAAGACCTTCTTTACTTCACGCAGTTTCAGTTTTCGGCGGCGGGCCAAACCCACGCCCACTCCATCGTCCGCCACCGCTTCCACGACTTCTCCCTCCATCCGAATGAACTACAAGATCTGTTGCGAGCACCGTCACTCGATTCAGGGCAAGTTACCCAGGTATATGGGCTACATGTCCGAGTACGGACTGACAGCCCAGCAGCTGGAACGCCGGGATCAGCAACTGCGGCGGAAGCAGCGCTTCTCCATGGAGCAAACCTTGCAGAGCAACGAGCAGGAGCTGAAGAAGATGCAGGACAACGAGCGGGCCTTCACCACCTGGCTGAAGAACAAGATGCGCTATCCGATCAATAAGACACGCAACATGTTCGATGCCCACAAAAGGCGGGGCAGTGTGGCCGCCGCCGGAAGTCCGCGCCAGCATCCTCAGGCTCATCCACATCTTCACCAGGAGCAGGAGCAGCGCGGCGGGAGGAGAAGGCGTCGTCGCGACAGCGGGGAGGAGGAGGTGCATGCCTACCGACACCTTCTCGGCAGCTGGAACAAGTAGTAGTAATGTAGTTCTTACATTAGTTTATTACATAAATGTATTGTATTATATTTAATTTGTAATACAACTTTTGAAGCGTGAAAAATGAGTGGGTAAGGATCGGAGTGGAGGGGTTTTTAACAGATAGACAATGGATAACAGGAGTGTTTGAATATATTACGATCGGAGTGTCTCAAAGATTTCGAGGCAACCCCACTAATGACGCGACTTCTTCGATTTGTGGCCATTGTCGCGACTGTCTTCCCGTGAGCGCTTGCGATCCTTATCCTTGCTGCTGCTCTTGTGTCCGGACGACGAGGAGGAATGATGCTTGTCTCGGCTGTGGTACTTATCCTTGGACGATTTCGATGGGCTTTAAAATAAGAGCACGTTTTTGGCGTGTTAATAACAGATTTTCGTAGTCTATGTGGTAACAAAATTTTGAGCAAGCAAAAGTGTGATGTTGTTTCATTTTCAATAAATTTAGATATAGTTTATAAAATATTCCCTGAATTTAAATTTAAACCTGACATAAAAGATATCAACAATAATGTGGAACCAAAACCGAATGGTAGTTTTCAGGATGAAGAAACAATTTAGAAAATAAAGATAAATAAAGGATAGAAATTTCCTGTTTCCGGGGAATTCGACCTAAAACCTTAATAATCACTTGGACCACCAATCCAAAAGTAATGAATACAAATAAAAGTCCAGGAAAATCTGCCTTTGTAAAACCAAAACAAAGTATAAGCATTTGGAAATTGAATTTTCTTAGTGTGAGATTTGTTTTGTGTGTGAAATGATGTGTGGAATGCACTTGCGTTAGGCCATGTGTTTGGGTATTAATTGTTGGGGGTTTTCGATAACAAACCTAGATGAGCTGCCATGTTTGGAGCTGGAGGATTTTAAATGCGAAGAGGAAGAGGAGGAGTTCGACTTATGCTTTTTACTGTGCGACGAAGATCTAGCCTCCTCGCGGTCGCGGCGACTGTGTTGAGTGTAAAATGGGGTAAGAACGATTGATATAGATAATACAGAGGAGATCTCGGATAAAGTTATATTCCTATGGATACTCATTGGAACGCTCTTATACCTGTGTTTTGAACTTTTGCCATGTTTCTTGGACTCGAATTTGCCATTGCGTGGTTTGTCGTCGGTGGCGTAATCATGGTTGCGATCCTCTTCGGCGGCCTCGCGCTCCAGATCTGACCAATCCTTGCCAGATTCCTCATCAGAGCCAAGATCCTCTGCAATTGATAAAACAAAAGAGTGAAAAACAAAACAAATTGGCACGTTTGCGTAACTTAATACCATCGCTTTCTTCGCTGTCTTCTGAGGCTTCTGAATACTCAGAATCTTCGTCCGACTCTTCATCCGTTTCGGCATCTGTGGGATTGTAGGCTTCGTCCTCTTCGGACTCGGCAGTTTCGTTCTCGCCTTCACTACCAGATTCGGGGTCCAAGAAAGTCCAACCGCCTTGGTCGAAGAATCCCTCGGGATCATCTGTAATAGTCTTCATAATCTTTTGCCAGTTGAGGGATTGAACTCCCTCCGAGTAACGAATATCGCAGGAGCTAAGGGATAAAGATTAATTGATATAAATAAATTAGATGGGTAATTAAATAAAAATAACCCACTTGAGCCATTCCTTAACGTGATCCAGCATATTCATGGGAATGGCGTTAACCATAGCCACCTTCTTGTTGTACTCCTTGAACACAAATATCATGTCGAAGTTTCGCAGATGGAACTGAACGCGTTCGAAGTGCACCAGCTCCACGTCGTCCAGCGTGATGACAAATGGCGGCCATTCGGTAAGATTGACCAGGGAGCCCGAGGTGGGCTGCAAGGTCACCGTGCTGCGGAAGGGTGCGCCGGGGAATCCCAATTCACGGAACGGCGTGTCAAACTCCACTATCGACTTGGTCATCGTCTCTACCTTTTCGCAGAAGCTTTTAAAAGCTGTCTTGAGCTTGTGGCGCAACTCTCTTTCCGCCTGCTCAGCTGCCAAATCATCGCGATCGTGCATGTGCTGATGCTTGCCTAGATCCGTGGTGATCTCTCCCACTTCCGTGTAGAACTGCACGTCCACGTGCTTCTTCTTGCCAAACATTATGGCATACTTCAAGTGGAAATGTAGAAGGATGATCATCTCGCCGTCACAGGGCTGGAAAAACGCGCTCTTGATGTTGTTGTACAGGATGTCCACCTTGTCGCCGCGCACTGAGATGTATCGGAATCCATTGGTGTGCGCCTCCAGGCTGCCCGTCATGCGCTTGGTCACGATGTTGGGCCGAATGTACAGATCCTTAAGCTTGGGATTGCCTTTGTTTTGGGACAGAATGAGCGTGTCCTGCTTCACAAGATCCTCCTTCTCGCGTTCTTCTGCCTCGCGTGTTTTAAAGCGCTTTTGCACCTCCTTGATCAGCCGGAAAGCGTTATTCAAGTTCGCAGATGGGGCGCCCACCTCGCCGTGCTCTTTTACATTGGAACTGCGGTAGGTGCTGCAGGGGCAAAATTAATATTTAATAGTTTATCGACACTTCATTTGTATATTTTAGAGCTTACACTTCTTTGACGAACGTTGCCTCTGGCTGAGGATAGAGTCCACCCTCGTTGCGACCCATCGTGGCGCCAGGATGAAAGAAGTTGATACGCAAGTATGTGTACTCGCCCTCCACCGACTGCGAGATGTTCTTTATAGTCGAGATGTGGAACGGCACCTGGATGCCGAAAACGGGCATAATGACAGTCTCATACTTCTTGTCCACGTACAGCTTGAGCTCCTTGACCTCCGGCTCACGGGGCATCTGGCTGATGGACTTGTAGGAGACGGTGTTCTTGCGCACCTTCTCGACCTCTTTGGAGTTGCCCTGCTTGGCTAACCGATCCTTGGCTCTCTCGTTTAGTTGCTGGGCCAGCTCTCTCTGGTGCTCCTTGCGCTTCTCCTCGGTGTTGATCTCGTTTCGCAGCTTCGACTCCAGCACGGCATTCCGCTTGCTTCGGCCCAGGATCTCGGTTCCCTGATCCTCCTTGGTGGTCTTCTTGTCGTCCACATCCTCCTCGTCGCTGTCGTCCTTGATGAAGATGCCCACGTTCTTGATCTTCTTCTTGGACGGGGTCATCACACTGGCCGGGGATTGTTCGCCAACCAGGACTGTGTCGCCAATAAAGAGGGCGTAGTTCTTACCCTCCTTGTCGGCGGCATCGGGATTGGTTAGATTCGAGATGCCAACGTGCAGATTGAATACCATATTCTTCTTCAGCAGCGCCTGGCACTTAGGCCCGATGACAATCGAGTTCTCCCGGAACTCTAGGCCCATAGCGAAGCCAAAGCTCTTTGGCAGATTGTCTACCATACTGGGCTTCTCCTTCTTGACGTATTCCAGAGTCTTTTCGTAGACGTCGCACAGCTTGGTGCTTGGCACCAGCAGCTTGAGAATCTCCTCCTGCACACTTACCAGAAATGTGTAGTTTTCCTGCATGGCCTCGGTGGGATTGACCAGGAAGGTACGCGAAATATTTGAGCAATAGGACTTGTAGCGGGCGCCCAACGAACAAACAATCACACCGAAATGCAGGGGATTCTTGTCCGCCACGGCGGAGAACTTCAAGCTGTAAGCTCCGCCCGATTGAATGATGGGTGGATAGGCCATGTCTAGCAGTCTGGGATCCAAGCCGCTAGTGTACTTCTTGTCGCCAATGGCTGTCTCGCAGCCATCTGAGAGTTTGTTGTGCTTGACTTTCTGAGAGTTGAGATGGTTAATCAATACAAGAAAATCTTTCTATATATTGCCCCAACTCACCCTATCCGAATCAATAATGTCCATAATCTCATCTTTCAAATACTTGTTGAAAATGTCCATGGACACTAGTGATGCCTTGCGTATGTTGTTGATCTCCGACTCATCTTTGGGACACATCAGGTAAGCTATTATAGTGCTGATGTCCACATGGTCGAACTTGGAGGCCGTCAGGGACTTTTTCCAGGCCTCGCTGAACTCCCCGGGAAAGGCATCCTTGGTAAATACGCCCAGGCGCTTGCCTTTCTTGGAGTTTTGCAGGGCTTTAATGAGTTTTTCGAAGTTGCCCTGGTCTTTGTCCGTCTTTTTGTTAGAGAAAATGAGGAATTAGAAGGGATTTAAAATGTAGAATGTCGCCCAACTCACCCGATCCCTCACTAGGAGGTTAATCTTAGGGACACCCTCTTCGGTGATGTTCTGCGTCTGTTTCAGAAACTCGATCTTCTTTTTGCTGGTGAGAAAGTATATGGCATCCGAGGCGAAGACAGAGATGGTGTCCGTCAGTTCGTAGCCCAAAAGCCAGAGCTGCAGGGCCATGGACTTGGAGTACATCACATCCTCCTCGACGCCCACCACGCTCATGATGCAGTCGAGATTGCTGAGGGCGTCATCGTGTCCGATGCTGGGAGCCTTTGGAAGGCAATGAAACAAAGATTATTATCTTTCCCGCCTATCTAAATATAACATGGGTAATTGGACTAAAATAACCCAATTTCACCATATTTCTCAATGCTCATTATCGCTGTTTTTGCGTAGTGACTCCACATGCTTTGGGGGGCTCCTGCAGACAGCCAAACTTGGAGACTGGCGACCGGCGGACGAACTCACCTTCCATTCCGTGTACAGGCGCTTTATGCGGCGCACAAACGCCTCCTTGTCCAGCACAAAGCTCGACATCTTGCCGCCGGGGGTATAATAGTTATTGAAATTGTAATAATTATTAAACTAAGCTTAAGATCCGTATTTGCATTTGCGAATTCCGCCGGACGAAAAAATTGCGCGGCGCGACGAGAAAAAGAAGAAGAATCAGCGTCAGCGTGAGGTGGGCTATCTATATATCGATAGGTAATCGATTTACAGAATAATCATAGCAATCTTTACCAACACTAGATTTAGTTTAAAAAGGTGGAAAAATAACGGTTCCCTTAAGAGATTAAAGATTTATGCATATATTTATACTTAATAAATATATAAATATATACAAATTTTATTTTAAAATAAATATTTGTCTTTTGAGCAAGCGGCTCAACTATTATTTATCCTTGCGCATGAATTTATTTTTATAAAAATATGTTATCAATTAAAAATAAAACACGTAAAGGTATTTTAAAAGCATTTATTTCGGATATGCACATTAATTGCTTAAAAATATCTCATTTAAAAAAACTGAGTTTGTTTTTAAAATTATTTAAACCATTTTTGTTCAATTTATTTCTTAAAGCTTATCCAAAGATTCAAAAGAAAGACAGAGGCAACGCTTCGCTTTTAAATATAGTTAAGTTTATTATTGTTTTCCTTCAGTATTATCAACATTTGCAATTACGTACTGTGACGGCTAATATGTGAGTTCGTTGAACTTGATTCATTGGTTTCTAGCAAAGTCTAAGATTTCAGAGCTGGGTTAATTCTTTGTGCCCGCGGGACTTCCCGCCTCATCCGGCCGGGCCACCTGCAGATACTCCTGGATGTCGTAGTCAAACAGCTCAAAGTCGTATCTATTGGAATGTAACATTTTAATATTTGATTATATATGTTTTTAAAGGCTGACCCACTTGTAATACTCGTAGAGCTCTAGCATTTCCTGGCGCGTCAGTTGCGCGTAGAATTGCTGCTGGAGTTCGTGCGTCTTGCGGCCCTTGCCCATATTTCGCCACACGGGCGCTATCACCCGCTTCAGGCCAGTCTTTTCGATTAGATATAATTGATCCTCCGCCAGCGACTCGAACTTCAGTATCATGTCGAACCGGATGAGGCAGGGTGTGCAGAAGGAGGTGGCTGCCACGAAGTGCATGTCGATGAAGCTGCCGCGCTTCACCTGGTCGAGCAGCCAGTGCACAAACTCCGGGAACGACGGGAACTTTGTGTTGGCCGCACGAGCAGCCAGCGAGGGCTATTGAAAAAATTATAGAACAAAAATGATGATGCCACTGCCAACCCAACGATTGGAAAATTAAGTAAACTATTTTTTCGTATTTAAATCAAAAACAATTCATTTCGAATATAATTTATTCAAAAGAACCAATCTTACTGAATCCACGGCGTATACTTGTTACTACCAGGAGGGTGTTCTATAGTAACGATAACAAGTATACGCCATGTATAGCAATCCAATAACTTACCTTCTTGCGGTAATGAATTAATTTCGAATCAAATTAATTCAAAAGACACAAATCTTATTAAATCAACAATAACAAGTAATTATTGTGTTAACCACGGCGTATACTTGTTTATACCAGGAGGCCGTTTCATAGAACCGATATCAAGTATACGCCATGGATAGCAATCTAATAACTTACCTTCTTGCGATAATTGCGCACAATGCTGCGTCCCAACTTATCGTGGAAGGAGTAGGGTAGAGCGAATACCATCTTGTCCCGATAGGCACTCAATAGTCGCTCAAAGGGATCGCGTGCGATGATAAAGGTCAGCGAGTAGTTCTGCGCCTCACGCAGCTGTCGCCCGAAATAAAACAAATTAAATTGTAATTATAGTAGGTAATAGGCCAATGTTAGCAATCCTTTGACACCCACCTCATCGAGGGTCACCCGTGGATAGCGCTCCCTGGCCAAATTGAGGAGAATCTTTTTGGTTTTGCGCAAATAACTGGGTGAATAGCCGGCCAGGACATTGAAATTGAACATCCAGGACGAGGAGGCTGCCTTAAAGACATTGCACCTGCAAGAAATAACGATAAGTATAAACATAATTATTTTCATAAAATTAATACATTTTTAATAATTACTTAAACAAAACTACGTGAAAGTAATGATTTTTTGTTTCACAACATGAAATAGCAATAATTTTAATTGCTAATAGATTTCCAAAACCATTCCGCTTATATAAAAATAAAAAATTATATTTTCTAAGCTTAACAAATCCGTAAAATAACAAAATGCAAGAGGTAAGTAAAAACCACACCCACCAGATAATGTGATATTTCTTGTTGACCAAAAATTCCCACGTGTTTGGGGTGTGCCACGAGTCGTGACCTGTAAGTAAGATGTTGGAGATAGAGAGTCAAGGAACCAAACCCCAATCCAAACCCACCTAGGACATCGAGGCCGTAGGAGGAGCACTTGTCCTTCAGCCGCTCCCTGCGTTGGTCCATCCGCTGCTCCACCTGGAGCATTTCCTGCGGCGTGAGCGTCTGCACGGCATACTCGGGGATGAGGGGCAGGAGTGTCTGGTTGCTGTCCTGCCGGAGGACAAACATACGGAAAGTTGAGCCACATGGAAGGCCAGTAAGCAAGCGAGAATGGGAGAGAATGGGAGTGGGGTGCCCAAATGCCTGCCAATGCGACTCGGTAATGCGCAATCAATTTGGCTATCTGAATTTTATTTAGCCGTCTGTTTACATCATTAATTATACGAGCCTGTGAGTTGAAGTGTTTGTAGTGTGTGTGGTGGTGTGTGCGGTGTGTATGGTGTTTGTGCGGGTTACATATTTACTTTATCAACATAGCGCCACTTGTTCTTGGTCTTGCCCGTTGCCACGACGGTCAGGTCCTTGTTCTTGTTCTTGTTCAGCAGCAGCACCGGATACCGGACCACCGGATACGGAAACTGGCCATGTTGCTGCTGCGGCTGCTGCTGCTGCTGCTCCTGCTGCTGATGCTGTTGCGGCTGCTGCGGCGCCTGCTGCTGCACATTAAAGGCCTAGAAAATCAGTTGCAGTTGCTTTGTGGATAAGGATTTGGACTGGGTATTCGCTATTTGGGTTAAGAGGCGTGGGATGACGTGGCGTATGCGCAATGTACAAGCGGTCTGTCAAGGTCCAAGGTCGCCACCCCCAATCCACCCACCCACACACACACATTGCTCCGGCTAAATCTCAATCCCAATTAAAAGCCCCAGACGCCAGTGTCAACTGTCAAGATGCAAAATGGCCACATGAATCAAGTGGTTGCGGAGACTCTGCGGATAAGTTGTCGTCATCGTGGCAAGCACTTTGCATTTGACTCGCGTACATCCCACTTGCAATACTACCCTATATGGCACACCATATGGTTATGGTTATATATACCCTTCGAGGGGCGGGGCCTTCCACTAAGGGAGTGCGGCGGAAGTAATTCACTGGTACATGAATGCTTGGTTCAGATAAGATTGATTAATGGTCGTGGCCGAGCACTAGGACTGAATAAAGAATGTGATACTTGCGTAAATGCTTGGGCACACTTGATGACTTGTCTAAACATTTTGATGCTTTTAGCTTAATTGTCTTGTCCACTAATATTTAATTTGACTTTGAAGTTTAAGCGTAGGTATATTTAGAAAAATTAAATAATTTGTATAACAGATGAAAATCAATTACATTTTTGTTTAAGTGCTGGTGAAAAACGACTTAGCTAATTGGATTTTTCTTTTAATGAGGTACAAAACTACATTTAATGTCAACTCTAGTTTGTAATTCATTTTATCCCTCTCTTTCTCTGTGTTTTACATTTTATTAAATTAAAGTACTCAATACCGTTTAAATTTTGAGTTTATTAAATTTATAATTATTTTACCTAGTTTAAGGGTCACAATTTCTTTAATATTTTTCACGAAATCCGTGAAATATCAATATGTGTCAAATTCATAGCAAGGGTATAGAACCCTCACCTATTAAAGTCATTATGTTTTTACGAGTCATTTCCATTTAAAGTGGCGCTATGAGCATGACGTGAACTGTGCGGAATGGCTTGGGGTTGCATGGATGGGAGGATTTCGGGTTCCATTAGGGTGGACCAATGCACAGGGGGCATCTGAGCACTAGTGTGAGAGTGCGTGGGCATTTGTGATTCGCAGTGCTTAATTATGCGTGTGTGCTGCCCGAAACAAACGAAAAAATACAACAGTTAAAGAGAACACAACGCGGTGTATGCGTGTCTTAATGTGCTTTTTTTATACCCTTGCAGAGGGTATTATAATTTTGGTCAAAAGTGTGCAACGCAGTGAAGGAGACATCTCCGACCATATAAAGTATATATATTCTTGATCAGGATCACCTCCTGAGTTGATATAGCCATGTCCGTCTGTCCGTCTGTCCGTCTGTCTGTCCGTCTGTCCGTCTGTCCGTCTGTCTGTTTCTACGCAAACTAGTCTCTCAGTTTTAAAGCTATCGAATTGAAACTTTGCACACACCCTTCTTTCCTTTGCACGCAGTATATAAGTCGGAACGGCCGGGATCGGCCGACTATATCCTATAGCTGCCATATAACTGAACGATCGGAAATGCCATAACTTTGGTGTTTTTAAAGTTAGGAAGTTGGGATTTTCTATGGGTTTTATTTTTGGCCAATCAATCCGACCTACCAAACTTCATAAGGATCGACCGACTATATCCTATAGCTGCCATATAACTGATTGATCGGAAATGCCATAACTTTGGTGTTTTTAAAGTTACGAAGTTGGGATTTTTTATGAGTATTAAGAATGCATCATATGAATAATTTTGCAAAATATAATTTACAGAGTATTCTGCAAGGGTATATCAACTTCGGCTCCCCCGAAGTTAGCTTTCCTTTCTTGTTTGGGTGTAAGCTTGTGTCATTTGGGTAATGTAATGCAAATTAGCAGTGGGTAAGCGTATATTGATTGAGGTGCCAGCCAGCCGTGAATCGATATTATCCGGCCCCCCGTTGATGACTTTTTCATGATGCCACACGCAATTAACTGTAATTTGTGCAAAAGTTTTCCATTTTCGCAAGCCATTTGGCCAAGGCCGATGGCCGGACGCCCAAGAGTCTCTGGCGACCACACAACATTACTCGAAACTTAAAAAATATGACTCTCTTAAAATCAACATTTTGAACAAAGACCAAAAAATCAACAACCTATGTATGTATGTTACCATCTGAATTTCACAATAATGATCATCATATTAACGAGCAATATTTTTTAAAAAAAGCGATAATAGCTTCAATGTTGATAAAAAATAAAGAAAAACAAGAAAGGAAAGCTAACTTCGGGCGGAGCCGAAGTTGATATACCCTTGCAGAATATTATGTACATTATATTCTCCAAAATTATTCATATGATGCATTCTTAATACTCATAAAAAATCCCAACTTCCTAACTTTACAAACACCAAAGTTATGGCATTTTCGATCAATCAGTTATATGGCGGCTATAGGATATAGTCGGCCGATCCTTATGACATTTGGTAGGTCGGATTGATTGGCCAAATATAAAACCCATAGAAAATCCCAACTTCCTAACTTAACAAACACCAAAGTTATGGCATTTCCGATCAATCAGTTATATAGCAGCTATAGGATATAGTCGGCCGATCCTTATGAAATTTGGTACGTCGGATTGATTGGCCAAATATAATACCCATAGAGAGTCCCAACTTCCTAACTTAACAAACAGCAGAGTTATGGCATTTCCGATCAATCAGTTATATGGCAGCTATAGGATATAGTCGGCCGATCCCGGCCGTTCCGA
This sequence comes from Drosophila rhopaloa, assembly GCF_018152115.1. NCBI lineage: Eukaryota > Metazoa > Arthropoda > Insecta > Diptera > Drosophilidae > Drosophila > Drosophila rhopaloa. Next base: position 13,535,632 of record NW_025335043.1, read on the forward strand.
CTTATATACTGCGTGCAAAGGAAAGAAGGGTGTGTGCAAAGTTTCAATTCGATATCTTTAAAACTGAGAGACTAGTTCGCGTAGAAACAGACAGACGGACAGACAGACGGACAGACGGACAGACGGACAGACGGACAGACGGACAGACGGACATGGCTATATCAACTCAGGAGGTGATCCTGATCAAGAATATGTATACTTTATAGGGTCGGAGATGTCTCCTTCACTGCGTTGCACACTTTTGACCAAAATTATAATACCCTCTGCAAGGGTATAATAAGGTAACAAGAAAATGTTGTCCCCCATTAAAAAAATATTTTTTAAATAATTTGCCCCAATTAAGATTACTGTAACATACATTAGATAATAATAATAGTTTAATCTAATAGTATAATGAATGTTTAAAAAGGTAAAGTAAATTTAAAATAATTTAATTTTGAACATTGCATAAAAGATCACTAACTAGCAAGTATTTATAAATACTAATTGGATTTGCTCTTATTAAATTGTGTATAGCTATAAAAGTCTTGCTAAATTACTAAAATTCGAGATATTCAATGGATTTCAAACGGACTAAGATGGTTTTTTATTGTGTAATCGGCTTAGGCCATGCCAAAGGGTTGTATGGGCCAAAAAGGGCGTGGCCGGGGGCGTTCGGCCAGCTTATGTGATTATAAGCCAAGAACGTTTTCCGTACGTCCACGTACGTCCGTGTGTCTGTGCAATTGGTTTGACGCTGGAATATTCCGCCTTTATATAGCATTTGCTCAATTCCAAGCACAAATAGGCGATAAAGCCAGCAAAAGCCCTCCGCTAATTTCGAATTAATTTGCACCCAATCAAGCGTACACGTAATACCTAAAAAGCCAGTTCAAATGTTGCAGTTCAGTTCCCCGGTGAGAATTAGATGTGATAAATGAACAATTCTCCAGTGCGAAAAGCGAAACAAAGAAATATGCTAAAACCACTAAACAAGTTAAATAAATAAACAGCAACGAGATGCTTTCGATCGCATCTATTTATCGAGTATTTATAGCGTTTGTTGCTAATTTGCGTGTAAGTTTATTCTCGGCTCTTTCCAAATGCCCTTCACACAATTTGTTTATAGAACCAGATGATTGTTCAGATTGCCTGCTGATAAGTTTGTTGTTTCGGTTGGCATTTTATAATAATTTCACTTAATTGCTTTTTTTGTTCGCTTTTGGTTTGGTTTGTTTTGTTTTAAAGCTGTCTCCTCAGATGGCCTGAAACTGAGTCAGGCAATCGATGGCCTGCAATTTGTTTGTTGTCAGGCGATGAGGGGTGGGCGGGGCAGGGTGTCGCGCGGCAACTACAAGCGAGTGTATATACAGCTAACCAGTACACAGAGAAAAAACTGGATTGGCTTTGGTAATATAATGGTTTAATAGACTTAATTTAAAATGAATTAAATTTATTTTGATTAAAACTGCATTCTAAATACGATAAATCCAATAAATCCAATTATACACTCATAGCAAAATTAACACTAAATTTTATAAATTTGCCATATATGCCTTTATAAGACATTATATAACTATTTTAATAATATTTAAAAACCGAATTGATGACCAAGGATATACCTTTTTGTTCCCTGTGTACTTGCAAAAGCGATTTGTTCAGCAGATGTTTGCCGGGCACTCAAAGGGCTGCGGAGGGGATGGGACTACTACCCGGGCATGCTACCTACTCGAGCACCACCCACTGCCACTCCCCCAGAGGAAAGTGGCAAGTGGCAAGTGGCGGCTCCACTCACCTCGAATCCTCGGATCTTCTGCAGCTGCTCGTTCCACACCAGATAGACCAGGGAAAGGGGCAGGAGCAGCAGGGACACGGCCGTGAAGATGAGCAAATAGCGCCGGATGGCGCGACAGTTTGCCAGGCTCTTGCTCAATTTCATTTAAACTCGGCTCTAGCTGCATAGGAACTGATGGGTATTCTCTCTTCGGTCCTCGCTTCCGGTTTGTATTGGTTTGATTCGGTTTTGGATTGATTTTGGATAGACGACGCGCGTGTTTGCTATTGATAGTCGTGGGACATTTCCTGCTGCTACGCGGTCGCAAAGTTTGCCTGCAGTTGGCGACAGATTTTGTAAGTTCTCATCGTTGTCGACGTCGTGCTGGCTAAATTTAGTTTGCTGTGCTAAATGTTCTTACCCAAAAAAAAAAAGCAGAACCGAAAACCAAATAAATAAAAACAAGAGCGGAAAACGAAAATATATTGAGTAAGCTGGGCGGATGACAGTTTTTAGTTTATGGTCGAGTAGCTTTCGACCAAAATTGTGTCACTGCAGTCGGCCCAGTATTTCGGGGCAAACAATTGATTCGCTTCCGCTTCTGTTCTGCTTTTTGTTTGTTGGGGGTGTGCTTTTGGAGCTTCTACATTTTTTGGCTGCAAGTCAGGAAGCGAAACAAAAGGACGTCGTTTATTGATTTTCTGCTCACTTCAAACTCCATTCTTGGCAGTGCAGCTTGAGGTATGGTGGAGTTCGTGGGAAAAACACCCCTACATAAATTACTTAGCTCTTCATTTTGTCTGCCCGTTAACTCTTTGCACTTCATTGTTAATTTCTCTTTTGTCTTTTATATTTATTTCATTATTTGTTATGAGCTTTCTGCTCATTTTAAATTGTATAATTTATGCTACAAAACAATTTCTCTTTAATATTTTAGTTCTAATAAAAATGTGTTTGTTTAAAAGACCTTTATTCTTAAAGTTCTATCTAGATTTATAGCAAGCTGTTGACTTTTTTCTTGTTATTTATTTTATTATTGATTTTTTGCTCACTTCAAACTCCATTCTGTAGGCCTTTTAAGCCAAAAACACCCCCTATACATTTTCTTGCTCTTCTTTTTGTCTGTTTATGTTTATAAAGTCGTGCCTCATCATTTTCACTTTTTGCATGCTTTTGACTTTGCTTTGTTTATTTATTTTTTTTGCATTTCCTCTGACTTAAGGTCAGATCCATTATGAAGTAAATTAACAAGCTTTCTAAAAAACGTACTTTAGAGTTTTTTAATTGTTTTCTTAATTTTTTAACAATATTTGTTCACATACAATACCATATTGTTTTTAATGGTTTGGGTTTGTTTTAGTTTTTTTGTTTGCCTATTTTAATGTTTTTTTGCGTGTTATGTACTCAAATTTATGGTTTTCACTTTTGCATTGTTTCTCCTTAGGAAATAATGGTTTCTTAATAATTTTATCCACACTCAAGCACACACCAAACTTGGCAAACAAATGCTAAATGCGGGGCGTAAGAGGCGTATACGTAACGTGCTGTCAATTGCTTTGCTTTCTGTGCCCTCTCTCTCACTTTTCCCTTCGTTTCTCTTTCTCTCTGTTCCTCTTTCTTTTCACAACAATAAACAACAACAAAAACGGTGAAGATGAGCCTCCATTAATGGAGGGCAACTTTTTAGCTGTTGTTATTCAATTGTTTGCCAATTAAAGAAAAGCGCGCAATCAATATCAATTCGCCAGGCGTGCTTTGATACAGTTTTTTTAATAGATGGGGAGAGAGGGGGAATGGCAACAAACAACTAACAACAAACACTAACCGTTAGCGTCATCACCGCACAACGCACATTTCACGAATGAAATCAAAATCAAATGCGAAATGAGCACAGGCGGCGGGCAGCGACGTCGGCAGCGCAGCAGCAGCGCAGTTTCAGTTTTCGGTTTCATTTCGCCACTTTTTATTCTCTCTTCCTTTAATTTTTTTTTGGCTTTGCATTCCTTGGTTCCTTGATTCCTTGATTCTTTCTTGAGCCTTGTTTACCCGTGCGATTGTTGCTATTTTTGGGTGGCTTTTTGGGGGTTGTTACAGGCCACCTTTGATTTGTTTATCGGCGGGCGCGGGGTGGGCGGAAATACCTTGGAATTCTGGGTTAACGCAGCACAACAATTTTTGTTTATTGCTGAGCAAAAGCGCCGGTAACGGTAGGCGAGAGAGCAATGAGAGCAAACATGCAAGAGAGAGAAAGCAGAGAGAGTGCAGAAAGTGCGCAGTGAGAGAGCGGCATGCAAAAGGTTTGCGGCCACGGTTTCGTGGGGGGAACTCAAAGTTTTGGGGCTTAAATTAGATAGATAGTATTCGTTTTTAAAAAATGTATTCAAAAATTTGTTAAGAATAAAAGTATCTTTTTTAAAACCGGAAATCAATAGATTTTACTTACTAAATTTTAAGTTATGGAAGTTTGATTGTAGTACATCATGACATTTGCTATAAAAATAAAAATACGATGTGTTGATAGTTGAAATCGCCTGTAAAAGTATGTTTTGAAAAATTATTCGCTACTTTCACTCGCATTTTTTATAGCATATTTTCCGGGGTTTCAAATCAAATCACTATTGGCATGATAAAGTTAACAACAAAAAAACAAAAATAGCATAAAATTATCAAAATGTATGTTCGAAATGTATTTAAAAATAGCATGCGGTACAAAATTTTTCATTTTAAATACAAGCCCAAATTCCACTTGAGATTTAAAAATAAGTTTATCAGCTTATATATAAATTTGGTTTTAAGGGCCAAACAAAAAGCACATGTTAAATTTCCCTTTTTTAATCAATCTTATCAGCTCCAAGTTGAATGACCTAACTTACAAGTACAATTGATAGATTAAAAGCTTCTGTTATCAATTCCAAATATATTCCATTACAAAAATAGCGTTCTTTTTCATAAAATGTTAACATTTAAAAGTTGTTTTACAAATTCGCTTATTGAAAAGCCCCAATGAGAGGTAATATGTAAATGCAAATGTGGAAGGTCTTAGTCACAACTTGATTTGTTCTTAGTATTTGATGAGGGAATGTACTTTTCCATCCAGCTTTTTTCTACCCTCCAGGCCAACAAGTTCTATAACTACCAGACTTTCCACGACAATGCCACCTACTTTGCGGATTAATTCGGAGGCAGCTTTTAAGGAACCACCTGTGGCTAGTAGATCATCTACGATTACGACTTTCTGACCAGGCTGGACGGCGGATTTTTGCAGCTCGAACGTGTCCTAAAATAAAAGAGTAAATATTGAGATGATAATGTGGACACAATAGAAACTACACCTGTAACTTGAACTTTAACAAATCCATATAGCTTAAAAATGTAATTAGGTATTATTTATTCCAAATCACGAAGCTCTTTTTATTTTTTTGTTATTGTTCGAGTCTGGTGCTTCAATTAATTGGTACTTACACTTCCATATTCCAGCTTGTACTCCACGGAAACCACGTCACCGGCCAGCTTTCCTTTCTTTCGGATCGGGGCACATCCTATACCCAACTCAGTGGCTATGAGGAGATTGAAGAGGAAACCCCGCGAGTCCAGTCCCACGATAATCTCCGCCTCGGGAACACTTTCCCGGATGTGATCTACGAGCAGATCCCTCAGATAAACACAGGCCTTAGCATCGGTGAGGGCTCCAAAAATGTCGCTGATGTTTTACATGAAAACGGAGGGTTCTACATTATTGACAAGCTGATAAGAGGTCATAATGTGCAAACAAATAAAAACCATAGTTGCGCCCATTTAGATAGTCTCGCGCAATGATAACCCACCGAAATAGAATGCCCTCCTTCGGGAAGTTTGGATACTCTCCAATCTTTGACTTCACGTAGTTCAGTTTGTCTTCCGCACTGATTGGGCTCATCTTTCTTTCGGTTTTTTTTTGTTGCTTTCAGTCAACTTAAGTTAAAGGGAATTTTTACAGAGGTTTTCAGATTTTAGAGCTACGTGAGTGCGTGCCCAACTGCGGATTGATTCAAGGGAACAGCTGATAAGTCAGCTGCTATCGGGGAAGGTGGTTGCTACAGATGTGAGATACTTTATGCGATGAATGTTGGAGTTGAGTTCGCTGGGCGGTCGATTTGAAATTTAGGTGGATATGGAAATTTGTTGGTTTTTTAGAATCATGTCTGAAGGTTATTTACAAATATTCATAGAAAAGTTTCGTTTCATAGAGTTTAATCAAACATTTTGTTTAGTTATAAGTTAAAATTAGTTTTTGAAGTGTTTAAATTTAATTTGGATTATTAACAAATTAACTCCAAGTAAAAGCTACTAAAATAATTTCATATAAATATAATTATATTGGCTTAAATGGTGTGTGTTTAAAAAGGAATAACATTTCTGACTTAAAATAGGTATGTTTAAGTACTAATGTATACTATGAGATACTTAATGCAATATACTCCGTGTAGTTTTTATATTCTTAAATATTTTTTAAACCCTTTTTAAGGCTTTACATAGTAAGTACGATAGTAATTTAAATACTGAAATGATCTACAGTCTTGAAGTAGATATTTAATATATCTATTTCATATCTTTCAATTTGGGTTCTTTAAATTTTCTTTGTTCCTTTTATTCTACGTTAATTTCTGAGCCTAATTTTCAACACATTGCTGGCTAGGTATTCCCAGATTCAATATTTGCCTTGGCATTTTCTTGCACAAAGAAAACATTCCCGGGAATTCGGCAAACATCCTGCAGGTAGCAGTGAAAAACCTCCCCCGAATTTTCTCCGTTTCCCTGGCTCTTTCTCTAGATCTCATTATCTAAACGATAAGTGGAGAAATCTCAGCAATTCTTCGAGGGAAAGACACTCATTGCTGCATTATTTATCGGGCAAAATGATTGAAAAGAAATGCCAACAATTTTCGCTGCACTTATCAAAGGCGAGCCAAGATCGGGAACTCTCACCTGGACTCTCTATCTCTTCCTCTCTTTCTCCCAGTCACACACACAGGTGAGCGACAGGTAAGACCAGGTGAATGTGAGTATCTATGTGACTGTATCTTAGACTTCCAATGCCAAGAAATATTCAGTTCGTTTTTCAGCGCCGAACGCGACGGTTCAGTTTAAGCTGTTTCTTCCGAAGAAGCGGATCGAATTCTCTGCCCGCGATTTTTTCAATAATTAATGCAAACTCGCGAACAATAGTAATAAATTAAAACAACAACAATAATCAACACCTAAGTCCAGTTAAAACCGAAACCTGTTCTTGATAAACGTAAGCAAAATATCGCATGGAAAAGCAAGAGTTTGCAAATCCTCAAATTAAATTCGATCTTAACGGCAAAAGTAAATGTCAGCCGACAAAACTGCGCACCGTTTTTGCCATTTAAAAAGTCGGAAAACGACTATAAAGCCAGCCATAAACAACAACTATATCGCAGTTACAACAATAACAACTGAAACAACAAAGTTCAAGCAACATAAAAACGTGAAAACCTACAAAAAATAAATATATGTATATGCAACATCATTTACAACAGCAACAATATTGCAAAGTGCAGCAACACATTCACATGAATGTTTACACTTGGAAAATTAGTTTTGAGGATCAATTTAAATTTAATTTAAATATTTTATATTTTGGAACTAGTCTTAGTTTTATTGATCGAACATATTTAAGACGTTTACGAAAATTTGATCTTAAATATACTGAAATAGGGTTTTTTTCTGTGTGCTAGACACACATACCCATATAACTTGGCAATGTGAAGATGTGCGTATTGAAACTGCAACAGCAACAACCACTGCTGCAACTGCAACTGCAACAACAACTGCTGCTGCAGCGGCACAAAATGCGCGCCCGAGTAACGTGAAAAACCAGAAAGAGGCACAGTTTTTTTGTTTTTCTGTTTGGTTTTGTTTTTATACTTTTTTTTGAGGCAAACGAGCATCTCGACTGAAACTTCTGCGGCTGCGCGGTGGCGGCCTTCGTGGCGAAGGGCATGGAAATAGGGCGCTTGGAAAACAGCAAAAAAAAGGGAAATTTATTGCCGAAGCTTGGAGGATAAATATTTAAAGAGCATTGTTTTGTTTTCAATTCTTTAGTTTGGAAAAATATGTAGAATATTAGAGTTAAAAGGCAATAAAGGTTCACTTTTTTTTTAGTTAATACTTTGTACCCAAAATACTAGGAATTAAAAGTAACCCATTGAAATTGTAGTTCTTTATTTTTACTTCTGTAAACGTATTTTATATTTTATTTAAGCTTGGGATGTTTTTAAATATTATTTGTAATTTTGTGTATTATTATTTGTTATTTCGTATTAGCTTCCATTCTAACAGTATTTCAATTGGCTCCTCAGATCAAAAAAGTATATTAAGGGTATTGTGGAACTTCTTCATATTAGAACATATGTAGAGTTTAAAGTCAGTTCTTCAGGACCCTTTTAAAAGCACTTAAAGCGCCCAAAAGAACCTTTAGCCGCTCCTGACTTTCGTAGGCCCAAGTGGAGTGAAGAATCCCGGTGTGAGTTACTATTATGTATAGACCCCCATTGTAGTTGGATGTTGGGCCCCGTTCATCGTGCTGGCTCTTGGTATGCGCGAATGTTTGCTAACATCCAAATCGTGATCTAATAAAAAACGTAGAAAAACAGAGACACATACCAGAGGCCCACAAGCGAGTGAATGAGTGAGCGGACCAGCTTTGGATGGGATTGAATTGAATTGGCTTGGATTGGAGACGCTTCAAAGGGGCCGTGTGTGTGGAAGCCACCAACTTTCGCAAAAAGTAAACTCTCGAAAAAAGTGGACTTCACCCAAGATGGATGGCAGCTGTAAAGGCTGTCAATACATTGAGTAACTGACCACATAAAAACAGAAAAAGTTTTGCCGGTTCTCCTGGTCTTCAATCCCGTTCCGTTTTCGTGTTCTCCTTGTTGTTGAAAAAAAGAAATCGTCTGTTCCGAACGAAATATATGCCAAAACGATCGTAGCACCAAAAATATACATACATTGTAAAAGGGGAACCCGAAAGAAATGGCAAAAGCGAAAAAATTCGAAACAAAAACATGGAACAAGAGCCACTTTAAACGCCATTTCCGCATAATTCTGAAGTGTAGGAACCAGTTTCCAATGGTGTTGTCTGAAATTTAGCAACTTTTTTGAGAAACTACGAACGTGTTAATCAAGCCCCTGGCAGCACCAACGTCTTTAACGTGTTTTAGGTTCCACTTTGTTGGCCAAAACAAACCATAACAAGCTAGTTACATATATGAGTGCTGCCCTGATCGCCAAGCGGAACAATGAGAGATTTTCCCCCGCTTAGCCGGTGAAAAGCTGAAAATGTGAAAATTAATTGCAAGTGTGCGGCCAATTGGTCGGTGTTTTTGCTTTTTTTGGGGTCTTGCGAGGTGAGGGAACCCCCATATCAAAGTCAAAAGCCGCTCCAGACACGGGGTACTCACCTCTCGGTCGTCTGTGCCTAATGTGAAAATTATGTTTATAAAGTAGAAAGTCATCTGAGGCTCAGGGAGATGGAATGACCAATGTTGGTAATGGTAATGGAATGGAATGGAAAGAAAAGAAAGCCCGTCCCGCTCTCAGTTTGGAGTGCAGTTTTCGCAACTGCCACTGCAATTCCAGTGGCATTTCTCAGATAGCCATTAGCCACGTTTAAGGTATTGCCATTACCCAACTGACCTTATTTCGTCGCTCATACGAGTATGTGCAGTCTCAGCTCAAAAGTCGCCGTAATTGCTGAGATTGCAATTCACCCAAAGCTGCTAATTTTGGCTGGTTTTTTGTTGTACTTATTGCAGTGCACAGGAAACAAAACGATCTTTTGATATGGGGGTCAAGCTGGTCTTATTTCATTTGATAACAAAATACAAGATACAAAGTATATTTAGTAATCTGCTGATTTGCTTTTTAGCATATCAGCTTAACAATGTACTAAGAGGTAATCAAAATGATGTATGTTAAAAGTGCACTATTATAAAAATTGGTACATACAATATTTCTATACTTATTGAGCTTATAAAAAAGCAATGATAATTAATGTTACAAAAATAGAAATGGTATAATAGCATTTTTAATTATTATCTATGATCATGCATTTTAGAATTAAACATTTTAATTAAATATTGTAAAGGTTGAAATTAAATTTACTATCTAAGATGAAGTATATGTTATATATTTGTTATCGAAGGGAAAACCCTTCTCATTCTTAGTTTATTACCTTTTAAAGGTTTTAATGTTTTCTTATAAATCATTTTGATCTCCAACAACCTTATTCGATCTCCGATCTTGATTGATTTGTGGATATTCATTTAGGAATATTTGAATATTTCCCCCGTATTTCTTGCTGTGCAAGTGAAACTTGGTCCAAAAAGTCGGAATACTCTACCGCCGGCCGGTGAGCGGATGTAACCCAAGTCGGGCCAGATTCACTGATTTTGCTGCGTCATACGAACGGTTGGAAGGCTCTCCGCTGGTCACTTTCTTTTTGGTCACGTTCGAGCCCGAAAAAGCAGCAGTGCAGTTAAGTTTTACACGCCCAACAAACACTGAAAACCAACTGCAAATTACGAATTACACCACTGAAAACTCCAGCGAAGATAAAGGAAGTTATTAGACGTCTGCGGTTTGTCTGTCTGGTCCACTGTAATTTTCCCGAGACTCGCTTTTCAGGCTCTCCACTCATGAGTCATGGACAAGATTTTCCATCGATTCGATTTGTTTGAGACAAGTTATCACGTGCCGGCAGGAAAGTTTTCATTATGTTACTGGGTTGGGCTTGTTGTCTGTTTGCCTGTTTGTTTGTTTGTTCTTCGGACCCGACTCTCTCTTCTGTTGTTAGCATTGTTGTGTTAATCGATTCCACTTTTGCCTTGGACTCTAGCTTCCAACTCCCATAATTGAGTCTTATTCTCTTTGTTTGCCATGGCTTTAATTCACCTTAATGAACCAATCTTGACCAAGTTCCTTTTGTTGGACTTCTCACGGGCAGAGACTTTTGTGTTACAGTTTCCTCGGTTTCAACATAAAAGTAAATATGATGAATTAAGCTTGGGCAAGGCTGGGAAATCTCGATGGAAGTCAGAGACAAAGCTAATGAAATTGCATTTTACGAGCACATTTTTCTTGGCTTTCAATAAAATTTGAGCGAATCGCAAACAAGTTTATTGATCGCAAGCCAGTTTGGGCCATGAATCATGGCTAAAATTAGGCAGTCAAGACACACGTATTTTGCATAATGGCTCTCTCCCTTTGACATAGAATTAGTGGCAGATATGAGGCAATATTGGAAAGAGTCGTTAGTTTTTGGCCAAATAATTGCTGATTTACATAAGCAAAACCAAAAATATAGCCCCCAGCTATCTCTCTCTCTCTCTTTTTTTCGCGATTATCATTCGCATTCGAATGTGTTTTTATTGAAGTGAAGGGGAAAACCTCATAAAAAACATGTCTAATGATTTGAAAATGTTTTTAAGTGGACACGACACATGCAGATGGATGGAAAGTTATTATTTGCGAGATATTATTTGGCCAACTCTTGCATCAGAGTTCCCTGACATAAACCCATTACTCTTCCGCGAGGTCATCAAACCAAAAGCTGGCCAATTTAATCAGCTTAAATAAAAAGTACCCACAAACCGATTTATGACCAACAAAAACGCAATTGTTAGAGTTGCCCTGGTTGCTTTGGTTCCATCTTCCAATTAATACCCACGAAGTTGGTCGCCAAACTTAACCACTTAACCATGCTCGATTCCATCCATTCACAGGTGAACAAAGCATTCCCCACTCTCTAAAAAAATGGGAACGAAGATCGAGTACGTGGACACCACGCATCTGTACGCCTCCAAGTACATCCGCAACTCCAAGGCGATCGGCGTTTTATGGGCCATCTTCACCATTTGCTATGCCATCATCGGAATCGTGGCATTCGTGACGCCAGGTGGGTTGACTGGGCCACGATTTATTGGAAATAGATCAGCATTTGATCCGTATTTTCTTTTATGTCTCTGCAGAGTGGATCGGGGATCCGGATAACGATGGAGCCGGTCGTCTGGGATTGTGGCAGCAGTGCCAGCGGGACGAGATCTTCGACAACTGCCGCCGACGATGGGAGACCATCTTCGAAGTGCCCACATTCTCATTTCAGGTGAGTGGGCATGAAACTTAATTAAATTATTGGAAAATGATTTATTTATATAATGACAATTATTTAACAAATTAAATTAATATAACAGCGAACTGTTTCATATTCAAAGAACAGCGGGATTGACCTTTTGGTTTAACAACACAACATTAGTTCTTTAGTTAGTTAAATAGATATAAAATCATAAGATAATTTACTAATAATTTGTATTACCTTTATTATTATTACCTTAAATATACAAAATTGACAAAAAAGTTTTTTTCCCAATTCTAAAATACCTTTTTAAATCTAATATGACATCAGAAGAAATCTATGTTTATTTAATAGCTCCCAATAATAAAATAGTCTTTTAATGTGAATAGCCTTTTAATGAAGAAACACAATAGCCCAATTAAGAAATTAAATAAATAGCTCATAATATTACATTATTAGTTAGTCATTACATAAATTTATTTAAAATATAACAAAAGGTATATTTAAAATATAATACAAGGTACATTTCATTCTAATTTGTATAATATTCAAACCCACTTCTGTGGTGATGTTTCTAAAAATATCATTATTTAACATTATCAAAAGAATTCCTTCACTTAGCTTAGTAATAACATACAAATATATATATAAAACTTCTTTAAAATATAGACTAAGCATAGTTAACAAACACCACAAACTAATTAGACTTAAATTATCGTTCAATAAAAAAGTAAACATTAAATAACCAAACATGGCTTTTCAAAATGTGCTTACTTGACCATTTTCTATTATTGTTTACCTACTTTCAGTTGGCCACATTCTTCATGCTGGGTGCCATAGCGCTGGCCTTGCTGACCATATTTTTCTTAGTTTGCTTGCTGTTTATGAAGTCAACGCGTGTTTTCCACCTTTGCGGTTGGATGCAAATTATATCAGGTATGGTGACCTATCTCCCACTCTATCTCTTTGGCTTCAATAGTAAACCATATCGAAAACATCACGTTCTTGTGTATACAAAATGTTTTTGTGTAATTTTCTGGTGATAGTTTCTTTTTTATTTATTATTATTTATCTATTTTTATTTTTATTTATTTATTCTTATTTATTCCAGCTCTGTGCATGATTGTGGCCTGTGCGGCGTTTCCCTTTGGCTGGAATTCGGATGATTTCCGTAAGATCTGTGGCCCGGAAGCGAATCGCTTTGAGCTGGGATTGTGCGGCATTCGATGGGCTTATCCATTGGCCATAATCGGTTGCATAGACGGTGTGGTTTTGGCCACTTTGGCGTTTATCTTGGCCACGAGGCACGTGCGCCTGCAGCCAGATCCGATTTATCAGAATTCGCTTTACAAAGGTGGGTTGTGCGATACCATTTTCCCTTGAGTTAATAATCTATTTCTTGTTTATTTGGCGCAGGTGAAATCAACAATGCGTACCTCACAGATGCCATTAGTTTGGCGGGTTCGAGGAAATCCAATCCACGGATTACTGGCTTGAATTTGCAGCCCATTTTGCTGGTGGCACCGCCAAATGAGGATAGTATATCGCAGTTTTCTCGTTATCACTGAGGAAAGCATTCAAACAGCCAAGACAACAACCGACCAAGCTTAGTACGTGCAAAAACCAGGGCGAGAAACTCGGCTTAAAGTTTTTCCTAAAGTATTTCGAGTTATACTTTTAAACCATTTTTGCAACACACTTAAGCTGGAATTATGAAAGTGTATGTATTTGCGTGAAAGTCAAAGAGTGAATGATTTTGTATATGCCACTTTGCCCGACTGAATGCCAACTTGTAGTTGTAAGCTTGGATTATGAACTCTAATTTAACATTTCGTGTGAATAGCTTGTGCCTAAATGTATGCTTCGATTAAGTTAAAAATTAACAGAGCGACTCAAAAGCTTTGCCTGTAAATTATATACCCATAAACAATAAACGTGTACAAATATTAAGCATAAAATCAATGTTTATTTCGACCACAAATGGGCGCCTCAATTATGCCATCATCATCATCATCAGGGTCAGCAACTTTTGGACTAGGGAATCAAATCAAATTATGACCACCCCTCACATAAAACCCATAACGGGCAACTTAGCGCCCAATTTGTTTGTCCCAAAGTCTGGATTTGGATTTGGATATGCCCCCATCTCCTTTCAATAACCATTTGGCACATACTTTTCCAATAAAGAATTTCCATCAGAGCCGGGACTTGGTTTTCTCCCCAATCCAAAGGGAGGCAATTGAAATATCCCGGGCATAAGAACCGAAGGCAAGTGCAAGTGGCTCTCCGGGCACGTTTTAATATTCTTGTATAATTCATAAGCAATTCCATCACGGGCCTAAGTGGCCAACCAGCTGACGCCGAGCAAATCGCTCCAGATTCGACAGGGATTCCACCATAAGACGGGATTTCACTTGACTTCTTGGGATGCTCTCAATGGGGGTAGTTCATTTTTGAATAGTAATTTGTTTTATATTAAAATTTAAAGTTTTTAGCCTGTGGCTAAGGTCAAAAAATAATGACTTCTGATATTAAATTATAAGTAAAATATTTTACATTTTGTACTTCTTATTTAATTCATTTTATGTTTCCAAATTTAATATCATAAATTTAAAGTGTCTTAAAATCTTTTGATTTTTCTTTCGGAAATTTATTTTTGTATTTGATTATGAAATACAAGTTTTTGTTTTTAATGTGTTCAATGTGTTTTACATTCCAAATTCAGCTATTACTCCAGAAATACCTTAAAATTATTATATTTGTAGTGCATCACACACTTCGACTTGCTGGCAGCAAAGCAACTTTGATTGTTTTTATTTACTTGGGCCATTTCTTTTGCCATCTTTTTGCCGCCTGCAACATATGGCCAGAATTTTTCCAATTGTACTCACGCATTTTCCAGGCCACCCCCAAAAGGAAACCCACCCCAGAATTCCACCCAAATGGCAATGAAGATCTCGGGTATTGCTGTGTGGATTTTGATGTGCCAATTGTTTTTATTCGATTTTATGGTGCGCCATAAACGAATTTTTAACTTTTGTTGTCCTTGAGGTTTGGCGGCCATTTCATTGGGAATATTGGAGGATTTGGAGGGGGTTTTGTAGGGCTGCAAATGTATGTGTGGCTTACATTTATGATGCCTTTGGCAGCACATGTTGTCGGCGAATATTAGTTTATCACTCGCCATTTTATGGATTTCCAAGTGGCTGAGGGAAATTAGAGAAGCATAACAACTTTTTCATGGTTTATTCCTGGAGACTGGGTATTATTATATCTAGCCACGCCCATTTGCCGCAGCATTTCGCTACAATCCTCCCAGGGAAATGGCAGGAACATAAACCCCCTTTTCATGTACAAAGGAGGCGCAATGAATTGCGCCTTTAAGGTTTTCGTTTAAGTGAAATGTCAGCAACAGAAATTGAATCGAAAATTGTAAAATTGGTTTTGTATAAACATTTTTGCCAAATGAAATGAAAACGCTTTTCTTACGACTTGTGCCGCTTGCCTCCTGCCTGCCATGAAATTTCATTCTTTTGATTCGTTTTCCTCTTTTCCTCGGTTTTCCTCGTTTTCCGGCTGACTCCAGAGCAACATTGCAAAACATCATATTTCTTGTGCCTGTTTTTTATTTCCGAAACAAAAGCCCAGCCGAGTGGTCTAAACTAGCCACCCCCTCCGCCCCTTTTCCACAACTTGTGTATAATTTATTGCTCATACGACCCGTGTGCGTGTGTGTATTTTCAGTTTTCTTTTTAGTGAAAAAAAGCAGAGAATGCTTGGCTGTGTGGAATTGTGGAACCGTCAAAAGTGCGTCAATCAACAAAAACTTCAAGGAAACGAAAAGCCAGTGCCTCTGTTTATTTTCTAGTGCATTTTTCCACAGTCCTGCGTTTTTTATTTACTTTGATTTATAAGAGTCAGGAATTGTTCTGGGAACTGCCAAAGCCCGAAGATGGAGAATCTGCTGTTAACAAGCAGATTTATGCTTACAGCTTGGATTTATGGGGTCTAAAGAACATTTTTAGGAAGTGAGGCAAAAAGTGCGGTTTAATTTTCAAAATTTTATAAAAGATTCTTATCGGGTCTATTTTTGTAAATTAAAAATCCAGCCCAAATCCCATAAAAAGTGGTACACTTTCCAGAAAATTTGCAATTCACTTTTATATTACATAATTTCGTACATCCTCAGCCTAAACATTATTTAACAAATACATAAAATATAGTTAATGTCTACGACTAACTAAGAGTTACGGCTAGCAAAACTAGAAATGAGTGCTTGCATTTTTCACATTGTAATCATTGACTAGTGAACTATTTGTAGCATTCCATTGACAAAAATGTGTACAAATTCATACGTCTATCTACAAGATACAAGTTACTAGCAAACCCGTTTTGGCGTTGGTAGCAGCAAGATGAATAATGATTGATTGATTCGATGTGGAAACTGAGTAATGATAATGCTTATGCAGTGGCAAGAACGTCAAGTATATGCCACGATTTTGGCCAGAACGTAACTAAACATAGAGATAATTATTGTCAAGCACGCGCTCAATCAGACTCGATCATTCACTCCTTAAGGACCTAGTTAAATCTACATCTGCAACTATGACTCCTGACTGATTCCTGCGCTGAGGCTCTCGTCGATAATGGGCTGCGAGTCCTCCTGATTTCCTTCCCCCAAACAGGTGGCCATGGGTCCATGTCTCAACAGGGAGTAGCTATCCCGATGGTGCACCAGCAACCTGTGCTGCTGATGGGCTATGAAGCTACTGCCGCGTCGCAAGGACCTTCTGCCCATCTCGAGGATCTCCAGCGTGGGATCCCGGGCAAAAACAAAGTTCTGGTAGGCCCGCACAAAGCTGAATATGATGGCAAATGCCCCGCCAATTATCATCAGGTAGGATCCTATGGGCACGGCACTTGGGGCTATTACTGTGCCCAAATAAATCCAGCGCTTAATGGCGGGTGTTAGCTCAGAGATGCCCTGAAATGTTCCGATTTTAGTGGGCATTCTAAGTGTGCTGAGGAATTTGATAGCTCACCTCTTCCAGCCACATCACCGGAAAGACAAAGTCTCGAAAATCACGCACTGGATAGACGTCCTTGGCACGCGTCACCTTTAGATTCAGCTGTATCCGCACTTTGCCCTCCAGCGGTACTCCAAGTTTCTAAGAGAGAAGCGAAAATAAATTAGAATTACGGTTGCGGAAGAATACACAAAGTAGTTAACCAAAGTAACATAGTTGATATAGGAATGTTTACGTTCTAAAATGTCACGCAGAAAATAAAACTGAAAGAACGTTTACTCAGTAAGTTAGCTCAAGAAGTTTTTTACAACAAATTGATTTTAATTGTATCCTAAAGAACCTATTTTTTGTATAAAATATGTGATTGTCAATTTATTTTAAATGATTAAATAGTCATAAATATAAAAATCATCGGGAAAGTAGGGATAGTGTAATGTTCTTAGTTTTATGTATTAATGAAAGGAGGAATTTAAAACTCACCGGTTGTATTTTGAAGTACGTTTCATGCTTCTCTCGTTCTGGTTTCAGACCCTCCACAGAATTGAGAAGATCAGGATGGGACTCGAAGAAATGCGGATTGGATATGTAAACGGGGGCACCATATTGACATGGACTGATGTTCTGGAGACCCTGAATTGGCTCATAGTCGCTCGAATCGTAGCACTTGTTCTCCGGATTGTGGGCGGAATCTCCGTAGCTATTATTGGGCAGCCTAAACAGATCCGCCGCAATGCCATCCTTCTCCAGGCTCTCCACATATTTGAGTGGGATAATCCTACAGAGATCCTTGTCGTAGATATGAACCGTTTCGGATTTTGTAAGTTCCCGCGGCGGAAAGAAGGATCCCTCCGATCCAGCTATACTTGTGCAAGGCGGTTCGCTCCAATGTGGCAGATGATCCATTCCATTGAGTGAGTCTATGTAGCCAAACTGATCCATGCTGTCCATGCCCGTCTTAACGGAGGACACCTCCGTGAGGGTGCCATTGCGACCCAGGAGCAGACCCATCTTCTCCATGGGTCTCATGTGCTTCGGATAAAACCTATGGGCTAAGCTTACCAGGGCATCATCGTAGCCAAAAGCCAACTGCTCGGCAGTAACATTGATAAAGGGCTTGAATTGAGCAGCCGTTACCACGACGGAAATGGTTTTCGACAGGAGATATCCTAGTTTCGGACTGAGACTGGTGAGGGTCTATTAAATAGGAGAATTTTTTTAGGATAAATCAGTGATAGTTAATCGAATTATAGATTTAACATGAATACAAATTATTTTAGATTAAATAAATTTACAACTCAACAAAATTTGTATATATTAATTTGTCTATATATATTTTATAGTGTACTGAGACTGGTGAGGGTCTATTAAATAAGAGAATTTTATTAGTGAAAATCAGTTATAGTTGATAGAATTATAAATTCAGCAAGTACACAAATTATTTTAGATTCTATTTAAAGAATTATTGACTACTAAACTTGTTCTTCAAATTATTAAAAGCGAAGCCCAAATTATACACATTAATTAAATTTACAACTGTACTAAATTTGTATATATTAATTAGTCTATATATATTTTAAAGTGTACTTTGAATAAATCCCAACTTACCAACAACGGAATATTGGGCGTGGTTATGGGCGTGTCCTTATCAATACTCAGTTCAGGAACAAATTGCAGTATCTTCTTATGCTGATATGACACGGTATAGTTATTCTCGTGAAACTTAACATTCACCTTCTGCATGTCTTCCCTGAAAAAGCGGTGAAAGAGAGAAATATCTTATCATTAATCAGCACGTGCTGCGAACTCGGTTTCGTGGTCCAAAGTCAGGGGCGGACAACAAAAAGCCAAAGCAATTGAATGTCAAGTTCAGTTTCATTTGGAGGCAGAGAAAATTCAAAGCGAAACCAAAAAAAAAACAACGAAACGAGTCGAAACCAACATAAAAAGTAACAGCAGATGACGGGCACTTTGGGACTCGATTTGTCATTGCGGACATCATTTTAGCTACTCATCACCATCTGAGATTCCCACACAATTTAATTCCTAAACTTCAGGTGATCCGATGATTGATCACTTTGAACCGAACCTCCTCGGGTTATCCTTCATTTAAACGGGTTTAAATATAGTTACATTGTATAGTATAGTGTGTCGAAGCCTATTATTAAACATTGCATTACATTTGCTCGAGCTCTAGATGTTGTAATCTCAATCAACGGAAACTCGCCTTCAAGAGCTGTGAGCTCATGGTTTAATTGGCCAACTAATTGCACGGCGGCTCACGGCTGTTGGCCAGTTTGATTGGGTGTTAAAATCCTAAGAGATAATTCAATTGTTTGCACTTTGCATTGGCTTATGTTCAAGCTTGGTTTAATCTGATTTTGATAAGCCAAAAATGGTTAAGTGATTAATAAGATTATTAACAAATATTTTGCGATATATCAGACATTTTTGGAGCAGAAATTAATTATAATATTTAACACCTACTTAAATATCATTCCCAATTAAGACATTTGCAATGCTAAACGACAATGTATTTCTTTGTTTGCTTGCAATAGTTTAAACTAACTTTTGAACTACAATTATCTTTCATAACTTAGTATTATTTCAAACGGTAGTCCAACTTTGCAGTGAAATTCCGGACTCACAGTCTATGCAATAGGAATAAATCAGATATCACTTCCTAAGCCTCTAATTATCCCTTCTAGAAGTTCAATAAGTTAACCATTGACCGTTTCCGTAGCCAATACTTTTAGCCACTTGAATTGCTTTTAGCCACTTGCGATTCTAATTACAGGTATTAAGACATCAACCTCCCAGCAAACCATGACCAATTGGAGTGCTGTGCTAAAGCCACCGTGGAAATTTATCTATGCACACGTTTATGCATAAAGGTATTCCAACTTGGGTGTGAGAAAAGGCGTAACAAATTATTCAATTGCCGAGATTTATGGCCAAAATGCTGAAACTGGTTGTCTTTCTTACCTGTAGACAAAAGGACCGACTTCTTGCAGATGGGGCTTCTCGCCTCGGAGGAAGCCATCTGGATTGGTCACATTGTAGATGTAGAGCTTGGTCAGTCGGATGACGCCAGGCCTTTGCCAATAATGATAGCTCAGGGTATCATTCCACAGCCTTAAGTTCTGGGGGAAAGTGCATTTTTAAATACATCTTATTTTATTTAAGTTTTTTTTATGGGGAACTCACCTTTAGTATAAAATAATCCAGCCAGGGCATGGATGATAAAATTATGCCTAAGATTAAAGTAATTATCCCAATAATTATCACAGCTAGTCTATCTAAAAAATAAACGAAATTATAAGATATTAATATTGGGATAGTTGATTGCATTGTTATTCAAATATATGACATCAAATATCATAGACATTTAAACACTAAAATAGTTACATTTAGGTAATTCTATATTTTTAAACAATTTATATAATGCAATGAACAAAACTTAAGTAAATATATCCTAGTACTGTTATTAAAACGCTGCAAAGGTAATCTTAGAAAGCAAAGCAAAACGTAAATTTATATAATCCATTTTATTACAAAAATTACCCCTAAATGCAGCTTTTCATATTCCTTTTTTAATGCCAGTTTTTAATGCAATTTCGTAAGGTAAATAAAATAAAATTATTTGCGAATTTCACGGTGCAATTTCACGGATGTCACATGCAATTACAACGGTCAACACTTGGGCTCGCTTTTAGCCATCTCGTGGGCAGTCAATCGTCAATCGCGATCTTGGCCGACTTATCGCCGGCGGACATGTATGACAGCTGCCAAAATTTACGACCCGCTGTTATCACTAATTGAAACTTAATCTCGAGCGATGCAATGTTAATTGGCCCATGCACTTAGCCTGGAAAGTGGAAATTGTACATGGGACGTATGCAACATCACCTTGTTGGCATTTCGAGGCGGGGGGCGTGGCCAGCAGCATCTCAGCTGACGAATCCGCTGATGATTATGATGATGGGCATACAATGCCAACGGGTTCTGAGTATTTTTTCACGGGTTTTTTAAGGCGGCGGCCGAGCGCCTTAATGCAGTCAACGAACTGATCGACACGCCGATCAAGAAAAACTGTTTTCGCTATCAAGTTTCGCCCAAAAGCCTCTGGCCCAAAAAAGTGCAAGGTGAAGCGTTTTGAAACAACATAAATTTCAATTTTATTTATTATTTATTATTATCTTTTAAAATGCATTTCGGCGCTGCTTCGATTTTTTGCAGGTCACTAAGTCAAAAACTGCGACGTCAGCGATAAGGTCGAAAAATAAGTAAAGAAGGAAGGAAGTAAGCTGGGGAAAGCGAATATTAAAGTACACTACAGAGTAAATAAATCAATTATATGGGAGGCTGATACTAAAAAATGTACAAAATATATAAATAAAATTAAAGTGACAAAACAATTTATTTTATAATTTTATTTGTCATAATTTGTATTAAACTTGTTATTAAGTTCAACTCATAATTCAATATGTAATGATCTAAAGTTATAAATTGAGTCTAAATTTCAAAGTATAAAATAGCATCGCTGCTATTTGATATAGTTATTGATGTTTATGACTATCATGTTTTAATCAAAGGTCAAAAAATCGAGTTGATTTTTTTAAATTTTTGTTATCAAAAGCTATTAACATATAACTTTTTTTTGTTGTGTACACTGAGCATATCGGATGACTTCACTCTATAGCTTCCATAGGAAGGATCGGTTGAAATAACTAACGCTATAAACTAAAGCTGCAAGGGTATTTAAACTTCGGCTTGGCAAATCTAGCTTCCGTTCTCGTTTTACTCATACAACATGTCAATTCTTCAAAGGGTAGGGTACAATAAAAGGCAGTGGGGGATCGAGATCTACCCAGTGAATGTCATAAATCAGCTTGGAGTTCATTAAATCCATATTGAAACTGGGCGCGATAATTGCTGTCAAAATATGGCCGGTTTGAGCAAAGTTTGGGCGGCTTCTTTATCGTGTTCCACTGACCCTGAAGAGCCCGGTGACCATAAACTCTGTCCCAGAGAAAGTTACGCAAAAAAGGAGAGTGAAGAAAAAAGCCAAAAAACGAAAACAAGTGTCATAAAATGAGGCACATAACAATTCCGAGCTCAAGGTCAAGGGAAGACAGCGCCTCAACGGAAGGCTTTATTCGCTTGTTCAGTTTTCCTAAGCTATAATGTTACTGCAATCGAACGGCGATTGCAAATCGGGTTTCAGAGCGAGATGGGAAGATATAGCCATATAGCCGTAGCGATATGGTCACTAAACATTTGGCACACAATTGATACGTCAGCGAACGACGACTGTTGACAATTATGCTGATCCCAGAGTAAGCACTGCTGTGGCTACTTACTTACTTTGATTTTTCTGTTTTTTGTTATGTTTTTTTGGATTTATTTTTGAGTTTACCTGCTCATACGGGCGTACAAGTTTTGAGTTACAACAAAAGCAGGGGCGGTGTATCAGGGGATTTTTATTAAAAGTCAAAAAAACAAGAAGATAATAAATCATAAAAAAGGTATTAAAGAAAATCTAAAAAATTGAATTGTAAGTAAATTAAAATTTAATTTGTTTTATGTCTTTGAAAATGAAATAAAGATTTTTTTAAATTAAAAAAACAGAAAGATAATAATTCATAAAAAAGGTATTAAAGAAAATCTTAAAAATTGTATATAAGTAAATTCAAGTTCAATTTGTTTTATTTCTTATTTTTAGTTTCATTAGTTTTTTAAATGTTAGGAATTTAAAATGTTCTTATTGCTCTGAAGCTACCCCCTTTTTTGCAAGCCCCTGCAGCAATTGGATTTGGCCACTGGTGTCATATGCTCGTTTCTTATTTTAAATTACAGCTGAGCACGCGATATTCATATTTCTATACTCGACAGCTAAATGAGAACCACGCACTAAGGTTCGAAAAAAAGAGTTAAAGCCCCAATCAACGAAAAGCGAGAAAAACTTTAGTGCAATTGGCGTAGACTTTGAAGCTGTTTAAGTGAAACCATTTAAATGGTCAGTAATATTGGCTGGGAGGCTTAAGTGATATATTTGGTGCCTGGGAGGTCTATCTAACCTGGTTTTTTATTTTTCGGTTCAGGCTTGGCCCCAAAAATGAAAAACAGACGAAAAAGAATAAACGTAAATTTCCCAATTGCCTGTTAAAATTAACGCTCACAATTACCGGCCGTAAAGCTGCAGCTGCTTCGCGGCTCTTGGCCAACAGAAAAGCAACAAAGCGTGCTGGTCATATACCATTTCAATAGACAGTTTCTAGTTCCCCCCAAGAAACAATACTGCATCCATTAACAATGGAGCTAAACAGTTGCAGTGTCCGAGACAATCGGGCTGGGATTTCGCTTTAGAACGTGCCGCTTAAAGCGAGATAATAATAATAATAATCCAAGACCTGATCCGGCTGCCCCTCCCACAATCTTTATGGCCATGTAAACACTTTTGTTTAAGCAAATAATGGCAATTCCTGGCGGTCCGAGTTCACTTCCTCGTACGCGCCACAATTTGCATCACGTGACCGCATCTCCTCCGCCGATCTGCGGATCTGGAATACTTTTAATGCGATCCCTTGGTGGCACTGCCCAATTAGCCGAAACCGAAACAAAGGGCAATGGCTATGGGCATGTCCCACGAAAAACTCATCGCAACCGGTTAGTTTCTTCGGGACGTGCCTTCGCGGCAATTTCGCATTTAAGTTATCGCATTTCGGCCCTTAATTAAAGCATTTACAACTGATTTTCGCTTTGGATAAGGACCCGAATGGAGGGTAAGCAAAAAGGAGAAGCGCCGGCCGAAGGTTAGGAACTGGATCTAGAAAGTTTGCCCCGAGATGAAAGGGAAAAATTAGCGAAGGCTCGTAACGGAAATCCTGGGGAGAAACCCACAGTGGAAAGAGAACTGGGATTTTTATTCGGTTGAGTCAGCAAAGATCAGGGTTATTATTGATGGCCACATTTAGATTCACTCAGGTAGATTTTAATATTTTAAATGTAAATGTAATGTAATGAAGAGCTTTCAAGATTTGTATTAATTATATTTACAAGAAATACATTTTATATGATTTAGTATTTAGTAGTTTTAATATTTTTAAAGCATTGGTCCATATATATCATATTCTTATGCTAAATTATTATGTTTATCTTTGTTATGTAGCTTAAATTTTTAGGAAATTTATTAGAGTTTACTCTTATAATTTTATCTTCAGTCTTTGTTAGAATATATCTATCATTTTAAAAGATATAAATATTCTATTTTCATATTTGTGCATTTCCCAAACAGCTCACTTAATATTTACGTAGACTTCTGGTTGGCTGAATTCTGTGTCAACATCTTAAAAATTCCGACGCAGAGTAACCAAAGCCGAGGCACGATCTTGGCCAGGTCTTAATGCCAGCATACGGTTATATAATCGCAAAACACACTCACAGACGTGAGCTGGTGTTGCCAAAGAATCCGCTGCAGTTGGGAACTCTTCTTCTTGAGCCGAGTCACTTGAGGCACTGCATCTCGACGACTACTGCGCCTGTTTCTGTTTGAGCCAGCCAAACAAATGGTCCCCCTCCTCCCAAAGCCCCCACTTTTGACATAGAATTGGCCAAAATGCAAACGCCGAATGCCCGCCTGCATGTGTTAATTTATGCTTACTCTCCCGATCTGCGGCATCCATGGCGGCTACTTGATTTCGCACTCGCAGCCAATCCACTCACTGTCGCTATCACTGGCCCCTTGAATCCACTCGGAACCCACTCGTTCACTCTTTTTCGGCACTCATTCACCGTTTTGCAGTTTGAGTTGCACCGGAAAAAATATTTATGTAGTTATAAAGATTGTAAGGTATGAAAAATTAATTTAAATGCATAGAAAGACACTTTAAAAGACTCTTTTTATTGCTTTTAAAAATAAACATATTTTAAAATAAGGGTTGGCATATTTTCTAATTTTTTTTTGAGAGACAAAAAAGAAATACAATTTTTCATTTATTTCATGCAGTGAAATTGGGACACCTGAAATTTTGTGTAGGTCAACAAAATGATGGACAAATGTAACAGTTTAAAAACACCATAAATTCAGTTTAGTTACTTGGTCTCTAAGTACAAAATATTGTAGTCACAAAAAAAGTAAGATATTCAAATTAAATGGTGTTTGTAAAACTAAACATAATTTTTTCCTGTGTGTCCGTTGAGCCTCCTTCGCCCCACTCAAAGTCTTGTCCATTGATTTGGCAACATTTTCATATTTGCTTTGAATGAGCTCGTGGCTATTTGCTGGTATTGGTAATCGTAAGTCCGAGTATTTGGCAGTTAATAGTGGCTAATGGTGCTGGCCACAGAGTTTTCAATTGCGAGTTTTCTGTTTTTAATGCTGCTTGTTGTTAGCCTGCTGCTGTTTGTAATGTTCGGGCATTGCACTACGGCTGAATTGCCCAAGCACAATGGTGAAAAAAAAATCTAAAAGCGACTAACATGAGATCAGCGAGCTTCCTTAATAAAATGTACACGGCTTATCTCAAACTACCAGTAAACATGCCAATTAAAAACTTGACTGTTTTGGTCTTAAAGCCCAAACATAAATCTCAAGGGGTTATCCTTCTGCGATCGACACGTCTCACAGAAGTACCCATAATTGCCCCTGGCCAAACAGCATCCCCTAGAAGTCCAATAGCAAGGCACTTGGCCAACATGGCAATAAAGCCAGGCCAATAGTCAAGTGCAAAACGCTTAAAATATAATTCTATATAAGCGACAATCGAAAATACCTCGAAAACGAAGTGAAACCGAAACCGAGACCAGAAAATAGAGAAAAGCGAAAAGCGAAACGTAAACAAACAGAGCCTGGGCGCAGTCTAAGTCTAAGCCAAGTTCAGATAGCTGCCGTCCCTCTCTGGCGAATGTTCTTGGCCATGGTTACTGTTTGCTGGCTTACTAGTTGGCTGGCTGTTTGCACACTTGGCTGCCTTCGACTAGCTTGGCTCACTCGGCGTATACGCAATGTCGGCCATTGCATAGAACGCTACAGTCTCTGTTTGAATTTGCGTTCGTGTCTGTGTGTTTCCTTGATTTACATCTGCGCTTAGTTGGCTGCTTAGTTTAGCTGTTTTCGACTCCAAATTGTTTTGTATTTTTTTTGGGTTTTTTTTTATTGGCTCTTGGTTTTTCCTTTCGTCCAAAGACTCGTTTTACAATTTTTCGGTTGCAGTTCTTGGATGACCAGTTTCGTATACAAGATTTTGCGGTATTTTTGAAGCTGTCAATCCGCTGTTCGTATTGGTATGGGCTTTGCTTTCAGCCAACTTAACAAGCCTCTGACCAATTTGGCAGTTGATATTGACTTTTAGTTAGCTAATTGAGCATTTAATAACATTTTTCCTTAATTCAATTTTTTTGGAGATTGACGAAGGTGATAAGAACTTGAGGAGTTGTCATTCAAGGCATTTCCTTTTTAGGGAGAGTTGCCAAAATTTGTTATTTACAAGCTTGAAGAATAGTATTGCCTTTTTGGAAATTAAATATAAAATATTTACATGTAAGTTAGAAAAATGAATTGTAAATATAAAAGTATTTGTGTTGAAATATTACATTTCTGCCTTTAAGAAATGGGAATAGTTTTTATGATAATAATATAATAACAAATCAATACTTAATTTGTTTATATAATTTTTTAGTTATTCAGAAATTTTCCATAACTCCAATTGATGTATTGCTTCATGCTGAAATTGATCTACTAATTGTTGTTGCTGCTCTCGCTTCTATATACCTCATTATTCTTTATTCATTAGAAATATTCCATTCGGATGACTGGCATATTTAGCGGTATAATTAAGTGGGCTGTACTTACTATTGCTAATCCTAACTCCATTTGATATCAGCATGGAGAGTGGCGTTCCTCTATGGGTCACATGGGGGCGTGACCTCCGCCCCGTGGCAGTTGACCCCTGTGATGGCTGTGTGTGTTGTTGTTGTTGCTGCTGTGGATGCTGCTGCAGTTGCTGATGCTGCTGCTGTTGATGTTGTTGCTGCTGCTGCTGCTGCCGTCGACCACGCCCACAGGTGGCCCAGTCAAGGAGGTGATCTCTAGCGGTGCGTCCATATCGCAGGTAATGTTTTTCCAAGCCCATAATTCAAGTCTATCGGGAGATAGTGGCAATAAAAGCGGTTGAGGTGGATTAGTTCAACGGCAATAGGGGACAACAACATATTTATGGAAAGCAATTACAAGTTTAATAGCCTGCCGTGTCGGCCAAGTGCTTCCTGGGGTCGTTTGTCTCAGCTGGAAATGCGAATAATTTCTAGAACCTGGTTCGGCCTTGGCATACTCCTCCTAAGATTCGGCTGTGATTAGCTGCATTTTCAAGCGGACCTACACAAAACCGCAATGAATCGTGCCATAAATTCAGTTTCAACAGTATAATAATATATGTTTTTATTAGTCCGGTGGCTGATAAATGCTCCATGGCGCAAAATACATTTGTCATTCGGTACGTGAGTGCCGGGGAACCCTCTCCGCTGGCAGGTCGTTACCTGAAGCCACAGACAATATGCTAATTGGCCACCGGCACAGTTTCATTTGCGTACTTATTAAAAATGCAGCAAATAAAATGGAATTTATCCGTGGGTCCAGGAAAACGTGAAGATCTAATAGGGATCTCAATGAATTAATCAGGCAAAGCGGAATCAAACTCAAGTCAATGCACGTGATCAATAATCAATGGGAAATCAATTGAAATCAGATCAAGTTTGGTTTCACAATCATTTAAAGGTTTGCAAATAAATAAGGGTTAGCTCTACAGAATATTTTGTAAAATGGCAATGATCAGCATCAACTAATTAAATTTTATGTCTCTTGTTTATTTCTTACAATTATTTTTCATTAGAAAACTGTCTATAAATGCTATTATATAAATTAATAAAATGGAAATTATGGAAAACGTGAAGATCCGTCTCAGAAAAAGCGGAATCGAACTCAACTCAATGATCAATAGCTAATTAGAAATCAATTGAATTCAGATCAACTTTGGTTTCACAATCAAACATTTGTATTAAATCAAACATGGAACTATCTTAAATTAGGTTCGACTTTACAGACTATTTATTAAAATGGCATCATGCTGATCAACTAATTAAATTTGATGTCTCTTGTTTATTTCTTACAATTATTTTTCATTAGAAAACTGTCTATAAATGCTATTAAATAAATTAATAAAATGGAAATTATGGAAAACATGAAGATCCGTCTCAGAAAAAAGCGTAATCGAACTCAAGTCAATGCACGTGATCAATAATCAAGTTTAATGGCAATGTTTTATAGTACAAAAAAACCGATGATTTGCATACCAATTACAGAAAGCAAAACAAATGACTAAGGCAACGAACTTTGCATGCTTGGACTTATGCTTGGAGTGGACTCTCTACTCTCAACTCTATTTTTGTCGCTCCAACTGTGAGCTCATAACTCATTTGGTCATTTGCCAAGATTTTCATTAAAGCCTCATCTCAAGTGAGGGCAAATTATTTTTAAGTGACTTCTGACATAACTGAAATGTTAGTTAAACTGCTGTCACAATTGAGCGATTTTGGTTTATGAACAAAGTTGTGTAAAGTTGGATACAAAACACAAAAAAAAGAAACAAAACAACAAAAATATTTAAACCCAATTTATGACATTTATATTTTGTACTTTGTCTTGCTTCTTTTTGCGTATCTCTTTTAATTGCAGCCAGATTGTAAACTGCTCTGGGCCAACAGACGTTGCCTTAATTTGTGCCATTTTGGCAGGGCAAATATTTAGCTGTACGCTTAATGAGCATATAATAATTAAGGCCGCATTTAATTTGCCAACTTCCCAAGGGTATTCAAAGGGAAAGGATGCGGAAACGAGCGAGGTTCTGGATAACGACTTCATTCGAAGTTCAGCAGTCGGAAGTGGCCATTATTTATCATCTCGCGAGTCGCGACACTCCCCCACCATTAACCCCTTGTTGCATACTCCTTTGCCACAATTCACGCCTCAACAGCCAGCATCAATCCATTAAGAAGTCCCCGCAGCTCGCAGAAAAAGCAAAAATGAAGTGGTAAAAATCGGACTGGAGGGGAAAAAATATAAAAGTGAAACACGTTTTTTACAATTTTGTGCTTATTGGCCACGCCGTGGTCACCTGGCTTCTTTGGCACATTATGTAATACGAAAATGAGACACCAGCACACAGTGAGATACTCCGGACTCTGGACTGGATTGGCTTGGTTAGAAAATCATTAAAAAATAGCACAAGCATTTGCGTAAAGAAATTTCAAAATGCCAAATGCGAAATTTGATTGACCTAAATACGGTTTTATAATAGCCATATATCCCCAGACCAGAGGTGGTATAAGGCAACTGGATGTGTTGCAACTGCCACATGCCACTGGAGCACCATGTCCAGTCCGTCCAGCAAAGCTTTCTAACAGCTGACGACGAGTGCGATACCCAACCCGATTCCACGGCTATATGTTTGTATCTATGCCCAGTCTCTCTCAGCCTCACTTTCGATTGCAGTTGCAGTTTGCTGTTTTCAGTTTTCAGTTTGCAGTTTCTGCCAGCAAAAGTGGTGGCAGAAGTAGGTTGCTTGGCCAGCAGGCCACTCCGTCTAAGCGTTCGTTGGCATTTGCCGAAAATCTACCTTCCCGCTTGCACCTGCTGCATGTTGCTGCTGTTGATGTTGCCGCTGTAAAATGTTGCTGCTGCTGCTCGCGTGCATTTCAAAGTGTGAGTCAAGAGCTGCGCCTTCTTTGGCGCCTGCTTGAGGGTATTGTGATAAATTCACTGGGAGGATATCGGTTTCGGAAAAACCCACATTTGGCTATGGCTTCATGAACTTTAAAAGGGAATATAAAATTAAGCAAACATTGGCATTAGCTGGCTTGAAAATTTTGGGATAACCAGTTAGCAAAATATGTCATTGTATGGATTTGTTTTTCATTGATTGGTTTGGGAACATTTTATACAACTCTGTTGTAAGTTAGCTTAAAAGTTGATCAATAGTTATTTTTTTAAGCTGTTCAAGAAATTGTATTAAGTAGGAATACTTTATTTGGCATTTCTTTAGGTTGAAAATGTAAAGACAAATTTAGTTATCAAAGTTTATAAAAGTACAATTTAATCGGCTTGCTAATACAAAATAAAAATGTATATATTTATTTTTTGGTTCATTTAGAAATATTACTTTTTTGTTTTTCAAACTTTTCGAAGTGATGTTTAATGTATATTTAATTTTCTATTCATACATTGTATTTTGAAGTGCAGTATTCTTTTTGCCTTTTCCCAATATTACCAAACATTGTAACCGCTGTCGAGTGTATCTCAAGTTCGCTGCTTTCCTTGAGTCATTCGGCGATGTTTTCTGTTGGCAAACAGTAGCCACCAGCTGGAGTGGCTGTTTCTCTGCCTGGCTGTCTCCTCTGCACTTGTTTGTTTTGGTTTCTTGGCAGTGCAGTTGTGGCTGCTGCTGCTGCTGCTGATTTAATAATTTCACACAGCTTCGGTTTCAGGTTGGCGTGGACTTTTTGCTCAGTAGTGCGAAGGTCACGCGCCACTTTTCTCTTTCTCGCATTTACAATGCAGGCTTCAGCTGCAAAAAAAGATCCAGTTTGGCTGGAGTGCGAGATTTCGGCCTGTTTTATGCATTTTTAATAAATTTCTGCTTAATTTTTGGCAGCCAACGCTTTATAATTTTATCGTCTTTTTTATTTTTTTCTCTTTTTCCTGCACTGTTATTACATATATAAAATATCAATTTTTTGGAATCATCAGCTGCAGCGCTTCCTTTTCCTCCTTGGCCGCTGGCACCTGAATGGCTTCATAAGCCATGGCCAAAAGGCTGGGCTCACAAAAGGGCGAGCACATGGGCAAGGGCCTGGCATTTCATAATTGGCATCGTTGGGAACGCGTTGATTGGCAAATTGTATGCAATTATTGAAACTGTGGGTTGCCTCTTTCTGTTCGATTTCACATGCGAAAGGTTCGTTCATCTTTCCCGCTGTTGACATTGAGATAAACATAAAAATCTTTACGGAAGTCTCCGCTCGAACCAGAGGAACTCTCTCATTTAGCTCTAATTGCAGCTTACACATGGGGCAGGGCATTTATTTGGCTATGCCCCCGGCAGCATAACGGCTAAGTGCACAGGAAGAAAAAACTTGAAAGTGTTCGCAAAGCTCTGATTGTTATAATTAACTTTTTGATTATTTTTAAAAGGCTATGTAAAGTTAATGCGGTTCTTTTGTATTTTGTAATCATTTTTGTAGTTCTTTGTGCATAACATTTTGAAAAGGATTTAATTTAAAGCCCTATTTTACATATAGAAGAGTCTATATATGATATATTATTTCTTATTAATTCCTAAAACATATATATCATATGATCATATATTAAAGAAGAGAACAATTCAATTACAAATTTTTCAATATCCTATTAAATATAATCGTAATTTTCTTTCTGTGTGAGAGTTTTCCGCTTGGTAGCGCCACACTTTCCTTGGCGGGGAGTCTATTCCCTCCAACTCCTATGATGCCATCGTTTGTTCAGCTCAATTAAGGCACAACGCATCGAGAGGGAAAGCGACGGCGATATTTACATGTGTATATTCATAGCTCAGCTAGCTAGGCCAAGCGCAACAAATCATTCTATAAATGGTACAACAACAACTACAATAGGAGCGATGTAAACAATTTAAATGGTATTAAGTAATTCAACATTAACATTAAACTTCATGTTATAATAATTGTTGTTTCAGGATTTGAGAAAATGGTGCAAATGGTTATGTGTGGAAAGTAAAATAGTTGCAGCTTAAACGAAAGACTTAGGAAACGAACTTGAAATTGATTGTGGTGCTTATTAAAGTGAAATTCTTTGTAGATAACAGATAAAGAGGATATAATGTTAGTCACATCCAAGTGTAATAATGATCATTGTTAAACAAGACCTTAAATTATTAAGTGAAAACTTTAACTTTTAAATTAAATAAAAATCTGAAATGTTTTTGTCATTTGTTTCTAATTAGCCACTATGAAATAAATTTAACTAATTGAGTATTTATTTCCATTTGTTGAACTTCTGGTTGAAAATAAAGATCAAAATGGATCTTGTATAACAGACTTATATTTTAATGTTGTATTCTCTGCCTCACATCGAAATCAAGAAAAACCCCCTGGGAAAAAAACCCTAAAGCCTATTTTTTAATAGTTCAATAACAGCTTTTCCAATTCAGATGCCCTAATTGAGCTCTCATCTTCAAAATCACTTGATTAGTTGTGTCGGCATTTGACACGCGTTCAGCTAAAGCTGCGAGCGGGAAAAACATTAACAAGATTGTTGTGAACGTCATGGAGTCTGGACGCAGTTGCAGTTCCCCCGGGCCAAGTCTGAGTCGCAGACTTGTCTAAAACCGTGGCCAATCACTGAAGCGTTGCCGGCCACTCCATCAACAGCAAAATTATTGGCAAATATTTTCCAATACTCGGCAGCAGCTGCGTGGAGTGTGGTAATTTATACGCACACACTCTCCCACTGTCTATTTTTGGGAACATTTTATGGCCTTTTTTTTTGGCGAAACCATTCGCGAAATGCTCCAATTACGCCCGAGAATTTCCATTAAATCAAAAAAGCCCTTTGCGAGCTTGGTTTTAATGCGAGTCATGAATCAATTTCGCTCGTTTTGAGAAGGGTCTGATCTGGTTGTCAGAGAAACAAAGCCGGCAAGGTCGTGCACCAGTGTGTGTGTGTGTGTGTGGGCCGGCAACTTCAATCCTGACCTAAGTCACTATATAAGCTTTATGTTGCCAGCCGATTCGCTTGTCTCGCCTGCGGCCGAAATTAGCGATTGATGGCTTTCTCGCACTTTAAGCCGCCAAATGGCAATTTGCCAATTTCTCGGCCTTATCAGGGGGCCAATCAGTTGGTTATTAAAGAGCATGGCCCGCTCATTATGTAAACCTATCTGCCAGATATTGTATGTTCGCGTTATTAGCAAGTGTGCCTGCCCCGGGCCTCTAGCAAATGAATCAGAAAAAAAACTACACACACATCACAAAACTTGTGTCAATATTTCAATTTAACGGTTAGGAAAACGGCGAAGTAACGCAACAAAAGCAGCCTTTTGTGTGACGTCTATTGCTCTTAGAGGTTTTTTCTTCGCTTGCGGTTAATTTAAGACAACTTCTGTGTCCACGTTTAAGTCTGGCCAATTGGTGGGCGGACAAATGGATGGACGGATGGGTGGGATGAGTGACTAGCTGGCTGTCCCAACTCCCAACTAAGTGTTGCAGAAGGTGTAGACAGCGTTGGAAATTTCGGCTAAATTGTTGTCTGCGGTTCACTTGAAAGTGAAACTGATTGGGCCTAAACGAAAAGGTGGCGTGATTAAATAGGACTAGAAGAGAGGGTTGGCGAAGTTGAAATGCCTGGATTCCCATGTTGTAATATCTTAAAGTTTCACAAAACTCGAAAAATAAAAGGCTGATTAATAACAACAAAAATTTGTATTCATCACTTTAATCCATTAAAACAAAATATCAGTCAAATAATAATAACAATATAATTTATTGAGGACAACTGACTCATGAAACAATAATTTTTAATTAGCTACAAGCTTAAAAAAATTGAATAATCAATGTTTTAACTATTGAATATTATTTAACAATTTTATATTTTTATTGCCTTAAACTTTTATTGCCCATTAAAAAAATATCGTTAATATTGTTCTTTAAAGAAATTATTAAATTTTCAAATTTTTAAATATTTAATAAAAGTATTGATTTCAAAGCTTTACCGTTTACCCATAATACATTCTTTTAAACTCCCCTGAAATGTCGTCACCAAATGTTTGTTTTTGGGTCATCTCACCACTATACCGACCTTCAAAACTTACCCGTTTATTTAGCATTTTCAATTATACGTAAATTGTTTGCGCTGACCCCTAAATTTCACACCATTTCACATAAAAATGTCTCAATTTTTATTACTTTTATTTCCTCTCAAGTGTTTCTATTTAGCTGTCACTGGGGTCATAAAAACTATTTGGCAAGATCTGCGCAAATGGCAAAGGAACTCGTAAAAGAGTCGTATTTGTCATCGAACAATATCGATATTTGACAGATAAACTAGAAAGATCTACGTTTGAGACCTCTAACTTTATTCCGTTAAAGGGTGACCTTACCTGTGTTTCTCTTTCAATTTCAATTTCACCTTAACATTGACCTGAACTCAGCCTGCATTTGGGTCAAACTTAATCAGAGGTGGGGAAAACGCAGCATTATGGGGTTTTTGGTACGTGTCTGCGGTTGCATACTTGCGAAATCCCCCACCAGCTGAAATAAACCAAAAACAGATCGAAAGACTCAAAATATGCATTTGGCCAAGAGACAAACACACGAGAAATGACCACTCATAACCACATTGCCGTTATTTTGCATAACTTGCAAAATGTTTACACTTAATTGCAGACTGCAAAAATGAGCCATAAGTCGAGGGAAAAATATCACAAAACTGATTTTTAAATGAAAATAAACAAACTAATAGTCGTTGGGCAAGGGCTCTTTTGATAAGTATAGATTTTTTGACGGCTCATTGATAAGGCAACCCGGCTGTCCAACATTTTGTAATCAGCTTAATTGATTTGCTCTCGTCTGGCGAATAAAATGATATTTTTGACAGCTCCGTTAATGTTTATAATCCAATTAAATGCGCACATTGAACCGTATTTCGATTAAAAAGGTGCAGTGGCTTGCCTATTTGAATTTATATAAAAGCAGGCCGCTGATTAAATTGATAAGTTCATATTTAAACGAAAATAAAAAGAGGACTTTAATTGCATATTGATATTTAATTACTTGTTGACAGAAATATCAAGTGAAATGTTATATATTTATTTATGTTCTCAATTTATTTATCTCTATATTAAATGGTTAATTGATTTGTACAGTATTTGTTATATTGCTTTGCAAATTAATTCTATGAAGGAAAAGCTAAAGGTTTTTCTTTTCAATTAATCATTTTTTTATAATTGGATTTAAAAAAATACATGAGCATTTATGTAATACAACATTTGCTGATTGAATGATATTTGCATTTAATCGATGATAGAATTAGTTATTTATCATAAACAATTAATCTTGAAGTTAGTATGTGTTCTTCTGAAATTTGAATAATAAGATAAAGAAATATATTTAATTCAGTTTGTTTGATTCGATTTACCAACCCAAAATTTGTATATTTAATAGAGAAATCAAACTCGTGCTTTGTAATTTTTTTAAATATTTATTTTACGAAAAATTCAATGTTTTGAAATCAGTCAAAGAAAATTAATTGCAAGCCATATATTTATTGGCACTTAATGAAAACATTACAGTCAATCCGCGAAACCTTAAACAGAAGCACATTAATAAAAATTCCTCACTTGACATGGTAAATATAATTAATGAAACCACACTTAAGAATTATTAATTTATCTCACACAAAATATTGCACTTACGCCCTCAAACCATAACTCATACGCCCCGTTTGACACTTACGTTTTTAATATTATCAAAAGCTGCACGGCTAATCCAAAGTTTTTCTTACGGGAATTTCTCGATAGGTTTTTCTGGGGCAACTTTAAATTTTTTGCATATTCACTGCCGCAAACTAATTGATTTTGTGCCAATTAGGAGTTGTTATGTTTGGTTTTTTGTTGTGTTTAACAATCGATTTCAAGAACTCATACTCGCATTATCCTTCGCACAGACACTCGTCGAATTCTGAGGATTTATTTAGCCGCATTTACTGACGATCGCGCCCGCTGGCGAGCATGTGTCGTTTTAAGTTGACGCGTCGGAATGAAAAACTCGCATGAATGGACCGTCGTCTGGGCAAGACGTTTTTGTTTAAAACCCCAAGACTTAAGTCGACTGCGGCACAGCGACGTCGGCAGCGACGTCGGCAGCGATCGCCGACTAAGTACGAGCGCTCTTTAAACTGAGCCGATCGTTCAGTTTTGTATCTGCGAGATACTCGTACTATACCCAGAGTGCCGCAATCCTCGCCGCCGTTTAGATTTAAGGTAGCAGAAATTTGGCAATTGGCTTAAACGCAGTCGAGGTGAGTTTCTCCTCTGTTGAATTTTTCCTTCTGGTCAGCATGTAATTGGCCCGATTGGTGCTGGGGGTTTTTTTTCACATTTATGCTGAGTCACCTGTACTTTGGGTTACTTCTCTTGTTGACTTGTACTTTATTTACACGCTTTTTATCGCCGTCGGTGGTTCTAGGTAAGTGAACTTGATGTCGTTTTATAGCTTCCTTAGTATTTCCGACTTTTGGGGTTTTTCTGAGGGATATGCGGTGCGATGGCTTGGAAAGAGATGCCTTTTACTCAGGATTTAAAGTGCACAGAGAGAAATTTAATTCTTTATTATAATAAGTAAACTTTTAAGGGATTAGTACAAAGATAATTTGTTGTGTAGAAAGGTTCTTAGGGTTCTTTCTAAGCAAGAAAGGAATTAGTAATTCACAAGTAATGGTAATAATTTAAACTGAATTTTAATGATTTGCCTTTTATTCAAAATAAAATGCTTCATATTTAAGTTACAATTAATTTTCTTTCTCTGCAGCTGCGATAAAACCAAGGCTAATTTCGACTGGATGATCCCAATGAAAACCAAGCGTTATCAATTACAAATAATAAACCCAAATTATCTACCTTGAAGGCGATGGTTGTGAAAAACTCCCCATTTGCCATAAACTGAAGTGGAAAATTTTCGAGACCGCGCAATTGCTTTTATGTGTCTAAGTAAACAGCCCAGATCGGGGGCTTGACTGCTCTGGCTAGACGGCTTAATCCAGATTAGAAATCCGTGATCACGCACTGACGTCATAAATATAGTTGTACCTATTGTTGATCTCACTTGACGGGATCTGAACTCTTTAATTAGAGACCTGTATGTAGATAAAAATTAATTTTACGGCCAAGAACTTGCTCATAAATTTAATGGATTTGATTTATTCCGCTGCATCGAATCAAGGACTTCAACTAGTTAAATCGATTATAACTTTCTTAGGCTATAAATATCGCCAAGTGATTAGCATGGAATTCTAGTATCTTACTACGAGTATTTACTAGATTTGTGAGCTTTACATATTGCATTGGGGTAGCTTCGGTTCTAGTGATGATGATAGTTGACAGCGCTTTGCTTACTTTAGCTTTCAGCACATTAAATAGCATGACCGACACCGGAAACTGGTCTTTTGTAGAACAATTTGCCGCCACAAAGGAAGTTTTACCCGCAGTTCAATGCGATTTCAGTAGGTCAAAATTCGCAACCACTCGAAAATCCTCAAGTGCTCGGTAAACTCGGTAGTCGGAAATAACTGCAATTCGCGAAGTGGCTTACAAGTGGCACAGTTACCCAGTTTATTGGCCAAGGATGCCACTGCAGTTATTTAACCCAAAAGACCTTAATCTAATATGTACAAGTTACCCTGAAGGTTGCAGTTGACAAGAACGACTTAATTGCAGTTGTGAAACACTAACTAAAGCACAACAAAATGTTTTTATATTTGACAACAATAAGTAAACACGGTGACACATGTTATGGGACAAGTTGTGGTCGTTTTTGGACAACCAAAATTTTAATTTATATTGTTTATAATTATAATTGCCAGCATTTTGCGGAAAAGGCCACGGTGGACATTAAAAATATTCAAACTGCCTCGGCAGACGCTCCACTTGAATGGCAAGAGGAATTTACCTTTTGAATGACTGTAGTCTTTTTTTTACAGAGGCCAGTAATGTCCACTCATTGCAAGTTCAAGTTTGCCAGACGAAATAGCTCGAATTCGGAGTTTAAATGGGTGATTAGTTAACGGCACGTTCGAATTAAGTGCCCTGGGATAGAGATCTTAACTACATGATCATGTTCGGTACTTGGAACTGAGATCAAAAACGGAAGAGTGCCAAAAAAATGTTGTTTTGGACAAACAAAATGAATAAGTGTCACAAAAATGACGTGAGTTCTTTTAAAAGAATAAATATAAACAGACTTAATTGCAAAAAAAAAAAACATTTTCAATTTTTTAAGGGATAATCGTTCTGGGAATTATTTAATGAGTTTAAGTCTTGTTTATTGACACTTAAATTGATAATTGATTTAAAAATCAATAAGAATAAATTAATTTCAATTAAATTATTTCTATAAGATGACCCTATGTCAACTGCAAATATATTTCTCTATTTGTTATTTTATTTTCAAGGCCTCAACATACAAATATTAAGGGTGCAGAAATGTGTGAAATAGTTGTTTCGGAATTTAAGTAATATATCCATAAAAGTAATGCTAGTTTTTATGGGTTTTTATTGTGATTACCCATTTTACAACTTACAAATACTAAAGGTCCGGCTTCTACCCTTAGCGCTAAACTGATATTAATGATTATTTACTTATAGCGGGTTTCTAGAAACTTTGCGTTCGTTTTAGTTTGCTTGCTAGAATTTTTCACATTTTAGTTTGGTTCCTTAAAATTATAAAAATCTCACCAAACAGTTAACGAGCTTACGCAATTCACATATCAACTGTCTGGCCAAGATTAAACTGTAATTCCTGGCACTTTGAATTGGCCAAGCCCCAATATTTGATGGGCCCTTTCGTATAATTTTTGCAAACTTTTTAATTTGTTTGTGAGACACTCGGCACTAACTATTGGTCAAACAGGGGCAAGGGCCCGGATTTGTATGGATATCGTTGATCAGAGATCAACAAAGTACGTCTAGTAGTAATACAAACTTTGAACCTGAGACACTTTCTGATTTGTTCATGATGAATGGCTTTTGAGGAGGGTGTGACCAGAACGAGACACCATCCTTCACATTGAGAGTTGATTCACCTGAACGAAAACGAAAACAGGTCTCAAGTGTCGCAATCCAACCTAGAGAGGTTACTAAAAAGCCGAAGCCTAAAAACCCAGCCAGAAAGATTGAGAAGATCAAACGGCATCTCATTGCCAGGCAAATCGGAAATCAGACAGCACGAGCCATACCCCTGAAATATGACCTAGCTAAAAACTAAAAAATATACGCAGTACACTATAAACTTATTGCCAAAAAGATGACGTGAAGTGCAGAAATTTTTACATATCCATTAATTCAATTATTCACTGCCCAGAGACGGTAAACAGGCTTGCAAAACGCTGCGTTCCAAGGGCCATAATTCACAGACGACTGGCCTAGAAGCAGTTGGCCCATCTCCCGTATTGGCCAACTTTTTATATTTCTTCTTTCAATTACCGCTTGAAGGACAACTGCAGCCCTGCAGGGTTCTGCGCAATCGTGGCTAATACCAAGCCAAGTCAAACCCAGCAGACAAATCTCTTTATTATTACGGCCAAGAAAATGAAAAGTTTTCGCCTTGCTGTTGGAGGCGTTGAAATGGAAATAATTACCCGCAGACTTTATGTTTTAATTTGTGGAAAATGCTTTGCATCTTTGAGGATTTTTCATTTGAGTTCATATGGTTAATTGCGGTTTGATTGAAAATGGTAATGCTGGGAAAACTGAGCGGGAAAGTAATGGCATATAGGGTAGCTCCGGAAAAACATAATTTTATCATTTGTCTTTATTACTTTTTGTAAGCAAGTTTCTTTGCCAATAACTTGTCATATATTCTTATGGGATAAACGTTATTATACACCTGTTTTAGGGATATATTTATTATGTATATTTAGATTAACTCATACTCTTATGTCATATAAAAAATAAAATAAAAAGACTTAAAAACTATTCGTTAACAGTGATAGAAATATTTTATCACCTACTTAACATAGCGCTACATCAATGTTAGCCACATTGTTGTTGTAGCCATGTTGCTGTTAGCTAACATAAAAGTTGGCATACTTTTAGGAAGAAATGAAATATTACCAACGCAAAAGTACAAGAAAATTAATTATTAGTTAAATGTATTATGTAAGTTATATTCCTTACCTAGAAAATTACTTAATATTCTTGTTACAAGAAACAAGTTGTCAACAAATCAATACTTATCAGCAAGTCATCAATTTTCTACATAGAAATTCCGCCTTCAAATAGATTAGGGCGTTACCTGTCAGATGATCTAGAAAACAAAACAAGAATTATCCGCGATTGCCCCACCATTAACTCGCCTCCTCGTTAATTTCCAACAAGTTTTCAATTGCAATTACCAATTACAGTCAAGGCTACTAATCTTGCACCGACTTTTTGAACAACAATAATAGTTTATGGGGGATTTACTATACGATCGCATTGCGGAAAGCTCCTCTTCATTTACAGTTTAATTGATCGTACTGTAAACTAACTATAAATGGTCTTAAAATAAAAACATTTACATTTATTAAAACTGGTTTAAGGTACTGTGTTGTTTAATGACGTATAAATGATTGCACTGTGCGAGACAGACACCAAAGAGCAAACAGTCGAGCCATAACTTCAGGTCAGTGGGGTCTTCTGACCTCGGTTCACTTACAGCGGGTTAAGGGTCAACAAATTGCTGCAAAGCTCGTTATATTTATTGCACTTTTTTCGATGCACTCAATCAATTGTCATTCAACTTGATCGATATATGCAATTCACTCACCCCTGGCAGGTCCTTGCCTGTAAAAACAGTGATTAACTCGCTCATTGCCTGCTATTTAATTATGCTGCAATTGTTGCTTAATTATTATGCAATAGTTTTTTATATTTTTCTGTGTTTTCTTTCGTTGTTTCTGTAGAGCAAGTCACTGCACTATATTAATTGTATGTGAATAAAACTTTGTATACTGCTGTTAATTAGCTGGTTGTAAATGTATTATTCTTAAGATATTTTCAGAAATTGTTTTATCTGGTTGTCTACGCACAAAGCCTCGAAATCAACTGACTGCCATAATAAATATGGAGAGGCTATGGCCCTTGGTTTACTCAATTTCAGATTTCTTTTCGCAAAATTCAGGAGCGGAGTGAGGGTCTAGAAATTTAAATGTTGAATTGATAGAGCTCGTTAACTTAATTTTAAAAATAAATAAAAGTAGTAGTTTCTTTTGTTTTTCTTAATTAATATGGTTTAAAATAAGTGTAGAAATAATAATAATAAATATGAACATTTTGGGCGCCTTCAACCTTTGCTGCGCTCCTATTTCTTGAAGCACATTTAATAAGTCTTAATTGAACTGTGCGGTTGACCTGTTGGCATGCGTATGAAAGTACATATAGAAGCATTCCAGACATACAGAAATTTATTCCGAATTATGCGTAAAGATGGAATAGGGCAAAAGTAGTGCTTATTTGTATAAATTAAATAGTACGCCCGTAGACAGTAGGTCTTATTGAATCCAACAAACATTTTTTTAAAATTTTTTATATTAATTTTCTTGCCCATTTTCTAGAATTGATCAAAAAATAGATATTTGTATTTCAAAAAGTTGTACCTAACTTGTGGTAAATCATGAAAACTAGACATTTCTCTTGATTTTTAAGGTATGCAAGACCTTAGAAATGATTTAGTTCTCAGCAAATTCCAACCTACCGCAAACTAAACAAACAACAAAATATGATTCCTTAATTACGGAGCCTTCAACCCTTCGATGTTCCCGGCAGGCTGCAAATGTCAATCAACTGGAGGCAAATAAAAACAAAAATGCAGGGCGCATTTATTTTGCATAAATGTAAATAACAATTTCAATGGAAGGCAAACAGTGGACTAAAAAAGTTTGAAAATGAAATTAAATTGTGCAATCAAAACGGGTGATGAGTGAGCAAAAACCGAAACGCCAAAGCCTGGCAAATGCAGGAATCGTTTGACGCACCTTGTTGCTATTGCTGCGCCTCGTTGGCTGTTGGCCTGGTCAGAAACAGATGCCAAATGTCCATCAGGAATGCAGCCAATGGATTTGCTAAAAAGTAGCAGGTGCTGTCCCGGTTGGATCACGGCAGAGGAGCTCTCCGGATTAATTAAAAATGTTGTGCCTCCGGCCGCAGGCCTTCACTCAACGGCTTCAACTGCACTGGCAGCCAAGTTAATTGAATTGGCTTACGGTCTCTGTGATTATTTCTCCCCGGCCAGTTAGAAATGGTCCATCGAGTCTAAGCCATATGCATTATTTCATAAATAATCATTTCATATTTCCCTAAGCACGTGACCAAAACTAATTTTATTTTCATTATCCAATTGCATTCCCCTTTGGCTAATCCCCCATAGCCTATATATCTGCCGCGATCTGTATAAAACGGGGTCACCCTTTCGCTAATTTAGCAGCGTGTCTAAATTACCGGGCATCCCTTTGTCCTTTCGCCGTGGTGGTGGTTTGATTTTCCAACCTTTGCATACATTTCAGCGCAATCTGTTGCCTAACTAGGCGTTACATTGATGCTACTTTTGGGGGAAGGGGCAGGGGAAAAGGACTAAAATAGAGGGTGGCATTGCCGGCGTCAGCTGGCACAACTCTCTAATTAGTCCTGACAACTTGTTGTGAGATCACGCGAATTGAGGGCCTAGGACTTGTCAATTGGGTGTCACCGACTTTGGCCAGTGATCCATCAGATTAGAAATGAAATGAAAGTAGTTTTGGGTGAGAGTTCGTCAAGTTTCCGAGTTAATCATACTTCTGCAGGCAGAGGAAGTGCAATATAAGGGGTATTAGTAAAGACAGATGAAGATATTTATTAAATAAAATGTTAAGGGAAATCGATTACCAACATTTAATTATTTTTATTTGAGTGTTTTAATCGCAGTGCCTTACAAAGCTATTAAATGATTTTTCAACCAAAATAATCCAGTTCAAAGTTCATTAAAAGGCATTAATAATTATTGTACTATTATTCAGTGCTAAAAAACTGGAATTAATTAAATAAAATGTTAAGGGAAATAGATTACCAGCATTTGATTATTTCTATATGAGTTTTTCAAAACTATTCAATGATTTTTCAACCAAAATTTTGATGTTCAAAGTTCATTAAAAGGCATTAGTAGCATTATTATTCAGTGCTAAAAAACTGGAATATGTTTTTAATGTCCAGACATCGTTCCTACATTCAACTTAACATCTTAACTTCTACGACCTAAGCTAAGAAATCTCTAGAGAAGAAACTCACATTACGAGAAACTCCTTACATCCTATTCCTTTGACATCAATAAATTTCCTGTAAATTTGTTTGACTAATTACTCGCGATCCTGCGATCCAAAGTGACAACTACAATGCCGCATAAATTCCCAACTTACTTCTGGCTGGCTGAGTCGCTGAATTCAGTGCCCACAGAGAGTCACATAACTCAGCGAGACATAAAAATTAATTAAAGTTCTGGTAGGGCCTCTCAAAGGACTCGAGTCAAGTAGCCGCCGAATGTCCTTTTGCTGCTTTCACACGTTGTAGCAAACCGCTCCTCGTCCTTTTTCCATTTTTCCTCCTTGGCCGCAGCGTCAAGTGATGAGCCTTTTTCCTAGGGATCTGAAATTTTCAACCCTCCCAGTTTTGTGGGCTTGCTTCTGTTATTATTGTTTCGAGCTGTCAAATTTCGTTGTATCCTGCTATCCTTTATCTCCAACTCTGCGTCTCATTTCGTGTAATTTTATTAATCACAACAACACATTTGTTGTCTGCTACCCTTTTGCTCCTTTATTATTGTCCTTTCGCTTTCTGGGTCTGTGTGCCTTGTGTCCTGTCATTTAGCTTTGACTAATTATGCAATTTGTATGCAATAAAAAATATTAATTGCCTTCGCTCTGATTCTCTTCTCCTCTCATCTCTTGGAAAATTATGCAACTCAGTGATTTTTTTAAAGCTGTGTTTATTTATTTTTTGCTATTGCAATTCTGGGAGTTCTGGTTGTGGGGAAATCAAGGGGGCGTGGCTGAGAAGCGGCTATGCGAGTTTTCCAGTTGGCTT
This sequence comes from Drosophila rhopaloa, assembly GCF_018152115.1. Classification (NCBI taxonomy): domain Eukaryota; kingdom Metazoa; phylum Arthropoda; class Insecta; order Diptera; family Drosophilidae; genus Drosophila; species Drosophila rhopaloa. Next base: position 13,579,456 of record NW_025335043.1, read on the forward strand.
AATCGGCGCCCTCATGCGTATATCAAAAATCAACGAAGTTCCGCTGCAAAAAAATTTTTAAAAATAATATTGCAAAAATATTTATGTTGGTCTACCATCGAAAAGAGGAAAGGGTACTCCATCAGAGGTCATGAACTGCAAAGAAAGAGGGGGAAACGAATGATCTTTATTTGATGTTGAATAAAATTGAATTTAAAAGGTGGCACTTTCAATTAGCTTACTCTTAAATAAATTAAATACAAGTCTATGCACTTTAAAATTATGTAAAACAAAACAATATAAATCTATATATCTTAAAGTAACATCATATAAAATCTTATTTAAGCCATGTTGCTTAAAAACCGAATACAATCAAGGTTAAACTTAATGAAAATAGCATTAATTAGCCGTTTCATTGGCTGTTCATCAGCAATTTGAACTGCTCGCCCAAATTAGCTTTTCTCACGTAGTTACACACCTAACTAGGCCCACTTAACAACCACTCAACTGCACTGCATTTTCCAACCACATGGTCCAAACACAAATAAATATGCGAGCCACCGCAAAACCACAACTACCGGCAAACCACACACACACACACTCACACACACACATGCCCAACTCACAACAATAACACAAACCATTAAATGTGTAAATTTCATAAATTAACCAATAAAGTTGGCAATTATTTCCATACAATCAGGAATGGGTAAAAAAACGTGGTGTGCAATCAAATTAAGTGAAATAAAGTAATAAAATAAAGAATGGAAAATATTTTCATAAACTGTTTGGCGGGTCATGGAGTCCCATGAAAACTTTTCCCCTGGGTGCAAAAATAAAAAAAAATGAAAATAAAAATAAAAATGCGAGCGAGCGAAAAACTTGGCAACTAAAAATCGCTTCATTCTAATTACTTCCTTTCGCGACTCCGCTGAAGGACTTCCGCCAGCAGGACACGTCGTCTAGTCCAAGTTCAAGTTTGAAGTTCGGGGATTTAAGGAGTCAAGGAGGGCGGGGGGGCGTGGCGCATAAAACAATCGTTTTGTAATAAAGATGAAAATTTTATTAAAAGATGTCGGAAACAGATGTCGCCGGCAGGACGAGAACGAGAACGAGAACGAACTGCGAACCGTGGAAGGACCAAGCAACCAACCCACACTGGGCAGCAAAAGCCAACGACAACACACACTTTATAATCTTTTATCGCATTTTTTCTACTTGGCTGACACAAAGAGTGTATTTATGCGACTGTTAACGTTATGAAAAGCCCATAATTTCGCAGCCACCCCGAGAGTTCTGCTCTGGCTTCTCTAGTTGCCGGCGAATATAATAAAAATAATAAACGTTGTCCTGAAAATCGATGGCAAACAGAATTCGCATTCATTTCATGGGTTGGTGGGTGGGTTGGTTGGGCTGGGATGGTGGGCGGTGAACGTAGTGGGCGTGGTGGGGACATGGCCGTGGCAGCAGCTGATATCGACAGTTAACTTGGCTGGAATGCTTTTTCTATATCGTCCTTCGCATCGAGTGTCGTGTATAAATGTTTGCGCTTTATTATATTGCCCAGCCACGCCCCCCGCCCCCCCCCCCCCAGAAATCGAACCAACCAACCAACCACTCAACCAACCATTTATCCCCACCCATCGAGCAGCATCTTGTGACATTTTACCTTTTTTTTTCTGCTATTGCTGCCACTGCTGCTGCTGCAGACGATACACGATAATGATATCCATATAATGATGCGGCTGTCAGCGGCATTCGATTCCACATGCCCCTCAAAGAGCCATGAAGTTGTTTATTCGAACTGGAGTGGCATGTGGCAGCGATGACAGAAGGAAGTCTTTGAATTTGGCCAACTGAATTTACCTGCAAGGGGATTTCGCCAGATAAAGTGACGTAAGTTCAAAAAGGAAGTAAGTTGGAACTCGTCAGCAGCTTCAGGCTTTGATAAAGGAATTCAATTGATATTATCATTATGATTTTGTTTATGAAATGTCTTATTGTTATCATTTCTTCAAAGGAATATTGTATTAAAAATATCAAAGCAAATGGATAACTAAAGTTTTTCTTATAGCAGCTCACTGTTTAAGTTGACTTTGATCTTTTGGTGTTTTATAAATGACAAATAATAATCTTTTTTGTAACATGTTCAATGCATTAAAATACTTTTCTTATTTTAAACATGGCTTTAGATAAATAACATAAATTTGTAATTGCTTAGGCTAACCAATTCTTTATGAAATTATATTTATCTATGACTTTCGAGACCCAAACCTCTCTAAAACCATCATCAATAATGGCCAGCGTCTCAACAATAAACCCACAAAGCCCAGCCAAAAAGCCAAACGTTAACAGCACAATAATCCCCAATGCAGACCCAACAACATCATTTACATATTTCCAATTCAGCACACAAATTAAAAAAATAAAAACGAAAATAAACTGAGGCCATGAGGCAACACTCTGAAAAACAATTAAAAGTTTGGCCTCGACACCTTCCCCACTCCCCCTCTCCCGCTAAAAAAGGGGGCTAAGGATATATACTTTTGGGGGCTGCCAACAAAAGCCTGTTTCGGTGACCCCTTTCATTTGTCAAAAAGCAGGAGCAGCGGAGCCATGACAATGGCAGATGGAATCCGAACAGGAACTGGAATTGCGGAGGACTCTGCACATTCAACCCACTTATCAAATAATTGTCCTCATATTATGGCGACTACAAAAAGAGATGGAGATAGCGACTAAGAGAGAGCCAAAGTACAAAGCAGGAAAAGCGGTTGGGGAAATTGTAGAAAATGGAAAATACTCTGCTCGAGCCATGTGTCGGTGGCAAATAAAAATGTAAGGACTCTTCAGCGCACACAGACACACGCCAGCGAAATCCTTTGCATAAATGATGATGGCATGATGAGAACTTTTAATCATTATTATCACATATTTATACGCTTATATGAGCATGTTTTATGTACTCGCTGCCAGCAGAAGAAGAAGTGGAAGTGGAAGTCCTGGCGATATGGGGGTAATCCTTTGAGGCGTGCTCCATATGAAAGCAAAAAGCCACAAATGGCAGCGCAAAACAATCTGAGCTGGGGCCTTTGTTATCCTTGTACTTCTTCCTATTGTCGAGAGCACTTCTCCTCCTTTCAGATCCTGATGGCTTTCCGATTCGAGTGAGGCCACGCCCCTTCTGCGGGGAGGAGGCCCCCAGCCACTACTTCCTTGCCATGCCACAAGGGTTGCTGCTCTCGCACTCTCTCTTTCTCTTTCTGGGCACACAATAGAGGCCAAAAGGACATGCACATCCTGCCTTTATCTAGCTTCTAAGCTTACATAACCGCTGCTCAGCCATTTTCGACCCAGAGTAAATAAGTCATCATTGTCGATAAACTCGATTGTCGTCATCAACGGCGACGAGGACAACTAATTTGCGGTCATAATAAAAGTTAATCTACTGACTCCTTGCCAGCTTGCCGAAGGATTCTTTTTTCCCAGCCGTCGGTGCCTGCAACAAATTGCGCGCACAAATTCAAAACTTTATGGACGGGGAAGTCCAATTTAAGTTATGTGCAATACTTCTAGGATTTGTCTTAATTCACTTTTATAACTTAAATATATTTTGATAAGTTGTTTGTTCTAAACAAAAGTTCAATAATCGAATATTTTTGTTCATACAACTGCTTTCTAAGAAATTGTGTGTTTATAAATTGAAATATATTTTTGATTTCACAATTGAGCAATTTAAGAACCATTTTTTTTTATTTCTTTTAAATACAGATCATAAATAAACAAACAAATAAAACATATCTTTAATTTCTAAAATATTCTACTTTACCTGTTTAATCTTATGTCAAAAAAAATAAAACTAAATTATGTTACAAAGCAAGTACTTTTGGTCATAACTCCGGCCGAAAGTCATTGCAACTATGGCCGATTCTTTTCCTGTTCCCTAAGTTAAGTTTGGCTACAGTGTAAAATAAATAAATAAATAAATAAATAACAACATAACCATTTAAATAATGGACTAAATTTAAAATGTAATACCACGTTAAACTCGAAATAAAAAACACAGTTAACTTTCATTTAAATTTATAAAATTATGTTTTATTCTCATTTGAAATCTATCAAAATTTGCCCAAAATTATATTTTTTTAAAGTGTATAAATCAGTTATACACTCGCATGTTGATCTCTATTTGGTAAAGTTACATCGAAAATACTTTTTTTGGCCCAGAGTCCTAATACTGATATTCACCCAATTGTTTGATTTTTCCACAAAACCGTATTTTGGTCTGTTTTGCCCCACTGTACCTCACCGTGGAATAGCAGCACAAGTCTAATAAGATCGAGGGAAATTCAGTTCAAGGCAGCGAGTGGCAAAGGCAACAAAACAAGAAAATTAAATTTTTATTGTTTTCACACAAATAAAATCAAATAAAAAGCGAACAACAATAACGAGCAGGCAAAGGCTAAACAGGACACTCATCCAGAGAGCGAGTGAGTGAGCGAGTCAGAGAGAGAGGGAGAGAGAGAGCGAGCGCAGAGGGATATACATAAGGAGGAAAATCACGTGCCGCACAGGCGACACGGCTACTGGGCAGGAGAAGCGGACCAACCAACGGCGACCAACCCCCGAAAAGGGAATCCTGGCCGGGATGCTGCGTCCTGCGAGCTGCGCCTGCCAGGATACGCTCCGCCACCGAGTTCAGTTCGATTTGAGCACTCGACGCGAACGCGACAACTGGCGGGAAAAACAGTAAAGCCAATAAGGATAACATATAGAACACGATAAAATATAGAGCACTTAGCTCCCTCGCGTTATGTCTACGGCCTTCCTCGTGGACAGTCTCCTGCACGCCCAGCAGACCTACACGGAGAGCCAGCTGAAGTCCAGCCTGAGCGAGATGCTCCTCTCGCGTCGTTCGGGATCGGATCCTGTAGATCCTTCAACGGATGCCTCCGAAACTGGCTGCAGTTGCTCCAAGTTGCGCGGCTACAAGTGTGATAAGTGCCGCGAAATCCGTGCCGAGAGTGTGAACAGCATCGAGGAGATGGACGAGCTGGACGATGGCTCCTCCTCGGCGGACGAGATCGTCGCCGATATCGGCAGTGTGGAGGGCGAGGAGCCGCACATGGACATGGACGAGGACCTGGAGGACGAGATGGCCGAGGTAGACGAGCCGGTGGCAATCAAATTGCCTAAAGTAGAGCCCAAGGACTCCAGCATCCCGACGGTGGGCAATACCATCCTCAAGGATACCAACAGCAAGCCCATTCTCAAGTTCAGTGTCAGTGCGATTTTGGGGGATACCCGGGAAGGAGTCCGGGTCAGAAATGGTAAGAAATTAGATAAATGGTTATAATACCACCTTAATTAGTAATTAGGATTTTCTATTTATTTTTTGAGGAAGATACGGCTTTAAGGACAGACTAAAAGATTCTTTAATTGGTCTTTTATTCTTGATTTGAATATTTTTCAAGTTTTATGTTATAATTGGCATCACTATAATTCTTCTTGCGGAAATATTAAATAATTATGAATTGTACGATATGCTATGTTTATATTATGTTTAACACTAAAATTAATATCTTCAAAAAGAAAGTTTTGAGTTTTAAATAGTTAAATTCATTTAACAGATTTTCAAATGTATTATATTGATTCCTTTTCTCCAATTAAAATTTTTGTATTTCATTTAAATGTAATTATTAAAATTTTTAATCATAATTAAATGTCATTTAAATTTCTCTTTGATATGACAATTTTAAGCCTATTATGTATTATTCTTTTTATAAACTTGCATACCCTATAAATACCTCGGTTCATTCTAATTTTGAAGTGGCCTTAAGTCCCTGGGATAGTATCCTCCAATTAGGTTCCCGCCGCGGGCTGTTTCAAGAATGCCATCAAAAAGGCTTGGCAATTAATTTGCCGTGGCTAATGCCGAGCAAAAACAAATTACTGAATACAATTGCAATATGAAAAGCCAAAAGAATAACAATTCTTGCCCAAAAGTTTGCAGACTCCTCGCGAGGGGAGAGATCAAAGTGCTGGTACTTCGCAGTTGCCTTAGTTTTTACGCCTCGATTTCATTGTGTGTTGCCCTAAGCCCTCGGGGCGTTGCTCCTTTGAGCTGGCAGGCTGTAAAAACACAACCAGACCTAATCATGTTTAAATTATTGAGCCAGAGCCCCTGAGCAACAAAGCCGTATAACCAGTTCGGCACATCCGCACTTCCGCCAGGATCTGGATGGGATATGGTGCGAGAGATCCTCTGCCGCGTGCTGTTTACAACGGGGGATGAGGATCTGGAATCTCTATCTATTTGCAGTATAGAAAAGGTCCAGGGTGTGGGACAAAAAGTAGGCGGAACCAATTGGCCATCAGTCAATGTAACAGCTTTGCCTTGCCGTTTTTTAGCATTGTTCTCGTCTAATTCTGGGATTGTGGGATTTAATTGTCATGTGATTATTGCATCGCGGTTTACTTTTCCATATTAATGAGTGGGCAGGGCCTTCTTTTTTCCCAGATTTTATGTCCATTTTTTATGAGATTTTATTGACGATCTTTTGGGGTTAAATCGTGCAGTTTTTATGGCAAACGCGTGGCAAAAAAAATTGCTAAAATTATGAACTAATGTGACAAGATTTACCCACCTAAGCAGTAGGTTATAAATTGATAGATGTTATTAAAAGTAGGGGATTCTATTATTAAAGTGATTAGACACTGATTTTTTAATTTTACAAATTTAGTTTTCAAGAGATTAACTTATTACCTAATCATACGAATAATTTGAATCTGCTACAGATTTTTATAATAGGTTTTTTAAAAAAATGTTAGTTCAGTTTAATTTTCAATCCTGTTAGAAAAAAATAAATTTTTGAGACAATTGTTCTTTTAATACATGTGAAAGCTCAGAATTTCATTATTATTTTTATAGACATTAAAAATTACATTCTTTTAATAGCTCGAAATATCGCGACATTTTTATTCAAGCTGTTTAAATATTAAAATCTAGCTTTATACTAACAAAATAACTTTTAATGTCTTAATATTCTACCGAAAAGCTTTGATTATTCAATTTTATTACTGTTTACTAAAATTTCCCTCCCACACGAAATCCAACTAATTGCCATCGTTTTCCAATCAATGATCCACTTAGCAAATTTTTCCCTCAACATGAAATTGGCTTTTTGCCTAAGAGTAAGCCACAAATGAACTTTTTTGCAGGGCCATAAACCAATAAGGCCAAAAACTTGCCACATTTTCGCAGCACAGATGCAGATACAGAAAAGTCGGTAAACCGCCGACGCACAAAACAAACAAAAGCGAACAATTATAACTTAATTTGTGCGCTCATTAGGCACACATGTGCCAAACACACAAACGCACTCCTACACATAAGGATAATCAAGGATGGCCATATAGAAATGGAAATTTTCGGGGGTACCCCCAAAAAGCCAAAAAGCAAAAAGCTGTTAGCCGCAAGAGTCAAAAGCATCAAATTAAACGCGCACACACTACCGAAGCTAAAGAGGCGTTAATTCGTTAATTGTTTCTGTTCTCTAATCGAATTAAAATCATATCCTGGATATCCTGCAGCAACTGCCAGGCTGTCAGGATGTGCGTGAATGAGATGGCTGCCTTTTGGGGGTGTTTAATTAGAAAATGAAATGCAGCCACACAGGGCTCCAAAAAGGAGATACCAACCCCCGATATCCCCTATACATATATATATATATATGGAATATCCTGCTGCTGAATCAAAGGCGCCAAACTTTGCTCTCAAGGTGTGCGTATCCTTTATCCCGGAGTTTGTGTTTGCTTTAATTATGCCAACTTCACACTGACACTTCAAAGCAGATTTCATTTTCCATTGTCTGCCCGTGTGTGTGTGTGTGTGTGTGGGGAGGATGGAGGGGTGTTCAAGGATTGGGGGCGGGGGGTTATGGCGCCTGTCTGGAAGTTGGCAAGACAGCACATAACACGCTTCAAGGATTCCTTGAGAATGAGCCAAGAATTGCGGCTTTGGCAGATTGTTTTCGAGACTGATAATCTGACATTCTGACACTTCAAAGTGGTTTTGAATGTAAGGGAGAGAAAGTGATGAAATTATATTAAATTAATAGTTGAATTAATTGAAAATATTCAATGCTGCTTAAAAAAAACATACGAATTTATTGGACTTTTAAAGAAACATATTTTTGTAAGAGTTTAAGAGAACTATTTTCTTATTTGCCTTCAAATATTCAATGCCACTTAATAAAAACATAGGAATTTATTGGACTTATAAAGAAACATATTTTTACAAGAGTTTTAGAGAACTATTTTCTTATCTGCTTTGAATTAAAACTATATTTATAATTTCGTAGTAAACAAAATAACAAAATTGTTTACATAATCGTTTGCTTTTAAGCTTTGTTCAGTAATGTGAAGTAATTCCAGGGGCAATCACAATTCGACCTGACTTTCAGTGACTCATTCACCACTAATGGTTTCGCCAATCTCGCTCTTGCCCCACAGAATTCATGCAACCGCAGCATATATGGCCTTATCTACAGCAAAACTTCATGCAGCAGCACTCGCATCAATATCAGCCACACCATCAGCAGCATCCCCACCAGCAACACCAACAGTTGCCAGTGCCAGGACATCCTCATCCTCATCCGCATCCACATCCACATCCGCATCATCATCACCATCACCATGGGGGGGCGGGGCACGCCCACTTTCCGCATCCCGCATTTCTAACGCATCAACTGCCGCCGCATCAGCAGCAGCAGCAGCAGCAGCATGCACAACAGCAACATGTACAGCAGCAACACCAGCAACATCAGCAGCATCCCGGCAATAGTTGTCAACCGCAAACCGCATCCTCGTCGTCGTCACCTGGCAGCACAATTAGTGATAGCGACAACAATCACGGCGGCTCCAATGCCACTGCCAATGGCAATTCTGGCCAGGATGGTCGACCGCACGAGATGGGGAATCCCACCAACGACGAGGACACCGCCAGTCGAAGATTAACGCAAGACAAGCAGCTGCTGGGCGCCGGAGGAGGAGGAGGGGGGAGTAGGAGGAGGTGGTGGCCATGGCCATCCGACGCCGCCGCCACCGCCTCCTCCGCCGGTGATTGCCAAGCCCATGCCCAGCCGCCCCACGCCCTTCCTGCCGCACACCCTCAACCACCCGCACCTCCATTCGCTGCTGGCGCACTGCCGCAATCCCTACATGAGTGGTAAGTGCTGATCTGTACTTTAAAAAATAATAATAAATAATAATAATCTAACTAATATAATCCCTGCTAAATACAGAATATTTTATAATTCTAATTATTTTATAACAGATAGTTATGTTTCTTTTATTTATACATTCATTTCCAAAGATACAAAACTATAGCACAAATGCTTTTGAAAGTCCAAAGCACTTTTTGAAATACAAAATTATTTAAAGTTAATGTCAATAATTCAAAATCAAATATAATTTATACTTCAAAATATTGAAAATGATGCTCAGACGTCTTTAAATAATTGCTAATAAATTTCAATTACACAATTAATGTTTTAATATTATAAAACAATTATTATACAACTTGATTAATTTAATAATTTAAATTCAAATTAAGTTTCTGAAATGCAGTATTTCGATTTGAAGTGTAAAGACCCCTAATTGCTGTCCAAATATGACACATCCCCAACCAGATCCGACTAGAGCCACCCGCTGTGGCCATTAACAAGTGTTTTGGTCTAATGCATTTCCTCTTTCCCATCGCAACAATTGCAGTTGGCGCCCAAGTGTTTCCCCTGCCCCCTGGACAGGGATTCCCCTGGGCCCATTCGACACGTGGCAAGCCTCGTCGTGGGATGATGCGACGTGCCGTCTTCTCAGGTGCGTAGAAGGGGCACCCACTTGCATGGGCATTCAATTAATTGCTTCTCCTCCTGCAGACTCACAAAGAAAGGGACTGGAGAAGCGGTTCCAGCAGCAGAAGTACATCAGCAAGCCGGATCGCAAGAAACTGGCCGAGAGATTGGGATTGAAGGACTCTCAGGTGAGATAAATTGAACTTAAGTTTCAGTCAATGGCACCATGTTTGAACACCTTATATGGCCAATGAATCATGATTTTGTTTACGTAAGCTTGGTGATTTTCAATGCCTTTTAGGTGATACAGCCAACTGGGGGCATAGCTCAGGGGTAGAGCGTTCGACTGCAGATCGACAGGTCCCTGGTTCAAATCCGGGTGCCCCCTTTTTTCTACATTGGGTTTCATTAAGCCAACATTTTTTAATTAAAATCACTTTATTTAGAGAACCATCCCCTCAACTTTAAATAACACTAGCAACAATATATTTTATTTTGCAATTCGCAAAATTCTTGCATCATATATTAAAACATTTATGGGTTTTTTTATGGTCCATGTCGATAAGCTTACTTTTGCCCAAAAGTATACTATACTTATTGGATTAAAAGTTGCAGTCAGCCTATCCGTTGAGAACTTAAAAACAATAAAAAAGAACAAGAAACAACTTTTGTCAGCTGAAATTTACCTTCCATCGCAATTAAATTGTTTTTAAATATAAAACCATACATTTATTATACAAAAATGGACTCGTGATTATAAAAAAGTAGTATTCTGCTAATTTCTTTGTACTATACTTTCTATGACCAAAATAATGAAATATTCTCAGCTTATTAAAGTTATCTTTACCCCATATATGACCTAATTCCCACAAACTTACCCCAACAACACCCAATTAGCATTTCTAAAACCATTTCCCTCCTTTATATTCTCGAAACCAAAACTTTACCCACTAAACTCTGACAATTTGGTGTAAGCAATCCATAAACAATCTGCTCTCGAAAACAAAACAAAAATCAATAAGCTAATGAGCACAGAATTATGCCATTCTAAAATTGTATTTAACCGCTTATGAAAATTTCGCTCTGCCACGAACTTTTCGAATCAGCTTTAATAAGCAGACAACAAAAAGCGACGGAAGTATAAATTAAGTGCCCGAAAAAGCAGAAACAAAAAGCGAACAATGCGGTGGAAACTCCGCCCTGGAAGCTCTCCGGCAATGGCTGCGCAGGGAAAATGGCAGAAAACCGGGAAAATGGGAGGGGGACGACGCTCCTTGAAATGCGCAGTCGCTTTCTTATACATATCAGCCATATATATATATATATATATACACATATAAACCGGTATGTACAGGCCGAGGTCGAGGTGGAAGTATAATGAAATTATAACGAGCTATAAGAAATTCATGTCGGCTGAGACGGCGGGCAGCTTTCATTGATGGCAGAGGTTCCCATCCGGGGAGTCATGCAATAATTAAATTAATTTTTGTAAAGACTCAAAGGACCTTTTTTTGTGCAGACACATTTTCACATGGCTGCGAAAAATTTGCGTGGCCAATTCGGTCTTGTCACAATGTAATCGATCACAACTCAATCAGGACGTTAGTTGTCAGCAAGTCATCCCCCGAAATGCTGATGATGATGACTACTGATGACTGACAATGTCACGCCAAATTAGTGCAGCTCTTTTTTGTTCTTTTTGCTCCTTTTCACCGGCATATGATTCATAAAAATTTCATAATTGCACAATAAGCGTGTCCAGTTGCAGGAAACACGAATGCATCAACTCATTTCTCAAATCACGCCCCTTTTCGGGACCCAGTCACTCGATCGATCACTTACGCCCTAATGATCTTATAATGCCCGCGTCTGTAAAAATATCGCCTAGTAAAATGCTACAGTATTTCAAACGTTAAACTGTTACAAAAACGAGAGTTACAAATTGTGTAATTTACTCTACCTATTGAAAGATCTCTGAACGTTAAATAATGGTCATTTTAAAATGATTGATTAAGCAGTGACTCGGTTTAGTAAACTAGGTTGCTTTAGATTTATGAAGTTTGTCTAGTACTTTATAGATCAGAGAACCCGCCTGCGATTTTAGTTTACTTAGTCTAGCAATAATATTATATGAGGCTTATAGAAACTAGGGGATCAGGAAAGTACTTCGGTTTCTTATTTTTTAATTTTACTTGATCTCATTTCATTAAAAAACATTTAAAAAATATTATTTATTTATAAAAGTTCCTTCCAAATAAAATCTTCTTATCTATTTTATTTTTTTATTTTTTATTATCCCATTTTGATGATATTTGTCTTTAATTCTGCTATAAATCTTTGGTTGGAAAACTTGAAAACATTTATCAAAAGCAGTTTGTCAAAGTGTGGGAATAGCGAATACAGCAAAGCTAAAAACAAATGGTTAGGAAAAATACCAGAGAAGTTGGTTGGATAGAAAAAAAGTTAAAAGAAAGCTCGGTGGGGACGGCAAAAATGTGCAAAAATGTCAGAAAAATTCGCAATCAAATCGCAGCGGGTGTCCAGCTTGCGGTGGCTGGAACCAGGACGCAGGATTCTGGACAGGGAATTGGGTGTGGTGGGAATGGGAATGGGACCGGGAACGGGACAAAGGACAAAGGACACACAAAGTGTTGGCCAGCCGGCGGCGATGGGAGCTCCATTAACGAGTGCCATATAAAGGGAGTGGTCTGGGGATAAGTCTGGGGTCCTTTTTCCGATTCGGTGTGGGTGATGAACGAGTGCGGATATTCACACTCGAGTGACACAGGTTGAGTGTGTATGAGTGTGTGTGAGTGCGAGTGTGAGAGTGAGTCCTTGTGGTCCTTCAAGTGTGAGTGCATTGCACTGCGCCTAGTTGTATGCAACATGATTTAAGAGCCTCCATCCTTGCTTTTGCTGCACTTTTTGCGGCCATTTGTTGTTCATTTTGCTGCACAGTGCCCGCCATAAATATCAGCACACTGCAGCAGTGGCCTGCAATTCGAACAGTGGACTGGGCCTTCGACCATTGTCCAGTGTCGCGTGCCTTGTGGTTTGGCAAACGCTGCATTGATGATGCCCAGGTGATTCATCATTTCGAGTGTTGTTCATTGCAACGTTTATTGCGATTTTTACAAACGCACTCGAAAAATCGCTGGCATCCAAAACCGCCTGCGTTTATTGCAGCCAACGCGATTTATGGGCGGTTTCGGTGCGATTTTTTTTTTACTCCTCTGATTGGAATGCATGTCACGTTCTGAAGTTATTAACTAAAGGACTTAAGGTTTTTTGAACGGGTTCAATTTTTTGATTACATGGATAAGATTTTTATCGTATAAGTGAACTACTATTTTTATTGGAATAACTAAATAAATCTGGTCTTTTTGCCAGCGAGTGATATTAATACTGAATGAGATAAGTTGGAAAAGATGTTACCTATTTAAGTTTATTTTCTTAAATAGTTTGTGTTTTCTAAAAAAAGAAAGAAAAAAACGTCGACCATATGTGTAGGCACGATTCATGTATTGTAGAATACTAGACTACTGAATATATTATTTTTAAACACCTTCAAAACTAGTTTGGACTAGTTTGTATTCAAAAAACGTACGATGCATATAAATAAATGTATTTTACTTATTCCCCAAAAGAAAAAAGATATGGGGGGTTAAAAATCTGAATAATTATTTATAAGCACTACGTTTGATAATAGGTATTTATTTGCATTGAACAAATTTATTAGGAACATCTATAATTCCAAAAAGAGCCAGAAAAGCCAATCCAACTTTGAACAGCAGTCCGCACACTTCTCAAATCAGTCACGCCCTCTTCAAAGCGAACTGCAAGTGACAGTTACCAGCCTCATAATCCGCTGGCTATAAATTTAATTGCCATTAATGACACTCGAAGACAAAGGCGGTGGGAAAATGGGAAAGCGGAAGGGAAAATCAGCACAGAGTTGTCCGCAGGCGACTGCCAGAATCACGCAGCGGAAATGAAAACATCTTGAGGCCAAATGTGATTTGCATTTTTAAATCAATACACAAAGGCTTGAGGAATCGCGCGGCAGGACTAGGATCGAATATATATATATATATATATGCGTTTCATCCCTCGCACACACGTGTCTGGGCTTATCACCCTCTCTGTCGCACAGCAACTTTTTAAGTGTCGTGTCCAAAACAAATTCGTCTGTTTTTGATTTGTCGAAAAATGGGGGAGAAAAAAAAAATCACGCAGCTCGAATAAAGGAAATTCCCGCCAACGCTTGGCAATCAACTGTGGAATTTCCACCCATTTCCCCCACCCCCCCTGCCACCAATACATATCTCTCTTTTGGCATTTTCACGTTATAAATATTTTTATTTTCCATTTCGTCTGGATTGTCTTTTGTGTTTTTTCCGGATTTACGGAGGGTTTCCCACAGCAGACGCATGCAGAGCATTCTGCTTTTATTTGGTTAGCGATTTCGATTTCTTTTCGCGGTGGCGACAGAAGCCAGGGGCTTTAAATCAAATAGCACGATAAATAATCCCTGAATGGGAATCGAGAGTATTTAACACTCGATATGGGTTGGTCTTTTACGCTGTTTGCTTTGGTTTTTATGGCCCTTGTTATCCTTTAAGGGCCGTTTTGTGGTTGGTTATTGCGAATAGCTGGTTTTCATTTAAGATTAAAAGTTTACCACTCAAGAGGATTTTTTCAGTTCAATTCAATTTAAATTTAGTTAATAAATACAGCAAATAAAAGCATTCTTTCTTAATTTATTTGATGTTTGATCTGTTATTTACTTATTTCATCAATTCTCTATTCAAAATTAAAGCTTCTTAACAGATTTAAATGTGGAAAAAGTTTTTTATTCATTTTTTTTTAACTATGTCAAAAGTATCTACGCTTTTAAAAGATTTAGATGTGGGAAAAGATTTTTATTTATTATTTTCCATTAATTTGTTACTCATTTATTCATTTTTTTTCTACCTTTGTCAATAGTATCAAAACTTATGTACATATAAATTAATAAATCCATCTCAACCAGCACTTCTGACTTCCCAAATCAAAGAACACTTAAGTCCACCCGAAATGTTCATAACTCAAATTTCATTTCAATTTGCCAATTTGCAACCCTCCTCGCCAAACGACTGGGAAACATTAAAAACCATCATTCGCAGCTTTGGTTACAAAATAAATTGTTGACAAATTGCTAAATAAACGGTCGTCGGCCACAAGCCGAAGTATTTTGCAAGCACTTCGACTGGCTTCTGAAACAATCACCACAAAAAGGGGAGGACTCCAAATGGACGATGGCCAGTAACCCAAAACGCACTGCCAACTGCCGTCGGAATGACTTTGGCAAATAGTAGCAGACTATTTAATACGCTATTACGCAGCATATCGAATGACATCCAGGGTCCCGAAATGGGTTGACAGCCTGCCCCTGGGATGGATATATACATATATATAGTCCGGCCAGCCTCATTAGTTAACATATGTTGCAGGACTCGGGACTCGGAACTCCATCTCCAGCCAGCTCATCCTCCCCCACAAAAACAACAGCTTGTGCTCATTGCCCAAAGTCAATTTTCGGCAGAAAAAAAAATATAGAGAGGGGAGGAAGAAAAATTCGGATTGGGGGAGCAATTTGTAGCCCACTTCCAACCCGACTTCTCTGGGTGGTTTATAAAAACTTCAAACAAATTCTATGCGCGTTATGCTGGCAGCGTGTCAGAAAAATATGTTACTTATCGTTTTGGCTTACTGTCAATGGAATGGGCTCTAATTCCTTGGGGTAGTGTTATTTGGAGAGAGGTTGGGTCTTTAACAAAGTGCCAAAACGTTTAGCAGAAATTCGAGATGAGAGTGCTCAAAAACTTCATTTCGAGAAGAAGTTTGCTCCAAATGATGGTGAAAACTACGAAAAGAAATTACCCAGATTTGTTGAGGAACTCAGTGATTTTTAAGTTTTAAAAAAAGTCAATTTTTTTGTAATTTTAATTGCTTTATTATACATAATCTGTTATTTAACCTTTAGGAATTATTCAGATTTAAAATAAAAGAACAAATTCAAACTGAATGCCTAAATAATTACATTCCCTGTTTATCAAACGCTTATTCAAATTTCACCCACTTAATTTGTATTTAATTTTCTATCAATTTATCAATTACCCACTATCCTTGATTATTTCATAACAATTTAGTAATCCATACTTCCCTAACTCCAAAAACAAAACCATTTAAGCGAAAGCGCTAATTACTATTCACAACAATTGAATATTAGTTTTTGTCGCCGGCACAAATGTTTGCATAAATTTAATTATTATATGAGTGGCGAAAAATAAAACGAGTATTTTTGTGTTAGACAATGATTATAGGTTTGCCCTGAGGGGTAGAACACTCGTTACATGGCCAATATTTGTTAACAAGCCGGACGGACTAACACAACACAACTAAACTCGTTTCCTGGTCTATCGAGTGCAGTTGATAATTCTATAATATCCAAAACGAGCTGTTTATCAAGGAATTTCCGTTAGTCGTTTGATTTTAGTAATAATTGGGTTAAGTAGAACAGGTTTTCAGTACGACATTAACTTCTAGCTCATTAAACAGGGCTCGTAGAACAAGGAACGGAAATGTCCAGACGCCTCTCCTTGGCATACTAAATTGCACGCTTTATAATTAATTTCCATCAGAAACAGACGATGACGATGATGCCGGTGGGTCGGTGGTTCCAAAGTTCCATTCCCCCTTAAAATCCGACTGACTTTGGGCTGGACCCATAATCATTAATCTTATCGCCGCCTGAGCTTATTATTTCAATTGTTCGAGGGGTGGCGGAAAATGGGAAAATCTGGGTTTCCCAAGCACAGACGATGGAAAACTCAATGGCCGGAAGTAAGCAGAACAGCAAACCGAATACCAAAAATCCCAAAAACAGGCACGTGCCATTGGGAGAAAGAGAAAGGCCAAGGAATCTCTGCGGTTAATCGGTTGTTCAACATGTCAGCAGCTTTTTGTGGCCGTTGTTTACTTATTTATTTATAAATGCCAAGGCTTACGTCTAATTGAGAGGGTGGCCTTGGTTTCCTCCCCAAATTTCACGCATCAATTTGCTTTAAATTTCACATCAAGTCACAATCTAATTACCGCCGTGGCGTGGGTCTCCCATAAATTGTTGCAAATTGTTGGGCTTGGCTACAAAGTGCGAATGTCCTGCTGTGTCATCGGCATGCGAGGAGGAGCAGGAGTTGCTCCGCCAGGACTGCACAATAACTCAAAAACAGCTCATGGAGAGGTGGGCCAAGGATGCTGGCCGGCGAGTCCTGCAATCTGCTTCAAGTGTCTCGACTCGCCTGTCAAATGCAGGCAGCTAGAGTCCTTGGAAAGGATACCAGGAAGCGAGATACAGGACTTACAGCATTTTTGCTGGACCAACTTTGCAGCCTGCACCGTGTGAGGAGAATAAATAAATAAATATAAAATCTAGTTAAATTGGGGAGTCCAAAAAAATAAACAGGAGTGAAATTAAATTGATGTAAAATGTGTTCAGAAAAAGCTGTGCAATTTTTAGTTGAACAATAATTCGAAAAACTTTTAAGTTTGATTGAACATGATTATTAATTAAATCTAGAAGTTGTTTTGGTATCTCGAATTAAACAATATTCAATTGAGTTTAAATAATCTATATTTTTATAGTTCTTAAACAAAAAAAATGTCTTAAAACAACATTTTTCTTTTAAAATACATTCGAAATTCATTTTTTTAAAGCACTCTGTAAATATGTAAAATATCTTTTAACATCTATAATTTCGCATTAATTATACATATGTTTGTCCCACTGTGCGGCCTCTAATCAATTTGTAGCCGCTTTGGGTAAATGTCTCTAATTTGCATTTATTATGGATATGCCCGGCGTCTGGCGATGGCAGTGCAGTTCGAAGTTCTGCTTGTGCCCGGTCCATGGCCACGCCCACACACACGACCCGCCCCCAAATCGGGTGGTTAATGGGCGAATCTGGGATGGGTCTATGCGAAATTCAATTTGCCACAGAAAAGTTTTTGTCGGAAAGCCGGCCAAAGTTTGTTTTCCCCAAAAGCGGTATTTGATACCCACACCACGCATACGCCCCGTTGGCCATGAAAAGTTCTATAACTATACCCCAATGTCTCTGTCTAACTTCCTGCTTCGGACAGCTTTCCATCTACTGGACAGTCTCAATTTACCCATTTCAATGAGAACCGACTTTTTTCTTAACCCATTATCCCTTTCATTTGCAGGTGAAAATATGGTTTCAGAACCGGCGGATGAAGTGGCGGAACTCCAAGGAGCGGGAGCTCCTCGCCAGCGGTGGTTCCCGTGACCAGACGCTGCCCAACAAGAACAACCCCAATCCGGACTTGAGCGATGCCAAGTGCGATCGTCCCCTGACGCCTCTTTCACCCTCCCTGCTGTCCCCCAATGGCAGTGCCACGCCCCCTCCCGGAGCGGTGGCCAAGGATGAACCGCCCGCAGCGCCAGTCACTCCCAAGTCACCGCAATCCGCCAGCAGCAGAAGTTCTCCTTCGATTGGCTATGGCCTGCAGATCAGCTCACCGCCTCCACTCCTCACCAGCCTCAAAATGGGCGATCAATCGGCGGCGGCCACGCCCACTCAGGGGCAAGGCGGCACCACGGTTTCATCCGCCGCCTCCTCGCCACCCGGAGTCACTGCCTCCAGTGCCGCCGAGTTCCAGGCCAAGATCAATGCCGAGATGCAGAAGCAACTGGTTGCCGCCGATCTCAAGTTCAAGCTGGAAAACAGCATCCAGGAGGCCAAACAGCGGCGGTTCGAGCAACTGCAGCAGCAGCTGCATCATTCCCCGCATTTCAGTGCCATGAGGGAGGTGGAACTGGCCGCCGCCGCTGCAGCTGCGCAACTGCATCACCATCACCAGCAGCAACAGCAGCAGCAGCAACAGCAACAGCAACATCAACAGCAGCAACATCAACAGCAGCAACAGAGCTCCGAGTTCATGAAGCTCTACTATGATGACTACGACGACTCCAATTCCGATAGTGACGAGGAGATCAGCGTGACGTGATTCGTGACTGCACCTGTGACTGCTCCTGTGACTGCGAACAGAACTGCAGCAGGCCGTGTACATATATGTTTTAATTGTAAATTTATTGATGCATTCAAATTATTGTATTTAATATGTGTATAATATTTTTTCGAATTTAAATTCCCAAGCGAAATAAACTTCTTTGAAAATTTATGGAAATCGTTGTTTATTTATTAATGGGGAAGAAGAATGTTTTGAATATTTGGAGAGGTCTAAATACTTTAGCAGGATATACAAACTTTTTGAAAAAAATATGTGGAAATATATTGACCTTTAGTGAAATAGAGTGAAAATAGGAAAATAAATATTATGGACAAAATACTTGATTTTACGTCCTTGCTGTTGTTTCTGTTTAATTTGGCCAAAATAAGGCGCACAGCTAAAAGAATGACTGTTTTGTGCAACTGAAAACCTAAACTATCCATTCCAAGTTGAGTTGAAAAAAAAATTTTTTTTACTGATTTTCGTATTTTTGATAAGGGGTAACACTTGATTTTTTGCCAAAATTGGGCCACAATAAAATTTTTGAGCTGAGAATATCAATCGATTGGAAATTTTGTAACGAATTTAGCGAGGTATGACATTCCAAGATCTGACAATTATTTCCAAGGGTTTTGTTTAAAAAACAGAAAAATCGAGCTGTTTTTTTCTGGATTTAGGCCATCAAAATCATATATTTAAGACACATTTTTTCAGCGTTTTTTGTTGTAATTTTGCCAAAATGGGCCTCGCAGCCAAAAGAATGACTGTTTTGTGAGGCTGGGAACCTATACAATCAAATCCAGTTTGATTTGGTGAAATTTATTTTTTGAGCAATTTCAGCATTTTTCATAAGGGGTTTTTTGCCAAAATTGGGCCAAAATAAAAGTTTTTAGCTGAGAATACCATTGGATAGGAATTTTTGTAACGAATTCAACGAGGTATGACATTCCAAGATCTGGCCATTATTTCCAAGAGTTTTGATTAAAAAACTGAAAAATCGATCTGTTTTTTTCTTGATTTTGGACATTTAAAACACATTTTTTAGGTGTTTTTTTGACGTAACTTTGCCAAAATAAGACGCACAGCGAGAAGAATGACTGTTTTGTGCAGCTGTCAACCTACACAATCGATTCCAGGTGGATTTGGTAAATTTTATTTTTTGACCGAATTTCGCATTTTTGATAAGGGGTTTGATTTTTTGCCAAAATTGGGCCAAAATAAAATTTTTGAGCTGAGCATACCAATCGATTGGAATTTTTATAACGAATTCAACGAGGTATGACATTCCAACATATGAACATTATTTCTAAGGGTTTTGATCAAAAAACAGAGAAAAAATATACTTTTTTGCGGGATTTTGAGTTTTTGGCGTGTTAAACTTGTAAAACACTGTTCACAGCCAAAAGAATGACTGTTTTGTGCAGCGAGGACCTATACTATAGATTATTAGAGATCAATAAAAAACATTTACATGTATCTAAACAGAACTACCCTTAATAATCCAAACTTTACTTGACATTTCAGCAACAAATGCTGATCAGGAATATATAGGTTTTATTTGTAAGATGCCTTAAAACAAACTAAAAATAAAATTCATTCGTAGTAACATTAGTAAGTGTGTGTGTATACAGAATACTGAGCCAACAACCTCGGCTTGGACTTACGAACTAGAAATCACTCTTTCGACTAAACTAGGACAGTTAACAGATTGCGACTGGTCTTTGTACATGGAGGTTACAGGTTACACAAGGAATACACCGGTGGGATTCGACATGATCCCCGGCCGGATTCGAGTTCTCAATTCGATTTCTATTCGTCGTCGATGCGAATGGCATGGTTCACATGGCCCTCGGCACTCGAAGTCTCTCGGGGATCGGTGTCCACCGCCGTGGTGGTCGTCCCACTGCTTGTGGTGGTGTACTGCACCTGGGAGTCGCTCTTGAAGATCTCCTCGGAAACGGCGGGATTGTCGATGCCCTTGCCGGTGATCTTCAGCACATTTCGTCGCTGGACAAAGTCAATTATAAGGGAAATCAGCCAACCCAGGAAAACGGTGAGCAGGCAGCCGATCATGCTGAACCACATATAGCTCAGCCGGAAAATGGGCCACGATCTGTAATTGAAAATCATGAATAATGGTTATTAAATATATGTCTTTTATTGAACAAAATCTATTGACTTGAACAAAATAAAAGTTTGATCTCAAGGAATTTTGGACTAAAACAAAAAATAATTCTTTTTGTGATATTCTAAATTACTTTTATAAGGCAGGAATTTCGGAAAATGTTGAACTCACAAAAATATTTGGCGATTGCTTTTTAAAGATCTTAAATAATGTAATATTTTCCTAATATATAAATATTGTGGAATATTTTGTAAAGATTAACTCACGTGAATCCGCCCTTCTCAATGATTTTCATAGGTTCTAAGAGTATATTTTGAGTGATGCTCGTCAAGTTCACAAGGCAATCGCAGTGGTCGAGGGATGTGGGCAAGGCAGGCTGTTCCACACTGGCAATCTGAGCCACCACGCCCACAAAAATTACGAGGGCTAGGGACAATAAGCCTCCGTAGAAAGCACCCTTGGTATTAGCCTGTTTGCAGGCGATTCCCAGGACAAAAAGACCCAAGGTTACTCCACCAATCAATCCGTTTAAGGTCAAAGTGGCCTGCAGGACTCCTCCCAAATGCTCCACGATGAAAACCAAGCCAAAGGAGGCGATTCCAAAGCCCAAGGACATCCACTTGGCATAGGTGGCTCCCTTTTCGGGGGAGATTTTGATGTTCATGCCATTGACCAAGAGGTCCTCGCAGGTCACAGCGGATAGGGAGTTCAAGGCAGAGGCCACAGTTCTGTTTGGGATAAAGAAAATGTTATTAAAATGAACTCCTGGAATTCCCATTAAGTCAATAACCCACCCCAAACTGGCTGCAAAGATGCCCGCCACAAAGATTCCTGCCACGGAGTAGATGTGCTCATAGGTATTAATCACATAGTAGGGCAACAACTGATCAGTGGCTGAAATTCGTCCCGCTGTCAAAGGATCGCAATCCGCATAGTGGGTGAAGACCATCAGACCCGTGTAGAAATTCAGCAGGAAGACTGCAATCAAACCAATGATGGCAAAGCCCAGAGCAATCTTTGCTAGCCTCAAGGACTTCAAGGACATGCACTTCTGAACGGATGCCTGATTGGTGCAAAACAAGGATGTCCAGTAGAAGAAGCCACCAATAACCACCGACCAAACGGTGTGACGCGTCGTGGGACTGGGATCCATACTAAAGGATTTATATGAATTAATAAGGACCTTCTAATATTTAGATTTAACTCACTTGAAAAACTCCAAGCGATTGTGTTCGGCAGCAGTCTGAAACACCTGGATGGGATTGCCGCTATAGAAGCTGCCCAAACCCACGATCAGCACCAAGGATACAGCCAGAACAGCAGCCTGAATGGGTAATAGAAAATTAAATAAAATAGCTGAAAGGGTCTTCCAAGCACCGAACTCACCTGGAATGAATCCGCAATGACCACGGCCTTCATGCCGCCCTGAGATGAGTAAAAAACACAGACCACATAGATCAGGACCACGGCGATCTTGGTGTCCAAGCCCGTAGCCTTGGAAAGTGCAATCGCCGGAGCCAACACAGCCACGGCCGTATAGAAGCACATCTGGGAATATAATTCAAGATATAACCAATTCCTCCTGGACTGAGAATTATCCTTAACCCACCTGAATAACGTAGAGTACTGCACCTAGTATCCTGATTTCCTTGCCAAACCGAATACCCAGATACTCATAGCAACTGGTGAGCTCCATTTTGAAGTATATGGGATAGAAGATCTTCACGGCCACCGGGATGACCATCACCATGGGGATTACGATGAGCACGAACTGAGTGCCTTGGAAGTACATCTCGGAGGGATTGCCCAGCAGTTCAATGGCCGTAATGAAACTGGTCGTCAGACTGAGGGTCACCGGGAAGATGTTCATCTCGGAGCCCAGCAGGAACTCGTTGGAAGAGCTGCCGCCCTTCTGGAAGAAGCCATAGAAGATGCCGATGCCCAACGAGATGACCAGCATGCCCAGAAGGATCACATAGTCGTAGCCCGAAAAGGTGGCCTTGTGACTGGGAGCACTGCACTCCTCCGAATCCTTTGGAGCGGGAATCTGTTGGCTTTTAAAGGCTCTCAGTAGCAAGGTGGCGGCATTGTCGAACTCCACATGCTCCTGCGATCCCGAGGATCCACTCGGGGATTCCCCGCGCACTATCAAATACTTGTGACTGGGATCCAAAGGAGCAGATCCCGGTGCCTGGGACTTTTCCTGCAGAGCCAAGGCGGTTATAGAATGTGCCAGGGCGCACAAAGTCAGCAACTTCAAAATGGTATCCTGAGTGGCGAACATCCTGGATCCGTATACAAAAAGGATGAAGGATGAAAGGATGAAGAAGATTTTCCGGGAGAAGACTTTCCCCAGCCGACTTTCCACCCGGCGATGTGTGTGCAAACTGAAACGAGCAAAGATCGGAAACGATTTGGACTTAGATCACATTGCAAGATCAAGGTTCGCGAAGAGAATTTGCACCGAGGCGGCACGACAAAGTGGGTGTCAGTTTTGGTGTCATCTTGGGAGCCCATTAATTAATTAACCGAACGATCTGGAGGAGGGGAGGCCATCGGCCACTGGCCATTGGTCATTTCATCCAGCGCCCCATGTTCAAGTACAAATATATTATTTCCTTACACAAACAATTCCATTTGAGCGTAATTGTTTTATGATTAATATGTTTTCTTCATTGGGCGGCAGACAAGGCAAAGCTTTTTGGAGATATTTATTTCTTCTTCGAAATGGAATCCAGAGTTATCGCTCTGTAAGAGTTACAAATGGATGGGCAAAGATTAGCCCAGCTGAAAGCTGCTTTTAACTGGTTTTCGAGCCGCTCAAACTGGTTGTTTCTGGCCAAAAAAAATTTGCATAAATGTTGTTAAAAGTTGGGAATTTGGTAAGGTTTCTAGCATAATGTCTAGGTTTTTTAAATTTTATTTTTGTACTTGTTTTATTAGGTACTAAAAATATAATTCGTTTCGCGAACGTTTTACTTTCGTAGGAAAAGTTAAATCTGTTATCTTTAAGCTGCTTAAAATTAAACAAATTATATTTTTATTTTCCGTTCCTAACTTTTGTATCTATAATAAAATAGGAAAACGTAAGTAAAATTATTTGAAGTCACACTCTTTATTGTAGCAAACCTCTAATATATTTAAGAGTATCCTGTGATTACATGATTTATGTGATTACACATCTTTGTGTAACTCAAATTTATTACACATTCCTGTGTCGTTTCTTAATTGTTAAATCATAAAATACACATTTTGCAACTGATAAACGATGGCAATCACTTCCCATTCAATTGATCCCAAACACTCGACAATTATTTTTGATGAAACTAGAAGCTCTGGCGCCTCCTTAGGCCGCCCCTCCCACTTTTCCGACCAATCAAACTATTAAGGAAAAGCTGCTCCTGTGTGACATGGACACACACAAACAGGGCTACAAAGTTTGAGGAAAAGGGGGGAATGCAGGCGAGCCAATGAAGATTTTTAGCGAATTAAACTGGTTAAGATCGGTGGCCATTGGAATGAGCCGGATTGCGCCGGTTTGGGCCAGAAAATCGCCATCGCTCGGGAAGCTCCAAAGAGCAGCAGACTCACACTTGGCGAAGGCAAGGCCAGAAACGAAGAGCAAAAAGCCCAGCAAAAAGAGAAGTATGGTCCAAATGGCCTCCTACACAGAGAGAAAAGTAATGTACTTTTGTATAATTTATGGGAAAAAGTACTTCCAAATAGGAAGACTTTTTCGGCTTAAAAAATACTGGATTCAATGATAACCTTTTACAATTATGTAAGCTTAATTTTTGCATTTTTTGTATCTTATAGATGAAAATTAAATAAATAAATAAAATATATTTTTTGGGATTTTATACATATATTTTTTAGGTTTACTCCAAGCAATTGCTAGATCGTTAAAAAATATATGTAAACAAATGAATTTAAACAACTGATTATTCCAAAAATATGTTTATCTTATCTAATCAGATATTTCCGTTTTATCATTTTTTACAATTATTAAGAAGACAAAATACCTACCTTTAAAAACCACACACTTCATTTTACTATATTATTCTTATCACCTCTTAAGTAATATTTAAATTTTGTTGGCCAGGGGAAGTTTGGGTGAAACTAGTTTTTCTTGGTGGAAGAACACACGGGTCGTATGAGTTCTGAGTTCTGAGTTCTGGTTGAAGGCAGCCGTCTGGCTTAATTGGTGGACTTTTCCCCCAACCCATTCCGAAAGCCCTTCGTTCCCATTCAATGGCATCATCATCATCTTGGTGGCCAATTAATATGCGTGTTTTGTTTTGCATTTCTTGGCGTTCTTATCTTGCCCGGAGAACCCCTTCTATTTTATTATTAATTTAAACAAAATAAACCATTTGACATGATTTGAGGCGCAGACTGTTGGCAGAAGATACAGATCGCAAAGTGGGTAAGCACTTGTCGTTGCCTCAGATCAATCAGAGCAATTTTCCCCAGCCTCGACAACTGCAAATATTACCTAATAACAAAGGGAATACTCAGCAAAAAAGAGTCAAACACTTAACTTAATAATTCCGTAATATATTCCCAATGGGAGTTCAGCTTTATGCATTTCCACAAACTGTTTTGCTTTCGTTCTCATTACGTTTTTTACTCAACTTGGTCATAAGTCATTAAAAAAAATATCTCTTAGTTGCAGTTGTTTTCAATTCTAGTTTAAATTATTAGCCACCTATAAATTAAAGTGTCTTGGGTGTTTACATTCTGAGGCTATTCATCAATGGCAACTAGTATAAAAAGCATCAAAATAACTCATTTGCATATTCACAATTAAACACTCAACCTGCTTTCACTGAAAAACTGATTATTTCCTCACCTTGATTAATTATTTTCCGATTCGTTAAGTTCAAAATCCTTCGGCTGTCGTATTTGTTTAACTCTCAAATAAAATTAAGCATGGAAATCCGAAACTTAGAAATGTTCTGAATTGAATTTGCAATATTGTGCCACGATTATTTCTGTATTTCATTAACTTGTTTTTTATTTTTTTCACAAAACAAATGTATCACAATAAATTATAATCCTTTTGAGTGGTCCTTTTAAGAACTTGTCCTTTCTGTTTTTTTATTTCACTTTAAGCACTTTCTATTTCCTTGGTTTTCCAGCTCGTATATCTCTGTTCGAACGTATTGACAATTTTGAAATGAATGAGTTTTGCAAGCGGCCGTTACGCTATTTTATACAGCACCCAAGGCGGCGCAGGCAAATCACAGATCACAGATCTCGGGCTCCCAGCTTCGGGAACCCCACATATCGAGATCGCTCTTCGGGGTCTTGAAAAGCGAGGAAAGAGCGAAAATCGAACTAAGAGCTGAAAGTTGAAAAAACGACGCCGGATACGCGATCTCCGATTTTCGTGAAGAGAGAAAACCACAAGTGATAGCCAATAGTCGAGTGGAGTGCTTAAATATAGGCAACTTATTTTAAACGTTTGATCTGGACTAAAAATATTAAACATTTGCTTAAAAATGCTAAGCATTAGGTACAATAATTATCCGAAGATATAAACACTCTTTGCTTTATTACCTCATCAAGTGGCTTAGAAAAGTAGATTATAACTATTTGTATTTAAGTAGACATTTTTTATTAATATTAAATTATTGAAAATATTTTTCTAATAATATTTAGTTCATAGTTATTACATCGCTATATACAAAATTACAAAACATATCAAGAAATATCGAAAATAATATGTGTTGTCATTAAACTACTTCTTAAAATTTTCTTAAATAAAAAATTTGATCTGCTTTTTCAATTTGAAAACAAATTGTCCAGTTGCTTTGGTGCAGAATTTTGTTATATAATATATATTTGTTGTATAAATCAAACACAAGCAATATTTATCCAGTCCCCTTTTTGCACAACTTGACATTTAATTAAAGCAACGCTCACGTTGTTAAGTAATCCGAACACAATAAATTCCGGATTTGATGCAGGGATCTAAATTTGATGAAAATATGTTTGCCAAACCCTCCTAAAAAAGAGCCTCAAGTGACTTGCTGGCAATTAATTTCAGAATTGCAACGTTCTGATTCATATACGAAGAATCATTCCAATTCTCGAGAACTCCCCGCAGAGAAAGTTGGAAAATATCCGGTATTTTCCAACTCATTTGCAGATCCTCGATCTCGATCATTAATTGGCCGGGCGACAAAGTAGAGCTAAATGAAATGCGTTGTAAACAAAACACAAAAGTTTAATTGATGGTTCTTAGCCAGTTTTGGTCTGCGTGATGTGTAAATATTTCCATTTGGCTCACCCTTTATTACTTTTTAAGTAACTCGAGCTCGAGTCACAAAGGAAAAAGTGCGCCAATTAATAATGAAAACGATTTTATCTTTCGTTTTTCGTATATTTGTCGCCTCGCCTCAATTGCCGCTGGTTATGTTATGTCTTACTTGGATAACGATAACGAGTTCGATCTGGTACGATTTTGATCAGGCATGACACTCTTTCTCCCGCTAATAGAAAATTATTTGTTTACAATTCTTGTGCGCCAGTGTGGGTGTTTAATTTTAATTGAAATGTATTAGGAATTTAAATTTGAATTGAAACGGTGCCGGCCAGTTCAAAAAGAGTTTCAATCACAATAAATTTACATTGAGGCCGAAGAAATGGAAAACTCACGTGGAAGGGTCTCATGTGCCCAAAAAAGATCACCGAATACTAATGTGTCGAATTTCTGGGCAGGTACTTCCCCCAAAAGCGGAAAGTCTCCAAATCAACGACTTGGTCTAAGGTCAGTAAGTTATCTGGGCAGATATGCATTTAAGCATGAAGCGTGTTGCATTAATTAAATATTCCCTCCATGTCGTTAACTAACAGTCTCATGTAAATCTTGGCCATTCAACTACTCTAGCCGACGAAAAGCAGTTAAAAGCAGTTCGGCAAATGCGACTCGGTGTTTAGGCCCGAAACGATCTTATAACAAATCCATAACTCTGTTTTCTCGGATGCAAGTGGTCGGAGACGTCACAAAACTGGTCGAGCCTCTTGTTTCTTCAACTTGTTCTTTCGGACTTTGGTCGGGTTGGGTCGCTATCACATAGAATCAGAACGTTTTCAAAACATTTACAAGACATTTACAGACGACGATCTCCACACGTGCTGACTGCGTGCTGTCGAAACGGAAATTATTGCGTATATTGCGTATATCAATAAAAAGAATTTTTGAAAGTACTTAAAGCGATTCCGGCATTACACAAGATCATCGACTGGAGACGACCGACCACCCATCCATATTTATTAAATGAATGGGAGAAAGCGTAGTAGTCAATTAATGTACTAATGAGAGTGGGCGTTGACATTGCTAGAATTTATTGCATTTTTTGCAGGCACTGAAAAATAATTGGTTTTATCTTTAAAAATATGTTAGAAATTCAGAGAACATCTTAATTTAAAATGATAAACAATGATAAGCAAAACTATTAAATTAAAAATATAAATTGTTAAAGGATACACTTCAAAGAGAACAATATTTCTCAATATTTCTCTCTGTAAAGATAGACAGAAGCACTGGGTTTTTATATAGTTAATTGAATGTCTCAATTAGACGGTTCCTCTAATTTGGACACAGCCAAGTCATCGCACTTCCGTCATTTTTGTCTTAAAAAAATAAGAGGCACTTTACGGCAGCGGAAAGAAATAAAAACAAAAACCGTTTCAGAAATACATTTCAATTTTACCGCCTGCCTCACTAACGTTGCCACCTTACTTTAGTAGAGTTGCCAGACTATTTCGTGTAATCACACCGACATCGATTATGATAGGCAGCTAATCGATTTTTATCATTAACTCTTGTAGTTATCGAAACATTTTAGTAAAAATAATTGTAAATTTGTTATTTTAAACGTTGTTTCTTAAACTTGAGCTAAAATGAGTGCTGCCGCTGCCGCCGCGGGGATTCAGAGTACCGCGGGCGCCATTCCCATGCGCAATGAGAAGGGTAAACTAGATAATTTAAGATTTGCCAAACATAAACCTATTGTTATTGTTTATAACCATTTTACAGGCGAATTGTCCATGCAAAAGGTAAAGGTGCAGCGGTACATATCCGGAAAGCGACCCGACTACGCCAGAGCGGACTCCAGTTCGGAGGAGAGCGATGAAGATGACTTCATTGACACCAGGAAGCGCTTGGAGCGCCACAAGGCGGAGCGCCACAAAATGGAGCTTTCACGGCGAGGAGGCAGCGTGGACGGCGAGGGGAAGAAAGGAGGAGAAGCCCAAGACGAGGACGAAGCCGAGGTGGACGATCCCCGCCTCCGGAGACTCCGCCAAAGGCCCGTGGACATGGAGGACATGGAACGGGAACGTAGGGAACGCCACCGACACATTCATGAGCCCGAAATCATGGAGAGCGACAGTGAGGACGAGGAGTTGGACGAAGAGCCACAGGGAACCATCGAGCGAGGCACCAACAAGATCACACTGGCCTCCGAATCGGATACGGATGCCGAGCTCAGCGACACGGAACTGGAGAACAGGCGCACCAAGCTTAGATCCCGTATGCTGCAGCAACAACGCGAAGAGGAGGTTCTCCAGAAAGAGGATGAAAAGCAGACAGAATCCTCCGAATCAGAAAGCTCCGAGTATGAAGAGGAGACTGAAAGTGAGGAGGACAACGAACCCCGCCTAAAACCGCTATTCGTCCGAAAAAGGGATCGCGCCACCATCCAAGAGAAGGAGCGGGAAGCTCAAAAGCAAAAGCAGCTAGAGGCGGAGGCCAAACGGGCGGCCAAAGAGCGAAGAAGAGCCACCCTACGAATGGTCGAGGAAAGTGTCAAAAAAGACCTGGAAAAGACCAAGCCGGAGAGCAACGAGGCCTGTATCGAGGATGTGTGCACGGATGACGAGAACGACGAGGTGGAGTACGAGGCCTGGAAGCTGCGCGAACTCAAGAGGATGAAGCGGGATCGCGAGGAGCGGGATAAGTAAGTTAACTTCTACTATCTTTGGAACCCGCATTTAATTCTTCCCCTATCTTACAGCAACGAACGCGAAAAGCTGGACATCGATCGCATGCGTAACATGACCGAGGAGGAGCGACGACAGGAACTGCGCCAGAACCCCAAGCTGGTCACCAACAAGGCCACCAAGGGCAAGTACAAGTTCCTGCAGAAGTACTACCACCGCGGCGCCTTCTACTTGGACGAGGAGAACGATGTGCTGAAGCGCGACTTTGCCCAGGCCACGCTAGAGGATCACTTCGACAAGACCATCCTGCCTAAGGTGATGCAGGTGAAGAACTTCGGCCGTTGCGGGCGCACCAAATACACGCATTTAGTAGACCAGGACACCACCAAGTTTGACTCGCCCTGGTACGCCGAATCCTCCAGCAACATCAAGTTCCACAACGAACGCGGCGGCGGCATGAGGCAGCAGTTCGACAAGCCCACGGGCTCGAAGCGAAAAAAGATGGAGTAGTTTTACGTAGACCCACAATTTTAAGCATAATCGTATGGATATATTTGACGGGCCATATGAAGGCAACCATTTGTACAACTCAAATTGTATGGCCACAATTAAGTTAGCCCCAACATGAAACAAAAAATTAAATATGAAACAAAAACCTAAAGTTAAAGCTTGATAGTATGCTAGTCTGGGACATTGTTAGTGATGTGCTTTTTTTCGTAGGTAATCAGGAACGGCTCCGAAGTTTGGCAGGAAAAAGTTAGGATCAATGTCAAAATATGGCATTTAAACTTTGAGCTTGTGCTCGTTCAGGAGTTCCGCATTGTGCCGTACAAGCGCCTGCATAACGCCCTCGGTTTTGATGAAATGTACTTTTTCGTGGTTCCGCAGGCGTCGATGGAATTTTTGGTCCTTGCTGGTGGTGACCACGTACAGCTCCACACTGAAGGCCAGCGAGGGCGGTTGGGTGAGCACCTTTCCGCCGGCACTTTGAATTATGACTGGGGGAGATTAAAAAGAGTTACACAACAAATTGGTAGAAATTATACTCAGAAAGACTTGCCTTTCAATTCGATGGGCTTTGGAATGATGTCTTCACCGAGCATAAAGTGCAAACCACTTAGCAAACGAGTGTGCTGCAGTACAGACAAGGGCTTAAACTTCATGGTCTCCTCGAACTTGGCATCACTAAAAATATGATCTGCTTTTACTTCGATGGTCCTGGTCTTCTTGACGGAATGCAGCCAATTGGTGGAGAGAACGGGTTTATTGGAAGCGATGGCTATGAGGAATTTGTAGGTCCGCTCGCCTTTGTCCATGATGAGAAGGTCGCACTGGACGGGATCTTCGGTGATTTCCACCACATGTTTCAAAGATTTTAAGACAGATTGAATGCTATCTTAATTTTTCCATCCGTTTTGGCCTTTCTCACATATTGATTAAATGCTAACGGAAACAATATATTACAAGTTAGAAAGATTTTAAATTTCTTGGTGAGCGCAAGTACCTTTAAGTGAATCCGGATCTGGCTGGCTGAATCTCGTAGTGGCTGCAATGTAAGATTGTTAAATTTGGCAATACAAAACCAATAAGAATATAACTTACTCGCGCCTGATCTGTCCGTCGATGACGCCAGTGACAAAAAGCTCAAAACTGAAGCAGCCATTGAAAAGCCATCAACCAGCTCTACCAATACCAAAAAGGCTAAGACCCAAAATTGTAACTGCCAAAAAAGAAACTCGAAAGCCCGGTAGAAAAACCAAGGTCGTGGAGACAAACAAGGCAGACACATGCAATGATATTCCCAGGCCAATAACCAAAACTAGGCGCAATACTAGCCAAGTAGATGATGCACTTTCAGAGAAGGAAAGAAAGGTTGAAAGTGCGGATGTTGAAGTTGTTGAGACTCCTGATGCAGAAAAACCTGTGAAGTCAAAAAGAGGAAGAAAGGCCAAGAACCTGGAGACCAGTAAAGAAGGCACATCCAAAGAAATGGCGAAGCCAATGTCTACAACTAGGCGCCAGACTAGCGAAGAAGAAGTTAAGAAGCCTAATGCAGGAGGAGGAACAGAGGCCGAAAACGCCGAGACCAATATTGCCAATTCATCTTATGATAATCCAAAGCCCATGACCAAAACCAGGCGCAAAGCTAGCGTGGAAGATGTTGAGGACCCTAAGGCAGAAAAACCTGTCAAATCGGAAAAAGGAAGAAAGGCCAGGAATGTTGAGGCAAATAGGGCGGACACATCCAAAGATATGCCAAAAGTGATGACCAGAAACAGGCGCAAAACGATCGTCGAAGATGCTGAAACGATGAACGATGAAAAACCAATGGAGACTTCATTAAAACGTGTAGTTGTCCGTATACCCAGAGCAAGTGTTGACAAAATAGAGACTTCCTCAACCTCTGGGACTAGTTCCAGGGTGACTAGTGCAGCCAAGTCGCCTTCCATTGAAGAACCATTATCTAGCGTTGCTAATTCCAAGGTCCGTGGACCCAAGTTGGGTTCTGCAACGCCGTCCATTGAAGAGCCTTCATCTAGCGGTACGAAAGCCAAGGGGCCAGCTGTTCGTGCACCAAGAGCAAATCGTTCTACAAAGTCGCGATCCGCGACACCGTCCGTCGATGACGCCAGTGACAAAAAGCTCAAAACTGAAGCAGCCATTGAAAAGCCATCAACCAGCTCTACCAATACCAAAACCTGAGAACCCTCTGATGTTCGTCTATTTTTTCGGCTTGCTGTGAAATAAATGGTTTTTTAATACTTCTCCGATTTATGTATTTATAAGTTATAAAGGACATACGTGTTTCCGGGGGAGATTCCGATCTGGCTACGCGTTTGCGACTGCCATCTCTAGTGCCCTCAGAGCGCCACCGTCTTTTGTTACTAATGTCACCGAAAACCCCCTCGATTTGACAAACCTTTAAAGTAGAATATTGTTCTTTATAGCTAATGGACCTAGGATATCTTAAAATTACCTTTTGAAAGTGATTCTTATCTTTAATCACGCACGGCTTAAAGAATTTTATCGGCTCTTCGTTAGGATTTACAGGTGATGTTACGATTGTCCCAGAAATCATTTCGTTGAGCATAGCATCTATTTCATCACAAGGCTCCTCGACGGATTTTGAACCTGAAAAGGATAATGTCATGTCCGTAATACAAGATATTAACTGTTGTTATTACCTGCAGCTTTTTCGGTATTGTTGTCGTGTGGAATATTTTCTTTGTTACCAAAACTCAAGGAATTCTGATTACCCGGATTAAATTGTTGTGTTTCTATAAAGTCCTGACACCTAGAGCTATTAATATTGGCGGGAAACGCTTGAGTGGCTATGAAATCTTGGTTGCAATTCGTATTAGCTTTCGGTGCCTTAGGAGAGTCGGGTGGTTGTGGACGTCTAAAATTAAACGCCTGAGTAGCTATGAAGTCTTGGTTGGTTTCGTTATCTTTTGGTGAATTAGGAACTTTGTCTTGTTGGGGGCGTCCCAATTTAAAAGCCTGGGTTGCCACAAAATCTTGATTCGGTACATCTTCGTCTTCGCTCTCACTTTCCAACAATTTAAAAGCCATCAACCAGCTCTACCAATACCAAAATATTGGTAGAGCTGGTTGATGGCCGCTAGATGAAGGCTCTTCAATGGACGGCGTTGCAGAACCCAACTTGGGTCCACGGACCTTGGAATTAGCAACGCTAGATAATGGTTCTTCAATGGAAGGCGACTTGGCTGCACTAGTCACCCTGGAACTAGTCCCAGAGGTTGAGGAAGTCTCTATTTTGTCAACACTTGCTCTGGGTATACGGACAACTACACGTTTTAATGAAGTCTCCATTGGTTTTTCATCGTTCATCGTTTCAGCATCTTCGACGATCGTTTTGCGCCTGTTTCTGGTCATCACTTTTGGCATATCTTTGGATGTGTCCGCCCTATTTGCCTCAACATTCCTGGCCTTTCTTCCTTTTTCCGATTTGACAGGTTTTTCTGCCTTAGGGTCCTCAACATCTTCCACGCTAGCTTTGCGCCTGGTTTTGGTCATGGGCTTTGGAGTATCATAAGATGAATTGGCAATATTGGTCTCGGCGTTTTCGGCCTCTGTTCCTCCTCCTGCATTAGGCTTCTTAACTTCTTCTTCGCTAGTCTGGCGCCTAGTTGTAGACATTGGCTTCGCCATTTCTTTGGATGTGCCTTCTTTACTGGTCTCCAGGTTCTTGGCCTTTCTTCCTCTTTTTGACTTCACAGGTTTTTCTGCATCAGGAGTCTCAACAACTTCAACATCCGCACTTTCAACCTTTCTTTCCTTCTCTGAAAGTGCATCATCTACTTGGCTAGTATTGCGCCTAGTTTTGGTTATTGGCCTGGGAATATCATTGCATGTGTCTGCCTTGTTTGTCTCCACGACCTTGGTTTTTCTACCGGGCTTTCGAGTTTCTTTTTTGGCAGTTACAATTTTGGGCTTTTTGTCACTGGCGGAACAAGGCAATAGCTCATCGATAGATGGTGTTGTGGATCGCGACTTTGTAGCACGAGTTGCTCTAGGTGCACGAACCTCTGGTCCCTTGGCATTGGCACCGCTTGGTGAAGGCTCTTCAATGGACGGCAATAGATCATCGACAGAAGGTGTTGTGGATCGCGACTTTGTAGCACGAGTTGCTCTTGGTGCACGAACAGATGGTTCCTTGGCATTGGCACCGCTAGATGAAGGCTCTTGAATGGACGGGGTTGCGGATAGCTCATCTTTAGATTTAGCCTGCATCTCATCTTCAACTTTATTCGTTTCTAAAGAGTTTCCTGGAGTACCGGATCGGTTATTTATTATACTTCTACGTGCTTGCCATTTATTGGCCATCACTTTGAAAGGAGAGTTTATTTTATCATCCTTATCTTTTTCTTCTGTATGCGGGGATACATCATGTTCTTTGCAAATAAATTTGTTGAGAGCTGGAAATTTTTACATAAGTATAGATTTCATGGATTCTCCAACCACTTACGTTCTGATTTTTTATCCACTGAAGTTGCTCTCCGCTTTCTCAAGTTATATTCCAATCCCTGAGAACCCTCTGATGTTCGTCTATTTTTTCGGCTTGCTGTGAAATAAATGGTTTTTTAATACTTCTCCGATTTATGTATTTATAAGTTATAAAGGACATACGTGTTTCCGGGGGAGATTCCGATCTGGCTACGCGTTTGCGACTGCCATCTCTAGTGCCCTCAGAGCGCCACCGTCTTTTGTTACTAATGTCACCGAAAACCCCCTCGATTTGACAAACCTTTAAAGTAGAATATTGTTCTTTATAGCTAATGGACCTAGGATATCTTAAAATTACCTTTTGAAAGTGATTCTTATCTTTAATCACGCACGGCTTAAAGAATTTTATCGGCTCTTCGTTAGGATTTACAGGTGATGTTACGATTGTCCCAGAAATCATTTCGTTGAGCACAGCATCTATTTCATCACAAGGCTCCTCGACGGATTTTGAACCTGAAAAGGATAATGTCATGTCCGTAATACAAGATATTAACTGTTGTTATTACCTGCAGCTTTTTCGGTATTGTTGTCGTGTGGAATATTTTCTTTGTTACCAAAACTCAAGGAATTCTGATTACCCGGATTAAATTGTTGTGTTTCTATAAAGTCCTGACACCTAGAGCTATTAATATTGGCGGGAAACGCTTGAGTGGCTATGAAATCTTGGTTGCAATTCGTATTAGCTTTCGGTGCCTTAGGAGAGTCGGGTGGTTGTGGACGTCTAAAATTAAACGCCTGAGTAGCTATGAAGTCTTGGTTGGTTTCGTTATCTTTTGGTGAATTAGGAACTTTGTCTTGTTGGGGGCGTCCCAATTTAAAAGCCTGGGTTGCCACAAAATCTTGATTCGGTACATCTTCGTCTTCGCTCTCACTTTCCAACAATTTATTTTCCGGAAATCGTTGAGTGACTATCGAATCTTGATTCATTTCTTGACTGCTGGCTGCATCCTCTTTGTCGGGAGTTGCAGTAGGAGTCTCAATGGTGGCCACAACCAGCTGTTTAACGCCACCAAACTGTGGTGTGGTGGTATTTGCTACGTTTGAAGGACGGACGAAAGGATCTGGACTATTGGAGCCTGAACGCGGCTCATTGCCCAAGATCAAATCGAAAAGATCAGGGGTGCAGATCGGACGATCTTCGGAGGGAGCTGACAGTTCAGGAGTTATGCAGGCATCACCGCTTGGCAGGATT
The DNA here is from genome assembly GCF_018152115.1 of Drosophila rhopaloa. Taxonomy (NCBI): domain Eukaryota; kingdom Metazoa; phylum Arthropoda; class Insecta; order Diptera; family Drosophilidae; genus Drosophila; species Drosophila rhopaloa. Next base: position 13,615,661 of record NW_025335043.1, read on the forward strand.
GCGGTGCTACTTAGGGCACAGGATTTCGAATTGCTGGCTGACCAATTCAAGGCACTCATTTCCAAGTCGGTGGCATTTAGTTGATCTAAATAATTCAAAGTATTTAATTAGGATTGAAAGTTTCCCGTTTGCAAGGGCTGTACCTACCCCGCTTACTATCTTTTTTCTCCAAAGTTTCTATTGGCCTTGGTAGCGGCAGATCAAGCATAGCATCACAAAGGATCTGCGATGAATCAAAGTCATCGATGGCATCCTCGTTGAAGTCCTGAGTGCAAATCCGTATCTCGCTGCCCTGGGAGAAGTCCGCATCATTACTCAACTCTTTGTGGTTAATCACTGGATCATTGAACTGCACAGATGGAAGTTCGGCCAGCAGATCCTGCGTTTCAGGTATCATAAAGTCATCGCCCAGCGACACTTTTCCACTGGTCGACGGTCTTTCAAAGTTAACCGCCTGGGTCTCAGGTATAAAGAAGCTGTCCGCCGAGGTGTTTGCTGACGTGTTGGCGGACGGAGGCTGCGTTTCAGGTATATTGAAGCTGTCCATTGTGGAGTTGTTTGACCTGTCTTTCGGGCATTCCCCAAATCCGCTGCTGTCATGGGCCTGAAAAAATATATTAGCATTGTATTTAGTTTAAATGGAGTATGTGATCCTTGTTTAGGATGGATGTTTTGTGCACTGCTCACCTCATCGTTCTCGTCTCTGATTTCCAGCCTGGCCTCCACATTTCCAAACCGGAGCTTAACCGTGCCGTCGAAGGCTTCCGCCTTGCTGATGTCCGCCACAGTCTTCTCCTGGTCGTTGACGAATATACTGCCAACCATGGCGGCCAGGCGCACAACTCCGCGGCGGAGGATGCAGGCGGTGGCATGGGCCAGTTCCATGGACTGTGCAATTGAAGCGCGAGTTATTTAAAGCCCTAAAGTGTATTTAAAGCCTTATGTCGCTCACCTCATCGGCGATGCTGATTTCCAGACCCTTTTTCCGCCCAATCCTGTAGATTATATCTGGTTCCAGGTGTACCGCCGGTGACCCGCAGACAATCAAGCTTACATATGCCATACTGAAGCGTCCCTGGCGGGAAAATTAATAGAAAAACACTTGCTTCAAACAAAAAATCTGGTTAACAGAGTCCTTTCACGGTCACATTAATCGATTACAGGGCGCCCAAGCGACAATCGATAACCGATATGTCAAAATAATTGAATCATGGTGGTCAGCTCACGGCAAACTGACAAGAAATGTATGTTATACCCTTACTGAGGGTATTATAAATTTGGTCAGATGCTTGAAAAAGACAATCGTATTGTTTATAAGTTAAATTATAATTTTTAAAATGGTAGCTGATTGCAACGGTATAAACAGAAATAGTAAATCTGAATTTATTTGTTACATTAGAAAAAACGGTTTTAAAATTATACAAAATAATTTCTTTCTAAGGTTAAGTGAAGTGAAATGTAGTTTTGCAAATATAGTATAGTTACATTTGATACTTAATTAAAACTGTAATAAAATAAAATTTGTTTAGTATGGCCTCTTAATATTAAAAACCAAAATAAATTGTCGTATACTCTTAAAAATATCTTAAGGGCTCGCTGTATTCGATATGTATCTTATTTTTTGTATACGATAGTCGTGCATTATCACCAAAACTCGACAGCCCTGTTGCAATGTTTACGCGTCGTGTTATCACTATAGCAACCAACCAATTGCATCTGTTATCCGTATTTTACTGCAAACCGGTGCGTTTTGACTCGAGCTGGCTCGACATGCGTGAGGAATGAGCGATACGGACACGGACGACACCGATCTGTTGCTGCTCATACCGCCCAATTACTATTCGGAGGTGAAGATGAGCTCAGGCGCAGGCGCAGCGGCCGATGCACTGGCCATGCCCCCGCCCCCCGCGCCCACAAGTGCGGCGTACCAGTTCCTGCATCCCAGCAAGAAATCGGAGCTCAATAACATAAATGCACGGTTGCAGAACATCGGACTGGATGCGGAGGATGATCGAGGATTTGAGCCACCATCGGATATATCCACCATATCCACGAATACCGTGAGAAATGCAGCAGGACGGCCAAACAGGGAGCTCCATGGCATGGTGCACTCCACTCCAAAAAGTGGATCTGTGGAGCCTCTTCGCCACCGACCCTTAGAGGATAACATACTCCTGGAGATTGATCACTACCTGGACGACAACAATGCACATCGCTGGCAGAGGCAGGATCATCACCTGCATCACCATAGCGATGACCATCTGCGGAACGAGCGGGTGGTGCAAGAGGGTCATCCGGCGGCCACATCCTTGCCTAGCATGCGACTGGCTTCCTCGTCCTCCGGCGCTGCTTCAGTGAAGGAAGTAGTGAGAGGCGCACGCAACAGCTTGAACGACAACAAGCTTATCAGCCTGAGTGAACTCTGGGGCAAGAGTAGCATGTCGAGAACTGTCCTGGACAACAATTCTCCCAACCAACTCTTGTGCAGTCCTTCCCTGAAAGAGGAACAACTGAGGAGACAGCATCTAGAGAAAACTGTTCACACCCTGCAATCCCAACTGTTGGAGTACCAGCAGCGCATATCAGTGGCCATCGAGGTAGATCGTTCCAAGGATGCAGCCCTCAGTGGAGCTGAGCAAACAGCCCAGAGCCTCAACTACGAGGTTCAGCAACTTCGTAATGCTCTCCACCGGCTGGAGACGGACAGAAGCGAATCTCACACCAAGATTGATGCCCTGCAGCACGAGTTGTCCCAGGCTGTCCACTTGGCCACCCAGTTTCAGGAAAAGAATGATAAATTAGAGGTGGAGTACGAGGCCTGGAAGCTGCGCGAACTCAAGAGGATGAAGCGGGATCGCGAGGAGCGGGATAAGTAAGTTAACTTCTACTATCTTTGGAACCCGCATTTAATTCTTCCCCTATCTTACAGCAACGAACGCGAAAAGCTGGACATCGATCGCATGCGTAACATGACCGAGGAGGAGCGACGACAGGAACTGCGCCAGAACCCCAAGCTGGTCACCAACAAGGCCACCAAGGGCAAGTACAAGTTCCTGCAGAAGTACTACCACCGCGGCGCCTTCTACTTGGACGAGGAGAACGATGTGCTGAAGCGCGACTTTGCCCTGGCCACGCTAGAGGATCACTTCGACAAGACCATCCTGCCTAAGGTGATGCAGGTGAAGAACTTCGGCCGTTGCGGGCGCACCAAATACACGCATTTAGTAGACCAGGACACCACCAAGTTTGACTCGCCCTGGTACGCCGAATCCTCCAGCAACATCAAGTTCCACAACGAACGCGGCGGCGGCATGAGGCAGCAGTTCGACAAGCCCACGGGCTCGAAGCGAAAAAAGATGGAGTAGTTTTACGTAGACCCACAATTTTAAGCATAATCGTATGGATATATTTGACGGGCCATATGAAGGCAACCATTTGTACAACTCAAATTGTATGGCCACAATTAAGTTAGCCCCAACATGAAACAAAAAATTAAATATGAAACAAAAACCTAAAGTTAAAGCTTGATAGTATGCTAGTCTGGGACATTGTTAGTGATGTGCTTTTTTTCGTAGGTAATCAGGAACGGCTCCGAAGTTTGGCAGGAAAAAGTTAGGATCAATGTCAAAATATGGCATTTAAACTTTGAGCTTGTGCTCGTTCAGGAGTTCCGCATTGTGCCGTACAAGCGCCTGCATAACGCCCTCGGTTTTGATGAAATGTACTTTTTCGTGGTTCCGCAGGCGTCGATGGAATTTGTGGTCCTTGCTGGTGGTGACCACGTACAGCTCCACACTGAAGGCCAGCGAGGGCGGTTGGGTGAGCACCTTTCCGCCGGCACTTTGAATTATGACTGGGGGAGATTAAAAAGAGTTACACAACAAATTGGTAGAAATTATACTCAGAAAGACTTGCCTTTCAATTCGATGGGCTTTGGAATGATGTCTTCACCGAGCATAAAGTGCAAACCACTTAGCAAACGAGTGTGCTGCAGTACAGACAAGGGCTTAAACTTCATGGTCTCCTCGAACTTGGCATCACTAAAAATATGATCTGCTTTTACTTCGATGGTCCTGGTCTTCTTGACGGAATGCAGCCAATTGGTGGAGAGAACGGGTTTATTGGAAGCGATGGCTATGAGGAATTTGTAGGTCCGCTCGCCTTTGTCCATGATGAGAAGGTCGCACTGGACGGGATCTTCGGTGATTTCCACCACATGTTTCAAAGATTTTAAGACAGATTCCAATGCCGGACGGTTACACATGGTGAATGCTATCTTAATTTTTCCATCCGTTTTGGCCTTTCTCACATATTGATTAAATGCTAACGGAAACAATATATTACAAGTTAGAAAGATTTTAAATTTCTTGGTGAGCGCAAGTACCTTTAAGTGAATCCGGATCTGGCTGGCTGAATCTCGTAGTGGCTGCAATGTAAGATTGTTAAATTTGGCAATACAAAACCAATAAGAATATAACTTACTCGCGCCTGATCTGTTCATTGGAACTTCCTCGTTACTTGAGGTCTTAGCCTTTTTGGTATTGGTAGAGCTGGTTGATGGCTTTTCAATGGCTGCTTCAGTTTTGAGCTTTTTGTCACTGGCGTCATCGACGGACGGTGTCGCGGATCGCGACTTTGTAGAACGATTTGCTCTTGGTGCACGAACAGCTGGCCCCTTGGCTTTCGTACCGCTAGATGAAGGCTCTTCAATGGACGGCGTTGCAGAACCCAACTTGGGTCCACGGACCTTGGAATTAGCAACGCTAGATAATGGTTCTTCAATGGAAGGCGACTTGGCTGCACTAGTCACCCTGGAACTAGTCCCAGAGGTTGAGGAAGTCTCTATTTTGTCAACACTTGCTCTGGGTATACGGACAACTACACGTTTTAATGAAGTCTCCATTGGTTTTTCATCGTTCATCGTTTCAGCATCTTCGACGATCGTTTTGCGCCTGTTTCTGGTCATCACTTTTGGCATATCTTTGGATGTGTCCGCCCTATTTGCCTCAACATTCCTGGCCTTTCTTCCTTTTTCCGATTTGACAGGTTTTTCTGCCTTAGGGTCCTCAACATCTTCCACGCTAGCTTTGCGCCTGGTTTTGGTCATGGGCTTTGGAGTATCATAAGATGAATTGGCAATATTGGTCTCGGCGTTTTCGGCCTCTGTTCCTCCTCCTGCATTAGGCTTCTTAACTTCTTCTTCGCTAGTCTGGCGCCTAGTTGTAGACATTGGCTTCGCCATTTCTTTGGATGTGCCTTCTTTACTGGTCTCCAGGTTCTTGGCCTTTCTTCCTCTTTTTGACTTCACAGGTTTTTCTGCATCAGGAGTCTCAACAACTTCAACATCCGCACTTTCAACCTTTCTTTCCTTCTCTGAAAGTGCATCATCTACTTGGCTAGTATTGCGCCTAGTTTTGGTTATTGGCCTGGGAATATCATTGCATGTGTCTGCCTTGTTTGTCTCCACGACCTTGGTTTTTCTACCGGGCTTTCGAGTTTCTTTTTTGGCAGTTACAATTTTGGGCTTTTTGTCACTGGCGGAACAAGGCAATAGCTCATCGATAGATGGTGTTGTGGATCGCGACTTTGTAGCACGAGTTGCTCTAGGTGCACGAACCTCTGGTCCCTTGGCATTGGCACCGCTTGGTGAAGGCTCTTCAATGGACGGCAATAGATCATCGACAGAAGGTGTTGTGGATCGCGACTTTGTAGCACGAGTTGCTCTTGGTGCACGAACAGATGGTTCCTTGGCATTGGCACCGCTAGATGAAGGCTCTTGAATGGACGGGGTTGCGGATAGCTCATCTTTAGATTTAGCCTGCATCTCATCTTCAACTTTATTCGTTTCTAAAGAGTTTCCTGGAGTACCGGATCGGTTATTTATTATACTTCTACGTGCTTGCCATTTATTGGCCATCACTTTGAAAGGAGAGTTTATTTTATCATCCTTATCTTTTTCTTCTGTATGCGGGGATACATCATGTTCTTTGCAAATAAATTTGTTGAGAGCTGGAAATTTTTACATAAGTATAGATTTCATGGATTCTCCAACCACTTACGTTCTGATTTTTTATCCACTGAAGTTGCTCTCCGCTTTCTCAAGTTATATTCCAATCCCTGAGAACCCTCTGATGTTCGTCTATTTTTTCGGCTTGCTGTGAAATAAATGGTTTTTTAATACTTCTCCGATTTATGTATTTATAAGTTATAAAGGACATACGTGTTTCCGGGGGAGATTCCGATCTGGCTACGCGTTTGCGACTGCCATCTCTAGTGCCCTCAGAGCGCCACCGTCTTTTGTTACTAATGTCACCGAAAACCCCCTCGATTTGACAAACCTTTAAAGTAGAATATTGTTCTTTATAGCTAATGGACCTAGGATATCTTAAAATTACCTTTTGAAAGTGATTCTTATCTTTAATCACGCACGGCTTAAAGAATTTTATCGGCTCTTCGTTAGGATTTACAGGTGATGTTACGATTGTCCCAGAAATCATTTCGTTGAGCACAGCATCTATTTCATCACAAGGCTCCTCGACGGATTTTGAACCTGAAAAGGATAATGTCATGTCCGTAATACAAGATATTAACTGTTGTTATTACCTGCAGCTTTTTCGGTATTGTTGTCGTGTGGAATATTTTCTTTGTTACCAAAACTCAAGGAATTCTGATTACCCGGATTAAATTGTTGTGTTTCTATAAAGTCCTGACACCTAGAGCTATTAATATTGGCGGGAAACGCTTGAGTGGCTATGAAATCTTGGTTGCAATTCGTATTAGCTCTCGGTGCCTTAGGAGAGTCGGGTGGTTGTGGACGTCTAAAATTAAACGCCTGAGTAGCTATGAAGTCTTGGTTGGTTTCGTTATCTTTTGGTGAATTAGGAACTTTGTCTTGTTGGGGGCGTCCCAATTTAAAAGCCTGGGTTGCCACAAAATCTTGATTCGGTACATCTTCGTCTTCGCTCTCACTTTCCAACAATTTATTTTCCGGAAATCGTTGAGTGACTATCGAATCTTGATTCATTTCTTGACTGCTGGCTGCATCCTCTTTGTCGGGAGTTGCAGTAGGAGTCTCAATGGTGGCCACAACCAGCTGTTTAACGCCACCAAACTGTGGTGTGGTGGTATTTGCTACGTTTGAAGGACGGACGAAAGGATCTGGACTATTGGAGCCTGAACGCGGCTCATTGCCCAAGATCAAATCGAAAAGATCAGGGGTGCAGATCGGACGATCTTCGGAGGGAGCTGACAGTTCAGGAGTTATGCAGGCATCACCGCTTGGCAGGATTGCGGTGCTACTTAGGGCACAGGATTTCGAATTGCTGGCTGACCAATTCAAGGCACTCATTTCCAAGTCGGTGGCATTTAGTTGATCTAAATAATTCAAAGTATTTAATTAGGATTGAAAGTTTCCCGTTTGCAAGGGCTGTACCTACCCCGCTTACTATCTTTTTTCTCCAAAGTTTCTATTGGCCTTGGTAGCGGCAGATCAAGCATAGCATCACAAAGGATCTGCGATGAATCAAAGTCATCGATGGCATCCTCGTTGAAGTCCTGAGTGCAAATCCGTATCTCGCTGCCCTGGGAGAAGTCCGCATCATTACTCAACTCTTTGTGGTTAATCACTGGATCATTGAACTGCACAGATGGAAGTTCGGCCAGCAGATCCTGCGTTTCAGGTATCATAAAGTCATCGCCCAGCGACACTTTTCCACTGGTCGACGGTCTTTCAAAGTTAACCGCCTGGGTCTCAGGTATAAAGAAGCTGTCCGCCGAGGTGTTTGCTGACGTGTTGGCGGACGGAGGCTGCGTTTCAGGTATATTGAAGCTGTCCATTGTGGAGTTGTTTGACCTGTCTTTCGGGCATTCCCCAAATCCGCTGCTGTCATGGGCCTGAAAAAATATATTAGCATTGTATTTAGTTTAAATGGAGTATGTGATCCTTGTTTAGGATGGATGTTTTGTGCACTGCTCACCTCATCGTTCTCGTCTCTGATTTCCAGCCTGGCCTCCACATTTCCAAACCGGAGCTTAACCGTGCCGTCGAAGGCTTCCGCCTTGCTGATGTCCGCCACAGTCTTCTCCTGGTCGTTGACGAATATACTGCCAACCATGGCGGCCAGGCGCACAACTCCGCGGCGGAGGATGCAGGCGGTGGCATGGGCCAGTTCCATGGACTGTGCAATTGAAGCGCGAGTTATTTAAAGCCCTAAAGTGTATTTAAAGCCTTATGTCGCTCACCTCATCGGCGATGCTGATTTCCAGACCCTTTTTCCGCCCAATCCTGTAGATTATATCTGGTTCCAGGTGTACCGCCGGTGACCCGCAGACAATCAAGCTTACATATGCCATACTGAAGCGTCCCTGGCGGGAAAATTAATAGAAAAACACTTGCTTCAAACAAAAAATCTGGTTAACAGAGTCCTTTCACGGTCACATTAATCGATTACAGGGCGCCCAAGCGACAATCGATAACCGATATGTCAAAATAATTGAATCATGGTGGTCAGCTCACGGCAAACTGACAAGAAATGTATGTTATACCCTTACTGAGGGTATTATAAATTTGGTCAGATGCTTGAAAAGACAATCGTATTGTTTATAAGTTAAATTATAATTTTTAAAATGGTAGCTGATTGCAACGGTATAAACAGAAATAGTAAATCTGAATTTATTTGTTACATTAGAAAAAACGGTTTTAAAATTATACAAAATAATTTCTTTCTAAGGTTAAGTGAAGTGAAATGTAGTTTTGCAAATATAGTATAGTTACATTTGATACTTAATTAAAACTGTAATAAAATAAAATTTGTTTAGTATGGCCTCTTAATATTAAAAACCAAAATAAATTGTCGTATACTCTTAAAAATATCTTAAGGGCTCGCTGTATTCGATATGTATCTTATTTTTTGTATACGATAGTCGTGCATTATCACCAAAACTCGACAGCCCTGTTGCAATGTTTACGCGTCGTGTTATCACTATAGCAACCAACCAATTGCATCTGTTATCCGTATTTTACTGCAAACCGGTGCGTTTTGACTCGAGCTGGCTCGACATGCGTGAGGAATGAGCGATACGGACACGGACGACACCGATCTGTTGCTGCTCATACCGCCCAATTACTATTCGGAGGTGAAGATGAGCTCAGGCGCAGGCGCAGCGGCCGATGCACTGGCCATGCCCCCGCCCCCCGCGCCCACAAGTGCGGCGTACCAGTTCCTGCATCCCAGCAAGAAATCGGAGCTCAATAACATAAATGCACGGTTGCAGAACATCGGACTGGATGCGGAGGATGATCGAGGATTTGAGCCACCATCGGATATATCCACCATATCCACGAATACCGTGAGAAATGCAGCAGGACGGCCAAACAGGGAGCTCCATGGCATGGTGCACTCCACTCCAAAAAGTGGATCTGTGGAGCCTCTTCGCCACCGACCCTTAGAGGATAACATACTCCTGGAGATTGATCACTACCTGGACGACAACAATGCACATCGCTGGCAGAGGCAGGATCATCACCTGCATCACCATAGCGATGACCATCTGCGGAACGAGCGGGTGGTGCAAGAGGGTCATCCGGCGGCCACATCCTTGCCTAGCATGCGACTGGCTTCCTCGTCCTCCGGCGCTGCTTCAGTGAAGGAAGTAGTGAGAGGCGCACGCAACAGCTTGAACGACAACAAGCTTATCAGCCTGAGTGAACTCTGGGGCAAGAGTAGCATGTCGAGAACTGTCCTGGACAACAATTCTCCCAACCAACTCTTGTGCAGTCCTTCCCTGAAAGAGGAACAACTGAGGAGACAGCATCTAGAGAAAACTGTTCACACCCTGCAATCCCAACTGTTGGAGTACCAGCAGCGCATATCAGTGGCCATCGAGGTAGATCGTTCCAAGGATGCAGCCCTCAGTGGAGCTGAGCAAACAGCCCAGAGCCTCAACTACGAGGTTCAGCAACTTCGTAATGCTCTCCACCGGCTGGAGACGGACAGAAGCGAATCTCACACCAAGATTGATGCCCTGCAGCACGAGTTGTCCCAGGCTGTCCACTTGGCCACCCAGTTTCAGGAAAAGAATGATAAATTAGAGGTGGAGTACGAGGCCTGGAAGCTGCGCGAACTCAAGAGGATGAAGCGGGATCGCGAGGAGCGGGATAAGTAAGTTAACTTCTACTATCTTTGGAACCCGCATTTAATTCTTCCCCTATCTTACAGCAACGAACGCGAAAAGCTGGACATCGATCGCATGCGTAACATGACCGAGGAGGAGCGACGACAGGAACTGCGCCAGAACCCCAAGCTGGTCACCAACAAGGCCACCAAGGGCAAGTACAAGTTCCTGCAGAAGTACTACCACCGCGGCGCCTTCTACTTGGACGAGGAGAACGATGTGCTGAAGCGCGACTTTGCCCAGGCCACGCTAGAGGATCACTTCGACAAGACCATCCTGCCTAAGGTGATGCAGGTGAAGAACTTCGGCCGTTGCGGGCGCACCAAATACACGCATTTAGTAGACCAGGACACCACCAAGTTTGACTCGCCCTGGTACGCCGAATCCTCCAGCAACATCAAGTTCCACAACGAACGCGGCGGCGGCATGAGGCAGCAGTTCGACAAGCCCACGGGCTCGAAGCGAAAAAAGATGGAGTAGTTTTACGTAGACCCACAATTTTAAGCATAATCGTATGGATATATTTGACGGGCCATATGAAGGCAACCATTTGTACAACTCAAATTGTATGGCCACAATTAAGTTAGCCCCAACATGAAACAAAAAATTAAATATGAAACAAAAACCTAAAGTTAAAGCTTGATAGTATGCTAGTCTGGGACATTGTTAGTGATGTGCTTTTTTTCGTAGGTAATCAGGAACGGCTCCGAAGTTTGGCAGGAAAAAGTTAGGATCAATGTCAAAATATGGCATTTAAACTTTGAGCTTGTGCTCGTTCAGGAGTTCCGCATTGTGCCGTACAAGCGCCTGCATAACGCCCTCGGTTTTGATGAAATGTACTTTTTCGTGGTTCCGCAGGCGTCGATGGAATTTTTGGTCCTTGCTGGTGGTGACCACGTACAGCTCCACACTGAAGGCCAGCGAGGGCGGTTGGGTGAGCACCTTTCCGCCGGCACTTTGAATTATGACTGGGGGAGATTAAAAAGAGTTACACAACAAATTGGTAGAAATTATACTCAGAAAGACTTGCCTTTCAATTCGATGGGCTTTGGAATGATGTCTTCACCGAGCATAAAGTGCAAACCACTTAGCAAACGAGTGTGCTGCAGTACAGACAAGGGCTTAAACTTCATGGTCTCCTCGAACTTGGCATCACTAAAAATATGATCTGCTTTTACTTCGATGGTCCTGGTCTTCTTGACGGAATGCAGCCAATTGGTGGAGAGAACGGGTTTATTGGAAGCGATGGCTATGAGGAATTTGTAGGTCCGCTCGCCTTTGTCCATGATGAGAAGGTCGCACTGGACGGGATCTTCGGTGATTTCCACCACATGTTTCAAAGATTTTAAGACAGATTCCAATGCCGGACGGTTACACATGGTGAATGCTATCTTAATTTTTCCATCCGTTTTGGCCTTTCTCACATATTGATTAAATGCTAACGGAAACAATATATTACAAGTTAGAAAGATTTTAAATTTCTTGGTGAGCGCAAGTACCTTTAAGTGAATCCGGATCTGGCTGGCTGAATCTCGTAGTGGCTGCAATGTAAGATTGTTAAATTTGGCAATACAAAACCAATAAGAATATAACTTACTCGCGCCTGATCTGTTCATTGGAACTTTAGCACGAGTTGCTCTAGGTGCACGAACCTCTGGTCCCTTGGCATTGGCACCGCTTGGTGAAGGCTCTTCAATGGACGGCAATAGATCATCGACAGAAGGTGTTGTGGATCGCGACTTTGTAGCACGAGTTGCTCTTGGTGCACGAACAGATGGTTCCTTGGCATTGGCACCGCTAGATGAAGGCTCTTGAATGGACGGGGTTGCGGATAGCTCATCTTTAGATTTAGCCTGCATCTCATCTTCAACTTTATTCGTTTCTAAAGAGTTTCCTGGAGTACCGGATCGGTTATTTATTATACTTCTACGTGCTTGCCATTTATTGGCCATCACTTTTAAAGGAGAGTTTATTTTATCATCCTTATCTTTTTCTTCTGTATGCGGGGATACATCATGTTCTTTGCAAATAAATTTGTTGAGAGCTGGAAATTTTTACATAAGTATAGATTTCATGGATTCTCCAACCACTTACGTTCTGATTTTTTATCCACTGAAGTTGCTCTCCGCTTTCTCAAGTTATATTCCAATCCCTGAGAACCCTCTGATGTTCGTCTATTTTTTCGGCTTGCTGTGAAATAAATGGTTTTTTAATACTTCTCCGATTTATGTATTTATAAGTTATAAAGGACATACGTGTTTCCGGGGGAGATTCCGATCTGGCTACGCGTTTGCGACTGCCATCTCTAGTGCCCTCAGAGCGCCACCGTCTTTTGTTACTAATGTCACCGAAAACCCCCTCGATTTGACAAACCTTTAAAGTAGAATATTGTTCTTTATAGCTAATGGACCTAGGATATCTTAAAATTACCTTTTGAAAGTGATTCTTATCTTTAATCACGCACGGCTTAAAGAATTTTATCGGCTCTTCGTTAGGATTTACAGGTGATGTTACGATTGTCCCAGAAATCATTTCGTTGAGCACAGCATCTATTTCATCACAAGGCTCCTCGACGGATTTTGAACCTGAAAAGGATAATGTCATGTCCGTAATACAAGATATTAACTGTTGTTATTACCTGCAGCTTTTTCGGTATTGTTGTCGTGTGGAATATTTTCTTTGTTACCAAAACTCAAGGAATTCTGATTACCCGGATTAAATTGTTGTGTTTCTATAAAGTCCTGACACCTAGAGCTATTAATATTGGCGGGAAACGCTTGAGTGGCTATGAAATCTTGGTTGCAATTCGTATTAGCTTTCGGTGCCTTAGGAGAGTCGGGTGGTTGTGGACGTCTAAAATTAAACGCCTGAGTAGCTATGAAGTCTTGGTTGGTTTCGTTATCTTTTGGTGAATTAGGAACTTTGTCTTGTTGGGGGCGTCCCAATTTAAAAGCCTGGGTTGCCACAAAATCTTGATTCGGTACATCTTCGTCTTCGCTCTCACTTTCCAACAATTTATTTTCCGGAAATCGTTGAGTGACTATCGAATCTTGATTCATTTCTTGACTGCTGGCTGCATCCTCTTTGTCGGGAGTTGCAGTAGGAGTCTCAATGGTGGCCACAACCAGCTGTTTAACGCCACCAAACTGTGGTGTGGTGGTATTTGCTACGTTTGAAGGACGGACGAAAGGATCTGGACTATTGGAGCCTGAACGCGGCTCATTGCCCAAGATCAAATCGAAAAGATCAGGGGTGCAGATCGGACGATCTTCGGAGGGAGCTGACAGTTCAGGAGTTATGCAGGCATCACCGCTTGGCAGGATTGCGGTGCTACTTAGGGCACAGGATTTCGAATTGCTGGCTGACCAATTCAAGGCACTCATTTCCAAGTCGGTGGCATTTAGTTGATCTAAATAATTCAAAGTATTTAATTAGGATTGAAAGTTTCCCGTTTGCAAGGGCTGTACCTACCCCGCTTACTATCTTTTTTCTCCAAAGTTTCTATTGGCCTTGGTAGCGGCAGATCAAGCATAGCATCACAAAGGATCTGCGATGAATCAAAGTCATCGATGGCATCCTCGTTGAAGTCCTGAGTGCAAATCCGTATCTCGCTGCCCTGGGAGAAGTCCGCATCATTACTCAACTCTTTGTGGTTAATCACTGGATCATTGAACTGCACAGATGGAAGTTCGGCCAGCAGATCCTGCGTTTCAGGTATCATAAAGTCATCGCCCAGCGACACTTTTCCACTGGTCGACGGTCTTTCAAAGTTAACCGCCTGGGTCTCAGGTATAAAGAAGCTGTCCGCCGAGGTGTTTGCTGACGTGTTGGCGGACGGAGGCTGCGTTTCAGGTATATTGAAGCTGTCCATTGTGGAGTTGTTTGACCTGTCTTTCGGGCATTCCCCAAATCCGCTGCTGTCATGGGCCTGAAAAAATATATTAGCATTGTATTTAGTTTAAATGGAGTATGTGATCCTTGTTTAGGATGGATGTTTTGTGCACTGCTCACCTCATCGTTCTCGTCTCTGATTTCCAGCCTGGCCTCCACATTTCCAAACCGGAGCTTAACCGTGCCGTCGAAGGCTTCCGCCTTGCTGATGTCCGCCACAGTCTTCTCCTGGTCGTTGACGAATATACTGCCAACCATGGCGGCCAGGCGCACAACTCCGCGGCGGAGGATGCAGGCGGTGGCATGGGCCAGTTCCATGGACTGTGCAATTGAAGCGCGAGTTATTTAAAGCCCTAAAGTGTATTTAAAGCCTTATGTCGCTCACCTCATCGGCGATGCTGATTTCCAGACCCTTTTTCCGCCCAATCCTGTAGATTATATCTGGTTCCAGGTGTACCGCCGGTGACCCGCAGACAATCAAGCTTACATATGCCATCCTGAAGCGTCCCTGGCGGGAAAATTAATAGAAAAACACTTGCTTCAAACAAAAAATCTGGTTAACAGAGTCCTTTCACGGTCACATTAATCGATTACAGGGCGCCCAAGCGACAATCGATAACCGATATGTCAAAATAATTGAATCATGGTGGTCAGCTCACGGCAAACTGACAAGAAATGTATGTTATACCCTTACTGAGGGTATTATAAATTTGGTCAGATGCTTGAAAAAGACAATCGTATTGTTTATAAGTTAAATTATAATTTTTAAAATGGTTGCTGATTGCAACGGTATAAACAGAAATAGTAAATCTGAATTTATTTGTTACATTAGAAAAAACGGTTTTAAAATTATACAAAATAATTTCTTTCTAAGGTTAAGTGAAGTGAAATGTAGTTTTGCAAATATAGTATAGTTACATTTGATACTTAATTAAAACTGTAATAAAATAAAATTTGTTTAGTATGGCCTCTTAATATTAAAAACCAAAATAAATTGTCGTATACTCTTAAAAATATCTTAAGGGCTCGCTGTATTCGATATGTATCTTATTTTTTGTATACGATAGTCGTGCATTATCACCAAAACTCGACAGCCCTGTTGCAATGTTTACGCGTCGTGTTATCACTATAGCAACCAACCAATTGCATCTGTTATCCGTATTTTACTGCAAACCGGTGCGTTTTGACTCGAGCTGGCTCGACATGCGTGAGGAATGAGCGATACGGACACGGACGACACCGATCTGTTGCTGCTCATACCGCCCAATTACTATTCGGAGGTGAAGATGAGCTCAGGCGCAGGCGCAGCGGCCGATGCACTGGCCATGCCCCCGCCCCCCGCGCCCACAAGTGCGGCGTACCAGTTCCTGCATCCCAGCAAGAAATCGGAGCTCAATAACATAAATGCACGGTTGCAGAACATCGGACTGGATGCGGAGGATGATCGAGGATTTGAGCCACCATCGGATATATCCACCATATCCACGAATACCGTGAGAAATGCAGCAGGACGGCCAAACAGGGAGCTCCATGGCATGGTGCACTCCACTCCAAAAAGTGGATCTGTGGAGCCTCTTCGCCACCGACCCTTAGAGGATAACATACTCCTGGAGATTGATCACTACCTGGACGACAACAATGCACATCGCTGGCAGAGGCAGGATCATCACCTGCATCACCATAGCGATGACCATCTGCGGAACGAGCGGGTGGTGCAAGAGGGTCATCCGGCGGCCACATCCTTGCCTAGCATGCGACTGGCTTCCTCGTCCTCCGGCGCTGCTTCAGTGAAGGAAGTAGTGAGAGGCGCACGCAACAGCTTGAACGACAACAAGCTTATCAGCCTGAGTGAACTCTGGGGCAAGAGTAGCATGTCGAGAACTGTCCTGGACAACAATTCTCCCAACCAACTCTTGTGCAGTCCTTCCCTGAAAGAGGAACAACTGAGGAGACAGCATCTAGAGAAAACTGTTCACACCCTGCAATCCCAACTGTTGGAGTACCAGCAGCGCATATCAGTGGCCATCGAGGTAGATCGTTCCAAGGATGCAGCCCTCAGTGGAGCTGAGCAAACAGCCCAGAGCCTCAACTACGAGGTTCAGCAACTTCGTAATGCTCTCCACCGGCTGGAGACGGACAGAAGCGAATCTCACACCAAGATTGATGCCCTGCAGCACGAGTTGTCCCAGGCTGTCCACTTGGCCACCCAGTTTCAGGAAAAGAATGATAAATTAGAGGTGGAGTACGAGGCCTGGAAGCTGCGCGAACTCAAGAGGATGAAGCGGGATCGCGAGGAGCGGGATAAGTAAGTTAACTTCTACTATCTTTGGAACCCGCATTTAATTCTTCCCCTATCTTACAGCAACGAACGCGAAAAGCTGGACATCGATCGCATGCGTAACATGACCGAGGAGGAGCGACGACAGGAACTGCGCCAGAACCCCAAGCTGGTCACCAACAAGGCCACCAAGGGCAAGTACAAGTTCCTGCAGAAGTACTACCACCGCGGCGCCTTCTACTTGGACGAGGAGAACGATGTGCTGAAGCGCGACTTTGCCCAGGCCACGCTAGAGGATCACTTCGACAAGACCATCCTGCCTAAGGTGATGCAGGTGAAGAACTTCGGCCGTTGCGGGCGCACCAAATACACGCATTTAGTAGACCAGGACACCACCAAGTTTGACTCGCCCTGGTACGCCGAATCCTCCAGCAACATCAAGTTCCACAACGAACGCGGCGGCGGCATGAGGCAGCAGTTCGACAAGCCCACGGGCTCGAAGCGAAAAAAGATGGAGTAGTTTTACGTAGACCCACAATTTTAAGCATAATCGTATGGATATATTTGACGGGCCATATGAAGGCAACCATTTGTACAACTCAAATTGTATGGCCACAATCAAGTTAGCCCCAACATGAAACAAAAAATTAAATATGAAACAAAAACCTAAAGTTAAAGCTTGATAGTATGCTAGTCTGGGACATTGTTAGTGATGTGCTTTTTTTCGTAGGTAATCAGGAACGGCTCCGAAGTTTGGCAGGAAAAAGTTAGGATCAATGTCAAAATATGGCATTTAAACTTTGAGCTTGTGCTCGTTCAGGAGTTCCGCATTGTGCCGTACAAGCGCCTGCATAACGCCCTCGGTTTTGATGAAATGTACTTTTTCGTGGTTCCGCAGGCGTCGATGGAATTTTTGGTCCTTGCTGGTGGTGACCACGTACAGCTCCACACTGAAGGCCAGCGAGGGCGGTTGGGTGAGCACCTTTCCGCCGGCACTTTGAATTATGACTGGGGGAGATTAAAAAGAGTTACACAACAAATTGGTAGAAATTATACTCAGAAAGACTTGCCTTTCAATTCGATGGGCTTTGGAATGATGTCTTCACCGAGCATAAAGTGCAAACCACTTAGCAAACGAGTGTGCTGCAGTACAGACAAGGGCTTAAACTTCATGGTCTCCTCGAACTTGGCATCACTAAAAATATGATCTGCTTTTACTTCGATGGTCCTGGTCTTCTTGACGGAATGCAGCCAATTGGTGGAGAGAACGGGTTTATTGGAAGCGATGGCTATGAGGAATTTGTAGGTCCGCTCGCCTTTGTCCATGATGAGAAGGTCGCACTGGACGGGATCTTCGGTGATTTCCACCACATGTTTCAAAGATTTTAAGACATATTCCAATGCCGGACGGTTACACATGGTGAATGCTATCTTAATTTTTCCATCCGTTTTGGCCTTTCTCACATATTGATTAAATGCTAACGGAAACAATATATTACAAGTTAGAAAGATTTTAAATTTCTTGGTGAGCGCAAGTACCTTTAAGTGAATCCGGATCTGGCTGGCTGAATCTCGTAGTGGCTGCAATGTAAGATTGTTAAATTTGGCAATACAAAACCAATAAGAATATAACTTACTCGCGCCTGATCTGTTCATTGGAACTTTAGCACGAGTTGCTCTAGGTGCACGAACCTCTGGTCCCTTGGCATTGGCACCGCTTGGTGAAGGCTCTTCAATGGACGGCAATAGATCATCGACAGAAGGTGTTGTGGATCGCGACTTTGTAGCACGAGTTGCTCTTGGTGCACGAACAGATGGTTCCTTGGCATTGGCACCGCTAGATGAAGGCTCTTGAATGGACGGGGTTGCGGATAGCTCATCTTTAGATTTAGCCTGCATCTCATCTTCAACTTTATTCGTTTCTAAAGAGTTTCCTGGAGTACCGGATCGGTTATTTATTATACTTCTACGTGCTTGCCATTTATTGGCCATCACTTTTAAAGGAGAGTTTATTTTATCATCCTTATCTTTTTCTTCTGTATGCGGGGATACATCATGTTCTTTGCAAATAAATTTGTTGAGAGCTGGAAATTTTTACATAAGTATAGATTTCATGGATTCTCCAACCACTTACGTTCTGATTTTTTATCCACTGAAGTTGCTCTCCGCTTTCTCAAGTTATATTCCAATCCCTGAGAACCCTCTGATGTTCGTCTATTTTTTCGGCTTGCTGTGAAATAAATGGTTTTTTAATACTTCTCCGATTTATGTATTTATAAGTTATAAAGGACATACGTGTTTCCGGGGGAGATTCCGATCTGGCTACGCGTTTGCGACTGCCATCTCTAGTGCCCTCAGAGCGCCACCGTCTTTTGTTACTAATGTCACCGAAAACCCCCTCGATTTGACAAACCTTTAAAGTAGAATATTGTTCTTTATAGCTAATGGACCTAGGATATCTTAAAATTACCTTTTGAAAGTGATTCTTATCTTTAATCACGCACGGCTTAAAGAATTTTATCGGCTCTTCGTTAGGATTTACAGGTGATGTTACGATTGTCCCAGAAATCATTTCGTTGAGCACAGCATCTATTTCATCACAAGGCTCCTCGACGGATTTTGAACCTGAAAAGGATAATGTCATGTCCGTAATACAAGATATTAACTGTTGTTATTACCTGCAGCTTTTTCGGTATTGTTGTCGTGTGGAATATTTTCTTTGTTACCAAAACTCAAGGAATTCTGATTACCCGGATTAAATTGTTGTGTTTCTATAAAGTCCTGACACCTAGAGCTATTAATATTGGCGGGAAACGCTTGAGTGGCTATGAAATCTTGGTTGCAATTCGTATTAGCTTTCGGTGCCTTAGGAGAGTCGGGTGGTTGTGGACGTCTAAAATTAAACGCCTGAGTAGCTATGAAGTCTTGGTTGGTTTCGTTATCTTTTGGTGAATTAGGAACTTTGTCTTGTTGGGGGCGTCCCAATTTAAAAGCCTGGGTTGCCACAAAATCTTGATTCGGTACATCTTCGTCTTCGCTCTCACTTTCCAACAATTTATTTTCCGGAAATCGTTGAGTGACTATCGAATCTTGATTCATTTCTTGACTGCTGGCTGCATCCTCTTTGTCGGGAGTTGCAGTAGGAGTCTCAATGGTGGCCACAACCAGCTGTTTAACGCCACCAAACTGTGGTGTGGTGGTATTTGCTACGTTTGAAGGACGGACGAAAGGATCTGGACTATTGGAGCCTGAACGCGGCTCATTGCCCAAGATCAAATCGAAAAGATCAGGGGTGCAGATCGGACGATCTTCGGAGGGAGCTGACAGTTCAGGAGTTATGCAGGCATCACCGCTTGGCAGGATTGCGGTGCTACTTAGGGCACAGGATTTCGAATTGCTGGCTGACCAATTCAAGGCACTCATTTCCAAGTCGGTGGCATTTAGTTGATCTAAATAATTCAAAGTATTTAATTAGGATTGAAAGTTTCCCGTTTGCAAGGGCTGTACCTACCCCGCTTACTATCTTTTTTCTCCAAAGTTTCTATTGGCCTTGGTAGCGGCAGATCAAGCATAGCATCACAAAGGATCTGCGATGAATCAAAGTCATCGATGGCATCCTCGTTGAAGTCCTGAGTGCAAATCCGTATCTCGCTGCCCTGGGAGAAGTCCGCATCATTACTCAACTCTTTGTGGTTAATCACTGGATCATTGAACTGCACAGATGGAAGTTCGGCCAGCAGATCCTGCGTTTCAGGTATCATAAAGTCATCGCCCAGCGACACTTTTCCACTGGTCGACGGTCTTTCAAAGTTAACCGCCTGGGTCTCAGGTATAAAGAAGCTGTCCGCCGAGGTGTTTGCTGACGTGTTGGCGGACGGAGGCTGCGTTTCAGGTATATTGAAGCTGTCCATTGTGGAGTTGTTTGACCTGTCTTTCGGGCATTCCCCAAATCCGCTGCTGTCATGGGCCTGAAAAAATATATTAGCATTGTATTTAGTTTAAATGGAGTATGTGATCCTTGTTTAGGATGGATGTTTTGTGCACTGCTCACCTCATCGTTCTCGTCTCTGATTTCCAGCCTGGCCTCCACATTTCCAAACCGGAGCTTAACCGTGCCGTCGAAGGCTTCCGCCTTGCTGATGTCCGCCACAGTCTTCTCCTGGTCGTTGACGAATATACTGCCAACCATGGCGGCCAGGCGCACAACTCCGCGGCGGAGGATGCAGGCGGTGGCATGGGCCAGTTCCATGGACTGTGCAATTGAAGCGCGAGTTATTTAAAGCCCTAAAGTGTATTTAAAGCCTTATGTCGCTCACCTCATCGGCGATGCTGATTTCCAGACCCTTTTTCCGCCCAATCCTGTAGATTATATCTGGTTCCAGGTGTACCGCCGGTGACCCGCAGACAATCAAGCTTACATATGCCATCCTGAAGCGTCCCTGGCGGGAAAATTAATAGAAAAACACTTGCTTCAAACAAAAAATCTGGTTAACAGAGTCCTTTCACGGTCACATTAATCGATTACAGGGCGCCCAAGCGACAATCGATAACCGATATGTCAAAATAATTGAATCATGGTGGTCAGCTCACGGCAAACTGACAAGAAATGTATGTTATACCCTTACTGAGGGTATTATAAATTTGGTCAGATGCTTGAAAAAGACAATCGTATTGTTTATAAGTTAAATTATAATTTTTAAAATGGTTGCTGATTGCAACGGTATAAACAGAAATAGTAAATCTGAATTTATTTGTTACATTAGAAAAAACGGTTTTAAAATTATACAAAATAATTTCTTTCTAAGGTTAAGTGAAGTGAAATGTAGTTTTGCAAATATAGTATAGTTACATTTGATACTTAATTAAAACTGTAATAAAATAAAATTTGTTTAGTATGGCCTCTTAATATTAAAAACCAAAATAAATTGTCGTATACTCTTAAAAATATCTTAAGGGCTCGCTGTATTCGATATGTATCTTATTTTTGTATACGATAGTCGTGCATTATCACCAAAACTCGACAGCCCTGTTGCAATGTTTACGCGTCGTGTTATCACTATAGCAACCAACCAATTGCATCTGTTATCCGTATTTTACTGCAAACCGGTGCGTTTTGACTCGAGCTGGCTCGACATGCGTGAGGAATGAGCGATACGGACACGGACGACACCGATCTGTTGCTGCTCATACCGCCCAATTACTATTCGGAGGTGAAGATGAGCTCAGGCGCAGGCGCAGCGGCCGATGCACTGGCCATGCCCCCGCCCCCCGCGCCCACAAGTGCGGCGTACCAGTTCCTGCATCCCAGCAAGAAATCGGAGCTCAATAACATAAATGCACGGTTGCAGAACATCGGACTGGATGCGGAGGATGATCGAGGATTTGAGCCACCATCGGATATATCCACCATATCCACGAATACCGTGAGAAATGCAGCAGGACGGCCAAACAGGGAGCTCCATGGCATGGTGCACTCCACTCCAAAAAGTGGATCTGTGGAGCCTCTTCGCCACCGACCCTTAGAGGATAACATACTCCTGGAGATTGATCACTACCTGGACGACAACAATGCACATCGCTGGCAGAGGCAGGATCATCACCTGCATCACCATAGCGATGACCATCTGCGGAACGAGCGGGTGGTGCAAGAGGGTCATCCGGCGGCCACATCCTTGCCTAGCATGCGACTGGCTTCCTCGTCCTCCGGCGCTGCTTCAGTGAAGGAAGTAGTGAGAGGCGCACGCAACAGCTTGAACGACAACAAGCTTATCAGCCTGAGTGAACTCTGGGGCAAGAGTAGCATGTCGAGAACTGTCCTGGACAACAATTCTCCCAACCAACTCTTGTGCAGTCCTTCCCTGAAAGAGGAACAACTGAGGAGACAGCATCTAGAGAAAACTGTTCACACCCTGCAATCCCAACTGTTGGAGTACCAGCAGCGCATATCAGTGGCCATCGAGGTAGATCGTTCCAAGGATGCAGCCCTCAGTGGAGCTGAGCAAACAGCCCAGAGCCTCAACTACGAGGTTCAGCAACTTCGTAATGCTCTCCACCGGCTGGAGACGGACAGAAGCGAATCTCACACCAAGATTGATGCCCTGCAGCACGAGTTGTCCCAGGCTGTCCACTTGGCCACCCAGTTTCAGGAAAAGAATGATAAATTAGAGGTGGAGTACGAGGCCTGGAAGCTGCGCGAACTCAAGAGGATGAAGCGGGATCGCGAGGAGCGGGATAAGTAAGTTAACTTCTACTATCTTTGGAACCCGCATTTAATTCTTCCCCTATCTTACAGCAACGAACGCGAAAAGCTGGACATCGATCGCATGCGTAACATGACCGAGGAGGAGCGACGACAGGAACTGCGCCAGAACCCCAAGCTGGTCACCAACAAGGCCACCAAGGGCAAGTACAAGTTCCTGCAGAAGTACTACCACCGCGGCGCCTTCTACTTGGACGAGGAGAACGATGTGCTGAAGCGCGACTTTGCCCAGGCCACGCTAGAGGATCACTTCGACAAGACCATCCTGCCTAAGGTGATGCAGGTGAAGAACTTCGGCCGTTGCGGGCGCACCAAATACACGCATTTAGTAGACCAGGACACCACCAAGTTTGACTCGCCCTGGTACGCCGAATCCTCCAGCAACATCAAGTTCCACAACGAACGCGGCGGCGGCATGAGGCAGCAGTTCGACAAGCCCACGGGCTCGAAGCGAAAAAAGATGGAGTAGTTTTACGTAGACCCACAATTTTAAGCATAATCGTATGGATATATTTGACGGGCCATATGAAGGCAACCATTTGTACAACTCAAATTGTATGGCCACAATTAAGTTAGCCCCAACATGAAACAAAAAATTAAATATGAAACAAAAACCTAAAGTTAAAGCTTGATAGTATGCTAGTCTGGGACATTGTTAGTGATGTGCTTTTTTTCGTAGGTAATCAGGAACGGCTCCGAAGTTTGGCAGGAAAAAGTTAGGATCAATGTCAAAATATGGCATTTAAACTTTGAGCTTGTGCTCGTTCAGGAGTTCCGCATTGTGCCGTACAAGCGCCTGCATAACGCCCTCGGTTTTGATGAAATGTACTTTTTCGTGGTTCCGCAGGCGTCGATGGAATTTTTGGTCCTTGCTGGTGGTGACCACGTACAGCTCCACACTGAAGGCCAGCGAGGGCGGTTGGGTGAGCACCTTTCCGCCGGCACTTTGAATTATGACTGGGGGAGATTAAAAAGAGTTACACAACAAATTGGTAGAAATTATACTCAGAAAGACTTGCCTTTCAATTCGATGGGCTTTGGAATGATGTCTTCACCGAGCATAAAGTGCAAACCACTTAGCAAACGAGTGTGCTGCAGTACAGACAAGGGCTTAAACTTCATGGTCTCCTCGAACTTGGCATCACTAAAAATATGATCTGCTTTTACTTCGATGGTCCTGGTCTTCTTGACGGAATGCAGCCAATTGGTGGAGAGAACGGGTTTATTGGAAGCGATGGCTATGATGAATTTGTAGGTCCGCTCGCCTTTGTCCATGATGAGAAGGTCGCACTGGACGGGATCTTCGGTGATTTCCACCACATGTTTCAAAGATTTTAAGACAGATTCCAATGCCGGACGGTTACACATGGTGAATGCTATCTTAATTTTTCCATCCGTTTTGGCCTTTCTCACATATTGATTAAATGCTAACGGAAACAATATATTACAAGTTAGAAAGATTTTAAATTTCTTGGTGAGCGCAAGTACCTTTAAGTGAATCCGGATCTGGCTGGCTGAATCTCGTAGTGGCTGCAATGTAAGATTGTTAAATTTGGCAATACAAAACCAATAAGAATATAACTTACTCGCGCCTGATCTGTTCATTGGAACTTCCTCGTTACTTGAGGTCTTAGCCTTTTTGGTATTGGTAGAGCTGGTTGATGGCTTTTCAATGGCTGCTTCAGTTTTGAGCTTTTTGTCACTGGCGTCATCGACGGACGGTGTCGCGGATCGCGACTTTGTAGAACGATTTGCTCTTGGTGCACGAACAGCTGGCCCCTTGGCTTTCGTACCGCTAGATGAAGGCTCTTCAATGGACGGCGTTGCAGAACCCAACTTGGGTCCACGGACCTTGGAATTAGCAACGCTAGATAATGGTTCTTCAATGGAAGGCGACTTGGCTGCACTAGTCACCCTGGAACTAGTCCCAGAGGTTGAGGAAGTCTCTATTTTGTCAACACTTGCTCTGGGTATACGGACAACTACACGTTTTAATGAAGTCTCCATTGGTTTTTCATCGTTCATCGTTTCAGCATCTTCGACGATCGTTTTGCGCCTGTTTCTGGTCATCACTTTTGGCATATCTTTGGATGTGTCCGCCCTATTTGCCTCAACATTCCTGGCCTTTCTTCCTTTTTCCGATTTGACAGGTTTTTCTGCCTTAGGGTCCTCAACATCTTCCACGCTAGCTTTGCGCCTGGTTTTGGTCATGGGCTTTGGAGTATCATAAGATGAATTGGCAATATTGGTCTCGGCGTTTTCGGCCTCTGTTCCTCCTCCTGCATTAGGCTTCTTAACTTCTTCTTCGCTAGTCTGGCGCCTAGTTGTAGACATTGGCTTCGCCATTTCTTTGGATGTGCCTTCTTTACTGGTCTCCAGGTTCTTGGCCTTTCTTCCTCTTTTTGACTTCACAGGTTTTTCTGCATCAGGAGTCTCAACAACTTCAACATCCGCACTTTCAACCTTTCTTTCCTTCTCTGAAAGTGCATCATCTACTTGGCTAGTATTGCGCCTAGTTTTGGTTATTGGCCTGGGAATATCATTGCATGTGTCTGCCTTGTTTGTCTCCACGACCTTGGTTTTTCTACCGGGCTTTCGAGTTTCTTTTTTGGCAGTTACAATTTTGGGCTTTTTGTCACTGGCGGAACAAGGCAATAGCTCATCGATAGATGGTGTTGTGGATCGCGACTTTGTAGCACGAGTTGCTCTAGGTGCACGAACCTCTGGTCCCTTGGCATTGGCACCGCTTGGTGAAGGCTCTTCAATGGACGGCAATAGATCATCGACAGAAGGTGTTGTGGATCGCGACTTTGTAGCACGAGTTGCTCTTGGTGCACGAACAGATGGTTCCTTGGCATTGGCACCGCTAGATGAAGGCTCTTGAATGGACGGGGTTGCGGATAGCTCATCTTTAGATTTAGCCTGCATCTCATCTTCAACTTTATTCGTTTCTAAAGAGTTTCCTGGAGTACCGGATCGGTTATTTATTATACTTCTACGTGCTTGCCATTTATTGGCCATCACTTTGAAAGGAGAGTTTATTTTATCATCCTTATCTTTTTCTTCTGTATGCGGGGATACATCATGTTCTTTGCAAATAAATTTGTTGAGAGCTGGAAATTTTTACATAAGTATAGATTTCATGGATTCTCCAACCACTTACGTTCTGATTTTTTATCCACTGAAGTTGCTCTCCGCTTTCTCAAGTTATATTCCAATCCCTGAGAACCCTCTGATGTTCGTCTATTTTTTCGGCTTGCTGTGAAATAAATGGTTTTTTAATACTTCTCCGATTTATGTATTTATAAGTTATAAAGGACATACGTGTTTCCGGGGGAGATTCCGATCTGGCTACGCGTTTGCGACTGCCATCTCTAGTGCCCTCAGAGCGCCACCGTCTTTTGTTACTAATGTCACCGAAAACCCCCTCGATTTGACAAACCTTTAAAGTAGAATATTGTTCTTTATAGCTAATGGACCTAGGATATCTTAAAATTACCTTTTGAAAGTGATTCTTATCTTTAATCACGCACGGCTTAAAGAATTTTATCGGCTCTTCGTTAGGATTTACAGGTGATGTTACGATTGTCCCAGAAATCATTTCGTTGAGCACAGCATCTATTTCATCACAAGGCTCCTCGACGGATTTTGAACCTGAAAAGGATAATGTCATGTCCGTAATACAAGATATTAACTGTTGTTATTACCTGCAGCTTTTTCGGTATTGTTGTCGTGTGGAATATTTTCTTTGTTACCAAAACTCAAGGAATTCTGATTACCCGGATTAAATTGTTGTGTTTCTATAAAGTCCTGACACCTAGAGCTATTAATATTGGCGGGAAACGCTTGAGTGGCTATGAAATCTTGGTTGCAATTCGTATTAGCTTTCGGTGCCTTAGGAGAGTCGGGTGGTTGTGGACGTCTAAAATTAAACGCCTGAGTAGCTATGAAGTCTTGGTTGGTTTCGTTATCTTTTGGTGAATTAGGAACTTTGTCTTGTTGGGGGCGTCCCAATTTAAAAGCCTGGGTTGCCACAAAATCTTGATTCGGTACATCTTCGTCTTCGCTCTCACTTTCCAACAATTTATTTTCCGGAAATCGTTGAGTGACTATCGAATCTTGATTCATTTCTTGACTGCTGGCTGCATCCTCTTTGTCGGGAGTTGCAGTAGGAGTCTCAATGGTGGCCACAACCAGCTGTTTAACGCCACCAAACTGTGGTGTGGTGGTATTTGCTACGTTTGAAGGACGGACGAAAGGATCTGGACTATTGGAGCCTGAACGCGGCTCATTGCCCAAGATCAAATCGAAAAGATCAGGGGTGCAGATCGGACGATCTTCGGAGGGAGCTGACAGTTCAGGAGTTATGCAGGCATCACCGCTTGGCAGGATTGCGGTGCTACTTAGGGCACAGGATTTCGAATTGCTGGCTGACCAATTCAAGGCACTCATTTCCAAGTCGGTGGCATTTAGTTGATCTAAATAATTCAAAGTATTTAATTAGGATTGAAAGTTTCCCGTTTGCAAGGGCTGTACCTACCCCGCTTACTATCTTTTTTCTCCAAAGTTTCTATTGGCCTTGGTAGCGGCAGATCAAGCATAGCATCACAAAGGATCTGCGATGAATCAAAGTCATCGATGGCATCCTCGTTGAAGTCCTGAGTGCAAATCCGTATCTCGCTGCCCTGGGAGAAGTCCGCATCATTACTCAACTCTTTGTGGTTAATCACTGGATCATTGAACTGCACAGATGGAAGTTCGGCCAGCAGATCCTGCGTTTCAGGTATCATAAAGTCATCGCCCAGCGACACTTTTCCACTGGTCGACGGTCTTTCAAAGTTAACCGCCTGGGTCTCAGGTATAAAGAAGCTGTCCGCCGAGGTGTTTGCTGACGTGTTGGCGGACGGAGGCTGCGTTTCAGGTATATTGAAGCTGTCCATTGTGGAGTTGTTTGACCTGTCTTTCGGGCATTCCCCAAATCCGCTGCTGTCATGGGCCTGAAAAAATATATTAGCATTGTATTTAGTTTAAATGGAGTATGTGATCCTTGTTTAGGATGGATGTTTTGTGCACTGCTCACCTCATCGTTCTCGTCTCTGATTTCCAGCCTGGCCTCCACATTTCCAAACCGGAGCTTAACCGTGCCGTCGAAGGCTTCCGCCTTGCTGATGTCCGCCACAGTCTTCTCCTGGTCGTTGACGAATATACTGCCAACCATGGCGGCCAGGCGCACAACTCCGCGGCGGAGGATGCAGGCGGTGGCATGGGCCAGTTCCATGGACTGTGCAATTGAAGCGCGAGTTATTTAAAGCCCTAAAGTGTATTTAAAGCCTTATGTCGCTCACCTCATCGGCGATGCTGATTTCCAGACCCTTTTTCCGCCCAATCCTGTAGATTATATCTGGTTCCAGGTGTACCGCCGGTGACCCGCAGACAATCAAGCTTACATATGCCATCCTGAAGCGTCCCTGGCGGGAAAATTAATAGAAAAACACTTGCTTCAAACAAAAAATCTGGTTAACAGAGTCCTTTCACGGTCACATTAATCGATTACAGGGCGCCCAAGCGACAATCGATAACCGATATGTCAAAATAATTGAATCATGGTGGTCAGCTCACGGCAAACTGACAAGAAATGTATGTTATACCCTTACTGAGGGTATTATAAATTTGGTCAGATGCTTGAAAAAGACAATCGTATTGTTTATAAGTTAAATTATAATTTTTAAAATGGTAGCTGATTGCAACGGTATAAACAGAAATAGTAAATCTGAATTTATTTGTTACATTAGAAAAAACGGTTTTAAAATTATACAAAATAATTTCTTTCTAAGGTTAAGTGAAGTGAAATGTAGTTTTGCAAATATAGTATAGTTACATTTGATACTTAATTAAAACTGTAATAAAATAAAATTTGTTTAGTATGGCCTCTTAATATTAAAAACCAAAATAAATTGTCGTATACTCTTAAAAATATCTTAAGGGCTCGCTGTATTCGATATGTATCTTATTTTTTGTATACGATAGTCGTGCATTATCACCAAAACTCGACAGCCCTGTTGCAATGTTTACGCGTCGTGTTATCACTATAGCAACCAACCAATTGCATCTGTTATCCGTATTTTACTGCAAACCGGTGCGTTTTGACTCGAGCTGGCTCGACATGCGTGAGGAATGAGCGATACGGACACGGACGACACCGATCTGTTGCTGCTCATACCGCCCAATTACTATTCGGAGGTGAAGATGAGCTCAGGCGCAGGCGCAGCGGCCGATGCACTGGCCATGCCCCCGCCCCCCGCGCCCACAAGTGCGGCGTACCAGTTCCTGCATCCCAGCAAGAAATCGGAGCTCAATAACATAAATGCACGGTTGCAGAACATCGGACTGGATGCGGAGGATGATCGAGGATTTGAGCCACCATCGGATATATCCACCATATCCACGAATACCGTGAGAAATGCAGCAGGACGGCCAAACAGGGAGCTCCATGGCATGGTGCACTCCACTCCAAAAAGTGGATCTGTGGAGCCTCTTCGCCACCGACCCTTAGAGGATAACATACTCCTGGAGATTGATCACTACCTGGACGACAACAATGCACATCGCTGGCAGAGGCAGGATCATCACCTGCATCACCATAGCGATGACCATCTGCGGAACGAGCGGGTGGTGCAAGAGGGTCATCCGGCGGCCACATCCTTGCCTAGCATGCGACTGGCTTCCTCGTCCTCCGGCGCTGCTTCAGTGAAGGAAGTAGTGAGAGGCGCACGCAACAGCTTGAACGACAACAAGCTTATCAGCCTGAGTGAACTCTGGGGCAAGAGTAGCATGTCGAGAACTGTCCTGGACAACAATTCTCCCAACCAACTCTTGTGCAGTCCTTCCCTGAAAGAGGAACAACTGAGGAGACAGCATCTAGAGAAAACTGTTCACACCCTGCAATCCCAACTGTTGGAGTACCAGCAGCGCATATCAGTGGCCATCGAGGTAGATCGTTCCAAGGATGCAGCCCTCAGTGGAGCTGAGCAAACAGCCCAGAGCCTCAACTACGAGGTTCAGCAACTTCGTAATGCTCTCCACCGGCTGGAGACGGACAGAAGCGAATCTCACACCAAGATTGATGCCCTGCAGCACGAGTTGTCCCAGGCTGTCCACTTGGCCACCCAGTTTCAGGAAAAGAATGATAAATTAGAGGTGGAGTACGAGGCCTGGAAGCTGCGCGAACTCAAGAGGATGAAGCGGGATCGCGAGGAGCGGGATAAGTAAGTTAACTTCTACTATCTTTGGAACCCGCATTTAATTCTTCCCCTATCTTACAGCAACGAACGCGAAAAGCTGGACATCGATCGCATGCGTAACATGACCGAGGAGGAGCGACGACAGGAACTGCGCCAGAACCCCAAGCTGGTCACCAACAAGGCCACCAAGGGCAAGTACAAGTTCCTGCAGAAGTACTACCACCGCGGCGCCTTCTACTTGGACGAGGAGAACGATGTGCTGAAGCGCGACTTTGCCCAGGCCACGCTAGAGGATCACTTCGACAAGACCATCCTGCCTAAGGTGATGCAGGTGAAGAACTTCGGCCGTTGCGGGCGCACCAAATACACGCATTTAGTAGACCAGGACACCACCAAGTTTGACTCGCCCTGGTACGCCGAATCCTCCAGCAACATCAAGTTCCACAACGAACGCGGCGGCGGCATGAGGCAGCAGTTCGACAAGCCCACGGGCTCGAAGCGAAAAAAGATGGAGTAGTTTTACGTAGACCCACAATTTTAAGCATAATCGTATGGATATATTTGACGGGCCATATGAAGGCAACCATTTGTACAACTCAAATTGTATGGCCACAATTAAGTTAGCCCCAACATGAAACAAAAAATTAAATATGAAACAAAAACCTAAAGTTAAAGCTTGATAGTATGCTAGTCTGGGACATTGTTAGTGATGTGCTTTTTTTCGTAGGTAATCAGGAACGGCTCCGAAGTTTGGCAGGAAAAAGTTAGGATCAATGTCAAAATATGGCATTTAAACTTTGAGCTTGTGCTCGTTCAGGAGTTCCGCATTGTGCCGTACAAGCGCCTGCATAACGCCCTCGGTTTTGATGAAATGTACTTTTTCGTGGTTCCGCAGGCGTCGATGGAATTTTTGGTCCTTGCTGGTGGTGACCACGTACAGCTCCACACTGAAGGCCAGCGAGGGCGGTTGGGTGAGCACCTTTCCGCCGGCACTTTGAATTATGACTGGGGGAGATTAAAAAGAGTTACACAACAAATTGGTAGAAATTATACTCAGAAAGACTTGCCTTTCAATTCGATGGGCTTTGGAATGATGTCTTCACCGAGCATAAAGTGCAAACCACTTAGCAAACGAGTGTGCTGCAGTACAGACAAGGGCTTAAACTTCATGGTCTCCTCGAACTTGGCATCACTAAAAATATGATCTGCTTTTACTTCGATGGTCCTGGTCTTCTTGACGGAATGCAGCCAATTGGTGGAGAGAACGGGTTTATTGGAAGCGATGGCTATGAGGAATTTGTAGGTCCGCTCGCCTTTGTCCATGATGAGAAGGTCGCACTGGACGGGATCTTCGGTGATTTCCACCACATGTTTCAAAGATTTTAAGACAGATTCCAATGCCGGACGGTTACACATGGTGAATGCTATCTTAATTTTTCCATCCGTTTTGGCCTTTCTCACATATTGATTAAATGCTAACGGAAACAATATATTACAAGTTAGAAAGATTTTAAATTTCTTGGTGAGCGCAAGTACCTTTAAGTGAATCCGGATCTGGCTGGCTGAATCTCGTAGTGGCTGCAATGTAAGATTGTTAAATTTGGCAATACAAAACCAATAAGAATATAACTTACTCGCGCCTGATCTGTTCATTGGAACTTCCTCGTTACTTGAGGTCTTAGCCTTTTTGGTATTGGTAGAGCTGGTTGACGGCTTTTCAATGGCTGCTTCAGTTTTGAGCTTTTTGTCACTGGCGTCATCGACGGACGGTGTCGCGGATCGCGACTTTGTAGAACGATTTGCTCTTGGTGCACGAACAGCTGGCCCCTTGGCTTTCGTACCGCTAGATGAAGGCTCTTCAATGGACGGCGTTGCAGAACCCAACTTGGGTCCACGGACCTTGGAATTAGCAACGCTAGATAATGGTTCTTCAATGGAAGGCGACTTGGCTGCACTAGTCACCCTGGAACTAGTCCCAGAGGTTGAGGAAGTCTCTATTTTGTCAACACTTGCTCTGGGTATACGGACAACTACACGTTTTAATGAAGTCTCCATTGGTTTTTCATCGTTCATCGTTTCAGCATCTTCGACGATCGTTTTGCGCCTGTTTCTGGTCATCACTTTTGGCATATCTTTGGATGTGTCCGCCCTATTTGCCTCAACATTCCTGGCCTTTCTTCCTTTTTCCGATTTGACAGGTTTTTCTGCCTTAGGGTCCTCAACATCTTCCACGCTAGCTTTGCGCCTGGTTTTGGTCATGGGCTTTGGAGTATCATAAGATGAATTGGCAATATTGGTCTCGGCGTTTTCGGCCTCTGTTCCTCCTCCTGCATTAGGCTTCTTAACTTCTTCTTCGCTAGTCTGGCGCCTAGTTGTAGACATTGGCTTCGCCATTTCTTTGGATGTGCCTTCTTTACTGGTCTCCAGGTTCTTGGCCTTTCTTCCTCTTTTTGACTTCACAGGTTTTTCTGCATCAGGAGTCTCAACAACTTCAACATCCGCACTTTCAACCTTTCTTTCCTTCTCTGAAAGTGCATCATCTACTTGGCTAGTATTGCGCCTAGTTTTGGTTATTGGCCTGGGAATATCATTGCATGTGTCTGCCTTGTTTGTCTCCACGACCTTGGTTTTTCTACCGGGCTTTCGAGTTTCTTTTTTGGCAGTTACAATTTTGGGCTTTTTGTCACTGGCGGAACAAGGCAATAGCTCATCGATAGATGGTGTTGTGGATCGCGACTTTGTAGCACGAGTTGCTCTAGGTGCACGAACCTCTGGTCCCTTGGCATTGGCACCGCTTGGTGAAGGCTCTTCAATGGACGGCAATAGATCATCGACAGAAGGTGTTGTGGATCGCGACTTTGTAGCACGAGTTGCTCTTGGTGCACGAACAGATGGTTCCTTGGCATTGGCACCGCTAGATGAAGGCTCTTGAATGGACGGGGTTGCGGATAGCTCATCTTTAGATTTAGCCTGCATCTCATCTTCAACTTTATTCGTTTCTAAAGAGTTTCCTGGAGTACCGGATCGGTTATTTATTATACTTCTACGTGCTTGCCATTTATTGGCCATCACTTTGAAAGGAGAGTTTATTTTATCATCCTTATCTTTTTCTTCTGTATGCGGGGATACATCATGTTCTTTGCAAATAAATTTGTTGAGAGCTGGAAATTTTTACATAAGTATAGATTTCATGGATTCTCCAACCACTTACGTTCTGATTTTTTATCCACTGAAGTTGCTCTCCGCTTTCTCAAGTTATATTCCAATCCCTGAGAACCCTCTGATGTTCGTCTATTTTTTCGGCTTGCTGTGAAATAAATGGTTTTTTAATACTTCTCCGATTTATGTATTTATAAGTTATAAAGGACATACGTGTTTCCGGGGGAGATTCCGATCTGGCTACGCGTTTGCGACTGCCATCTCTAGTGCCCTCAGAGCGCCACCGTCTTTTGTTACTAATGTCACCGAAAACCCCTCGATTTGACAAACCTTTAAAGTAGAATATTGTTCTTTATAGCTAATGGACCTAGGATATCTTAAAATTACCTTTTGAAAGTGATTCTTATCTTTAATCACGCACGGCTTAAAGAATTTTATCGGCTCTTCGTTAGGATTTACAGGTGATGTTACGATTGTCCCAGAAATCATTTCGTTGAGCACAGCATCTATTTCATCACAAGGCTCCTCGACGGATTTTGAACCTGAAAAGGATAATGTCATGTCCGTAATACAAGATATTAACTGTTGTTATTACCTGCAGCTTTTTCGGTATTGTTGTCGTGTGGAATATTTTCTTTGTTACCAAAACTCAAGGAATTCTGATTACCCGGATTAAATTGTTGTGTTTCTATAAAGTCCTGACACCTAGAGCTATTAATATTGGCGGGAAACGCTTGAGTGGCTATGAAATCTTGGTTGCAATTCGTATTAGCTTTCGGTGCCTTAGGAGAGTCGGGTGGTTGTGGACGTCTAAAATTAAACGCCTGAGTAGCTATGAAGTCTTGGTTGGTTTCGTTATCTTTTGGTGAATTAGGAACTTTGTCTTGTTGGGGGCGTCCCAATTTAAAAGCCTGGGTTGCCACAAAATCTTGATTCGGTACATCTTCGTCTTCGCTCTCACTTTCCAACAATTTATTTTCCGGAAATCGTTGAGTGACTATCGAATCTTGATTCATTTCTTGACTGCTGGCTGCATCCTCTTTGTCGGGAGTTGCAGTAGGAGTCTCAATGGTGGCCACAACCAGCTGTTTAACGCCACCAAACTGTGGTGTGGTGGTATTTGCTACGTTTGAAGGACGGACGAAAGGATCTGGACTATTGGAGCCTGAACGCGGCTCATTGCCCAAGATCAAATCGAAAAGATCAGGGGTGCAGATCGGACGATCTTCGGAGGGAGCTGACAGTTCAGGAGTTATGCAGGCATCACCGCTTGGCAGGATTGCGGTGCTACTTAGGGCACAGGATTTCGAATTGCTGGCTGACCAATTCAAGGCACTCATTTCCAAGTCGGTGGCATTTAGTTGATCTAAATAATTCAAAGTATTTAATTAGGATTGAAAGTTTCCCGTTTGCAAGGGCTGTACCTACCCCGCTTACTATCTTTTTTCTCCAAAGTTTCTATTGGCCTTGGTAGCGGCAGATCAAGCATAGCATCACAAAGGATCTGCGATGAATCAAAGTCATCGATGGCATCCTCGTTGAAGTCCTGAGTGCAAATCCGTATCTCGCTGCCCTGGGAGAAGTCCGCATCATTACTCAACTCTTTGTGGTTAATCACTGGATCATTGAACTGCACAGATGGAAGTTCGGCCAGCAGATCCTGCGTTTCAGGTATCATAAAGTCATCGCCCAGCGACACTTTTCCACTGGTCGACGGTCTTTCAAAGTTAACCGCCTGGGTCTCAGGTATAAAGAAGCTGTCCGCCGAGGTGTTTGCTGACGTGTTGGCGGACGGAGGCTGCGTTTCAGGTATATTGAAGCTGTCCATTGTGGAGTTGTTTGACCTGTCTTTCGGGCATTCCCCAAATCCGCTGCTGTCATGGGCCTGAAAAAATATATTAGCATTGTATTTAGTTTAAATGGAGTATGTGATCCTTGTTTAGGATGGATGTTTTGTGCACTGCTCACCTCATCGTTCTCGTCTCTGATTTCCAGCCTGGCCTCCACATTTCCAAACCGGAGCTTAACCGTGCCGTCGAAGGCTTCCGCCTTGCTGATGTCCGCCACAGTCTTCTCCTGGTCGTTGACGAATATACTGCCAACCATGGCGGCCAGGCGCACAACTCCGCGGCGGAGGATGCAGGCGGTGGCATGGGCCAGTTCCATGGACTGTGCAATTGAAGCGCGAGTTATTTAAAGCCCTAAAGTGTATTTAAAGCCTTATGTCGCTCACCTCATCGGCGATGCTGATTTCCAGACCCTTTTTCCGCCCAATCCTGTAGATTATATCTGGTTCCAGGTGTACCGCCGGTGACCCGCAGACAATCAAGCTTACATATGCCATCCTGAAGCGTCCCTGGCGGGAAAATTAATAGAAAAACACTTGCTTCAAACAAAAAATCTGGTTAACAGAGTCCTTTCACGGTCACATTAATCGATTACAGGGCGCCCAAGCGACAATCGATAACCGATATGTCAAAATAATTGAATCATGGTGGTCAGCTCACGGCAAACTGACAAGAAATGTATGTTATACCCTTACTGAGGGTATTATAAATTTGGTCAGATGCTTGAAAAAGACAATCGTATTGTTTATAAGTTAAATTATAATTTTTAAAATGGTTGCTGATTGCAACGGTATAAACAGAAATAGTAAATCTGAATTTATTTGTTACATTAGAAAAAACGGTTTTAAAATTATACAAAATAATTTCTTTCTAAGGTTAAGTGAAGTGAAATGTAGTTTTGCAAATATAGTATAGTTACATTTGATACTTAATTAAAACTGTAATAAAATAAAATTTGTTTAGTATGGCCTCTTAATATTAAAAACCAAAATAAATTGTCGTATACTCTTAAAAATATCTTAAGGGCTCGCTGTATTCGATATGTATCTTATTTTTTGTATACGATAGTGGTGCATTATCACCAAAACTCGACAGCCCTGTTGCAATGTTTACGCGTCGTGTTATCACTATAGCAACCAACCAATTGCATCTGTTATCCGTATTTTACTGCAAACCGGTGCGTTTTGACTCGAGCTGGCTCGACATGCGTGAGGAATGAGCGATACGGACACGGACGACACCGATCTGTTGCTGCTCATACCGCCCAATTACTATTCGGAGGTGAAGATGAGCTCAGGCGCAGGCGCAGCGGCCGATGCACTGGCCATGCCCCCGCCCCCCGCGCCCACAAGTGCGGCGTACCAGTTCCTGCATCCCAGCAAGAAATCGGAGCTCAATAACATAAATGCACGGTTGCAGAACATCGGACTGGATGCGGAGGATGATCGAGGATTTGAGCCACCATCGGATATATCCACCATATCCACGAATACCGTGAGAAATGCAGCAGGACGGCCAAACAGGGAGCTCCATGGCATGGTGCACTCCACTCCAAAAAGTGGATCTGTGGAGCCTCTTCGCCACCGACCCTTAGAGGATAACATACTCCTGGAGATTGATCACTACCTGGACGACAACAATGCACATCGCTGGCAGAGGCAGGATCATCACCTGCATCACCATAGCGATGACCATCTGCGGAACGAGCGGGTGGTGCAAGAGGGTCATCCGGCGGCCACATCCTTGCCTAGCATGCGACTGGCTTCCTCGTCCTCCGGCGCTGCTTCAGTGAAGGAAGTAGTGAGAGGCGCACGCAACAGCTTGAACGACAACAAGCTTATCAGCCTGAGTGAACTCTGGGGCAAGAGTAGCATGTCGAGAACTGTCCTGGACAACAATTCTCCCAACCAACTCTTGTGCAGTCCTTCCCTGAAAGAGGAACAACTGAGGAGACAGCATCTAGAGAAAACTGTTCACACCCTGCAATCCCAACTGTTGGAGTACCAGCAGCGCATATCAGTGGCCATCGAGGTAGATCGTTCCAAGGATGCAGCCCTCAGTGGAGCTGAGCAAACAGCCCAGAGCCTCAACTACGAGGTTCAGCAACTTCGTAATGCTCTCCACCGGCTGGAGACGGACAGAAGCGAATCTCACACCAAGATTGATGCCCTGCAGCACGAGTTGTCCCAGGCTGTCCACTTGGCCACCCAGTTTCAGGAAAAGAATGATAAATTAGAGGGGGAACTGGATCATCGCAGAAAAGAGGCCAAGGATTGGGACGACAGACTGGAGCAACTGGAAATGCAGCTGCACAGCAGCAAGAGGGCAGAAGAGCTATCACACGCGGAGCTCAACAAGCTGAGGGATAAGTTTGCCAAGGTCGACTACCAGCAGGAGAAGGTAAATTGGATATTAAGGAA
Organism: Drosophila rhopaloa; assembly: GCF_018152115.1. Lineage (NCBI taxonomy): Eukaryota > Metazoa > Arthropoda > Insecta > Diptera > Drosophilidae > Drosophila > Drosophila rhopaloa. The sequence continues at coordinate 13,652,929 of NW_025335043.1, forward strand.
AAATTGATCATTTTTAAAAGCATATTTAAAATTCTAGCTAAAAGCCCGCATTGAAGAACTGGAAAAAGACAAGAACACGCTTACAAACCAAAAGGAAATGCTGCAAGAATATCATCAAAAACAAAAAGCTCGTGCAGATTCTTTGGAGGCCCAGCGCAAATCCATGCAAGAAACACTGGCAAATCTAACCGAAAATGAGGTGACTCCTTAAAACTTCTCTTTGTTAACCCAATCATATAAAATTTTCATTATTTTTCAGACAAATCTTAAAAAAAAGTTGGATATTCAACAGAAATCTCTAAAGCAGTATTACCAACAGCAAATGGAGAATGTGGTTTCCAAAAAAATGCAGGAATTTCAAGACCAGCTGGACAAAAATGAGGAGCATCTAAAGAATGAGGCACGCGAACGTGAAAGGCTGATAGCTGAGCGAGCCGTTAAACAGCTGGAAATGATCAACGAGAAAAACAATCAGGAACTGAATCTAATCCAGGAAAAGCATAACGAGGAGGTTGAGTTGTATCGCCTTCAGTTGGCGAATGCGTCCAAGAAGATAGATGAAATGGATCTGAAACTCAGCTGTTACAAAACCAAGAGGTACAATTTATATTTTATTAACAACTTTGGGTCTAAGACATATTTTTCTAATCCCAGAGCTGATATTGCGGAGAAGCTCCATGGAGTAATGGAAGCCCAGTGGCAGCAGGCACTTGCAATACTTACCACGCCTACTCAGAACTCTCTGATGCAAGCCAGCGACACTGAAGGAGAATCACCGGAGCTCAACAATGCCCGCATTTATCCAGAGACTCCCAAGACGAGCAAATCACAGCGCAGCAACAGCACGGAGAAGAACAACTTAGATGTGGTGGGGAAACGAGATCCGCCCTCACCAATGGATAAGCTGCAGGCCTACATTGAGCTGCTCCTTAGCAAGTCGCCCAGTGATTTCGACAAACTCGATGAGATTCTGTCCATGGCGACCAAACAGGGAAGCAAACAAAACAAACCAAAAAGCGGAAATGGCAACAGTAAGCCTCCACCCTGGAAGTGCTGACAACAAGAGAAGCTTTCGATAAGTAATATTGTACTTAGTAGTATCTCTAGTTTTATAACCATTTACCCTTACTTAAGAAGTCATTACAATGTACATTGTATTATTTACCTAATAATTGTAAAAGTAAATTTCATAGTTTTGCAAAATATTATTGTTTATTTGATAATATCAACAATTGAAGGCGGCGCGGGCATTTTCATGCGGCACGGGAAAAACAAATACGAAAGGTAAATAATAATAAAAAGTTTTGGTACAAAATTTGTATTTTACAGCTCTATGAGACCTAAGCCTAGGAATCTTATAGTCTTCTGATATATCAATTTTGTGGCGGTCGCAAGAGAATGTTATAATTTGAAATCTTTTAGAAGCAAAACTTCTCGTTGACCAACCAAAAATATGTTCTTTGATTCAGCTGCTTTTTTTTTAATTGTATGTGTCTGTCATTGATATGCTTTGAGTTGAGTTATTGAGTATGTTGAGTGTTCAAACCGATCCAATTCCCATTAACCTTACTTATAGACAATTTGCGGGAACTTTGGGGCATTTCCGTAAAGACCCTCGGATTCCCACACCTGTATGTGAGACTCTCGCGTTAGCACCACCAAATGCTGATGTGTTGAGTAGCAGATGCTGCAATGGGAACGGGAATAATTATTATTTTTTTATATGTCCATGGGCTACCCTTACCTCCGGATGGGCGAAGTGCCCGTGGTCAGTTCACTGACGAAGCTCAGGTTCCAGCTGGACCAGAAGCGCACGAATCCTCCCTCCACTGCGGTGGCTATCACATTGACTCCCACTCCCTCCTTGATGTACGAGTAGCACACGGCCTGGATGCGATCCTCGTGCACCAGATGCTGCACATAACGAGCATTGACCGAGTGCAGTCGCAAAATGGACTTGCCGTTGGGATTCACATTTACATTCACAAAGTCGTCAAGGCTTTCCTCGGTCACCTCGAAGCATTCGTCGGCAATGTTGAGGGAATTGGGTCTGGTTGCAGCTGGCGGAGGCGTTGCTTCCGTGTTTGGGCTTGCAGGTTGTGGCAGCGTATGAACTGTGACAATGTCTCCCAGCGTTGGACTTATAGCCACGTGCGTTATGGGCGACTGATGAATCTCCGCCGGGCGCGCAATCGTTCGCACATAGCTCCAGCTGGATGGAAGGAATTATATTAATTACATTTTTCAAAAAATATTATACAACTTACTCATTTAAATCCCAAATAACAGCTATGCCATCGCGTCCCGCGGTCACTGCAATCTTAAACTCCACGGACAGGGTAATGCAGGTGATTTCGTCTGTGTGGCGCACCAGCAACGTGGGTCCCAGCCAGTTCAGATCGGCTCCATCACGCTGGAAAGCGTCACTGCCAGAGGAATTGCTGGCCGAGTTAACTGAAGAGGCGGAATGGGTTGTATGGAGGTTGCCCGCCTCATCGACTCTCTCTGATCCTCCACCTCCTACCAATGCTTTGCTCGTCATCTTCCGGAAGGCCGAGTTGTATGACAAACTGAATCCACGTGCATAGCTGTGGCGACTCTTCGTTGAGGCTCGCTGTTGGGAATCCAATCCTCCCGAGCACTTGTACACACTCACCCGGCCGGATTTGTGGCCAAACCAAAGCTGATTCGAGTTCACATCGCATCCACAGGCGGTGATATCGTCAAAGGTTCCATTGTGCAGCAGGTTCTTTGGCTTGGCCTGTGGTTTGTTGAGTGGCTGGATCCTAACAATCCGATCGTCGTAGCCCCAAGAGATCACGTTGTACGTATCTGGCTCAGCACCTTGCATCACACTCGCCCTTCCTGGAAGAGCATATACCACATTGGTGTTGCTGAAGCTCACCAAATGCTCGGTGCCGGGTATCTTGTGAATGTTTGCCCAGGAGGGAGGTTTCAGCTGCGGTGATCCTACATAGACGCCCCAACGCAGACCACGAACGGTGGACACTATTGGTTTGTCCACCAAGGAGTAGTCCAGTGCCTTGGTCGCCGGATGTGGTGACTTGAAAAGCTGCCTGGGCATTTGGCCATATGTCTTCACCATTGTCTTGACTGCCTCTCTTTCAATAGGATCGCTTATCTCTGAGTCCAGAAATACGGCATAGGTCTGGGATGGGGAAATATTTGGATAATTAAGTTTACTTTTTAAGCGATTACAACTTACCGCTGGGTGGAAAACGTTGATGGCCTCCACGGCGCTTTCTCCGCTCTGCTTGTAACCATAGATCAGGTCTATCCAATTGTGTATCTGATTTCGCACCAGTTCCGATTCCAAAGCTTGTCGGTGGATAAGCACAAAGAGCCGAGAGTCCCGCTGACACCATGGCGGTAGTGATACATCCTCAACCCGTTCGCCATTCTGTCGACAACCGAATTTAAAGCGCTCGAAGTTCTCGAACATCTCCGGCAGGCAAAAGAACTCCGGAATGAGCTCCTTCACGTCCGTAGGACTATCCCGACTAGCCAATAGCCAGGTGGTGTTTAAGGCATGGAACGTACGATCCGGTAAATCGAAATCATTGTCCTGGTATCGCAGGAAATAGCTGGTAAACGGTGGGACCCTCACAAGGAAATGTAGCACGGTACCGGAATTGGAGTAATGGGAGCTGTAGTGATACGGCTTAAGAATCAGAGAGCCCATGGTGGTGTTGGTGCTGTCAATGTACTGCAAAGATCGAAAGATTTTTATTATGTTCTAAAGGATGTAATGATAGAATGTCCACCGACTGTATAGTTGCTGATGTAGTGCTTCTCGTTCTCCTCCAGCTGTACGGCAATGGGTCGTCCAAGTCGCCGGAAGTTTGGTCCCTCCCTCAGGTCCAAAATCTCCGAGTTGTAGTTGGCCAGCACCCAGGGAAAAACTGGGTACTGCATGAGATCGTTGTAGGTACGCCCGGCGATTTGGTTCAGGGTCATCAGGTACTCCCAGTTGGTGAGAAGACCTTCGCGCCACTGCTGGGTGATGGCCAGCACTTTGGCCTGATCCGGCGTGGCCACGATTTTATCACAGAATACCTCGCGCATGATCTTCCAGTCGTCGGCGTTCTGCAGCGAGAAGAACAGCGACTTGTTGGTGTCCAGCAGAATCTCGAAGGCCGTCTCCTGGTGTTGGTAGCGCTTCAGCCAGATCTCCGTTATGTTGGCGATATCACAGTTCACGTTGAAGTACCGACAGCGGTACGTGGCAAGAAAGTAGAGCTTCAGATCGGTGATAATGATCTCGCCCTCGATCTCGCCGTCCACGGGCAGGAATTTGGCCGCAAAGTTGTAAAGGATTTGAGAGTTAAGCGATATGTTTAATTGTTGATCGTAACTGGATATAAGGTAGTCCAGAGGACGGACATATGGCTCCAGGTCCTCGCGTTGTCCTTGCCTCGGTCTGTATTCGTTCATAAAGAAGCGTCGATCAATGTCTAGGTGGCAGCGACGTAAACGAGTGTGCACTCGAAAGGGACCCTCCGTGTCATCCAGTTCCCAAGAGCTTTAAGGTGGGTTATGGATTAGATTTTGATTATAGACATTCTACAATCCTAGCATACCATTCAGCTCTTTCAGCGGAGTGCCAGGGAGCTCCCTCGTGCGTCATACGGCGTATGATCTCCAGCCACTTGGTGTAGGTGTAGGTATCATCGTACACCTTCATGTGGCACATCAGAGCCTTGCGCTCAGCATTCTGGAGGGGTATAAAGAAAGTTTTACTTGAATTACTGGAAAAATCGTTGGCCTCTTGTGCGCCGACTATCAATTTAGATATATATTATTATTTTCAAATTTTTCTTTTTTAATATTACTAACCTGCAGTTCCGCAACCTTTCTGGTAGTTACCATGGATGACTCTATGCAGTGCTGTACCAGTGGCTCAAATCTGTACACGGTCTTCTCCAGCAATGTCTTCTGTTTGGCGGCCATATTATTACGGTTTTGGTCGAGCCGATCCAGCTCATGGACTAGATTCCAGGAGGAATCATTCTCCTTGATGCCCAAGGCATCACAAAGTCGTTGGAGATTTTCTATAGGCTCCGTCATGTCCTCCAGTAGCGAGAGCCATAGTAGTGCCTTGATCATCTTCGCATCGCAGATGATAGCTCGCTGAAATTCGTCCTGTTGGGATCGCCACAGGGCATCCACTATATAGGAGCGCAGATCCCGTGGACGAGATGGTTGTAAGCCCCAGGCGATGAAGTTGTTGCATCGTTGATTGCTCGAAATCCCATAAGAAACTAGCAGCTGGAAGAGAGCGAGCTCCTGGGAACTAGCCACATAGGTTGGCCCGGTGGTCTGACCCACACCCACGGTGAAAAACTGAGTACAGCGATCAATGAGCAGCTCCACGCGGGTGCGCAATTCCGTGTGACTCAGTGCGGAATCGTTGCAAACCGGTATGCGGAAACTGTTGGGCTCAAAGAACTTAGTGAGCCACTCCAGCTGAAGTTGAGCTTGGGCTGTTCGGAAACTGCGCATTATCATCTGGGGTTGCTTGTCTTGGTAGAAGGATAGCAGGCTGAGGATGTCCCAAACAACCTGGACAAGAGGATAGACTAATGTTAGAGTGCTTTATTAGTTTAATTTTTTAGCTACTTACATTTATCTGGCCCACAGAGCGCAGAGCTCGCTCTCCAATATTTGACAGGAGTTCCAGAATGGACTCATCTGTATTGGATTGACCCAGGCGCAAGGAGTAGATTTTGTAGAGGGCCTTCACTGAACACTGTAACAGTCCTGCCTCCATAAGAAAAATCTGATCATCGGGATTCTGGGAAAAGCAGATAAGAAATCGAATATTAATGGATTATAAAGTTTCTTAAATCAAGAAAGGATTTCTATAATAATAATTTTTGACTGAAATTATAAAACCCTCTTTAAGGTTATAAAATGCTAATTTTACCTGTAGATAAAGACTTAGAAGAGCTTTGAACACCCTCTGTGGTTCAACACCCGCCGCAATGGCCAATAAAGATTGAAGACCAAAACGCTGACGAATCCTTAGTGGTTCCTCGGAGTTAAGCACGTCCGTCAGGTTGCCATGCATCCCGGTAATCCAAGCAAGACAGGTCTCAAACATGCTAGTGTCACATCCGTGGATGGTCAACTGATTGGCCATATGCAGAGGGTACATCAACTTGGTGGCAACATTCAGTTCACCACTGGGCAGACGCTTTGTCAGCACATCCAGCAATTGGATGATGGCCTGGCGAACGGCACAGCTGCGTTGATTAGCCAGCACCAGGAGCAATTCCAGTTTTACATAGTGTCGGGTGACGACGTCCACCGAGGAATCCGGCAGCAGGCATAGGAAGTCCTTCAAAAGGATGAGCAGGCGTTGCTGCAGCCGGATAATCCCCTGTTGATCATAGAAATCCGTCTTCCTATTTGGCAGCGATGTCTGACCCGAACTGGGAGTACTATGACCCGATGGCTGCCATAGCTTGCCGAGATGCAGATGCGGATGGATCCGCCTTCGGGCGATCTTCAGCGGACTCCTCTTAGGGCTATTGGCATTTGTCGGATGACGCCGTTTGAACTTCAAACGCCAACGAGTCGCCTCCACAGGACTTAGCAGTCGCAAGGCGGTCTTGTTGAGATTCGAGCAGTCGGCCATCTGCTCCAGTTGCTCCTCGAATTCGTTGACGGCTTTTCTATAACCAGATGTGTTGGCATGGAGGCGTCGCAATCTCTTTATTCTTTCCGCTCGCTCGGGATCTAGTTCCTGCTGCTGAGGATTTAATTGCCATCGCAGGGAAGTGGTCACCCTGCTCAAATTGGCGGCCACCAGGGATCGTTCCTTTGCGGGTTGCTGGGACGTAAGCAGGAAATAAAAGTGCGAGCGATCGTGGGTTACATAACATTCGCTGGGCTTGTGCAGTAGCAGCAGTAATTTCATGATCTCATCCAGCATTGAGGAATCAGGAGGCGATCCTGCAAATACCGCCAGAATCTGGACAAAACACTCAGCGGCAAAAGGTGAAATTTGAACCGGACTGGGCGACTCAATCACATAGACCTTGCAGAGATTGAGGAGTGCCCCAAGCAAACCCGCTTTCTGGAGTTGCTCCATGTTGAAATCCCTTTGCGGGTGTTTGTCCCTGGTGAGAGCCAGAATACAGCGGAAAAGCATATCCAGAACATCCGAGTGGGTGGCTCCGGAGCGATGCCAGTCGGAGTAACGCTGCAGCACCGCCAGCAGGAGGCGGGGATAGACCAAAGTAGCCATTGTGTTGTCGTTGACATTCAGGGTATCTCCCTTCCGGCTGATCAGCGCTTGGGAGCAGGCGTTGTTCACAATGCTCCGCAGTAGCTGGACATCCTTGGAGCATTTCTCGGATTTTATTACATAACCAATAAGGGCTAGGTAATCCTGGCGTTGGAACTCTGTGTACAGCTGAGCATCCGCGTGGGCCACCTGGAGCAAAAGGTCCAAAGCCAAAGATTGGGTATTCGCATTTCCAGTGAGTTCAACGATCTATAAAAGAACATGGTTACGGAGAGATTCTTGAGAGGATTGGAAGCAGACTCACCCTGGCGAAGAGATACAACAGCGTGGAAAGTCCTCCGCTGAGAGATGTGGCTGACTGGAGGGTCTGCGGCTGATGCTGCTGCAGTTCCCCATACAGCATGTGTCCGTAGGGCTGTCCATAACAGGCCATGTCCAGTTCCTGGCTGGCATCGTAGCTCATCACCAGCTCCGGCTGCTGGGCTGTGTAGACTAGGACTCTGGCCTGTCTCAGCTGCCGCATACAGTCCAAATGGTTGCCGAAATTCGACGACGCCAGCTTACCTAGACTCACAAAACCATAGTTAGGCTTCCAGTTGGCCACTTGGCACTGGGTGAACTCTGTAAAGTCCGGTCCCATGGCAGTAAGATTCATCATGAGCAAAGGATCTGCTAAGCGCCGCCTGAAGAGGATCACATTGGACAGAGCGTATCGAGGGGCAGATCCGTCGAGAGTGGATCGCGAGGAGAAGCTGCCGCCAGGACTCCTCGTCGGTTGTCCTTCGCCCAAAGCGAGTAGCTGAAAGCTGTGCGCCCGCGTAAGCTGGCGGAGATTTTGGAACGGCAATCGCATGGTGTGTTGCTCCAGGCCATCTAGGTATATGCTAATTTCAACGGCATCTCCTCGCTGCTGCAGACCGAAGACCAAATGCATCCACTTGTGGCGTGGCAAACGCAAGTGCTGCAGCTGCACCGCGGATCCCTCGAAATAACCGCCTGGCGAATCCGGCGAGGATTGGTGGCCATTAAGCAAGTGCATCTGTCCGAAACTATTGAGTAGCGCCAACTTTGTCTGTTTGAGAGCCTGTCGGATGGTTCCCCCATTGGCTGCCTGTGTGTTGGCTGAAATCACCGATGCCGTGTCGGCACTGGCCTCCATTTGCTCTTCCACCCGAACCGCGGCCAGTTGCTCATTTGGCTTGACCAACTCGAAAATAAGCTGCATGTTGTGGCTTATGTAGATGCTGACCATGGCTTGATTGGTTCCCAGAGAAAGCAGGTGAAGTTTCTAAAGGGAATGGGACTGAGTTATAGTGGAAATGGGTTATAGTTATCACATTAACATACTGATAAATCCTCTCCCGAATAACGCGTCTCATCATCATTGAACTGCATGGAGCTGCGATGCATCTGCTGACCCCTCAACTCCAACCAGAGTGATAGGGTCAAGCCATCTGGCTGCCAGAGGCGTGTCTGGGTCACCGGAAAAATGCAGGCAGCCCGGGTAAAAAGCGTACTTGTCTGGCATTGTTGGTGATGCAGTCGCACCCTTTCGATCTGCTCGCTTATCAGTGGTTCCGAAGTGATCACAATCTTGCCATCTGTGGTGATTGGAAAGTCAAGCTCCATGTAGGGTTGAGCCTTGTGAAGCGATCCCGAAGAGATGTGGTGCATGTGTCGCATTAACAGATCCACTGGAGGTTGCCGGGAGGCCAGGATTGAGTAGTAACACTGCAGGACTTCTGGGGTGTTTAGGTGGGTAACCAACTCTAGGATCGATTGCTGTAGTTCTGGAAAGGATCAACGTTAAGAATGTAAGGATCTTCATAAGGAATCCCTCAACTCACCCCTCAATCTCGGATCGCTGCAGCTAAGAATCGGTGCGAATCCTTTGAGAAGGCACAGTGGACCCCCGAGATAATCCCTGATGACGAACAGCCGGTTGGCCAGCTGGGTGAGACTCTCCGTCCATCCATTTGGCTGCTTGATGCAGAGAAGTGATAATTCCGCCAGCATTTGAACGACCAGCTGGCTGAGTCCCTGGTGCATAATGTGGGTTCGGTAACGGGAAGATGGCTGAAACGGGGTCCACGATTCATTGGCTGCCATCACACCTCCATTTATTTCACACTCGGACTCGCTGAGATCAGCAATTTCACCATCCGCCTCGTAACCCTCATCAGCGGTGAGGTAAAACTCGTGCTCGTTCTCACTGAGTTCCAGTTCGCTGTCGGCGGCGCAACTCAAGGAGGCCCGGGTGGAGAAGTAATCCGCATCCACGCCCACATTCACCTCACTGGAATTGGGTCTCCTGCGGGGTGTGGGCGGAGTGGCCAGGGAGTTCTTGGCTGGCAACTTGACGGGCTGCAATCTGGGCAACTCCACGCTGCCGCTGTTGAAAGATCTGGCACGTGGTCTTGGCTGTTGCGAATCGCCCGATGGACTGCTGACCACGCCAGCTGGTTCTTGGTGCGTGCTCGACAGCTCGGCGATCTTCAGCAGAGTCTGCAGGGTCTGGATCACCGCATTATCCCGGGCATGCTGGTCCCCATGATCCGTCCAATTATACGTGGCATGGTTTAAAATAATGGCTCGCAGCTTGCGCAGGTGCTTCTGCATCTTCTCCACTGTGAAGGCGAGTAGATAAACCGCGGATTAGTGAGAGATATGGTGACTGATAACAGGCGACTATCTTCCGTAAACTAGAGCAAGTCGTCAGCGCTGGACGAGCGCCAAAGCAAAAGTGTCGTCTCTTGTCTGGAATGTATCTCGTTTCGGTGCCTATCTCGATGTGTGTTTCCTCAGTCTGTATCTGCGATGTTGTAACGATGTGTACCCAGAAACCAGAAATTCAATCCCGACAGCCTGAGCCTTGTAAATGCCGCGTATTATACTCCGACCGACTGACTAACTGTCTGCCTAGCTGGCTTATAATTAACTCTCTTAGTCCGCAGCCACAATCACAACCACAACGCCCCGTTATTAGCCTGAGTCTAGAATCGAGAATCTAGAGCTGGATTGGAGGTGAATGTGGGTGCCTTGTTCTTGTCCCACTTCTAGGGCTTCCCCAGAGAGCTGCTCGACTGTTGTGTATTTGTATATTGTATATTGTCTATTGCCTATTGCCTATTGGAAACGCATTAGCCGCGGAATGCCGTGGAACCCACCAGATGGGCGGTTAGCCAAGGAGCGAAATTGCAGCCAAGTAATGCCCCTTAACTTTGCATACCCTTTTTGCTTCAGTTTGGTGAATATTTAATATTACTAAAACAAAGTTAATGAACGGCCCTTGTCAGAAGAAAACCATGGAACATTGCTATCTTAACAATTTATAAAGTTTTATGATTTTACATTGTGAGAAAAGATACTTTAAATGAAAATATTGAATAGAAAATACAACTTAGTTGCATTTTTTAAAGTATATGTTTAACAAAAAATCAAAAAATTTAAAATTTTTCATGAAAGTTTTTATTATTAAAGAGCTGACTAATTTCAAAATACATTTTTTTTAAATCATTAAACTAGTCATAACTTTGTTAGTGACAAAAAAACTCCCTATATTATTTACCGCAATATAATTTATAATCAAACAAGAAAGGAAAGCTAACTTCGGGCGGAGCCGAAGTTGAAATACCCTTGCAGAATATTCTGTAAATTATATTCTCCAAAATTATTCATATGATGCATTCTTAATACTCATAAAAAATCCCAACTTCCTAACTTTAAAAACAACAAAGTTATGGCATTTCCAATCGTTCAGTTATATGGCCGCTATAGGATATAGTCGGCCGATCCCTATGAATATGGGTCGGATTGATTGGCCAAAAATAAAACCCATAGAAAATCCCAACTTCCTAACCTTACAAACACCCAAGTTATGGCATTTCCGATCAATCAGTTATATGGCGGCTATAGGATATATTCGTCCGATCCTTATGAAATTTGGTAGGTCGGATTAATTGGCCAAAAATAAAACTTATAGAAAATCCCAACTTCCTAACTTTAAAAACACCAACGTTATGGCTTTTCCGATCGTTCAGTTATATGGCAGCTATATGATATAGTCGCCCGATCCGGCTCGTTCCGACTTATATACTACCTGCAATAGAAAGACAACTTTTGGGAAAGTTTCAAGCAGATAGCTTTAAAACTGAGAGACTAGTTTGCGTAGAAACGGACGGACGGACAGACGGACATGGCTATATCAACTCAGGAGGTGATCCTGATCAAGAATATATATACTTTATAGGGTCGGAAATGTCTCCTTCACTGCGTTGCAAACTTTTGACTGAAATTATAATACCCTCTGCAAGGGTATAAAAATTATGAATTTTAATTATGGAGAGCTCTTTCTTACTACATACAATTGATGACTAATCACAACAAAATTATTTCAATTAATCATACATATGTAATTTGAAATACAATTTTATTGAGTTAAATATTTAATTCCCCTTTTCAAAAATAATATTTAATAATAGAACTGTAAGCGTCTCAACTTGGAATACTATAGACCTATCAACTCTCCAATTCGACATACTCATCAATTTTCATAACAGGTATTCAAGCGAACAATCTCCGACACTTACCTTCTTCGTTTTGAAAACCCTTGATGCAGATGGCCATGGTCGCCTCGAAGAGTTTAAGCAAGAGTTTCTTGCATTCACCGTTGGGTTCGTAGAGGCAGAACAAATCCGCATCAATATTAGCACTTGTCGGTGAGTTCCCACTTCCTTCGCCTCCCGCACTTCCGCCAAATAAAGATCCCACAATGTTGAATAATTTGTTGATTATGCCATTGGCTGCGGCCACTTCCTCTTCATTTGGAAGGGCCATGGATTTGGTGGGACAATCATTGCCCGCCTGACTGCCACGGATGTCGAAGAGGACTATACTCTCGTCCGGTTCGGAGGAGAGCAGTTGTTGCAGGAACGAGTTGGTGGTCATGTCCCGCGAGTAATTATCGTATGTGTCAATCACCGATGCGTAATCCAGAGGCGAATCCGCGTAGTCCGAACCGGCAGCCGTTGTGACCGAGACTGAAGCGGAGCCACCGAGTGGCAAATGCGAGACCAGGGTTTCCAATGAACTTGAGCCGCAAATGCCAGCTGTGGTGGGCGTGGCTGCGGTGGATGATGCGGTTGCCCCCGTTGTGGCTTTCGGCAGCATGAGGAAACACCCCAGAGCATTGTAGTTTAGCTTTAGAATGTCAAAGATATTTTTATCCCCATGCCGCAGCTTCTTCTCCTCTGGAAGCTGCTCTCCCGTGGGCGTCTCCACATCATCCTCATTCTCATTGTCCAACATTTCCACGGGTATAGAGTAGATTTTGGCGAATTCGTTGTAGAACAACTGACTTGTCTTAAGCAACTCAAAGTTCAGGGTCCATTGCAGGGCTGTTATGTAGAGTATGTCTGCTGGCTTGTGTCCGTCGAGCTTGACAGGATTGGAGCCCTCGTCCAGCCAGAATTTGCTGCGGGAGTTCTTGGAACACTTGTGCAGCAGAGCCTGGAATAACTGCGATGCTCTATCGCTGCTGTTCAGCTGCAGTTGGATAAGTCTCCTGCTCAACGTGATTTGCTCCTGGCTGTTCTCGCCCAGAAAAGCTATGTTGTCAATGCCCACCTTGATGAGATCACATACTCCCCGCTGGAGTTCTGGTATGGCCAAGAGATCCTGCATATAGCGGATGTTCTCCTCATTGTAAAAAGCTTTGACCAGGCGAATATCGCTGAGGTACATTACGAAGATGCTAAGGCATTCGTGCAGAGCTCTGTAGTTTTCCAATTTGCTGGGCAGCAGAAGTGGTGCAACTTTGCTATTCCTTCTCTGCGATCCTCTACTTTCAATAAGGTCCTTATATTGCCTGAAAATGGGCAGAGCCACCTCCGCCAGGATTCCAGATGCCAAATCATAGGAGAGCAAATAGGCGATATGTTTCAAGTGCTTTAAAAATAGCAACATTGCTGTGGTGTTTAACAGTCCTTTGTAGTTTTCTTTGTAAATATTCCGTAGATCCAGGTGAAAAACAGGAGATTTAAGTTTATCCTCGCATTTTGGACAGCCCTGAAGATTTCGTTTCACAAAGATGGTGTGAAGAACATTATAGTGTAGAAATTTATAAGCGCACTTTTGATAACTGCTGGTTAATTGAGTGGCCAGTTGCAGGCAGGTGGCGTAATTCCTGGCATTGTAGTGGCAGCAACAGCTTCCTGTTCGGAGTAAGCTCCTCACACTGTGCTCCTGCAGCTCTGCCTCCAAGCTGGGCAGCAGATGATATAGTTTTCCCTGGAAATAGCAGCTCAGGGAACTTGCTCCCAAGCAATGAAGTTGACTGCTCCTCTGCCTTTTGTGTCTTGGATGTTGCTGCTGTTTGGGCAAAGCGGTAGATGTACTGCTCTCCATGAGACTTTGCAGGTGCTGCTCCTGCCTGGAAAGATTATCCGTCAAACGGAGCAGCATCTTGTATATATGCAGGAATATGGTGGAAGAGGAGTTCGTTGACTTGGCTGCCTCTTGCAAAACCTCGAAGCAGGCATCGAAGTGTCTCACGTCAATCTGGTTCAGTTCCTTTACGCCATTATCCACCAAATTGTGGAGGGTACCGAACATTATATAGAGAACACCATAGGCCAGCAGAGGATTCCTTCGATTGGCGGTCAGTGCATAGAGGAGTTGCCCAAAATTGCTATTGAAATCATGAACATTTGGCTGTTGTTGTTCCAGCATGTAAAAGTTATTCACACAATGCGCTATCAATTGCAGCAGCTCGAACTTAATAATCTCATCATTGTCGCCGGGGGAATCCTGCTCCAAGCTAGCGCACAAATGTCCCAGTGCAAAGTTGTGAACCGTCACGCTCAGTTGGGATTCCTGCTCGGCATCCACACACCTGGTCAGCAATTGGATGAGCAACAGGGCCAGTTCATCACTGCTCTTCGTGGTTCCTTTAAAGCTCTCGAAATTCAGTTCAATTGTATTGGGTAATTGACTTTTTGGCTGCTGCTGGCGTCGCTGCTTTTTGCTTTGCGAATTGAGGTAGAAGCTACTGATGAACTGGGAAATGCTGGTCAGGGGAGGCAGCGGCTCGTTGGACGGGCTCCACTTGCAGTTGGGGAACAGGTTGATACACAGCTGGCACAGGCTCTTCTGAGAAGCAATATGCTGCAGGCAGAGGATGGTAATTGATTAAATTTAAATAAATAATAAACATTGGGGTGAATCAATTGAATCTGGGGTGGAAAAACAAGGAATATTTAAATGAATAAAAGGTAGGTTTAATATAATAATAATAAGAATTACTTATACATTTATAATGAAATTATTATTATATAAAGCACCACAAAAATGTTGATTTTTTTTTAATGTGTGTGAAGCATAGAAGGTATGTTAATTATTCTTTTCAAATAAATTGATTCACCCTAATATTATTAAAATAGGCTCTTTTAACTTGCCTTGATATCCACGCGCAGCAAAAAGGCCAACAAGTGATGGCCCAACTTATCGGTGAGAAAAGTCCGCAGGGCAAGTATCTTATTGCAGTCACTGGGAGTGCTGAGTATGAGCTGCCAAAAATGTAATCTTAGTGTGCTGATCCAGGGAAAGGGGTATAACTTGGACAAAAACCTGGGCTAGATTGTGTTCCTTGCGCAGCTGCTTAATGCACTTGTCCTGTTGATCCGGTTCCTGCTCCGGACTGCTTCCCTGAGATCTCTTCGCCTCGCTGATGATTTGGTAGACCTGTTTCAACAAAAAAGAACAGAGCTCCTCGGGCATCAGGTTGAAATGGCTGGGAAAATAGGCAAACAATATGTAAATTTATTATTATTTGTAGAAAATAAAGTTCAAACTTTCTTTAAAAACATTTTGTAGAGTTGCTTAAATGAAATGGATTCTGTGGCTTTTAATTAATGAATATTTTATCGAGTAAGTGTACATTCGTCGTTTAATTTTCTTGATATAAAAATACATATTGATATACCTTATTGAAAAGGTATGAAGGTCAATTAATATATTGAAAATATAATATATGTATATACTATTAAATATCTGTAAGCATAGCTATTTTAAGATAATTTTACCTATTATGCCAGGCATCTTCCAAGGTCTTATCGTCCAGAAACTGGAAATTATACAGCAACAGCCAGAGCCAGTGGTCCTGTGAAGGGGAAAACAAGAAAAGACAAACAACGATAAGACCTGAGAATATCAATGGGCGAAGGAGAAGCGCACAAACCTTGACACTCGCATCTTCGAGCTCCGAGGCCTGGAGATATTGGCTCCACAGTCCGATCAGGGTATCCAGCAGCAGCTGTTCCTCCTTCACCTCCATTCCGGCCATGGAGAAGAATCACAGATAATGGCGATCGCGAGGGCGAACGTGCCTCCCAACAGGCGACGGCGAAGAGTCTGCTCCGGCTGGTCAGCGGATGCTCCTCGGGCATCGAACAACGTTGTGGACGCTTGGAGCGATGAGACCAAACTGAACGCGGCGATCGGAGGAGAACGCCAGCTGTAATTACAGAGCAAAGTTAGTACATACAGTCATGCTTATATAACTGAAATCGTAATCAATAAGAATTTAAAATAGTGCAGATAAATACTGTGTAAATATTGATATCTTTTGAATTTTCTATGGTTTACTGATTATTATAACTTTAAGATATAAACCTATTTGGCGCATTCACGTATTAAGTATAAAAATAAATATTTTCCTTTTTGTATATTCAATTTTGTTATATTTTCGTTTAAAATGGTATTTACTCAAATGTAAAATTGAAATGGCGGTTTAAATTATAAAGTCGATTGTGAAATTTCATACAAGTTTCATCTTTCCATCTGGTTCTACTGTATGAATTAGATACATTTTAATATTAAATTCAAAATTTTAATAATCGTATGACAAAATTAGACAAAACCATAAGTTTTAAAGGCAAGATCTGGAATTTCAGAAAAGTAAGACTTTAGAAGGATTCAAATCCAGATTTACAAGATATAATTTAGATGTTGGTAGCTTCTTTGTTTAAATGATTACTTTGCCAGGAAAAGTTCAACGTATGGAGGCTTGACTGTAACTCTTTTGTGCGTGAGATTACGTGGAGTGATCAGAGGATGAGGAGGTGGAGTTGGAGTGGGATGAAGAGGCCACGATGATTACTTATTTGCCCAGAGGCACTCGGCCGGTGATGTTGATAATTCGGTGCAGAGTGGAGTGGAAACTTTGGTTGTTGTTGCGGGAAAACTATTAAGATTGCTATTTATAGATCGGATCGGTGGCATTGCATCTCGATGGGTGGGTTGTTTCGGTGGGTTGCCAAGCCGGTAAGATGATAGATGGATCGAGGGGATGGGGATGGGTGGTGCGGTGGGTCCAGTGGAGCTCCATCAGAGTAAATAGCTGGCGATGATGCGTGTCTGTAACGGCCAGTGGATCCGCGATAAGCTGGAAACTATGGAAATCGGAGGAGGAGACCATCTTATTCGCCATCTTATCAGCGATGGACTATAACGTATATACAGAATATTTAACATTTGAACCGCACCAACTCCTATTTATCAACTGCGCAGCACCGAATTATTCATCGCTAGACCGCATCTAGTATTTGGGATTTACGAAATATAATAAATAATAAATATGGCCCATAGCTCACCGCAAAAATTTGTAATTTTCACGACAGCAACAACAAGTGATTTCAACACGACATTTTCTTTTTCGGTTCGTTTTGTTTTGTATTTTAGCAATTTAAGCACTTTTGTTTTTGTTGACTAAGCTTTACTGTGTGTGTTTCGGGATGTGGTTGTGTGGGTAAGCGCGTCCGCCGATTTCTATTGTTTGCAGCGAAATAAACAATTGCAGATATTTGTTATTGTTGCAATCAGCTGATGACAAAACAGCGATTTAATTCGATTTCTCAGTCGGTCACACTGAAAATCGATAAGAAAACAAAAACCGGGCTAAAAATTAAATTTAAAAAATATTTTATAAACTTGTTAGAACTTTATAAGTTTATATTGTTAGTTGTTAACAATTTCTTGGTATAGAGATATGTTATATTCTACTAGCATCAGAACAATTGTATAATTCATAATTAATTTCGTTGTAAATTTCTTTAAGCAACACAATATTTGCTTCCTTTTTAAATTAATTTTTTCTGTAGTTTATTCTTGTTTTGAATTTTAAAACAATTAAATTCGATTGCACTGTTTTTAAACAGCTGTTTCACCCATATAAACTATCGAACTGGATCAAAAGAACTAGCTCGCCAATACCTGTTGCGCACTTCAGCTGTTTATCATTCTCGTTTGTGTTGATTTCGCGAACAGTTTGTCTTAGTTTTAATCCGATATTATATTTTAAATAAACTTAAGTTAAAAATGCTCTGTCGGCTGGTGGGAAATGGCAACCTGGGCGCCCGATATTCAGCCTCTATCAAGGTAAAACTATCCCCGCCCGCATATCACAGATTTAACTGGAACAGATCTTCCAGAAATACGTAGATAAACTGGTTTAAACGAAAGACATATCTCAGTTATCTCTTTCAAGAGCAAATATTTAATTAATCATGTGATCAAAAAAGTGACAAACAAGTTTTTCCAGCAAAAACAAAACAGCAGGTGCTAATTTAAATTCCAGAAATAGAGCATTTCTATTTGTATGGACCCCACTTGTATGAGTTGTTTTGATTTAATGTTTTCTTGCCAATTGTGATAAGGATTATTTCGATGGAACCACGCGAACAATCCACTTGTGTATCACCTCACTGATTAGAATTACCCCCCTGGAATTCGAATTAAAAATAGGCGAAATTACGTAACGATTTGGCACAAACAAGCTCCACGCACGCTCACTTATACAGTGAAACCACCCATCATATCAAACCACTTTTTATGCTAATAGACCTTTGCGATCTTATACTATTCAGGCTATCGCGTGCTACTCCACGTCTGGAAAACAGCGAAATGGCAAGATCTACGAGTCAGCCATAGATGCAGTATCCGATGTCCAGGATGGCGCCAAGATCCTCTTCGGTGGATTCGGAATCTGCGGTATTCCGGAGAAGATGATCGACGCCCTCAAGCAGAAGGGAGTCAAAAATATCACTGGGGTTTCCAATAACGGAGGTAAGACTTTACAAAATACTAGTACTAGGTCTGTACAAATGTAAAATCCTTTCTTAGGATTCTTAGGATTTACATAAATTAAAATATGTATCATCTAAAGATATTTATGAAGAGTATTAGAATATATCTAATAAAAAGTACATATATCTAAAACAAATTCAATCTCTTCTAGGAGTTGACAATACCGGACTTGGAGTGCTGATCAAGCAGAAACAGGTGGCCAAGGTGATTGGTTCTTATGTGGGA
Organism: Drosophila rhopaloa; assembly: GCF_018152115.1. Classification (NCBI taxonomy): domain Eukaryota; kingdom Metazoa; phylum Arthropoda; class Insecta; order Diptera; family Drosophilidae; genus Drosophila; species Drosophila rhopaloa. The sequence goes on from NW_025335043.1 coordinate 13,671,569, forward strand.
GAAAACACAGAGCTAGTGCGTCAATATCTGGAAGGAGAACTGGCCGTGGAACTCACTCCCCAGGGAACCCTTGCAGAGAAGATCCGCGCTGGAGGAGCCGGTATTCCCGCCTTTTACACGCCCACGGGCTATGCCACTCTCGTTCAGGAAGGCGGTGCACCCATTAAATACTCCAAGGATGGCAAAGTGGAGATTGCTAGCCAAAAGAAACCTGTGAAGGAGTTCAATGGACAGAACTATGTGATGGAGGAGTCCATCTTTGCGGACTTTGCCTTTGTCAAGGCCCAAAAGGCTGATCCCTTGGGCAATCTGGTGTTCAACAAGGCAGCCAGGAACTTCAATGCTCCCATGTGCAGGGCTGCCAAGATCACCGTAGCCGAAGTGGAGGAAATAGTGCCCATTGGAGCCCTCTCTCCTGATGAGATCCATGTGCCCGGCATTTATGTGAAGCGCATCTTCAAGGGCACCGACTACAACAAGCGAGTGGAGCGGTTGAGGATCACGGAGCCCAAGGATCCTAGTAAGCCCGTTCCACCCCCTAGCCCTGCCCAGGCTCTGCGGGAGCGTATTGCTCGGCGCGTGGCTCTGGAGTTCCGTGATGGCATGTTCGCCAATCTCGGCATTGGCATTCCCGTCCTCTCCTCCAACTATATCCCGCAGGGCATGAGTGTGATGCTGCAGTCGGAGAATGGAATCCTGGGTCTAGGTCCCTTCCCCACCAAGGACGAAGTGGACCCGGATTTGATTAATGCCGGCAAAGAAAGTGTAACTGTTGTCCCCGGAGCTTCTTACTTTGGCTCTGATGACAGCTTCGCCATGATCCGTGGTGGTCATGTGGATATCACCATTCTTGGCGCCATGGAGGTGTCGGCCACCGGCGATCTGGCGAACTGGATGATTCCTGTAAGAATGGCATAAAAATTATCAATCAAAATACGAATACCTACTTAAATATCGCTCTATTTCAGGGTAAGCTGGTGAAGGGCATGGGTGGAGCTATGGATTTAGTGGCTGCACCTGGCACCAAGGTGATCATCACCATGGAGCACAATGCCCGCGATGGTTCCCCCAAGATTTTGGAGACCTGTTCCTTGCCACTCACCGGCAAGGGTGTGATCGACCTGATCATTTCCGAAAAGGCCGTGTTCCAGGTGGAAAAGGGAGTGGGCCTGACGCTGATCGAGGTGGCCGAAGGTTACACTGTGGACGACATCATCGCCAGCACTGGAGCCAAGTTCACAGTGTCCCCCAATGTCAAGACGATGGGTCAGATTCCGGTTTGATGAACCCTTTATGTGGATTGCCCAGAGAAGCTGCAATATCTCCACTTGAGTGATAAACGAGTGCATTTATTTTTTGTTGATCGTGTGACAAAACCATTTCTGTTACTAAAATATAAAGACCGTGTTGAAACTAATTTAGCAATTAAGCAATAGCCTTTGCCATATCCTTAAGAGCCGCCGATCGATGTGCGTTCCGCATTTGTTTGTTGAGAATGTCGAAGATGCGATTGTACTTGCTGTCGCTTTCTGTGCGGCAAATGGCACAGAATTGCGAGGAGAGCACGTGAAGTGGACTCCGGAAGTACAGGCCCTTTTGCATCGTGAGGCTATTCTTGTGGTGCGACATCGTGTGCAGTACGATCTCGATGATGGCTAAAATGGATCCGATGAAGAAGTTGTAGCAGAAGAGCGTGGGCACCAGGAACAGCAGGTAATGATTTCGGGAGTAGCCCAGAATGATGTTCTGTAAAGGGAAATATAACAATTTTAAATTGTAAACATTGAATTAGAAAAATTGAAGATAAAAATTATGAAAATAATATTTAAATTCATATTAAATGTAAACATTTGTATAAAACTTACGCTGCTAACGCCATCCATTTGGCAGTAGTCCTCTCGCTCGTAGCCCGGAGTTGCCTTCTTGGACGCCTTTTTGGGAATCACAGTGGCTGCTCCATGCCTCACCGTATTGGCCAGCTCATCGTCCACCTCATCACAGATGGTTCCACGCAGGAAGTGCTTAGGTACATGGAAATTGGTGTGTTTTCGAAAGCGCATCTTCGAGATTTGATCGTGGATCGGCTCACCGGTTTCCTCATCGTAGGCCGGCCTATTCACTCGCACGGTATCTGTGTAGAAGTATTCCAACTCACCAGTTTCGCAATTCTGCAGAAGATTGGATCGGAACAGATTATATAGGGGTAAGAGAACAGTCTAAGAGAGCGAAAGAGAGCCAGACGACATTCTATGGTGGCGTGATCGTACTTTATGTACCTAAACATGGTCAAAATTTGCAAGTCAGATTTATGGAGCCACAGGGCAAAAATTGATTTATTTGTTTTGGTTTACATATGGTAAAAATCTTTCCAAAAATCTTTAAGAGCAGGCAAGCTGATAAAGTTAGACTTACCTATTGGCCATTTTTAACTATCTAAAAGAGCAGAAACTATTCAAAGAGTACTAATAACTATTTTGCTATAGGATGATAAATACAGTTTCATAAAAATTTGTTCAAGAGTACTTTTCTCTCTTTTTTCTCTTAGTTTCTCTTTTTGGTTTTTTTTATTGTTTTGAATTGTTATCAACAGTCTAGAAAAAACAAAGCGCCAGTGGAAATGTTTTTGTATAGCCCTAAAATAGAATCACGTACAGCGTTTCTGATAAGATCGGAAGATCGGACAGCCGGGCGTATGAGTAATGAATTTGCGACACCGGAGATAATCTGCAACAGGCACCCAACTTCTTACCACCAGCATGGTTTCTTCGGTACTAACTCTAGACCCTCCAAAATCGAAAGCGAAATAGAGCGGCGAAGTCAAGTTTTACTTATCAGCTTCGGTTGGAAGTCGGGCTAATCGACAGACGCCGCTTATCATTACTATATGGCCGGTGAAGGAAAACCGGGGTGTTACTTATCTCCGACAGCCGCTACGACTATTAACGTACAATTAAGCCATATGGACAGCAACAAATTGTAAATTGCACATGCAATTACAGACTTTTTTTACTAAATTTTCACATTTTTTTTGCAATTGTTGCATTAATAACTTCTGAGTTGCATAAGCCCTGACCGGTTTGCGTGTCAAATATAATTTGATCAGAATAAATATAATTTAAAGAGGCTTAATTAATCTGATCATATAAATTGAGTTATTGAGCGAAATCGAAACTATTTGTAAGAACATTTCGAAAGGTAATTATTTTAAATTCTACTAAATATTGACAACTTGTTGGCATTATTCTTTATTATTCCTTTTGAAAGCTTAGGTTGTGGAGTCACTAAATTCAAAAAAATAGTTTTATAGGTGGTAAAACTCGGAAATAAATACATTTTCTTGTATTATTTACTTCAAAGGAGTTATATGTAAATATATACTTTATTTAAAACATATATACAAAATATGTAAAACACCTTATTTTTAGGGTATTAGAATACCTCCCCGTAATTATTTAATGAGGTTTAGCTAATAACAATTAAAATGTAAATACAAGTCTTAAACAACTCACTTTTTTATATGAAATTCTGGGAAATAACTACCAAAATTACGGTCCAAATTACAAAATTACGTACACAGCAAACCAAATTGTTGTATGACTACTGTGAGAACAAAAAAATGAAGTATAGATAGAAAGCTTTTGATGAGTATGAAGTAAACATGGTAGCATGATAACTTGTCTACTCCCACTTGAGTTAAGATTACCTGGCCGGTAGTCGGCGTCCACTTTCAGACTGATTAAAAATACCTATATATATTTACCCACCCACTTTGTAGACAGTTAAGGGTTATTCAAACATATAAGCATGGACGAATATATAAAATTTATATTTGACCTCTCCTTTTAGGCTTTTTAAAAAACATTTAAATTGTTTAAATAGCAAACAAGATAAGAAAATCGTTATTTGATCCTGATGAGTACCTCTACTTTAGTAAAGATCGTTTATAAACTATTTAATCTTGTGTAATGTTTTTTTAAACCTGATAAAAATACTAAATTGTATGAATCATTATCTAAAAATGTATATAATCCTGCTTTGATCAGGTTCTTGATATGCGTTATGTATATTTTAATATAGGGTATTGGGCGTACAATTTTTCACCGAATAAATTTGGGTATTTCAGGACACCTTTATGATGACGCCTACTATTGACAAAGTTGGCTAATGTCAACGAAATGTATTTTAGGTACCAGACAAAAGACTGTATAGACAGATAAGCTTGATGAACAGAAAAAAAACAAGGCCAGTTAATCAATGTGACTAGATAATCTACACAATATTCTGTTTATGAATTTGGTTATTGCGTTCTTTTTTCCGGCTTAGTAAAGTCACAGTGGGCTTATTGCTGTATTGTAATTAACAGAGATTGCGTTTTTTTGAGTTTTACCCCGGCATTTTATGATACCTTAATTACGAGACCTAAAAGAACCGAAACTTTTCACTGATCCGGTCTCTTTTAACTATCTTTGTTTTCCGACAAAATAAGATGGGTAAAAGTCCGAAAACTGGTTTACAGATCACACATACGCACCGTGGGCTCTCTCTTCTCTTCACCTATTTTTTTGTCGACATTGGCACTTACCTTAATGGAATAACCCATGGCTGACTTGTTGGTATATTTTCACAGTTATATCTGCGTCTGGCTTTGTTTTTATTTGTTTAATTTCCTTGGCCGAAACTATTTTTTCCCGCGAACCACATGCAAACTCACACAATCGGCATATATTTAACGATTATAGGTGCGCGTGTGAGTGTTGATGTTTTGATCCACTGCAATTTAAATATATAGGCTAGAAAACTGTGAGATGATGGAAATTTTGAAACCGGTTAAGCGGTTCTCCAGTAGTTTTTGTTGTGCCCGTTTCATTTGCCGATTGCGGTTAGTTTAGTCGAGTGGCGACCTGTTGGCTTTTCGATGATTTGGGAGAACCGCAACTAAATTTGCATAGCCACTCGGTATAATGACTCAAAATACGTATTTACGATTTCGGAATTTCACGTTTCTCTCTGTCGACTTGAACTTTTTCCACACACGCACACCGAACAACTGATTCGATTCGAGAGAGCGGTACGGGCAGTATGACCGCCGTTAGACCGCTTAGATATACCAGTTTTTCAAAAAGCTTTGTTAAAGTTTATCAACTTTAAAAATACCGAAACACAAATTAATTTTTTTTACGTATACTTTTTGTTTTATTTTATAGGATTTATTTTATATTATAAAGTTGTAAATTCAAAATTCATTGACAAAACTTAATACCATTTTTTTTTTGGAATTTTAAAATTGTATAAATAACGGATGGGGCTCTGTTTATTTTTGTAGTTTATTTATAAGGTTTAATTTATTTAGCTATAATAAAAATATATTTTTTATTTGTCATCCTTTTTATTGGTATCTGGATCACATTTTTCCTTTTTCTCTGACTCTTTTTTCTTTTTGTCTTCACATTCCTTTTTTTCCAAAGCGTCCATGCACTTTAGCTTAAACTCTTTAAAAACACGCAAGACCGATTTTTCTTCATCAGATTTTGCAGTATTCTCCCCTACGCATTTATCGCCCTTCTTCTTGTCCTCTTCGCATTTTTTCTTCTCTTCCTCCTCAAACTTTTTCTTTAATTCTTCTTCCTCACACTTTTTCTTCAATTGTTCTTCCATACATTTTTTTTTCATTGCTTCTTCCTCACACTTTTTCTTCATTTGTTCTTCTTCACACTTTTTCTTCTTTTCTTCTTCTTCACACTTTTTCTTCTTTTCTTCTTCCTCACACCTCTTTTTCATTTCTTCTTCCTCACACTTTTTCTTTTTTTCTTCTTCCTTACACCTCTTCATTTCTTCTCCCTCACACTTTTTCTTCCTTTCTTGTTCCTCACACTCTTTCTTCCTTGCTTCTTCCTCACACTTTTTCTTTTTTTCTTCTTCTTCACACTTTTTCTTCCGTTCTTCTTCCTCACACTTTTTCCTTTGTTGTTCTTCCTGAGACTTTTTCTTAGCCTCGGCTTCTTTTTTTATCTTTTCTTCCTGACATTTTCTATTGGCCTCTTCATTTTTCTTTTTCTCTACTTCGTCACGCTTCTTTTTAGTTTCCTCTGCCTTTTTCTTTTTTTCTTCCTCCTCGTATTTCTTTTTGGCCTCGGTATTCTTTTTCTTCTCTTCTGCGTCACATTTCGCCTTTTCTTCGGCGCGTTTTTTTTCCTCTTTTGCTTTTATGTCCGCTTCTCTCTTCTCACACCAAGCCTTCAATTCTTCTTCGCTCATATCCTCGAGCTTCTTTTGGGGCTTTTCGCCTTCCTTCTTTTGCTGCTCCTTCTTTTTAATGTCTTCTTCCTTTTTCTTGCACCACTCCTCCAACTCCTCTTCGCTCATATCCTGAATACTCTTCTCCTTCTTGTCCTTCTCGATTTGCTTGGCCTGAGCCTCAAGTATTGCATCACACTCGACTTCCAGTTCCTTCATGGTCTCCAATTCGGACTCCTCAGGGATGGTTTCTTCATCAGCTTCTATGGATGCCTGCAGCCCTCCATCCAAACGACGTTCGTCGCGCAGCTCCGTGGCCGTGGTCAATAGATCCATAAACGAGAATCGATGATAGCCAAAGTATAGTGGATTTTTGTATTCCAAAGCTTTTCCAGCTCCCGGCCCCAACGTCTCATCGGGTGAACTAAACTGGCGAAAGGACGAAGGACTCACGAAAGCGGGCACATCTATGGCATTGTGATCCACACTGGATGGGTTGTAACCCTCATCGGGAGGATCCTTCGGAGGATGTGGGGTGTTCGACGGCTTGCTGCTCAGCTTGGGCTTATCACATAGCCGGCGAAGGATCACGGGCTGGATTATAGGACGAAATAGTCTTTTTGACATGATCGAGTGCCGCCTTTTCTAACATTAATTTATTTTGGGTGTTTACTATCAAACATTTAATGGGATGTAATTTTCAAAGGCTACCAAGTTGGAGAAAACAAAAAATAAAAACAATCGGGGGCTTTACTAATATCATAAGGGTTTTTAAATCATACAAATATTAAAAAAATACATTTTAAGGACAATAATTTCATTGTGAAGGATTACGGAAGTATTTTTCACTCCCCACTTTTAATGATATATTTTGCACCCTAAATAATAAAAATAATAGTTATAGATGTTAATAATACAAATTATGGTTTCGATACTTATTATAATATATTATTTATTTTTAAATTTAAACAGCAACAATTTCATCTTCTATTCCTATCAATTACAATTATATACATTACGCATCCGCACTGTAGACTCAAAAAATACATTGAGCTGTTGCCAAAATTTGTTTGTAAAATAATTGTTATAAATTTAAATACAACAAATGATGGTTTCTATATGTAGTTTTATTATTTATTTTTAAATGTAAAGTGTTCAACAACTGTATCTTATATTCCTATGAAATACAATTATCTACATTACGCATCCGCACTGTGGTTTAATTGACAAAAATACATCAAGCTGTTACCAAAATTAATACCAAGACCACAAACGGTGATGGCGGTGTAAAGTAAAATACAAGAAAAGCTTTCAATTTTGTGTGTGAAAATCGGTTTACATTTGGTGTTGGTCTAATCTAAACTTTCGCTATAATATATAAGGTAAATAATTTGTTAATTATTAATTGATGAACTTTTCGGGAGGTTCAAAAACGATCACCAAACTGGTTAAGGTCTGTATTCGGGCTTAAGTTTTTTTTTACTTTTTAATGTATTTGCTTATAATAAAAAGTGCACACATTATTTTGGCATATATTTCGTTTTGCTGCGTTTCGTTTCCCGAAATTCCCAGCAAAGAATTTTGGTACGGCTGATTATCGTACAATTATCTTTTTAAGATTATCAGCAAGGTTTACGAACGAGAGGTGTTGAGCGGCTTCGACCGGGATCCGAAATTTAGTATCCGTCCGTTGGGCCAGGCATTCGGTTGCTTCCCCAAGAAAGCAGTTCCCTTCGAAATCTGGTTGCGCCAGGAATTCGCAATCGCAAAAAGATCTTGTCTCCCGGTGGTTTAATTGCGTGTGATAAAAGATTTATAAACCCGAGCACAAGTAGCTTTATCAAATACTCGGTCGCTACTTTATCGCTATGAAGTGAGTCGTCTTCGTGTTCTCCTGATCTTGAGATCGTAAAAAAATTAGCTAACCGACGCGCAATGACAATATATGACAAAACATTTACCCTAATTAAAACCCGGTTAAAAATGTTTTTTACGACATTTTTTTTGGATAACATTTTTTACCAAGTTTCCTCCTTGGGGTTTATACTTTTTAAGACTCGTTCCATTTATTAATCAATCAATTCACCTCAAAAACAATTTTTTATTGCCTCTTTGATAGCGCCGATATAAAAACTGTGACGGTTTACCCGACAACATTGGAATTAACGACTCCAACGAAACCAGCGAATGGCAGTAACGATGATTATGATCCTCATCAGCACCGCAATGTGAAAAATCCCACGACGTAAGTTTAGGATTTTTCATTGTGGAGAATTTATGGAAAATTCTACTGTTTTATTTTCCCCCAGAAACTGGCAAACCTTTGCTCATTTTCTGAAGGCTTCTGTGGGCACAGGAGTTTTGGCCATGCCCAGTGCATTTGCGAATGCGGGATATGTAAACGGCACCATTCTTACACTGATCATCGGGTCTCTGGCCCTGTATTGCCTGCATATTTTGGTGGGTTTAAGATTAAATAACAATATTAAGTTACTTAATATTAATATCTATTTTCACAGATCAGTTGCATGTATACATTGTGCAAACGACAACGAGTTCCCTATGTCAGCTTTTCCCAGGCGATGAATCTGGGCCTCAAACAGGGTCCACCCTGGCTGCGTTGTTTAGCCCCTATTTCAATGTGAGTAGAGTAATTCTGGAAAACTATTGTACTATCTGTAAATTCCCAATTTTGCAATCTCCACGCTGCATTTACTATCTTTGTAAGTATTTTTTAATGACTTGATTATTGGACAAAACAAATCTTATCTTGTATTTAATCAGTCGATTTCAATTACGAGATTACATATATATGTATATGCCTTGTAATAATATCTTATATATATGAATTACTTTGTTGTTCACATGGTTCTATAAACATAAATTAAGAATTGACTTGGTTAGCTATAATTGGTTGACGATCATGGTAATTGGTAACCCAATTATTTCAGTAGCTTTGTTTAATCAAACCGTTTCTTTTGGGAGCTGACGATAAGGGTTTAGTGACCTCCTTTTGCGTTCTAATAGCTATAGCTCGAATTTATAACCTAATTTCTCTTATATCAGCCAGAAAAAGAAATCAAAATTCATATTTATTTAAATAAATAAATGTTTAGTTTATTTAAAAGAAACTGAATAAACCTAAAATTCTTTTTTTTTCTCAGACCCTTTGTAGATGGTTTCCTGGCCTTTTATCATTTCGGCATCTGCTGCGTCTATGTGGTTTTCATAGCTGAAAGCATAAAGCAGTTGGTGGATGAGTGGAGTGGAGTGCAGTGGGATGTCCGAATATACATGTGCATAATAATAGTTCCACTTCTGCTGATATACAGCATCAAGAATTTAAAATTACTAGCACCTTTTTCCAGTGCTGCAAATCTTCTTTTGCTCGTGGGTAAGTTTATTTTAATACATTAAATAGAATGCAAATTGAGCAAATAATAATATTAGAACACAAAAGGTATTCGGATTTATTAACTAAGGAATTGTTTGTTTTTTTATTTATGCTTAAACTGTTTTAATTTATTTTCTTACATTTTTCAGGCTTTGGTATAATTTTGTACTATATATTTGAGGACTTACCTCCTTTAAGTGAACGAGAACCTTTCGTGGCCGTCACAAAGTTACCAACTTTCTTTGGCACAGTACTTTTTGCATTGGAAGCAGTGGGTGTGGTATGATTATAAATTAATTTAAATATTAAAACTAGGAAAAGTAATCCAATGTTTTCTATTAAAGATATTAGCGATTGAGGAAAATATGGCCACGCCCAGGGCCTTCGTGCGCCCCTGTGGAATTATGAATGGTGGTATGTCAATAGTACTGGGGCTATATGTACTCCTTGGGTTCTTTGGATACTGGAAATATGGCGAAGAGGCTTTGGGCAGTATTACTCTAAATATTCCACAGTCTGATATGTGAGTTTTTAGTTTTATTGGAATGTTTTCTAATTAAATTGGTTATTCAATTTAAATTCACTTTTCAGACCCGCTCAGGTGGTTAAAGTATTCTTTGCCATCACTACCTGGATTTCCTATGCCTTGCAGGGTTATGTAACTGCCCATATCCTGTGGAGTAAATACCTGTCCAAGCATTTTAAGGAAACCAGGCAGACACTATATGAACTGATCTTTAGAGCTATTATTGTGCTGCTGACTTGTAAGTAGAATATTGGATAATTAAACGCTGACATAATTTATATTTAATTTAAGTAGGGTTTCCTTATTTACTTTCAATTTTAAGAACTAAAAATCGGTTTTCTCTTCATATCAATAGACAATTAATTGGGGTATAGTTCTCAAGAATATTTCATTGCTGGTTTTTTTGTTGACATTGAAATTTACATAAAGTTTATGAAAAATAATACAGAAAATTGTACAATAAATAAATTGGATATCTTTTTTCAGTTGCCTGTGCTGTTGCTATTCCGGATTTATCTGTATTCCTTTCTCTGGTGGGATCCTTTTGCCTGTCGATCCTGGGCCTCATCTTTCCAGCTTTGCTCCAGATATGCGTGCAATATACCGAGGGCTATGGACCACTCCGTATAAAATTGATCATCAATCTGCTGCTTTTGTGCTTTGGAGTGTTCGGTGGTGTTGTGGGTACTTATGTGAGCATTGTGGACATCATTGAGGTCTACAAATAAATTTCGAATTTAAACTTGTTCAATAAACCTGGCATTACTTTACCTTTGATGTTGTGCACTTGGGGTTTATTACGATTGGCTTATAAACACACACACACACACAATAATCAAACTTGGTTTATGGCCAGCTTATCCAAACAGTTCAGAAGTAAAGCTGCCAAAGTAGACCAAATATTTTTAATTTTAATTAAAAGCTTAGCCCAGGTATTGGCTTGGTTTGAGGGAAATGTGTGGGGAAGATGGGGGAAATGCAATGCAGCCCAGTTATGCAGTGAGAGAAAGAGAAGGCGGGAAAGCTGGCCAGTTGCAACGAACTGTAATTAAATGCAACCGCAATTAACACAAAAGCGCCGCAGGTCAGCAAGCCAGACACGGAACTCAACTTCCTCCCCTTCCGCAATCCTGCTGCATTTTATTTACAATGTTTTGCTCGCAGGTTACTGACAACACCGCCCTCCTGCATCCTGCATCCTGCGTCCTTCCAGGACCTCTTTGGCTGTCTTTTGCCTGTGTGAAGGCCACAGAGAGCCGGACTGAGCCGCAATGACCGCCGGGCCCTAAGAAGCCAGAGAGAAGCCAAATGGACAAATGCCTGGACGCCAGAACGAGGGTCATTCAAAAAGAATTTGATTAAAACACATTTATAACCATAGGTTAGATGTTGAAATATTAAATTAATGAGGTCCCCCTTTAAGTCTCCTTTTAAAGATATTCATGGGTTTTATTTTTTATTTATACAGATCAACCAGAAAACTAAAGTTCAAAAATAATTAACCATTTAACAAGAGTCAAATAAAAAATATTCATTTTTTTAAAGGATTAAATTAAATGTTTTTTTTATTCATTTAAAAGTCCAAAATAAACTAAAGCATTTTTTTTTTAAACTGAAAGACATGATAGGCATACAAAAAATATGATTATATTTATTTATATTCATACTTTGTTTACAGCCCTCGCTTTTGTCTGCAGCCTTCTGCTTCCCGTCCCTGAAATGTGTTGAAATGTCGTTTGCTTTGTACGTTTAATTACTCTTTTGAAGGAAATAACACAACATTCGTGTATTTGAAATTGGCAACAACAAACTGCAAAAAGGGGGAAAAGAGCAAAGAGATGCAGCAGGAAATACCGGAAAATTTCGGGAAAAGCCCGATCTTAGCGTGCGAAAAATTGAACAACTTGCAAGTGGACCAACAAATTACGGTGCTCTTAAATTACGCCAACGAATTGGGGACTTAAGTAAAAATGAGAACCTTCCCCTCGACTTGCAACTTCAATTTATTTTTTCCCTCAGAGGGTCCCCTCATCAATTTTCCTTAGATCCTTTTTACTTTGACGGAGCACATTAAATGACAAGTTTTACTCTTGCTGCGCTTATTTATTTCTCTGTTTTTATACATCTCCCCCCAGTGCTAAAGCATTTTAATTATATTTGTGCAGGCAGGCAGTCAGCTTTTAGTGCTTCCGGTCAGTTGAATCCGGGGGTCTGAGCAATTGAATTACGCACAATTCCAGGTGGGAGTACATATGCCCCCCAGCCATGGACTTAATATCGCTTTTCAGTCTAGTCCAAATGCGTAAAAGTTAATTAAAGAAAGTCGTGAATAAATTGGCCATGAAAAACTTAATTTCTCTGCCTCTCAATTTTTTAGATTATTGCTTTTATGGTTTCATTCATTCCTAATTCCTAGTTCTGCCTCTTTCAATTGGATAAATGTTAATGAAACTCCCTCCTTTATCCTTACTTTTATTCTTCTATGAAAATTTTAACTTAATACTGAAGTTGATTGTGAAACGATTTTCGATTCACCAAGGGATTATACACTCTGCGTACATTTTTCATTGTTTTACATTGTTTTATCTTATCTGATTTAAATACATTTTAATTGTTGGTGGTTTGTCAGTCGGAATTTATTTATGTGCGGCTAAGCTTTTGGTTTGTTGCCGTTTTCCGCTTGACAGACAACCACTGGTTTCGGTTTCAAATAATATCATGGAAAAAAGGACATAAATATTACACAAATGTTTTGACGTTTATTTATGTTATAATCGTTAAACCGGCTTATCGAAATATTTTATACGGATATTTATCACATTTTTTGTATATTTATAATATAATCATTTATATTTATAGTACTTATGAAAATGTTGTACCCAAAATGTCCCTAAAAACTTTGCCGGTTTACCTGGAAATTATGAAAAAGCTTTTGGCTTTAGTTGAATAACTTTTCTCCTTATACTTAACATACATTACGCAGCAGCTTAAACTAGTTTTATAAAATTATTGGTTGCTTAAGATTAACTTTCATACTTTTCAGAATTCTTGCAACTCGAGTTTCTCGTATCTCAAGTTAATTTTCCGCACAATCTTGGGCGTTTTAAGACGACTTTATTACCCAGATTTGAGAGCATTTAGTAAAGCTTATCACACATATCCGTACATCCCAGTAACCAGGCCAAACGGAAGTTTTCCAGCAATTTCAACTGCTTAATTTGCCTGGAATTTCTCCCCATACAAATGACTCATTTTTATTCATTCAACTAATTTTTTGAGGGCTTAGGAGGAGTCATCATCTGGCTGCTGGCAATTTGTACCAGCTATCGTAACATCTCTATCTCTATGCATCCAAGATTCCTCAGCTTTACCCTCTTACCGAGTGTGTGAGTGTTTACCGCAACAAAATGATTTATTTTACGCTACGCTAAACACACACGTACCTAGAACAACAAGATGAGGAGAGCAGGATGTTGGGTGCACTCAGAAAAGTCGGAGTGCAATTCAGATAGAACGCTTAAAATAAAAATAAATAAAATAAAATATTTGCAAACGATTTTTGAATGGCCGAAGAATAAAACTATACATCATTTAGATTTTTAACTAGTGATTTAGATAATATTCTTCCAAATAATTGATAAACAATAATATAATTGTAAAATTAAAAATGTTGATATATAGCATAATGAAGAATATAGTTTTCTAATTATTTTATATAAATTATATGGTTTATTTTTGGAAAATTGTTTAAGAAAATATACATATCTATATTTTCTGTTGCTTAAGATATTTTTTTAAGTGCATGGGGCTTGAGAGAAGACTCTTTCTCTGTGAATTTGGGGGAAGCTGCGGAACATTGGCAACAATAGCGACAAGCGACGCATTGTTACTGCGGCCGGGGCTTTTCGGTTCGGTTTTCGCACTGAGGTTTTCTGTATTTATTTAAGCCAAAACATTTTGTACATTTCATGCAGCCAGACAGCAAGGACGCCAGGGGGCTTGTAACCAAGGGCGGGGGCGGTAACAGCATTTGCTATGAATAAATAACGAACGAATGAATGAAGCAATGGATGAATGAATGGCTGGCTGGTCGGTTGGATGGATGGATGTATGGATAGATGGATGAATGGATGGGTGACGACACAGCTAGCGACGTGTCTCAACTGTGGTCATGTGATTTATGTTCTGAATGCATGGAACTATAATAATCATATGGGGCAAAGGGGTGAACCGGTGGTCTTTCTCCAGGGACCCTGCTCATTGATTGTTGGCTAATACGACCTCGTACCTGGCAACACCGAGACTCATTCCACTCTTTGGCCACTTTCACACATTCGCTGCAAATAACAGGCATGAATAGCTGTCTGGAAAAGGGAATCATTATTATGTATGCCACATATTCCTACAAATACCCCACTTAGTTCTGATGAACACGTGGAAAAATAAATCAGCGTTATCAGAGATTAAAATAAAATGTATGGAATGTCAGACACGATTCGTAAAAAGTCCAATATTTCATGATAAGGGGAATTTATTTAACTTAAATAGAAGATGAAGGATTTAAAAATACATGTTCAAAGTAGTAAAGATTCTTATTAAAGTTAGCAATAAATCAACACATTTTTAACCAGATTAAAAAATTATTGATTAAAAATCCTCTTAAAATTTGGAAACCTTTAATTATATTTTTTAGAAAAGATAATTTTTTAAATAACTTAAACATAAAATTTAAGTTCGAAAAAAACTCTTAACCTAAAATAATATCATTCTCCTTAAGCTAAGACATTTTTTTAAGGACCATTTCTTTTCCAAGCTGTTCAAAAGATTATTTTTCAGTGTGTGTATGATACGGATGAGCAGCTGGCCGTCGAATTTTTTTTGTTTTGGGGCCTCAGCCGCTGCAGGTGCGTTAAACATTTATGAGCAGCCAAAGCGCAGATTTTAATAGGGTTAGGAGGAGGGGGATGAATAACGGGAAAGATAAGGGTAACAGCACCGCAGAAATGATTATGAAAGCCCAATGCTATGCATAATTCATAATGTTAAAGTGACCCCGTTGCGTATACGCAATAATCATACGCCATGTGGCACACGGCAACAGCCAGGAATCAGCTTTATTGGGCACTTGAGTTCTGTTTGGCGAATGCCCATGGGTGGATCTCTAAAGGATGGAAATCAATCATTGATTAGTCGGTGCCTGCAATGACCTTGGGCCTTTGGCTCTTGGGAAGCATAATTTCTATATTCGCCCCTAATTGGGTGTGTGCGCTTTCATTTCCTGCAACTAATTTGTGTGCGATTGGGTGAATTAGTTTGCGGTCCCTGCACCGTCAAGTGCTCAACTGACAGCCACTGACAGTTATCGTCTTCATCAGTTGACAAACAAACATCGTCGTGAGAAGGTCCCCATCCCATATCTCTATATATATATTTATATATATAGGTACAATATGTATAGATATCCCGCTGACGATGAGCAACTGTCATGTCATGAGCTTGCTGTGCTCGCACTTGGCATGTCAATGCTCTGCTTCCTGGCCCAAACCCTCGGCGCCCAGCAGCCAACCTTCAACCTGCCGTCCGTGCCCCTTCTGCCACCAATCCCCCCCTTTCCCCCTCTGAGCCATAATTTATGCCGCATGTTTGCCATAACTCAATGGCTGCGCGACTGCGGCGAGCTGAGAATTTGGCAGAAGGGAGGAAAGAAACGACAGGGATGCACTCGAAAAATTTACTAATTCACTTGTCAATTAGGAATTTCTATGAATTTTAATTTGAGGAATCTCATCAAAGCTCGACGTGAAAAGTTATTTTTACCAATTTTCTTAGAAATAAAATAATGTTTGATGTGCACATTATGATGAGATATTTTTAGTATTGTCAGTTCCCAAGAAAAATATTTAATGGTGTTTGATGGACTTTATTCTATAACTTTATCTATAAATATTAAATTTTTGTAGGTATTAAATAATGTGTTTATGTGTTTTAATTTTTCTTAGTTTATGACATTTTAAATAGATAATTTTATAAAAATATATATTGTACCATGTAAATATATATATTTCCTATACTATATTATCAAATTTATTTCCTATAGCTTACCTTAACCACGTCAGTTAACGTTTTTTCTTATTCCATTTTTATAACCTATTTTCTTCGAGTGATTCGGAACCTTCAACTGTGTGCGCGCCGCTGATGAAGCTCAATCGATAAATGCGATTCTCGGGCTTGAGTTTTCCATCGCCCTCCGCATTCTGGGCTGCGTTTTTGTCGCCGATTGAGCGAACAATTGCTAGATGGCGGCCAAGATGAATTGCCTGCAATTGTGCGCATTGCTAACCATTTGTTAGCCAACAAGAACGGCGAGGAGATGGCGACTTTAGAGCCGAGCTTAGGGGGCATTTCGCAGTTTGAGAGCCAGTTCCAGATAAGGGCCAAGGCAGTTGACAATGGCATCAGACAAATGGCATCTATAATGCCATACTCTCTGCCCCGATACAAGCCCATTAATAATTATGGTTATGACCTTTCTTTTTGGCCACTGCAAATGTTAATGGCCTTTCTGTGCCTGTTTGCAATCGATTTTCAGGCAATGCATTTACCCCACTTTCCATTTCGCAATCTTTTCGCTTGTAAATTGCAAAATACACTCTCATATCGGATAAACCGCAGGCCACTAATTAGCCAAAAAACATTGTCATAGCATTTGGCATATGCTGGAATGGGCAACACACATAAAACTATCCATATGCACATATATTTTATTGCCCTTAACCCGAAATAAGGACCAAATCCATGCTCTACATGTGTAATTCATTATGCCCATTTGTGTCATTGGGTTATACTCGCTAATATTCGGACTAATGGAATCTATCTATAAATAATTTTAAATTGAATTTATAAAGTGGTTGGTCAAAAGATATGTTTGTTCTGTATTTGTAGGAAAACCACAGTAATTGATGTTAGTTTAATTGATTACTTTAATATTAATATAAACATTCAAGTTAAACTTAACATAAGTTTGTGGGCGCTAAACGCTTTAAAAATATATTTATGTATTTAAGTGGAATAATTTTTTCCTTGTATAAAATCACAAAAGTTTTGTAGTCTAATAAAATTTGCGTTTTCCCAAAAAATCAATCACTGTAAAGTTTTGAGACTTTCTGAAACTCATTAAATTCAATCATAATATTTTTTTTATACATTTAAGTTTTAATGTTTTTAGAATGATGAAAATTCCGTTTAATTTAATGAAAAATGTTTTCCTCGTTCGTGCAAAATATCAAACTTAGCGCAATAAAATGACAAATATTTATTTGTTTACTTCGCCAATAAATGTGCAAGCTAATTGAATAATGTGTATTTTCCGAATTTGGTATTATTTGACTGGCGGCTGTGGAAAATGGAAAATGCGTGGTATAAATAATGAGTCACAGCAGCGGCCGCAGTCAATGAAGTGTAGTAAGTTATTTGGTGGGGAAAATTGTCCAAATGGTCCATAATAAACTCTAGCATTTTATTGCAGGTCAAATCCTCGCACATATCTATGAGGGATGTACTTTATTTCGCCCGCTATTTGTCTCCTTTCGCCTTAACAAATAAGCATTTCCTTTTGACCAGCCTCGACTTGGGCTACTGTTGTTATTTTTTTGCAGTTTTATTTGGCATAAAGCCAAAGATAAATGGAGAATTCCAAATGCCAACAGAAGTATAACCAAGCAGGAAGGTCAGCCGGGGGGTCACACACACAGGAACCATAACAAATCTAGCTGGGAATCCCCCTGTTTCCCCTTTAACCCCTCACACTTCTAGTTGGAGGGTCGGATTTATGTGCGCTCATGTCACTGCACACAAAAAGTTAAACAGCGCGCAACGGAAGTGCGACAACGACAACAGACGCAGCCGGAGATATGGTAACAAGGATCGGGAGAGGGTGAAAGGAGGAGGAGCAGGACCAGGAGCAGGATCCGAATCTGGATCTGGACAATCAGGAAACAAGCCCGGCAGAGCAATTGCTCTGGCTGTTGAAATCCCCGCATCCTCTACGTGCTCCCATTATCGTGAATCACCAAACTAAATACGTCGAGCATAAGTATATCAAAGGGCAAAAACCAAAAGAGGAAAAACTAAATAAAGAGCGAAGTGAATTCGTAGGGGAAAACTGGGTAAAAGGAATAAGGGATACTCTTAAATCAAACAAATAATTATTATTTAATTCTGCATCTTATTTGTTGTGTAAAACACAAAGACATTTAATAAACCATAATTTGAATTTATTTAATACCATAGTTTAAAAAAACACATTTTTCTGTAGAATAATTTTATTTTATAACTTTAGGCTTCTGCTTTCATTTATTAATGCATTTTTATAATTGACAAACATTATCTTAACTATTATTTTAAAGTCTTCTAGAGAAATATTTAAGTATAAGTATTTCACTAAGAAATCATATTATTATTTAATATTTGTACTATATTATTATTTACAAGTTTACAATTTTACAAGCTTACAATTATATTTATATTAATATAGGTCAATAATATAAACTTTTTAATGCCTATACACCCCAGGTAAAATCCCGCTTAAAAGTGCAAATGAAATATCACCAATGAATAAATAATTATGTCCTAAAGCTATTTCAGTTCTCGACTTCCTTGTCGCTTATCCGAATAAAATGCCAGACAGATTCGCTGTAATCTGAATAACCCCGCATACCCTCGATCCGCCGTAAAGTGTGTCAACTAGTTTTATCTCGCCTTGAGCGTCGGCAAAATCAGAGGCATCAGTTCCATCCCGGGAGCCCACTCTCGGCATTACCTGATATGTGAGGTGCTCGACAAAAACACAAAAAAACAGAAGAAAAATTTGCGAACATTTTCGCTGTTGTTCTCGGGTTTTTTTTCTCTTTTTTTGTTTGCCTTTATAGCCAGAGCCAACTTCCGTTGCCTGTTGACATATTTCCACATCATTGGAACTAACAGAGTCAAATGAAGAGACAGCCGCGAGGCGAGATGGTCTGAATTCTAGCCGGTTCCTGATCCAAAACACCTGGGGACTCATTCAGGTGAATCAGCAGCAGGTGGGAGAATAGTAGGCCGGCAATGAAGACGGACGGAAGCATTGGATACACGGCTCAGCGCTCGCACTAACGACAAATATTTGACACATGAGGTGGGCAGAAGGAAGGGAGCAGGTACACTAAGAAAAACATTTCATTTGTTAAATTTCATGCTAATATACCACCATTTTAATGTGGTCAATTAGAAGGTTTCGAATGTCGAATTTTGAGCAAAAAAAAAATTTCAAGATAATGCCAATTTAATGATATATTAGATCAATTCTATTTTTAACTAATAAAACAATATAACGGGGAAACACAACTAAATAGCTCTTACTAATTTTGCTTCAAAACAAAAAATGTTTAATAAATGATAAATTGTTACTTATAGGGAAGACAGTTCATAGCTATATTATACCTAGATTTATTTTAGAAATAATAAGTTAATGCATTTATATATATTTTCAGTATAAAAACATTGAACATAACCGGATATATTTACTGCGTGTTTCTTCTTTTATGTTGTAGCTTAATAATTATATAAAAATTATTATGATAATTAGTGTTTTCACAAAGTAAAAATGTTTTTGGGCCAGTGTAAAAGACGGTGTCGGAACGCGAAGGCCTTGGCTAAAATATGCGAGACATGTGCCAGGACACGCGTACCAGGATGTGCGTGTTGCGGCTGGGGATCTATGGGTCCCACATGTCCTTCCACCTCCAGTTCCTCCGACTTCCCATGCCACTAAATCCCAGGCCCTTTATATTTTTTGCACATTTTAATTTGTGTCAAATTGTTGCTAAAATGCAAAACGCATTGTGCGCCAGGAGACATCTCAACCCATTCGGGGCATTCCATTACCAGCTCCTTCTCAATGTCCTTATTCTCAGTGCTGCCACTACGTTTGCTGCTCCTTCAGCCTGCTCCTTATTTTTATATTTTTTTTGTTGCCTTGTTAACACAGTTTTGTGCTTTTGTTTTCATGTGTGTGTGCTTGTGAAGGTTTGTTGCTTTTATTTTCTCCTTATTGTGGCATAACAAAAACACGGCCAAACAAAGGGGGAAATGGCGAAGAAGCGGTGGAGAAAGTGGGGTGAAAGGACAGGCCAGGGAAACGGGGGGCGAAGAAAGGGGGGAAAGGGGATTGCAGCTGCTGCAATGTCTCCATGTTGCAAAAGCACAACAATAAAATGTTGTTACAAATTCATTACCGAAGGCGTTAAATTTGACACAGTTTTGCATGAAAGGGAAAATGTGGGGTGAAAAATTCAGAACGAGGAGCATAAGGGATACAAACAGGACATGCAACAAAGGAAATCAGTCCGATAGGGGCAAGGAAGTGCAATTAAATTGCTTTTTATTCCTTCGTTATTCAATGAAGCCTTTTTTCATTTCGCATGTAAAAGGTCACCGATGAAGAGAATTTAAAGATTTTTATGATACGAAGATAGGAAGGAAATTATAGGGGGTACTTAAACAACATTTCTTAAGCTATAAGTCTATGCATTTATAGCTGTGCACCCTTATTTTTATTTTCCCCTTAAATCTTTTCACAAATTCAAACCTTGCTCTTTTGTCTTTCAATTTCCGCCTACGATGTAAGCATATATTATATTCTACCATTTTATTATCATTTCCATTATTAAAATATACTTTATTGACGACGCAGCCGAATAATTCTGTGACACATTTTGTAACTCGTGGAGGCGTTAACAGAAAAGGATTATTATCCGTTGACATCTCAGCCAACACGATTCCTTTGGCACTTTGCATCTAAATCGAAATTACAGGCACACGCATGTATGAGCAGGACGGCAGGAGGCTGGCGAGAGAGAGGGGTGTATGCAGAGTGAAAGAGAGGGGGGAATACACCCATAAAGTATGCAGAGGGTGTCACTTCCGCTTACTGTTCATTGCTCCTCCGAAGGGAATGCCTCCCTCTCTTTCCAACACCAAATACCCATCACTTTCGCACAGCATTTACAAACAGAGTTTATCTGCTTCATTTTGTTGGTCTTTTGTTGCTTTCGCCTTTTGTTGAGCGGCATTAACCTTAGGGTTTAATTTGTTGCGACTTCCGTTTGGCTGCTGGCAAATATGGGAATTACTCAAATTGCCATTTCCGCTGATTTTCCCAGAGCCTGTGGCTTTATTTCAGGAGATTTCCTCCCATTAAGCTCAAAGTTTTGAGGCCTTGTTCTAAAGTTTTCAATTAGTAATAATTCGCTTCATCATTAATATTTGAATATATAATTTAATTTGATATAATTTGTTAAGTGCTTTTGTAATAATTATGCTTTTATTTATATTTTGTAAAGACTACATTTTTAAAACATAAATGGGTAGGTTTTAAATTATCAAAGCTTATGATCTTTGACAACATTTAATTTATTTGAAAATGAAAAAAAAGATAGATTATTGAACACTTTAACAATTGCTAAACGATTCCATTTTCTGTGTTCTTTTTAAAGTGCTACAGTTTTAATTCAGAAACATACAAAACAGCAATTATAGAATGACAACCGATATTAATCATTGTTTTTCACAAAGTGACATTTGTTTATCGCACGCTTGGACAATTGTTAATCGGGAAACGCATTTTCAAACAGGAGCAGCTTGCTCTCTAGTGATTGCTCAGCTGTGAAAATGACTCGGAAAATGCTGGAACAATAAAGGAAAACACACAGATGTGGGAATGTGTATGGGCGAATTCTATTCGCATTTAACCTTTGGCAGCCATTACCAACTGGCGGCCACCAAATGGACAATATCGATTGACCCCGTTTCCGTTTTCGATTGCAATTCGTTTCAGTTTCATGCACTTTGCACCCTGCCCTGTTGCCCCTCCCCCCTCTTAGTTTACCCCCTTAATGCCCAGAATTCGATGGCAAGCGAGCAAAGAAAACATAATTTACTTCCGCTTGAACGGATTGACTTTGAATTTCATTTAGCTTCGGAACTCAGACCAGAACCCAAAACCCACTCCTACATCCTGATGTTTCCAGCCAGCTGCTGACCATGCTTAAATGCGGCTCATTTCTCAATAGCTGCTTAGCATGGGAGGAGAACGGGGGTGAGGTACACATGGAGAAAATCTGGGAACCCTTTAAAATTTGATTTTAAATACCTAAGTCCTTTAAATATTACTACTGATTAATCATGATCTTACATTGCATTACAAAAATCCATTATTGAATTTTTTTTCAAAATTGAAAACATATTAAAATTTTAACGTTTGTAGATAAAGGGCAAGATTTAAAAGATATCTTTATTCTCAACTTCCGTATAACTTTAAACAAATTTAAAACTATGTTATTAATAAGCAGTTATTATAAATCTTGTCTAAAATAATGTAAGCCACTTTGGCGATTAAAATAGTATTTACAACTTCTGAAAATATTTAAATTTATTTTCCTAGTTATTAAGCTATATTAGGTAATTAATTAAATTTTTTTTCCAGTGCATGCCACCACTTATCAACCAGTTGCTGGCCAGCTGGGCGTGGTCCCACATCCCATTGCGAAATGGACAAGAGGGGAGGTGGAACGAGGTCAACAGCAAGTCTCTGTTTTCTCGGCTGCCGTTTCCGATTTCCGCTGGCGCACTTCAAAAATTGACTTTTACAAGAAAACAATTGCAGCAGCTCTGATAAGTGGCCGGGAGCAATGGACAGGCCATGTCCGCGTCCGTGTCCACGCTGCCCATAGTCAACATGCCACAGCCGGAGTCCACAGCCACAGCCACCACCAACACCACCACCATCGCCTCCTTATCCTTTTCGATTTCGTCCTGGAAGTCGCAGCTGTCGAATTGTGGGCAGTCGAAGACGGAGGCAAAACAAAGGCGAATAAAATCCATTCTTTATTGCAACGAACATTCAATGCACTTGCTGGATATAAAGAGGGGAATTTCCGATGGTGTTTCTTTAATTTGATTTTTGGTAAATCGAATTTTCAATATAGTATAATGGACTTTAAATTTAAAATTTAATCTCTTTTAAACGAGTAAGAAGAAAAATGAATCTAAGAACTTGGATTTTATTGGAGTACTTGATTTTTATTCACATTATTTGAATTCGAAAAGAAAAATTTAATTTTGTAGAGAACATGTATATATTAATGCGACTTTACTTCATTTTCGGGGTCTCTTTTTTGCTGCACACTTTTGCTGATTAAATTTCGCATTAAATGTAATTGCTGGCACTAAAATACGAAACGGGTATAAATAATTTGATTATCCACTTAATGGAAATTTAAATTAAAGCCATCGAGTTAATTACGGAATCCTAAAGTTCCCTTTATTTGGCTAGTGAATTGTATTATAATTAAATAAAACTAGAATATTTATTTTAAGCGACGTAATCCTTTCTTTAGAAGATCTAAGAAAACTAATTTATAGCTTATTAAAAACACCTATAGCCTAACATTTAAGTGATCTATTTCATTATTGTTAGACTTTCCCACCACACTTTCTTTTCTTGTTGCTGGCAGCATTTGTTTTATGATGGCAAGCCAATATGATTTCTGTTCGGAGAAATCAGTTTGTTCAGGTGCAGGTATGTGCAATTCAATATTATTCCAATATTGTCATTGGGCAATGGTTTTTACCCTGCAAATACGACTTAATTACGAGTGCACTCAAACACAAGGCAAATGGAATTTTACAAAAGGGGCCAACATAATAGCACTACTTGCTTAAATGTATAAATTAGCAATACAAATAATGGTTTACAAAAAAATTTTAAATTTAAAATCTAAAAGAATATAGAAATTAGGGACTATTAGGGTAAATTACATCTAAGTAGGGCGATAAAATATATACTAGTTCATATTATTTGACTTTAAAAACAAAGAGTAATAAATTTGTAAAACAGTATTTGTTTTATATCTCATTGCCTTTAACATCGACCACCTATTGATATGACCACCACTGTAAGTTAACCTTTTTTCCATACCGCTCCTGCTCCCACATGTACGTGCCCATGCAAATTTCATTTGGCAATTTGTTATTGAAATATTGTGTACAACTAATGAATTGCAGAACAAACTGTGAACAAACAATTCAAAATGGGGGAAATGGGCGGGCAGTTTGTCTGGCTTTTTAGTTAGGTAATAGCCCTCAATATTTAATGCCAATTTATGTTGTGTGTTCTCCTGTGTTATATTCCATCCAACTGGCCAAAGGAGTCTCCTTTGTGTTTGTATCTGTTCTGGATATGCTGCATCAATTAAAGGTAATTCATTCATGTGAATATTGTATGACAGAGCCTGCCAGGGATCTACATTTCCCCTGTACCCCCTAACATCTCTATTTTGCTATCTGCGAGTGTTGGCAGGCAATCGATAGCTCCACTTTGCTAGAAAAACACTTGGAAAAAATGTAGTACAAATAATATTTTTCATTATCTCAAACTACTGATTTATAAAATATCTTGGAAAAATCCCATTAAATTTTAATTTTTAATACTTAGTTATTTGTAGTAATTTTTTTAAGAAAAAAAAAACCATTTCTAGGCTGTACCTAAAATCTTGCAGCCTAACGCCTTACATTATGTTTTACTTAATTGTGCTCTACTTCCAATTTTATATCTTAAATTACTAAGTTACATAAATTTATTGCCTCAGTATAGGTTAATAAAAGAGAAGAAATACAAATATTTTCCTGAGTACTAAAATAGTCAATGCTTTAAATAATTAAATTATATTAAATGTTTTACTACTGATATAATTATGCACGGTAAGTATGATAAGTATGTCAAATCATATTGTAATCTGTGTATCGAGTTTCACTTAACAATTATAATTTTATATTTCTATAACTAAGTATTATATCAACTAAGTAACGTACTTATCCTAATGACTTCTGATAGTGACCCTATTTAATCTCGGTGTATGCAAATTTAGCAAATGTCGCCCCAGGGAACCGGGCGGTGTAACAAAACCCATTAGCCTCCGGCTGCATTTGCTCCTGATGCTCCTGATGCTCCTGCCAAACTCCTGGACCGGCAAAATGTAAATGTGCATCTTAATGCAGATGTAAGCATTTCGCACCTGACGTCGGTTTATCTTGTCCAGTTGATAATTTGCCAAGATTGTCCCAGAGAAAGGCATAATTTGCCCCAAAGATTATTGTCTAGCCCATTGTGTGCGGCTTGATATGGTTTTCAGTCGAGATGGGGATTAGTTAGCCGCAATTATTGTTTGTGGGATATGGCTTCCATGAAACTAAGATCTCAGTGTTAAACAAAAGTAATCTAATTAGCAGAAACAGGCCCAAACATGATGTTGATTGGTTTAAATGGAAACAATGTAGGATAAATCTTCTTGGATTTGAAATCCTCTTGCACAATTAAGAAAAGTAATAAATTGAAACTTCTTGTCTCTCAAATTGAAGTTGATGCGTATTTCACATATTAATTCAGATATCTCTGTGAACGACAGTCCAAGTTCAAAATTATGTATTTGTGCATGTTAACAATTTGAATTTTGAAAGGAAATTTAATGACTTAAAATAATTGATAACAATATGATATGTTATAGAACAAAAAAATGATTTAATGAGGTGGAAATATCATAGTTTCCTATTGAAAATTGTTAACAAATCCAATTACCAGCATTTAACTTTTAAAGTATTATGCAGTGGCCTTCAGCTTAACCGCTCCTTTTTGCCTTTAACTGGTTCATTGCCTTTCAAGTTGCTGTCAAGTTTGCCTGCACTTATTTGAAACTTTCTTTTGTTCTATTACGAAATGTGTGTTTAGTATACAGGTACAGGGGCAGGTGCACCACCTGCTGTCGAGGCATTTGAGGTCACGTCGCTCTGGCTCCTCTGACAATTTCTAATAAAATCAAAAGCTTCAAAAGCGCCCACGCTCAATATCCGTAACAGGCATACAAACAAACACTGGAATTTGAAATCTGCGAGTGACCCAGCTGCGACATGGACTCACTGGCAAAGTAAGTTGCAAAATAAATAAAACTCAGCGCGCTGCAATATACTCATCAGTGATGGGAAAGATACAGGATCTATTCGAAAAAATCTATCTATAAAGGTAAAATATACCTATATAGTAATAAGGTCCAGAATTTTAATAGGAATAAATTCAGTTTAATATTTAAAATAGTATGATGTTTAGAAAAAAAATTACTAAAGTATCTTCGGTTCAAAAAATGATTAGAAGATTTTGTAAATATAAATACTATATACTATATTTATAAATTAAGAGTCCTAATGTTTTTGTCGAAACAACTTTCACATCTGATATAGAATAGGCTTAAAAAGATATCTACATTTTGTTTGGTATCTTATGTAAGTACCATATCTATAAGTACGATTTCCTAAACTCTTCGCATCACCGAAACTCACACACAGTGGCAGTGGAAACTTTTCGCTCACCTGCCGCTTTTCCTGCCTGGGTCGCCTGTCTCCTGCCATCTACGTGGAAATTCGCAAAATATTTGCATGCAAAACTTTAGTCATAATTTCAATTTGTGGTGGGGTGTATGGGGAAGTGGGGTTTTCGGTCTAGTAGCCACTTCTCCGTTTCTATCTTGTTCGTGTTTGTTGTGCATGAGAAAGTTTGCGATTCCTTTTGCTTTTGCTGCGCCTGCGGCAATGGCTTCGCTTTCATCATGGCTCGCATTGCCTACTTTCGACTATCTAACGTGGTCTATTGATTTTTTTTAGAACGTAACTCCCGCATCCCATATTCAGCTTTTTTTTGGCACGTTTTTTACGGCCAGCGAAACTATGAGGGACCAAATAAAAAGTTTAGTATGCAAAAGCGATTGAGAAGTGGGAACATGAGTTGGTTTTCAACGAACTTAGGATGCTCTGAAGAAATGTAAAAATATGTTAAAATGTTTAATATATTCTTCTTCAAACGATTTGTTTTATAGGAAACAGTTGAGCAGATTTCATTTTTTTAGTATCGATTTTTTAGCATCTGTAAAATCCACTTAAATATTTATTTTCAATTTCCAGAACCAATAGGATTGTTCGAGTACCTCCACTTATTTTTTATACACCACAAATATCCCCTCAAACTGAGACCAATTCCAGCTTTTTGGCAAACTTTTTGCCAATTTGAATAGACCCATTCCATGTGCAGTATACTTTCAGGTCTCCATTGGTGTGTAAAACATGATTTTTTTGGGACTTGTGGCGCACTTTTCGGTTAACATGAAAGCTGGCATTTGTTAGCCATAAATGTTTGTGGCCTGGCCATGTTTGAATGTTTGAATAGGCCGGCCACAACAGGCGAATGGATATGGAATTATAAATAAACTCCGAGCACACTTTTGGGCATTTACACTCCAGTAAACAGGTGCATACACACACACCTGGAGTATCGGCCCTTCTGAAACAGTTTTGCCCAAAAGAGCCATAATTTTTTGGTTACTTTCCATGCACTGCGTTTCCCCCTTCCCGGATTGCACTTCTCCACCACTAAAAGCACTCAGCACTCGGCCATTACAGGATGCACTCCTGGAACACAATTTAAACTGCAACGTTCGAAGGTGTCCTTCCTCCACCCCACCACTCCAAATACCAGCTTCTTTTCGTTTTTTCGGTAATCAGACACACTGAAATTTGTGTGACCTTGTGGCCAGGTGGGAGGTGAGTGGTTATCGGAGAAAGTTTACCCGAGTTCCATTCAAATGTGTGCATGTGTCCCTCTGTGTGTTTTTTGGGGAAGTCCGGCACTGCAAAAATTATTTAATAAACTTTACATTATTTATTGAATTGCTACTGTATTTAATTTTTGGTTTTAATATGTGTTGAAAAGCATTGCAAATATTAAACTAGATTGCTATTGTTATATGTCTTTAACAGCATCATGTGTAGAGTGGGACATTTGGTACGATAAAAATATTTTTAAAAAAATATTGTGTTATTTCGTTGATGTTACCAGCTTACCATTTCCATAATGAAGTTTAACAGTCCGAACTTTTTCTAGAATTTTGGAAAACAAAGCTTTTGCAGCTTTAAATACAATATTTTATCATTCACGCACATCAAGAATATTCTAATGAGCTTATCGATTTTGAGTGGATTTTCTCCCAGTGCACCTTAACCCCTTCAGTGCCCCAAAAGGGAAGTACTTGAGGTTGTTCGGGCTGCTGAAGACACGCCTTCGAGCAAACTAAACGAGGGGCAACAACAGACGGCAAAAAGAAACTACTCTCGTGTATATTTTTTTGGCACGCACTTCTGGGTGCAGGCTAAAACAAGGAGGGAGGGTTTTAAAGGAAGATGGGGGGAGGGGGTCTTAAGGGAAGAAGGGGGAGGGGGGATCAAGGGTTAGTTCCTAACGTTTGTGGTCAGGTTGAGTGTTTGGGCTTTGTTTCGGTTTTGTTTGGGTTTTGTTTTGCACTTGCGTTTGACATGCATTGACTATGCATAGACCCCTTTTCCCCATTTCCTCCATTTTCACCATTTTCCCCTTCATATTCGGCGCTCGGCGACGAAGCAAAGGTTTTCGAGATGGCAATCTTTATGATCTTTGGCCGGGTGCCAAAGGAAGCAGCGGGAAAAGTGGGAAAACCCCCAAGTATACTTGTAATTCGAAAATGCAAAATGCAAATCGTGGCTAGGCAGAGCACTCCCTTTGACTCGTTTTACTTTGTGTAATTGCATGTAACAGGCAATAGAATTATGCAACTTGCAAGGCATTTGCATTAGTGAAATTTCCTGCGATTGAAGCTGATTTTTACGAAAACGGTTAAATGGAGTTTTTTATTGCCGAAAAGATTGTGGAATTTAATTTATACAAAACTCGTTTAAATTTGTGTATTTCGGATTCCTAGAAAACTTAAAGAAGTATTTGTCAAAGCAGAAAATGTGAGTAACTTAATTGACAGAGTTGGCCGATTTTAAATATTTAATGAAGTTGCAATAGTGACCAAATTCTTTATTCTCAGCCATCGACACTAATATTGAAGATTGTCTACATCATGGATGACAAAAATGGGCTAATAACTTCTGACATTATTTGACCATTTCATCTTCAATTTCTTTCTCGACTGTCATTTATTAGGCTACTAGGAAATTCTCTTATAGAACAAACTGTGCCAACACTCGAAACCCTTTTTGTTTGCCCGTTTACTGTGTGTGTGTGTGCTAAAACCAGCTAACACACACAATAAGTTGGCCCAAAAAACTCAACAGAATGTCGCTGTGTCTGTGCGTTAAACACATTTTCGAATTCATGCGAAAAGTTTCCCTGTTTCACTTGCGCTTGTTTTTCTTCTCGTTACTTATTTCTGGGCAAATAAAAGTTTTTATCAGCCGTGTGCATGACTGGGAATGAATGTCACGGCTTGTTATCGCTGGAAATGCGCATAATCATAATCATAAAATTGATTTAACTAATCAAACAAACATAAACAAGTATGGTTGGGTGTACGAAAATTAACACAACATTCAATGGGAATTGTCAAAGCGTTCGGCAAATCAGTACCTAATTCATGAAACTCGCTGGCAAGTTCAAAGGCCGTCGAAGCTAGGGAAACTTTGCTATCCGAACTGACAAATTGGCAAATTGAATGTCAACATGCGTAAAAATATCACACCAGTTGAGAGGCCGTTGCTCCTGACATTCCCCTCGAATAAGTATATATATCTATATCCTGGGTCTGCTCACATGCGCGTGTCCTTTTGGATTTGTTTATGACGCACAGACAGACGATGGCGAAGACATCTAGGAAATGCTACAATCAAATATAAATTACTCATACGCACGTGTCGCCCTCTGAACGCTGCTTCTTCCCTTTCCTCCCCCTGCTATATACTATATACTGTCTATATCCATATCTAGATCTTTATTTGGCGGAGCGAATCCAACTAGCATTTAAAGTCGAATCCATCCAGACATCGATTTATCATGCCAAGCACGGCCAAAGGCTCAGTTTAGCTCGCTTCGACTTGGCTCACATAACATTTTGTTTAGCATACTTATCACACTCTCATGAAAACCTTCGTCCCTCGATTTTCTGCCCCTATTCTCAGGCTCTTTGCCAAGTTTGTCCAGTGATTGATTGGTGCTCCTGGCAGCTGACTGAGGCTTCGATTACGTGCGACCATCTGAGAGCTGATACCGCAAAAAACTGCAAATTAGCTGATGGGTAAAAGGGACGAAACCTCAGCTTTCACTTTGAAGGTTTTCCCCTCTCCCAGGAAAATTGATTATAATTTTTTTAAAAAAGGTAAATTGCTAGTTATAAAGTTGAAGTCTGAATTTACTCATAAGAAATTGATCCACTTGCAGTCTCAAAAATATATTAGCAATAATGTTAATGCTTAGCTCCCAATTAGCCAAAATCAAAGGCTTATAATTTCCCATGTCATCCCTTTGTCTTGTCAAATTTAATGGATTGGCATTTAGAATGTTAAAGCCAATCAAATGTGAAGTAATTAATTACTTAAGTCATATTGACCTGAGTTCTGTTAGAGAAGTGCAATCCGTACTCCTAGACATCTTGTTTAACCATAGCTTTTGGCCATGGAAATGATTTCATCACATATTCGGCACATTTTGCTGCTTACAATTCCCTTAACGATTGCAATGTCGCAATTTGCTGTTGACAACACTTTCATACACACATAAGTACTCCGTAGGAAAGGTTTTTCCGGGTGGGCTTTATAGTTTTTCACGTTTCCTCATGGGCCAGATGAGTTGCTGTTGCAGTTGCAGTTGCCAGCTGCTGTGTCAGGTGAAGGACATTGTAACAAGTAAATAAATGGCTTTTATTGCAGTTTTTAAACGCTTTGCTGATTTCGCTGGCGCAGCAGCAAATGTGTGTGTGCTGTGGCGCTGCGAGGGTGTGTTCACTGTAGTCGAGTTGGAAATGTGGCAAAGTTTGTCAAGTCTCACAGGTGAATTAACTTTTCCGCTCGACTCGCTCGATGCTGCTGTTACCTGCCGCCTGCAGCAGGCCAAAAAACTTTCGAGCCAAGTCAAGATGCATTTGGCGAAACTTTAGCAGCCCCGTGAATTGACAACCGCAGCAAAAGCAAAAGCAGAAGCTGCAGCAAAAGGTGGCAAGTGGCAGCAGGTGGCAGAAGGTGGCGGCGAAGCCTTAACACTCGACTGCCCGCTAAGCCAATGCCCAAGTTATGGCACCGAGAAATTGTATTTAAATTGCCCGCTTTAATGTCACCCATTTATCGGCGTTATGACTGTTTGGGACATTTGCGGTTTAGGCTACACATAACCAAATCCTCGAAGTGGATTTTATTATAGCATCACTATTTGAACTCTGCAAAAAATACTCTATAAATATATATACTCTTATTTGTTCGTAAACCAATATTATTTAAGACCCTCTTTCTGTTAAATTCTTTTAGTTTGAAGATATTAAAAGGAATATTATGAAATTTTTTTAAAATGATTTAAAACCATTCTCAAATGCAAATAAAATGTTGTATTATTTTTCTAAATATTGTTTGTCACCGTGTACTTATAGCAACACTATTTGAACTCTGCAAAAATATACTCTATAAATATACTATACTCTATAAATATATATACTCTTATTCGTTTCACTTAGACTAATATTATTTAAGCCCCGCTTTCTGTTAAATTCTTTTAGTTTGAAAATATTAAAAGGAATATTATGAAATTTTGTAATATTTTCAAAATATTGTTTGTCAAGTGTACTTACGAAAAAAAGCCAGACAATGGCAAACCGGAAGTGACCATCGAACCACCGAATGACGCTCAACAGTTTTGCTTTGTTTATTTCTACTTAAGTGACGACTGCCTTCGCTGAAGAATGGAGTAAAGTTGTTGGGAAAATAAGCCATAAAAGAGCATAACAAATGTTTCAATTGTCGCCAGCAGAACAGTGCAACAAAATGACATATATATATTCGTTTACATCCAAACGGGCAAGGAAAATATTTGCACAGACAGACGGACTGAAGTTCAGCTCGACTGCAGATGCGGTAGTAAAAACAAAAATAAAAACAGAGCTGCGAATCAAAAACAACAAACAGGAGTTCGGAAGCTGTAAAGGCGAGTACAAAAAGCGTATATAAAATTCACAAGGCTCCATAAAAAATTAAATCAGTTTGCGGAAAATACTCGTGCACACTTTCCTTTGCTTTCGGTCCGGCAGTCATCATTCAGCTCTATATTTTTTTTTATTCCATCACCCCCCTTTTTACAAGGATGCCAACGCCCTTGGCCTTACTCCTGCCACCAGGATTTCAATGAAACGCACGCGCGCCATTTTATTTGAGTGATTTTGTCTTGCAGAACGCGTAATTGCAGCGAAAGTTGAAACTCGAGCTCAAGACTCAAAAAAAAGAGAAAAACTTGGGAAAACGGAAAGAAAAACTGTTGGTTGCTGAATAGTTATCATGAAGCTTTCCGAAATGGACCAGGTCAGGGTCGTTTCAATAAATAAAAGCGCCTTAAAAAGGGCTTATAAAAGTTGTGTTGTATAAAGGGAATTGTGGCAGAGTTACAAGAATTTGTTTAGTTTATTTTGAACCTTAAGTAATTAAATGTTGAGCAAAATTTATATTGCTTTAAACTTCATTTTGTGTTGATATATGTTGTATAGTATATATAAATTAAAGTATATTTTATATTATAAAAAAAAAATTTGGAAAATTAAAGCTGTTCGAAAAATTAAACTAACTTAAGTTTTTATTTGTCTTAATAAGTACTCCCTAATTATGAAGATAAATAAAACCTTTTAAAATTATTTTCAACAGTTGCTTCAACCAGTTAAGTTCCTTTTTAGACCGATTCCGCTCCCTTGGCTAGTTACATTTTTGTTGTTTTGTGCTCACCATCATTTCGAAAGTTGCACAAACTGTTTTGCCTTTTGCGTGGGGCTGCAAAAACTTTTCCAAGCAGCATCATTTGTCAGTGGATAAATAGTTTTCCAGTAAGTAGCCAAAGTTATGCTTTTCAGATTATGTGGCCGTGTCTGATAATTTTCCATTGCGATAATTTCAAATGCCGCTCAGTTGTCTCTGAAAGCGGAAAGGACACACCCGGAAAAACATTATCAGAGAAGATATCAGAGATTGGAACACCAAGGATGAAGGACTTTGTAGGCCATAAATTCAAATTTCCTTGTGTATTTGGAGGGAAAGCAATTTAGTTAGTCGACAGGACTTGGGACTTAATGTGTAATGTGTAAGCCGCAAACATAATAAATAAGCTTAAGTTTGGTCAATTTGACAAAATTGTTTGAGCTTAGCGAAGTATTGCGGTGGTGCAAAAGGTGAGGGGGGGTGGGTTAGGGTGGCTCAAATAAATCAGCTGCCATTTAATCTCGCAGCGTTAGCCATAAGCGAATTTATTACACACTCTGCGAGGATGAGTGAGGTTCAACCAGAAGGCTATATATATTTCCCCAGGAAATATTGATGAGTCGAGGTTTTGTTGTGCCCGGTCCACTCTCCTTTCCTAATCAAATTTAACATAAATGATGGAATAGAATTTTAACCATAAAATGAGAACCGTTGTCATTGATTGAGCAGCCCACAGTTTTAATGCAGTTAACAATACGAAAAGGGACCCCAAAAACCAGACATTTCCCTTGATTGATGAACTTAAAGTTCGTTGTCCGCTTCAGTTGCCATAAAAACAGAAAGGAAAAGTAGAAAAAATCGGGACCAAACTTTTGCAGTAATGTATTTTGAAACCACTTGACAATAAATGCGAAATTGCAAACGGAGTGTACTCCATTGTGAGCCAATCCCGAGTTCCCTGTGTAAATGTAGCCATGCACTTGCTCTCTTGTGACTCCCTGGCCCCTCATCCCTACAATACCTACAATATATATAGATATATATACACCGATCCGAATCCCATTGCCCCTGGCATTGTCAGTGAACATGGCGTGGGATTTAAACGTTGTGTCAACGGTGCAAAGGTAATAAAAGTAGCGCACTCCTGCTCCAGCTGCAACTGAAATTAAATATTAAATGCATCCCTCTTGAATGCTGATAGCTCTAAGGGGCTTTAGGGGGTTAAGGGAGGCAGGGGCTGGAACCGATTGGTAAGATGGAATCTGAAACTGAGCGGGGAAAACATGGATTTGTCACTTGTACTAAGATACCAATCTGCCTGATTGGAATAGAGAGATGCGGACACCAGAAAAGAGCTCAGGTGGTGACAATGTAAGCATAAATCTCTTGTGCGGGTCAATATCACAATGGATTGGGTTTACTCTTTACTTTCACGAAGAAATAAAGTCAACGGAAAAGCAAGCAATATCACCAATAAAATAAAGAATGCAAATGAAATGGTAAACACCAAGAATAAACGCCTACAAATGTAATTTAAAATATATAAAAATAATCTCCCAGGACCATTTATTTCATGCTTTCATCTTAAATAAAGACCAAGCATTAGCAGAAATTTGGCTGATATCTGGTCGAAAGGCCATAAAAATACGCTAATTTTTTTTAATAAAATCTCACATAAAAATACCTTAAATGCTTGCCCCACGACAAATTGGAAATCCTAGGCACGTCCCGAGCGTTGCGTTATTAACACGTATACGCCCCTTTGTACCGCCAGTCTGCAGCCTGTGGGCCAAAAAAGCGATTGCGTCGTGAAATGGCTTTAATTTTGATGTGAAGAATTGCCACTGAGGCTTTTGAATGCGTCCGTTTGTTCGGTTCGGGAGCTTGTTAAAGTTGAGTGGGCCTCAAATTGCCATAAAATTTAATGCCGGCTCTCTTTTTTGTTGGCAGTGGGAATCTGACCATGGTCATTTGTTTGTGTTCTTTGCGGGTTCTGCTGTGTGGCATGTTGTGTGGGATGTTGTGTGGCATGTGAGCAGACGCCGCTTGTTAGCGACCAATGCTGATAATGGCTTTTTGTCTTTGGACGCGCCCGTTTTTATGCCACGTCATAAAAGCAGCTTGAAGGCGTTACACATTACCCCACCTTTTCCCTATACACACTCCTACGCAGAGAAAAATCGTTTACCAATTAACATTATGTTTTTAACAACTCTTTATATAAATAATACAAAGATATACTTATTTATTTATTTGGGTTCCTCATACAACACTTCAAGCTTTGGGAAGAAACTGGATTTTGTATGTATGTAGTGTTTATTGTATTGTATTTAATTACAAAAGAAATAATTTCAAATATTTAATTTAGGACCTGTTCCTTATATAAAGATTTATTACTTTAATTTAAAAAGTTTGCCTCTAGTATGTACTTCAGTTAAAAATGTTATATTTTTTAAAAAATGATTATATAATTTTGATACCTCTAACATATTTCGCTCAGTGCTCATGTGGAATTGGTTCTTTTTGTTGGGGGACTCTAGCTCGTTAGTCGCGCTCGCCTATTTTGAAAAATTGTTGCTGTCTGCTGGAGTGTCTCTGCATGTCTCCGAATCTGGATCGAACTTCGCCTTCAGTCTGTCTGATTGATTAATTCATCAATTTGTTATTGAGCCATCTATCTCCCACTTGCGCCGTTTTCCGCCGGTTTCATCCGACTGTTTTCTGCCGTTTTGCGCCTGCCCATCATCCCCATCATCATACACTTGACACAGTTTGCAGCTCATTTAATCACCACAATACCGCATAAAAGCTAATTGTGCAAATTTCTTTTCTTTCCCTACTCGACCCCTCACTTCGGGTTCTTAACCGCAAAAACTTGCCCACAGGATTCGACGACAAAAAGAAGACGGCGACAACATATGATGAAAGTTCTCCTTAATGACACACCCAAAAAGAAGGAAGGGAACCAAAGGCGTTGTTTGTTCTTTTTTTCTTTTGGCGGGAGTGTGAATGGAAATGTGGAAGGGGATGTCAATTTAAGGGTCGACTACGTGTTTTCTTGGCTCTCGACGGGGAAATTGACACCCTGAATCGGGAAGTTAAGAAATTTAAATTCCTTTAAAAAACACAAGGGTGGGATTCCTTTGTTTGTTGATTCCATGAATTATCCTTCAGAAAATTGTTTACTTATTCAAGACACTTAAAATTCAATAAATTGTTCAAAATTTAAAACCTTTGAAGGACAGTAAAAGACAGTCTCTCAGTATAGACAGATTAACGAGACCTATAATTTGATCAAATAAACTTTGATACTCTGATTTCATATAGATTAAAGTTGAAAACTTTTTAATAGCCCAATAAAATGTTATGTATCATCCACTTACCCATTTTTATTGATAGTTAGCTACCAGTAAAGTGCATTTGTTTCCAGAACCAAATGGGAACTTAAAGGATATCACCTATTAATTTTTATAAAAGGTACTTGACACAGCCATTGCCCTCTTCGAACCTGCATAAAAATCTTTTAGTCCATAGCTCACCCTCCATCGACCCGTTTTGTGGTTAGCTTCATCGATTCTTGTGTTAAATTTTAATTGGTTTTTCCCTCTTAACCGCAAGACTTCGTTTAGCAAAGAGTCAAAGACTTAAATTGATTGCCCCAAACGCAACGAACTTTTGTCTGCCCCATTCTGCGTGTTTTTTTTGTTCTTTACCAATTTCGCTTTTATTTCTTCACTTGCTGAAAAATGCACACCCGTAGCAGTGCAAAAAAAATAGTATCAATAGACGGTTTAGGCAATTGCCTGACAGACAACGTCATAAATTATGCAGTTTATAACGGTTAGAAGCCACAGAAACGTCTGTGACAGCATTCAATATGCATAGTTAAGCAAGTTGTGCAATTTGTTTGATTGATTGACTGCCTGATTGAGCCAAGTCGAGTTCTGTTCAGTCCAGAGTTGAGTCGAGTTGCGTCGGTTGGAGTCGAGTCGAGTGCAGTTTTGCAAATGATTTTCCATAGATGGGAATCGAGGGTTAAGAATGATTGCCAAGCGCTTCAACAGAAGTCAAACTTTGCTCGCATGACTTTGCATTGAAAGAAAAATGAGGGTACAAAGTGGAATATCCACCTTAATTGGAAAATAATATATGAAAATCTTACAAATCGCTTTATTCTTGATTTACTGTTATTATCAAATGTATATGAATCTTCCACTTCGTCCCTTAATTTTTTTTAATTATCAAATTCATCTTTATTATTTATTTTGTCAAATTAAAACTAGTTTATAAAACTATAATTAATGGACAAGAAAATAGCACTGGAAACGTAAGTCCTTCGCCATAATTTTAAAAATAGTTTGGGTATTTGTTTCCTAAATCACAATTTTTTGTACTTTTGGGGAAAGCTGTTGCAATATACCAATTTTAAAATCCACCATTTCCCAATTTATTTTTTTCCGTATTTGGTATTTTAAAGCCCAACATTTTTCGAAGTGTCCTCATTGCATGTGGCTTCTGCTGGCGTGTCCTGGCGCAATTAAAACCCAATGAAGAATCACGCTTTTTAATTGTTTGCACTCGCTGCCTTTGATTGGCGCTTTAAATGTTGAGCGCACATCAAAGTTTAATCGTTTCGAGCCCGCACGAAATCGAGCATAGGCAAGCTAATTTACAGATGGCCAGGGCTGCCGTACGACTCCCCCGCAAATTGAATGATTTTCGACTTGAATTTCACTACTCGCCCTGGCCGAAATTGAAATATTTTCTTATCTTAATTGCCGATTAAATTAATTCAATTCGATTGATTGCAATAATTGCTTTAATTGGCGAAACTACATTTAACTTTGAGATTTTCGGGTGCTTGATGAGAGCAACTCTGGAATGGCCATTAGCGCAATTGAGTTAAGTCCCCAAAAGTCTTGACTCACCCAACCCTGACTTTGTGCAGTTTCAGTCTGCTAATGATTTTATGCCTTCCTTTTATTTCAATTTCAGCAGTTATTATAATTTTATTTTTCCTTCCGTTGCGCATCGTAAAATCAAGACCGCAGCACACAAAAATTCACGAAACAAATTTTAAGCAATGCTTCCTTTATGAGCGCCCACAATGCCACCACGCCCCCTTTCCCGACCAGCCTGTCTTAATGTTGTTTTTTCGTGTAAATTTATAATAACTTGCATAAATTAAGGCTGCCGCGCTTGCAATTGAAGGGAACTTAATTTCACCACACGACGAAGGGGAAACTTGACGAAAGTGTGGTGAGTTTGGGCCTAAGGAGGATTCCCTCATTTCCCCTCTAATTTTTCAAACTTTACTTAGGATTGGTCTGTTTTCTATTTTGACCTTTGTGAATCTCACATAATGCCTACGAAAATGGGCATAAGGTCCATAGTCCTTGGACCGAATTGGCAAATTTTATATATGATTAGCTAAACAGGCACATGTTGACCCGTGTTGGCCAGATATAACATAACATTTATCTGTGGATACTACAAGCCGAACAAACTAATGAGGGTCAGCATTTCTGACATCGAGACACGCCCACATCCCCCTGTCATTTTCGAGAAAAAGGACCTTGAGCGTCCGCCTTTAAGTCCTAGATTTTGTTTCGGCCAACTTTAAATTTGCATTTAAATTTTCTGTGTTCTTGCTCTTTTCCGGTCCGCTTTAAATTATGCATCAAAATAGTCCACAAATGCTTGTGCTCCCAGTGAAAGTGAAATGAGTGAAAGGCAGTGTGG
Source organism: Drosophila rhopaloa (assembly GCF_018152115.1). Taxonomy (NCBI): domain Eukaryota; kingdom Metazoa; phylum Arthropoda; class Insecta; order Diptera; family Drosophilidae; genus Drosophila; species Drosophila rhopaloa. The sequence goes on from NW_025335043.1 coordinate 13,710,298, forward strand.
TGGCACATAAAAAAATAAGTAGTCTGTGGGCGTGGTCTTTTGCTGAGCGGCTTGCAATATTTGCGATAAAATTGTGAGCTCCATTTTTTGGTCCTGTTTCATGCACATAAATTTGCTTTAATGCGCTTAGTAAATGTTGGCAGTGGCTGGATTCTTTCATTCGCCTCTGCTCCATTTAGTCTATCTATCTCTTTTGGGCGGAACATAAATCGAGCCGAGAATTTTGATAATGACACGCAGGCCTGATTTCCTTTTTCATATTGTTTTGGTTGTCATTTGCCTTTTGGCCCGAAATTGTTTAATTAATTAGGGGGCAACATTTTAATTAGACTTAAGTGCTGCTGCTGTGGCGGCAGGTCCAATCATTAAATGAGCAAACGCTTTAAATGTTGCCAAGTACAAAGGGCGAGGGTTGCTTCTGAGCTTTTGGCTGCTCATTTTTGCGGGTGGCAAATTGGAAAAGTTTTCTTAGGGTAATTTTTGGGAGGAATCTGCCTTTTTTATGCTTTTAAACGATGCATTATAATGATAATTGAGAGGAAAATGTATGCAGTCCAAATATTTATCTAAATTTTAGGTGCGATTTTTTAATTTGTTATGACTGTGGTATACTTAAATAAATGTAAAAATATTTATTTTTTTTTTTCAAGTTGATAAGGGTCATTTTGTGGGATTAAAATTTAATAGCATACTTTTCCGGGCCAACTATTCTCCCAGAAGTTCAGCTAAGGGCAGCTCCTTAATCAGCTTTAATTTTTCTGCGTCATGGCACTGTGTGGCACAAATGGGGACGGGGTTCGGGAAACGAAGAACGTATCGAGTAACCCATTTGGGGCCGCAACCAGAAACTGACCCACTGAGCATGCAAACAAAGGCGTGGACTTGCGGGCCAAGACAATGCTCGTGGCATGCGGCATGTGGCAGCGTTTCGGCGTTGTGACTGACTGTGTGCCACGAATGTTTGTGCGCTGTGCTGTGCTGTGCGGCTGTGTGCATCTTGGCCAAACAAGCCAAACAATGTAGACAATTGCTTTTAGAGCGTTGACTGATGACAATCGCAATCACTTTGCCGCCCACTCAACCTAGATTTCCACCAGCGAAAGCAAACACGGCAAGGCAAGAGTTTTTGGCAATAGGATGTTGGATGTTGGATGTCGGATTTGGGATGATGATACCACGCCCCCGATCTTTCGTTCCTTTGCCAAATCCAGGCAGGCAGCAGTCGGTTAGTCAGGTAGCATTTGCCGGCGCTCAATTTGTAGTTTTCGGCATGGATTACACATACGCCGTGTGGTGCATTCAGCGCCCTTGTCAGCTTATAATTCAATTCGCCAGCAGCAGCAGCAGTATACATCTATGGCTCCAACTGCAGCTATATCTATATCAACAGCCCCAAATTGACAGACAAACTGCATCCTGCCGTGTGCCTGGCAAATTGCATTAGCTGTCAGAGGGAACTTTTACCTTTGATTGTGTAATTTATACAAAGATTCGACCTGCACTCGCTTTGAGTTCTTTTCCCTATGCGATGCCTTTGGCCAACAGGAATGAAGTATTCTTTACTTGTACCAAAGAGAAAGTCCTTTGGCCAAGAGATTGTTAAAAAAACGATTGAGTCTTATTTAAACATCGAAAAAAGCGACTGTCCTTTTTCAAATATGTAAACGATCTTGTGGTCCCTTTTAATTAACTTATCTTTGAATGATGTATTATTGTGCAGCATTATTTCATTTATAGGTTTTTAAGAATCTATAAAATAAAGAAATATCAGGTTTTATTCATTTTAAAATATTTTCTTAACTTAATTTCTTAAAAATTGCTGTCCATTTTTCTTTTTGTTTATCGAACTTTAATTTCATATCGACAGCATTAAGGGACATTCCTACTTTCAAAGTGAAGCATTTCTTTAGTTGTCCCGCATTTCGACACTCATGCATGACAGGAATGAGTTCAAGTTGCTGTCAGTGGCAAAGATTTAATGCTTCTTGCTCCCACTCAGTCCCTGGTTTTTTTTTGTTGCTCCCTTTATTGAGAAACAGCTGCCATCATAATTCAATATTTTACACTCGAATGTACACGGAACAGAACTTGACAGCGACAACAACAAGGAACTGAGCAGCGAATGAAAATGTTTACACGCTGCTGAGTTGCTGAGCTGAGCTGCTGAGCACTTCGCACACCAGCCAACTAACTGAACTGAATGAGTGACTTGCCGAAGGACGAGGGAGGGGTAAGGCCCTCAAAAAGGCGCCAGCACGTCTCTTGAATGTCCTGGGTGACCGTAAGGAGGAGCAGCAGCTTGTACTTGCACTGAGAGTAATGTGAAATCAGATTTATGGTTTTTGATTTAAAGGATCAGGAGAAATGGACCAAGAAATTCTTTAAAGAAACTACAAATGAAAAAAAACAAAAGCCAGGAAGTAATTTTTTTAAATTAAAAGCCGTTTTTGCGGAAGTCTAAGGAACATAAAAAACCTGTCTGGAAAATAAATAAATATAATGATAAGAATTATTTCAAAAATAGTTTATTTTTGTTTTAAGCTAATAAAAATAAATGTTTTTGTTAAAAATACCCCTACTTGTTTTTGAACAAGAAGAAATGTTTTTGTTCTTATCAACTTTCTGTTGTACATTTACCAAAACATATATATCATTTGTTGATAAACCATAAGCTCACAGAAACTCGATGCATTTTATTTGCAGATATATTTCTCTCTCAGTGTAAAAATAAAAGCCAGCAACAGGCAGTAGAACCAAAGACAAGTCAAAGCAGATTGTAGTCAAGGTAACCAAGTTGGCCAGCAGCCAGAGGCCTTTGTTTGGGCCTTCCACCTACCGTGTGCCTTGAATAATTAGCATGGTGTAGTTAATAATTACATTTTAAGCCCTCAGCCCCAAATCATGAGGTTTCATGGCTGTCATGCCACGCCACGTCTCATTTAACATAATGATCCAAACTACATTTACTGTGGGTGCGCGTTGGGGCAAATGTCAGCCAGCAAATTCAATCAAAGATTCTCACACAACTCAACTGCAGTAAAATGGCTTACCGCAAATGCCAAAAATAAGACCAGACTTGCAGGTAAGCAGATGCCTGAAAGTACTCCTCGAATGGCAACCGAAACCACAGACCTGGTACCCAGCAAACACCTGGATATAATCCATTTTGTGTTGGGGCTTTAGCAAAATGCATTTTGAGTGGAGATTACCGATCCTTTTGTTGTGGGGAAAATCAAACAAACAGTTTGTAAATTCAATCAGTCGAGGGTCAATGGAATTCCGCAGCCCTGAACTGGGGTTTCAATCTCTTAACACTTTGACTTTTGAATAAAATAAAATAACTTTTATATACAGATAACAAAATGGCGGTTGAACTATGTGTCCATAAAACTGATCTTCGTTTAACCATTGTCGTCTATTGTTTCTTTTTCTTATTCTAGTTCTTATGTACATCAAATATTACTGGATTTATAATTAAAGCCCACGTAATATATGATATTTATTTAAAATGTATAAACTGTTTTAAATTTTTAAGACCATGTGTTCTGTTGGAATGTCTTGTTTGCCTAGTGAGTTAGGAATAAATAACATATTCCAAAATCCAATCAGTTGCAAAAATACCCAACTCTTCGCTGAGTTTTTAATCTTTTAGCACATCACCTAAAGCTTTGAATTTACGATTTGTCTACTGTCTGGCTGCAATTTGCTGTCTGACATTTTAACGTCGGGACACCTGTGCGTATGAGCAATAATTTTCCAGAGAATATCACGCATACGCCACGTTTAACCTTTAAAAGAAATTGCGCGCTCAAAAAGCATTTTAAAGTCCTATTACACAGAACAAGAACCACCAGAGCCACAACAATTTATATAGGGCACAGCTTCCCGTATCTGAGAAAACCGCAGTGAGAAACGGAAAAGTTTTTCAAGGCTCGATAAGAGTTTTTTAATTTGTCTAAAATGGCGGGGTGAAGGAGTAGGAGTGCTGAGTGCTCTATATATATGTACGTTTGGCCGGAGTCGTCGAGTGGGCGTGGCTGTGTTGAGAGGCGAACTTTTTAGGCGGCGTAATTTATGCACAATGAAAGCGTTTGGGATTAAGGACACACAAAAACAAAGTCAAACGGGGCGTGGCAAAGGCGTCGTCTGTGGCGCGGCGTAAAAAAGCAAGTGCCCCCCTCCTCCCTTTTTTTTTAGCAAGGCAGACAGGTGTAGCAGGCAAGCCGGAAAATTAGCGGAAAGCGTCAAAAGCGTTCCCCAAACGGCAATGTCGCGGCATGTCTAACCTTAGCTACCGCCCTTGCCCCATAAACACCCCACCCACCGCTCTCCTGTTTTTACCTGAGGCCCCACTTTTTTGCATAACCGCAAATAAACACTGGGAAAAACATAAATATTTAGTTCATATAAAGGATTTTGGAAATACATTAGAATACATTAGACTTTAGAATAACAAACACCTAACTAAAATGTTTGAAGAAAGTTAGAGCGGGGAATTTTGCTAAATACATATTTCTTAAAATTAAATAAATACTAAATTTATAAATGATTTTAAATTAATTATTTCCTGATTCCAAGTTTTTTGAAGGAATACATTTATTAATATTATACATTGATTGGTTTAAGAAATACTTTAATTAGAGCAAATAAAAGATATTAATTTTTTTGGAGTTGGAAAGTATTTAAGCTTTAGTTTTATTAAATACAAAATACTCCAGAATGAATTTATTTAAGTTTTTAAAATAAACTAAATGAGAATTCTCTGCTTTCACCTGAAAGCGCACTTTAAGAAACTCTTAGATATTTGGAACCACTTTTAAAATTATGTTGGCTTTTTCCTAAGATGAAATTTAAATGTCATGAGTTTTTGAAATTTTTGTTAGTGCACCAACTAACTAACTAACTGGTGCAAATGGGAGCGCAGTTTATGGCTTATTGTTGTTGGTGGCGGCATTTCTGTTTCTGCTGCTGCTGCCATTTTCGTGTTGACAAATTCGCCGGCGGACAAGTTGGGTTTTTGTCTCCGCGTGTGGCTGTGCCCGTGTAGTTTCTCTATGCGTTTGGCTTCTGGCCTGGTCCACAGCGTAATTACCTGGACTTCTGGCCATAATAGGAACACGTTGTTTGGCAGCTGCCTTTCGGCCACATTGGATCACAACAACAGGGAAACGAGCGTTTTGGGCATGATAACTTTGTCCTTAAAGTTGTGAATGGCGAAACGAGCGATGAGGGAGGATAACTTTTTTGGGATGAATTTGTGTCTGAATTGGTTGGAAGGTTAGTTAGTCGAACTAGCTGGGCTTAAAACACTTTGATTAACTTAAAAGTTTGGCGTTTGTTCGAGAGCATGCATGCAAATTGTTTTTTGCAGTTCACTTTTGTTTGCCAAAGTGTGTTCGAATGGGCTTTTTAATTGATTTAGCTTCCCGATAAAAGGATTTCATTGACTTAGAAGAGGATTATGTTGATGTTCAGGAATATAGTAATTAATGCTTTTTTTGTTCAGCTTATTTACTTAATTAATATTTGGCTAATTTGAATTTGCATTTGTAGTTTGTATAAAAACCTTTGCTTGTAAGAATTTCGTAAAGTTGATTTTATAACTATTTAAATATTCAATTTGATTATTTTGCCAAAATTTCTTGCCATTGAAAATTTAAATAATTATTTTGTCATGTTCGTATAATTTTTATCAATTTTATTTATTTTTCAACCTCATTTATTGAAAATAAATCCATCTTAACATTAGTGAATCCTTACAATACCTTTTCAATGTGATTATTATTATCATAATCTATTATTTGTGGAGAGTACAAACAATTCGTTATTTATTTGTACCCCAAATTTTTTGATGATTCTTTTTTAAACGTTTAATTTGAAGCCACAATTTAAAGTTGTTGTTTGTGTTTTGGTTTATTTTCGTTATGGTTTTTGTCATGCATAACAAACGATTCATGGCCAGTGGACACTTCCTACCACCACTCCTTATCCATGAGGCTTAAGTAGCCATTGTTTTTAGTGTTGTTATTGCGTCGAGTTTTTTTGCTTTTTTGTTTGTTATTTTTTGGTTTATTTTCTGGTTTGCCCTGTGGCTTTGGGGCGGCTTAAAATTGGATTTGCGTTTCGCTTTGACATCGCCTGTTTTTGTTGCTTAGTCGGTGTTCTCTCTCGTTTTTTGAGATTTTCTTTCCACCTCCACACACTTGTAAAAATGTCACTTTAATAACTTTGTGTTGCTATCTTGTTTTTTGCTGGATTTTTTTCTGGTTTTTTGTCACTTATTTGGTCTTGTTTTGTAGCACGTTTTAATTGCCCATGCAGCAGCTGGCAACAATTTTCCTTTTGGTTTCTGCTCTTCTTCTCCTTTTATTGTTGTATTTTTAGACGTGCCACAAATCCCCAACAGGCGAAAACGAGGCAAGAAAAAAAAAATGGCCAGAAACAGAAACATTTCGTTTTTATGACTGCCAAACATGAAAGACACCAGTAACAATGCGAACAATGTGTGAGATTTCGCACGTCGTTATAAATAGCAATAAAATGCTATAAAAAATTTGTCTTAGAGACAAAAACAATTTTCGAATTGGGGAAAACTGAAATTGTAAATTATAATTTGATTTCATAAATGCGGGCTTCATTGTGTGGCGGCAGGAACACGCAAATAATTTTCCATCTTCCCCCGGTCAGGGGTCAAAGTTGAGGCTTTCTGGTATTCCCCGCTCTACCCGCTCTCCCCCTCTCTGCTGGAGAGGCATTAAATTAGCAGTCTGTTTGCCAGTGCTTTCCTCCCCGTCGCCCCGTCCCACTTTTCTTGGTAAGCTGCTTAGGAACTGCAACAGAAATGTAACAAAGTTTCGCCAAAGTCCACCGCAAAGTTATGGCCACACAAAAGTTAATTCTGAATGGCTGCGCCTGTCGCCATGCAGCACATTTTTCACAGACAGAGGGTAGCAAAAGGACTATTTGCCAACTCCTCGCATTTTACAATTTAAAGATAATATATAAATTAAAGTAATTCAATAAGGTACCAATTTCTTTTGAAGAAGCAAATTCTAAAGATGCATAAACCAAAAATAATATACAAACTGTATCTTCTTAAGACCCTTATAATGATTCATCAACTTTGATTACATACTTAACTACAAATAAGTGAAACATCAGAGAAATAATAAAGCTATTAATCAATGCAATTATTTTCTGTCTACAAGGTATCACGGCTTCTTTCTATCACTTAAAAATCTTTTTCAATTACACGCAAAATGTAACAAACAACAAGAGGGCTATAAAATTTCCCGTAATTATTTGCACAAAATGCTTAATTGTTTGCGTTTTACAGCGAATTTCGTTGAGCGCCTCTGGCAAATATTGACGCTCATCAATGGGTGTTTTTGTGTGGAAGGAAGTTTTCCCGCTGGTGGAAAAATTATCGCACAGCGTGTGAAAAAAAACGTGGAAGCTTTCTCTCTCTCTTTGTGGTTTTTGTTGTTGTTTGGCATTTCAATTAAATAAATAGGCTTATTTTTTTATGGAGCGCAGCGGCAGCGCCAAGGAAATATAAATAACGAACGTGAAAAAAATGGCGCTTGAAAATGGTATATGTGTACGTTGTACACTGTGAATAAGTGAGTGTGTGGAATGTCTGCCGAAGCATTGAACCAGTTTCAAAAGACACACACACATACAAACACACACACACACACTGAAGGGGAAGGGCGGAAAAGCTGCAGCTTTTAGTCAAGTCTCTGGTTGTACATAAAAAAGTCAACAGACAAACAAACAAACAACATGTAAATTATGAAAAATGTACTAACAAAGCAGCATAAGCACACATACACCAACACTCAGTTTGAATACAGGCTTGTGCGTACTATAGTGACCACATAAATATAATACTTGGCTAACTGACTTATACAAAAATGTGGGAAAATATCCAATGCTCAAAGGAATTATTAATATAATTTACATAAATATTAAGAAGCTTTTTAATATCAGGTGTCAAAAAAGGGATGCTTAAAATAGGACTCTAGCTTCTGAATTGTTTTTTATTTTTGTATTTAATATATCAGATATTTAAAATTAAATGTCAAAATATTTAATATTTAATAACAGATGTCAAAAAAGCGATGTTCAAATTTTTTTAATTTTGTATTAAATTTAAAAAAGGATATCTTGAATCCGTATTAAGAAGTATAAATAAAATATTATGTTGTCTTAATGGTGAATTTATTTAATAACTTTAATTGCTTGTGAACTTCATAAAAATATCGTGGATATTTAACGATAAGTACATTAACGTGGTGTCTCACATTTGCACCATGGGCAGAAGCCAATCCTCGTCTGGGTCGGAATCGGTGAATCGTTCTCTTGGTGGCTCATTTGTGGGGGGTTCCGGATCACTAAGCTCGATGGGATCGCCCCATTCCAGCATCAGTTCCTGGAGGCGGATTCGCTCACGTTTCTCGTCGTCGGACAAAGTGGAACTCTCGATATTGGAATGGGTTGAGGGGGGTCTCCTCTGGGTCTGGTGACCCGGAGTCGGATAAAGATATGGCATCAACGAGCTGATCAGCTCCACATCCGGCATTGACTGGTTGCCATTGCGGCTGCTCGAATCGCTTGTGGAATTCGATTCTGGATAATAGCTCGGTGGCAGCATACTAGCAAATAATTCGGCCATTATATTTTCGAAAAGGTAATGGATGAGGTAACCAATTTTTTTTGATTTTTTTTAAGCTGATCTTGTTTCTATTTTGTTGAATTTCGATAAGGAATTTTGAAGACGAGTGAAGCCGATAGCAAGTAAACGTCTGAAAGCGTCTAAGCTAGTTAAAATGACTTTAAGTTAAAGGAATACTGAGGTAGAAAATGTTGGGTGTTTTCAATACTTCGTTTTTATTTCTGTTTCAAAAATTGTTTACATATTGTTTCTTTTACATATTTGTGGTTTATTTTTATACCCTTGCAGAGGGTATTATAATTTTGGTCAAAAGTGTGCAACGCAGTGAAGGAGACATCTCCGACCCTATAAAGTATATATATTCTTGATCAGGATCACCTCCTGAGTTGATATAGCCATGTCCGTCTGTCCGTCTGTCCGTCTGTCCGTCTGTCCGTCTGTCCGTCTGTCCGTCTGTCTGTCCGTCTGTCTGTTTCTACGCGAACTAGTCTCTCAGTTTTAAAGATATCGAATTGAAACTTTGCACACACCCTTCTTTCCTTTGCACGCAGTATATAAGTCGGAACGGCCGGGATCGGCCGACTATATCCTATAGCTGCCATATAACTGATTGATCGGAAATGCCATAACTCTGCTGTTTGTTAGGTTAGGAAGTTGGGACTTTCTATGGGTTTTATATTTTGCCAATCAATCCGACGTACCAAATTTCATAAGGATCGGCCGACTATATCTTATAGCTGCCATATAACTGATTGATCGGAAATGCCATAACTTTGGTGTTTGTAAAGTTAGGAAGTTGGGATTTTCTATGGGTTTTATATTTGGCCAATCAATCCGACGTACCAAATTTCATAAGGATCGGCCGACTATATCTTATAGCTGCCATATAACTGATTGATCGGAAATGCCATAACTTTGGTGTTTGTAAAGTTAGGAAGTTGGGATTTTCTATGGGTTTTATATTTGGCCAATCAATCAGACGTACCAAATTTCATAAGGATCGGCCGACTATATCTTATAGCTGCCATATAACTGATTGATCGGAAATGCCATAACTTTGGTGTTTGTTAAGTTAGGAAGTTGGGATTTTCTATGGGTTTTATTTTTGCCTAATCAATCCGACATATTAAATTTCATAAGGATCGGCCGACTATATTATATAACTGCCATATAACTGAACGATTGGAAATGCCATAACTTTGGTGTTTTTAAAGTTAGGAAGTTGGGATTTTTTATGAGTATTAAGAATGCATTATGAATGATTTTGGAGAATATAATTTGCAGAATATTCTGCAAGGGTATTTCAACTTCGGCTCCGCCCGAAGTTAGCTTTCCTTTCTTGTTATATACAAATTTTACAATTTAATTTTAATTTAAGATTTTATTATTATATGATTAAAGGATTACCTGATTTTTAGCATATGCATAAAAGTTAATATATTTTATTTGAAACCTTTACATTGTTATCTTTATGTAAACGATTATTATTTCGGGTTTTTAATGGAACTTATTATCTGTAACCGACTGTTGCGGAATATGTACATTCAGAATTACTGCGTCTCGTTAGCCACCGACTGAGCCTGGTCTAGTGTACCTGGTCTACCTGTGCATGCCTTTTTTTTTTGTATAGACCCTGTCCAACGATGTAGGCCGGCAACAGCAATAACCCAACTCACACGCCTTCCGCCCCTGACTGCCCCCCTTCCTTCCTGCGCCCCACCCCCCATCCGCTCCTGAAAAATGCGCACCTGTTTTGTTTATTTTGACTGCGTTGTTGTTGCAGTATCCGCTTCAATCGCATTGCTGTTGCTCCTGCGGTGCGGGATTTCGCCTGTTTGCTGTTTTTGTTGTTTCAGCCCAGCTGTGCCGCCGTGTTGTGCATTTAAAGTGCAGCTCATCCCGGACTCCCATGTCCCCTGAAATCCAAGGTGGCTCTTTTAAGCACGTTTCAGGATCATTTGCTCACTGTGTTCGCATTAAGTTTTAAGTTGTAAAACATGGACCATATAAAATCCAGTGTTTTATTTGTTGAGTACGTCAGGTGTATTAAAAAAAACCCTGGGCAATGATTTTATAAATTTAAATACCATTGCATGTACCATTTCTGGGTTTTCTATTTAATATTGTGGTTTTAAAATATAGGTTAACATTTTCTTTTGTATAAATTCTTATAAAAAACAAATTTTAAAAAACAAATGGATTACTTTTTCCCCCTTCTTTATCTCAAATACTTTATCTCTAAACTGGAAAATAAAATAAGATGCAGTGGCAAAAATACGTAATTTCCTGCCCCTTGCCCGCCGGAAAATCGCTGGTCATCTGTGGTAAGGAACTCATTACAAAGTGTGTCCGCTGGCGATGGAATGGATTTGAGAATTCCGCAGTGAGCTGAAAAAGGCAACTTTAACTGCAACTTTGACTGCGGGTTACGCTTAATTAAACGGCCAAGCATCAGAGCAAAGGGGCAGCCAAGTAAATACTCAGTGCGAGGGAGTCAGTCGAGCTGGTTTCCTTTTGTTTGTTTGAAATAACCCCCCTCTTAGCCTCCAATCCTACAATCCTCCCGCCCATTGACAATGCAAGCCGGGGCTAATCAGTTGAGAAAATTTCTGTGAGATGGCTAAAACCAAACAAAGAGCAAAAACTCGGACCCTTTGGGGGGCTGCCTTAATTAGCGCTGCAAACAAAGGAAAGTTTCCAAGTCCGAGAAACGTTGGGTCAAAAGTGCCAATACAATGTGTAAATATAAATGAGCAGTGGTGCAAAAGCGTTCTTAATTATTACGCATCATTGGAGAAGGGCGGTGGTGAAAGATGGGCGGAAAAGGCCGGAAAATGCCGGATGAGATAGCCCGAAGTCAAAAACGGTGTCGGTGACTTCCGCAAGGTAAATGACAGACGGCTTAAGTTATTAATATATTTCCGCCGACTTCGTAATTCGACATCAATCAAGCCAACCGGCGTTGCCCTTATTTAATGCTTGCCAAATTAATCGCAATTGTATTGAGATTGATTGGGGCCAAATTCATTGGCTTTCGGAGAGCGGGAAAAATACCCATTTAACCAATTTTTTTATGGGCCAATTAAAATGTTTGTTGTGCATGTGCTGACAATGCTTAAAAGAGAAATTAACAGGGAAATTTTTATTTCGGCTCGAAAGAGAAAGGCAAATACAGCATATATAAAAAGAAGTTAACAAATGTAAACGGAAAATGAACAAAAATTGTATTGGGGTGGATGGTAAAAAATAGCACAACGAGTTTACTGGCACCACCATTAAATTTTACAGAGCTTTAAGCATTTTAAAGGGTTTTAAATTCAAGCGGTAGAAAGTAATAAATTGGTTAAACCATAATAAAATATAAACTAAAATATAGTTTTTAAACCTTATTAAAATAAAAGAAAATAGTTATTTAATAAATTAAAAAACCAAATTAAAGTCGGAAAATCTTAATAAAGTATTAAATTAAGCAACTATATTAAAGCCATTTATTCTCCAGGCAATCTTACTATTAAATTCTTGTAATCAAGAACTCCCACCTATATAATCTTAAGTGGTTTACCAGTTGTGAACTTCTAGGGAAACCTTTTTGGAACCCGAACTGATGACAAAACCCCAACCCAACCACAATAATTCAATTATGAGTGACCACATTTGAGTATTCCCTTCCACCAACAACGACAAATTGAATAAGTTGAAGGTCTTCCGGTTTTGGCTTTTTGCCCATGATTACGAAAGCTTTCAAAAGTTCCAACTCCAAGTGCTAGCCAAAGTGTTGCGGAGCATATCAAGTTATTGTAGTGGGAAAAAGTTTTTACTGTTTTAGGCCTACAACAACTGCTGGCAATTTAACTAAAAGCGGTCATAACCATTTAAAAGGTGTTCGGCTCTAGAATTGCCATCAGGCGGACCATCAACATTTATGCGGCTACTTGTTCGACAGCATGAAACTCACTTATTCGCAGCGCACAAATCCAATTGAAATCGTTTTGGTGCTGAATCCATTTAATAACCAACATAAATACTGTTCAAGACGCTTTACGACTTGAGTGCGCCGCAGGAAACTACTGCCAGTATCAAAAATGAAACTTTCGCACTGGCACGCAGATAAATATGTTTTGCTACAGATGAGGTCAAAAGAATAGGGCTATTTGCATGTTAAAGAAATTAAAAACCTATAGTGTTTTTATAGTAAACGCATAGTAATCAAACTAACACACTTTAATTTTTAAAACTATTAAAGGATTTTTTAAAAAATTTAAATTTAGTGGTTATATCTTCAATATCATAATTTAAATAGTAATATATTAAAAGCGATAGAGGGTTTAATTTCCCAATAAATAAACTTTATCTTTCAAAGGTTGTGAAATATTAAATAAATTATTATTTTCTTGAACTCATCTGTGTATCTTTGCGGATATACGAGTTTGTGTGAATATAACTCTATGCAAATGTGTTTTGGGGTGTCAATTCCCGCAGCGACACTTTATGATATTTACACGGAGCAATTGAGATGGCAGGACTATGAGACTACGAGGATATTTTGAATATTTTTGCTGATTAATCCAAGCTCGCTATTCGATTCGTCCTTGGCCCAATAATTCGTAATCGAAGCGCTCAACCGATCTGTTTGGTAGATTTAGCCTCCTGTATGGCCCATAAAACCCAATAAAATGACCATAAATAGTGGCAACAGTTTTCCTCGTTTTCTTCCCCTTCAACGGCTGCCAAATTGAGTTGAAACGATGGCATATTATTGTGTAATTGCATTTTATTGCCATAAATAAAAGTGCTCGAATGGTTGGGTCGACAGTTGAAAACGTTTGCATCTTCCATCTCGTCTCAATTAGGACACAAACAGTGGCAAGTGCAGTTGAAATATTTAAGCAATTTCCGCAAGATTTCTTAATTAAAAAGTTGCTCCGTCTTGGAAGCTCCATCTTGCAACTCGCATCCTTCGCGTTTGCCGAGGTGTCAGCAACAATGAAAATATTTTCTACTTACCAGCCAGCCAGCCAGCCAAAGTGTTTCGGAATTTTCCCCTTACACTCCTCGCTCGGCAATTTGCTTTTGCACATTTTTCTTCATTTACTTTGAAGCGAAATCTACGAAATTTCATTTGCAGTTATGTGTTGCCATTTTCCCAGGCAGCACAAAAAGCTGGAACTCAACACGGCACACGTTCTGTCCAGTCACTGGCCTAAAATATTTACCGAGCGCTTCACATCGGACGCATAGTCAAACAATTTGGGTCTGGACTTGGGACTTCCCCGTCGAGAAATATGTACACAGTCCGAAGTTATTATTGTTGCTTTTTGGAAAGACGTCGGGATCCGTGCTTTCTACTCAGTCGCATTTCTGCCTTCTTTAATGCCATTTTACTGACTTCAATTTGGCTGTGTGTGCCTAATGCGAAAGCTGTCCATTGTCCAACGGAATTTGCTGCACGCTTCACTTCTCTGGCTGAATGTTGTTGAAAACAAATTTTGTATTGCATACTTTTTAGGGCAACTATTGTCTGTGAGGTAAAGTAATTGCAGCTAGAGTTTCTACCCTACAAACTTAAATGGGTTGGAAATAAAGAAAATTATGTGAGAAGATAATCTATTAAATTTAATCGTGATTCCCAGGAATGACATATAATATTATCAAGGGGAGTATTTATTTAAAATCAGTTAATTCTTAGTCCGTCTCATCCTATTAACAATTAGTTTATATAACATTTTCTTAATATTAAACAATATTTGACAATTATGTGTCTTTCCAAATACCTAGAACCAAAAACCCTTTTTTATCTTAGGGTAATGAAAACTTGTTTGTTTGGCCTCTCAACTTTTACCTTATTCTCGGATTCTTTCCGCCCCACTTCTTCATCTTTTGGGACAGGTCAATGCGTTTCGAAAACTCACTTGTTATTACCCATAAAATTTGCTTGAGAAAGCCATCAAGTGGAACGAACAGAAAGTAAGGCAGAGATACTATTTATAAGAGGGAAAAGTCCCCGAGTCACCAAGATATTGTAATTGCATTTTAAATGGCTGCACTTGGCAGTGTGTGTGCGTGGTGTTGGTCATGGGATTTTGCGGTCGTATGGCCACAAAATATGGTAAATTAATTCAATATTAAGCAATCAAATATTGTCGCCACATCATGAAATGCTGCGGCCTCCAACGTCAATAGCTGTGTGTGACTTGTGGTCTTGTGTTTGTATTTGCAGACGCCTTCAATTAGTCTATGGCAAATTGAACAGCAGTTGAGCGGAGAGTGGAGATATAGATTCAATAAGAGATTGTCTGCGACTGAATGGATTGCAATCAATGCCACAGGGTTCATAGAAATTCATCTAACAATACGCAACGCGGCGCTTATTACATTCTGCAGCCACGCCCACATATGATTGGCTGCCCATTTTGGCATTGCTGAAGCGAGCTTCCTCTGCATTTTTATTCATTTTCCGCTTTCCCAGCCAGCTGCCACTGATTCTGCCGCTTTCCTTTCGCCTTTGCCCTTTTCCCATTTTCCCCTTTTCCGGTTCCCTCTTTTTTCTCCGTTCGAGTGTTGGATTTTTGCATGTTCGCCGCCTGTATGCGACAAAAGAATTTAATTAAAATGCGTGGCTGGGCATTGTCCTCTGGACCTCGCTGCCATGTCCTGGCAAAAGGATTAAGACGCTGCTGGTGTCATTTCAAGGGAATAAGATCGCACCTAGCTGAAATAAACTTAGAGCTAGGGAAACTTCACTTTGTGTTTGGTTTGGAAAGGCTGTTCAGGTTCTTTTTATAAGGGAAATATAATAGGTTTTAAAAGTAAACCTGGGAATTGTTAAAAAGACTCTTAAGACGTGTAAAAACCGTAATAGTTTTTCAATAAAATTTTAAATATTTAAAATGTTAAAATACTCAGCCAATTATATTGTAAAATTTTTGATTGTTTCATTAACTCATTTCAGGATTAAATTCACTATATACTCATCTCTTACATCAAGGCTTTTTCTTTTGTTCTAACCATAATTATAGCTTTTGTCTCCTTTTACAACATTTTTGCTTGATGTTATTTCAGTTGATTATTGCCACGACGTTGGGCAAACATAATTTGAAACGTGGCCGTAACTTTGCTACAATTATAATTTGCATAAAACTCTCTTAACTCAGGTGTAAAATGTGTGTCTGTTTGTTGTTTAATCCGTGTGTCACTGTGCGAAATTATAAAACTTTTTTAATTATACGTACACATACAGTTTTGGCAGCACACACAAGTAGACTTTCTGTTTTTTCAAGGGCCAATATGAAGTTGAAGCTGAAGCCACATTTTGGGTGTAACTCATGTTGCCATATCTGTCATACGCCATGTTGTACACGCACTCATTTTGACACTTTTCACATACTTTTTGATGTGCATTTAATTGCAGCAAAAATATGAAATCCGTTTTCTTTGTTTTCTTGTCAACGGAATTGCTGAAATGTCGGGCATAATGGAAACAACAGCAGCGGAAACAGATTGGAAAAGGCTACAAAAAAAACCAGAAGGGTGTGCGATTTTGTGTCAAGGGGTTTTGAGTACAATACTATGTGGGTCAACTTCAAGATGTGCCAGCCAAGATTCCAAACAATGGGAAGAAAATTACTAAAAATCTCTCGTCACTCTTTGTAATACTTAAATAAAAATAAAAATTTATACGTCAAAGAGATGTGGTCCTCTTATTTTGCATTCGAATCTTTCAAAAATCGCATTGTTCCTAATCGTTTATCATCCTTTCACATCTTTTGTCGGCTTTATTTATTGATTGCATAACTTTCCTCACCATAAACAGACAAATTTAACAAGACATTTGTTTGGATTGTCTTCGCTCTGACGCAATTTTCTCCTTTCGGCCATCTGCACTTGGCATTTGTCTTTCTAAATTGTGCAGCTGTGAAGACAAAAGGAGGCATTATATATTTAAATGAATCAAATGAAACGTCATCTGCAGCAAGAGTTTGTGTCTCTTTGTATTTGCCGATTTAAATGTAATTTATTTGCTGAATATTTTACATGATGACTCTGAGCTGAATCGGTAAGAGGCATTTTGAATGGCTTTAATTGAAAAAAAAAGAAACCAATTTATGTTATGTTTGTGCAGCATGTTTGTTGAATATGCAGCCGGTCATTCAAGTCAAATGATATGGCACAAATCCGGATCGATTTGCCAGCTGCAAAGGAAGAAGGAAGTCCACTGTTTGTCCGTGTTTTCAGCACTCTCGGTTATTGTCCGTGTTTTCAGCTGGCCCCCGGCTTTTATTGCAACGCTCTATGATTATGGCCCTGACCGGACTTTTCCACGAGCCTAGGTCAGTTGAGCGCGTTTTCCATGCTCCGAATCGGAACTAGTGTCATTTCCGCAAAAAGTTTACCATGCTTTTAGGCCGGGCCACTTAACACAGTGTTGTAGGCGAAGGACATGCTGTGAAATTGGCCAACAGATGCCGTTGTGTTCTGGGAATTTATTTCGACTGTGCTAAACCAGATAAAAACTGGTGAAATTTGTGTTTCCTCCAGCTGCTTCCTGGCATTTATCACTCGGCCTCAGACAATGAAGAAAAATGGGGCTTGGAAAACTCTATGCACTTTGAATGAAGGTAACTATCAAGAAGCGAAATCTGTTTAGTTAAAACACAGCACGAACAAGAATAATAAATAACTTTATATATTATATAATTAACACATTCAAACTAAAATATTTTGGAGGTTTAAAATAAATATTATACCTTGACTAATTAGGTTTTCTCTTTATTGAGATTATTCCAGCAAATATTCATAACTTATTTCCATGATTCTATAACCTAGTTCTTTCTGTGTATTTATCCACGTTAATTTATTAGTGACCCTGAACTTGATTAACAACCCAAGAAATGTGTACTTCCTTCGGCTGTTTCCTGGACTTTATCATTCCGCCCCGGAAAACAATGGTGAATTAGCATACGGAACATCCTTCGCCCATTTCCATGCTGATTTCGGACCACTCCAGCTGTCGTTGACCCTGAAAGTTGTTTAATAAATGTACTCACACATGCCGATGGCCCATCCTACTTTTTTCTACTTATTTCTTGCTGGCCATTTGCCTATTTCCGTTATTTGTTTGCTGGATCAGCAAAGTGAAGCGGACGACCTTGTGCGAAAAGAACTTTTTTAATAACGAATAGCGAATAACGATTTTGCCCATATTTATTTAAGCTACACAATTTCCGAAATTTGTCTCTATGTTGTGTGTGATTTTTGGCCGTGTTGCATTTAATTTATGTGCCGAGTTTATTTATGAGCGACGTCTGCTAATTACGAGTGCTTTTAATGAGCAGCAGTTAAGAGTCGTAACGAGCTTAATTGCGAGCAGCCTTTCATTAATAATTTCGTGTCTCTTCGCCGCTTTTCCCCCTTCCCCCCCCTTGTTTTTCCTTGTCTCCACTTTGTGCAAGTTTTTAATGAAGTTTACATTTTGCCTTCGTCACTCGCTTACCTCGCTGAAAAGTTGAGCCAACTTAAGGCAGAGTAAATCAGTTAGCCAAGTGGCCAGCATTCTACCATCTAATCCGAAACTAACATTTTTCAAAGATTTTCCTCCGCCCAGGAAACTGATATCCTGATTGAATGTGGCACATTTTTTATGGTCACACAATATCTTAGATTGCTGAATTATTTGCAACTAAAACTGCTTTTATTTATTCGATATGTTTTTTTTTTGGTCTGGAAATTTATTAGTTTTTGTTAGGATTTATTGACCATAAGAAATATCTTTGTTGAGTCATATTTTACTTCTGCTGTTGGCCAAGAATTTGATAAAATCTGGCTCATATTTTGCTTGAAATGTGTAACCCGATTGGGAATGCAAATTGTGCGATAATTGCTGGAAAAATATATAGGATAATCCCCTGGCGAGTGATAGTTTGGACAGCTGCCAACTGGACTAAATAAATATGAGGTATTTTCGTGTAGAGCTTGTGAATTGCGTAACCTGATAGCTGTTGTCCGGAATTAAATTGAATTAAAGCTGACCAACGCATTGCGTTAACAACGCTAATTGGCGGCTATTATCCCGCCAGCTGATGGAGTCCTTCGGGCACCTTTCTGGCCACTAAATATGTGCTCACTTGTCTAGACATGATTTAGCCCCGGGCTGCCGCCCATTTCGGACCTGGCCAAATAAATCTGCGTTGGGTTTCGGTCTCGAATGGGTGGGGTGGGTGGTTTCTGGGCCTTGTTGGGTTAACCAAATAAATGTTCTTCGGGGTCATTGTTCGTATGTGTGGAGTGGCTCCCTTTCTATCACTGGGCAAACTCATGTAAACACAAACGAAAGACAAAACTTAAACACGTAGAAACCAGCTTAACAAGTCGCTTTTTGTTTGACTTGTGCGTGGGTGTGTCCTTGCCCTGGTTTCTCTACTCCTCGCAAATTAATGCCTCGGCTTAAGCAGATTGAATCCGACCACGGGAGTCATTTGGGATTTGGCCAGAGACAAATGTGATTTTTCAAAATATTTAAGGCTAATCCATTTCAGCGTTAAGCAATTTGCTTAAATAAATTTCAAAGTCCACTTTGTTAGAGTCTCAATATATTATATTTGCTAGTGCAATACAATCAGTTTAAGCCATAGGACTAATTACCCCAGCATGCAATCAAAGCATAATGCAATGCCTTTGTGGCAAATGAGTATTATGAGCAGTGATGCGAAAGGAATGTTATTGGTGACCCCAATTTCAAGACTTGTGACTCAACAGGTGGGAGATTTTCTAATGACATTGATTCAGCTGCTGGCATTTGCTTCTCAGGTGTTAATGCCATGCAGCAATTATCCAGCTGCCGAACTCATTAGGAAAGCTCTCAATAGATGTCCAATGTGGGTCATTTACGTGCATGCCCCACGAATTCCCAATCATACATAGAGATACCCACCCACACACACTTGTACATTTGCATGCAGTACAAAAGTTTCTTTTGGGCAAAGTTTTATAGCCCAGCTGTTAACACTTTGATTGCCTGGGAAGTTTTAAAACTGTCGACAGACCGACCTTCCCTGAGAACTTTAACCCTCCCGAAACTGTGAACCCTCAACCAATACGTATGCAAATGCTCTAGAGTGCACATGGCAAATGCTGGCCAAAAGTTTACTCAACTGTAACGCCAATTTATTTTGGCTATCAGGAAATCTATACGATAATGGTGGAGGGAAAAGAGAACAGTGGCTATGATAGATAACATAAATTCTACTTCCCTAGTGCAGAGTTATGATGATACATTACAGGCCGAAACCGATTGTTAGTTTATGAATTGTTTGGTTCCAAACAAGAACAGAAATATAATAAAACAATATACTCATGTTTCATTAAAATATTTGTCGCTATAAATTATTATGATAACCAATTATATATAACCAATACAATAAAAAAAAAATATATATATATTTTTATCCTAATTTGACGTTCATCAAAATTTTAACCCATTTTCATGTTAGTTATTTCAAAATTTTGACCCATTTTCATGTTAGTTATTTCAACGATTATGACAAGTTGTAAAAAGGTGACCCACAACTGGCCTTCCAGAGTCCATAACTTTACCAATTTTAATCAGATTTCGAAGTGGCATACCTCTAAAGACTCGTGTTTTGATTCTCTGAAAATCTGCATTCAAAATTTTCATTTTAACGTTGTTCAAAATTTTAACCCATTTTCATGTCAGTTATTTCAACGATTATGACAAGTTGTAAAAAGGTCACCCACAACTGGACTTCAAGAGTCCATAACTTTACCAATTTTAATCAGATTTCGAAGTGGCATATCTCTACGGACTTGTGATTAGATTCTCTGAAAATCTGCATTCAAAATTTTCATTTTAACGTTGATCAAAATTTTGACCCATTTTCATGTTAGTTATTTCAACGTTATGACAAGTTGTAAAAAGGTCACCCACAACTGGACTTCCAGAGTCCATAACTTTACCAATTTTACTCAGATTTCGAAGTGGCATACCTCTAAAGACTTGTGATTAGATTCTCTACAAATCTGCATTCAAAATTTTCATTTTAACGTTGATCAAAATTTTAACCCATTTTCATGTCAGTTATTTCAACGATTATGACAAGTTGTAAAAAGGTGACCCACAACTGGCCTTCCAGAGTCCATAACTTTACCAATTTTAATCAGATTTCAAAGTGGCATACCTCTAAAGACTTGTGATTAGATTCTCTGAAAATCTGCATTCAAAATTTTAATTTTAACGTTGATCAAAATTTTAACCCATTTTCATGTTAGTTATTTCAACGATTATGACAAGTTGTAAAAAGGTCACCCACAACTGGACTTCCAGACTCCATAACTTTACCAATTTTAATCAGATTTCGAAGTGGCATACCTCTAAAGACTTGTGATTAGATTCTCTGAAAATCTGCATTCAAAATTTTCATTTTAACGTTGATCAAAATTTTGACCCATTTTCATGTTGTTTATTTTAAGATTCTGACGACTTAATTTATCGGACAATCGACCTAGATTCATTGCTTTTAAGGATCAAAATCGAAATTCTATATTTTTTAATTTTTGTAAGAGCTGCAAGGGTATATAAACTTCGACTTGCCAATCCTTACTGTTTTTTTTTTAAGTTCTGGAGCAAAAGATAAAGTGAAGTCCTTGAACTTTTCACTTCAATGGCGAGGGTCTAACACCTTGGTCCGCTTCGCTGCTTAGATAAACAGAGTGTAAGTGCATTTAACAATCGACTGCCCTCAATTACACTCGATGGCCAGAGAGAAGAAGAGGGTGTATAAAGCCTTAAAGTAGCATTCGATATGCGTTGCATTTCATGTGTAAACAGAGCCTGGCAGTTCTGAAAAGTACTGTAAGTACTTGTGTAAGCATAAGCACAACAGGACTGCCAGGTATCCGTGGAGCGGCGAGCGCAGCCATAAATAAATAAGATTAAGCGGGCCACTCGAGTCCAGTGTCTGTGCGAAATGAGTGAGATGAGGCATCGGACGGGGAATCCCCCCACACAACAAACAACGTGCCCGGACTTGAGAAACATGAAATAAACATTTGCCACAATGCGAAGGACACCAAAAACATTTCCGCATGCCGCACAAGTGCAGTGGCATTACACCACGAAAAATAGTTGATATAATCCATTTTAAAACTGAAAATATATAGTTATGTATAACCCATCTCAGATTGAAATAAGTGTAGAAGATCAAAGCCAAGAATGAGTTCTGTATTTAAGAAAAATATTTAATTTTATTTAAATTTGTTTTATTTGGTTCACAAAATTATGATGGATGTATAAAAGCTTACAGTAAACATTGGTGTTTTGGGATCAGAGTTGTCTTAAAGTATGACTTATATTTTCTTTTATATTAAAATATATTGGGTAAAACTTTTATACACCTCTAAAGGTGACTTCAAAATATTAGTGACTTTTGCAGCTCACCCATAATTGGGTCTCCTTTCTGATAGATTCCTGATCGCTTCTTTTAACTTCTTTTATTTAAGTGTAAAAGCATCAAAGACAAACCGAGAAACAGGAGCTGACTGCATTCGGAATAAGCGCTGCATGTTCAAAGTATGACTTTTCCCAGCGTCTTGTGCGGCTCCTTTTCTTCCTTCCCGGAATCCTCCACGTCCTGCAAGTCCTTGCGTTAGTTCTACTCATAATTCAGGAAGTGTGCAACGCTTTTTGTACTGCGTACTTGCATTTCATAACAAGCTGCGCTGCTGCCTGTCTCCAGGACAGCTTAATAAATGTCACAAAAAGTGTCCAAGCGCGGAAAGTTTTTAAAAATCAAGAACCAACTCTCAAAGTTAACAATTTAATTTCTCCGCAGCGCCACCTTTTAATAACAGCCATTTAAAATGTAACGAAAACAGGGAGTGATGGAAAATGCAGCCAGGCATTGTCCGGTTTTAATGAGCCTGCAAATAAGCAGCCGGCAAAAGAGCGAAACAAATTTGCACATAACATTAATGCTGGCAAACATTTTGATAATAATTAATATAAAAATCAGTGGGGCAGCCAAACGCATGCTGTCTGCGTTTATTGTTGTTTAATTAATCAGCCATTAAGCACACAGTGCGGTCGCACGTGCACAATTTGTCATTGATTAATTAAAAATCTGTAGCACCTAAAATTGCAACTAAATGGGGAAATGTGCAAAGTATTCATTAAACTCAATGGGAATATTGAATGCATTTTCTGTTTAACAAAATGATTATTCGTGGATTAAAACTATTGTTGTGGTTGAAAATATTAATGTATAAAATATCACACAAAGGCTTTAAAATGTATAAAAGCTTTTTAAAGTTTGCTAAAGAGGATTGTTTGTCATTTGCAATTGTCATTTTTAATTGATTGCATTTTTTTATAACTGGTGGTCAAACATATGGTTTTTGGTATCAAACATTAAACATTCCAACATTATAGTTCGCATTTTTAAATCCAGAATAAATGAGCTAAAAATTTGGAACTACTAAGCATAATCACAGGAAAATGCTTTTATGTTTTCAACATTAAATAAGTGTGAGTTTCCCACTTTAATGAGCCTTTAATCATGTCTGCGAATTAACGATTTTGTTGGGCACGTTCCACAAATTTTCATATTTTTTACTTGGCATTAAATAATTAGCCGCGAATGAAGCCCGAAAAACAGTTGCAATTAGCGGCACACAAATTGCACTTAATTATATAATAAATTCAATTGACAGCTGCGCTTTTTGCTTCACTCATTTTCACAGGGATTTTGTTCATAATTTCTGCATTATTTATGAGTTTAGCCTTATCTTTATTTATGCACTTGTTTGCCATTATGATGCAATTATCGCGATATTTAATACTTTTCATTTTCCCACACTTTGTGATACTTCGCCAAGTTTGTTGTCGACTAATTGGCTTTTGTGGCTTTATCCGATTGCCAGAATGACGTTAATTGTGATTAAATCTTGACCAACCTGTTCCGAAATTACGCCCCAAGCAATTTTCCAGCTGTAATTGAAGATTGTTGCTCAGAAAGTGCTTACAAAACCTATTTTGCTTCCCTTTACAATCTCTAATTTGCCTCCGGCTGAAGGCACAAAAATGGGAAAGGCAAAATGGCAAACTGAAAATTCAATCAAAAGTGTATACAGTACGGAATTTCATCAGGCATTCCGCTCCATATCAAAGCAAAAAAAAAGGAGGAAAGAAATATTACAAATAGATTTCAATATCTGGATAAATTTATCAGAAAACAAAATCCCCAGCAAAAGCAAAGTTTTTCATTCTTTAGCCGAAAATTCTATTTTTTTCGTCAGATGAAAACTTTTTGGGAAAAAACTTTGTTGTTATGCGCAGATTTCATTTGGATTTGTTTAAAAACGAAACATATTTTCTTGCCAGCCCGAAGATTAAAATATATTGTATACGTATGGAGAATAACTGAGGGGCAGATGCAAATTGGGGAACTGGAAAAGGCTCCGCACAATGCCAAATGGCAGGTAAAACCCGCGCCAGACTGTAGACCAACAAACATTTACATAGATACTTCACTTCGTTTGCATATTTTTTAGTCCAGCTGATTGAGGGGTAATCATGGGAATATTAAGACAATCACAGGGATAAATACATCGCAGAAAAATCATTTAAGATTTTTTGTCGGATTTAAAAAGTCTGATTATTTTTATAACAAACAATTAAGATATTTTCAACATTATTATGTGGTTCTGTAAACTAATATAAGTGTGTTATTTGACAAATATTCAATTCAAAGAACAAGTTCCCAATGCAAAATATTTAATTTCATAAAACAAAAATGCTTAAAGAAAAAGTTCATAAATTATTTTTATGACTAAATATTATGTCTCCATAATCTTATTAAGTTTGAACACAGGTTATTTACAATTCGATCAAATTCACAATTTAATCTCGCCGAGTCGACAATGTGCCCATTAGAATTTACATGCAAATTCGTTTTGTGCAATTTCCAATGATTTCCCATTCGCTGATAGCTGATGGCTGATACCAACCCCGGGTTGCCCACGGAGGATGAGATGCTGCAGGCTTAAATCTGTGGTCAACTAACTGTCAGCGCATATTACGCATACGCCCCATTCGCCACTGGCTAGGCAGAATGATAAATGACGTCAGCGGGCTGGGTCAGGGCATATTTTGCGCTGTATTTAGCAGCTAACCAAGCCGTATTAATTAACTTTTATGATGGGCCCGCTGCTCGCAAAAGTGGGCCGAAGAAAGTGGGTTAGATGAGTGCTCTACTGTGCGTATGCGTAATATTTCATTATACGGCCATGGCAACCTCAGCGGCCTCCCACGTCTGCCTTCGGATTTTATCTAGGGCTCTCTCCTTTGGGGGCCCACAAGATTTATTGCCTGCTTGAAAGATAAAGTCATTATGATGGCATTATGAAAAGGGAAAAGACGACGCCGTGCGGCATTTAGGAGATATGAATCTTTGATGCATGTAATTGCCCCGGAACTCTGCCCATATGTGTGGCCCTGTTTATCATTGATTTTCCTCCGGCTTTCCATTTATGGTAATTTCATACTTCCGACTTTTTATCGCTTGTCTTGCACTAATTAAAATTTCATTAGCCACACTTCGTCGGGCCATCCATCCATCCATCCATCCATTCCAGGGCGACCCTTTAACTTTTGTGATCCCCACCACGACATGCATTAATTATGCATGCCAGAAGTCAAGGCGGCTGAAACGCTCAGCTGACAGCTGTCACCGCAGACAATCAACCGTGTCCCGCCCCCAAGCACATATAATCAATAATTTTCACCGATGCCAACAGCACACACACGTTTTATTATATTACTATATATCGCCAAACTGCAGCTAGGCAACATTCTATTTTGCTCTTGCCGCTCTAAACTTTTCCGCCTTTCTGGCATTGTCCATTTGGCAGACTTTCAAAAGTGCCAAAAGAAATCGCAGACACATAGACATGGCGCCTACACATTGGGCTACAAAATAAAAAAAGGGCCGACAAAATGGCGGCTCCTTTTCGAAATGGCAGCGGGTCAGCGATGCCAAACGCCATTTCAAGGTGCACTCTTTAAGTGCCGCGCATCCGCCGCACTAAGTGCTTTTGGTGATCAAAAAACTGGGCTTAACTTTGAAAGACTTTGTACTCTTA
Organism: Drosophila rhopaloa; assembly: GCF_018152115.1. NCBI lineage: Eukaryota > Metazoa > Arthropoda > Insecta > Diptera > Drosophilidae > Drosophila > Drosophila rhopaloa. Next base: position 13,736,126 of record NW_025335043.1, read on the forward strand.
TTCAGGTACAAAACTTTTGATTTTAATTTTTGGTTCAGAAATTACTTCTTTGTTTTACAAGTACAATGACCTTTTGTGTTCTTGAGACTCAAAAGTTAATACATTTTTGATCGTGTTTGTTGAAATGATTTAATATTTGGACATTGATATAAAATCTAAATATTTTTTTAGAAATTACTGCTTTGTTTTACAAGCATAATGACCTTTTGTGTACTTGTTTGTTTATACATTTTTGATCCTGTTTGATAATTCCAATTTTATTTTATACATAAATGTTTTCAAAATATTTGTGCTTTAGTATAAAATCTTATAGAAATGCCTGCAAGTTAATATACTACTCAGTTAACGCGGTTAACGTGGGCTTCTTACTTCAATAAAATTTTACGTTTTTTGGAAATTTTTAAAGGTATTTGCACCACCCCTTAAGTGAAACCAAACCCGGCCCCAATCCGCTCGACTCATTTCCTTTTTGGCTTTTCGAATTCTTGCCTGCTCTCCGGGCGCAGATTCAATTTCACTGACGGGCTGCCGGCGGCTGCATCGATAGCGCATATGTTGCCAGTTGCTCGTATCGTGTGGCAAGAAGTTTATTGGAATCGATCGAAGCGACTCCGACTCGGCGGTGCCCCAAAATAAAAAAAAAAACCAGGGAGCTCAGGCCCGTGCAGTTGCCATTTGCATACCAATTGGAGTGGGCAACAGAGTGCCAGGAAATTTACTCAGATTTATGTTAATTTATTGAATTTAATTTGATTTTCTTTCACTGTATCGATATGTTGTGTGTCCGGGAGTAAATCTCGACTGCGAATAAATTCAATCAAGTTTGGCGCATAAATTACACCTTTTTTTGGCGCCACGCAAAAAGGTGCGGATCCTTAAGATTTGAGAGGCCAAGGCCATTGGAATAACAACAATACGGCGGCCATTTGTTGCTTTCCATTTTATGTTTATAATGGCAAAAGTTTTGAGGGTTGCCTTTTAATGTCTGTGATATTTGAAAAGGCCCGAGGTCAGGTCATTAAAATGGCAGAAAGGTTGACCACCCGACTTTTCTGCTTTGTATTCATTAAGTAATTGAGGGAAAGGTAGACACAAAGCATCTGGGCTTCTTCTGTGGCATAAATTATTTGTATACTAATTTAATTATTATTTAATTTGTCATGGTGATGAGTTGCGTGAGTTAACTTTTTTATGACTCTTGCTTGAGGTATTTATGCAGTTGTCTGACTTCCATTTGCTGCACGAAGTAGAGGATTCCAGCGAAAGTTAATATATTTAAAACGAGCTTAAGGTGTCCTGCAATAATGACCAAATTAAGATAGGTGGAATTCTTTTTTCGTAGCCTGTCACTCATAAAACAAATGGAATCTCGTTGACGGTCGCAAATACAGATTCCTGAAAAAAACTTTGTAACGAAGTATTTACATTAGTAAAGTAAAGATAATAAATAAAGTTTATATTTTATGCTACCAACCATTATGTCCAGAATATCCAACTCTTTGAAGGCAACCCCTTTCCATTTATTTCCATCAAGAAATTCTCTCATTTCGCAACCATTTTCATCCGACTTAAAATTCCAGCTTTTTTTCATTATGTTGAGGTATTCCTCCTGCTGTAAATAAGCTGCAGCAAGAAGCAACATCCACAAAGCCAAATGCCAGGATAATATAAGCAAAGATTTCATCAGCGGATTCGTGGGAGTTGTCAAGTTTTCCTGGCCATCCCAGATGGCTTCATCTTCCAGATCTTCTTGGCTCTTTTGCTGTTGCACAAACTCATTGGAATCAAAACGAAAGGACTGCAGAAATTCAGCTATCCGAAAAGCCACTATACATAAGTAGCATATATAAGACATTCTAAAATAATGACCAGCCAAGATATTTATTCTTTTTTGAATGGAAAAAATGTTATGGATTTGGAACTGAAATAATTTAAGATTCCTTTGCAATCTTAGCTCCCTCAGGGATTGAAGCCATCCTGCATTCATCAGATGATATAGAACATGCAACGCCATAATCAACACGAACATTATTCGAGGTAGTCCCATAATAAAGTTGGTCATCTGAAACAGATCGGCTAGGGTTATAGTTTTGGGTTCACCATTCATTTTTGGCCAATTTAAAACAAGTATTTGCACTCCAAAAATAGTTAGCAAAAGCAGCAAGAGAATTGCGTAGATGAAAATGAGCCAGGAACATTGCAGGATTAATTGTTTTCCCAGAAGGGATTTTAGATTTTTATATGCCAGTTGAGCCTCATTTATTAATTTCCACAGTTGATCCTTTTTAACCAAAGACCAAATTAAAGTCAGAAAAAAACAGAGGCTGGTAAAATTTTCGTTCCACAATTCGGTTTTACTTCTTAGAGGTCTTTTTTCAATATTAAGATTGTTAACTAACTGACTTTCTTTTTCCCAATGACTACTTACAGCCCTGTGCAACAATAATATTAAGGAAATAAATATGGCTGGTAAAAATCTGCACAGGTTGGCTTTTTGTTGATATAGTTTTCGAGATTTACTAAAACGTAGCTGAAGAAGTCCGAAGAAATGCAAGGGAAATCGCAAAACTTTCACAATGTTAAAGATGAAGCGAAGTCGTGCCATTTCGAAAAACAACTGAAACTTCCAACGAACTGCTATTCTTACCATAATTACTCTCCGCAACCATTAAGTAATTGTTAATTAAGTTAATGTGACTCATTTTGCTGTTTATTATTCACTTGTACTCATCATAGAAATAAAAGCGATAGACTTGACTAATTGTTTGGGTCACATTGCCATTGAAATCGTCCTGCGACTCATACTCGTAGTCCTGAACTGTCATGTTTTTGTGGAAAAGTAAGCAAATAAATAGGAATAGCAGGAGTTCAAGGATGTGGGTTTTTAGGCAACTCGTCAGCATTGATAAAGGAATTCCAAGCTTAACACTTTTAAAGCCAATAGTTGTTAAATAAAAGGTTGTTTTGGTTAAGTGAACAGCAGAATAGTTATTGGAGAACTGAAAATAGTTTTCCTGTTAAATATTATATATTAATGACAAAAATATAATTAAAAACTCACCATCATGGTAACCACATCCTGTTTGTACTGCACTTTTTCATGTTTTCTCAAAAACGTTACACCAAATGCCTTCGGCAAAGTTCTGTGTGTCAAAAGACGCCAGGATTTCAAAACAAAATTATTGGGATCATCTTTTAATTTTAAGTAATTCTTCTGAAATTTACGATGCTGTTTTTGTAGGTTGCAGGCAATTTCAAAATATAATGCCAATAAGAGTAAATGGATCGTTAAGGAAACCATTTGAGCGTACACTTGTTGACCAGAACTGTGAAGTATGTTGCGAATTTTAACTCCTGGTTGGATCATAAAACTTATTATATGAAGGGCAAAATATCTGGAAACGTTTCGATGAACTCGCCAAATAATTGGTTTCTGTCTTAGCACTCCTTTTAATATATACAATCTGTCACTTCTCATGTCTTGGCAGAGAAACTTATTCAGAGAACTATAGATACAGTTTAGCCAAATGAGATAGTTTCCAAAAAACAAGAGCTCCAAGTGGTAGATAAATCCCACGCCGAAGATGAAAGCACTTTGATATACCGAATATATTCTCATTTGCCATATAAGAAGCAAAATAAGGAACACTATTAGAAGTAAAGTGTGTATGCATTCTCTGCGTATCCTTACACACAATCGACTGCCAAGAATTCGTTGCATTGATTTATGCACACCAACACATTCATTTAAGAGCTCCGTAAGATGTTTTCTCAGGATCAAAAAGTATAAATAAAGAGGTATGTAAAGCAGGAACACAAACTGATCGTGGATCCACCGATAACTGAAGAAGATATAGAGCCAACTGGCGAACAAGTTGACCACAGCCATGACTTGCACATAGAGTTGCTCATCGCAAGTGAATTTCCCCAGCTGCTCCGCATAACCCACATTATAAAAACCCAAATATAGTCCGATCCTTCCAGTCTGATACCACACACAAATCAAATGACACAGACAAAAACCTCTGGCCGTTGCGTGTTTCTCCATTTCTGGTAATAAACTAAGTAACTGAAATATCAAAAATTACATCGGTAAAGGTCATAAAATGTTCATTACATGAATTGGGAGGAATACGAAACCATTACGCATTCTGTGATGACATGGTAAAGCACGATAAGATATAATCGTACAAGTTCATTAAAACAATTTGGGAATTGGTTGACCAAAATATCTTTTTGTATCTTGTGACATTTCATTTATGATGAAAAAATTGAAGCAATTGCCTTTTGAAAATGAAAACATTGGAGTTGTTATTTTAAAGTGCACAACTGATATTCAAATTCATTATTTCTTTGTGAAAAGTTTTTAATTTATTTTTATTCGGTTTGGTTCATAAATATGAAGAGCATCAGCCACTATCAATTATATTCCATTGTTAACATACCTCTCAGTGCTTTTTACCCCTATGAGAATTACTTGCAAAAAATAACGACAATCATATTTTATGCTCTGTTTATTTGCCGAGTTGTACTCTGGACCGCTTTAACAGTTGGCTCTCGGAAGAGGATGTGGATGTGGATGTGGATGTGGCCACGGATATGGCTATGAAATGGGTAGAGCACTTAAAAGGGCATAAAGCCATAAGAGGTCACCACGTCCTTCTCCTGGAATTCCCGATTCACCTCTATCTCTGTCTGGCCATCGCAATCGCACCGGAGCTCATTCTCCCCCGGTTGGTGGCATCTTGGTCCAACTTTTTTCCCCGACTTTTTCATCGCCCGGCAAATGGTTTTACACGCATGTAACTTCCCCAGACCCGCATTCATATACGAATGCGAGATGGGGATCTCCATTCCACAGTGCAGCACAGCATGTGTGGCCGCATATAACAATGGCAAAAAGTGCATGTTTTTATTACAAATTGCAATTGTGAAAAATTTTATACATGGCCGCATCGTTGTCCTCCCGTCGCCGCATCGTGTCACATTCCGGTACCTTTGTCCTGTAGCCGTCGTACTACGGAAAAAAGGAGTGGCCAAACAGTAGGAACCTCGGAGTACACTGGCAGAATAAGCAAACCATAAATAAATAGGCCTTTTATGTAAGCAAAATAAAGGCTGGGCTTAGAATTTATTTAGCAAAGCTTAATAAATATGTTCAATATCTGACAAAATAGGAACCTAGCTGTACACTCGCAAAATAAATCTAATCATAAATAAATGGGATTAAAAAAATATTTATATATTTGGCAAAGCTTAATAATTTAATTTCCAGTTTTGTTTATATTGCTGAAAATATATTAAAAAGTTTTTATAAAATAAGGAGGAAAAAATATTGCTTTCTATATTTAAAAGAAGAGTTTACTGAAAAGTGATCTTATATTTTTTTTTTTAAGCAAGATAGATAAAAATATTTGAGATAGTTTCTCAATGACGATAAATTGGTCTTTTTCGGGTGCACAAAAGGGTTTGAAGCTGGGTGTCGCCAAAAATAAACTGCCACATAAAACTCTACCGCACATCCTGTCTGTGTCCTTGCCACTCGGGCTCCAATTTTTTTTGCCTGCTGCGTGCGGCATGCATAAAGCAAATGAATTTATTTTTCGACTGCCATTTTTTCAATTTAAATGCTTTTTGCCTTTGGCTTGTTGAGAGTCTTCCCTTACTTTTATTTTTTTGTTCGCTTTAACTTTTTATTGGGATTTTCTTTTTGATTCGACGCTTTATCCGAACATTTTTTTCGTCGATTTGACTGAGCTATAAATTTTTGCATATTTTCATTAGTTGTCAGAGATGCTTTTGATGATTTATGCATGTTTTTGATGCTCTTTCGCTCTTTCTCGTTCCACATGCCCTTTTTGCATTTTTTGATAGCACCAGCCAGCGATAAAAATAAAACAAACAAACTTATTAAAAATGTAGTTTGGTAAGGCAAAGTTTTTAAGCTAATGAAAATTGCTGCAGTTGTCAGAATGTTGAATGTGGACAGCTGCGCACTGAAAAATCCTGTGGATTCGGAAGCTGAAGAGCAAAGAAGAGTGGAGTTGAAACTGAGTAGCAACTTTGGTGGTAAAAATTGTGGAAAATTTTTGTACAATTAAGCTATGAAGAGGCTTAGAAAATTAGACGAACTAAAAAGTTTAGAGGAAGCAAGCTTTATAAACACAATAATATTACCCAAACAGTAATGATATTAAAAGCTGGAAGTGAAAGGGGGTGAAAAGTTTTACAGCCAGAGTAGTCCAAAATTTATAATTTTGAATTAAGAATTAATTAAGAATAATTGGTGTCTCTAAAGTTTTATACATGTTTGCTGTCAAATCCTGTGAACAACTCCTTTAAAATATAGAATATTAAAAACAGCTATCTGATCGCTTTAAAACTGCCTATTTTTCACAAAGAAACCCTGAATAATATATAAAATAATATAATAAGGGAAATAATTGGTTACTCTAAAGTTTTATATATTCAAATCCTCTGAACAACTCCTTTAAAATATAGAATATTAAATACAAAACTGCCTATTTTTCTACTTTAATCAGAAATTTCACAAAGAAACCCTGAGTAATATCCCACTCTTTTGCCGTTTCCTAATGACGTCTTATTTAACTGCCGTCGTAAATTCGCACTTAATAAAGTAGTCGACGGATATCTGGCATCTACTTCGGTTAGGTGTGATGTGGCTCAGACGGCAGCTGCTAACGCTGATTGTGATGTTTTCCAACGCCTACATTCCTGCAGCTTTTCCTTTGCCGACTGACGTCTCTAATGATTGTTTGACAAACATGCCCGGCTAACTGTCTGCCTTTTTTCCTGCCCAGCTGCCTTCCTTTCTTCCTTCCGTTTATACTCCAACCCAACAGCCTAGTGTCCCGACTTTGGCCAGTCGAAGCTCCTTTATTGAATTCCAACGTGGCGTCCGGACGGGTCCTTGGTCGTTGGTCCCTTCTACTGGCTCCCAAGTCCTTGGGCATCCGTGCTCGGGCCGACATGTACAGGATTTTAAAAATGCCACATAAAGGCGCTGAACGCTACGACACGAATTCAAAATTGAAATGACAAAGTAAACGGCGAGCAATGAAAGCTGAGTAGAAAAGTAGATACACCTGAAAGAAATTGTTGTTAAAAGATCTTAATTAATAAAAGAAATAAGGCTACTGACAGACTGGCATATGAAAAGTAATTTATCTGCTAAATATGGTTATTGCATTTTTTGTAGATTTTTTGGTATGTTTACTCAATATCAATAATCAGTTTATACAATATCAATAATTATAATTATTGGAGGTAACTTAAGAATGTTTTCCTGAAATTTTCCTGACATTTAAGACAAATAATTTAGGAAATCTTTTTGAGAGGCTCAAAATATGATTGTATGATCTAAAAATCTGTTTAAAGTAGATATATTTCCTAAGAGAATTAGTTTAACCTAAGATTTCTTTGAGTGAAGAGTGGTTAGCAGCGTATAAAGTCGCCCAAGGAAGGAGCCGCTTGAGTTTGACAGTTTTGGGTTATGCTGCGATGAACATGGCCGATATGCTGCCATGCAAATCTCCTTCGCAAGTGGCAAGTGGAAAGTCGAAAGTCGAAAGTGGGTAGTGAGTAAGCAGCGATTGAGACCTGAACAAATTAATCGCCATTCGGCGCTGAACTGAAAGTCAGGTTTGACCGAGTTTACACACTCTCCACTTTATTTTTTTTTGGTTTTTCCGTTGTCGCTTTTTGCGAAGGTGGGCTTCTGCGGCGAATTCCCAGTTTGCAAATAAATTAGTTTGCTACGTGAGCGACGCAAATCTGAAGTGGGTTTGACAGCGGGTTCTACGGTTCAGGACAATTTTTAAATATTTAAGCGTGTGCAACTTATCGATTTGCGGACTGACTACAGAGTCCGCTAATTGAAGTGGTTTCAGTGTGCGACTATGCCATCAATTATCCGCAGCTCCAGAATGCTTTTTCATGCTAAAAGCATTTGCCCAGGGTTCCAAGACCAGGGTAAACTTACACTGAATAAAACGGTCAGAAAAAATATAAATATATCTACAATAAGATATATATTAAAGCTTTGTTAATGACTGGAGCTCATTGAGCATAATTAAAATATTACTTAGGTCTGCCAGATTTTTATTTTATTAAACTTTCAGATTGGACAATCTATTCCTCCCCCAAAATCATTCGCGCCTTTCTGTCTTTCAACAGTCCGCTCTGCTGCTTTTAAATTAAATGCTTAAATTCCACTCCAGCTAAGCTGTTGTTATATTTTATCCCTGTGTAGCCATCCTCACATTAGAGCTAAGTACTCACCAAATTGTTATGGCGCCCCACTCGCATTTTTGCTCCTTTGACTGCACAACTACGCGTCCTGTTGCCGTCGATGTCGTTAGTCCAATTAGTTGGAAACATGCCGCTGCCATCGCCGTTGCACAAACTGCTCTGCGTGTGGCACATTGTCAGCTTCTTCGATTACCAGAAGAAATTACGCCTTCTGTTGAGTTCGTGCAACCTGCAATACGATTAGAACACCCAGAAGTTCCGCTTTGACCATCAGGTGTTCAACTTCTAGAGCCTCATTTGTCTTTGGTTTTCCTTTGTCTTACTTGTGGTTGATCACATCATGTCCGCTTGTGTTATATAATGATAAAGAGATCTCTGCTAAGGCCATTGAAAGAGATGCCCCAGTCAAAAATGGGAACTACGTTTTGTGTGTCCGTAAAGCGGGCCTTTTGCTGTTCCTGACTGATTTCCATTGAATTGCAGTTGTTTATCTACTAGCAAAAGAAGTAAATAATACCCCCAGAGTTTGATTGTATTTCCCTGCCTGTTCTGCTGGCATCTGTAGGCCACCTACGCAGTTATGAATCAGGAATTTACAACCCAGCTGAAGAACAAACCATGCCGAGAAATGCTCAGCAATTTTTACAAAATGCATGGTCGTCTGGAAAAGATTCAGCAAGATATCTCTCATTATTTCAGTGACTATCTTTCTCATTATTTCATGTACTATCTGTGATTAGACTCATTTCCGTAAGTTTCAACAAATTTGTCAGCTTTCAAGCTGACTTTGACTGGGATTAAAACCGATTGGTATTGTTAGAATTGGAGTTCTGTCAGATCAGTTATTTGCCAAATAAGTTCATCCCAATCGGACTGTATTTATGATTGTTTTGTGCAAAAGTGGCGTAACTTTACCCTCTTTCAAATTTCAGACTTGGAACCTTTAGGTTTTAAAACTTTACGTTGATTTCGTATGTACTGAGCCAAGCAGTGGGAAAATAAAATCAGCAAAAGCCAGGACACTTGCCAAGCCCTCGAGAAATAATTATGCAAAGCACGTTTGCTGTGTGGGTTGCACAACCGAAATAAAAAAGAGCTGAAAGCAAAACCAATAAATCAAAGGAAAAAGGATGCTAACCCATTCATTACACAGCAAACACTCAGTGGGCCTCAGCCACTTAACCCATCTATCTGAATACATACAAAATGTCAAACTGGAAATCTATTAAATCACTCGAGGGGCTAGGAGTTGTTCGAGCCTTAATTAGCTCATAGCTGTGCAACGTGGCGTATGATTAACACGCGAGTAATGAATGTCATCGCTGCACGGTTAACAAAATTTAAAAGAAAATATTACCTATAAAAGAAAATGTTACCTTTAATTATGGAATGGATTTATGGAATTTATTTATTGAAATATGTAACCAAAAAATGGTTTTGAGAATCCATGTTGTTTGGTGGATTTCGTATTTTTGGAATATATTGATATTTTATATTATAAAAATTACATTTTGTTTGTTTTATTTTTAATACGACTTTGTTTCCTTCCATTTTTTTATATTTTTATATTTCTATTTTCTAAGCAACTATTTCCTGTGTGTACCTATAGCCGTGTCCCACTGCCTCTGACATCGTTCAGCTGTGAATGATTGAATTAAAATCCATTCGGCGGACCTGGCATAATCAATGGAATTATGGCCCGGCCACGCCCACTTCAGTTCAGTGCACAGGCGGAAACTATTTCCGTGATTTCTAATTTTGCGAGCAGAGTCCCGCGAGGTCAGTTGACTGGAAAATCTTTCGATTAACTGCATTCGGAGCGGGCCCTGCAACATTAATGAGGCACGCCCCCGCCCATTAGTAGCCCCATTGTCGTACGCCCACAAAAACACACACACCCACACACACACACACCTTACACACCCACACCCATCCAATTCGAGCTTAATTGATATGCATGTGAGTGGGTGGGCTGGTAAATGCAATTTCCTTGTCGCTTCTACAGCTGCATCCTCTAATGAGTTCGAAATAATTCCATGTTATGGCCCAGCTATCTGTCCATCTATGAACACCCCATTAAAGCCCCCAAAATCATTTGATATGCGGCCCAATAAATTGTGCAGTTGGGCGAGGAAAAAAAAACAACAAAAAACAGAAAGCCCTAAAAGTAGTAAAGGACCACAAAATAGGAGCGGAAAAATGGAGGATAGAGCAGAAAAGCAGAGCTTACGTATTGCAATTTGTGCAAAATGCAAATTTCCTCACTGATGACAGCCGCAATTTTGTGCTCCATTGTTGTTAGTGGCACTCGGGTTGTTGTTGTTGTTGTTGTTATTGTCATTGTTGTTGTTTGCGAACGTCCATTGTTAAGGACATGAGTGTGGACTAGTGACTATGTGTTTGTCTGTATGTTTGGACGGACACATGTCTACAGGCGGGGGTAACTAAATAGAAACGTAATCAAATCAAGAAATTACAAATAATTATAAATGTAAAAACATAAGTTAATTGCAATTAAATTATTTGCAAATATTTGAAGTACTCTTTTCTTAATAACAAAACTTAGATTTAAGTAACTCTACTTAAATATTAAAAATAAATATAAAACATAATTAAATCAAGAAAATGTGTTTCACAAATAATTGTAAATATAAAAACAAAAATTAAATACAATTCAAATATTTAAGAATATTCGATATACTCTTTCCTTCATAACAAAACTTATATATTTATAAGTAACGATTTTTTAAATATTAAAAATAAATATAAAGGTAAAAATATAAATATAACAAACACATTATTTCGATATCATTTTTGTATTTATTATGAACATATGTGCCATGGAACTTATATATAGTTTGTCTTGAATTAAACGATCTTACAAGGAGTAAATATATTAAAAGTAATATTTGGTAGGAAACCACTTTAAGACCTCTTCTAGTGTCTTAGCCTTGATTGCTTGGATGTCAGACAGCGTTGGGCACATACCAATGAACACACAGCAGCAGGCCGGGCCAAAAGCCAGAGCCGGTTTAAATTCCTGACTAGCAAATGTCTGGCGGCCATTGGCCATTGGCCACCGGACAACACAACAATGGCTGACCAGCGTCAGCATTAGGGCTCCTCCCCTGATCCTCCCCTCATCCTTCCCCTCGTCCGCCTTTGATTAACAATGATGGGCATTATTTTTGCAAATAAATTCTGATGACTTCGAGGAGGTCAAGGCAAGAGGAATGTGCTGTTTGTCCAATCGTTGACATTTTTCCATGCTCAAGTTGCACTTTATTGATTTATGGCAGTCAGCGTCAATCATTGGGCTCTGTGTGATGGCCAGGCATTCAGGCTGTTAGGCTGGCAGTCTCATGGTTGGTCATAATTGCACATTTGCTAAGAACAACAAGGACACACTATTACATCCCTGGCGGAAGCTTTTAAGCAAACAGGATGTGCTGTGCATGTGTGTTCTTGTGCAACAGCTTTGGGAACAATACTTACAAGTCCGAGAAGTTGAAGGCAAAACGATGCATTTGTTATGCAAAGCCTTTGATGTTGTCCTTGGACCAAAGTGCTGTGTGGATGCAGATGTAGATGACAAAATGATTTTGCAGTAAGCGGGGAAAAACACTTTTTCCTATTTATCGGAAAATGCTCTTAAACTTTCGAGTCCAGTTTGAGGAGTTTGAAGCCAGGCCAAAGGGGTCAACGGCGAAAGCAACTTGGCAGCCCACCGAAAGTTTTCCAAAACCAGAAAATAAAGAAAGCACACAACAAAATAATTAAGGTTCTTCAAAACTTATTGACGTTTTTTGTGAGCGGGTGGCGGACCAAGTTTATTTTTCAGAAAATATCAGAGATAATAATAAGGCGGGCCCAGAAAAAATATTTAAAAAAAAAGAACAAAAGCCAGGAAGTGGCCAAAAGTACGGAGCACAAAAAAAGGGACGCTTAATAAATATAAAAAACCCAGCTAGGATAGATAAAAAATAAGAGAGAGCGGGAGTTAATACCCTGCTAAATTCCTACATAAACGAATGTCTGGCGCACTTAGCAGGCAATTGCGAGATAATTTAATTATGCGCCACTCCTGGCAGCAGCCTCTGCTCCAGGATAACAGGATAATGATAACGCAATAAGCAAACCAAAAGGGCTTACACCGCATTCAGGCCATAAATGCTGGGCTACAAGAGGAGAGTGCAGATAAAGCGAAATGAAAAATGGCAAGGAAAACCCACACAAGAGTGTGTGTCGCAGACCGATAACAATAATATCGGCGGGGTGGCTTAAACAAATTGCACCCGACTTAATTGCCCAACCGGAAGCGTACAAAACTTGTCGCCGGATGCGATATATTCTATGTGTTTGCCACCGGACAGGTAACAGCTGGAAATGCCAGCGAAAAACCATGGCCATGGGACATTAAGCATAATTAGCGTGGAAATAATTTATTCAAGAATCGCAAGAGGTCAATTGCGGGCAACTCCACTAATTGCCGTTCTCTCGTTTTACACATTTTCATTTTGAAATTCGGTTTCATTTCCATCATAGATTATGCAAACTTTCGAACGGGTGTCACATGTGCATCAGTTGTGAATGATGTTTTGCGGTAAAGCTAATTTTGCAGAGGTTAAACTATTTGGCTTACACAGAAATTAGTTTGCCTGCCAGTGGCCTTATTCACTGACATTGTTTGGGTAATTTATTAGTGGTAAATTGTTTAAGATAAACGCAAATTAACTCCTAGCTATTTACACTTTTGAGTTGATAAATGGTCAAGTTTAAAGATGCCCAATGGACATAAATTAAATATGCAATTAAAATCTAATTACCGTTTAAATATTTAGTAATTCATTAATTAATTACAGAATTCCTGTGGTGGAGCCTTAAACATGGATACATACAATATATTATTTTAATAATTTATAACTTTGGCTCTTCAAATTTTCCTGAAATATGCATATACTGCTTGGTTTACCAATTTAAAACTTTCATTAGTTTTTCTTAGAAACCAAAACTTGCCCAAAATATTTTTCACAACTTTTTTAAACTTTTAATCAAACAGTTTTTCCCATGCCTTCTGGGAAATCCACCTATCCCAAAATGGCTGCACTTTAAACGGGCTTACTAGATTTTTCCATTTTCAACACTTCTGCACATAAATTTTCGCTTTCCGTTGGCCAAAGGATCGAGTATTCTCCACCCTATATCCCCGCCAGACCAAAAGCCATTGGGCGATTTGGCTTTAACATTACGGTTAAGCATGCATGTCAAGCACATTGCCACACTGAGGAGTTTGTTGCCCCAGCTGCAGTTGTAGTTGTAGTGTTGCGGCACTTGCAAATTTCACTTGCAGCGGCAGTTGCCGAAGCAGTTGCAGTTGCAGGAGCAGCAGCAGTTGCAACTTGTGTTGGTGTGTCACCCCCAGGCGAAACGCCTTGGTGCCCCCGTTTCAGTTTCTTGTGCAATAATTAAGTGAGTGCCAAGTAGAGTGAAGCGTGAAGCGTCGCGGCGCTCTCATTTTCCCATTTACCGCCGGAGCCCTCCTGCAAATTCATGCGTAAACAAAACAAGCAAAAGCATTGCATTTTAGGGTATCGACTTTCAGATACCCTGTAGACATCTAGAGAAAAGGCAACATGGCAACATCGTTGGCTACTTTTTGGTGTTAAGAAAGGGGTGGTTACAAGTTAAGCCTACTTACTGACTGTTTACAGCTTCAATTAAAAAAGGAGTATATATTTTTTTGTTTTTTTAAGTGCTTTTGTCCTTTTATTAACATTGCAAGAAAACAATTTATTACAAAATATCAATTAATCATTGCAATAAACAAATTCTAATGTAGTATATCTCATTTAATACTATCGCTTATTAAGTTTCATTTATATAAGTGAAATGAAGTAGTAAAAAATATTAAGTAGTTATAAACATGCAATAAAATTTCAAAATCAATTATAAAATCACATCTAGATACTATTTTAAAGTACTGCTATCACAATAATTTAAAGAAAACGATTTTAAATCAATAAACTAAATGAAATACATTGGGTTCTTTTAAGCCTTAGCAAACCTTATTGTTCTGAAATACCCATTACTCTGTAAAATGAGCATAAGATTCTGGAATGCAAGGGAGAACTCGGCCGAGATGTGTGTGTGTTATTTTGGCTACGCCCGCGGGCACCGAACGCGGCTGAGTAAACGTTGCATGCATGAGAAATCAAAAGCAGCAGCACCACCAGCGGACTTTGCCACCCACTCTGCCACCCACTCTGCAACCCACTCTGCCACCCACTCTGCCACCCATTCCGCCCCTCAAGTGGCTGCTCCTTATGCTCCTCATTTCGCCGCTTGTTATTCTTATTCTCCTTTCTCGACGACGACTTCTTCGGCAGGACTTCTGCCTGCAAGTGCTCCAAACTGTAGCCACATGCTCATGAAGGGTGAACTGGACCAGGGGAGCAATGTGCCAGAGTTCAAGGAAATTGTAAATTACAATAAATGGGGAACGTACGAGCAGCAGCAAATAAGGAGAGATGAAAATTTTAATACGTAATCGAAGCTGGAAGCAATTAAAAAGACATTTTTAATGAAAAAAAGTTGAAGAAAAATATCAGAAATATATTTCAGATATCAGATAAAAAGTGTGGAAGAGCTGGATTGCAAAGGAATTGTTTAACATAATTTTATTAATTATTAATAATTAATAAAAAACTTATTACAAACACATATCAATTACCAAGCCAGTTTTTAATGAAAATAATAATTAAATAATGGATAAAATTTTTTTAAACAACTTAACTTCGCTCACTTATTGAATGGACATAACTTAAGCCAGGGCACACTTTATCGCTCTGGCTATTGGGACTTATACCAAACTTCCATATAGTTTTAAAAATCACTAAAGAACTTCAGCTGGAAATTCCCAAGTGGTTGATTGAAGTTTTTCCTTGGTCTTATCTTACGCTTTAACTTCACTTGTCTTAACCTGTTCCAAAACTCAACTTGAAGTTTTCCTTAAATGCTCTCGACTCGCCTCGAACTTTCAGCCAGAAGTGGAAGTTTGGCCATAACAAGGACACGTAAGCAGCCGCAACACGCATTCACTTATTTCGCCATCAAAATGCTAGCACTTGAAATCAAATTTAAACATCTCCCACGACCCCGCACACACACATTTATTTATCCCCCGTGGCGATGGTGGCAAATGTGCGTAGTTTTTTCTCCATTTTTATACCCTTGCAGAGGGTATTATAATTTCAGTCAAAAGTTTGCAACGCAGTGAAGAAGACATTTCCGACCCTATAAAGTATATATATTTTTGATCAGCATCACCAGGAGAGTCGATCTAGCCATGTCCGTCTGTCCGTCCGTCTGTCCGTCTGTCCGTCTGTCCGTCCGTCTGTCCGTCTGTCCGTCCGTCCGTTTCTACGCAAACTAGTCCCTGAGTTTTAAAGCTATCTGCTTGAAACTTTCCCAAAAGTTGTCTTTCTATTGCAGGTAGTATATAAGTCGGAACGAGCCGGATCGGGCGACTATATCATATAGCTGCCATATAACTGAACGATCGGAAAAGCCATAACTTTGGTGTTTGTAAAGTTAGGAAGTTGGGATTTTCTATGGGTTTTATGTTTGGCCAATCAATCCGACCTTTCATAAGGATCGGCCGACTATATCTTATAGCTGCCATATAACTGAACGATTGGAAATGTCATAACTTTGGTGTTTTTAAAGTTAGGAAGTTGGGACTTTTTATGAGTATTAAGAATGCATCATATGAACAATTTTGGAGAATATAATTTACGGAATATTCTGCAAGGGTATATCAACTTCGGCTCCGCCCGAAGTTAGCTTTCCTTTCTTGTTTTCTATATTTTTTTTTTTTTTTGCACCATGCTGGCTTCTTTTGAGACGAGCGACACGTACTTCCGCTCATAAGCCAAAGGCAAACTAGGCGAGAAGCAAAATGGTGGCGAACTAAAATGGTAAAAAGGGAAAAAAAATGAAGCTATGGCAAAAAGTCCACCATACACACACTCTCATACTTTTTAACATTGTAACGAGATAATATTTTTCCAACATATTCGTGTGCGCCTAGGACAAGGCTAAATGATATTACCTGAAGTAACATCAGCCCAACTGACAGACAGGTGCTGCAGTCGAGGGGGCGTGGCACTGGGCGGACCCGGCACAACTAACGGAAACCGGATGTGCTTGGCTTGGCAGTTGTGAAGTGATGTTTAGGCCAGGATGGCAATGCTCGCAGGCAACCAACCACTACTTTATATACGTTCAGCCCGATGTGCGAACTTGCCCATAGGCATCATCGAGTGCCACGTTTTATGTCTTGCCAATGGAAGCCTGGAGCAGACGCAGCGACTCCATCGAGTCACACGCTCCATTGTGACTGACTGGCAACGACTGTGTGGGTCCGACAGGCAGTGCTGCTGGGTTTGGAGGGGCCAAAACTAGCTCATTTTGGTATTTCAATCAAGTAGTTTTAGCATACGCTAAAAAATTATAAAGAAATATAAGAACATAAGACTTTTTATTAATATTCGAGGCGACTAGTTTTAGCAGAAATAATTGTAAGCTAGTAAAATATTAACAATTTCTATTGGCTTCGAATTTAAGAGCTCCAAAAAAATGGTGAGTTAAGGCACTAACTTTTGATTATCATCTGGCCTAGATTTGTTTTATTAGAGTCTTTTAAAAACTGACCAGTATAAAAGACTGATAAATAGCTTAGAGCACACAAAATATTTTAAATATTTTATAAAATGAGATAGGAAAGAATTGTAAGCAATTGCTAGCTTAAATTTAACAGAAAACGATAAAATAAAAACTAATAAACGTTTGAAATGCCTTACAGTATAGAACACAAAAGTGAAACTGATAAATAGCTTAGATCAAAACATCTAAGAAATATTTTAAATATTTTATAAAATTAGGTAAGGAAACACTGTAAGCAATTGATAGCTTTAAATTTGACCGAAAACTATAAAAAAAACCAATAAACGTTGGAAATGCCTGTCAGCCAAATACTGATTTGGCAGCACTATTGCGCTGTGTATGTTTGACTATCAGTAGAGTTGTTATGGCCCCACAGGCGCCGCTCACACTGGCTCCTTGCTTTTGCTTTTGCCCCCTATGAACTCACCCACTAAATGTGACAGCATAAATCGCTGCCACTGGCTGGGGGGCAGGGGAAGTGGGGAAAGGGGACTGAGAACAATAAAGCCATATTGGCAATTTAATGTGCTGCAAAACATTAGAACATTCGATTGGCGCAGAGCGAACGACAACACGCATACGCACCGTATGCCGATGTCGATGCCGATATCGATGGAGTGCATTTTAAGCAGCTGAGCTGAGCACGTAAACAGAAACATTGCCAGTGCACTTGTGCAGCTGAAAAGCTGGGCTAAGTTCACCGTTTACTTATCTTTGGCAATGCCCAACACGTATCCACATTAAGTCACCCAACCGCCCACTGAACACCCCCATCATGATCATCCCTCCTCCCAGAAAACAACTTCATTTTCAGCTGCTGCCTTTGCCAGATGGTAGCTGGCCAAGTACAAAAATTTAAGGAATTTTTTCGGGGCTTGCCATGACCCTCATTCGGCAGCAACATTCTCACAGGGCACCTCCATTGTCATTTGCATATTTTTGCGTTGCAATTTTCGTTGCGAACTTGTAAATTTGACTTTATATATGCAAGGTGCAAATCTGTTTAGCGTCCCTCGTGTGACGGCAACTGCATCAAAATGCATTTATGCAAAGGCCAATGGAACTTACAGCGAAATTAAGTCACCATGGCCGAAACATCCGACTGATGACGGAGTTGAAAGCGTGGGAAAAAAATTGCGCCGTTAAAAGTATATATCAATGGCAGCTGATGCAGAAACTTTGCGGCATTTGCATGGAAAATTCTTGCGGGCATACAAAAATTGTTTTTACTTTATTCGAGGGATTTTTCGTGAATTATGGAAAATATTAACCAATAAAAAACAGGTCAGCCCAATCAGAGAAAAGTTAATTAAATATTTATTAAGGGGCGGGATGAAAAAAACTTTTTCATTTAAAATATACACGTTAAGTTAACATAAAAAGAGAGTGGTACGTAATTTCAATAAAGATTATTCCAAGAAATACAAAATATGAATAAAACGAATATCTTAATAATATATATTTATCGATATCACGACATTTAACCCTTCGATATCATGTCAATGACAATATACATTATCATTTCTTTCATGCCTAGGATTTATATTTATGTAAATAAATAAACCAAACTAGTTTACGACCTATTCATAAATTTCTTATCGTTTTCTCAAAATTACTTTAATTTATAGCTTGTCCCTCTCAGTAGTTGATTCATATTCAAAAGTGTGCCCTAACATTATCTTCACTCACCAAAAAATATGCTCGTAAATGTCAAAACACTCTATAATGAGCTAATCAACCAAACTCTAGCACAACAACATAACAAAGTTGTCTGCGGATAAATGCAAATGGCTTCGGTTTTTGCCACAAACTGAACTTTTACGACGGCATTTCAAAGTCATAAAACATCCGACTTTATTTTGCCCAGCACCTAGATTGGCGGGTGTAAACAAAACGTTGAGCGCAGCGCAAAATAATGAAATCTAAATTACAAATAAAGCTTAGGTTTTCTGCGATTTAGCCATAACGTTTTCACAGGGCTAAATTTTGACAGAGTGTTTTCTAATAAATTATATTAATTATAACACAATTTGTGGTGTTTGCTAATAGTTGGAAAGTCAACGAAGCTAATGCTGTTGACAGAGGAATGGAGGGGAGAGAACCACACCCCAATCGCATTACGTATACGCCACGTTGAGCGCATTTTGGCAGAATGGCAATTGACTTTAATTACTTCGCCTCCTAAAAGTCATGCAGACTTTCGGGTGAGTGTGTGTGTGTGCTTAGCACACGATGTCATCAGATGTGTGAAGGAAACATCAAGAGGTGGACATGGGGGTATAGAGGAAGGAACTTTCATTAGTTTTTGGGTTGCCCGACTGCCATGCCAGAAGCCACTAAAAGTCTTTACATGCCAGCACCTCCTCCTCCTTCCTGCAAATGAAAACAGTTTGTGAAATTTAATTTTCAGCACTCTTGATTTTTAAAAGGCCAGCGCGGGCGACAAGCAGGAAAGGAGTGCAATGAAATTTGCTGTTAATTTGTACAGAAATGTCTCTATTAAATTTTAAATTGGTTTTCTGGCAAATGTTATGAATTGCCTCATAGTGTGGCCACCAAAAGTGGTAAATGCATGTAAGGCGAAAAAATAAAAACCGACGGGTAGAAAAAATTGCCATGTTCTTGCTTGCGGATGCTTTCATCGCTATGCATTCAATGGGAAGGAAGCGGCTGAATGGACAGGGTACGCAGCATATCTGCCAGTGAGAAGAATCAGGTGCACAGAAAGAAATGCTTTAGATTAAATAAATTATCTTAATTATCAATAATTCATACATCAAATTTTGTTTGCTTTCCAATTTCAAGGTCCACAACACACAACGCTTTAATAGCTTTTTTCACACTTGCCCTTGCTTGTTGTAAAAATCAAACAATAGAAATTATTGCTTACTTGCTTAAAAATATTTTTCTGTATTGTAGTTTAATAAATTTAATCTTTATTTAACAAATCTGTGGTAAGTGCATTTCTTATAATTTTTGCATGTGCAGGAAGGTGCCAGTGAATAAAACCAACTGCTGCTGTGGGATGCGTGTGCAATCTGGCAATAAATATTTTATATTTACAATATGCTGCTCTGTTGGGAGCCTGCAGCAAAAGTCGGGCATATTGATTCCTTTCGAACGTTCGCAAATAGTTGGGCAAAAAAAAAGCTGAAATTGTATTGTTATTTAAATCGTTAAAATTCGACAGCTGAATTTTTAATGGTCGTATAGATCCACTTTGAATTTTAGTTTGGTGTGAGGCGCATTCCTCTGGGCACTGTAATTCTTTACCGCTTATGGCATGTTTTCCTTAAATGTTGGTTCACTTTACTCAACGGAAATCGGTTGATGCTCCTGCACAATCGCACCGGAAGTTGTCTGTTTTTTATTTTATATCTTTTATGACGCTGCATTTTGTGGCATGTATGGGCCGGGTCAGCTGGGCCATGGCTTTATGGCTGCCAACTCCTTGGCCAGGGCAATTACACATATATACAGCTGCTTGGGCCTGGCTATTCGGGGACTGAACTGGACCGTGTTGCGCATCGTAAATGAGTGCGGATATTTTAACAGGGCTAATATCTGGCCAAGCGGCTCATTGGAGGTTATGGCCATGGCATAATAAACATTTTCTGTAATTAACATTTTATGTGTTTTCTTTGTTAAATTGTGCAGCATAGTTCAGACAAAGGATCTTCATAGCTAAATTTAAGTTGGAAATTGCATATTATCTTTGTAAGCAAATCAACTTATCATCAATAAAAATAACGAAATATAAAGATGTATATATTTATTTAATTTATTTTAATACATCATATTTACATCAATATTTTAAAAAAGACGTAACGTTCAGCTAATCATTACCAATGGATTTAAGAAGCCCCTACGCAGTCTTTCTTTTCCCTTTGTATGTAATAATAAGTAAACAAAATACATATTAGATTAAATAAACACTTACCAGCGTTTTAAAAAGGTTTTGCAGTTCTTTGGTAGATATTGATTTTAGATTTTCCTCCATGTACAAGTTGATGTTACCCTTCTGGTACTCCCGTAAAAAGTATAAAAATACGCTCTCTTCACAGGATTTGGAGGAGATCATCTGTGTTTGGATAGGGCTTTCATCTTACTGTGCCAGATTTTATTTTTTTGTTCGGCAGCCTGACTTTTCCTGGCGGCGTTCGCCATTTTCTTGGCTCTTATTTCTCGAGGCTTCACCTAAACGACTAGCGATTATTTTAGAATATACAACTAAAAAAACTCACTTCAAAGTGCTTTTTTTGAACGGGCAATAGCTTTCCCCAGGCATTTTCAGCCGACCTGAGGATCTCGTCTTTATCCATGTAGCCACGAGTGCTTCCATAGATTTTCAGAAATTTTGCAAAGGCCTTGGATTCTGCTTCAGAATAGGGCGTTGCTTTAGTGACTCCCATGGCTTTGATTAACTATAGTTGTACAATAAAAATGTCTTGCAAAATGTTGGCTTTAAAAATATAAATTTGGACTTCAAATTATTTATAAAGATTTCTATAAACATGAAAAATATTTAACAAACTTCCAAAAATTTGGGGCTGTTCACTACGTTACAATTTGATCTTAATAAAACGATGTTCATCTGAGTATTGAATGAATTTTCCTAGCCTGCCTTTTTTTTGTTGAATACAAACTTATTTATCTGCTTACTCAGTTGGTGTATATATTATTACATGAAGTAATATTCCAAAACTCGGTTTCCTGTAACAGGCCTCAGGCCAACAATTTGATAATTAAATTTATTTGGAAAACAAACGACTTTGTTGTTCTTTCCCAGTCATCCTTATTATTTTGGGAAGTAATTAAGCAAACTTTCTACTGTCTTTTCTTACGTCTTTGGATTTTGTTTTTATTCCTAGGCCATCACGTTTGACGAGCCTTGACATGCCCAACGAAGAAAAACATTGGGGGGGAAAATGGGAAAAGAAAAACCAGAATGGTCCTCAATTTTCTACGTGCACACCATAAAGTTGATGTGTAATTTGTTTTTATATGCATTCAACAGAACTTGCCAAATTCTATTACAAGTTTACAATTGTATTACTACGGCAGAGAGAGCTTTCCGACTCGTCTTCACCTTAATAAACCATAACTAATGGGGTCGCACAAGCAGAAGTATCAACTTGTGTGTTGAAAACGTTGCAAAATGCTGACAGAAGACGCCTTTAAAGCGTCGAAAGCAGCTTAGCAGCTTTCAATTTTGCACAATAACAACGTCAGGGGAAAATTGAGTGTAGGACGGGGACCAGAATGGAAAAAAAAGCAAACAAGTAAATGAAATTTCCGTTTTCAACAGTGCCGCTTCGATCGTTTAGTGTATCAATAACCGAATAACAGGCTAAGAAGGCTCCGCCCTGAGTGTGTTTGGCTGCTTTGTTTGCTCCTGCAATTTGAAGTGCCGGAAATATGCTTTAGCTTTATGGGATTTCTGCGCTTCTCACAGCCCAGCAGCCATGGGCAATTTTGGCCGAGAAGTTGACTCAAATTATTGCGTCTAGCCACACGGAGAATTATACAGTTGGCGAGGAGATAATATCTTTTGATTAGTGGCAACCGCAAAAACTTTAATTAAATTCGCACACAATTCTCAGCTGAAAAGTTTATGCAGCATTTGCCATGTCACCAGATAAGTTTCCACTCGCATGTAGCCTTTGTTTTTCCGACTTCAGACCGGGGCTTGAAGTTTTACAATTCGGAGTAGAGTAACCTTTACGGAGAAAAGTTTTCCACAAAAGTTATGCAGAGTTCGGAAGGCGAAATCTAATGAATTAATTAGTGGATTTCGGAAGAAGCCAAAAAGCTTCCGCCAACCTAAAAAACCACTTGAAGCTGTAATTCATTGAAAATTCATCGTTTAATTTATTTTGTTTATTTATTTGGCTTTGATAACTTTGGGCATTGTGTAGGGGTCACAGTTGATTTAATACCACATTTCGGCTGAAGTTCTCAAGTTCTGTTGTTAAATTTCTGGTCATCTCTTATTAGCTTTAAAATGTTCATGTTGTTGAATTAAAATAAAAGAAGTATCTCGAAAAATAAACCTTTATTTATTATCTAGATTTATTAGTACCAATAATAAATGTCAAACATGTGTTGTAATGTGATTTTAAGTACTGTAATAATACAAATAATAAATGTATATGGTATGTACCTTTGAATAATAAAGTAAGACGTCGCCAATCCAAAACCCTTTGCAGCTCCGTCTCAGTAGAAACTCATAGTTATATTTTAAATTATTTATTTATTTAGTTCTGGTAACTTTAAAGACACACGAGTATAACCTCTCTCATATTCCTATGCCATAAATTTCAACCAGGGCGAGTTCAGGACAAAGGCAACGGCAGCCAGCGACTCGCAACACTCCCCAGAAATAACTCATATCGAATTGCACCATTTGTTGTTTTGTCTCCCGAGAGAGGATATTGAGTTACGCTGGCCAGGATTGGGATTGGGATTGGGTTGGGGATTGGGTGTTGGAGGGCTGCGGCTCGTTGGCTCCCATTGCCCGATGCCGATGGACCGCCGCTTGGTGGCATTTTAATTCTGTTTCATTTTTTGTTGCTTCGTTTGACACTTTCGATTTTGATAGATTTATCACAGCTTACAAAAATAAGGCAAAAGTAAAACAATAAAACCAAAAAAAGGAACTTTATGCAAATGAAAAATCTAAAATTATGTCCATTATTTGGACAGTGTAATGGCCATCCAGGACATTGGGCCACGCCCACGCACCCGAGCATTAAGTTTATTCTTCGCTCGCACTCTTTGATCGGGGGTCGTGGGCATCGCCATCAATGGGATGCGATTAACATTACACCGCCCTCACATCGTCACCTCTACTAAAGTACAAAAAGCTACAAAATCAAAATGGGAGCTACCCAATTTGTTTGTCATATAAAATACAATTGAAATAGTGTTGCTTAACCTACGACTTAAGTGTTTCTTATTTCGTTGTCGTTTCCACCGACTATTTGGAGCCCTTCTTCTTTTTGCTCTTGGGCAGATCCGCCCACAGCCTGAAGAAGTACTCATCGCGTTGGAGCAGCCTGCCACGGGCATACGAATGAATATCCGCATCCATGTTGTGGTCACGCAGCCACGAGGAGGTGTTGCACGAACTCATCTCCGTGCGTGGCTCGTCGGGCAGGCTCTCATGACCTGAATTGAATGGGAATGAAATATGCATAAGTTTGACAAATTGTTCATCTTCCGCCACCGGAAATTACTCTTTCTAAAGTGAAATTGAGAACTAGCAGAGTTGTGACTGTTTAATTACTTGCTAACTCTGCCATTTAATTCTCAGTATGGAAAGTAGTTATCAATATAATATCAGTATCATTTTAAAAGAGTAATGCTTATAAAAATACACATTTGATATTGTGAAAAATAGGAATAAACACTCACCAGCAGTCATGACCTTGTAGGGCTCCTCCGATTCCAGAGGTTCACTCAGACCAATTTCGTTCTTCGCGAATATGCGAATCATGTACTCGTGGTTCTCCTGCAGATCTCTGATCTGGAATTTCTGGACGCCAGCTGGCACACGACCCACCTCGATCCACATGGTCTTCTTCATGTCCCTAATAGCAATGTGGTAGCCGAGCAGAGGCGCACCTCCATCTGACTCGGGGATACCCCATTCGAATATGTGGGCATTGGCGGCGAGAACGCGCGCCTCCAGTGGAGCGGTCGGTGGTGAGGGTACGGCTATATTAAGGTGGAAATCAGTAAATGATATAGCTAAAAGATACTCGGACTCACTGGCATGTGTCTTGAGCGATATGCTCTCGGTGACGGCTGGTGCACCTAGTCCAACCTCATTCTCCGCTGACACACGGAACCAGTACTCGCACTTCTCCTTCAGGTTGTCAATCGTGTAGTGCAGCTGGTGGGCGTCCAGTGTGATGACCTTCGTCCAGGTAGTAGATGTTGAGGAACGTTTTTCCACGCAGTAGCCTGTATGAAGAATAAAGAGTTGATTTACTTCTTACATTTATTTATAAAACTTGATATATTTTACCTGTGATTTCTGATCCACCATTGCGGGCAGGCACCTCCCAATCCAAAGTAACACTTCGGCTGGTGACATCCGGTGCCCTTAAGTTCTGAGGTGGCGATGGCGGCGCTGAATGTTAAACAATCCCAAAACAATTAGTTTTCAAACTCAACAAACTTTAAAATTATGTTTTTTTTGCTCTTACGTACCTAAAACTTCATTATCATTAGCTGTTGGCGTTTCGGGGTTAGAATTGCGCATGTTTAAGCATTAGTGGCGTATTAAAAAAAGCAATAAGCGAAAGTAATAAGCAATTGGGATCTTAGGGAAACGGATTGACAACTTACTTATCTTGCGACCCACGACAATCTTTTCCGTGGTCTCAAACGCCTCGCTAGTGCCAACCTCATTTCTCGCATAGATGCGGAACAGGTAGCCCTTGTTTCTGACCACCTTTTCGACATGAATATTGGTGACAGTGCCCAGGGTTACGCCTACCGTTCTATAGATAGTTTCAGTCTCTTCCCTAATCTCCACAATGTACTCCACGATCTTTGAGCCGCCATCGTTCTCGGATGGTTCCCAGGCCAGGTTGAAGGAAGTATCGTTCATACCCGACACAGTGGTGGGTCCACGTGGTGGCGATGGTTTCTCTGTGAATTGCATAAATGGATTACCATAATCCCTATCCACTTGCCATGGGAAAGGACTTTTTCTTACCGAATTTCTTAGTTATGGTCACAGGGTCACTTTCCGTTGGCTCTGACTCGCCAATGGGATTAGCGGCCACCACACGGAACATGTATTGCGCATTCATGGATAGTTTTTGAACCGCATACGATTTGATGTCTTTGTCAAAGTCGGAGACCTTCATCCAGACCTGATTTTGGATGTCGCACTTCTCCAACGTGTACTTGTTAATCTCCAGACCGCCATCATCGATGGGCGGGGTCCACTCCAGCACAATCGAGTCCTTCTTTATGTCCTTGATCTCCAGAGACTGGGGTCTGCTGGGCTTGTCGATCACCTGGACAGTGCACTCCACATATGTGGAACCTGATTCATTGGTTGCTGTAACCTTGTACTTGCCGGACTGTTCGCGGGTGACCTTCTTGACCGTATAGGTGGAGGTAATCTCTGTGGTCTCGATGGTGACTGTCTTGGTGGTCTTCTGCTCGACCGTCTCCTTGTGCCAGGTCACGGTGGGTTGTGGATAGCCGCGGACCGTCGCTGGAATGGTGAGAGTGCTGCCGGTGCGCAGTTTCTGAGTCAAATACTTGTCCTCCACCTCGAGGACCGGCTTCTGCTGCAGTTTCAGGCGGCACGAGGTCTCCACGGAGCCCTTCTCATTGGTCGCCACACACGTGTAGGTGGCTTCAGTCTCAATGGTTGTCTTTTCAATGGTGTATTTGGCCACACGGTTCTCGTAGCGAATGCTGCTCGATTCAAGCAACTGGCCGTTCTTCTTCCATATCACCTTTGGCTCTGGAATGCCGCCGAACACGCAGGACAGCGTCACCTCCTTGTCCAGTTCACTGATCACATCCTGCAGTGGCTCCCGCACACTGGGTGCCTCCGTCTCGACCTTGGGCACCAGGCGGATGGGCGGTGACAGCGGCGAGGGCGGTGAAGGTCCCACCTCGTTTACGGCGATGGAACGGAATACGTACTCTGTGTCGATCCTGAGCTTGCTTATGGTGTACGTTGTGTCCTTGATCTTCCTTATTTCAGTCCATCTGCGGATAATTAATAATAGTTTTATAGTTTTTGTATATCTCAAATTGCATTGAACCTTAATTTTTAAGGCACAAAAAACCTTAATTTATTTTTTAAATACCCTAACCAGCAAATCATAAACATATATACCATACAATAAGAATTTTCATTCATATAAAGTATTAATCTCCACTTCCCACGGTGCAAACGTGTAAAACTAAAGACAGTTTCCGAAGTGCTGCCAAAATATATCGGAACAAAATTTTTTAAAATTTTGGTTTGAAATTTTATATATTTAAGCCGATGACCTCAAGGCGGAAAAACATTAAAATAAAGTGCAAATAAGAGTGATAAAAACTGTTTTAATCATTTACGTTAAGCAAACCACAAAAAAAGTTCATTAAATTTTTAAAAAACTCAACCCAAAGGTAATTATTAATAATAATATTTAAATATTTTAATTAATTAAAATCGTAACCGATTTGCTTCGAGTACTTACTTTTCTTCCTTAACATCGTGATACTCCAGAATGTACTCGATAATTTCCGACTTGCCATCGTCCTCCGGCGCCTTCCAGTACAGAGTAATGGAGTCGTGCATTATCTCCAGGGGTTGCGGAGTGCCAGGTGCCGTCGGTTTGCCTATGTATTTGATAAGGGTTTTAGTTCCGCAAAAATTAACAAGCATATAAGCTGGGATACTTACGCATTATGACCAAGTGAAGGCTGGCCTCTGCCTCGCCAACTGGGTTGACGAGCTTGACGGTGTACTCTCCCTCGTCATCGTCGACGACCTTTTTGATGGTTAGCGTGGCCGACTGCTCATCGATGGCCGGGATTGTGCGCTGTGACTTGGGTATGACAACCTTGCGCGTGGTCCAAACGGCCTCAGGCGTTGGTACGCCTGTGTACTTGACGGTGAAGGTGGCATCGTCGTTCTCCTTCACCTTGATGGTCTGCTCCTTGTCAGAAGTAATGACGGGTGGCAGTTTGAGCTCCTCGACGCACAGCTTAGTGCTGCTGGTGACGTTCTCGGCCACGCAGCTGATCTCACCGGCATCGTCGTCGCTGGCATCGTGGATGACCAGTCGCCTGACAGTGCCCTCGACGAAGACCTCATGCTTTTTGTTGGGCTTGATGGGTTTGCCCTTCTTGCACCAGGTCACCTCGACATCGGGCTGTGACAGTTGCACGGTGAATTCGGCATCGGTGGTCTTGGTGGCCAGCGTGACATCCGGCAAGCGAATGACAAAGTCCACCAGTGGCTCCTCTACCGTCAGCTTTCCCTTTGACGTCTGGTCACCCACCTTGACGGAGTATTCACCCACATCTTCGGGCTTGGCCTTTACAATGCGCAGCGATTGCTTCTTGCCATCGATGGCCAGTTGAATGCGCTCGTCGAACACAATCTCCTTGCCGTTCTTGAACCATTTGACCAGGGCGTCGCCCTTGCTGAGCTCAATCTCGAAAATGGCATTCTCACCCTTGGTCACTGAAACGTCCTTCAGCGGTTCAACGATCTCTGGCGGCAACTCGATGACAACCAGCTCACAACTGCACTCTTGTCCTTCGATCTTGCATGTGTACTGGCCCTCATCATGGATGGTGGCATCGCGTATAACTAGGCGACGTGCCTTGCCATCCTTGATGAACTCCACGTTCTTGTTTTCCGGGGTAATCTTCTCGCCGTCCTTGTACCAGGTAACCTCAGTGGACTCTGTGGTAAGTTCCACATCCAAAATGGCGGTATCTTTCTCGGTCACCTCGTAGTCCTCCAGCACCTTGATAAAATCGGGCTTACGCTGCAGAACCTCGACAGTGGACTGAGTCTCTTGCTTTTTGACCTTGCATGT
Source organism: Drosophila rhopaloa (assembly GCF_018152115.1). NCBI lineage: Eukaryota > Metazoa > Arthropoda > Insecta > Diptera > Drosophilidae > Drosophila > Drosophila rhopaloa. Next base: position 13,764,697 of record NW_025335043.1, read on the forward strand.
GTAGGTACCGGAGTCACGTAGGTTTGTGTTTCTGATTACCAACTTATGAGTCTTGCCATCTTCAACCACTACACGATGATCCATGCCGCTGAGTTCCTTTCCATTGAAGAACCACTTGGTCGTGACCACGTGAGAGGTCTCGCACTCCAGGGTAAGGGATTGTACCTCCTCAATGGTAATGGTCTTCTTCAGCTTTTTAGTGAAGGTCACTTCATCGACCTCGACAATCACACGGGCACCGTGCGACGTTTTGCCGATTGGGTTACTAGCAATACACTTGTAGTCACCGGAATCGGTTTCTGGGTTGGCATCTTTGATGATCAGCTCGATATTTTCGCCATCGTAAACCTGCTGGATGCGTTCGCTGGGGAACAATGGAGTGTTGTTGAACAACCATTGAACCTCGGGCACCGGATTGCCGGAAACCTTCGCTGGCAAGTGAATCTCGCCCTTTTGTGGTACATTCTGCTCCTCGAAACGTTCCACGAAGAGTGGTGGTTCCGCATTGCCGCTTGTGGCTTCTAGATGCAGAAATAATAACAGTTAGGGCTTCTTCAAAGTACAATTTTTGTTTACTTAAACATGAAACATAGAACTTACCTTCAATTGTTAGATTAGCAGAGGTCTCCACACTGCCCAATGGATTGACAGCCTTGACTGTGTATTCACCCTTCTCAGCCTTTTTGGGTGTGATCAGAGTTAAGGTATGCAAGTCCTTGTCGGACTTAGCATTCTTTATGGGCTTGCCATCCTTATACCAGGTTACCTTTGGTGGTGGGTTGCCCACAATTTGTGTAGAAAGTACCACACTCTCGCCTTCTCGTATGACCATGTTGCGTAAGGGTTCCAAGATTTGCGGGGCCTCCTTGTCGGTGGTTCGCACCTTCAAGGTAATGGGCAGACGTGCCTCGCCCTCGCGATTCGTGGCTATCACCTCGTAGGTACCTTCCTGCGATTTCTTTACCTTGGTGATGTGCACCACACTGCAATACATGTGCATGTCCGATTCCGTAACGATGCGAACGTTCTTAATTTCCTCCTCGTCGATGTCCACGCCATTGAAAGTCCAGACAATGTCCGGTTCTGGTACGGCCACCAGTCGGCACTCAAGAATCACGTTCGTATCTTCGTCCACATACTGAGCCTTTGGCTTTTTGGAGAAGGTTGGAGGAATTCCCTCCAAAATGTCAGCCAGCGACGATTCACGCGACATGCTTCGGCGGGAGAGGGCTGTGGCATCAGAGCCGTGATCAGAAAGCGGACTCTCCACAATCAGTTCCGTTGTGCTGGAAGTAAATCCAGCAGCATTCTTTGCCACAACTGTAAACTGACCGGCATCCTCGGGGAACACCTCACGGATGATCAAAGTTGCCACATTGTCGTCATCGTAGAACATTTGGAAGTCCTGCGAGGGTTTGATAATGGCAGTTTCGCGGAACCAGGCAATCTGTGGTCGCGGGTTGCCCTCGACCTTGCACTCAAACTGTACAGTGTAACCGTCAGGAGTGTGAATTGGCTGCAGTTTCTCAATGAATCTGGGCGCAATGGGCTTGTCTTCCGGTCCAGGACCTTAACAGTTTACAATCACAACAGAACATTAAATAATTTGTTAATAACCAGACTTGGACAGCGACTTAAAAAGTGTTAGGACAAATAGTTTTTCTAAAAAAACATTACTTACGTTCAAATACAGGCAGCTTGTCGATTTTCTCGTGCAATTTGTTTTGCACATACTGCGCATATTCGTCGGGCTCCATCAGATATTGAGCTGGAACCCATCCCTCCTCTTCTGTGATGCTCTTCTTGACATACCACCACTCAGAGCTGTGACGTCCAACGACAATTACCTTCTCACCCTCGACCAGATTTATGGCTTCATCGTTGTCGGCAATGTAATTGCAGATTGAATACATAACATTGGGGTTTTCGGATTCTAAAAGTCATAAACATATTAAATTGGTTACATTACAAAATTCTTTGTTTTAATGGTTACTTACCTTCAACATTCATTTCTCTGGTTATATTAAGCGAAGCTCCATCTGTGCAAAAAATTAACATTATTAATACCTTTTCTCAAATTTTTTTTTAACATTTTTAAGTTGTGAACAATGAATGGTTAAGCGTTAGCAACCGACATTCAAGTTGGGTAATTTTACCTTGCCACTCTGATATCATATAAGCTGATATTTGTTTATGTAAAAGTAAAGCATTTGATTTTAAAAGTTACCGTTATTGGTGACAACAGTCGACTTACCTTCATTGAAAAGTTGTTGAACAACTTTACGCTTCTTCTTAAAGGTGAGAGAATCCTCATCGTATGTGACCGAATCGCGTTTCGGATGACGAATGCCAATCAGGAACTGTTCTTCCTCCTCATCTTGAACGGAGTAGGCTGGCTTCTGCTGTTTCTTGGGCTTCAGCTTGAAGTCTACTTCATCTGGTGGTAATTCCTCCACAAAGTATTCTTCTGGTTCCTCGACCTCATCGATGGTATCCTCATCGTCCCGAATTTCTTCGATGATGGGCTCTTCACCATCGTCATAGTCCTGAATAATCCTAATTCTGGCCTCATCGGCAGCTTCAGAGAAGGTTTTCTTGATGGGCTTCTTAAGCTTGATCTTTCCAGACATGGAAATTTCCTCCTCCGCATAAGAGTCCAACGCAATGTTGAACTCCTGGTCGACATCTTCTTTGGTCTTGGTACTTCTTGCTCGGAATGTGACGTTCTCAACGTCAGCGTATTCGGGAATGTCTACCTGCTTTCGGCGTTTTAGTTTCTTAACCGTGTAAGCCTCCTCATCTTCTTCGGTGATCTGCAGAGGTTTTGGCTTGCGTCGTTGACTGACCACAAACTCTTCGACATCGTCGCCCTCTTCGTATTCCTCTTCTTGGCGCTTGATAGAAAGTTCAGCCGCAGCTTCGTCCAGAGTAGTGGGTTTGACTGGTCGTTTTTTAAGGACGGTAGCGGCCTCCTCCACGCCCTCATTAATAGTGTGTGGCTTTTTGAAGGAGAGACTGAACTCAGTTTCTTCGAGATCTTCAACCGTCGGCTCGAAGGGTTTCTTTGGTTTCTTGCGAATGACGACTGCTTCTTCGACGATCTCTTCTTCTTCAACTTCCACAGTCCTTTCTTCGACAACAGGTTTCTGTAGCTTTAGCTCGTCCGCAGCCTCCTCCACCGGTTTCTGAGGTTTCTTCTTCTTTTTAAGTTGTACAGTTTGGTCAGAAGTTTCCTCAGTAACCTTCTTTTCTATGGGCAGCTTTACATCCACGGCGAATTCCTCTTCAGTTACCTCCTTTGGTGCCTTGGGCTTCAGAGTGACTTCAGCCACCACTTCTTCAGCCTCTACGGGCTCTGGTTTTTTTAGTTTCACAACTGCAGCATCTACAATGTCCTCTGGTTCCGGTTTTTTGGGCTTCTTTTTAAATTTGACTTCTTCAATCACCTCTTCTTCAACTATGGGCTCAGGTATGACTTCTTCTTCAACCTTAACCGTAAGCTCCTCCTCTTCAACAGGCTTCTTGGGCTTTTTCTTTACTATCTTTGCCTCTTCCCGAACTTCTTCCACCTCTGGCTTTGGTTTTAGAGTAACTTCAGCCTCTGGTTCTTCGACCACCTGAGGAGCAATTGGTTTCTTTTTCGGTAAGCTGACTTCTTGTTCCTCCGGAGCTTCTGGCTGAGTTTCTGTAACGGCAATCTTATACTCAGTGGGCTTTTCTTCGGGAACTTCCTCGATTTCCTCAATGATTTCTTGAACCTCTGGTTCTGCGGGAACTTCCTCGGTAATAGTTACCTTAAGCTCTGCAGCTGCCTCTTCTTGGGCCACAGGTTTTTTAGGCTTCTTCTTAATCTTGGCTTCCTCAGAAACTTCTTGTACTGGCTGCTTTGGTTTAATCGAGAACTCAGCTTCGGGCTCTTCAACCACCTCCGCAACTGGCGCCTTCTTTTTCTTCTTCTGAATCGTCACCTGTTCCTCAGGCAACTCTTCAACAGTAGGCTCCTTTTTATCGTCCTTAATAGCAAACTTAAAGTCCTCTGGTTTTTCTTCGGGGGCTTCTGGTTCTTCGACGATTTCTTCAATCTCTTGGACAAGTTCTTGTGGAGGTGCCTCTTCCTCAATGATTGTTATCTTGAGATCAGCGGCCTCTTCTTCAGTCGGTTGTTCTGGAACAATGGCAATGCTGGTCGTAGCTTCTACTTCTTCGACAGGCTTTGGAGCAGTGACAGTCACTTGCGCCTCTGGTTCCTCCTTAACTTCTGGCTTAGGCTTCTTTTTGCGAATAACCTTGACCTCTTCTTCTATGACTTCTTCGACCAGTTCACGGGGAGTTTCCTCAATGACTCTAACCTTATGTTCTTCGAAGATTTCAGGTTGGGGCTCTTCCACTATTGGCTCAGTTACCACCGGTTCTTCCTCGACAATCACTTCGGCCGGCTTTTCTGGCATGGTCTCCTTGATGCCAATTCTGTACGTCTTTTCTTCAACCACAGGCACTTCTTCCTTGACTTCTGTGATCACCTCTTCCTCCTCGACTTCCTCAATTATCGGAACTTCCTGTGGAATCTCCTCGGTGATTTGGATCTTTAGTTCTTCAGCCTCCACATCCTTAACCTTCTTTTTAGGCTTCTTGGTCTTGATTTGCGCTTCCTCAGTAACTTCTTCAACGGGCTTACTCTCCTTGAGAATGATTTCAGTGGCAGGTTCGTCGGCAAAAGTAACAGAAGGCTTGCGTTTTTTCACAGTAAACTGCGCTTCACTTGGTTCTTCGGGCTTGGCCTCAGTTTCGGAAACGCGAATCGAGTACTCTTCTGGCTTTTCTTCGACAATAATTTTCTTCTCCTCCACAATCTCAGCCTTGGGAGCTTCAATAACTAATTCCTCGGGAACAGGGGCTTCGGTGTCGACAACCTTGATTTCTAATTCTGCTTCCTCTACAGTTTTCTTTGGCTTTTTAGTCTTCTTTTGCTTGATTGCAGTTTCCACGGTCGTTTCTTCTGTAATCTTTGGTTCAGATATTACAAACTCGGCCTCAACTGCCTCAGGTTCCTTTGGAGTTTTCTTGAAGAAAACCTCTTGAGGAATTTCTTCCTCGGGTTGTTCCTCAACTGCGGTCACCTTTTCGGCTTCAGTTTCTTTAAGAGAGATTTTATAGGTATCAAACTTCTCGACAACCTTTTCTTCAACAGTCTCTGGAATTTCCTCAGGAATTTCTTCAACAACATCGGCTGGTATTTTTTCGGCAGCCTCGGTTTCTGTCATTGTAAACTCGTAGGATTTTGGCTTCTTGTTCTTCTTCTTTTCTTCTTGTTTTTCGACCTCCACATATTTCTCCTCAACTGGTTGAGCCTTCTCTTCTTCCTCCACCACTGTGATCTTCTCCTCCTTGACTTCTTTCACAGGTTTCTTTTTGGTCTTTTCCTTGACAGTGATTTCTTGCTGAACTGGCTCCTCTGGGATAGATTCAGTCAGTTTAAGTTCAACTTCAAACTCTTCTGGCTTCTCTTCGGGTTGCTCAACTGGCAGCGCGATTTCAACCGAAACTTCCTCGACTTGAATCTCTTCCTTCTTTGGCTCCTTTAATGTGACCTCGAACTCTTCCGGCTGCTGTGGCTTTGGTTTCTTCTTGCGCGTCACCACCTTTTCTTCAATTACTTCCTCGGTAGTTTCTTTGCGCTCATCGAAATCAATGACTCTGACTTGATGTTCCTTCGGTATCTCCTCTGGTTCCAGGACAGTAGTTGTTATCTTGTATTCTACAGGTATTTCCTCTGGCACTTCTTCAGGCTGCGGAACTTCTTCGGAAACTAACACTTCCGCTACAGGTGCTTCTTTGGGTTTCTTTTGTTTAACCTTTACTTCTTTTGGCTTTTCGATTTCCTCGGGTTTTTCCTCTGGAGCTTCTTCTTCTTTCACAGAGACCTCAAACTCTTCTGGCTTAGGCTTAGCAATCTCTTCCTCTTTTGGTTGAACCTTCTTGGCCTTTGGTTTCTTTGGTTTCTTACCCTCATCGTCAGATTTAATCTGAGTTTCTTCGGGCTGTGGTTTCTCTGCCTTGGGCTTAACTATCGCTTGCTCGACAGGCTCTTCAGTCTCAGGAGACTTAGGGACAGGACGCAGCTTAATTTCTGAGTCAGTCTCTTCTGGAGCCTCTCTTTCGGGCTTACGGAACTTCACTTCCAGTTCAGGCGATTCCTCTTCTTCCTTTGGAACTCCAGGAACGATCTCAGAGATTATTGTTTCAGGTTCGGGCTTCGATTTTTCTTTGGGCTGGTATTTCGTCTTAGAGGGCTTCTTGGGCTTGACAGGCTTGTCTGGATGTTCTATTGGCTCAAGCTCTTCGGGAACATATTCAGGACGATCGAAATCAGAGGGCTCGAAGGGCTCAACAATAAACTCTCCTTCCTTAGGCTGCTTTGGTTGTTCCTCAACAACAATAACCTCCTTTGGTTTTGATTTAACTTCAACCAATTCTTCAACTTCTTGTGGCTTTTGTGGAATCTTTTTAAGAGTAACATTTTCGGGCTCCTCTTCCTCCTTTGGTTTCTTCTTACCCTTGCCCAGCTTAAGCTTTACTTCTTCTTGTTTATCCTCTGGCTTTGGTGCCTTTTCGGGTTTCTTATACGGTGCTTTTTCCTCAGGCTCTTCTTCGCTACTGACATATTTTTCATACTTTTCCAGCTCCACCTTTTCCAAATCGTCCTTGATTTTCTTTATTTTTTTGGTCTTTCGCGGCTTGAACTTCAGAACTTCTTCAGCCTCTTCGATGTTGCGAGATAGTTCACCATTTTCCTTAGAGGCTCCAATATCGGTTATTTTCGGAATAAGCGGAGCCGGAGGGTATTCAACCATGACCATGCGGGCCTTCAGCCTGAACTTAGGTAGTTGAACAGTTTGCTCTTCGGCAGGCTTTTCCTTACGTTTGCCGGGCTTAAGCTTGACCGTTTTGGGAACATCAGTAGCGTCGACAATGTTCACCTTGGTCGGCTTCTGTTCCTTCCGTTCGATTTTGATTGGCTCAAGAGTGGCGAATTCTGGTTTAAGTTTCTTAGGAACATCGAAATCAATTTTCTCGTATTTCTCCAGTTCCGTCTTCTCAATTTCTTGCTCCAACATCTTTCTAATGAGTTCATCATGATCATCGGTCTTCTTTTTGACAACCTTCTTCTTCTTAGACTTTGGCTTGGTGACGTCCTCGGCAATTTCTTCTGTAACGGGCTGTTCCTCCTCCTCTTCAACCTCTTCCACTATGGGCTGTGATTCCTGGACCTCGGCGACTTCATCGATGACTCGGACCTCCAAAATCTTTTGAGGCTGCTCATCTTCGACAGGCTCTTCGTGAATTATGCGTATTTGATAGTTTTGAACCTCTGGTAGTTCACCTGTTACAAAAAATGCATTAAGAATTAAATAATTTGTTCTTGATATTGTAAATAAACTCGGTGAACCGTATATTGCTTTTGCAAAGCAAGCATATCGGTGAACTGGACAGAAGACATAATTTGATGCTATATTTACACAGGTAGCGATTGAAGGAAAACATTTATAAACTTAACCTTAAAAATTAAATAATTCCAATATTTTAAAATAAAAACAGGTGAATTGTTAGCTTTTTAATAAGGTGTTTTTTTAAGTAAACGGTTTAAGTATGAAGGAATATTTAGGTGGATAACAGTTTATGAAAAGAATTAACGATTAGTGTGAACAAATTTCTATACTACTTAAAGGTTAGGAATGTTATTCATGCATAGAATATTATTGTGGAGTTACTGTGTTGGGAGGCTTTAAAGTTGAACTGGAAGAGATTAGGACCGCAATAAAATTGACTCAAATGAAGTGAGCCGGATTTCAATAGCGAGAGAAAAGAAGATAAACATAGGTGGAGATAGGCGCAACAATTGGAAAACAACGTGGCTTCAAGGGGAATAAACAAATGCGAAAGACACAGACTAAGGAGCAGAAGGTGCTGCAAGGGCGGCAGGATTTTTTTAGGCTCCAAGAACTCTCTTCTGATAACTTACTTGTTTCAACGCTTTTTTGTGTGTCTGGTTTTGTTTTCTTATGTTTAACTGTTTTCTGAATTGTATCTTTAGTGTCATCTTGAGTAGATTTCTCTTCTTGTGCGCTTGGTGTAATTTGTGCAGTGGCTGTGTCCTCGGGTTGTGCAATTTGGGTTGGTGTGATCTCTGCTGTGTCAGTGGTGTCTAAAGTGGTCTCTGTCGGTACGTCAGGTTTTTGTTCGTCTGCGACTATTGTCTTTGGCTTTGGTGTCTTGGTTTTCTTTGGTTTGGGTAAGTCTTCTACTATTTCTATGGGTTCAGTTGTCTCATGTTTTTCCTCTTCCGGAATAATTTCGGAAGAATCTTCCTTGCCAGGCTTAGTTGGCATTTCTACCTTTTCATACTGTTCAAGCTTAACCTTCGGAATTTCTTCCTCGATTAATTTCTTTACATAATCGTCTAAGTCGTCCTTTTTAACCTTCTTTATTGTTTTCTTCGGCTTTGGCTTAGATTTCTCTTCAGCCTGTTCTGGTTGTTCTTCGATAAGCTGTACTGGAGCTATCTCTGGTTCTTCATCGACGATAACTGTAACTGAATCGTTGTCCTCGCTTTCAATAGTTGTAATTTTGAAAGTCGTTTCTTCTTGAGGTGCCTTCTTTTTCAAAACCCGTTTAGTGGTCTTTTCCTGAACTGGCTTGCCTTCTTCAGTAATAACCTCTTGGATTTGTATCTCTACAGGTTGAACTTCTACAACTTCAACTGGTACTTCAGGTTGTTTAGGAGCTTCTTCTTCGACCACTTTGATCTCAGCGAATTGTTCCGGAACAGTTCCTTCGTCTTTCTGGACTACTTTGGGCTTAGTCTTCTTTTCTTTTTTGGACTTATCAGAAGGGGATTCTTCAACGACATCAATCAGGTTATCTAATGGCTTGTCTTTAACGACTGTCTCAAATTCCATTTTCTCATACTTTTCAAGCTCAGTCTTGGGCGTTTCCATGTCAATTAGTTTTTGAATGTAGTCATGTATATCGTCCTTCTTAACCTTTTTGGTTTTCTTTTTGGGTTCTTTGGGCTTTTCGTCCTGCTTGACTGGTTCTGGTTCATACTCCAAAATAGTTATTTCCGCCTCAGGCTGATCATCCCTAACAACTTCAATAATCTCCATTTCCCCCTTACCATCAGGTCGTTTTAACTTGCGTTTGGTAGTAACCTGCTTATGAATTTCACCCGTGTCGTCTTTAGTTTCTTCGACCTTTGTTTCACTTTCAATAACTTTAACTGTAAGCGGCTCTTCTTCTTCAGGTTCCAAAACACTTTCCTTAATAGAAATTTCGTATTTTTGCTCAGAAGATTGGTCAACATCTTCATGCAATTTTTTAGAAGATTTCTTCTTTTCAGGTTTAGGTGCAGTTTTTTCTTCTTCCTTTATAGACACGCTGAATTCCTGAACATCTGGGCTTTCTACATTAGATTCCTTTACTTCAACCTCCAAAGGCTTTTCGACAACGTCTTCTACCGGCTGTTCCTCGTGAACTTTAATTGAAGCCTTTGGTGCTTTCTTTTTATCTGGTTTCTTAGCCTCTTTCACCTGGTCAATTTTGTGTTCAGGTTCGTCTTCGCTTGGAACTAATTCCTGGACAGTTATAAGATCATCACTAACTGGAGAATCTTCCGGAACGGTCTCTTTAACAGACACTTCTTCATCTTGTGGCTTTTGCTCTTCAATGGAAGGCTGCTTTTCTTTCTTTGGCTTCTTCTTTGCCTTCTCAGAGGTCGGCTTAGAAGTAGAATCTTCAATAACTCCCACAACGCCTTCGGGTTCAATCGGCTTTGGTACCTCCTCCTCAATTACTGCCTTGATAAAGTCTTCTACTTCATCCTTCTTAATCTTTTTCGTCCGTTTCTGTTTAATTACAGGCTGTTCCTGATCAGGAGTTTCTTCTGGAGTGGTGGTTGTGATGGTTATTTCAGATTCGTTTGTATCTTTATCAGTTACCTCGACTATGTCGTGAACTATTTCTTTAGGACCCTTCTTTAGCTTTATCTGTTTAGTCTTAACCACCTTTTCTTTTACTTTTCCCTCTTCGTCAGGAACCTGCTGGATTTCTACGGTTTCTTCTAGAACTGATATTTCTAAAGGTTTTTCTTCTGGCTGTTCTGGAATAAATTCCTTGAGGGTAAACGTAAGTTTTGGTTCGTCCTTGTCGACTTCAGAAACTTTCACAATCTCCTCTAGAGGCTTTTCTTCTATCCGCTCTTCAGTATCTTCTACTGGCTGCTCTTCAATTTGCTTGACCTTTTTGATGGGTTTCTTCTTCATTTTGATAGGTTCGTCTATGTCGATCTTTTCATACTTTTCCAGTTCGGTTTTCGGTATATCCTGCTCAATAAGCTTCTGAATATAGTCATGAAGATCGTCTTTCGGAACCTTTTTAGTTTTGCGAATCTTCTTTGGCGTTTCCTCCTGAGGAACTTCATCGCTAACTGTTTCGGCCTCCTCAGTGGTTACAATGACTTCGTACTCTGGAGTGTCTCCGGTCTTGGTTTCCACAATTTCAATAATTTCTTCCTTGGGGCCAATCTGCTTTTTGATTTTTCGTTTAGTTACAGTTTGCTTTGTCGTTTCGCCTTCAGCGTCGGTTACTTCTTTTTCCACTGTCTGGGTTTCGATTTCTTCTACCTGGAAAGCCGGTTCCTCCGATGGTTTATTTTCTTCATCTTCAATCACAACTGCTTCATGTTCAGGAATCGGCTCTTCACTTAATTTTTCTTCGGATTTTACCCTAACAAGATAGTCTTGATTTTCATTCAATGCAGGTTGTTTTTTAGTTTTGGGCTTGGTTATCTTTTTGGGCTTGGGTTGTTCCTGTTCGGTAGCCACAATTTCTTCCTTGACACCAAAGACATATTCAACTGAATCTAATGGTTTTTCTGGAACGGATTCAATCGGTTGCTCTAAATCTTCCTCAACATCTGTAGGTACCTTGCTATCTGTGTGTTCTTCCTCAGTGACTGTGTAAGTTTTCTGAGGTTTCTGTGACTTTTTCGGTTTTTTCTCCACAACTTCTTCTATTTCACTTTCAAGTGTGTCAAATGGAACAGGCTGTACGAATTCTTCAATAATATTAATGACGTATTCCTCAACTTCGTCCTTCTTTAATTGCTTCGGCTTCTTAACGATTTTCCTTTCAGGCTTTGGCTTTTCTTGAGAAACAAGGACATCATCACTGGTTAACTCCACGACAGTAACTTCGGCAACAGGCTGATCTTCACTTGTTGTTTCTGTAATTTCAAAGATATGCTCCTTAGATCCCTTTCTACGCGATACCTTGCGTTTCTTGACAGTTACTTCTTTTACAGTTCCTTCCTCAGTGGGTTGCTCAACGACTTCGACAGTTTGTTCAATTTCTTCTAATGGTGCGGGAATCTCAACGATCTTCTTCTTTTTCAATGATTTCTCCTTCTTAATGGGTTTTGTTTCTTCCTCAGGAGTCTTTTCGATTGCCTGATCAGGTTCAACAAATTCGTCAGAAATGTTTACGATGTAACTTGATGAATCGTCTGGCTGTGATGGTAACTCCTCGACTTCTTGTAGTGTAGTATCTGGTATTTTTAGGTCCTCAGATTCGGGAACGATTTCTTCAACATCGAACTCGTGAATGGTTACGGGAAGCCCATCAGAATCTTGAATTATCTTTTTGTGGTGAGACTTTACTTTCTTTTTGACTTGCTTAGGCTTGGCATCCATTTCGGTAGGCTCGTATTCTTCGAGAGGTGTTTTTGTGATTTCCTGTTCGATTAACTGTTGTATATATTTGTCAAGATCGTCCTTAACAGCCTTCTTCTTCTTAACCTTTTTAATAACATTGGCTGGTTGATCATCAGCGACATCTGTTGAGTCCCCTGTTGGTAACTCTGTTGTAGTGAATTCGATGTCGGCCTCCGGCTTGTTCTCTTGATAGGTTTCTGTTATTTCGATGAGATACTCCTTTGGACCTTCCTTTTTCTTAAGTTTCTTTATTGTCTTAACTTGTTTTACATCCTCTCCCTTTTCGTTTACACTATTCTCTATAATAATTTCAGGAGCCAATTCTTCAATAAGGATCGTCTCTTCGAGTGGACTTTCGGTCGACTTCTTTGGCTTCTTGGTTTTTATCTTTGTTTCAAGTGGTTCTTCCTCATCGGTGAGCTTAAGCTCTTCAAACTGCTGTGGCTCGCTATATTCCTCTAAAACATTAACTACATAGCTTTCCACTTCTTCAGGCTTCAGTTTTTTCGGTTTTTTAATTGGTTTCTTTTCGTTAGGTACGTCTTCTTTAGGCTGTTCATCTGTAACCTCGACAATTGTAACTTCAGCTAAAGGTTCATCGCTCGTTTTTGTCTGGGTAATTTCAAAGATTTGTTCCATTGGACCTTGTTTGCGGGACACCTTTTTCTTCTTAACTTCAACTTGCTTGGTTACACCATCTTCTTCAGTAATCTTTACAGTTTCCACAGACTCTGTAATTTCAGCAATGACTGGTTCTGTGGTCTCTTCAAGCCTCTGCGGTTCGTTGAACTCTTCCAGAATATTAACTATATAGCTTTGGACGTCTTCAGGTTTTAGTTTTTTCGGTTTCTTAATTGGTTTCTTTTCCTTAGGTAGAGGAATGTCTTCTTTAAGCTCTTCGTCCGTAACCTCGACAATTGAAACTTCAGCTAAAGGTTCATCGCTAGTTTTTGTCTCAGTGATTTCAAAGATTTGTTCCTTGGGACCTTGTTTGCGGGAAATCTTTTTCTTCCTAATTTCAACCGCCTTCGTTACACCATCATCGTTAGTAACTTGTACAACTTCCACAGCCTCCGAAATATCTTGAATAAATGGTTGCGGTTTGTCCTCCTTATATCGAGTAGGTTCCGTAAACTCTTCTAAAACATTGATCACGTAGTTCTTGACATCTTCAGGTTTTAATTTCTTAGATTTTTTAATTGGTTTCTTCTCCTTTACCTCTGGAACCTCTTCTTGAATCTGTTCGTCAGTAATATCAACGATCGTTACTTCAGCTAGAGGTTCATCGCTGGCTTTTGTCTCAGTGATCTCAAAGATTTTTTCGATAGGACCTTGTTTACGAGAAATCTTTTTCTTCTTAATTTCAACCTGTTTTGGTGTGCCATCTTCTTCCGTGACTTGTACCACTTCCACAACCTTCGAGATATCTTTGAACTCTGGTTGTGGCTTGTCCTCCTCGTTCTCTTTAAGTTCCTCAAAGCGTACGGGTTCATTGAACTCTTCTAGCACATTGATCACAAAGCTCTTGACATCTTCAGGCTTCAATTTCTTTGATTTTTTAATTGGTTTCTTTTCTTTAACTTCTTGTACTTCCATTTCAGGGTGTTCCTCTGTAACCTCAATAATAGTTACCTCAGCCAAAGGTTCATCACTAGTTTTTGTCTCTGTGATTTCAAAGATTTGCTCCTTAGAACCTTTCCTGCGGGAAACCTTCTTTTTCTTAATTTCAACCTTTTTGGGTATACCATCTTCTTCCGTAACGTGCACAACTTCTACAATCTCCGAAATATCTTCAATAACTGATTTCGGCTGTTCCTCATCTACGATCTTGGCCTTAAACGATTTTTTAGTTTTTGGCTTAGGCTTATCCTCAACGACACTTATTTGTAGATCCTTAGGTGCTTCCTCTGTATCATCTCGATCACTTTCCTGCAGGATGACCTCTTCAGGCTTAAAGTCTTCTTGCTCAAACTCGAACTCTTGTACTTCTACCTCATGCACGGTAATCGGAGTGCCGTCAATAATATCAGTATATTTCTTATGTTGCTTTTTGATTTTCTTAGGCTTCTTTACCTCGGGAGATGTATCTAAGACAGTTATTTCAAAGTCTTCAAGATCTTCTTTGGGAATTTCTTGATCTATTAGTTCTTGAATATAATTGTCCAAGCTTTTGGTCTTTGGCTTCTTTTCCTTCACAATCTTTATCTTGTGCTGTTCTTCAGGTTTAGAGTCAATGGATGGCGATATGTCAGTGGTCATGATCACAATATCTGCTTCAGGATTATTTTCTTCATATGTTTCAACCACTTCAATTAGATATTCCTTTGGCCCCTGTTTCTTTTTGAGTTTTCGCGTATTAATGACTCGTTCAACTTCCTTACCTTCCTCATTTTCAATTTTTTCAGTAATAGTTTCCGGTGTAAGCTCCTCAATACGAATCGTATATTGGGAGGTAGGCTCGGCGGGAGATTCCTGCTTCGGTTTCTTCGGCGTTTTCTTTTTAGACTTTGGCACACTGTCTTTTACTTCTATCGAATATTCATCCGGTTTCTGAATATCATCAGATTCTAGGACCTCCGTTGTAAATTCTAAGATCGTCGAATCTTCAGTAGTCGGAGTAGGTGCTGATTCGGATATTTTAACCTTCTTCTGTTTTTCAGTTTTCTTTTTCTTAACATCAGGCACGGTTAGAACTCCTTCTGGTTTCTTTTGTTCGGGTAGAACAGGTTCATCCATTTCCTCTTCTACTACTGTAGTGGTAAAGGTACCAATATCTTCTTCCACTGAGCTTTCTCTAACAGGAGCAGTTGTAATATCCTCAGATATTTCAGCGATGTGTTCCAATGGGGCTTCCTCGACAATATTGACAATGAACTCTTTAAGCTTCTCCTTCTTCACCTTTTTAACGGATTTCTTTGGTGCTTCCGGCTTATGCAGAGCAGGTCCATCCGTTGTATCTTCAGAAATTTCAGTAGTTATAACTATAACCTCTGCTTCATTTGGCTGATCATCTGGAGCGTCAGTTTCGATTATTTCGATTTCGTAATGTTTTGAGCCCTTTCTAGTTTTCAACTTGCGTTTCTTTATGATTTTCTCATCTCTTGTTTGAATTACTTCAGGGGCTAACGAAACACTCTCAACATCTTCCTCTACTACCAGAATGGGCAGGCTTTCTCCTAAGTCTGCTAGGATTTCATCCAAAGCTGGCAAGATTTCTTCTTCTGTTTGTTCAGTATATTGCTCTGGAGTACGTTCCGAGTCAACCGTTTTTATAAGGAACTCATCATAAACAGGAACAGGCTCGGTTTCAACCGATTCTTCCTCCTTAATTTCTTTCTTTGGCTTTAGTTTCTTTGCTTTTGGTTTTTCGATTGGCTCATGCTCTGAGATGCCAACATTAAGAGTTTCGCCTTCATCTATAATTGGTTTTTCCAGCTTGGCCTTCTTCTTCTTGAGTTTTTTCGGCTTGCCATCAACATCGATTTTCTCATACTTTTCCAATTCTGTTATGGGAATTTCCGCATTAATAAGTTGTTGAATATAATCATCGAGCTCATCCTTTTTCATTTTTCGTGTTTTCGTTTTAAGTTTTTCAGCTGGTCTTGTGCTATCTTCTTCTTCCTTAGCTTCAGAAGATGTCACAATGACTTCATAAAGGGGCTCTTCACCGGAAGCGTCAATCGTTTCGACAATTTCCAAAACTTCAACCTCATCTCCCTTTTCATGCAGAATCCTTCGCTTCTTGGGTTTCTCTGTATCTGACGGCAATTCGGTCAATTTTACCTCATAGAAATCTTGCATGCTGGTCTCATAAAAGTTTTGATCTGGCTCTTCTCTTAACTCTGTGACAAAATCATCTAATTCCTTTTTGTTCATTCGCTTGACCTTCTTTTTAAGTATTTTGTTTGGCTTACTATCATCTTGAACAATTTCTGAGCTAGTGACTGTAACTTCATAGATTTTGTCATCGGAATCTTCGGGAGAAACTTCAATTATTTCAACGGTGTTTTCTTCTTGTCCAGTCTTAAGCTTTAGCTTGCGCTTTTTCTTTTGTTCCTTTGCAGGTTTTCCACTGGTAGGGGCCTTCGTTGGGACATCTTCAGTCTCAGATTCCAGAACCTCGAACTTGTAAAATGGTTTGAGCTTGACCTCTTCCTTTTCATCATCAGGTTTTTCTCCCTGGCGCTTCCGCAGTTTAAGGTCATCTTCTGGGATTTCATCAAGTTCCTTTGGTTTTCCGGGAGTTATTTCGAACTGCAGCGTCTCTGGCGTAGGAGTCGGCTTCTTCTTCCTCTTGTATTTTTTACTTTTCTGTGTAGAATCCTCCTCAGCTGGCGATGAGTCCGACTCTTCTGGGAACCCGGAGGTACTTTCAAGATCCTTAAATTCAATCGGTTCAAACTGAAGTGCTTCGTCAGGCTTGTCGGCCTTTCTGGTCTTCTTCTTTTTGCTTACTTTCTCTTCTTCTATTTTAACTGGCTTCTCCACAAGCTCTTCCTCTTTGACATCTATCTTAACCGGCTTTAGCGAAACCTCCTCCATCGCCTCAACATTTTGGGGAATTTTACCCTTTCCGAGCTTTAGTTTCCTAGATTCTTCCAAAGTTTCGGCCTTTAACTTTTTGGGGCGTTTGTATTTTGGCTTTGGTTGGTCCTCATCAAAAGGTTCTCCGCTTTCAGATTCGAGTGCCTCTAGATCGACTTCCTCCAGTTCAGCCTTCTCGGTCTTTGTAGGCTTGAACTTTCTTGGACGCAATTTCAAAACCTTTTCAGCTTCTTCAACATTGCGAGAAAGTTCTCCAGTTTCGCGGTTAGTTTCCAATTCGGTAACCACATATGGGAAGCAGTATGGAGCATATGGTATAAACCTAATCCAGCTCTTCAACTTTTTGTTCTTGAAGGATGCTTCGTTCTTCTTCTTTTTCTCTTCCTGAGGTCTTTGCTTAGGAGCTTTAAGCTTAAGCATTTGTGGGAATTCTGCCACTGAGCTTATTTCAATCATTTTAGGCTTCTTAAACTCAACTTTCTCTATTTTCATAGGAGTCAGCTTTGCAGGTTGTTTGAAAGACGAGTCACGACGAGCCCTTTGGGGAACTTCCATTTCTGTTCGTTTGTACCCTTGGATAACAGTCTTTGGGATTTCTTGGTGTATGAGGAATTGGATGTAGTCGTCCATTTCATCACGTTTCGATTTCACTACCTTCTTTTTCTTCGGCTTTTCCTTTGTTTCAACAGATTTTACATCAGTAAGAATCTCCTCAACCTTACCATCAACCTTTTTCGGCTTTCGTTTCTTAGCTGTCTTGTCAGTCAGTTCCCCTGTACCCTCTTCATCAACAACAGTCTCGTCAACTTCCTCAATAGGAGTTCCTAGTGTCTTTTTCTGTTTTAGTTTTTTGTCTTTAGGCGGTTTTTGTATGGCGTCTGCGCTTGCCTCTTCAGGTTCTGTGATTGTGTACTCTTTGTTGTATTGGTCTGTTTAAGAAAGAATTATGTGTTTTGTGTTAGCACTAAACTAATTTGTACACTTATATTTGCATTTTTTATAATGCTTTAAAACACACAAACTTTGTACGAACCACAAAGTTTTGCGTTTATACTTGCATGTGTTAAGGAATGACTTAAATTTAAATTGTGGATAATCTTTTACTAACCAAAACCATTCAACGCAAAACGAATTTTTTAAAAAATGATAGACCAATTAAAACTCAGTACTTTGTCAAATAGAATGTGTTCAATTTGTAAAAGATTGACCCATGTACGTATTAGGCTTCTTGTGTATATTTTTAAATCAGGTCCCACGTACTTAAATGTGAATTAGATAAGTTTGTTAGTAAATGTATTTTCAACAAAATATCGATCATGTTTTTGTGTATGCAGTTTTTGTAATGAATAATCTTTATATATATAAATGTGTAACATTTGGAATAGAGATATACCGTGCCTAACTTTATCAATTGGGAATTTAATATGTATGGACCTTAAATTGGTTAATACTTTAAAAATTGCTAAAATGTAAAATTTTTATGTATATATATGTGTTTAGTAAGAAAAAATCACCTGTTGGCTCGTTGACTTCGGTAATTTCAAGGTGTGATTGTGTTGTGTCTTCTGGAATGAGTTCTGTATCACTGAGGACTTCCTCAACAACTATGCCTTCCTCCTGAGAAACTCGTTTGTTTTCAGTTTGTATTGTTGTTTCTCCATCTTCGTTTTGAACAGATTTAAATGTTGTGATGTAAACTGGGTGTTCCTTTTCTGTGTTATCGGCCTTTGGTTTCTCCACTGTATTCGTGTTTGTGTTTTGTGGATTGATCAGAAAAATATGTTAATAAATGCCCGTATCAAATATTATTATTTTATTAAAATATAACATTAATGAAATTAATGGCCGAAAAAAAAAATTTTTTTTGCGTATACTTTAATTTGAGACGTTTATGTGGACTGTGTGTTTGAATAGTGTGTTTGTTTGTGTTCTTACCCTTCTGTTTGTGTGGCTTTTGTTTGTGTTTGGGAACTTTTTCGTCTTCAAGTTTACTAATATCTATAATATCCGCAATATTTTCATCGCTCACAACTCGTATAAGGGAGTATGGTTCCTGGCCCTCTTCTTCAATCGTTTGTATTTGGAAATATTCGTCGTCTTCCGGACCTGACTTTTTAAATGTTCGCGTTTTGGTAGTCTTCTTCTTTGGCTTCTTATTGTCGTCTAATTCTTCGGTAAATACAGTTTCCTCAGGGAGCTCCTCAATCGGTATAGGCGTAATGGAGGTCTCGTCAGAAGGCACAACTTCTATTTTTACTGTAGTTAGTGGCTCCTTGTTTTCCTCCTCTATGATATTAACGGTGGTAACTTCATCAAGATCTTCGTCGATGTTCTTCTTGAAAGCTCTGGACTTAACGGTCTTCTTCTTTTTTGTCCCGTCGGGTGAAACAACTTCCAACTCTGTCACATGTTCAGGCAACTCAACCAGCTTACTGTCGTCCGGCTTTGAATCGGTAGAAGGCTGATTTTTAACTGATATTGAATAAATGGGCTCAGTATTGTCTTCTTCAATAATGTTAATTTCAGTAATTTCTTCGGTATTACCAAGCGAAGGCTTTTTAATTACACGCTTCTTGGTTTTAATTATTTTTGGAAAACCTTTTCCATCAACTATTTCAGATTCGGTCACCTCATCAGGCAAAAGGACTGCTTCAGAAATCTTTTCTTCTGGAAGTTCCGGGAATGGCAGCTCAAACTTTTCAACCCATACTTTAGTTTGTGGAGCCTTTTCATATTCCTCGACCGTTTGAACCTTTGTCACTTCCATGTTGGGTCCTTGAATCTTTTTGATAATTCTTGTTTTAATAACGGTTTTTGTTGGAGTACCATCTTCCTTTTCTGAAAGTATAACCGACTTCCGCTCAGGCAATTCAAATACAGTAACTTCGTCTTCAGGTTTTTGCACAACCACTTTCTTCTTAAGCTTAATTTTGCTAGGAGTGCTTAAATCTGTTTCTTGAACAGTAACAGTGGTTTCCGGATTCTTGTCGTCTTCCTCAACGGTTTCGATCTTTGTCACTTCTTGCTTATCGCCCTTAACCTTCTTTATAACTCGCGTACGAATCTTTTTCTGCTTAGGAGTCCCATCTTCGTCAATGGTTTCAATGACACGCAACTCCTCTGGAAGCTCTTGAATTTCCACCGGTTGTTCTTCTCCAATTGGAAATTCTTCGAC
Source organism: Drosophila rhopaloa (assembly GCF_018152115.1). Classification (NCBI taxonomy): domain Eukaryota; kingdom Metazoa; phylum Arthropoda; class Insecta; order Diptera; family Drosophilidae; genus Drosophila; species Drosophila rhopaloa. The sequence continues at coordinate 13,784,185 of NW_025335043.1, forward strand.
TGTGACCGTTGTTTCCGGTTTCTTATCATCCTCTTCGATGGTTTCTATCTTGGTAACTTCCTGTTTGTCACCCTTGACCTTTTTGATTACCCGTGTGCGGACCTTCTTCTTCTGTGGCTTGCCATCTTCGGTAACAGTTTCAACCACGCGAACTTCCTCTGGAAGTTCTTGAATATCTTCGGGTACTTCTTCCTCGAATGGAAGCTCCTCTACGGTAACTGTCGTTTCTGGTTGCTTATCATCCTCCTCGACGGTTTCAATCTTGGTAACTTCCTGTTTGTCACCCTTAACCTTTTTGATTACCCGAGTACGGATCTTCTTCTTCTTTGGCTTACCATCTTCGGTAACAGTTTCAACCACGCGAACTTCCTCTGGAAGTTCTTGAATCTCTTCAAGTACATTTTCCTCGAATGGAAGCTCCTCTACGGTAACTGTCGTTTCTGGTTGCTTATCATCCTCCTCGACGGTTTCAATCTTGGTAACTTCCTGTTTGTCACCCTTGACCTTTTTGATTACCCGAGTGCGGATCTTCTTCTTCTTTGGCTTGCCATCTTCGGTTACAGTTTCAACCACGCGAACCTCTTCTGGAAGTTCTTGAATCTCTTCGGGTACTTCTGCCTCGAATGGAAGCTCCTCTACAGTAACTGTCGTTTCTGGTTGCTTATCATCCTCCTCGACGGTTTCAATCTTGGTAACTTCCTGTTTGTCACCCTTGACCTTTTTGATTACCCGAGTGCGGATCTTCTTCTTCTTTGGCTTGCCATCTTCGGTAACAGTTTCAACCACGCGAACTTCCTCTGGAAGTTCTTGAATCTCTTCAGGTACTTCTTCCTCGAATGGAAGCTCCTCTACGGTAACTGTCGTTTCTGGTTGCTTATCATCCTCTTCGACGGTTTCAATCTTGGTAACTTCCTGTTTGTCACCCTTGACCTTTTTGATTACCCGAGTGCGGATCTTCTTCTTCTTTGGCTTGCCATCTTCGGTAACAGTTTCAACCACGCGAACTTCTTCTGGAAGTTCTTGAATCTCTTCGGGTACTTCTTCCTCGAATGGAAGCTCTTCTACCGTAACTGTCGTTTCAGGATGCTTATCATCCTCCTCGACGGTTTCAATCTTGGTAACTTCCTGTTTGTCACCCTTGACCTTTTTGATTACCCGAGTGCGGATCTTCTTCTTCTTTGGCTTGCCATCTTCGGTTTCAGTTTCAACCACGCGAACTTCCTCTGGAAGTTCTTGAATCTCTTCGGGTACTTCTTCCTCGAATGGAAGCTCTTCTACCGTAACTGTCGTTTCAGGTTGCTTATCATCCTCCTCGACGGTTTCAATCTTGGTAACTTCCTGTTTGTCACCCTTGACCTTTTTGATTACCCGAGTGCGGATCTTCTTCTTCTTTGGCTTGCCATCTTCGGTAAGAGTTTCAACCACGCGAACCTCCTCTGGAAGTTCTTGAATCTCTTCGGGTACTTCTGCCTCGAATGGAAGCTCCTCTACGGTAACTGTCGTTTCTGGTTGCTTATCATCCTCTTCGACGGTTTCAATCTTGGTAACTTCCTGTTTGTCACCCTTGACCTTTTTGATTACCCGAGTGCGGATCTTCTTCTTCTTTGGCTTGCCATCTTCGCTAACAGTTTCAACCACGCGAACTTCTTCTGGAAGTTCTTGAATCTCTTCAGGTACTTCTTCCTCGAATGGAAGCTCCTCTACGGTAACTGTCGTTTCAGGATGCTTATCATCCTCCTCGACGGTTTCAATCTTGGTAACTTCTTGTTTGTCACCCTTGACCTTTTTGATTACCCGAGTGCGGATCTTCTTCTTCTTTGGCTTGCCATCTTCGGTAACAGTTTCAACCACGCGAACTTCCTCTGGAAGTTCTTGAATCTCTTCAGGTACTTCTTCCTCGAATGGAAGCTCCTCTACGGTAACTGTCGTTTCAGGATGCTTATCATCCTCCTCGACGGTTTCAATCTTGGTAACTTCCTGTTTGTCACCCTTGACCTTTTTGATTACCCGAGTGCGGATCTTCTTCTTCTTTGGCTTGCCATCTTCGGTAACAGTTTCAACCACGCGAACTTCCTCTGGAAGTTCTTGAATCTCTTCGGGTATTTCTTCCTCGAATGGAAGCTCTTCTACCGTAACTGTCGTTTCAGGTTGCCTATCATCCTCCTCGACGGTTTCAATCTTGGTAACTTCCTGTTTGTCACCCTTGACCTTTTTGATTACCCGAGTGCGGATCTTCTTCTTCTTTGGCTTGCCATCTTCAGTAAGAGTTTCAACCACGCGAACTTCCTCTGGAAGTTCTTGAATCTCTTCAGGTACTTCTTCCTCGAATGGAAGCTCCTCTACGGTAACTGTCGTTTCTGGTTGCTTATCATCCTCCTCGACGGTTTCAATCTTGGTAACTTCCTGTTTGTCACCCTTGACTTTTTTGATTACCCGAGTGCGGATCTTCTTCTTCTTTGGCTTGCCATCTTCGGAAACAGTTTCAACCACGCGAACTTCCTCTGGAAGTTCTTGAATCTCTTCGGGTACTTCTTCCTCAAATGGAAGCTCTTCTACCGTAACTGTCGTTTCAGGTTGCTTATCATCCTCCTCGACGGTTTCAATCTTGGTAACTTCCTGTTTGTCACCCTTGACCTTTTTGATTACCCGAGTGCGGATCTTCTTCTTCTTTGGCTTGCCATCTTCGGTAACAGTTTCAACCACGCGAACTTCCTCTGGAAGTTCTTGAATCTCTTCAGGTACATCTTCCTCGAATGGAAGCTCCTCTACAGTAACTGTCGTTTCTGGTTGCTTATCATCTTCCTCGACGGTTTCAATCTTGGTAACTTCCTGTTTGTCACCCTTGACCTTTTTGATTACCCGAGTGCGGATCTTCTTCTTCTTTGGCTTGCCATCTTCGGTAACAGTTTCAACCACGCGAACTTCTTCTGGAAGTTCTTGAATCTCTTCAGGTACATCTTCCTCGAATGGAAGCTCCTCTACAGTAACTGTCGTTTCTGGTTGCTTATCATCTTCCTCGACGGTTTCAATCTTGGTAACTTCCTGTTTGTCACCCTTGACTTTTTTGATTACACGAGTGCGGATCTTCTTCTTCTTTGGCTTGCCATCTTCGCTAACAGTTTCAACCACGCGAACTTCCTCTGGAAGTTCTTGAATCTCTTCGGGTACTTCTTCCTCAAATGGAAGCTCTTCTACCGTAACTGTCGTTTCAGGTTGCTTATCATCTTCCTCGACGGTTTCAATCTTGGTAACTTCCTGTTTGTCACCCTTGACTTTTTGATTACCCGAGTGCGGATCTTCTTCTTCTTTGGCTTGCCATCTTCGGTAACAGTTTCAACCACGCGAACTTCCTCTGGAAGCTCTTGAATCTCTTCAGGTACATCTTCCTCGAATGGAAGCTCCTCTACGGTAACTGTCGTTTCTGGTTGCTTATCATCCTCCTCGACGGTTTCAATCTTGGTAACTTCCTGTTTGTCACCCTTGACCTTTTTGATTACCCGAGTGCGGATCTTCTTTTTCTTTGGCTTGCCATCTTCGGTAACAGTTTCAACCACGCGAACTTCCTCTGGAAGTTCTTGAATCTCTTCGGGTACTTCTTCCTCAAATGGAAGTTCTTCTACCGTAACTGTTGTTTCAGGTTGCTTATCATCCTCCTCGACGGTTTCAATCTTGGTAACTTCCTGTTTGTCACCCTTGACCTTTTTGATTACCCGAGTGCGGATCTTCTTCTTCTTTGGCTTGCCATCTTCGGTAACAGTTTCAACCACGCGAACTTCCTCTGGAAGTTCTTGAATCTCTTCAGGTACTTCTTCCTCGAATGGAAGCTCCTCTACGGTAACTGTCGTTTCTGGTTGCTTATCATCCTCCTCGACGGTTTCAATCTTGGTAACTTCCTGTTTGTCACCCTTGACCTTTTTGATTACCCGAGTGCGGATCTTCTTCTTCTTTGGCTTGCCATCTTCGGTAACAGTTTCAACCACGCGAACTTCCTCTGGAAGTTCTTGAATCTCTTCAGGTACTTCTTCCTCGAATGGAAGCTCCTCAACGGTAACTGTCGTTTCTGGTTGCTTATCATCCTCCTCGACGGTTTCAATCTTGGTAACTTCCTGTTTGTCACCCTTGACCTTTTTGATTACCCGAGTGCGGATCTTCTTCTTCTTTGGCTTGCCATCTTCGGTAACAGTTTCAACCACGCGAACCTCTTCTGGAAGTTCTTGAATCTCTTCGGGTACTTCTTCCTCAAATGGAAGCTCTTCTACCGTAACTGTCGTTTCAGGTTGCTTATCATCCTCCTCGACGGTTTCAATCTTGGTAACTTCCTGTTTGTCACCCTTGACCTTTTTGATTACCCGAGTGCGGATCTTCTTCTTCTTTGGCTTGCCATCTTCGGTAACAGTTTCAACCACGCGAACTTCCTCTGGAAGTTCTTGAATCTCTTCGGGTACTTCTTCCTCGAATGGAAGCTCCTCTACAGTAACTGTCGTTTCTGGTTGCTTATCATCTTCCTCGACGGTTTCAATCTTGGTAACTTCCTGTTTGTCACCCTTGACCTTTTTGATTACCCGAGTGCGGATCTTCTTCTTCTTTGGCTTGCCATCTTCGGTTACAGTTTCAACCACGCGAACTTCCTCTGGAAGTTCTTGAATCTCTTCGGGTACTTCTTCCTCGAATGGAAGCTCCTCTACAGTAACTGTCGTTTCTGGTTGCTTATCATCTTCCTCGACGGTTTCAATCTTGGTAACTTCCTGTTTGTCACCCTTGACCTTTTTGATTACCCGAGTACGGATCTTCTTCTTCTTTGGTTTGCCATCTTCGGTAACAGTTTCAACCACGCGAACTTCCTCTGGAAGTTCTTGAATCTCTTCAGATACTTCTTCCTCGAATGGAAGCTCCTCTACAGTAACTGTCGTTTCTGGTTGCTTATCATCCTCCTCGACGGTTTCAATCTTGGTAACTTCCTGTTTGTCACCCTTGACCTTTTTGATTACCCGAGTGCGGATCTTCTTCTTCTTTGGCTTGCCATCTTCGGTAACAGTTTCAACCACGCGAACTTCCTCTGGAAGTTCTTGAATCTCTTCGGGTACTTCTTCCTCGAATGGAAGCTCCTCTACGGTAACTGTCGTTTCTGGTTGCTTATCATCCTCCTCGACGGTTTCAATCTTGGTAACTTCCTGTTTGTCACCCTTGACTTTTTTGATTAACCGAGTGCGGATCTTCTTCTTCTTTGGCTTACCATCTTCGGTAACAGTTTCAACCACGCGAACTTCCTCTGGAAGTTCTTGAATCTCTTCAGTTACTTCTTCCTCGAATGGAAGCTCCTCTACGGAAACTGTCGTTTCTGGTTGCTTATCATCCTCCTCGACGGTTTCAATCTTGGTAATTTCCTGTTTGTCACCCTTGACCTTTTTGATTACCCGAGTGCGGATCTTCTTCTTCTTTGGCTTGCCATCTTCGGTAACAGTTTCAACCACGCGAACTTCCTCTGGAAGTTCTTGAATCTCTTCAGGTACATCTTCCTCGAATGGAAGCTCCTCTACGGTAACTGTCGTTTCTGGTTGCTTATCATCCTCCTCGACGGTTTCAATCTTGGTAACTTCCTGTTTGTCACCCTTGACCTTTTTGATTACCCGAGTGCGGATCTTCTTCTTCTTTGGCTTGCCATCTTCGGTAACAGTTTCAACCACGCGAACTTCCTCTGGAAGTTCTTGAATCTCTTCGGGTACTTCTTCCTCGAATGGAAGCTCCTGTACGGTAACTGTCGTTTCTGGTTGCTTATCATCCTCCTCGACGGTTTCAATCTTGGTAACTTCCTGTTTGTCACCCTTGACTTTTTTGATTACCCGAGTGCGGATCTTCTTCTTCTTTGGCTTACCATCTTCGGTAACAGTTTCAACCACGCGAACTTCCTCTGGAAGTTCTTGAATCTCTTCAGGTACATCTTCCTCGAATGGAAGCTCCTCTACGGTAACTGTCGTTTCTGGTTGCTTATCATCCTCCTCGACGGTTTCAATCTTGGTAACTTCCTGTTTGTCACCCTTGACCTTTTTGATTACCCGAGTGCGGATCTTCTTCTTCTTTGGCTTGCCATCTTCGGTAACAGTTTCAACCACGCGAACTTCCTCTGGAAGTTCTAGAATCTCTTCGGGTACTTCTTCCTCGAATGGAAGCTCCTCTACAGTAACTGTCATTTCTGGTTGCTTATCATCCTCCTCGACAGTTTCAATCTTGGTAACTTCCTGTTTGTCACCCTTGACCTTTTTGATTACCCGAGTGCGGATCTTCTTTTTCTTTGGCTTGCCATCTTCAGTAATGGTTTCAACCACGCGAACTTCCTCTGGAAGCTCTTGAATCTCTTCCGGTTTTTCTTCTTCAAATGGAAGCTCCTCTACAGTAACAGTCGTTTCTGGTTGCTTATCATCCTCCTCGACGGTTTCAATCTTGGTAACTTCCCTTTTGTCACCCTTGACCTTTTTGATTACCCGAGTACGGATCTTCCTCTTCTTTGGTTTGCCATCTTCGGTAACAGTTTCAACCACGCGAACTTCCTCTGGAAGTTCTTGAATCTCTTCGGGTATTTCTTCCTCGAATGGAAGCTCCTCTACAGTAATTGTCGTTTCTGGTTGCTTATCATCCTCCTCGACGGTTTCAATCTTGGTAACTTCCTGTTTGTCACCCTTGACCTTCTTGATTACGCGAGTGCGGATCTTCTTCTTCTTTGGCTTGCCATCTTCGGTAACAGTTTCAACCACGCGAACTTCCTCTGGAAGTTCTTGAATCTCTTCGGGTACTTCTTCCTCGAATGGAAGCTCCTCTACGGTAACTGTCGTTTCTGGTTGCTTATCATCCTCCTCGACGGTTTCAATCTTGGTAACTTCCTGTTTGTCACCCTTGACCTTTTTGATTACCCTAGTGCGGATCTTCTTCTTCTTTGGCTTGCCATCTTCGGTAACAGTTTCAACCACGCGAACTTCCTCTGGAAGTTCTTGAATCTCTTCGGGTACTTCTTCCTCGAATGGAAGCTCCTCTACGGTAACTGTCGTTTCTGGTTGCTTATCATCCTCCTCGACGGTTTCAATCTTGGTAACTTCCTGTTTGTCACCCTTGACCTTCTTGATTACGCGAGTGCGGATCTTCTTCTTCTTTGGCTTCCCGTCTTCGGTAATAGTTTCAACCACGCGAACCTCCTCTGGAAGTTCCTTGATTTCTTCTGGCTGCTCCTCCTCTAGCGGAAGTTCCTCGACGGTGACAGTTGTTTCGGGTTGTTTGTCATCCTCTTCGACAATTTCAATCTTGGTAACTTCCTGCTTGCCACCCTTGACCTTCTTGATTACGCGAGTACGGATCTTCTTCTTCTTTGGCTTGCCGTCTTCGGTAATAGATTCAACTACGCGAACCTCCTCTGGAAGTTCCTTGATTTCTTCTGGCTGCTCCTCCTCTACAGGAAGTTCTTCGACGGTGACAGTTGTTTCGGGTTGTTTGTCATCCTCCTCGACAATTTCAATCTTGGTAACTTCTTGCTTGTCACCCTTGACCTTCTTGATTACGCGAGTGCGGATCTTTTTCTTCTTTGGCTTGCCGTCTTCGGTAATAGTTTCCACCACGCGAACCTCCTCTGGAAGTTCCTTGATTTCTTCTGGCTGCTCCTCCTCTACCGGAAGTTCTTCGACGGTGACAGTTGTTTCGGGTTGTTTGTCATCCTCCTCGACAATTTCAATCTTGGTAACTTCTTGCTTGTCACCCTTGACCTTCTTGATTACGCGAGTGCGGATCTTCTTCTTCTTTGGCTTGCCGTCTTTGGTAATAGTTTCAACAACGCGAACCTCCTCTGGAAGTTCCTTGATTTCTTCAGGCTGCTCCTCCTCTACAGGAAGTTCTTCGACGGTGACAGTTGTTTCGGGTTGTTTGTCATCCTCCTCGACGATTTCAATCTTGGTAACTTCTTGCTTGTCACCCTTGACCTTCTTGATTACGCGAGTACGGATCTTCTTCTTCTTTGGCTTGTCGTCTTCGGTAATAGTTTCAACCACGCGAACCTCCTCTGGAAGTTCCTTGATTTCTTCAGGCTGCTCCTCCTTTACAGGAAGTTCTTCGACGGTGACAGTTGTTTCGGGTTGTTTGTCATCCTCCTCGACAATTTCAATCTTGGTAACTTCTTGCTTGTCACCCTTGACCTTCTTGATTACGCGAGTGCGGATCTTCTTCTTCTTTGGCTTGCCGTCTTCGGTAATAGTTTCAACCACGCGAACCTCCTCTGGAAGTTCCTTGATTTCTTCTGGCTGCTCCTCCTCTACCGGAAGTTCCTCGACGGTGACAGTTGTTTCGGGTTGTTTGTCATCCTCTTCAACAATTTCAATCTTGGTAACTTCTTGCTTGTCACCCTTGACCTTCTTGATTACGCGAGTGCGGATCTTCTTCTTCTTTGGCTTGCCGTCTTCGGTAATAGTTTCCACCACGCGAACCTCCTCTGGAAGTTCCTTGATTTCTTCTGGCTGCTCCTCCTCTACCGGAAGTTCTTCGACGGTGACAGTTGTTTCGGGTTGTTTGTCATCCTCCTCGACAATTTCAATCTTGGTAACTTCTTGCTTGTCACCCTTGACCTTCTTGATTACGCGAGTGCAGATCTTCTTCTTCTTTGGCTTGCCGTCTTCGGTAATAGTTTCAACCACGCGAACCTCCTCTGGAAGTTCCTTGATTTCTTCTGGCTGCTCCTCCTCCACCAGAAGTTCCTCGACGGTGACAGTTGTTTCGGGTTGTTTGTCATCCTCTTCGACAATTTTAATCTTTGTAACTTCTTGCTTGTCACCCTTGACCTTCTTGATTACGCGAGTGCGGATCTTCTTCTTCTTTGGCTTGCCGTCTTCGGTAATAGTTTCAACCACGCGAACCTCCTCTGGAAGTTCCTTGATTTCTTCAGGCTGCTCCTCCTCTACAGGAAGTTCTTCGACGGTGACAGTTGTTTCGGGTTGTTTGTCATCCTCCTCGACAATTTCAATCTTTGTAACTTCTTGCTTGTCACCCTTGACCTTCTTGATTACGCGAGTGCGGATCTTCTTCTTCTTTGGCTTGCCGTCTTCGGTAATAGTTTCAACCACGCGAACCTCCTCTGGAAGTTCCTTAATTTCTTCTGGCTGCTCCTCCTCTACAGGAAGTTCTTCGACGGTGACAGTTGTTTCGGGTTGTTTATCATTCTCCTCGACAATTTCAATCTTGGTAACTTCTTGCTTGTCACCCTTGACCTTCTTGATTACGCGAGTGCGGATCTTCTTCTTCTTTGGCTTCCCGTCTTCGGTAATAGTTTCAACCACGCGAACCTCCTCTGGAAGTTCCTTGATTTCTTCAGGCTGCTCCTCCTCTATAGGAAGTTCTTCGACGATGACAGTTGTTTCGGGTTGTTTGTCATCCTCCTCGACAATTTCAATCTTGGTAACTTCTTGCTTGTCACCCTTGACCTTCTTGATTACGCGAGTACGGATCTTCTTCTTCTTTGGCTTGCCGTCTTCGGTAATAGTTTCAACCACGCGAACCTCCTCTGGAAGTTCCTTGATTTCTTCTGGCTGCTCCTCGTCTACCGGAAGTTCCTCGACGGTGACAGTTGTTTCGGGTTGTTTGTCATCCTCTTCGACAATTTCAATCTTAGTAACTTCTTGCTTGTCACCCTTGACCTTCTTGATTACGCGAGTGCGGATCTTCTTCTTCTTTGGCTTGCCGTCTTCGGTAATAGTTTCAACCACGCGAACCTCCTCTGGAAGTTCCTTGATTTCTTCTGGCTGCTCCTCCTCTACAGGAAGTTCTTCGACGGTGACAGTTGTTTCGGGTTGTTTGTCATCCTCCTCGACAATTTCAATCTTGGTAACTTCTTGCTTGTCACCCTTGACCTTCTTGATTACGCGAGTGCGGATCTTCTTCTTCTTTGGCTTCCCGTCTTCGGTAATAGTTTCAACAACGCGAACCTCCTCTGGAAGTTCCTTGATTTCTTCAGGCTGCTCCTCCTCTATAGGAAGTTCTTCGACGGTGACAGTTGTTTCGGGTTGTTTGTCATCCTCCTCGACAATTTCAATCTTGGTAACTTCTTGCTTGTCACCCTTGACCTTCTTGATTACGCGAGTGCGGATCTTCTTCTTCTTTGGCTTGCCGTCTTCGGTAATAGTTTCAACCACGCGAACCTCCTCTGGAAGTTCCTTGATTTCTTCTGGCTGCTCCTCGTCTACCGGAAGTTCCTCGACGGTGACAGTTGTTTCGGGTTGTTTGTCATCCTCTTCGACAATTTCAATCTTGGTAACTTCTTGCTTGTCACCCTTGACCTTCTTGATTACACGAGTGCGGATCTTCTTCTTCTTTGGCTTGCCGTCTTCGGTAATAGTTTCCACCACGCGAACCTCCTCTGGAAGTTCCTTGATTTCTTCAGGCTGCTCCTCCTCTACAGGAAGTTCTTCGACGGTGACAGTTGTTTCGGGTTGTTTGTCATCCTCCTCGACAATTTCAATCTTTGTAACTTCTTGCTTGTCACCCTTGACCTTCTTGATTACGCGAGTGCGGATCTTCTTCTTCTTTGGCTTGCCGTCTTCGGTAATAGTTTCAACCACGCGAACCTCCTCTGGAAGTTCCTTGATTTCTTCAGGCTGCTCCTCCTCTATAGGAAGTTCCTCGACGGTGACAGTTGTTTCAGGTTGTTTGTCATCCTCCTCGACAATTTCAATCTTGGTAACTTCTTGCTTGTCACCCTTGACCTTCTTGATTACGCGAGTGCGGATCTTCTTCTTCTTTGGCTTGCCGTCTTCGGTAATAGTTTCAACCACGCGAACCTCCTCTGGAAGTTCCTTGATTTCTTCTGGCTGCTCCTCCTCTACAGGAAGTTCTTCGACGGTGACAGTTGTTTCGGGTTGTTTGTCATCCTCCTCGACAATTTCAATCTTGGTAACTTCTTGCTTGTCACCCTTGACCTTCTTGATTACGCGAGTGCGGATCTTCTTCTTCTTTGGCTTCCCGTCTTCGGTAATAGTTTCAATAACGCGAACCTCCTCTGGAAGTTCCTTGATTTCTTCAGGCTGCTCCTCCTCTACAGGAAGTTCTTCGACGGTGACAGTTGTTTCGGGTTGTTTGTCATCCTCCTCGACAATTTCAATCTTGGTAACTTCTTGCTTGTCACCCTTGACCTTCTTGATTACGCGAGTACGGATCTTCTTCTTCTTTGGCTTGCCGTCTTCGGTAATAGTTTCAACATCGCGAACCTCCTCTGGAAGTTCCTTGATTTCTTCTGGCTGCTCCTCGTCTACCGGAAGTTCCTCGACAGTGACAGTTGTTTCGGGTTGTTTGTCATCCTCTTCGACAATTTCAATCTTGGTAACTTCTTGCTTGTCACCCTTGACCTTCTTGATTACGCGAGTGCGGATCTTCTTCTTCTTTGGCTTGCCGTCTTCGGTAATAGTTTCAACAACGCGAACCTCCTCTGGAAGTTCCTTGATTTCTTCAGGCTGCTCCTCCTCTACAGGAAGTTCTTCGACGGTGACAGTTGTTTCGGGTTGTTTGTCATCCTCCTCGACAATTTCAATCTTGGTAACTTCTTGCTTGTCACCCTTGACCTTCTTGATTACGCGAGTGCGGATCTTCTTCTTCTTTGGCTTGCCGTCTTCGGTAATAGTTTCAACCACGCGAACCTCCTCTGGAAGTTCCTTAATTTCTTCTGGCTGCTCCTCCTCTACAGGAAGTTCTTCGACGGTGACAGTTGTTTCGGGTTGTTTATCATCCTCCTCGACAATTTCAATCTTGGTAACTTCTTGCTTGTCACCCTTTACCTTCTTGATTACGCGAGTGCGGATCTTCTTCTTCTTTGGCTTCCCGTCTTCGGTAATAGTTTTAACCACGCGAACCTCCTCTGGAAGTTCCTTGATTTCTTCTGGCTGCTCCTCCTCTACCGGAAGTTCCTCGACGGTGACAGTTGTTTCGGGTTGTTTGTCATCCTCTTCGACAATTTCAATCTTGGTAACTTCTTGTTTGTCACCCTTGACCTTCTTGATTACGCGAGTGCGGATCTTCTTCTTCTTTGGCTTGCCGTCTTCGGTAATAGTTTCAACAACGCGAACCTCCTCTGGAAGTTCCTTGATTTCTTCAGGCTGCTCCTCCTCTACAGGAAGTTCTTCGACGGTGACAGTTGTTTCGGGTTGTTTGTCATCCTCCTCGACAATTTCAATCTTGGTAACTTCTTGCTTGTCACCCTTGACCTTCTTGATTACGCGAGTGCGGATCTTCTTCTTCTTTGGCTTGCCGTCTTCGGTAATAGTTTCAACCACGCGAACCTCCTCTGGAAGTTCCTTGATTTCTTCAGGCTGCTCCTCCTCTACAGGAAGTTCCTCGACGGTGACAGTTGTTTCAGGTTGTTTGTCATCCTCCTCGACAATTTCAATCTTGGTAACTTCTTGCTTGTCACCCTTGACCTTCTTGATTACGCGAGTACGGATCTTCTTCTTCTTTGGCTTGCCGTCTTCGGTAACAGTTTCAACCACGCGAACCTCCTCTGGAAGTTCCTTGATTTCTTCTGGCTGCTCCTCCTCTACAGGAAGTTCCTCGACGGTGACAGTTGTTTCGGGTTGTTTGTCATCCTCCTCGACAATTTCAATCTTGGTAACTTCTTGCTTGTCACCCTTGACCTTCTTGATTACGCGAGTGCGGATCTTCTTCTTCTTTGGCTTGCCGTCTTCGGTAATAGTTTCAACCACGCGAACCTCCTCTGGAAGTTCCTTGATTTCTTCAGGCTGCTCCTCCTCTACAGGAAGTTCCTCGACGGTGACAGTTGTTTCAGGTTGTTTGTCATCCTCCTCGACAATTTCAATCTTGGTAACTTCTTGCTTGTCACCCTTGACCTTCTTGATTACGCGAGTACGGATCTTCTTCTTCTTTGGCTTGCCGTCTTCGGTAACAGTTTCAACCACGCGAACCTCCTCTGGAAGTTCCTTGATTTCTTCTGGCTGCTCCTCCTCTACAGGAAGTTCCTCGACGGTGACAGTTGTTTCAGGTTGTTTGTCATCCTCCTCGACAATTTCAATCTTGGTAACTTCTTGCTTGTCACCCTTGACCTTCTTGATTACGCGAGTACGGATCTTCTTCTTCTTTGGTTTGCCATCTTCAGTAATAGTTTCAACCACGCGAATGTTTTCAGTTATTTTCACATTTTCTGGTGTTTCTGTGATTTCGGTCTCACGGGTTTCTGGTTTTTGTGTTGGTGTCATTTGTTGTGTGTGTGTTGTGTCTGTGCTTTGTTCTGTATCTGTGTAAAAAATGTGCATTTAGAATATTGGTATGTATGGACATTGTGGAATTGTTTTGTTTTGTGTAATATGTGCTTAGGGACTGGAGGGTCGAGAGGTAGTGAAAGTAATACGCCTTTTTCGTTGAACTTCTTAAGGTATACCTATATATATACTTACCCGGTTTATTTTTTACCGTTTTGTCTAAACTCTTCTTCTTTAAGCTCGCTAACTCAATAATTTCCTGTGTCTGTTTCTTCTGATTGCTATCAGTATCATCTTTTGATATGTGTATTGGTGCTTGCAACTTTGTTGCTTCATGTGTGGTCGTTTCAAAGTGTGCATTTTTAGATATCAGTGGCGGAATGTCAAAAGTGGACTCTGATAAAACTTGTGTAGCTTGTAAAGCATTTTTTAGGCAACTTTCTACTAAAGTTGGCTTTAAAGTATCCTCAGGACAAGTCCGACTTGATGTTGTGCTAAATATGTTAAGCTGTTCTGTTGTTACTGAAGTGTTTGTTTCAAAGTTAATGTTTGCATTTTCCTGGGTATTGTGTACCTTCTCTTTTAATAATTCGACCTGCTCGTGTGCCATTGTTTGTTGGTTAAGATACGTACTCTGCGTGGTGATTGTTGGTTGCGCATTTTTCTCGTCATCTTGAAACTCAATAATATTTTGAACAGTCCCCTTCTCATTTTGCTCGCTTGTCAAAGGTGCAACTCTCATACCAGATATTTGCATTTTTGCATGCTCGAATGGATGCTTCTTGTTTTCCAAAAAAGGACTTACTCCTTCACAAGGAAGCTCCTCGCTGTAAACAATGTTTTTGTGTAAAACTATTTCTGGCATTGCTTTCAGCTCCTCAGGTACGTCCTTTGGAAGACTACCCATGGATGGTATTACCATGAACTCTTCTACCACCGAAACCTTTAACTCTGAAGTTACAGTTGCGTCTGATGAGAGGTTTGCAATATTTGGCCTAAAATCACCATGACCCTCAATATTTTCGTAGACAATTACAGAAGAACTTTCCGCTGGCCTAAGACTTGTTATTACAGAGCTGGTTGTAGTACAGGTTTTTTCGCCCGGCTCAAGCACAATATCAGGAGTTTGTTCGTATGTATTTTGTTCACTAACTTTTGCAGCTTCATGTGGAGCTTGATGAGATACGTTGGCATTTTCCGAGGCTGGTACGTGAAGTTCATATGTTTCTTGAATAGAGCTCATACCGACAACCTCTTCGGTAACTAATGATTTTAGTTCAACATTAGACATTTTAGCTTTATCGTCAAGAATGTTAAGTGTGGGTAGGGTGTCCTCTTTTAGGAATGTGGATTGAATTGTTGTCAAATGAGCCTTGCTCACGTCTACATCCTTTACAACCCTTACAAATAAACCCTTGTTATTTTCAGCTTGAATGTCCTTAGTTATTTCGTAGGCATTGACTTCAGATACGGTTGTATGTTCGTTGACTTCATCTGATTTGACCTTAGCTTGAACTATTTTGTCGTGAACCACTTGGACATCACTTTCCAGTTCTAATGGCAATTGTGTTTCCACCATAGGCGATTGAGTGATCCTGTCGTTAGTTGTTAAACTGGCAAGGACTTTATTAGCCTCTTGGGGTAAATCAATACCACTCACATTTTCACTTGGTACAACCTCAGTTACAAGCGTTTCCCGCTGCGTGCCTTCAATGAAAGGTTTTCCAAAATACTCCCTTTGCGTATTTTCTAATACATCTTCCTTTTGCATGATTAGGTTATCAATTTGAACCTGAACCTTATTTGACCCTGAAACAGTGACAAACTCTTCTTGGGCCTCCTGCGTAGTAACCTTAATATTATCAATATGTGCCGTAGATTCCAAAGTAAGCGTATCAATTATGTTGGTACCCTGAAGCAGATCTACAGCTGATTGCCTTGCTTTGTCCTCCTGGGATGTAAATAATGGAATAGTTGTCTCCTTTTGGAAAACTCGAGGCTGTTGTGATTCTGGTGTGGCCTTAAACATTATATCAATAGACTTTACAGCAGAAACGGGAGCCAAGTCTGGTTTTATGAGTTCTTCAGATTCCTCTAGCGCACGGACTTCACTGATATTTACTTCTTGCTGCCTTCCTTCATAATTTGTCTGAGCAATTTTTGCGTCTGGGGTCGAAGATAATAGATCTCCCATTCCTTCCATAGGGTGCGTTTTTGTAGTTACAGCCAAACCGAGGCGTGACGGTATCTTATCGGATGTTGCTACTGCATAAGATTGTTCATCACTGTTTAGTTTCTCTTCAGCTTCAATAGTTTGTTGCATTTCGGTTGAATGAACCTGAGCGAGCTCGAGAGTGAAATTTGCTTGCTGTACACTATACTTATCTACTTCGTGGGCTTGCCCTATGGCTTCATAGGCTGTGGCTTCGTCCACGAGCTTAGCATGAAGATTTTGAACACCCTCTATTACCTTGGCTTGTTGATTTGAGATAGTTTCATTCTCAAGAGTTTTTTCAGACTCCAATATTTTTTGATCCTCGGCGATTATCGAATGACTTAGGCTATCCTGGATCTTCGTTGCGGTTCGCTGATCGGCAGGTATGTTCGCGAAATTTTCAGCTGCATCAAAAGCAATGCTACCGGTAACCACGGTGTGCTCATGGGGTACTAGTGACTTTTGTGGCACTACGTTCTCTGGCACCACTGATGCGGGTGATTTTGTTACAGAGTCGTACACAATCGTTTCAGTTGACTTTGTTTCACTTAAAAGATCAATTTTGAGTGCCCCGAATTGGTTTGATACGCCAAGTTCCTCCAACTCACCGGTGCTTTGGTTTTCTTGGATGCTTTCCGTAACAGGCAACCGAAGCAGCTCTGTAGAAATAAGTCTTCCCTTTTCCGCTTGCATTGTGGGAACTGTAAGATCCTGCTCTTGCTCAAGAGTATCTTCTTGTCGAATTAGTCCTACAACCGACGTGGAGTCCAAAGCTATTTTAATGAGTTGTTCACTTGGCTGGGCAACACCTTCAAGGAGCTCCTCCTTCTCAAGAGCTTGAGTTTCTCTTACATTGATCTCGAAGAAACTATTCATTGAAGATTGACCCGTTGCCTGGGTGGGTAAAATGTTCTTTAAGTCCGCAACCTGTTCAATAATATTTGTTTGCTCTGACAGAGGGATTTTTTGGGTTAAATCATTCAGGTCGGGCTTAACGTGAACTTGCTGAGGAGTATCTTGGTCCTTTAAGTCGGTCGTGTGTTCACTTACAATAGCTGTAGTTGTCTTTACCGATGTATTGCTTTCTATTATTTCTACACTGGTAAGAGATGACTTGTCAACCGTTGGTGTTTTGTAGTCGTTTAACACATCCAGTGGGAGAATTTCCTCAACGTTGGGTAAAGTGATTTCCCCAATATTGAAATGTGCATGCTGCTTAGGCTCCTTCTCTTCGTCTAGTCTTTCCAATGCCTCCATGTGCTGAGGTCTCATGGTGTTGGCTACTTGTAGGGCTGCTGAAGTTCCAATAGCAGCGCTTATCAAAGTGTGGGGCTCTTCAGTTGACAGAATCGTTTCTCCCTCTAAGGTTACACATGAGCTGGTTTCAAGGGGTTGCAACAAACCGAAGTGGCTTTCTATTGTTTGGGACTCAGGCTTTACTTCCTCCTCTCGTGGGATAGTGCCTTCCAACGCTGCCTGCTCTCTAACATCTGTTCCAAATTGACGCGGTATGCTAATATCTGCAATTACTAAGTTCGGTTTGCTGTCTTCCGGATTATCCATAGTCGATTCCATCGCAATTATTTCTAGGCCCTCGGCATGCTTGAATGGTTCGGTCACAGCTTGGGCTTTGGAAAGCTTCTGATTTAAAATAATATTATCGAGCTCTGTACTAGTCTCGGTTATCTGTACATTGGTAACCTCCAAAGATTGTTGGTCCTCTTCTAATATAATATTACCAGTTTTAAGTTCAGGCTGTTGCGGATGTTCCATACGGCTAGTACTCTCTAACAGTTCAGGCTTACTGACAACTCCAATCGGCATCACCTCGAAGACTGGCTTCGCGGATTCAGATTTTGTTTCGTCAGCTATAATATCAGAAGATGTCACGCCTGGTTGAACCTCAAACACGCTTGTTACCCTAAGTTCAGTAGGAATAATCTTTTCTGTAGCTAACTGCGATTTCAGTTCTACATCGCAGGACAGAATCTCCTCCTTTTCTACAGTTGTGTCCTGCTTGACCTGCAAAGCAGCTTGCTCGACGAAATCTAGTTTGGCATCGACCATTTTTGGAACCTCAGAAAATAGTTCGCCTTCTGTGTCAATCACGGTTGGGGCCTGAACTTCGGCAACGATTTCACCTTCAGAGATAATTAATTTTCCTTTCTCAGTTTTGTGATCTTCATCTGGAACCAATCCAAGTGCATCGAAAAGGGACTCTTCCTTACTTTCTGCTGTTCCATAAGCTTTGGTCAAGGTGGCCTTTGCAGGTTTCGTTGATTCCACAATTGGTTCGATAAGCTTGTCTGCCATTTCTGCCACGTTAGTCTCCTGAGTTTCGCCAATGGTCAATGGCATCGTTTGCCCCGGCGTTCCCTCAGCAATTTTCGCAATATCTTGCACTGGCAATTCCATTGTGGTCTGTTCACTTGAAACTGTTTCCTGAGTAACAAAATGATAATTTGTTTGCATATCCATACTGGCTTCTTCCGTGTTTGCCTTAAATGTAGGCATCGTTTCATCAATCGGACTCTGAGAATCTGCTGTGATATTGACAAGTCCCTCAGCTAACTCAAACAATTCCAAAGCTTCTACTTGGCCAGTTCGTACTTTGGGTACTTCGGCTTCTGCCAAATTATCAAAAGGTTCAATTTCTTGCACCTGAACTGGAACTTCCTCGGTTTTAATGGTGTAGTCTGCCAAACGCTTAGTCGGTTGACTTTCCAATGGTAGTTGGTCTAGACTTTCAAAAACTTCTAGTGCCCCTTCACTAACTGCCTTGTGTTCGACTACTGATGTCGTATATGACTCCGGACGTCCCTTGGCAGCTGGTGTCAGTTGTCCCAAAGAGTCCTCCGGTTGGCACTCGCTAATGCCAAGGCTTATGTTGGGGGTTACTTGTGGAGCGATATTTTCTTCAATTGGCTTTACCTGAGTAACGTCCTTTCCTACTGTTTCGGTGCTCATTATTTCGGTAACAATAACCTCTTCTTGACTCAGCAGTTTCTGCTGAACTGTTTCTTCAATTGTTGTAATGGGTGTTAGTTGTTCAATACTCTCCAGGGTCGGTTGCTGTTCAGCGGTTAACTCATGTGACAATAGTATGTCACCATGAGCCTGTTGAGTTACGGTTTTTGTTGGGCTTAGATCTTCGATAGCTTCTTCCACACTTGGAGCTTCAACCAGCAAAGGACGCGACTCCTTCATTTTACGTTGGGCCCTTACGGATTTGGGTATTTTTGAAGGCAAAAGTTCCTTTGAAAACTCATCCGTCTTAGTTTCGGCCACATTTACTGCATGCTTTTGCCTAACTTCAACAGTTTCGCTAAGCTTACTTTCTTCGGGCTTGGGGAATTCCTTATGTACGCCAACCTCGTCGAGTGTTAAACTCTCCTCTCTGATGGCCAATACCTTCTGGGGCAATATGTCATCCTGTACTTGAGCTGGAATCGGTTTCGGAGTAGAAAGTTCTGTGGTGACTGCAGCTGCAACGAATTCGAGCGTGTCTTTTGGTAGATTTTGCATGGGTAGTGTCTCGAATGTGGGCAGAAGCTCTTCAATGTTCTCAAGAGTTTCTGCCTGCGGTGATCCCGAGCTTGTTTCATGAGCCAGTGTCTCGATTTGTTCGTATTCTTCTTGTTGTTGTTGTTCAATGTGTTTTTTATGCTTTTTGGTTTGCGTTTTCTTCAGAACAACTTGTTCAGCCTTAACTTGTGTCTGCACTTGTTCTGATTGTTCTTGTATTTGCACATGTTCTTGTTGTTGCTGTATGAATTGTTTTTCCACTTTAGTGGTTGCTGTTTCTGTGAATGTAATGTAATTAAACAATGACAATGTCGACCTCTCTTTGTGTTTATGTTAAAAACAATTTACTAACAATGATATTAAGAGCTGAAAGCCGTGCAAGTATCATTCATTTAGAGTCTGCGGTAAAATATATATACAGCGAGCGATAAAGCAAAATGAGTTGCACAGTAAACGAAAGGATGGATAACTCTTCGCTCTATAAGTGGTATGCAAACAGACAGAAATTGGAGATAGATCTTACCTCATTGGTCATCGGGAAGTCGTCCAGTTTGACGAGCAAGGGAATAAAGCTCTTCTACTCTTGAAAGTGAATTTATATTGCAAAAGCATTAGAGTGTGCAAAAGTAAATATAAGTTAAAGCTTATATGGTATATAGTAGCAAGATATTGAACTTATAATCAGGTGAATATAGCTTTTAGTGGTGGTGATTAGCGGTTAATGGGTAATTTTAATATTCGGTGGCGTCTTTTTAGAATATACACATGATTTGTTTGGTTTGACTTAACAAGATTTAATTGTTATATTTGTAAAGACAATATTTATTATTGTTTTTGCAGTATATTCTTTTTTAATAATATTAATTAGACTGTAGTTGAGTAGTTCGTGGGATGGTACATCGTTACTGGTGGGATTTATTTAACTGGTGGTTTGTATTTTTTTACAGGACATCTGTGTTTATGTTCAAACCTTCTTGGACAATTATCGTTCGTTCCTCGACAAATGTTTCCTCTGTCGAATATGGTATGGGATTTTATTGGCCGTGGTTTGGGAGTGGCACGAAAAGCGTAGGTAAGTTTTACAAAGCAGATTTACATATTAAAAAAAAGAAATAAATAAAAACCTCTTTCAGTATGCAAATTACAGAAGATTCGTTGTAAAAATAAAGGTAAGCTAAACTTTAAATAAAACTCCTCTTCTTGTGATCACACTCACCTATTTTCACATGTGTGATGGCCTCGTGACTTTCAATTATTTGCGATGTCTCTACTATTCTCTAGATTTCCGTGAATCAAAGTAGATAAAAATGTTTGATACGTGTAAATATTGATCTGCCCGTTATTATCTATTTTTTTCAATCTTATTAAACTTTAGTTGAAATGCAAAAAGTAACCCCAATTAAGGAAATACAAATTAAATTTCGAATATATGTTTTTTAGCATTTCAACTGTCTGGACAACAGAAATTCAAAAAACGAACAAAACACATTGAACAGAATTCAAACCTCCTTTCCACATATCTTCCAGTCCTGTGATATGAAGTCCTCCCTAACAAACTTTCGAATGACGATTTCAATGGTTATTTCGTACGTCTGAATCATACGGATGAAAGCCTTGAAGCCGACAGTAGCTGCCAGGATGGTCTCGTCCTCATTCGAAGACTCGCTCAGTATTTGAGAGATCAGCTCTTCGTGGCCCTCTCGCTCTACGAGTTGCACCAGAGCTGATTGGGACTCGGGTTTCTTCAGGGATATGAAAATGTTTTGCTCATACATATACGTAATCTCGTAATGTTCACAGCCGTAGCGCAAAAGCAGTCCAATCGTGGCCAAATCTCTTAGGGCTGACTCTCCGATTTGTCCAAAGGACTCTGCCTCAATGGACTCGAGCAACCATTGGACTTCCTCGTGATGCGATAAGACTTGAATATCCTCAATGGTTATGATCTTCTGGCTGATTTTCGTGCGTATAAGCTCCACAGTTTTGGTTATCTCTATTCTCTTGCTAGATGTATAGGTTTCTTTCTGTTCTACTTCAACCTTAACTTCTTCTTTCTCATCTTGTTGTTCCACTTTTTCTTCGATCTCTTCCACCTCTTCGATTTCTTCAATCTCTTCGACCTCTTCGATTATCTGACTGCTGCGCTTTTCGGCATCGGCAATTTTTCGATCTTTTACATCTAAAACCTCGGAGACTTCGCTCTTTTCCACCAGAATGGATACGGGTTGCCTCACTTTAATCACATTCATGGTGGTTTCTGTCGTGCTGGCTGGAATAATTCGAATTTCTGTCTTTTGCACGGTCTGCGATTCCGAGGCCCCCGATCTCTTCATCACGGTTTTCTTTCCAGCCTTCTTTTTGAAGGTACTCTTGGCCGTGGTTTTCTCCTCGACTATGGTGCTCGTGGATGATATGTCAAACTTGGCCCGCGTCATGGTCATGCCAATCTCATTGATGAGCTTGCAGTTATAGTAGCCGCAGTCCTCATTTGTTATTTTCATAATTTCTAGAGTAGCCTCCTGTTCCTGCACTACCATGCGATACTTTTCAGATGCCCTAAGCTGAACGTTGTTGAAATACCATTGAATATCTAAAGTCATAGGGTTAGAAACCAAGCTACATCAGACCCCGAAACTATAACTCTTCGACATATAGTACAATACCTGGTATGGGGTTGCCTGCAAACTGTATCAAGAACTTGGCTGTTTCGCCTATGGCAGCACGGCAGTCACGCATTTCGTTTAGTAGTGATGGCGAGCATTTAGCAGCTATAAGCACAAAGATGGCATAATATCTATGGATTAGTGACTACCCGGATAATCTAAAAGCGGGAGGGATTGGTGCGTGTTTACATTGTGTACTTACACAGCTTGGCTAACAACAAATTGGTTTTCGTGTGGCTTAAAGTGCATAAATTGTTTGTCTGTTTGTTTTTTAAAAATAGAGCTATGATTACGTGAGGAGTAACACTTAAACGAGTTTTAGATACATGCATAATCGGATTATTGGACACGTTGTGAAGTGTTGAGCAAGCAGCGTTCTGGGAATGTTATAACATTTCTTTGGATTGAATTGAACACTTTTCATAAAATAATGGGTTAGTTTAAATTTAGAATAATTGCGAATTCAATGAACCAATTACTTGCAGATGATATACTTGTATTGTCACTGTCAAAGATACAGTTGATATACGAACGATAGATAATTTGTAATTTACACTAAAAGTTCTATATTGGCGTTTACTTTTGGATAATTTTATTCATAATAGGTAGGGTGGGTTGGGGAAGGGGTCAAGCCTTAGAGCTGTAGGGGACCGAGACAATCACAAAGCTACAATTTCTTGGGGAAGGGCACTTCACAGGTTCACATATTTGTTGGTTTTGTACGATACATTGTATTATACATAGACAAATACAAAATAGAGACAGAAAATAGAATAAGACAGGAGACAGAGGACAGACTTTGTGAATATTTGTAGTTTTGTGGTTTAAGACGAAGGCACAGAAGACATTTGTGTGTTGGTAACACGAAATTAAAACACATATACACATAACAGTGGTAACAGAGCTGGTATTAATCGAGAATACATACCTTTGAGAGCCACCTGCATTTCCTCCATCTGAGATACCCATTCCGGCTTGCGGTAGTCCTTCGATCCAACGATGCCTTTTCGTATAGATGTGAACATAGTGAAAGTAATAAATAACAAACCATTATTATATCTGCTTGAAAAAATTACACAAAGAGCTGGAAAAGTTTTCACATTATCCTTAAACTAAAAAGTGTTTCCTTTTTGTAATTTTTTGTGTACAGTTCTGCAAGTGTTCAACATTTAAGTGTGAGGGGAAATTTGGGTTGAAAATTGGGTTGGGGAGGGATTTTATAAAATTCAGCTCCAGAAACCTGAAAAAAATGTTTACTAACAAATCCAAATGTTGATTCATTATAGAGTGAACTAAATGCGGAATAAACTTTAATAGTACCTTCGACCGCAAAGAGTGCCGTGGTCACTGCCACGCCCAGTGGATTGTATGCCTCGAAACTAATTGTACCCAAATCATCGGGATAGACGTGGTTGATAACCAACACTGAGGTGCCGTCTTCGAAATTTTCGATCTGATATTCCTCGGAGGCGAATATCTGCTCGTCGTCACGCAGCCATTTGACCTTCGGTTTTGGCTTACCAATGACCTTAACCTCCAGCTTCGCTTGCTCGCCCTCTTTGGGCTCGATTTTCTCTGGTAGTTTTTTAATTATTTTCGGAGCTTGTTCGTCGATTGAGAGGGTCTAGAATGGTTTGCGTTATAAAATTTTATAACATTAGCTTGGTATCCTTTGTTTGAAATCTCAAGTACAAGAATTACGCTTACTCTATCAAGTAGATCCTCCTCAGATCCTGTGAGTCCAGTGATTTCAGAATCGGGGATATATTCAAATGCTAAAAAAATACACATTCGAAAGCGATATCAATATAAGCGTGTCTCCACACGGATTTTCGTTGCAACGAACTCAAAAAAAAAACGGAAAATTATTTACAAAGAAAGGTGTCAGGAGTGACCGGAAAATAGGAGAAAAGGATTTTATGGACTTGATAGACAGTAAGACTTTCAAAACAGTGGAATCACATGCAGGCTCACCAAGCCAGTTAGTAGAAAAGGGGATTTAAAGAACTCAGTTGTCAGGGAATAGTGTAGTTATTGGAAAACCTTTCTAGGTGTGGGATGCATGTAGTGTGTAGAGTGGCACTACTTCCAGCTGGTTAACTAGTTAACTACCGATAGATACCATCACAAGTACCTTGAATTTTAACGTTTGTCTTGCTCGAGCTCTTCCCAATCTTGTTTGTGGCCACGCACTCGTATTGGCCCTCGTTTTCGGGGAAAACTTCCGTAATCTGCAGCTGGCAATTGCCTTGCAAGTCTTGCGATATCGTAGTTTCCTTATTTTCAGTGATCTTCTCCGCATTGTGGTACCACTCCACTTTGGGCGTGGGTTTGCCCGTAACTTGGCAGGTCAGCAGCAATGCCTCGCCATCCATTACCTCTACGGGTTGAATAAGTTCCTCAACAAAACGTGGCGACTCGAATTCCACTGCCTCTTCTTGGGGCAGAGACTCAATCAGACTGACTGTGGCTGTTGACGTCACCGAACCACCCACATTCTCCGCCCGGCAAGTAAAGGGTCCGACGAATTGCTTCTGGAAGTCCTCGATTAGCAACGTTGACTTGTTGGCCTGGCTAACGATGCGCACTTCGTTGGAGCTTTTGATGACTTCATTGTGAACAAACCACTGGAAGGACGATAATGGCTCAGAGTCCACAACCGCCTCAATAATGGCAACTTCGTGTTCGCCAAAGTATTTCGGCTCAAGGGGCTGAATAAATCTTGGTGGCCTTATTTGCTCATCGGGCTTCTGGTCTGAAACCACCACTGATCCAGATGACTTGGCCTCGCCTACCTTGTTCTTGGCCCAGACCTCGTATTTGCCAGTGCGCTTGCGCGTCATATTGATAACCTTAATAGTGGTTGTGGTTTCGGTGGTTTCTATGATGATCTCCTCATTCTCAATCACCTCCCGACCATTGCGCATCCATTTAATCTCTGGCCTGGGCAGACCATCGTACTTGGCCTCAAAGAACAGAGTACCTCCAGTGGGTACAACTACGGCGTTTAATGGAGTTACGGTGGGTGCCTTGAGTATCTCCCGGGGTACTTCATCAACCCGACTGATGATATTGGCATTGCCAATGGCACGTCCAAACTGATTCTGTGCCTGCACAGAGTAAATAACAGCTTCATTGGGAGTGGGGTTGATAACCTCCAGGGCCACATCGCCGGTTTTCTCATCATAAAACACTTGAACGGTTTCGCTGGGAATAACCTCCTCTATACCTCTGAACCATTTGACTTTGGGATTTGGTTTTCCCGTCACTTGACAGGTAACCGTAACTTTAAGTTGCTCGGGCTGCTTCTCCTCAGTAAACTCAATCTTAAGTGGCTTGGTAAACTGTGGGGCAACTCCTTGTTCTTTTTCTGTATTCAATGTGAATAAGTAGTATTTAAATATTGTGCGTGTTTTTGGTGTAATGTTAGGAAATTATATACATGTAGGTTTCGGATCAAGGTAATATAAATTTAAAGGATTGAACTTTAAAAAATCTTCAAAATAGCTCACAAGAAATTCGTGAGTATTACATGGGATTGGAACTATTGGAATTTGAAGGGGACACTTACCTAATATAATGTTGGTACGACTCGTTGCCACTCCAGCCTCGTTCTTGGCCTCACATGTATAAACGCCAACGTCGCTGGGTGTGACCTTGGCAATCTTTAACTTTGCCACCTGCTCGACGACTGTGATCTCGTACTTCTCCGAAGCAAAGAGCAGGATATCATTAAAGTACCAGTTGATCTCGGGGAATGGTACGCCCTCCACCTTGCACTCAAGCACCGTGGGCTCCTCGGGAACGCATTGACGAGGACGCAGTTTCTCGGTGATCCTCGGGGGCTTGATCTCCTTCTTCTTCTTCTTGACCAGCTTGCGCTCCTGACCGATTACCTCTGAGGTGGTCGTCTCCTGTTGATTTTGCGTAAGCTGCTGGTCCTCGATAAGCTCCTCGTCGGCTACCTTGTCAATGCCCTCTTGGATTCGCTTCTGCGTGATCAGTTCCAGCTCGGGCAGCGGTTGGCTGTCATCCAGCACCACGCGACGTTTCTCCTTCTTAATGATGTTCGAGGTGACCTTCATTTCAAGATCACGTCGGACGTCTTCAACATCCAGCTCGATGAGCTGTTCAGTCGTGATGAATTGAGGTCTTGTGTCTTCAGTCTTCTTTAGTAGGGTTATAGTCTTTTGTGAGATCTCATGGGTTATTTCGTCCACTTTCTCGATTTCAGCAATAGCGGCTTCCAGTAGCTGAGGCTGACCCTCGATGGAGGCCTCCTTAAGTCGTTTCGTGCGCTTCTTGTGCGCCTTCTGCTTCGTCTCAGGCGTCTCTTCTGTGGGCACGACTTCTTCTTCAGGCAATACGTCTTCCGAAACTGCCACAACCTTAACATCGTCCACTGGCAACTCTTCCACTTGATCCTCCTCAGCAATGGGTTCGTCGAAGGGTTCAGCCACTTCTTCGGACACCTCGTCCACTGAAGGTGTGGCCTTCTTCAACTTGGGCTTCTTCTTCTTCTCCTTCTTGACCTTAGGCTCCTTAGGCTGAATATCCTCGGGCAGCTTAAGAGGTTCAAGCTCGAGCTCCTCCTCTTCGCTTTCTGGTTTTTCTTCGGGCACAAGCTGTGGACCGGGTATGGATTTTTCTGGCTTTTGCGGCACTTCCACTGGCTTCGACGGAATGGGCTTGAGCGTAACTTCTTCTGGCTGTTCTTCCGGCAAAGGACGGCGTTTACCTGTGGGCATTTTCTTTTCCTCCAAGACTTCCTCGACCGGCTTCTTCTTTTCTCCTCGCTTCCATGGTACCTGCGGCTTCTCCTCCTCAGGCTTCGGCTCCCTCTCTAGGTCAATGTGCTCGGCCTCTTCCAGTTGGGTTGGCTCTGCATCGGAAATTTCTGGAAGGTCCTCGTGTTTTGGCTTCTTCACCTTCTTTGTCTTACGCTTCTCCTCCTGAATGATTTCTTCCTCCTTTCGTTCGACATGCTGCAAGTCAACTTCCTCCAGCTTGACTTCTTCGGGCTTGATGGATTTGCGTTGAGTTGGTTTCAAGCGCACTTCTTCGATGACCGCTTCTTGGGGCAGCTCCTTCTTTGGCCGAGTGACCCGCTTAAGGGCAACCTCTTCAACCTTCTCGACGATTTCTTCTCTTTTCGGCTTCGGCTTTGGTGCCAATTTTTGTTCGGGGGTAACTTCCTCAACAGGTTGTTCCTCTGAAATACTTTCAACAGGCTCTACCTCTTCCGGCTGAGTTTCCTGTTCCTCAAGCTCTTCGATTTCCTCAACCGGTTCTTCCGTTGATTCTTCGGTGCCACTCTTTGTCTTGGGCTTCTTCTTTTTAACGCGCTTCTTCGTCACATCCACTATTTGGTCCTCAGTGGTGATTACGAACTCCTTTACCTCGAATTCCGTTTCAGGTGTTTCGGGTTGTGTGGCTTCCGAGACTACTGCAGTCTTTTTCACAGGCTTCAGCGAGACTTCCTCAATTTGTTCTTTCTCGGGCAAGGGCCGTTGTTTTCTTGGAGCAGGCTTTAGTGAAACCTTTTCAACTTGCTCTTGGGCAACGGGAACAGGTTTGGGTTTTTTGACTTCCTCAGAGATGGTTTCTTCAACCTCTTCAACTACGTCCTCTTGTGGCTCTTCGGTTTCTTCTGGAAGCTCTTCCGCCTCCTCTTCAGTGACCTTTTTCTTGGGCTTCTTGACCTTTTTCACCTTGCGTTGTTGCTCTACAATCTCTTCCTGCTCTTCGATTACTTCTTCTTCTAGAGGAGCTTCCTCTTCTGGTTGATCCTCTTCCACTTCAATCTTTTCTACAGTCTTCTTGGGCCTCTTTGTCTTCTTAACCACTTTCTTCTCTTCCAAGATTTCTTCTTGTTCTACGATCTCTTCTTGCTCGTCGATGACCTCTTCTTCTGGAATTTCCTCTACAAGCTGTTCTTCAACATCAGTCTTTTCAACGGGTTGCTTTGGTTTCTTTACTTTTTTGACCTTCTTCTTCTCTTCAACAACCTCTTCCTCTACGATCTCTTCCTGTACGACTTCCTCTTCGGGTTGCTCTTCTGGAGCCTCAGTCTCTTCGACAGTAGTCTTCGCCTTCTTGACCTTCTTGACCTTCCGTTTTTCCTCCACGACAACATCTTCTTGTTCTTGAACAATCTCTTCTTGCTCTTCGATAATTTCTTCCACGGGTTGTTCTTCCTCGGCCACTTCTGGCTTAGGCTTCTTTGTTTTCTTGACCTTGTGTTTTTCTTCAGTAATTTCAGCGAGCTCTTCAATAACTATTTCTTCAGTTTCTTTCTCTTCTGGAATAATTTCTTCATCCGGCTGCTCTTCAAACACCTCTTCTGGAGCTTCTTTCGTGGGCTTCGGCTTCTTCGTTTTCTTGACCCGACGCTTTTCTTCAACAATGACTTGCTCTTCCTCAACCACTGCCTGTATTTGGGCATCGACCTCATCGGGATGCACTTCTTCAACGGGCTCTGGCTTGGGAACTTTCTTCTTGCCACGCTGCCACAAGACAGGCTCTGGCTTTTCTTCCACCTTTTTCTCGTCGGGCAGAACATCGACTGCCTCTTCGTAGGTCTTGCCCTCATCAACCTTCTGTTCCACAACTTCTTGTGGCTCCGGCTTCTTCTTCTTGCCGCGTTCCCACAGCACAGGTTGCGCTTCAGGTTGAACAGGCTTAATAACCTCCTCTTCCAAAGTGTCGACTGCAACCTCCAGGGTTTTGGGTGCTTCCTCGACAACCCGCTGTTCTGGCTTCACCTTCTTACCACGCTCCCACAAAACAGGCTGCGGTTGAGGTTCAGTGGGTTTAGGCACTTCCTCTTCCAGCGTGTCGACTGCAACCTCGAGGGTCTTTGGAATCTCTGGTGCTTGCTCTTCGGGTTTCTGGGGCTTCTTCTTGCCGCGTTCCCACAAGACAGGCTGCGGTTCCTCCTGCACTTGAGGTGTAGGTTCTTCGGGTAGCTCATCAGTGGCTTCTTCATAAGCTTTTTGCGTTGGCTGCTCCACCGCTTGTTCAACAGGCCTGGTGCTTCTAAACGGCTTCAATTGGATCTCTTCGGTCTTTTGTGCTTCCTTAGGACGTGGTCGCGGCGTTGGTTTCAACGTTACTTGCTCCATCTTCTTTTCCGGCTCCCTTGGTGGAATCACTCGGCGTACAGCCGTCTTCTTTGTTTCCTCAACGATTTGCTGTTCGACCACTTGCGAAGTTTGCACAACTTCCTGGGATGTGATGGTTTCCTGCTCAGCAACCTTTTTCTTGCCGCGTTCCCACAGGACTGGCACCTGTTCTGGTTGCTGGACAGGAGTGGGTTCCACCAACTCGTCGTGGGCCTCTTCGTAGGTCTTCTCCTGGGGCTGCGGTTTTTTCTTGCCCCGCTCCCACATAACTGGCACTGGTTGAGGCTGTTGAACTGGAGTCGGTTCAACCAGCTCGTCATGCATTTCCTCGTACGTCCTTGGCTTCTCCACGTATTCCTCTTGAACTGGCGCCGTCTGAGGTTGCACATATTGAGGTTGTTGCGGCTTCGGCTTACCACGATCCCACATGACAGGCTGTTGCTGCAGCAACTGCTGCTCTTGCGTATCCTGACGTTCCTGCAGATGAAGCAAAGAGGAATCTTCCACCTGGATAAACTTTTGAGCCTCTCGTGGCTGACGCCAGCTAAAGGCCTCTTGCTGGGTGCGCTGGTTCACAATCTTTTGGTGCTCGTACTGCTCCAGACTCATCATCTGCGAGTCCTCCACATGCACAAATTGCTGGCGCTGAGCCTCCTCGATGAGGCTCTGCTGTTGGACAATCTTTTGCCTATCGGTGGACTGGGAGATGATCGTATCTTCAACTGAAGTCAGAGGTTGCAGTTGTGGGCGCTGTTGCTGTTGACGCCAATTAATAGCCTGCTGTTCGCGTATCAATCTCTGAGCTTCCAGTTTCTCGCGCTCCGAAACATGCATAATGTTCACATCCTCGGTGGTGATGAACTGCTGCTTGTAGATGTTGGACTGATCTTCGTATTGCTGCAGCTCATCACGACGCATCACCTTTGAGATCGAACCCTTGGAGCTCTCGTCAATCAGAACGACAGTCTCCTCGGACGTGCCCGTTTGGTACTCCTCAGTTATGGCCTGCTGAGCCT
Source organism: Drosophila rhopaloa (assembly GCF_018152115.1). Taxonomy (NCBI): domain Eukaryota; kingdom Metazoa; phylum Arthropoda; class Insecta; order Diptera; family Drosophilidae; genus Drosophila; species Drosophila rhopaloa. The sequence continues at coordinate 13,813,954 of NW_025335043.1, forward strand.
GCAGGTGTCGCAGCTCAACTTCCTCGATCTTGAACTTGTCGATTTGCTTGGTCACCTTCTGGACACTCTTAAGCTGCTGACGCATCTCCTTCCAGGGAATGAGATCCTTGGCGTTTTGCTGCTGGGTAATAAGCTTGTCGATCTGATCGGTCATTTCCATAATTTCAACACTCTCCATGCTCTTCAGTCGCTGGATTTCCTTGGTGCGCTGCACCTGTTCCACTTGAGCCTGCTGTGGTAGATCTGTGGCTTCTGTTTCAATTTGCCCCTCAAGGGGTCGCAGGTAGACCTCATCCAAATCGAATTTATTAAGCTGCTCCTGGACACTCTCCACTGCCTTGAGCTTCTCCCGCATGGTGATCCAAGGAACCGCTTCCTTTTCAGTCTTGCCAGCAATAATCTGTTCGAGCGTAGCGCCCAGACTCATGATGCCCTGATCGCGTTCACTCTTTATGGACTTCAGCACAACTGTAGCTGCCTCCAACTTGGGTGTGGGCTTCTTCTTTTCAATTGGAGTTGCCTTCAAGCTAATGGTCTCCTCGGTCCACGATTTGACCGGCTCAGGCTTAAAGCCCGGCAGAAAGACTCCCTTGTCCAGGGATCGTCCACGAGTGGGACGTGATGACTTGCGCCACGGAATTACCTTGGTTGCCGGCTGCAGTGACTTACTGCGCACCTTGGGTTTCTTCTGGCGCGACCTTCCCTGATGCTGACCCTGCCCGTTGACGCCCAGGAATTGACCAAACTGCTGGCCGGGTTGCTGGCCAGGTTGGAAAGCGTGGGGCGACTCGGGGGCACTGTCCTCCCGACCAGAGGAAGAGGACTCATCCTCGGCGGAATCAATCGTTCGCAATTGAAAGGCCGAGATGCGTCGTTCTAGAAGGGATCAAGGGGATATTCCATTTAGTATACCCATCGGAATACGTAAAACAGTTAGCAAAGGACATCCAGAGTTCGATTGGGGCAAGGAAATCTATTAAATATCAAACGCTTACCTTTAACTATAAGTTAAAGCTTAAATTTAAAATTGTACTCAATTAAATGATAGATGTTAATTATTAGCTAAAACATTTAATGCAGTTAATATGGGAAAAATATCTTAAAACAATTCATTTAAATTTTAAATTTAGCTGGATTAGTTGTAACTATAGAATTTCCGTAGCGAAAAGACTAGTTTTAAATGAATAGCCCAATTTACGTTCTCCCTATCAGAAATATTAATAAAATAACAGCCTGATAAATTGATATGTAATTATATACTTATTACAACCACAGGCGCAAAAAAAAAAAACTGTGAGAGGATTATAATTATTACTTTGTATTTGTATGAAGGGCAGTTTTATAGCCAAATTTTATGAAACACAATTTTACAAAATTAGTCATTCTTAGTCCTTGTTGTCGCATACATAAATAACAATCTTTAATATGAACTCTCTGAGTCGTGAAATAATAAAATTCTTTATTTAAATTTAGTTGTTCAATGAAAAGAAAAAATAACTTTTTTAATAGTTTTAAGTGTTTATAAAAATAAGTTGCAACTATCCCCTTAACAAGAAGTGTTTTCAAAGTTTTTCGATACTTCCTTCCAGTTGCTTTAACTTATCTATCAACTTAGGTTAAGTCATCAAGATTTTAAGTGGGCTCCCAATTCTACCACTTACCTGTTTTTCTCCATGCTACATTTAATGGTTCGCCTGAGCGGCACTTAAAAATAAATCATAATTCCTTGGCATATGCGAACAATGAACTTGAATATTTAAAATTAGGATGCCAAATATCAGAGCAGAACTTGGGCAATAAATAAGGCAGCTCGGACTCATCGAGGAAACCCAAAACCCTCCACTCTAGATCTCAAATGTGGGTGCGTGTGTGGAGCACAAATCAAATTTGAAAAGCTGACAGCTCATCTGCGCTGACCGTGAATGAAGCATAAATGGGATTGGGCCCTAGGTCACTACATATTTTTGATAATTGGCATTGATAAAAATAGGTGCGAATAGTCAGTGCCGTAGTTTATCTGAGTTGCGTGATTCACTAATCGCTTGTGACGAATCCAATTGGGGATGATTAGAACTGCATTAGCCTGCACCTAAATCTGGCACATTGTCATGACAGCAATTGGGCAAGTCTTAACACATGGTGACATTCGTTTGACTTGAACTCATCGTCATCGTGGTTATTGAATGCGGCTGAGGGGGAGGGGGGATGTTGGCCAGGCAAGTGTACAATTGAGAGCGAACAATTCAAATGGCTGTGTATACATTAAGGCCAAAAATAGATATCTGATTAGTGGCGGCTACGTCACCAGGTGGGGCTGCGGAACAACAACAGCGGCAGCAGAAGAGGCAGCAGCAATTCGGCAGAGCTCCTACAGATTTATGGGCGGGGTGTGTCTGCTCCGATATTTTCGGGGCCCATATAGCCCCCATCGCCAGAGCGCAGTGCGGCGCACTCCAACGATCTCAGTCGGATGTAGACAACAATCGGCCGCAGAACAGAACAAATCAGAAGGTAGACGGATCTCGGATGGGGCAAGATGTACCGCTTGCATCGGCATCGACCTACCTGTGTGGTTCAGTTCCTGATTTTGGATGACGGGAAGCAAGCAACAGCGGTGCAATGGCAGCGATAGCGCGGCAAAGTGGCAAGGTGTGGCATTCGGCAGTTATCAAAAACAAGTTTCCAGTTATTATGCATTTTGCTTGGATTTATTTATAGACGCGGTATTGGTTTTAAGTATTAAATACATGAGAGATACAATTAAACAACAAAAGAGAGTACGCGAGTGTTGGCATATTTAAATGGAAACAAATCAATTAGAGTTCAAAGTCATCGTAAAGTGATCGAACATAAAAAACATATCGAGTAAAGTAAACATAAACATGAATCAAAGGACTGGCAGATAATCGGAATTCTAGATACAGTAGATAAGACTTAAAACGAAGGTCGCATGAGTTTTTATGATTAATTTTTTAGTAAAGCTTCTCGCCACAAAAGGAAAACATGTAACAAAAAGTAGTCAAAATATTGGCGGCACAAGCGGCAAATACTATCGAGATTCGTTTGGTTTTTGTACACGAAATGGATGATTGTTGGTGAACGAGAGAGTGTGTGACAAACAAAATGGTAACGAAACGAATTAGTAAAAAGCGGTAATAAAAAATGAATAATAAAATCTCATGCAACATCACTACAAAATAAATAAAGTTTAATTAAATTAAATAAACAATATAAGTTCATCGTCATTTTAGCGTCGCTATTATCAACATCATCGATGGACTGAAGGACTGGAGCGTACGACATTCGGTTCGGAGTTGTTTGGTAAAAGTCAGAGCATGAAGTAGAGTATCTTAAAGCTTCCTATCGAACCCTTTCTAATATGCATTTTTCTTTTAGACTGGGACTACCAAAACTAAACCATCGCTTGGAGACAACAATCTGTTTCGGCCTGGCAACTAAATATAAAACTAAGTGCAGCCATGAATCACAGATGCCTAAGACTCGATGACTGAACAGCCGTAACTGATTAATATAATTAAATTTGTTTCTGCACCATAAACAGAATCATCAATTCATGTTCCTCTCTAATGACCAAGTGACCAGGTGTATGAGTCGCCGGACTAACATCGGTATAAATCTCATCTCTGCATGATCCACCTTATAGACAGCAGCAACAACAACAGGTAATTTATCATTCTATTTTTCGCTAGCACTAAGAAAGCAAATATATTTTTTTGTCGGTTTCGGTGTTTTTGTTTTATTGAAAGAAAATTGAAATAAATTTCAAGATTTACTTGAGAAAATACATAAATGTTTTTCATTGTAGCTGAAAGCCAGAAATCCAGACAGCACCGCCTGACTAAAAATAGCGGAACGGATTTTTTAACGCTAATCTATTGGAAATTAGTTCTCGAAAGCCAAACATTCTCCAAAAAAGAAATTGAAAATAGAACTGCCGCTGGGCGTACATATGTCTCTATATGTCTGAGTATTATGGCAGTTGAAGGCCCACAGCTGAACGGCTTTCGATATTTTCAGGTTTTTTTTCTCAGTTTGTGCTAGTTTTTGCGCACGTTCAAAGGGGGGAAATGGAAAATGGGAAATGGGCAAATGTGTATCTGGCAGATACAAGATACGCGCACCACTGGCATCGCTGCGCTAGATGTGTCATCCATAATATTTTATGCTAATATTCAAATGAAAAATAAAACTTTCACGCTCGAGCGGAGGCGGGACAAATGTGCGTTTTGCACACGGCCCCAAAACTATCCTACTCATGGATGAGGCACATAATATATCTATGGGTATATCTATATGGACGGTACCGAACGGGTACCGAAAAATATTATTATGTATTCTTAAAGTGGACTGCTGCTGCTTGATGGTAAATGCTTATTTATAACTCAACTCAAGGGGCTAGAGATCTATATTCTACATTTGGCTTTGAGTCATTTCCACTTTCACTCAACTCGCTGCTGAATTTGAAAATATTCACCTAATAGCTGGTGTTGCTTCTGCTGTCTTGGCCGTGCCAAAAAAGAAAAATGGTCTATAAATATTTATGTTGCAAAATACTTGTAATTATTTTTATTATTTTTCAATTAAAAATTGATTTAATTTTTTTTTTGTGGTTCTTTTTCGGTTACGTTTACGTGTTAGACATCTTTAAATTAAATATTTTTGCTGCGTTTTTTTTGTTGTTGTTGACATTTTGCAATGGTTAGTAAAAATAACTCGTTCGTTTGATAGTTTAGAAAAAAATCCTTGCTGAAAGTTTCGACAGGTTCGCTTTAAAATATTCTTCACTCAAACTTTTACGACTAGTAGTTGATCATATATATAGGTAGGTTGTGGGGTAGTAGTAACTGTATGTAATACGTCAGTAACTTGGGGATATATAGTAAAAGTTCTTCACGTTCGTTGTTTTGTTTTTGTTTTTTGTTCTTTTTTGTTTTACTTTTTTGAGCATTCTTTGGAGTTGGTTTGTTGATGTTGGTTGGTTTTTTTTTTTGTTTGAACACGGTTCGCTTACGTTTGGTTTTACTTGGTTTCGAACTCTGGTTTCGGGTTTGGCTTAGTTTTAGTTTAATCCTTACTTTTAACAGTCAGTTTGGCTGAGGATTCGACCTGGCCGGTGGACGAGGTTACGCGTACAGTAAAGATGCCCGAATCCTCCTCGTAGGTGGTGCCAATAAGGAGCACAGCGCTGTTGCCATCGAAGATCATCTGAAAGTGTGAAAGGATATTGTTAGATATTGGTCTTCGTTATTTCAAGACCTAGCAAATCTATTTTAAAGTCTAAGGACCTCAGATTAAAATCATAAAGTCAAAACATAGTTTAAAAAAAAAAAAGTATTAACTTGCTGCTCAAGCCTATTTGGAATTTTGTATTTATACCCGTTACTCGTAGAGTAAAAGGGTATATTGTATTCGTGCAAAAGTATGTAACAGCTAGAAGGAAGCGTTTCCGACCCTATAAAGTATATATATTCTTGATCAGGGTCACTAGCCGAGTCGATATAGCCATGTCCGTCTGTCCGTCTGTCTGTCCGTCTGTCCGTCTGTCCGTCTGTCCGTCTGTCTGTCCGTCTGTCTGTCCGTATGAACGCTGAGATCTCGGAAACTATAAAAGCTAGAAGATTGGCATTTTGCATGCAGATTCTAGGAGTTCCTACGCAGCGCAAGTTTGTTTCAAAAAAGGTGCCACGCCCCCTTTAACGCCCACAATCGCATATATACGATTTTAAAAATTTAAATATTTCGGAAAAGTAAAAATGCAGTTTTATTGTGTTTATCAATACCTTTCGAAATGTAGAAGAAATTTTTCAAATCGGACCATTCGTTAAAAAGTTATGCGTGATCAAAGTTTCTATCACCATCTCCCTCGCACTCCCTTTACCTGAGTAACGGGTATCTGATAGTCGGGGCACCCGACTATAGCGTTCTCTCTTGTTTTTTCTCGTTATGGCTAATGTTATTTAGTAATCAAACCCACCTGGAAATCTGGGGTTTCGGGGATCAGCTGACCCTCGCGGAACCACTGAACGCTGGTGGCCTTCACTTTGCCGGTCACCGTCGTCTTGAATTGGGCGGGCATGCCCTCGGTGACAGAGACGTCCTTGAGGGCGGTGATGGTGGGCGGGGCGTCCAGGTTCTCGATGGGACGCACCTTCAGCTGGGCGCTGGTCTGAATGCTGCCCAGTTTGTTCTCGGCCACGCACTTGTAGGTGCCCTCGTCCTCGGGGAAGGCCTCCGAGATGACCAGCTGGTAGTACTCGCCTTGGCGGCTCATCTGGAAGTAGCGCGATGGCTTCACAAAGTTCTCACCTCGCATCCAGCGGGCGGTGGGCGTGGGCTTGCCGTCCACGCGGCAGCGGAAGATGACCTTGCTGCCCTCCTCCACCGACTGGCTCTTCAGCTGCTCCACAATATGTGGGGCCTTCTCGCTGCCCGGAGTAGTTGGTTTCTCCGGCTTGGTGGGGGATTGCACGACGCAATCACCATCGCAACGGGCCTCTCCGGCGGCATTGACGGCCACACACTCATAGCGACCGGAATCCTCGGCGAAAGGTTCGATGATGAGCAGGGTGTGCACACTGTCCTCCTCCAGCATCTTGAACTTGATGCTCGGCTGAATCTTCATGCCGTTCTTAAGCCAGTAAACATCCAGGGGACGAGTGCCAGTTACCTTGGCATCGAAGCGAGCCAGTTGTCCTGTGGCCACCGTGGTGCTCTGGATGGTGGTCACAAAGCTGGGCGGCTGAATGCCACCCTTTCCAGCACGACGACGTTCCTCCACCACCAGATTGGCACTGCATTTGGCGGTTCCTCCACGATTCTCGGCCACGCACGAGAACACAGCCGAGTCCTCGACAAACACCTGGCGGATAATCAGAATCGACTTGCCGCTGAAGGTGTGGATCTGCAAATCGGGCGAGTTCTGAATGGGGAAGCTCTCACGGTACCATTTAACTGCGGGATTTGGCTCGCCATCGAATTCCACTTCGAATTTGGCCTGTTCGTTTTCAAACACGCGGCAGGGCTGGATCTTCTTGGTGAAGACTGGAGCCTTGGCCGGTGCCACAGGTCCTTGGACGACGCGCTCCTGAATGGTGCCCTTGTGCTCCACCTCGGTGGTCTCGGTGGCGGTGATCTTGCGGGTGATCTCTAGGTCACCCTGGATCTCCTTCTGCACCTGCTGCTGCTTGTTCATATGAACCTCGCGACCGTGGACGGAGGATTCTGAGGGATCGGCGGTGCCCTTGGGTGGAGCAGCCACCACTTGAGTGGTGCTTGTTTTCTCTTGACTACAGAGAGAGAAATTATAGTTATTTGGTTTGTCTTTTTGTAATTCATATTTCTCTACTACTCACAGATTTTCTTCATAAGATTGAGCCATTCCCTTAGCCTGGGAGCTGCTGACAACCTTCTCGCCGGGGATGGCGTACTGATGAGTGTCCCTACGCAGGTTGGTCTCCTTCAGCAACTGCTCCGTTTCCAGGGTCTGCAACTTGTTGTAGTAGTCCTCGCTCTTCTTGGCCTTGACATTCTGCTGCCAGTCGGGCGTGGGTGGCTTGTATTGCTTGGGCTTCAGGTGCTCCACGCCCTTCAGGGTGTGGGAGCTCTGCTCGGAAAGGACCTGCTTACGCTCGTCGAACACCTTCTCTAGTTCATTCTCCTGGCGCTCCTTTTGGTAGGCGGCTAGTTCGTAATCATACCAGGCTAAACATTGAATGGATCGGGGGATTATTTAGTGCTGCACTGAATTTTTCTAAACAGCAATTCTTCGTAAAGCCAGTTATAGCTCAACCACATGCATTTTCTAGATGATCTTTGAGCGTTAAAAAAACTAAATTGGCATGCCATAAGATCTTAAGAATTATTCACAAGTAGACGACTTAGTGGAAATTATGATTTAAAGGTTTAGATTTCAATGGGGTTTTCACAGAGGCTCACTAGCTCTTTTCGTTTCCTTTTTTTGGAGGGCATAGCAAATGATTATAGACAAAGAGGGGGTCAATGATCAGCTGGATGATAACCACAGTTTAGAACAGACGGAAAGCTCACACGCAAAACTACGTTATAACCATATTACCCCGGATCCGGCAATACTTAGGGACTCCCTTTCCTTGGATTCCTCTGCGCGATTTCCTCTTCTGAAGTCTGAAGTCGCTGATTGAAGTACAACAAACGGTTCTTTGGGGGATTTTTGGGGGACTTGGGAAGCATATTTTGTTGGGACTTTGGGTAAATTTGTGCTTGTTGTATAAACTGTTTAAACTACTTGGAAAGTGGCTGGAGAGCAATTAACTTGGGTGCTACGGCTACGTAAACTTTTGTGGCATGTTGTATGTAGGAATGTATATATTTACAATGAGTTTCTTTTTGTGATATAGCATGTGGTGTCCATATTTAGTTTGGTCAGCTAAAGTCTACTGCATTTGAAAACTGTTAACATTCTAATAGCTGTTATATAAGTAGATTCTCCAGATGTTCTGGCGTGTGTTGTAAACTAAACTTACGACGTGGCGAGTTCTTCAGCACATTGCGATAATCGTCCGAACGGGCAACAACCTTCAGTTCAGTGGTGGCAATCGATTCGCCCACAGAGTTACGGGCAATCACTTCCACCTTGCCGGTATCATACTGACGTGTCTTGGGGACATCCAGATGGAACATACCATCGTTGGTCAGCTTGTAGCGAGAACCCTGAAAAATTCCATTCCTAAGTTAGGAGATCTTTAAAGAGGAATCTTCGTTGAACTTACATGTACAACAGTGTGTCCATTGATCAGCCACATAACCCTTGGACGTGGGTGTCCGGTGACACGGACACAGAATCTAGCTGAGTCGCCCTCCTCCACAGTCTGGGGCTCCAGTTTGCTCACAAAGACCGGCTTGGTTCTGGGCTTGGCATCGGGATCAACCTCGTCGGGCACCCTGAAAAAGCAATCAATATTCAAATGAAACTAATGATATAATTAATTCTGAATCTGATACTTACACCTGCCATGAGGCTTCCATCTCACGAATGCGGTCAATGCTCTGCATGTGAGCGGGCAGTTGGGAATCGTAGACAATGCCTGGCTTGCCAGAAACCTTAATGAAGGCACGAGTCTCGTCCTTGCCATACAAGTTGGTGGCACGGCACACGTACTCTCCACTGTCTTCGGGATAAACCCAGCCGAAGTTCATGGCCACATAACCGAAATCATAGATGGGCAGGAAGCGGTTCTCTGCAGAGGAAAACAAATTCATAAGAAATTCTTGAACATAAATACATTTTCTTGAAACTTACTGTGCAGCAAGGGCTTGCCATTGAAGAACCACTCGACCTTCATGTTGGGATCTCCTACAGGAGCCAACTGGCATTCGAATTTGGTCACGGCCATCTCGGTTAGGGTGAGTTGCTCCTTGATCTGGGTGACAAAGCGAGGAGGCTGCTTGCGATCGGGATCGAAGAGATCGTCCTCGGTCAAGTGGACCTCGGAGGTGTACTTCTTGATGGTAGCCTCCATTTGGGTCAGTGCGTCCGAGCGCTTCATGCCGCGAGGCACTTGGTTTTGCAGCAAGATGGTGGGAAGTTCTTAAGGAAAAGAATAAATATGTAAGAATGAAGTGAAAGGGATTGGTACCGAAACTTACTCTTGCAGGAAACAGTGGCCTTGGTGCGATCTTCGCCATGGTTGTTAATGGCACGGCACACGTATTCTCCGGAGTCCTCTCCATAGACATACAGAATGTCCAGAGAAACGAAGCCCATGTCGAAGATGTTCCTGTAGCGATGTCCAGAGGGCAGGGGTTTGCCATTGCGGTACCATTCCACGCGCAAGCTGGGATCGGTCTTGGGTTCCACCTGGCACTCAAATCGCACGGCCTCTGCTTCATCAACGGTCACCGAAGTGATTTGCGTGGTGAATTTCGGTGGTCCGAACTCCTCTTCAACGACCTTCGGGGCCTCTGGGATGCGACCGCGCTCCAACTCCTTCAACTTCTCGGAGGTCATTCCCTCGGGCAGTTGTGATTCGTACACAATATTATGCTTGCCCTTGCAGGTGACCTTGGCGGTGGTGGTGGCAGTGCCCCACTTGTTGGTAGCCCGACAAGTGTACTCTCCCGAGTCCCTGGCATAGATGTAGTCAACATCCAAGGCAATAAAACCGAAGTCATTGAGCTGGTGGACCCTTGATCCCGTGGCCATGACATGACCATTATAGAACCACTCAATACGCATGGTGGGATCGCCCACAGGCTCCACACGGCAGTCAAAGTGGACTGGACCACCCTCTGGCACATCCAGATTATCCTTGATGTCCTCGGTGAACTTCGGTGGGTTGGGCTGCTCCTCGTCGATCACAATCTCCTCACGCTTGTGCATGCTCTCCTCCAGCTTCTGTAGGCTTTCGGTGCCAGTGCGGAAGTTGGAGGGCAGCTGGGGCTCCATGACGATGCCCTGGCGACCCTTGACTTGCAACTTGCAAGAGACCGTAGCCTCGCCATGCTTGTTCGTGGCCTTGCAAGTGTACAATCCCGAGTCGCGCTGATAGCAACCGGCGATCTCAAGGATTACGAAACCGAAATCGTTGATGGTCTTGATGCGGGAGCCAGCCCACAAGGCCTTACCATTGTGGAACCAATCCACACGCATCGAAGGATCGTTGATCGGCTGGAGGCGGCACTCGAAGTGCGCCAGCGCGTTCTCCCCGATGACCATGTCGAAGGGTGTGGTGATGAACTCTGGCGGCTTGCCAGTATCATCATCCGGCACAAATTCAGTGCTGCGGGAGCCCAAGCCCTCCAGTTCGGCGATGCGATCGATTGTTCCCTCCATGCCCTTGGGCAGCTGGGATTCCATGATGATGCTGCGCTTACCCTGGATCTTCATGGTGGCAGTGGTCACTGCCTCACCGTATTCGTTGATAGCACGGCAAGAGTACTCGCCGGAATCCTCAGGATAGACAGGGGAAATCTCCAGGATGACAAAGCCAAAGTCGCAGAAAGTGCGGAAGCGGGAACCGGCCTTCAATGGACGTCCGTTCCAGTACCACTCGACCTTCAGCTTGGGATCATCGGCAGGGGTAATCCTAGCCTCAAAGTGGGCATTCTCACCCTCGCGCAGATTGTCGATGTTCTCCAGCGGTACAGTGAAGACAGGGGCCTTGCCCTTGGTCTCCTCGGTAGTCTCTTCGCGAGTGCGCACCATGCTGTACTCCAGGTTGGCGATCTTCTCCAGACCACCCTCCATGCCTCGCGGCAGCTGGGAGTCCAGAATGAGGCTGGCCTTCGAGGCGCACTTAAGCGAGGCACGAGTCGTATCCTCACCGTACTTATTGTAGGCCCTGGCCTCGTATACTCCGGAGTTCTCTTCGTAGCAGTACAGAATGTCCAGGATGACGATTCCAAAGTCGTGGAAGGTACGGAAGCGGTGACCATGTGGCAGCTTCTTGCCGTTGAAGTACCATTCCACCACCAAATCGGGATCGGTTATGGGAGTCAAACGTGCCTCAAAGTGAGCGGACTGTCCCTCCACAAGTTTGGTGACATCCACGATCTGGGTGATGAACTTGGGTGGCTCAGCGACCAGAGGAGCGGAAGTATCGCCCTGCTGTCCTTGCGGGCACTCCAGCTCCCTGATCCTCTGCAGCGAATCCGGCTGCAAGCTGTCATAGAACACTCCACCACGGCCTCCACAATTGAGGGTGGTGCGGGTGAAGTCCTCGCCGTACTTGTTCCAAGCCCTGCACACATACTCTCCACTGTCATGATCCTGCAGATAGGAAATATCCAGGACGACATAGCCAAAGTCGGATACGGTCTTGATGCGGTTTGAGTGACGCATCAGCTTGCCATTGTGGTACCACTCCACCTTCAGTTCCGGATCGTTGACTGGGATCAGAGTGCACTCGAAGTGAGCGGACTGACCGTCCTTCAGGCCCTCCAACGGCTGGATGTGGGAGGTGAAGCGCGGCTTCTGGCCCTTCGGCTTGTCCACGCACTCCAGGTTGCAGCTGATCTCAGCGGTTCCATGCTTGTTCGTGGCGCGGCAAGTGTAGGTGCCGGTGTCCTCGATCTTGGTGCCGAGAACCTCCAATGCAACCGTGCCAAAGGCGTAGATGGTACGCACACGATGACTGGCTTCCAGCACCTTGCTGTTGTAGAACCACTCGATGACCATGCTCTGATCTCCAACAGGAATGAGATTGGCCTCAAAGTGAGCCAGCTCACCCTCTCCAATGTCTGCGATGTTGACAAACTCGGTGGTGAAGCGTGGTGGGATGCCCAGATCGGGTTGCTCTGGCTTAGAGCCATCCTTTCGGAGAGAGTCCTCCAGGTCCTGGATCTGTTCCAGACCCTCGGCTCCCTTCGGGTGCTGAGTAGACTCGATGATGCTCTCCTTGCTCGAACAGAAGATGGTGGTCGAAGTGAAGGCCTCACCCGCCTTGTTATAAGCCTTGCAGGTGTAGATGCCCTGATCGCGGGCATAGACCTCGATCATGTCCATGGTGACAAAGCCGAATTCGCTGGTCATCTTGAAACGAGAGCCATGCTGAAGCATCTTGCCGTTGAAGTACCACTCGATGAACAAGTTGGGATCCTCCTTGGGCTCCACATTGGCCTCCAGATGGATGGGTTGAGCCTCCGACAGATGGAACTCGGCCTGCAGTGGCTTAGTCCATACGGGTGGTGGATATTGGGTCTCGGGCTTGGAGGACTTGCTGGTGTAGCGGTTGGCCAGCTCCTCCTCGGTTTCTTGAACGGCCTCAAGACCTGCCTCACCCTGCGGATGCTGGGTGTCCAGGAACATGGTCTTTCCGCCAGTGCACTTCAGGGTACCCGAGGTAGTCGCGGATCCCTTGCTGTTGGTGGCCTTGCAGGTGTAAACACCGCTGTTCTCGGCATAGGAGTTGGTCAGATCCAAAGCGCAGTAGCCAAAGTCGTAAATGGACTTGAACTTGGCGGCAGCCTGCAGGGGCTGACCATTGTAGAACCATTCGATGGACATGGTGGGATCACGAGCCGGCTCCACGTTGCACTCGAAGCGCACGTTGTCGCTCTCCTTGCACTCGATGTTGTTCAGATGGGTAATGAACACTGGGGTCTCGTAAGTGGGCTCCGGAGCCTCTGGACGACCCTCCTTGGGCGCCTCCAACTCTCCAATGCGAGGCAGCGAATCCGGATGCAGTGATTCGGCCTGCAGCCAGTGACGATCTTCGATCTTGAGGGAGGAAGTCGAAACGGCCTCGCCCACCTGGTTGGTGGCCTTGCAGGTGTAAATGGCCGAGTCATCCGCACGCAGTCCGTTAATGGACAGAGTAACCAGTCCGAAATCGAAGGTGCTGCGGATGCGAGAGCCAGTGGTTAGAGAAATACCATTCTTAAACCACTCAATGCGGAGGTTGGGATCCGCACGAGGCTCCACCTGAGCCTCCAGGAGGACATGCTGACCCTCGTGCAGCTTGTCGTAGCTCTGTAGATGGGTGGTGAATACCGGAGCCTGCTGGGGAGTTGAATCCACAAACATCTCTGGCACACGGTTCATGGCCGCCTCCTTCAGACGAATTGCCTCCCATGACTCTGGGATCAACGGCTGACCATCGATGTTGGACTTGGTCTTGACCTTCATGGCAGTGGAGGACACAGCCTCACCAGCGGCATTATAAGCACGGCACATGTAGACACCGGCATCCTCGGGCACCACAGCTGTGATGTCCAAGGTGACGAAGCCGAAGTCGTGGGTGGTGCGCAGACGAGAGCCCATTTGCAGCTCAACTCCGTTGATGAACCACTCGAACTTAAGCGAAGGATCACCCACTGGCACAACACGTGCCTCGAAGTGGGCATGAGCACCCTCCCACAGCTCCGACGGTCCAGTGAGCAGTTGGGTGAAGATGGGCTTCTCAAACAAGCGCTCCGGCTCGCTGGGACGTGGAGCCACAGGTTTCTCCAACTGGTGGATGCGACTGATGCTGTCCGGATGCTGGGTATCCATCTGGATGCTGGCCTCGGAAACCACACGCATGGAGGCGGTGGTCACAGCCTCACCCAGAGGATTGACAGCGCGGCACATGTACACGCCCTCATCCTCCTTCCGGATGTGCGAGATATCCAACGAAACGAAACCGAAGTCGTGAGTCTTGGTGATACGGGAACTGTCCTCGATGATCTTCTCATTGCGGTACCACTCCACCTTCAGGTTGGGGTCTCCCACGGGAATCAGGCGTGCCTCGAAGTGGGCCGTCTGGTGCTCGTTGATTCTATCGATGTTCTGAAGTGGCTGAGTGAACACTGGCCGCTGGCGGGTGCCAGGGGTCTCGGGCTCCTGGCGCTGATGGGGCGCCATCGACTCCAGCTTGCGGATCTTCTCCAGACCCTCGGGATGCTGAGTGTCCGAAATGATGGTGCCGCGTGGAATTACACGCAGACTGGTGGAGGACACAGCCTGTCCCAAAGCGTTGACAGCACGCACGGAATATTCTCCGGCGTCTTCGGCCACAGCGTGGGTGATGTCCAAAGACACATATCCAAAATCAAAGGTTATGTGGAAACGAGAAGCCGAGGGCAGAGGCTTGCCATTGTGATAGAATTCAATGCGCAAGTTGGGATCGTGAACTGGAGCGACCTGGGCCTCAAAGTGAGCCGTCTGACCTTCGTAGATTTCGGTTGAGCCGCGCAGTTCGGCGGTGAAATGAGGAGGACTGATGGGAGTATCTCCAACCTCGGTACGGGCATTGGGCACCTTCGACTCCAGCTTCTGGATCTTCTCCAAAGCATCGGGATGCTGGGTATCCAGGATCATGCTGCGACGGTTCAACACGCGCACATTGCAGGTGTTTACAGCCTCACCCAGTTGATTGGTGGCCTTGCAGATGTAGGTGCCGGTATCCTCGCCATAGACATACAGAATGTCCAAAGCAACGTAGCCAAAATCGTGGGTGGTGCGGTATCTGTGACCGGTGGGCAGCTGCTTTCCATTGCAGAACCACTCAATCTTCAGGTTGGGGTCGTTGATCGGTTCCACTCGGCACTCCAAGTGACCGTGTTCGCCCTCCTTCAGATGTTCCAGGTTGCTCAGCGGAGTCAGGAAGATGGGCTTCTGGCCCTTCTCCTCCACCACGGGCTTGGTGGGTGGCGCATAGCTCTCCAGCTGGCGAATCTTCTCCAAACGCTGAGCATCCAAAGTGTCCAGGTCGAGTGTCTTGTTTGCTGTTGGTGAGAGATGGTTTGGGGATTAGTTAGTTGCATTATGTGTAATACATTAAGATTTATTTAAGTTATATTAGTTTACCTGTTACGTTTACAGCACAAGTCGTGACAGCTTCTCCAATGGCGTTCTTGGCCTTGCACATGTAGGTGCCGGTGTCCTCGGCATGGGCGTAAAGGATATCCAGCGCCACGAAGCCAAAATCGTAGGTGGTCTTGAAGCGGTGACCCGTCTGTATGGGCCTGCCGTTGCAGTACCACTCCACCTTCATGGTGGGATCATTCACAGGGATCAAAGTGGCCTCCAGATGGACGGGAGTTCCCTCGTTGACCTTGGCATTACGCAATGGGCGTCCGAACTGAGGGCGTTCGGCATGGAACTGCTCCTCGTCGGTTTTCCTCTGGAAGCGCGAAGTATCCTCCAGATGCTGGATCTTGGTCAGGGCCTCTTCGTGCTGGGTCTCATGAATGATAGACGAACGCGAAGTCACGTTCAGGACAATCGAGTTCACGGCCTCGCCCAGATTGTTGGTCACTCGGCAGGTGTACTCGCCGCTATCCTCCGCGTAGACAGTCAGAATGTCCAAGGCGGCAAATCCAAAGTCGTAGGTGGTACGGAAGCGATGGCCAGTGCTCAGAGGCTTGCCGTTATGGAACCACTCCACCTTCAGATTGGGATCCGGATAGGGCTCAATGCGACACTCGTAGTGGGCACTCTGACCCTCGACCAGATTGCTGGGTCCAATCAACTTGGTAACGAACACTGGGGCGGTGGTCACCGTGTACTCCTCCTCCTCCCTACGCTGGTACCTGCTGTGATCCTCCAGCTGGTGGATCTTGTGCATGGCGGCTTCGTGCTGGGTCTCCAGCTGAATCGATGTCTTCGATTGCACAATAAGCGAGGCGGAGGTCACCGCCTGGCCGAGTTCGTTGACAGCGCGGCAGGTGTAGGTGCCGGAGTCTTCGGGATTCACATACTTCATGTTGAGAGCAACATAGCCGAAGTCGTGCATAGTGGTGGTGCGGTTCGAAGCTTCAATGGGCTGACCATTGCGCAGCCATTCCACCTTCAACTTGGGATCTCCCACTGGGATCAAGCGGGCCTCAAAGTGAACCGCCTGGTTCTCAGCGACACGGACATCCCTCACCGGCATGGTGAACACGGGTGCCTGGGACACGAACTCATCCTGGACGCTAATTCGCTGGCGCTTGGAGCCATCCTCCAAATGCTGCAGACGTGGCAGAGCGGTCTCGTGCTGCGACTCCAGATAGATGGACTTCTTGGTGTGCACGACCGCCACGGCAGAGGTGATGGCCTCACCAACAGCATTGAAGGCACGGCAGGTGTAAGTGCCGGCATCTTCGGGCAGGGTGGACATGATGTCCAGGGCCACAAAACCAAAGTTGTTGGTCTCAGTGAAACGAGAGCCCGACTTCAGTGGCAAGTTGTTGTGGTACCACTCCACGCGCATGGACGGATCGGAAACGGGAATCAGGCGGCACTCGAAGTGAGCCCTCTGGTTCTCCTTGATCTCAACGTTCTTCAGCGAAGTGGTGAACACTGGAGCCTGCTTGGTGCTCTCGTCGATCTCCTCCCGACGGGTGTACCGCGAGCGATCCTCCAGGTAGTGGATCTGCTCTAAGCCAGCCTCGTTCTGAGTGACAGTTACAATCTGCTCACCGCTACGGCACTGCAGTTCCACCTGGGTTTCATCAGAGCCGATCAAATTAACGGCTCTGCAGGTGTAGACACCCGAATCCTCAGCAATCAAGTGCACAATGTCCAAAGCCACGTAGCCAAAGTCGTGGATGGGACGGAAGCGGTGACCCACGGTGATGGGACGACCGTTCTTGAACCATTCCACCTTCAGATTGGGATCGGTTACAGGCTCGATCTTGCACTCGAAGTGAGCGTGACCACCCTCGCGGGTGTTAGTCAGGCTCTTGGGATGGGTGAGGAATCGCGGACGAATGTTGACCACCTCATCAATGAACTCGCTGCGGCGATGACGGGTCGAGTCCTCCAAGTACTGAATCTTCTGCAGACCCGACTCGTTCTGCGTCTCCAAAATCAGATCGTTCTTTGCGATGATGCGCACGGAACAGGAGGTGACGGCTTCACCCAGTTGGTTTCTGGCCTGGCAGGTGTAGACACCCGAATCGATGGCGTAGCAGCCCAGCAGATCCAGGGCCACGTAGTCGAACTCATAGGCGGGTCGGAAACGGTGTCCTGTTTTCACAGGCTTTCCATTCACGAACCATTCGATACGCATGCTGGGATCGCCCACGGGTTGCAGACGGCACTCCAGGTGCACATTGGTACCTTCGATGGTTTCGATGTTGTGCAGGCCCCTGGTGAACTGCGGTGCCTGCATGATGGTGATATCCTCCTCCTGGTGATGGCGGCGACGCGAGTCCTCGAGCAGTTGGATTTGCTCCAGCGACTGTTCGTTCTGGGTCTCAGTGACAACATCCGTGTGATCAATCACACGAACGCAGGCCGAAGTGTGTGCCGAACCCAAGTGGTTGGTGGCCCTCACCGTGTACTCCCCAGAATCGGCGGCCGTGGCCTTGATAATGTCCAAAGCCACGAAGCCGAAGTCGTAGTAGGTGCGGAAGCGGGAACCCACGGTCACGGGGCGACCGTTGTGGAACCACTCGACGCGCATGGTGGGGTCACCCATCGGCTCCAGGCGACACTCCAGATGGATGTTCTTGCCATCGTGGATAGGCTTGGGATCGCTCAAGGGAGTGACGAACACCGGCTTGGACTTGGAGATCTCCTCGATGTCATACTGAGGCTCCACGAATGGCTTGTTCTCCAGGTTCTGGGTCTTCTCGTACAGGCCACGGTGCATGCTAGATGTGTCGATACTGGAACGAGCTATGAGAGGTATGAAAATTAACATGAATTTTTAAATTATGTTTCTTTAATTAAAAACTCTACTTACTTTCCACTATCATCGTTGCTTGCTGCTGAGCTTCACCTAGCTTGTTCCTGGCCACCACGAGGTAGACACCAGCATCTTCGGCGCGCACCTGGGAAATATCCAGGGCAACATAGCCGAAGTCGTAGTAGGTCTGGATGCGATTGGCAGCGGTGATGGAGCGACCGTTGTGGTACCACTCGATCACCAGACCCAAATCGCTCTGGGGCTCCACACGGGCTTCAAAGTGGGCGCGCTGTCCCTCGAGAATTTTGGTGGTGCCCTTCAAGGGACCAAGGAAACGGGGAGCCTGGGTGACGTAGGTCTCCTCCTCCTCACGACGTCCATAGCGCGATGAGTCCTCCAGATGCTGGATCTTCTGCAGACCACCCGGGTGCTGGGACTCCGAGACGATCTCGTTCTTGGAGATCACGGTTAGCTGGGCCACGGTGGTGTCCTGACCCATGGCATTGTAGGCACGGCAGGTGTAGGTGCCGGCATCATAGATGGTCAGCTGCTTGATGGTCAGCGCCACGTAGCCAAAGTTATGGTAGGTGGTGATCCTGGAACTGGCCTCCAGAGGCTGTCCATCCTTCAGCCACTCCACGCGCATGGTGGAATCTCCGATGGGTTCGAGTCTCGCTTCGAAGTGCGCATGCGCGTGTTCGCGAAGATCCAACTGGTTTTGGATGGGTGTCTTGAACTGAGGCGGGGCAATAGCCACGGCGGCCTCTTGGACATGACGACGTTGCTGGGACTTGCGGTAGTCTTCGAGTTCCTCCACTTTCTCGATATAGCGCTGCTGCTCGGGAATGCCCAGATCAGCAGTGACTTGGGAGCGTGAGTGGACACGAATCGTGGACTGACTAATGGCCTCTCCAATACGATTCACCGCCCGCACGGTATAGGTGCCAGCATCTTCGGCTCTCAGGTGCAAGATGTTAAGGGAGACATAGCCGAAGTTGAAAATGGCGGTGATGCGGGAGCTGGCCGTGATTGGCAGACCATCCTTGTACCACTCCACTCGCATGGAGGGATCGTTTACAGGTGTAACCTGGGCCTCGAAGTGCACGTTCTTGCCCTCCTCGAACTCTCCGAGATCGCGAAGTGGGCGAATGAACTGCGGAGCCTGGTTCAGTTGCTCCTCCGTGCTCTCCTGGCGCTGGTAGCGTGAGTAGTCCTCCAGCTGGTTGATGTACTGCAGGCTGTTCGGGTTCTGCGACGACTGCTCGATGGAGGGGCGCTGCACCACGGACAAAATGGCCCGGGATTCGGCCACTCCACTGGCGTTGCTCACGCGGCACATGTACTCCCCGGAGTCATGGCCCATGATGCTCAGCAGATCCAGAGCAATGAAGCCGAACTTGAAGACGGATGTGGCGCGGGCACCTGTAGAATAAACATAAGACATCAGCTTTCTATACTAAAGGATAACCAGACTAATGATTACTTACTGGCTGCCAGCGGACGTCCGTTGAGGTACCACTCGACGACCATAGTGGGATCGCCGACGGGTTCGATGCGGGCCTCCATGTGGACGCGTCCACCTTCGGTCTGCTGCACATTCTGCAGAGGGATGATGAACTGCGGCGGCGGATAGACGCGATCCTCCTCGCCAGGTCGCAGATGGGGCTTGGCGCGCTCCACATGGCGCAGGTAAATGATTTCAGGGCCAGGAATGGGTCTAAGGAAAAGATAAAGTTATTTCTAAGCATGATGAACAAATAATGATGCACAACACTCACTCTGGCTCGATGACTTTCGTTGGTCTCGGGAGATTGAGACGACGCTGCTCGTAGTTGGGTTCTTCCCTGGGAACCTCGACATACAGCCTGGCCCTATTGGCCGTGGATCCAGCGATGTTCTGGGCGGTGCACTGGTACCAGCCGGCGTCGCTTGCATTGACGCGTGGAATCTCCAGGCAGGTGGCTCCACCATCGATGCCCACAAAGCGCTCGGCGGTGGACGAGATCTGGACGCCGTCCTTCTGCCAGGTGATCCGTGGCTGCGGAGTTCCGATGGCATTGGCACTCATGGTGATGGGCTCACCCTCGCGCACAGTCATCGTGCTGAAGCGTTGAACAAATTGTGGTGCGACAACCTGTTCCTTCTCCAGCACATTCAACTGCGCCTCGATGGCCACCTCACCGGCCTTGTTGCGGGCCAGACATTGGACAGCTCCGGCATCCAAACGGGTCACATTGGTGATCATCAGCGAGTGGCTGCCGGATTCGTTGACCAGAATCTTGTGCGAGGCATCGTCGCGCACTTGGCGGCCGTTGATCAGCCAGAAGACCTCGGGATAGGGATTGCCAGTGACCCGGCAATCGAACCTGGTCATGCGGCCCTCGGTGACCTCGCGATCTCCGAAAGCCTTCACGAATGCAGGCGGCAAGGCCTTGCCGGCCTCCAATTGCTCGGCCATCACGTCCACGGGCTTCGGTTCGTAGGCGGTTTCTGCGGCGGGTTCCACGGCCAACACGGCGGATGAAACCACGCAACCCTGCAGATTCTCGGCCAGCAGAGTGTAATGACCGCCATCGCGAGCCGTGGCATTCTTCACACGCAGCGTGGCCACTCCACTCGAGTAGGAGATCTCGTACTTTTGCGAAGCCACCAAACGCTGGCCATTATGGAACCAGGTGAGCCGGGGCTTCGGGTTGGAACCCACGCGTGCGGTGAACACGGCATCGGATCCCTCGATCAGCTTGGAGCTGCGCGGCTTCTGCGAGATCTGCGGCGCCTGCGCAGGACCCTGGTTGCGATCCAGCTCCTGGGAGAGCTGAGAGTCCTGCTCGTATCCCGATCGACGGGTGATGGCCTCGCGGAAGGAGACCTCGCGCAACAGCCGGTACTCGAAGGTATCCACACGGAACTCCTCCTCAATCGAGGTGTACGAATAGCCGTTCGAGAAGATGTTCTTCTCCAAATTCTGGATGGGCTGCAGGGCGGGCATCGGTGCTCCTTCCGGCTGGATGTAGACGCTGCAGATGGCCTCGCCGTATTGGTTGCGGGCCGTGCACGTGTACTCGCCCTCGTCCCCGGGTCCGATCTGATTGATCAGCAGGGACACGTCGCCGGTGGCCTCGTTGTAGCTCATCCGGAACTTCTGCGACTCGAGAAGGGGTGCGCCTTTCCGGGTCCAGGTCACGAATGGCTTCGGGTTGCCACGCAGGCGTCCCTCGAACAGGGCATTGCCGCCCTGGGCGAAGCGAGCGTTCTTGAAGATCTGCTCGAAAACGGGCGGCGAGATGTCGCCCTGGGCATACACGTGGGTCAGCGAGGGCGGCACATAGGCGCCTCCGATGCTGCCACCATGGTGTTGTTGCACTGCAAAATAGACACTTATTAGGATCAAGAATTTCGGGATGAGCGTGAAGAATGAGAGCGGATGCAACAGTATCTTTTTATCATATTTAAAAAAAATCTAAAACTTTCGTATTGACTTAAACTTAAAAGTTAGGACTAAGCATGTCGGTTCAAATTTACTTTTCTTAGAGAAAAGTATTTGATAAATTTATATGTTGTATATATTGCATTAAAAAACCAATTCAAATTAAAAATATAAATTTAGTGTTCTGAAAAATATGTAAAATATGTAAAATAAATTATAAACCTTTTTAATTTAATTAGTTTAAGCGCAAATTGTATTTAAGAATCTAAAATTCCCTCACCTTCACTTCTATCATGATGAAAATACAAATCAGAGAGTAAAGACAATGACCCAAACCGACTCTTGATAGTCAAATTAATTATCATTTCGAACAGATTTAATGTTGTGTTTTGTAATAAAATATTAAAATTGTATAATTGTTAATTATTCAGATTAGCACATATGTATGTATCTAAAAAAATATAAATGGATTTATTGATTTGCACTTTTCCACTAATTAACTGATTTTATAAGCTAACCAAAATAATAGTGACAGGATTTTCCAGGCTAATCAAATGTTTAAAAATTATTTATTGGTCCAAGCCCATAAAGTATTATTAAGAATGCATTATCTTGTAACTATTTCAACAAGTCGGTTATTTTAAGATTAATCAAAATCTTCGGGATCTTGAATTAAACTGTAAGTAAAAGTTTATTTACTTTAGATACATTTAGTTGGCACACGTACCAAACTATTAATAGTTGTAAAAGTAAACACCTATAGATATAAATCTATATTCGTATCTCTACCTCTATATAAATATATATTATATATATATGCATTTGTTTATCAATTGGATTTCTTGAAGTGTGTCATTAACGTTACGTAGCTATAGGTGGACGACTTTTGAGCCAGCTGGTGGAAAGAATTGCGTGAGGTAAACAAGTGCGAAAATCAGCTGGCGCCACTCTTTCTCTTATCCTCTTTCTCTTATCCTCTTTCATTTCTCTTTCTCCCATTTCTCTCATCACCTTCGGGTGATCATCTTCGGGTAATCATCTTCGGGTCTTTAGTATAAGAGAATATGAAAACCCCAATTCTCTCTAACACCTTGCATTCTCCACCATCGGAAAATGTAAACAAATTGCTTGGTACACAAACTCTTATACGGTTTATATATAGTATTGGTATATGTATGTCAGTGCAGTCGTGGGAGATGAAAAGATAAACTTATAAATAAACCCGAAATGTTGGCTGTGTACATCAATTAAGATTTAAATGATGAAACACAAGTTGACACATAAATATATATTTAGGTGAGTTGGAAATTTTTACGAACTGTGAGGTCTGAATTTATTTTTGATTTTTGAAATTTTATTGGTGACACATGTGCGCATATATATCTATAATTATGTGTCTAATCCTCCTTTGATTTTTAATTTTCCTGCTTGTGTCTATATCTGCTGGCTCAAGGTAGATTAATCATGAGAAATAAAACAGATTTTTCTGAATTATGATCCAAGTGCTATAAACAAATGTTTCATTCTTCTCAATTTTGTATATTTAAATTATTCATCTTCTGAAAAGCTTTTCCTGTTTGTATTTGAAGCGTAGTGTATATTAGATATTTCGATATCACTTTGTACACTGACTAATTATCTGGGTATTAAGTTTTGGAGAAGTTTTTCGTGTGATTTTAATAAAATTTGAAATGTGATTAGCCCTTTTGTAATACTGCCATCTAATAAATCTTTACAAACACGCCACTCAAATGACTGAAAAAAGTCAATTGATTTCCTACTAATAAGGTATCTTTTGATGATATCAGTTTATATTCGGAGTAAAGCAGAGTTAACACAGGTGCATCAGAATTTGGGGTGAATAACTTTAAAACATTTTCTACTAAAATTATCTCTGCCCCTACTATCGAATCCTGCATCCCTTTCCTTGGATGTTTAATTTAACCGAATTATAGTTTTTCCAGTCCTAAACTTAGAAGTAATTGTTTTCGTTCTATTCAAAATAATAAGTTAAAAAAATAAAACAGCCCCATTTTCCTTTAAAAAGGGCTTAAAATGTTTTTTTAATATAACAACAATAGCTGGGAATAAAATTATACCGAATTACTTATTAACCTCAGATTCAACTAAAGCCCATTCAAACAAAAACCCTTGGGTAAAATATAAGTTAAACAATTATATTATAAGTTTTAAAATACAAACTAAACATTCAAAACATAACAAATTTATAATTTTTTTTTTTTTTTAAATTTATTTTTGAGTTGTTAGCTATTAGATTTTATTATGGGACTAATCGAACATTATCTTTTTTGTTGTGTAGGTTTTTATCCATTTTTTTGGGTTTAGTTTTTTTCAATTTCAAACAGCAAGTAAAGATATCAAGGCCAATTCGGTGAAGCAAGCAGGATGATAGAAAGCTTTATCCTAGATCCTTTGGCCAATCAGCGGAAATTGCCAAGGGACAGTGGGGATTCTAAATCCACGGTGTGAATCCCACCGAGCCCTGCAAACTTCCCCTGCGATTGGCCGCCCCAAAGGGGGACATCCAAGGACACAAGGACACAGGTGACAAGGACGAGGAGGATGGCGATGACGATGACGAGGACTGACCTTGCCGCTGGGTGGTGAATTGGCTGCGCTGGACATGCTGCTCGGTGCGGCTAATCCTTTGCTGCTGGTGCTGCTCCTGGCTGGAGTGCGAGTACTCCTGGGTGGAATACTGCTGCACCTGCTGCTGCTGCTGGTTTTGCTGCTGGTACGGGTTCGGATTTTGTCGTTGCATTTTGCTGCGTTATATATCACTATATATCATTTAAAATGACAACCAAATCGCTGCAGAATGAACTGCACTGTAGAATTGAACACCTCGCGATCACTCTTTCTTTGATTTGCTTCTTCACTTGATATACTTCTATATATATTTATCTCTCTTTGGTCGCTTCTTTAAATTGCTGAAATAAAAATATAAATTTTCATGGGTTTTCACTTTGATTAGGCAACAAAAAAATCACGACACTTTGGTTATTTATCACTGCGATTTTGGCAAACATTTCGTGGTTTTTCTATCTTTAATTTACTTTTATGTTTGCCTGTCACACATTTTGTTTAATGGCTTCGAATTTTCTTTTTTCGATATATGAATAGATATAACTCAGGCGAGATCTGAGATTTGTATCAGCCATCCTTCTTCATATTCATTTTCATATTCTTTGCCTGTGAGGCATTTCCAACTATTTTTAGACTTGAGAATATTTCACTGCGACACACAGATACGCACTCGCACACACTCTTTCACACACACACACACACACATACACAAACAGTCAGTGGTAGCTTCTTATTTTTCACAGGGCTATTAATAACCATTTTTCTGGTTTCTCCCATGGGAAAACCTTGCATTGGCCCAATGATCTTTGCTAAAGAAGTTTCACACTTTTCCGGCACTATTTTGGCTGTTCCAGTGGGTAATCCTTGCCAGGATCAGCCAGGCTAATGCACATTCGCACACATGGCACGTAGTCTACGGATATATGCAGGTTCGATTATATATATATATATAGATCGCTTGATATCTGTTTGCACACGATTTCACAGTCCATTCGTTGAATTGGGTGCGGACCCACGAAGTGGAGCCACCGAAGCACCGATCCGATACGATCCGAATCGGAATCCGAAACGAAGCACCCGATCGGGTGATATTTTTAGATATTTAGCGCACTGAAAAATTCTTTAAGCATTTTTCTTGAAGTGGTTTCGTAACCAGAGAAAATTTTCATGAACACTTGTTTCTTCCATTCACTATTCCTTCAGGATTTCGCTTAATTTTCACATTTTTGATTGATCCTTACTCGAAATTGCGTTATCCTTTCGACGTTCTATATATATTTGCGTGTGTGCGGGACTCTAGGCGAACGAAATGGCTGCGAACGTATACATATATCTGTACCGTGTGGTGCGTTTAGATATAGATATATGTATATTCTTTTAAAAAATATCTATTTTCAAACTGTTTCAAGTCATAATCCCCGAGACTGAAACCAAGACGTCGATCGTTTGTGAGGTGCGAGCGAAGAATGACAAAATCTCGCGGAGAATGCGATCAAGTAGCTGTGCCTGCACAGCCGATCTTCGCCCGATTCCACCCGATTCCATACGATCTCCCGCCGAGAGAGAGGTGGAGATCTCGGCGATGGACTATCGTGCTCCACATGAGATATTTTTGCATTTTCCTCGGTGGTTGTTGTTGTGGAAAAACACTCCCAGAGCGATGAATGCACTACACATCACTGCGGGGCATATGGGTTTTCGAGGACGAAGATCCAGACATATATAAGATATCTTTATACAAAGTTTATATTTACTTAAAATAAAATTTCCAACTGAATCGATGTATTAGTAGCTTACTTCCTTTTATAAATTTATGGTATTATTGTATTTTTTAATTGCAATATAGAGCATCTCCTTGCTGATATCATATCCACAATTCCACTTCCCAATGGCACACCAATTAAAGTCAAATTACTGGTAGTCGTTTGGTCCGGCCAACCGATAGTTTGATAAACATTTGCCCCAGGAGACTCGTCAATTTGCCTTGGATCGCCAAAGAGATGGATATCTCTGGGGAGTCTTGTCTAATCTCCCGCTGCTCCGCTCTGGCTCTCTCGTTGGGATTTCAAAAAGTGTTCGGGTTTTGAGTAAGTTGGCTAAAAATATATGGCGATTTATTTTTGACACGTATTTTTCAACATTGTGTGCACGAAAAGAACAGAAAAGAAGCCATCCTACCGAAATTCTAGATACTGTAAGAGTCAAATGCATACACACGGCACTGATCGTGTCTATTGATTCCAGCCGGAGATTCGTTCCTTATGTTTGCCCTCTATTCCGAAAATCGGGAGGAAATATCCATCAGAGTTGATCTTGTACAAATAAATAAGATACCAGTTGCAATCGAATCTTGGAATTATACCTTGCACAATATAATTAAAGGCTTGAGTTGGCACTGCCCTCGGGTCTTTTTCACATTTTCCACATAATTTATTTTATTTTTCTAAAATTAAAACCACATAGATGTATAGATATGTATAAAATTTGGCTCGTCCGCCCGTTTGATACATATAAGTTGATTATTCATTTTGTCTCTTAATCATCAGCACAGTGATGTGTTTCAGTGACCAATTGGCAAAAATGTCGCAACTTTCTATTTCTTTTTAGCCACTTCAGAAAATCTCAAAAACAAATTGCACCTAAAACGTCAGTTGGTTTTGGCCATTTATGGCGAGGAGTTGCCCCAAGGCAGCCACTATATGGCTGTATACGGCAACCCGGTTTGCAATGGTCATGCAATATTGTTTTTTATTGTGCACAAATTAATTGTTAACATGGCCAGAGTAGTAGTAACAGCGGCACAGTAACATAATCATTAAACTACAAACTCGGAGAAGTTAATTCTAGGCAGCCAAGCGCAGCGACGGCAAAGTTTCGACTGTCACCGTTCAGATACAAATGTATCTACAACTATTAGAGTGCCACGAGCAGAGATAAGCCAAGAAGCAGGGAACACGCATCATGCATAGCTTTCTTCTGGCCAAGAGATCCACTAAAACAACAGCAGGAGTAACCGTTAGCCGGTTCTGCAAGGCAGATTGCAAAGACAGTTTGCGTTTGTTTTTAACGATGCGCTACGAAAATTAATATTGCACAGTAAAAAAATTAATGAAAATATATGGTCAATTCATAATTATTATGATATGATGCACTTAAAATAAATTATAATATTTACTCGGGATATAAAATATTAAGAGGCAATTACACCCCGTTTTATTTAAGAAATAGACAACCATTATAAGACTATAATTCCCGATCGGTTCAAGCGTTGCGACCGCTTACTTTGAAATATCTCTATATGATGTAGTTAGAATATTTGAACTTATTTTGGTTCAGTGCACCCTTTTTGCGAGCACAGACCCGCTTGACAGTTGTCTGTAAGATTAACAGCACTTATCTATCTGTCCAGGCTGAGGCTGTATCTGTATCTTATCGCAGATGCTTTGTGCAAAAATATTCGCCCAATTATGTCACGGCCCGAGAATGTGCCAACAAACACACGACTTATACAAGAAAACATTTCACTTCTCTTTAATTAGTATTATTAATGGTTTAGTACATATAATAAGGCAACTGTTTAAGGCTTAGTTCATTTTAGTTTTTGCTCAAATATTAGTTTGGCTTCTCGCAGCTCTCGAACTCTGGCGATGCATTCAATTTACTGTAAAAACGAGAAGAATAATTCGAGTTCAATTAACGATCGTACAAAAGAGAAGATCGAAAGGATGAGAAACAGATACTGGATGAGTTGACACTTGAGTGTTGGAAGCAGGCAACATGCAACAGGCAGCGAGAATGATGGATAAATCTTGGGATTTCGAGTATGTATGTGAATGCAACCCCCCGAAGCCGCTGAGCTGGCGACCCCAAGCCAAGCCAATCCCATCTTGAAGTTATAAATACACTACGGTTTGGCTTTGTGTTTTATGTTTTACCCAGATGTAATGAGTCGCGTAAGCAGATCTGCATTGCCAGACTCTCGTTTTGGCATCAAATTTCGCGACCATTGCAGCCCGTCTCAATCTCAATCTCAATCCCAAGTCCCAGTCCCGCTCTTGAGCCCCCTCCATTCAGCAAAACCATAAAACCGAAACGGAGCGTCGACAACTGCCATGTTGCGGCGACTGCGCCCCAAGAGCACTGCATGCCAAGCGGCAATTTAGGTATAAAATGTCCAAATGTGGTCGGCTTAGACCCTCTAAAAGGGTACCATAACTATCTAATGGTTTTAATTTAAAGATGATAAAATAAATGGTTTACCCAATAAAATTTAAAATAATTGTGGGCTTAAATATACAATGACAAACACCTTTAAAAACTGGGAATTTATTTCTATCTATCACTTTTGTTTAAATCAAATAATAAATTGTACGTTAATATTTAATAAGAACCTGTACTGATTCTTTTCAATAGCAATTAATGATATATTTTAAATTTCCTAAGCATTTTTTATTTGTTAAAAACCAATAATAAATTGTTTGTTCATATTGAAAAGGGGTATATTTATTAAAAGTCTATACTGATTCTTTTCAATAGTTAATGAATTATAAATTTTAAATTTCTTATACATTTTTAGTTAGAATTAAAAAAAAGGAAGAGCATCCCAACTTCGACTCTCTGAGGATGGTTTCTAATTTTTCTTTAGCATTTTCATATCAATTGTTTATACAATTAGACACACGAGTCGCAGTCTTTAGCCCCCTCCCAACGCCACCACTGTCGAACCTCCCTTTCTGGTAAATGAAAGTTGCAATGTGGTCTGTAATCTATATTTAGTGATTTTACATGCGGTACCTCAAAGATATTCGAAATATGTGTGTATGGATTGCGTGACATGGCAAATGGATGCGAGATTGAGAGATCGCGACGGACCATTTTGTAGTTAGCAATTTTCCAGATCGCTTGAGGATCAAGATGATGCATTTGGCCGATGATTAATTATGGATTCGTTATGCAAACAACATTTAAATGTAAACAAAACGGAAAATGCCATTAAAATGATGGATTTTGTTTACCTGTTTGCTCACGGAGCTGCGGCTCCTGGCTGAAATCCGAAATGGACACGGTCTTGGTGCTCACGTAGCTGATGGACTCGATCGTGGTCTCCCATTTCTGGAACGTGTTGATGGTGTCGCTCCGAAGAGCGCGACTCGACTGGGAATGATTGTTCCTCAACGGCGTGGAGGAGCGCAGCGACATGGTCGATGTGGCCGAACCCATGGAGGAACTGGCCGGCGAACTGGTCGAAGTGGAGGAGAACGAGGCTGATTTGCGCAAAGGCGTTTTATTGACGCCATTATCCAGAGGCTGTGCCGTGGCCTCCGGCGCCAGTTCCTCCTCGGTTATTAGCAAGCTATCCGTTTGAGTGCCTTGATCTGCAGAAAAGTACAGGGAAAGAAATGAGTTCAAACTGCAGTAGTGTCAAGAAAAAAATACAATAACCCAAAACCAACCGATAACGATATATTATCCTTTTTATTTAGCTAAGAATAATTCCATAAATGTTGTGTCATCTAAAAATTTAGCAATCTCTTACTCTACAAAATCTTAATGATTCTGTAATTTCAGAATTAAAATACCCTGAGTGAGATTTAAAAAAGTAGTAATTAAGAATAGCATTATAAATATTTGGAGCTATAGAAATTTTGTGATAATAAGAGATTCCTAAACAATCACTGCCAAAATCTCTAAAGAGTTAATTAGCAAAAAATCTCAAAAAATTCTTTAAAGATGTATTGTAGTTTATAGCACCAACTTAAGGCATTTTTAATATAATTTAAAGTATTTTTTTGTGTGTAGGGAGGATTAAAAGTTTTTTCAAATTAAAAACGCGGAAATGATTGGGATCCTCGGTTTTTATGGCTGCACTGCTGCGTTTTTATATTCTTACTCAATTAGCTGGGAACAATTAAATTCTAACGCCTTTCTGGCAATTAGCGGAATTCGTGTTTATGCTAAAAACTTGGCCCCGATTTTCAGCGGTATAGGAATCGTTGCACATTTTCAACACACGAAATTGTCTATTGTCTGAGTTTGTTCGCTATTTTGTTTGCTAATTTACAGCGTGCGTATAAATAAATAAGTTGCCAAGATTCATTTCTTTTCGCCCCGAAAGAGTGACTGACTTGGCTGGCAGGGTCATCAACGCGTGGCAGCACGGATGTTTCAGAGTCCGTTCCCAAAAAAACAAAATAACCCATTCCCCAGAGGAGGCTACCTGTCATCGGGGATTATGCAACTGAATTCGCGGGTCTTTCAAGGCGCCAGTCTTTCAGTTTGTTGCGCCCAATTAAATTAAATCTATGCATAAAGACATTAAAATATTTTCTTGTTTGCACAAACGCTGGGCGAACTGAAGTGCTAAATGCTTTTGGCCAACATCTGCGCAGTTCTGGGCCAATTCCTTAAGTTTCTGAACTGCTGCTGGTTTATTACAGTTTTCTGCTGCCCGTGGGTGTGAGGAAAACAATTTTACGAGGCTCCCAACTACTTTATAGTATCGCATTCGAATGCCTTTGGCTCTTATCCAGTTTATAAACATATATAAATTTTGGTTAAATGTACCTATAGATTGTCGTGGCGGCCCAAGAATTTGACTGAAACCAAAGCGGAAATAGTTTTATTAAAATTTATATGAGGCAAGTGCGCCGGCTATACAAAATTATCTGCCAGAATGTATAAATTATATAAAACACATATCTATATTTCTGCAGTACGACGTAGTTAGCTTTAGGAACTATTCAGTAAATAGCTCATTAATTCCCTCATGATCATAAACATCCTAAATTATTCTGCATTTATTAAAAGTGCGACCACGCCTTTGCCATGTTGATCTAATATACTATCATAATAAACCACTCAACTGGATCCCAGAGAAAGACCCCAACTAATGGATCACCAAATTGTTTCCTCATCCACACAAATCTGAACAAAACAAAGAAAATCTAGGAAAATATGAACGAATTTTTAAAGTGGCAAAAGAAAAATTGTGTGCTGTGTGTGGTTTGTGACTTGTTGCGCTGAGTTCATTTGCTATTTTAAGAAAATTACCCAATTAATTTAGAAAAACACAGATAGCAGGGAAAAAACCATAATGCCAAATGTTTGTATAGCTGCGGAAAGGAATCATCACAAAAAAATGTAGATGGGACACTTTGGTGGTCAAAATATGTAGCACATATTTTGGCACTCTCTGCCGAAAAATCCAGGCATTTCAGGCTTTAGGTATCGGAATCTGCTGAAATAACATTTACCTTTTCGCACTGGCAAAACATTTGCCACACGATACACATATATTGTGTTTGCACTAAGCGAGTGAAATTTTGCAAATGTGCCAAATAAAAAAGAACATCGAAACAAAAAATAAATATGCTACACAGACACGGCCGAATATTTTAATTTCGCATTGCAAATCGCCACACGCGAAATGTTTTTCATAATTTTGCAACGAATTTTATTTTGACAGAGTTTTTTTTAATATATATCTAAGAGTGTTATCGGTGGGGTAAGCAATTTTATGATTCATTAAGGTGCAAAATGTGGCCATATGCTCGCATTCAAAATCGGATTTCAATTGAAATTACCACGCCATTATATTTTCGTAAACGATGCACTAAGCACTGGCCATGATGCTGCAAATGACTCAGAGTGCCTGCATTTGGTCCGTGAGTGGGATCTAATTTGTTTCTTGGACCGCTGCCTAATGACTAGAACACTTTGGCCAGGCACTAAGCACACAATTAGAATTGGCAGATTGGCAGGCGAGGACCTTGAACCCCCAAAAGCACCCAACTAACGTTTCAAACGCCCACCCACCAGCGACTAATCACCAGCAGAAGTGTGTCAAATGTCCCAAAGTAAATGGCAAATTCAGATGGGGTTGTAAATGGTGAGCATGGCTATTTGCTGAGGCAATCTAGTAATTTTATTGGTTCTTAAAATTTGTTACAATTTGTTTAGAACCTTGTTCCTATACTTGTATATATATGTATATTTCATTGTATATATATTTTCATTTCGTTCTTAAATATTTTGCATTTTTTCCAGGATGACGTGTCGTAATTTTCCACATTATAATATTTTATACAATATTATACAATATTTCAATAAAAATCCAAAGCAATTACTACGTTTTTATTAAAAAATATATTTTTAAAAATTCAAGTTACCAATTGTATAACTACTTTAAATGATTCCCATTGATTTATAGCTATTTAACCGAGCGATTCAGCTACTTCCTGAGATATACTGTAATAGTTGGCAACACAGCAGGTGCTGTGGGTCAGTGTCAAGGACTTTCTAAGGCCTAAATACTGGGCCCATGTGTACTCATTGCCTTGACAGCCGAGAGTGTTTATGTCTGGCCTGTCCGAGTTTCTTTGCTGCCCCTTTGTTTCTTGAACATTTTTCGCATTTTGCGCGTTTTACTCGCCGCTGATTCTTGGCAAGCTATCGCGACAAAAAGAAAATGCCATGAAATTTAGATAAATAAACATTGCAGAAAGGCAAATAAATCATTTATGAGTAGCAGTGCGAAACTTTGTCGAACCGTCAGCCGCCCACCCACAACATTTCATTCCACATAAAAATCCAAACATTTGTTCAGCCGATGGTTTTAAGTTTTTTCGAATTATCTGACCTGATTTTGAAAGTAGTTTTTTTGGCCTAGTTTAAATATTTATACAGCAATGAGTAATGAAAAGCAAAAGACTGAAATTAATTGATGGACTAAGTGCTTGACAAGAAAAATGTGATTTTAAAATTCTGTAATTCTGAAATTGAAATTAAAAACTTTTCCCAAGGCAGCAAATAAATGTGTGCTAAAAGAATAATTAATCTTGGAAAAAAGATCAAAGCATATCAGAATTAATGTCAAAACTAATCTGCAAGATTATTTTTCAGAGATCAGAGGGCTCAATAAAAATGTAAACACACTAAACACAAAACGAGAATAATAAATCTAATTTTGTGCACATTTCTTTTTCAATATTGATTATGTTTAAAATATTAATATATATATATGTTTAAAAATTCTGAAATCTGCGATCGTTTGGCGCCATCTAACGCCTAAATATCTCGAAAGCTTTTTCGAATAAAGATCTATAGCTTTTTCGAACATAATGCTTGATATTCTGCCTAGAGAGCGCCACCCATTCAAGCTTTTCACGATCAGCTATGAGAGAAAAACCCGGAAAACTCATATGCAAAAGAAACACACTTTCCTCCTTCGTTTCAATGTTTGTTTATTTTTTCGACAAAAACACAAGTAATACTATATTCCTTTGTTGTATGCATGTATAATGGGGACTTTGGCTGGGGTCTTTAAATCCCACCAACCCAAAAACAATAGGTCAGAAATAAGTGGCACAGTGAATACATACACACAATAAGGCGAAACTTTGGCATTGAACAAATCATAAAGCAAATAATAATAATAGTTGCATTTAAACAATCTTAGTATCTAAATCCACGGTTTGTGCTCGAAACGGTCAAATTTCCGCTGGTGGTTGCAGCTCCAAGTGGATTCATGGCGGTGCAGGCGTAGCTGCCGTTGTCATCTGCAGGATTCCGACCCATTCCGATGAAAGCCAAGGATTCCAGGCGGAAACGAGGAAGAGAGAAGGTAAAACGATTAATGAGCTGGTCTGATTTGGTTACACTCAGAGAAAAATAAGGGTGTTTTAAATGGGAGCATCATTCATGTTCCAGGTCACTAAGATTTTTTTTAAAGATTTTGAATCTAAACATTTAAATTGACTATCTTTTAATACTAAAATTAAACATTGATTTCAAACGTATATTATAAAGTCTTAAAATATTAAAATAGAAAATTAAAATGCAGCTTTTCAAAGTAAGAAAACTTCAAAATTTTCGAAAAACAGCTTTGCAGAAATCTGGCCTAAAACCTGCACTTCTAATCCCATAACTTTTCTCACAGGCATCCGAATTATAAATGGCATACTTCTAAATGATTGTGGTTTAACTCTCTAAAAAACTGTGTTTCCAGTTTGTTTTGTATTTTGGGGTCGATTTTCCGTCATTTTAATGATGTTACCCCTTTCCAAATTTTCGAAAAATGGCTTTGCTGAAAAGTCACCCAAAACCTGCACTTCTAACCCCATAACTTTTCTTACAGTCATCCGATTTACAAATGGAATACTTCTAAGGGATCGTGGTTTAATTCTCTAAAAAACTGTATTTTCAGCTTGGTTTGTATTTTGGGGCCGATTTTTAGCTATTTAAAAAAAATATATAATAAAATAAAGATAAACTTGTGTACAAAAATAACGTATTAATTACTTTAATATGAAATATTACTATTATTATAACCTGGTTATTCTGCTTTGTTCAAAACTGAACTTTAGAAGTGATGTTTCTTGCCAATATGTTTTTCCAGACCACTTGTTAATGAAAAGTCCTACAACAGAGCCCCCAATTTTGTTGAGTGCCTCTGTGGCTGACCCCTTTGCCCGCATTACTCACCTGGATAGGCCTGCGGCAGTGTTAGCCGGCACACGCCGTTCCGGTACTCGATGCAGTGCCTGCTGCCGGACTCCAAGTGACCGCCGTTGTGCGTCCAGTTGACCTGCGGCTGCGGATGCGCCTGCACAATGCACTCGAATCGGGCCGTTCCGCCCACACCGACTGCGATGTCTTTCAGGGGCTGTCCGTCCGGCGGATTTCGGGTGGATCAGAGGGAGATTTACGGGTTTTAGACTTAGTGGGTTCGGGGTTAATGACTCTGGCTTACCGTTATGAATAATGGCTGCCTTTGTGCCAGCTCATCGCGACTCAGATGCGCATTGACGGGTTCCGTATTGGGCAGTTCCGGCACTGGATTTGGAGTCGGAGTGGGGGAAACCATTAGAATCTCTGGCTCAGCGTTTTCAAAGCGCATCCATTAGTGGGATTAGCACGCGGCAAGCACGAAACACAAACACTTAGAAGTACGATTCACTTTAAAATTTAAACACGAAGAACGCAAACAAACATTTCATGCAAAAACAAGGCAGCAAGCTGGGTATTTTCTCTTTTTTGGTTAGCATGCTTTTCGAATTGGGGTTAAAACAACAGGACCTGCATATTTACACACTTAAACTACTGCCGATGACGTTTTGGAGGGTTAATCACAAGGGCACAAAACCACGATTGTCGCTCTTTAGTCCAAAAGATACAAAAGTATCTTTTAGTTTATATCTTTGGTAAGCGACAATCGTGTTCACAACATAAACTTGTCCTAGACTAATTGACAACATCGATAGCGAAATGTGATAGCGTTAAGCTCTGATTGGTGGCTTTCATCTGGTGACAGCCGTCCACTTTTTGAGTGCTTCAGTACCTGTGCGGATCATCTGATCCGGCGGCAGTCGAGGAGCCTGGGCATGGAGGCGGTCCAGGTGGATATCGAGGCTGTGGCAACTGGGCAGGCTATAGCGCTTCTGTTGGCTAGTGAAGCTTCGCGGAGCCTTTGGTTTACTGGCCGACCAGTTCCTGGTCTGATTCCTTCGCTGAACCTCGTTATCGGAACTGTATCCCTGGGTGGATCTCTCGTGCTGGACGGGAATCACCAACTCATTGCCGGGAGCAAGTTTCAGGGGATACGGGGAGTGGCGTCCGTTTTGGATTGGCCCGGCATTGCCGTTGCTATTGCTGCTGCTGTTCCACTGGCTACTCACGAACTTGTGGCCCTCGCCGGGAAACAGGATGCCAAACTCATAGCCAAAATCGTATTTGAAATAGATTAAACCGGTATTGGGGTCGACGCATTTGGTGCCTGATCACAGTTTACAGACAAACGTATACAATAAGGGGTTTATATTCATAATTGGGGAAAGAAAGCGTACATGAGCTTATAAAGGCATTGTTATGAACCACAAAAAATAGGGATTTCTGGATGATAACAAACTGATCACATGGGTTCCGGTAAATGTAAAAATAAAAGTCAACTTATAAGTAAACATAAATAAAATAAATAATTCTTTGAACGCTTAATGTATGTAATGTAACTCATAAGTCCAAAAAAATATAAATATATACACAAACACTATATATGTTCGTTGAATGAGTATAGATTAGTAAAGTTCGGATTGGAACCATTAAAATCATAAAATATATGAAATCTAAATAATAACAAATTAGTAAAGGTCTTAAATGAAATAACGAATTTTATAATAAAATAATGTCAACTCAATAAGTGATTATAGAATTTGTCTAAGGATTAGTAAAGATTTTGTTCCGAATAAGAAACTTGAATAATTTCAACCTAATAAACTCTGATTTTAAGGTGGATGCGGATGCAAATTTCTCAAACCAATTCAACTGAATTCTCAATTTTCAAATTTCAATTCTGATAATACCAATTCAAATGTGTGGGAGCTGGCTCCAAATCTCTACTGCGGGCTTTAGTCCGAGGATTCAATGAAAAGTGAAGACTTACCGTATTGAGAGACGCGCGATTCATCCCGGAAGGCCTGAGGTTGCTGGCTGCTGCCCTCGCTGGGAGCCCTTTTGAAACCTGGACGGATGCCATTCGAGGCAGTGCTCCTCACCTCCCTGCTCACATCATCCACGAATTGGTGAGACTTCTGGAGGAAGGTGGAGCCCATGCGACGTCCCTGATTCTCGGCCTGCTGTTGCAGGTTGCTATAACCATATCGGGGCAGAGTTCCGGCCCTATCTATCTGATCCATGGACTGCTGCTGCTGTTGCTGTTGCAGTTGCTGTTGCTGCTGCTGTTGCTGCCTCATGGTGGAGTTCCTGTTCAAGGACTGAGTACGATGCTGGGTGGTCACTGTACTTCCACCGCGTTGCTCCTTCCTCAGCGTGTTGATATCCACTTGGATCTTGCTGGGCATTTCGGGTCCACGATCAAACTCCATGGGCGACAACACCCTTTCGTAGGTTCGTGGCAGACTGCAGGACCTTCCGGCACCTTGAGGTGGCGCCACGCGCCTGAAACCCTTGGTCAGACCATCGCCATATGGTGACCACAGCGGTTGGATGCGTGCTCCTTCGATCTCACTCTCGTAATCACTCTCCCGGAATTCTCCAGGTATGAATTTCGTGGGAGTGGCTGGCGGTGGCAGATGGGATTGCCTCGAGGGCGTGCGGCTTGTGGCGGGACTGTAAGGAAACGGTTCCACAATCTGTTGATCCCGCTGCTCCTGCGGACTATCGAAGTGGATGACTCTCTTGGTCTGCTGCATATTCACCACCCGCTGAGAGCTCTCCGTGGACTCGTGCATCTGCATCACGTTCTTCGTTTCGGTGGCCACCTTGGCCAGGTGCATCGGAGCTCCAGCAACAGCATTGTAGTACATGGTCGGACGGGCGGTGTTGTTGGGTTGCTGCTGCGTGGCAGCTATGAACTTGGCTGCCACAGGTTTTGGCTTGAAAACAGGCTGACTTTGCTGCTGGCTCTGCATAAACTTGGACTGCTTCGAACTGCTCTCTGTTTTGATTTCGTGGCGAATCTCCTTGCCAATCGGTTCAAACTTGGGCCTGGCATAGCTGCCACCCAACTCCTGAGGAGCAGGCTCAAATTCCATGGGCGAGGGCGTAATCACCACCACTGGCGACTTATGCCCGTTGGTGGCAATATTAGTGCGGGGAGTGGGTGTAGGTGGGAACACCACTCGATAGCCCTTGATCTCCGCATCGGATTCATTGGCACGGGACACGGAACGGAAGCGTTCATCAATCTCACTGCTATAGTCGCTAAACTCCGCAGCCGGGGTTTTCCTTTGGGCAGGAATGGGACTGGGATAGGTGACCACTGGTGGTGGGGCCGCCGACGAGGAGAACTTGGTTTCGTGATGCGACGAACGGCTGCTGCTCTGCATGTTGTGGGAGTAGTTACTGGTCATACTCGACGAGGTGTACTTGTAGTCCTAAAGTGAAAATAAACCAAATTAATAATCATATTACCTTAAGGGAAGTCAGACACAGAGGGTAATGTGAGTTAACGAACGGGTTTAGATATCAGGCGAATGCTTAACTCGATTAGGTTGATAGTTAAAGTTGGAGTAGGGTAAATGAAACATCAATCAAATGAACGAACAGGAGGTCTTAGTACTCGAAAGTTCTTAGAACTTTTCAAACTAAGAAGGCATTAATGCTTAATCTAATGTAAAATGTGGATGATAATCAAGGAGCTTAGTGATTAATGGGCGTGTATTTCAGGGCTTGGGTGTTAGCTGGTTAACTAGTAAGAACAACAACGACACAGAGGCTGTTTGCTGGTGTAATAGGAAGCTATCTTTGAGCTCCCAGTGCTAGCGACAACGACAACAACAATGAACGACAATAGTAACGACACACAGATAGACACAGAGTTAGATCTAATGCGAACCTTCGCCTCCTGGCTGCTAAAATTCGATTGTGGTGGGACTTGAGGTTGAGCCTGCTGTTGTGGCTTCGGGGTGAAGTAAACCGGTGCCGGTGGTTCAGGCTGCAATTTTGGGAATTGCGTCTGCGGTGGTGCATTTCCCATAGTGGATGATGACTTGGTCTCGTAGTAACTTGTCTCCGATTTTCGATAGCTCGAATGCTCTTCTGTATCAGCTGCATAGCCACTGGACTTGAAGGAAGTCTCAGTGGTGGCCTGTTGTTGTTGGTTGCGATTTCCCGGCTCCACATCCGATTCACTGCCACTGTACTTGTACCGATCACTCTCGTAATCGCTTTCGTAGAGTCCCAACCGGGTGGGTAGAACAGGAGGTGGTGGTCTGTAGGTGGTGTTGCCCAAAGGTTTCGTCTGAACATGTGGTGCAGTGGTGGGTGTCAAAGTGGGCACCGAGTGAGGCAGGACTTTGCTGGGTCCTTGGATTAAGTTCTGTTCAAGCTTCTGTTCCATACTCTCGACAATAGAACGACGGCGAGTTTCTTCCACCTTGGGAGCA
This sequence comes from Drosophila rhopaloa, assembly GCF_018152115.1. Lineage (NCBI taxonomy): Eukaryota > Metazoa > Arthropoda > Insecta > Diptera > Drosophilidae > Drosophila > Drosophila rhopaloa. The sequence continues at coordinate 13,852,983 of NW_025335043.1, forward strand.
AAGCAAATCTCTGGTGGAGTTCCAGGTTCCAGTTCCACATTTACCATGTGAGTTACAGGCGCTGTGGTCGGAGCTATGCTCTTCACTATCTGATTCACCAGGAAAGGTGCATTCAGCTCCTTGGTTGGAGTAGGTGTGGTTAACTTGGTGATCACCGTTTTCTCCGATTTCTGCTCCACATCACTGGTGTAGCCAGTGACCCCAGAGGGTGTCCATAGCCTCGACATGGCCACTCCTTCGGCGGAGGGTTTTGGAGATGGTGAACGTGGATTCTGTTGGGCAGGAGTAGCCAGAACCGCTGCAGGACGCACAATGGGCTGTCCATACTCCACCTTCACCTCCTTAGTTGTTGTGGTTTCGTGTTGCACAGTTTGGAGACCCAAAGGCGGTGGAAATACGGGTACACCACCCTGCGGTGGTGGCTCCATGGGTTGGACCTCGGAAAGTATCTTGATCTTCTCGGTGATTAGTGGTACCTTCGGTTCGCTTCTTTCTGCTTTTGGTGAGTAGCAGAACTCCGGGGCATCTCCTGGTATCAAGTTAAGACTTCTGAGTTCCTCCGCCAGGGATTGCGCCTGCGGTTGTCGCACTACAGTCTCCAGGGGTTTAAAGGCCAGTGGCTTGGGTCGTTGGGTCACCGTCTCCTCATCGATCTTCTTGAAGTAGTCAAACGAGGACGAGGAGGTGGTCGACTTGTGCTCGCTCTGCTCGTATCTGGTGCTGGTCAACGTCTGCGGTAGTTGCTGCTGCTGTTGGCCAAAGGTGGTGGCCACCACTGGTGTACAGGGCTTGGGTGGCACGGGCGGTGGGGCTTTGGTTGTGGAGGTGGTTGTGGTGGTGGTGGGATGTGTCTGATCGGGCTGAACCATGCTGGCAGTGGCTGTGTTCGTGGTGATGGTGATGGTGTCGCTTGTGGTCGGTGTCTTGGGTCGCGAGGTCAGCTCGGGCAGATCCAGGTAGTTCGATTTGTGCTCTAGACGCATGGTTGCCTCGGTGGTGCAACGATGCTCAGTGATCACTTTCGACTCGGACAAACCGTGGAGATCATTGGCACTGGTCACATCGGTCTGACTGCTCTGGAACGACTGTTGGGTTCCGCTGTTCCCATTCTGAGTCGGCACCTGGATCGGTTCATTGTGTTTTTTTGTGTGATGATGGAGTGTGGTAAACCCGTGGAATGAGCAAAGCGAAACGAAAGAACGAACGACGTTGACATCATGAGAGGAGAAAATTCACAAAAGTTTGGTTTATTATATTGATCGATATTATAGTAAGTTAACAGAGTCGAAAAAGAAGAGATAGAATAGATCGGAGTAGATTGAAAGAGTTGTAGGTGATCGTGGAGGATAATGCATAGTAGTCGGTGGTTAGATATTGAGCACATGCACACTTACTTCGGTTTTGAATTCGCTGGACGGAGCCACTGGACCCGTCTCATACACGATGGTCTTCACCACTTCCTGCATCCGCTCCGGAGAAGGCTCCAAAATAGCGCAGTCGGCAATGCTCTTGGCCTCACCTCCTGCATTTGTGGCACGCACCATGTACTTTCCAGAGTCAGAGGTTTGCGCTAAAAAATTTAAAAATATTACATGTTATATAAAATTAAAACTTAACTGGGTCCATCATTACTTAGTCTTTGATTTATAATTAACTTGCTTAAAAACCCCATTTATAACTACATTATTAATTTATGTAACAAATGTTTATACATATCTGATGACTATATCTCAATTCACTTTAATTTAATTCCTTGTATTCAAATATTTGTACAAATTATATTTAATACGTAAAGTGCAGCAGTTCACATCCTTACACAATAAAATTTAATGGGCAATTAAAACTTATATAAACAAGTTTAAAGACCTAAATAGTTTGCTTGAGATGTTTGCAAAAACATGTTTATGCTGATGTTCGATAAATTAAACATTCAATAAATGTGGGTTAAATAAACAATTTGCTTGTGCTGCCATTTAGCTGTCATTTCCTTTCGATTTCGCTAATTTCGAAAGGAAATTCGAAAGTAAAATGTTTAAATACACAGCTTTGTGATGTGGGCGGTGATGATGGAATAGATAGTTACCCTTCTCGATTATTAGTCTGTATGAGTTGCCCTGGGCCAGCAGGCGATGCTCGGAGATGCCTGCATCCTTCAGTGGCTTGTCGTCCTTCAGCCAGGTGACAGTGGGTTCGGGCAATCCTGTGACCTCAACCTCCATGATTAGTTTCTCGCCCTTCTTGCTGACTTGAGCCTGCAGACGTCGCCCAAACACAGGCGGGAATATGGTCTCTAAATTCGATGAAAAGCATACCAAACCATTAGCATTAACATATGTGAACACAAGTATATATCAGCCTTTGTGTGTCATTGCAACAGATCTGTTGGTGAAAAATTTACTTGAACAGCCGTCCCAATAATCGGCCATAATGAATAATTCGTTTAGACAGCCGACAGGCAGTAAAAATAATCTCAAACACACATTGCAGGCAGCGACAAATCTGCAAACAGCCCGAGTAAATAAACGATCTCGGTCTTCAACGCGATTTACATAATAATAATTGCAGACATTATCCCACAGCCCCAACCCCAGAGAATATTTATAAATTTGTGTAAGAAAATCTTTTGCATTGGCCAAGATTCTCCCTCACCCGGGCAGCACCAGCCATACAAAAACGATTGAAATATAAACAAAAACAATATAGCTGAGAAGCATCCATCCTCCAACCCCGTCGACCACTAAAAACTCATCAATATTCTGGGAGGCAGTCGAGCGGCATTCAAGCCATTGACGTTTGAAGATCTATTGACGGTCCCCTCGTCCCTCGACAATGACACTTTAATGCTCTCCGCTGATTGATGTGGCGCATGGACAGACGGACAAACGGACACGGACAAACGGACAGAGCAAACGCCAACATATGATATAGGGCCCATCCCAGGGAACATGTGTATGTGGTTATTTAGATTTGTTAACACTTTTCGCCAGCTTTTTTAGTTCATTTAATTCTGGGAAATTGATTTCCTAAAGAAATAGCCGGGGTGGTCGTAATTTGATACGTTAAATTAGGTCGCGGACAAGCTAACGTTCGGCGCCATTAAAAAATAACATTTCCGTTTTTCAGAGATTTTATGTGTTGCCTAAAAAAGTTTCCAGTATTTCCTTTAAATAATTAGATCAAGGTTATGGTTGGGAATCTTTGCCATAAATATTTTATGTCTTATAAAAAGTAAATGGAAATCCTTTTTAGCCAAAATACTACAGAACCTACTTAAGTATTTAGTTGGCCTCCATATTATATTAAATTCTATTAATGTCTGTTTAGTTACTCTATCTCTTAACACCACTCTTGAATATATATTTCTGATACTCACTTTTAACTACCAAATCCGCAGTGCTGGTGGACTGACCCACCGTATTGGAGGCGGTCACGGCATAGCGTCCCGCATCGGCCACGCCCACCTGTTTGAGTTCGATGGTCACGCGATTGCACTTGTTGGAGATCTTGGTGTGGGCGTCGTCGAACAGCTGACCTCCGTTCTTCTCCACCTTGATCTCGGGCGAGGGAAAGCCGTCGTAGATGGCCTCCATGCTGACATCGGTGCCCTGGTCCACGATCTTTCCGCTGAGGGGAGTGGTGAACCTGGGTGCGATTTCCCTCCTGAGGCGAGTGGGCGAATCTGGGATGGCCACGGCGGATTGTCCATTGGAGGCACTGGACTGGATGAAATTAAAGGACTTCTGCTGCACACTGGGACTGCTCATCTCCTTGCTCTTGTGCAGCTCCTGGTAGTGATGACTCTCCACGATCTCGGGTCGCTGTTGGCCAAGTTGCTTCAGCGATTGATCAATGTGAGCGGAGGAGTGATGAACTTCGGTCTGGGGGGCATTTCCCTCATACGAGTTGACCTGCGATGTGGAGGTTGTGGTGAAGGTTTGCTTTTTAATAGTAACTCTCGACGACTCCGTGTTGTGTTCCTGGCTCATTGTCTGAACATCACTAGAGGCGGGCAATCCACTTCCAAGGATATTCAAGAAGGCCACACAGGTTGCCTTGCCTGCCTCGTTTTCAGCCACACAGCTGATTTTGCCCACGGCATCATGGGTCAACTTCTGAATGGTCAACACCTGACGTTCTCCACTTGTTGAGACCAGGAAATTGTGACCATGAACGGGTTGATCGTTGAAGAACCAATGGACTTTAGGTGTCGGTTTGCCCTTGACAATGCACTCGAACTTGATCACCTCATCAATTTCGCCTTGTTTGTCGCTGAAGAGTTCTTTGAATTCTGGACACTGATGGCGGTCGACAATTTCTACCGAAGACTGACTACTTCTACGATTTTCAGGTGCATTCACCGATTTCACTATCAGATGCGAAAAGCACTTGGCATCTCCCGCTGGATTGGTGACCTTCACCGTATACACTCCTTTGTCATCGCCACTCACATTGTTCAGGATAAGTTTAAAGATGCCCAGTTCGGAGTCGGATTGGGTGGTGATCCTTTGATCCAACTGGAGTTCCTTGTTGGTCAGGAACCACTGAGCGGTCAAGGGTTGATCACCACTGGCCTGGACTTCCAGGATTACCTGCTCGCCTTCGTCGGCCAAAACATCGGAGAGAAGTCGTTCGAACTTGGGCTGCGAATCCTTGGGCAGGGATTGCCTTTCCGCCTGAGCCCGTGTGGCTGGTTCCGCTTGATTCAGGGGAGTCACCTTGAGCTCACAATTGCTAGAGGCTTCGCCCGCAGAATTTATAGCCACCACTTTGTAGTGACCTGCGTCCTCTTGGTAAACCTCTTGGATGATCAGGGAGCACCTGTCCCCTTGGAAGAGCAACTGCACGTCGGCGGATTCCTTGACAGGTCGCTCATTATGATACCAGATCACCTCTGGCTCCGGTTGACCCACAATCACGCAGTCCAGCCGCACAGGTTTGCCCTCGAATATGGATACATCCTTCAGCGGCAGATGCACGGCCGGCTTGATGGGCTCTATGTCACTGGCCATCTCGGAATCGGAGGTCTCGTTGGGCAGGCGACCCTTCACTATCACGTTGCAACTGGTATAGGCCTCGCCAGCTAAGTTCTTGGCGCTCAGGACGTAGGATCCGGCGTCGTTTGGATAGGCCTGCGGGATTATCAGCGTTACGCGGCCGTATTCGTACTGAAAGTACAGAGAAAAGCACGGAAAGTCTAGTCAGTTTGAGTTTCGGTACTCACCACACCATCCGATGAAAATGTGGTGAATTTTGAATGCTGTCGGCTCGTTCTAGTTTTGTGCTTTTTTTTGCAATTAAAAATTTTCCTTCTTTTTTACACCGATTTAAATCTTATTTACGATTGTCTATGTGTGCGGATGAGGCACATCCGGCGGTTTGGAGAGGCAGAGTGCTCGCACTTTGTTTATTTTCCCACAACAAATGATCTTTGTTTTGCCCCAAATTGCAGGAAGCACCTGAGTTCAGGTGTTCAACGCATCAATGGAGAACAATCGGGGATTTGTTCGAATAATTGAAATGATTGAAATTCAATTCATCAAAATGAGAAGTGAGATCATGTTTTGTCAAACAAGCGACGACGCGGCAATTAAAAGTGCGGCCAATGAAATCATTTCTTAATTTTTAATTTTTATTCGTTTTTTTCGGTTTTCATTTGCCATATGAAAATGAAAATCTGCAAAGATATATATTCGCATATTTGTATACACAATGTTGGCGCCCACAATAAACAAATTGCCTGGCCTGACTGTGGTGAATTGGATTTGCCATGCTCGCATGGCTCGTTGCACAGAGGCTTTCTGCCAAAAGTTGCAGCCATTCGGCTATTAGATATTATTATTATTATATGGCGGCTATATGCTGGCCAAACTTATGCAGTGCTCTGTCTGTCTGTAAAGTGCGTTGGCGTGTTTTCAAAAAGATCGCCTTGAATTCTGTTTGACCAACGATCATCTTCAGTGGGGAGAGGCGAAATGCGTGACTGACGTCAGACAGAGCGTTTCTTTTGAATTTTGGAACTACGAGTCTGTTGAGTCCAAACCGCACATGCAACGCCCACCGCAAAAAATATAGAATTCTCTCTGCTTTATCAAGCCAAAGATTTTCATGTGGTATATACAAAGTTTCTGTGTATATGGAAATGGTCAATCGCCAGACAGTTGGGGGAATTGTACTAGGTGGTATGCCTTCCAATTTGTTTACCCTTTGCAGGGGGGATCTGATCACACTCGAGAGAAAGTCGGCGGAAATCTTTGGGGGTTTCCTTTCAAAGCTAATTTAATTGAACATATTTAAACAATTTTTCTACAATACATTTGCTCAGGAATTTTTCGAGTGGAAGCATAAGGAAAATAGTTTCATTCAAATATTTGATTCCTCTAGCTCTCATAACCGAATATGTTATTCTGAATTTAAATAATTTATGTTCCATTTACTAATATAGCTAAATTCTTCAAAAATTAATTTGTCAACACTTGTCTTTTCAATATAATTTATTCATACCCAAAGGAGACAAAATATTGGCAGACTTGCAAAAGGCAAAAAATATAAAAGGAAAATTGTGGCAAGAAAAGTGTATAGATAAAATACGCAAATAATGATCTACCCGAAATTTGAAAATATATTCATAGATATACATCCAGTAAAATTTATAATTTACGAGATTGTTGTCTTTTTATGGAACTAACCTTGGAATCGCGTGGCTGGAAGGGTTTGCCATTGTGCAGCCAGTAGACTTCTGGCCTAGGAATTCCACTCACGATAGCCTCCAGTTTGATCTTCTGACCCACTCGAGCCATTGCATTAGATAGAGGAACCTTAAAACTGGGCAACTCTGTGGGCTCCAAAGCTAAAAGAGGAGAATACATAATGATGTGAATAATATGTGGCATATCTTTAAGTCAGAAAATAATAGTAAAATATGTTTATTTAACTTACGTTCCACAATAAGTGAAGCCGAACAGTGTTCAATACCCGCCGGATTTGAGGCACTGCAGGTGTACACAGCATCGTCCTCTAGGAAAACCTCCTCGAACTTTAGAGTGGCCTCTCCATTGTTGTAGCTAATCACGTAGTCAGGAGAATCATCGATGCACTTGTCATTTTTGAACCACTGAACTGTGGGCAGGGGAACTCCAGCCACCACACAAGCGAAGCGAAAGGAACTGCCTTCGGTGGCCTTGCCGCTCTCCAGGAATCGCAGGATCCTTGGTGGCACCAACTGGACTTCAGCGGCATTTTCCCGAACAGACAAGGTGGCATTAGTATCGCAGGTTCCCACCAGATTCGAAGCACGGCAACTGAAACGGGCTGAATCGGCAGCAAAGGTCTCCTCGATCACCAGCTTGCAGATTCCCTTGTCGAAGGTGGTTTTGTAATCAGAATTATTCTGGATACTGATGCCATCCTTGAACCATTCCACGGCGGGCTCTGGAGTTCCCGTGACTTCGCATTCGAACACGAAACGATCTCCTTCGCGAGTTACGGCATCCTTTAGAGGACGAATGAAGAGTGGCGAGGCATAGCGCAGTTCCGTGAAAATGGAGTTCACCTGAATGTCCTTTCGGATGTTTTCGGTTACCGTGCGCTGCTGATCCACCTGATCGCGAAGTGATTGCAGTCTGGAGATCTCCTCGCGCTGAATGCGTGCCTCCTCCTCGCGTTTCGAACGGGATTCGTTTTCCCTGCGGAATCGCTCCTCCTCCTCGCGACGAATGCGAGTTTCCTCATCCCGCTTGCTCTGCAGACGCACTTCCTCCTCCCTGCGAGCAATGTCCCTGAGTGCCTGGATGCGGGACTCCTCCTCTCTGGCCGCATGTTCCCTGGCCAACTGCTCTCGCGTGGCCTGCTCGCGAATGGCCTGCAAACGGGACTCCTCTTCCCGCACAGCTTGCTCCCTTAGAGCCAACTCCCTGGCCGCCAGTTCCCTTTGGGCCTGCTCGATGGCCGCCTGCTGTCGTTGGCTCTCCAGTCGGGATTGCTCCTCCCTGAACAACCTTTCCTTGGCCTCCGCCTCCCTCATGGCCTTGTCCCTTTCCGCCTGATCCCGAGCCTCCCGTTCCCTCTGCTCCTTTTGGCGCTGCTCTTGCTGCAGTCGCTCCTGCACCACATTGATGTCCATCTTGAGCTTGATGAAGGACTGGAAGATGTTCATCACATCGTTGTACAAGGTGGAGACCTTGTTCATGTCGTGGGCACATTGCGAGGCACTGTCCAACTTGGAACGCAGGGCGGACTCTCGACTGGTCACATAGTTCTCGATATCGTTGACCAAGTTGCCCGCCTCCACGGAATCGCGGAGGTAGGGAACCTTATTGGAGACGCTGGTGTAGAAGTAACTAATCTCACGGTACTCCGCGTCGATCTGGGTAAGGTAATAGATATATTGAAAATATATTTTAAGAGATCATTGTAAAAGAAATAATTATTAATAGCTTTTCGATTGCAAACCATGAATCACAGGCCCTTAAAGAATATTTCGAAGACTCTCAAAATGTAATAAGTGCTTGTTATTCAACAATACTTTTATAATAACAATAAGTACCTTCAAATTGAGTAAGTTTTAAATGATTTATGTATTTTGATTTGTCATTTTAAAATACATTATAAAAGTCACATAAAAAGCGTTTGGCAATAAAACTTTAATACTTGTCCAAATGAAAAGGCAAACTCGCTTGTAACGTAATAATAATTTAAGATCCCCGTATAAAGCTAAATTATGTGATTTTAAGTACCCACCTTTTCGACCACCTCGAAGAACTCGGTTGCCTGGTTGAGGCTCTTTCGTTTTTGCTTCACCTGATCCTTGAAGCTCTGCCATTTGTCGTTGAGTTTTCGCAGTTCGTCCTTGACGTAACGCTCACTCTCGGGATTGCTAATCAAAAGTTGCTGGCTCGTGGACTCCGTAAACTTCTCGATCCGCTTCTCGAGCAACTACATGTGTGGGTAAGAAATGTGAAGAGGTAATCTTTAGAGACAGCCAAAAATATACATATATCGCCAGCAAATTAACCCATTAGGCAGCAACTAAAACGCAGTGTGTCTAGGCAGAATGCAGCCAAGCAGGAATATATTCATTTACACAGAAAAAAATTGTTGGTAAATGAGAAATTATCATTACAACAAACTTGTTTCAATATCCATGAAATTTCAATTGAAGTAAGTTGAAAGTAAAGCCAAAATATAAAAATGTGATCGGGATACAAAAACTCAAATACCTATTCATTACTTTTAGATTTAAACCAAATCTTCGGGAATGGAAAAAAGTGGTGGTATACATATTATATGAAAAAAATTAAAATTTGATATGATATGATCCTTTTTTTTTCTCCGTGCACATCCACCTCCGCCTGCTTTTTGGCTTAGCTGGTCATAAAAATCGGAACGCTAGAAGCAATTTATAACAGCAAATGCCCAACAGCAAATAGAAGTGCATTGAAAAGTGGTCTGAATGTGTTTCTGTTTCGTTTTCTTGCTGGTCGACTGTATCTGCTGTATCTGTATCTCTGAGTTGTATTTCATGTATTTGGCCCAGAGTTTTTAATTACAAACTAACGACAGCTGCCGCTGTCTGTCTAAAGCCCATCGTTTGCCGCTGACAGCGACAACATTTTGAAAGTTGCGATATTTTCGAAATGTCATCCCGGCAGTGCGTCGTTTCCCATTTGGAAATTTGATGAATGTTGCGGGGCTGCCAGTTCTGGTGACCACCCAAAAGGGTAAGCGAAGGGAAGTGATGCAAAAATAAAGACACACAACTCTGGTCGCATGCAGGGATCGATCTGTTCTACATCTATATATCTTTAAATCTATATATCTATAGCTATATATCCATGACTGCGACTACCTCGATCGTGTGGGCTGTTTGGCCCCAGCGTCGCTGATGGCGCGTTGATTTCAATTGCCTGGGCATTGAACACTAGAATTGGATTAGATCATTCAATAATTTTAAGCCCATCAAAAGTCGACTCGAAATCTATCAGAGATCGCGTCGTGTGGTGTCATCATTAAAGAAAATATGTAAGCTTGTTCTCAAATAAATTGTTTTTAATAAACTTTAGAAATTTTCTATAGGAAAAATCTATTTGGCTCTGAGGGTGTTTTATGTTCTTTAATAAATGTGTTTAAAAACAAACAAAAAATATGGTAATTTTAAATGCTAGTTTATAGTTTGCTACATGAATATGGTATCTTTAAAAATAAATCGTTTTTTAATGGCACTTTCCTGAACCCTAGAATCATAAATCAAAAGCCACCCATTTAAGTCACTTGCAGTGAAAAACTTTCAGATTCCCTGCTTTTCGTTACTTTGTGGCTACATGTTTACCCAATGAAATATATAGTTTCGCACATCGGCCAACCCGACCGATCCTAACCCACCTCAATAGACCGATACACCGATCGGCGGCAGTTCACTCACCTCTATGGTCCGTTCAAAATACTCGAACGCCAGCGACGTGGTCTTGGCCGCCGCCAAACTGTCGACACTCTGGTTGTTGATCTCGTGGAGCTGCTGGCTAACGCTGTCCAGACTCCTGTCGATGTCCTCCAGATCGGAGCGGAACTGCTCGATCTTCTCCAGACGCTCCAGCGTCGACATGCGGGCACTGCTGTTCGACTCGAAGTGCAATCGCAGGTTCTCGAGCAGTTTCAGTATGCGATCGGTGTCGATTTCGCGGGCTCCCGGCGGCTCCAGTATGCGCACCCGATCGATCAGCAGTTCGGATTGTGTGATTAGCGATCTAAATTTATCCATGCACTGATCGCGGAATTTCTCGTGCTCCGCGATACTCCGATCTGCGCCGGAAGCGGGCTGCTGTTGGTTGTTCCTCGCAAAGTATTCGTCTATTTCGCGACGCAACTGCACTATGTTCTCCAGGAACTGCACCACACTCTCCACCAAAGTGCGGTAATCGTACTTGATTCCATCCAACTTGGCCTTCAGCATGCGCAGGTTGTTGATCACCTGCTCGATCTTGGCCAGCGATGGCTGATCCTTCGTCTGGATGCCCAGCGTGGTCTGGATGCGCTGCTGTATCTCATCCTGGGCCCTTTCGATGTCCTGGGTCACATGAGTGAGCTTTTCGCGAGTGCTGATTAGCAACTGCTTGGAGTCCACACTTTGGGAGGTGAACACGGGATACAACTGGGTGTCCACCTGAGTGCTCTTGGCCACGGTCTGAAATGGGAGAAAAATTTTTAAATTTTTTTATACTATTTTCGTTTATGTTTTTTAATTAATTGCTTAAAAACCAAAACAGTTTTTGAGAATTTCATTTAAACTTATTTGACAAAAAAAAATCCATTTTATATCGACACTCCAGTTTGATTACGGGCATTTCTGACCAATTAATTTTGAACAGAAATCCTTTGAACTAAAGTCTTTAAAGCACAGACAAATCATTAACTAAATGACTCCAAAAATCTAATAGGCCTATGTCTGTACTTGAAATTTCCTCGAAATGCACTTCAATGAAACTTCTTTGGGGAAATGCGAAAAGCTAAAAATATATATGTATACTCCATAATATCCTGACTAGACGCAATTAAACTGAGAGATCCCCCGTACTCACCTCTTCGTTGTCGCTCATGACTTTCTCGAGCAAATATTCGACTTGGCGCTTCTCCGCAATGTTCGTCGTCCAATTCTCCAAACTGCTCGTCACGTCGACCTGCCGCTTACTGAAGTCGTTCAGCGCGTCTTGCACCGCCTGTGCCGAGGATTTGGTCTCGAGGTATGGATCCACAATCTGCGCGGCGCGTCGTTAAAAATAGCATGGAAATAGATGATTTTTATTTTTATTTCTATTTGATATTTGGTCGTGTTTTGGTTTTTATTTTTTCTAGTGTGTGTTTTGTCGCAAGCAAACGTTTTCTCTTTTTTTTTTTCTTTCTTTTCTTGAGAGGGCGAGAGAAGGGAATTTTCCGAGAAAAGGCGGCGCGTGGCACGCTTCTGACTTCTGACTGTGGCCAGGGTCTGCTGCCTTCTGCCTTCTGCCACTCGAGTCCAGGCCAGATCCGAGCGACCCGAGACCAGCCACATACTATACTATACAACCTATCTATAGCCGGCAGGCAGCGCAAATTGCCATCTTTATTTATGGACCCAATTCGAGTCGAGCCAACTCTCTACGCACAAAACTCGCAACTGAATCTCCGCGAAGAGCGAAATTTCTGATTTCAAAAATTTCTTTTGCGGCTGTATGACCGCTTCTTCCCGGTTTTATGTGCACGTATGGGCCAAATGACGCTGTCGTTTTGAATACATGTTTATGGCCAGCCAAATCATATTGTTTATAATTTATAGGCCCTGAGCGGGATGGCTAAAAATGGGGGGAGCCTGGAGTTGCAAACTGGAATACAGTTGCGGATCTATTTAGTTTGTTTTAAGAAAGTCTTTGACAAAAATAAACTTTTTCAATATTGTCTAACTTCAATTTAAATTAAAAAGTTTTCTAAGCAATAAAATGATTATATTAAAAATTATATTCTCGAATAATGAACAGATTAAAATTAATATTTAATTTTGTACGCTATATCTCTTTAGTTGTATAGTTAACTTTAGTTGTGCCTAGGTACATAACCAAATCTCATTTAATAATCATTACAGAATTAATGTTTCTTTATCATACGTATAAAAAAATGGCAATAATGTTACAAATAAAAGATAAAGAAACATTTAATTCCTCAACTATATATAATACATTTAATGGAAAAATCTAATCTAAGACTTTTTTCTATATCCCTGATGTCAAACTATCTCCCATAGCTGGAATACCCTATCTTGCCCCAACTTTTTCGCGATTGTTTGTGCAGCGTCAGCAAGTTGCTTCTGGGAGCTGATGGACAGCGTGCAAATGCGCCAGCTGTCAGCAGTTAGTTGTTCCAAAAGCAAAGTTTGCGAGCATAGATGAAGCATAAACAAAGTGCAGCATGCATAACCAAACAGCGCCGCCCTGACATTAGAGAATTCCGCAAAAACTTAGATTAAATAACTTATGGAACTAGCAGGAAGTGCAGAAAGTAGTCCCTCAACCCGATACAGACTTTCAAGTTGATGAATCGCTGTCCGCGGGACTTCAGTTCGCCGAAAGTGGCTGCAATGCCCGTCCAAGTGGCCTGGAGGAATTGCAGTTTGTGCTCGTCAGGAGTTTGCTGGAGTTGACGCTGCAGGTTGTCCAGTTGACTGGAGAGCTCGTTGGCCAACTCGAAGAAGTCTATCAGCAGGGAGACGTAGTCCACACGTTTGAGCACCAGGTCCTTCAGTTCAATCCAGTGTTTGTGCAGGGATTCAGCCTTGGAGTCCACGTCGTAGCGCTCCTGCGGACTCAGGGACTCTAGATGGACCTTAATAGACTCCAGCAGCAGGTTGATTAGTTCACCTTTTATCTAAAGAGTGAAAATAAGGGAATTATGTTATAAGTTTTTGGTAATCTTTCGGTACTCAGGTGTAGTCTTTAGCAGTGTATCAGTATTACAATTTTGTGAAATAATTCAGGTGAATATAAGCAATCTCTGATTTGGGGATTCACCTGAATCCAAACACAAGTGAATCAAAATCTCTGTTACATATTTCGCTGATTATCTAATATTCTTGTAATGACCGTAAGTAATAACATACTATCCATTAGGCTTTCAAATCAAAATGAATTGCATTTAAGTATAGTTTAAAACATTATTTTATAGTGTAATCTCCCTAACTAAACGATATTAACTCGTATTAATAAATCCTTATTTAACACAACACACCTCCAAATCCTGCATGAGTTCATGATGCTGGAGTAGAAACTGCTTGGCCTGCTGGAGATTTCGGCCCATATCCACACTCTGCTGGAGTTGCAGTTGTCCTGAGGCTCTAAGCCAGGCCAAAAGCTCGTTGTGATGGGTCAGGAATTCGCTCAGTGCCCTTTGAACCTTCTGCTGATCCTCGTTGCTGTGGGCGCAGATGCCCTGGATATAGACCTTGCGGTTCTCCAGCTCATCCAGGACCCTCTTCACACCCTGAGTCTCCGGCTGAGTCCTGCCCACTTCGTCGAGGATGCCATAGCCCAAACGCAAGGGCTCCTCGGTGAAGTTTCGCACATCCCGATCCACTTTCGTGAACATGGCATAGCTCTCGGGGGAATGAGGAGGTAGTTTCACGCTGGCCAGCTCCAGTTCCAGTTTCTCCAGGACACTCAAAGTGTGCTCGGCCTTGGCGAAGAACTCGCGGGATTGGTGCAGCCAGTGTTCCCGCTGATCCACCAGATCCAGGTGCTCCGTGCAGCCACTCAAAACGGCATAGGCTCGAGCACATGCCTCGTCCTCGGTGAAGTGTCCAGCGGATTGCACCTTCTCCTTGGCCCGCGTGATCTTCAGAGCTCGATCTCGGAGGAGCAGAGCTTGTTGTTTCCACTCCCTGTACTTGGTGAGCATTTCGTTGGCCGTGTGCTCGCATTCCCCCAGACTGTACATGGTGTTCAGCTCCATTCTGGCTTGTTGAAGAGCTGCCTCCAAGTCGACTAGTTCCCTGCCCAGCAAAGCCAATGCCAGACACTGCTCCATTTGGGTCTTCCTCGTCTGCCAGGCAAGTTCCAGGGAGTTCCTTCGATCGTGGAGGGCCTCCAGCCACTGCTGCACCTGGTGCACCGCCCTCGTGGCATCGCGTTTGATGTGCTCCGGTCTTGTGTCGAGGGTCTCCAGCTTTTCCAGCTCCTCCAGTTGGGCCAGCAGTTCGTTGCCATCTTTCAGGGCGGCCATCACACCGGTCAGCATGTCTATCCGCAGTTGCTTGAATCTGTTGAGGAACTCTTGAACGCGTGGCACATCCGGCGGATGGAGGGTCTCCTCGCAGGCCAACTCCAGTTGGTCCATCTTTCTGAAGCACTGCGTCATCTTGTCGTGGAACTGTGTGCACAGGATCAGAAGGTGCTGGCGATCTTGCAGCAGATTCAGGATGTCCTGCCAGATGATGTTGAGAGTATCGGCCATGGCGTTGACCAGCTCGGAACTGATCCGCTTGCTGGCCAGCAGTTTGTCTGCCTTCTGGACGAACTCATCCATGGGTCCGGGCAGGCTCTAAAAATAATTTAGATTATTTAATTAATTTTTATTTAAAAGAATGCGGTAGTAACTCACCTGTAGATTGCGGAGTGTATCATCGTGCTCCCTTTGCATGCGCACCGATTCGTCTAGATTTTCTCCCAGTGCAGTGATCTTTGGCTCCAGTTCAACCACTTTGATGTAGATTTTCTCCGGACTCTGGAAGTTTCAAGGAACTTATTATAGGATGATATATGATTTGCGATGTTAAAGATGATCATTTTTAGGGGTTTGTGATGAGTGTGTTTTGTGAAGCGGTCCAGATATTTAAAGGAATATTGTTTGTTTTTCATTACCTAATTACACCATGAGTCTCTCTTTCACATAAACAAACAATTTATTACAGGTATATTATTTTTGTAATAACCAATAATTATTTGACTTCCAATCTGTTTTATTTATATTGATTTCTGGAGCACCTATAAAAGTCTTTTTATTTGATGTCCTCTCGTTCACGTTTCGCTTTAGACTGCGTGATCGCAGCTTTCCAACAACCCTGTTCTCTTGTTCCCTTTTCCAGATAGTGAGATAGCTATATATGTTCTAACAGATTGGTTAACATGTATAAGAGAGAGACAACATCTTATACATTCTAACGGAACTTAAAGGTGAACAACAACAATATCACCGAAATGTGTATACTAATGCGTAATTCTAATATAGCCTGCTATAATTAGTTCCGAACCCAAAATATAACCATCCTTAATAACCATATTCGAAATCGATTTCCAAACCCATTTCTAAGGACCTTATTCCTAAGCAAGTGGTATCAAAATTGATTTAGCAATAAATGTTTCTGTATCACCCACATTCCATTTAGTTATTTTCACATTTCCCAGCTATTTCGCATAGGACATGAGCTATTCGAAGAGTTTCTCCAACAAGGGTCCCTGGCATTCTTCAGCCTGCCCCCAAATCCGTTCCAGTCACGTTCCTGGGCTCCCAGCTCCCATCTCCAGCTCCCAGTTCCCAACAGTCGGCTGCATTCCCATTCATGCGGCTCGCAGTTGACATCGGGCAACCAGGAGACGTGCGATGATCTCGTGCAGCGAGGGAAAACCTGCTCTCGAACCACAATATGTGCTGCACAGTAGAAGCAGCTTCTAATTTTGGTAGCACGAGCAGAAGCTGGCTCTGAAGTAGCAGAAGTGGCACCACAACCTCAGCTCTGTTTGATTGCAATGAAGGTCAGCATCGGCTGTTTATGGTAATGGCATCCGTTAGTTTTTCCTGTTGGGATGAGCATGTGTCGATGGAGCTGGGGAAAAGTGCCACATGCCATGGCAAACCAAGTAGAACCCGGCTGATGGTTCACGAACTGCCTCTGCGCGTTTGCTTCTGGTGGGTTTTATGCCCAGGGAAAGCTGCGTGGGCGTTAATTTGAACAACGAAAAGGTCTTGGGGCAAGTTACAGTAAAACTTGGGTAAATGGAACTCACACTCGTGATTTTTACGAATTCTTAACGTTAAGAGCTTTTAACAATTGATGGGGACATCAAAATTTTTCAAAGAAAAATGGCATTAGAGTTAATGCTTTTAAACTAAAAACCATTTAATTTAATTTTTTAAATCATTGTTTGTTTTTGTATTACACATCTCTTAAGCTTAAATTGATTTTAAAATACTATATAAGTCCATATTCTATTTACTGACTGAGCCTAGTCTAAAATTGACTTCATAGTTAGTTCTTTCATATATCACAAAGCTGTTCTTGTCCCAGAGGCTCCACTGTAGATTTCCAATTTAGTTGCTGCAAGGGTTTCGAGTTTGATCTGCGACTGCCATTAATCAATTACAATACAAATTAATAACCCTGCCATTAAATTAAATTGTGTGCCCCACTGGCAGCGATGTAAAGCGATAAAAAAAACCAGTCGAAGTCACTGACTCAATGCGAACGTGAGTGAGTTTTCAATAATGCACACCAATAATTCTCTAAAATCTGAATAAATTTTGAATTGTAACGGGCAAGAGAGGGGGGCTTAACCAAGTCTAACTGAAATATGAACCATAAATGGCATGACATCACTATAAACAGTCCGACCATAACAGAGCTTATATGTTCATACGTATGAAGCATAAAATAAACCATTATGCATATGGCCGGGCGCCTCAGTCTTTTCCCTCCCCAACATACGTCACTCATTGCGAAATTGAATCGTATTTCAAGTGGCACACAAACACGCACCGAGCCGTAAAGATTCATAATATGCATTTGGACATTTAGAAGCGTCTTCGGTCGGCACTTGTGCAGCTCCGAATGGCGGAAGTACTCCAAGATCGTGGTCGTCTTCCAGTGGGAGTGGGCAACCAGGAGTGGGAGTGGGAGGATTGTGTTCGCTTTGGCCCCCACCCAAAGACACAGCGATGATATAATGCCAAAAGACCCAGCGGCGGTTCAAAAACCATAATAATAAAGGAATTCAAGGGGACAAAGACGACAGTCGAAATACCCTTGCTGACAAGAAAATGTCATTAAGTCGTTCAAACACCAGTTTTATTCAACAGAAACTAGTAACTTCATTAAACTAATTATTTTTGAAATCAACAAAATTATGATCATTTCGACACATAGCGTGTCATACAAATATTCATCATACTTCATGTCAGTATGATGAATATTTGAATATTTCCTTATTAATTTTCTTAAACATACTGTCACTATTAGTACTATTAATTTCTTTAATATTTAAATTCCATTACAGCTTTATGACATAGTGTTTTAAACATAAACACCACATAATAGCATATTTTATTTAAGCCTTTTCTTTAAAGCAGCACAATAAATAGTCGTAATTTCATATATTCCAAAGAAAATACAAACTAATGATTATTTGAAACGATTTTTTAAACGTCTATTAGGTATGGTACTTTGATGGGCTTTTAAAAATACCAAATATTTCTGCAATAATGGTAATGGTAACAACATTATAATACCCTCTACCAGGGTAAACAAAAACTCTACAAAAGCCTGATAGAATGATCCAGGTAAAAAAGCGAAGGCAAGAGGGGCTACAATCGTCCACTTTGAGGCGCTTAGCGTGAAACACGTTTTTGGCTTTAAATTAATACTTTGTGGCAGCGGATAGAACACGATTTCGATATGAAATTACCTTGATGCTGTTGCTGTTGTTGTTTTTGCTAGTGTTATCGTTTTGTGTGAAATCATTGCGCATTTTTATAGAGCGCCGGCCTGGTCCGCTCTTTCATTACGGCCATTGGCTACGTAATCCCGAATAGCGATCGCCGATTTAATTGGGAATCGCAATTTGCGGGGGCGTTGGCTTGTTTTACCTGATTTATTTTACCAGATTGCGATATGTGTTGTTATAGCATCCTTTTCAAGGAAAATTGGATCAAAGTGTTAAAGACATTACTTTGAAACGTTACGACTTCATTCGAGTATTCAAAGTAAATGTATCAGGTTTGACTGACTTATAAAGTCGCAATAAAAAATAAGTCCTTTCTTAAGAGAAATAATACAATACTATGTTTTAAAGTGCCCATTTCATATTTATTTTTAAATTTGTAATTATACAAAAAGACATTTTCCGCCACAAAATTATGCCACCCATTTACCTAGATTTTTAGAATGAGCAACATGCATATGTGAAATTTAAATGTTGTGCATGTTTCTCGCAAAAGTTCAGTACACAGCCTTGACCTAAAACCCAATGCCTCTCATCTGCCCATTAATATGCAATTTAGGTACATTTACGTATCACAAGTTTGTCTTTTTGCGACAATTTCATTTTGTGGCTGTGCGGAGTGCTCCAATAAAGGTGAGCTAATTGAATACAAATTGAAATTGGCTAATTAAAGCGACATAAATCAAATGTTCGTGTGTATGTTTTGCTCCTGATCAAACATAGGCCACAGGGCTATAAAAATCTTATATAAACAGACTAATAAAAAAAACCGCATCGGCATTCGTGTGTGTGAGCGATTTGATAGAGAGCAAACAGCATTAATGTTTTGTACAAATACCCATATGCAAATGAATTTACTGAATTTACTTTGCACACATTGTTTCTGTTTTTGTGGATAGCACGCTCTGACGCGTTTGTGCCTCCATTAAACTTAACTTGATTTTGTCATAAAACAAAACAGCACAAAGTATTCTGTTATTCTGTGATTTTGTTATTGTTTGTTTAGCAGAGGTTCAGCTTTTGCCTCGATCATCAGAGCGGTGTGCTCGAGTGATGTCAGACTTTTGGGTTCTATAAATACCGAACGAACATTAAACAATTTCTGTTCAGGTTTTTGTAGGTCGCACTTTCCCAGGCCAACCAGGCAAAAATTATGAGTAAACGTATTGGGCAATCTCGCCGCTGCCATCGAATGCAATTTAAATTTCAATTTAATTCGCAGCCAACAAAAAGATAATTTCTATAATTGTTTCTACAAATTGTTGGCCACGACTCTCGCCGCGGCATCTCCCATCTGCAACATCTGCAGCAGCCTACCAGCAGCATCGGTTGCTGTTGCAGTTGCAGTTGCAGCAGCAACATCAGCAGGAGTCGCCGGCAATGCGCGACTTTCATTGAACGTTTATCGGCGACTATCAGTTGCCATGTAAACATGCAATATATTTCGCGTCTCTAACTCGAAAACCGCCGAGCCGTCGCTTCCACTCTGGTAATTACAGCAGCTGGATCTACAGTGGACCCCCGGAAAGAGGAAATTATAGGGTATTATTTAGGATACCATCCCGTGAAATTAGATATGCTTGACTTTAATTGAGTGGATACAAGAATCTCTTATTTAGCATAGCTATTAAAAGCGATAATAGGTTAATTGATGGTTTCAAACAGAGCGATCGAACGACATTGTTTGGTTGCCGTAGATCTTTGGAGGCTTAGTATTGAAGAAAGTTTTGTGTTACTTTGTTTTTGTGATAGGAAAGTAAAGAAAAGATTTTGAAACTTATCTTATATTTTGTTAAAACATTTAAGTTACCGATGTCTTGTAGAAAGGTGACCCATAATTGGACTTCTAGAGTCCATAACTTTACCAAATTTAAGCCCATCTCAAAGTGGCATACTCTTAAGATTTGTAGTTTGATTCTATAAAAATCTGTATTCAAATTTTTTATTTAAACCAATTTTTTCACCCATTTTTGTATTAGTTATTATGACCTAGCAGAGAGTTATTTTTCAATAACATTTCCGATTTTATAAATATACTTCTTTCTGTAATATACAAGCTACCAATGGTAAGCGATCACTGTATATTTTTGCCTGGAAAATGTATGCCCGACTGGTCTGCCCCTCCTCTTCTCTCTCCCCCTCTTTGACTCCTTTTTCCACCACTTTTCTTAGCCCGCTTTCCTTGCTTATCAATCAGTGCGTGCCAAACTGTTTTGTCAGTTGCGCTAAGTAGCAGCTGCATTAAATTCGCCGATAGACAGCCTATCCCCAGTCGACTTTGGAGTGGATCCCCATGCCCAATCCCCCATCCGATCCGCAGACCCATCTGAATCCCGAAACCCAATCCAAACTCAAAATGCGAAGAGACAGCGACTGCGTCTGCGCATAGAATACATTATTTTTAGCGCTCGAAAATGTTGACGACACTCACCGCCAACTATTGGTGGGGATACTGTCAGTTAGGGCTGGAATTTTCAATTACTGATAAGATGTACGGCCCATTCCCCGTGACACGCCATCGGGCGAGTGAAGAAGTGGCGTCGAAATCACTGCCTGATATTATTTAGGGATGCAAGCCAAGTCCAAGCTGTACTCTTTGTATGGCTTTTTTAGATTTAAATATGCCAAAAAATAGTTCGTTTTAACCAACAATTATCATTGGATAACAACTATCATACAAACTATTGATAAAAAACTTGAGTCTGTAAAGGCAAGAGATGTATACATGTATACAACTCAAGTTATTAAAGGATATGATACAATTTTGGAAAAAAGAACCTTATCTATTTACTTTTCACATAAGCAAAGAAAGATTTTTTCTAAAAAGATTTAAAATAGCTTTTAGACAATTAATCTTTGGAAGCTCAGACTGACATCTACTTTTATTAAAACAAAATACACAACTTAATAGCTATTAAAAAGATTTATGTGTATAAAAATAATGAATAATAACATTTCAAGGTTGATTGAAGCATGTTTTTTAGTCACAAAATGTTACTTATGAACAGTGACACATTGACAACATAGATCATATTCCAAGGACTGTTGTAATGGCTTAATTAAGGTGCCTTTTTAGTCACGACATTTTGCTAATGAGCCGTGAATCGTATCCAACATTGATGGATTTTAGAGTATTTTTTAAGACCTGACAGCCTTTGCAACCCAGATGATGACAGCCACGCCCTTGTCATTCGCCTCGCAGCAGTGATCATAAATCGCAGTGACAAATCACCATCACGTGACTGGATGGCAGCCCTGTCGTCGACCAAGTCGCAGTTTCTGGCCCCGTTCCCTGGCCAAATCCGATCCCCATTCCGATCCCGATCAGAGCAAGACTTTGGAGAGCGGGCGGAATGTGCGAGCTTTTCATGCGTAAATTTATGTGCCTGCCAAGCGTCGTAAACATTTCTTTCTTTTGAGCCTTGGTGCGGCTTTCTATCGCCCGTCTCTTTCGCCTCGTAGATGCCATCTCTTTCGGCCGGCAGACAGTGCGCAGCTGCAGCGTTTCACCCACGCCAAATGGCCCAAGGCACAGTGCCGGGCATAAGTACATGCTCATATGTCTGGCCAATTTATGAGTGAAAAGCTGCGACTTTTACAAATGAAAACGCCATAAATTCAATTAGAGTTTTCTGCCATTTTCCTCTGGCGCCTCTAGTGCAAATCAGAGCAGATCGTGCCAATAGCCTGATTCGATTCGAGATTGCCTAGATCCAAGATTTAAAACCCAAGATTTCAGATCCAAAGCAGGTCGCCAGTCGCGCCCCAATTACTTTACCATGGGCAAGCCAAACCAAATTAGTTTCGCGCATTAGATTCAATTAAAAGAAATCTCCAAGCACGCTTCTCAAATATACGCCGAAAATCTATTTATTTAGAGAGCGTCTAGCTAGGCAAACATGTAAATCTTCTGCCTTTGAAGTTTCTCTTTCCAGTTTATTTCTGCCTTTTTAATTGCCTTGAAGTTAATTTTTCATTTTCAGAGCCAGCAGAACATAAAACGGAACGTTTTGTAACCACGACGAAACATTTTATCCCCTCCATTTCAAACACTTGTAAATATTTTCGTGTTGCATCAACAAACATTGTAATCGAAATTTGCGTCAGAGCCAAAAGCGAATCATCCATCGAGATTGATGCCCTGATGGCCAAGAAGTTGAATGGTCTTGGATAATTGACTCTGGGTGGGGTGCATACCAAAGATTTGATAGTTTTTCATGTCAGGGCGATTTAAATACAAGATGAGTTAGGTTGCCCGTGGAGATAAAGTTCCAATTAAACGCTTTGCTGACAGACAATGTATTTTAGGCCAAGAAATGCCTTTGTGGAACTTACCACATGTCTAAAACGTTTTATTCAACGGAACATCTTCAAACTATTTTTCACAGACAAATAAATGTCATCCAAGTAGTCACCACAAAATCGCATTGTGCCACGAAAAACTTTCCTGATATTCATATTTTCTGCAGGCACTTAACATTCGAAATCTTAATAATTCAACTTTGTTGCGAGTTGGAGTTTGAGTACACAGAAAATTATTATGATATGCTTTTAAAAAGATTTATTTTATTTTGAGATATTTATCTGATATATTATAAAAATTCATATTTAACCAACTATGTTTTTATGACAAAATGGCATAAATACTTCTAAATTTCCCAGACTTTCCATTAAAATTCTAAAACAGAATTGCTTTAAATTATTTCTGTGTAAAGGAAAACTAAGTGAAAGAATTGTCTGTTGCCTGTTTCGCAAAATAAACCCAGAAAGGAAGGAAACTTTTGACATATTTGCATAGTTTTAAGCATAGAGCAGCGGGATGAGGAGGGTTCTTTCAACTTATTGTTCCTTTAATCTTATGCTGAAGCATAAAGTTGTAAGAACTTCCGTCCGCTCGACTTTCCTCAAGAAAAATCGCCCACCGCCCACGTGGAATTTATAACAATAACATCGAGCTGAGCTCATCGAACTTTTTTAGCCCATACATTTGTTTCATTCTTTTTTGTTTTCATTATACATCTGCCAGCTTTTATTGTGGAATAATGTGTATTTGTTTTTACTTTTTGTTATTCTTATTTCAGTTTTTTTTTTGGCTCTGTTCCGTTGCTAATTTGTTTACCTGAGAGAAACGGTGAGAGGAATCGACGCTCTTGTTTATTTTCAACAGCATTTTTTGGGACCAGTTTGAAAATAACAAAAACAACGACAGGTACGCAACATTTTAGTTTACGTTCCCCGAAATCAATTTTGTTTCCAAGCAGGCCAGCGGAAATTGAAGGAAATCTGTATATTTTTGGGTAACTAAATTTTCAATGGAAACACGAGTATGCATAAAACACAGGCGTGTTGAAAAGCTCGCGAGAAAATATTTTTGCATAATTTCCAAAATCAAAAGTGGGGGAGAAAAAAATGGTAAATCAAATGAAATGTTTAACACATGGAGTCTCGGATGGCAAGTAAAGGAAAAAAAAATATTATTCCGGCGGGAGAAAAATTGGCACAAAGTGGCACACCGAAATTTCAATGGCCCGCTGGTTGAATGAACAGAAAAGATGGGGCAAAAACAGGGGCATGTTCCCCTCATAAACCGATGCTCTGCCTATAATTATTGAGCGTTTGCGTTGTGTTTTTTGTTTCGGGGCATGAAACTTGTAGCGCTTCATCAGAAATGTTTCTCAATCTCAAGTTCAAGTCGCAGCTTCAAGTTCGCCGGAGTTGAAAAGGGGCAAAAGGGGGGCATTCTTCGGCAGAGGAGACCCAAACAAAGTTTCTCTCTCTTGAGAAACTGATTCAGCCAGCTTGAATTGGACGCAGACAGGTAGCAGCTGCGCCTAATTGTCGAAAAGTATCTGGCAGATACATTTCTTTTTGTCACGTTTAGTTTGGCTTGTATCTGGTTCTGATGTCAGACAACCTTGAACCTTTTTGTGGCGTTTGTTTTTCTGCTGCTTTTCAAATATTTATAACCGCTATCAACAACTTTTGCTTTCGTTGTTCGAGTGCTAATTGGCGCGGAAATTGTTGGAAGCCGGTTTAAACAATCGAAAATTGTAAACCAGTTTTGGGCATTAGAAGCCCATGAATTATTAAGTGCCAAAGTCACATAGTTGGCTAAGAACTCCAAGGGGTGGCTCTCGGCCACATAATTTGATGGAGGTAATGGCTAATGGATAATTATAGGAATTTATCAATTAGGGTGGGAATTTAAGTTCTCTCATTCATCTTGTAGAAAAGTTAAATGATTGATATATGTTTTGATAAGAAACTAGAACTAGAAAAAACTTTTTCAGTTTAAACAACCTTTTATCTAATTATTTTCTTAATTTGTTGTACTACACCATTGTACAGGTGGAAAACATTATTTAGTTCTATAAAGTTTCACTGAAATATCCATTAAAAAGCGTTGCATCATTTTTAATAACTGAGAAGATTGTACTGCCATTGAAGTGATTATCTCATTTCAATTTCCTAAAGGTCATTTTGACAGGCCTAATGTATCTAATCATTTTTTAAATATAGCTTAATATAAACTAGAATTTCATTCAACAGCATTTGTCATTCGTAAAGATCAAAGCTTTTTTCTAAGCTAAATGTTAGCCAAGAAAATATTTATTTTATTGGCTGAAATATATATTCTTTGCAAATAATTTCTTTGTTTCTTTTAAATTTATTATTTCTCCTTTGAACCTGACTGTTTAAGATTAAATAAATACCACAGGTTTTATATCAGTATTAGCGATATTAAAATCTAAAAAAAGTATAAAATGTGTACAAAAATAAGTCATTAGTGGACAAATGATTGCTAGAAAAAGGTTTTTATGAAGAAAAACCTTTGCAGACAATATCGCATTGGGTATTGCTAGTATCTTTTAATATCCCAAAAGTCATCCTAAACTATTTTTCAAACTACCATCTAACGAAGTGATTCCGAGATTTATGATTTATTCAATATCTCCCAGTGCTATGTCCCAAATCTCTTTCCGAGTCCTCCTATATCGCTTTCCGCATAAATTTGCGCGCACTTCAAGAGCTTTCTCCGAACACTTCTCCCGTATCTAGATAAATGTATCTTCATGTTTGTCTCCCATTTCTTGGCCTTTTTTTGTTGTTGGTGTTTTGTTTGGTTTCGTTTTTAGTTTTATTTCTTCGCAGAGTACAAGAGGTACAACTCACTTGTAGGAGCGCTATCACCAGCTGGATGGGTCCGCAGCGGACGACCACGGTGCCGATGGTGGTGGCTCTGAGGGGGGAGGTGGAGGTGGAGGCGGAGGAGGGTGGTGGTGTGGTGTGGGTGGTGCCCGGTCCCATTCCCGTGGACATGGCTGTGGACATGGCCTGACTTGGAGTCGGCGACGATGATGACATTGTTGCTGAATAATTGAAGGCGTCTAGCTGCGACTGCTGCGTCTGGAGTTGGAGGTGCTGCGGCTGGCGGGGATTGGGATTGGTATTGGGATTGGGATTCGAGGAGGAGGCGACCGAGTAGAGCGAAGACATCGATGAGTCTAGGGCTTGGCGGCGTTCCATGGCTGGCTTTCTTCTACTCGTTGTTGTTGTTTTTCTTACTAACTTTTGAGGATTGCGCTGAGTGGTTGTAGTTTTGTGTGTTTTGCGTGGGCGTTTATAATCTCTGTCGTTTAGTTTTTCTCGTATTTTGGTTTGCTTCCCCTACTTATTTCGCGTGTTTTGCATTTTGAACTCTGTTTGAAAGTGGTGTTATAAAAATTGAGTCACTCGCGGTTGGAACTTGATTTATTGGCTATAACTAAGCAGGGGATTCGATTCGATTCGATGCGATTCGGTTCCTTCGATTTCGTTGCGAGCGCTATCAACGCCGGCGATCGTCTGAGAACCTCTGCGAATCGGTTGGTTTTCGAATCGGAGAATTCTTTTTTTTGCCCGCCTCGATGACTATGACTTCATACTCGCGCTCTCCCTGTCGCTCTAGTGCTTAGTTTATTATTCCGTACTGTCTATATATATATATATATATGGCGAGAGAATCGTATGTACGTTTTGCATATTGAGCCTGAGAAAATTGCCTTTGATGCGTGTGCTAGTCTCGTTGAAGACCCCCAATTTCCCCCTCTCTCTCTTCTTCCCTAAGCTCAAAGACAATGCTCGATTCGCGTTTATTTTTAAAACAACAAACTATTGAGTAATTTTTGTGGCAATTTTTGCCACGAAGCTAAACTGTTGTTTTAGCCCAGATACTGCCGATACAGATACTATAGACTATAGACTACAGACTATAGACTGTAGCCAGAGATAGTGCGTCAGATTTATAACATGTGCCAATTGCATTGGCAGGAGTCGTCAGTCATTTTTCATGGATTTTTTTTCGATATTTTTGAATACATTACGCATACGCCATGGATGCTCGTGTGCAGCCAGCTGCCTCAATTAGGTAATTTTTGGTGTTTCTCTCAATTTTTAATAGTCGCCGCCGTTGCTGGCGTAATGTAAACTATTTTAATTGTACTTTGCGCTGGCTAAAAATAAACAGCGCACAAAAAAATTGGGAAGAACAAGTTCCCTTTTATAAAAGTTTACAGTAGCACAATTGAGGAAATGCTTGGCATCCATATGTTGTTGTCCAACAAAACAAAATAGGAAAATTGTTGATTGAAATTTTCTGGGGCGTGGACTATTATAGTATATTGAAAAATCAAAGAAAACTGCACACATGACTCAAACAAAACCGCTTTTCAATGCATCAAAGTCATCGAATATTTCAAAAATAAATAATTCTTTTCTAGCACTTTGCGTCGATTTCTATTTGTTAAATATTTTGTTTGTATTTTGTTCATCGAGGGTCGTCACAAAAACCGAATATTTGACAACAACAATAAATTTAGCACACTTTGTTGATTTCATCTTCAGACAAACGAACACAAAAAAACTAGCGCCAAGCGTTTTTGAATGCCAAAAATGTTCTAGCTAAATTATGGCTGGTTAATTCTCCTTTCGTTTTTTCTTTTTTGAAGTGCCAAATTTATTGGTTTCTTCCTCGTCTTTTTTTGCCTAACTTAATTTACATAGATGTGTTTTTATTCGCACATTATTCGATTGGGGGAGAAGTGAAAAATATAAACGCGCGCGCCGCTTTCCAAACAGCCGAACAACCGAACGCCGCGAACTTCGAACAAGACTGACCAAAGATCCGAAGACTGAAGACCGGAGACCGAAGACTGAGCAGATTCTACGGGCAGCAGCAGATCAAAAAAAGAGAGGAGCGCAGAGCCCATACATTTTAACCGATTCGCTCAATATCAATGTAATTAAGTTCTCCCTTTTGATCTCTTGGCTCTCTTTAAGCTCAGTTTTGAAAAAGCCGGCTTGGATTTGGAAAAGAGAGTGTGTGGCAGAGAGGCGCTGAAAGGGTAGAAAGAGATGGCAGAGGAGGGGCATAAGGGGGGGTGACGACATAAATAACAAGTGCTCTTGGCATTCGCGGCGTCGTTAATTCATGATTTCAATTTTTAATGCCCTGCGCCCGGCTTTTCAACAATTACAATACCAACAAAAGGTATGGGGCGATATAAAGAGGGCTCATCTCGGAAATAATGAAACGAAGAATTGGTACCCTATATGTCTATTAAACATATTTAACGTTTTCGAAAGGAAAGGGTTAAGGCATATATTATTCTAAATTAATAATGTATTAAAAAATAATATTTTTACTTTTATAATTTTGTTTGTTGGCGACCTTAGATGTATGTTTAATTTTTGAGTTTTTCCGGCTCGATGTCAAAAACTTTTATTTAACTTTTATTGAAAAATATTTTGTATCTACAAATTTAAATGTGATATTTCATTCGATGTTAATTGATTACATTACTTTATATTTTATGCAGAAGTGTTTTCGAATGAAAATTCAACCTATTATACTCCTTTTTAAACAGGGTATTCAAACCTCAATATGTTCAAGTTCAGCTTGGGTACTTTAATAACAGACTAAAGAGAGGAATAACAAAATAACAACACCAGAACAGCAAAAGAAACCAGCCGATGTCGTGTCTTAATAGAAGGCAAACTGACCGCCCGCATTTAAATCCCCTCCCTTCCCGTCATACCCTACCCCTCAATTTATGAAGTATTTTCCACCCAAAATGCGTGTCTTGAATCTTGACTTTGGAGCTGCATTTTTGCTGCGTGCAACACCCATCGCTTGTTGCATGCAGCTGCAGATGCAGCAATCAATCCCCTCAGTTTTGTGTTATTATTTTTCGCTATCAACGATTCGAACTTATCAAATTATTCTTTCAGCGCCATCACGTCACGAAATCTGTTTGAATGGAATGAAAAGAATCTCATAATCAGTCTTTTTTCGCCTTTTGGATGATCAGCTTGTTAAGTATAAATTCTTTTCACTCGCTCACCATACTCGAAACGTTTTATTTATATGTTTTTAATTGAGATTAATGAGCCACTTGAGGCAGCTCACAAAAGCAGCCAACCCCTCTTAACCCCATTGCCCCTTAACCCCTCTTCGCCCACTGACAGTTCACATTTCAGATAATTGAAATCACTTGAGGACCACTTGTTAAATGCTTAGGAAAAGGGCCACCCACAGAGGAAAATTTAAAAAATATTATTTAGGGTGGAATGAGTCCCAAAGAGCACTTAAGGGTTAAGTGCAGATGATGGCGATGACTTTTCCCCAATTCAGCCTGAAGTTATGCAATGTTTTTCATGGGTTTTTGTAAAATGTATCTTACTCTTACATTTTCCTTTTACTTGCGTCCTAAATTTATAATTAGTTGGTAAGCTAAAAAGGTCAATAGTTATTCACAAATATTTAAATGATTAGCTTTATTTTTCGGTTAAACAGTTTCCAATAATAATTGCACTATATTTTGTGACTGTGTGGGAAGAAATAGTTATAAATAAATATTAAACATACAATTAATGGCAAAAATTTCGACTGGATTGCGGCTGAAATTAATTTCTTATTCTAAATATAAATTAAAATTGTATTTGTGTCTTTTAAGCATTTGGGAATTCTCTAATTTAGCAAGCCTTAAACTAAATTTCAACTAATAAAATAAATAAATTAAAAACAAATTTTGAAAGAAAATCTTTTCTTTTGAACATAAAATAATTAAGCGAAAGCAAAAGTTCAACAGAAATTATAAATTCGTTAGAAACAGTTGGCAATCATGCAAAGTAAAATGGAAAACAAAACGGGGGAAAACTTCTAGCTCATAAGCTAGAATATGTTTTTGTGGAAAACATTGAAAATATTATGCCAACTAATTAATGGCAAGAATGTCGAGCATCGGCAGAGAAGCAAATGGCGCGGGTTAATTGGGCGGGAAATCGTTTTGTTTCATTTTTCAGGTGGGACAGGTGGTCCGGATCTTCTTCTAGAGAAATCCCTTGATCGTCTGCTTGGTTATATTCTCGTAGTATTTACTGCGTCGCCAGGACGTCGGCGGTTTCGATTCGTTGGGGTTAGTTGAAGCCGGAGCGGTATTATCAGCGGATCGGTAGCTCACCTCCGGCGTGTGTGCATTGGATATCCTGGGGACCTCCTCCGTCGTAATCCCAGTGGCCAAACTGAATCCCTCCACCTCACTATCCGATTCGATGGCCTGGGGCAGTTGCAGTGGCAGCAGTAGCTGCTGCTGCTGCTCCTCATCTGGCGTGGGCGTAACACTCTGACTGTGCAACTCAGCCACGCCCACCACACTGTCCTGATCCTCACTCTTCATCCTCTGCTGACGGGCCGAGAAGTAGCTCAGTTCGGAGCTATCGAAGGACATGTTGACCGGGGAAGGCGGCAGTTCGGGTATCTCGAAGGTGCTCAAAGTGGAGTCGTCCGCCTCGTCGAAGGAGTTCTTGGCCGATCCGATGTAGGAGCTAGTGCGTCCGGAGGCCGTTTGGAAGGAGGAGGAGTGCGAGTTGGGCGTGAAGTTGCCCTCGGAGGCGGTGGCGAAGGACTCGTCCTCTGTGGATCGGGAGTGCCAGTCCTGGAGAAAAGATACAAAAAATAGCAAATATATAAAGTTACTAAAATTCCCCGTTTTATCTTTTTCTTGAATAAAATCAATTAATTAATCAACTTAAATTTTTTTTAAAATTTTATGTGATAATACAATCAACAAGATTTTGAATAATTTAAGTTATACATACGGACGTTGTAAAATTCCCAAAATTACCAGTATTACGGTATTAACAATTTCATTCAAAATATATTGTAATTTTAAATTGGAACTTTACTGTTTAATATATTATTATTATAAACTTAGCTGCTTATTAAAATATATATTATATTATATATGAATAAATTTATTTTAGGACATACAAATAGTTTTTAATAAATATAATATCTCCTTATTTCAAGCTTACCTCAATGCTTCCCAGTTTCTTGATGCCATGAGCTCCGCTGCCATTGCTGATTCCTCCTCCAGCTGCTCCCTCCTGCTGCTGGACATCCCGGATGACTGCGTCCAGGGATTCGGCCACCTCGGCAATGGCTCCCAGTTTGTGGGAAATGGCAGCGCAGGCCAGTTCGTTGCTCCCCGTGGGCACCACCTGCACAGTGGCTGGCTGGGATTCCCCAGGTGCCTCACTTCCAGCACTGCTCGTCCTTCCACTGTCATGGAGTGGACTTGGACTGCAGTCCAGAGGAAGTTCATCGGCCACGACACTGAAATCACCAGAAAGACGAGGATTATCGGGTGCTCCGGAATCCACAGATGCAGTTCGTGAGTGCGAGGGCGTTTCATTGTCGGTGTAATCGCTGTGCGGATATGTTTCACTGTCATTCCGGATGAGGGCCTTGATCTTCTCCAGACTCTGGAGCGGTGGCCCATGGTCCACCTCATCCTCCTCTTCCTCGGTTTCCTCCAAGATTATATCCCTTTCTATAGAGGCCTTGGCTATTTTGGTCTTGACACTGGAAGTGCTGGCCGTCTCATCATCGTCATCGTCCTCGTAATCCTCATCTTCAGCTTGGGTTTCATCACCGCTCAGTTCGGGCAGTTTACTGGCCTCATTTATGGCCTCCAAAAGACGGCTGAGATCGCTAGAGGAATCACTTAGAATCTCTTGGGGATTCTGGGCTAAATCATCTTCTTCGCTGGCCAAAGGAGCAGTGGCAGCAGCCTGAGTTTGGGATTCATTTGGGGATTTATTTTCATTTTCCTGCTCGGAAACCTCGACCTGATTGGGTGGCTCATCCACCACAATGCTGGGCACTTCCGGCCTGGTGGCCACCATCTCCTCCTCCTCCGCCTCACCATCCCCCTTGGATTTGGCAAACAAATTACGAAATCTGGCAAACATTTTGAGCTTTTTCGAGTTCGTTGTCTAGTTGGCGCCGGGGAACAATTAGTTTGACGTAACGCGCTATAACACGTTTTTGGCTAGTGGCCAGTTGGAAGGGAGCTGTGTCTCTCTGATAATTGTGGATTCAATTATTCACTTTGCCGGGATTATCTTAGTACTGGGAGAAAGCGAGAGTGTCCCAAGAACCCAAGAAGACGACACTTCTATATTTAAAACACCTTCCTATCACAATGCTCCCCACTTTGACCCACTTGTCATGCGCCTCTTCTCCAGGAAATTCACTCTTTATCTGGTATCCACTATATATATATGCTATCTTTTCGAGTGTTCCATTCGCTTTGACAACCTGACAGTTGTCTTGAAATCTCCCGCTCCGAACCGAGAAACCAAATCGAATGAAGAAGGAACGACGAACCGCACTGGACCACGCACTGAAATAGACTGCTTGGATTTGGACGCCGACTATATAGCAGAAGTTCTTTTATTTTATTTCAATATTTTTCGTGCTCTTTTTCCGACTTTTGGGTGGTGGAACTTTTTGAATGCGTCGCTGACATTTGTTTCATTCTGTCAAAAATTATTTTTGGTTGTCTAGTCAGCGGTTACTTGGAAATTACTGTGCGGTTTGATGGGTCTTTAAATTGGTTTAAGACATGTTATCTCTATAATTCTTGTGATAATCATGTTCAATATCGAGTATCATTGGGACATTTATTGTTTGTTGTAAAAGTTATTATATTGTAGAAACACCAATTTTTGTTTTAAATCATGTAGGCAGGGTATTCTGTAAATTCTTCTTTAAGCACTTTTCTAAAGTTTTATAGTCTATCCTTTTCCTTTCAAGATCTACTTTAAAATGTTGTTATGTAATGCATTAATCTATTTTAAATTTTAATTCTTTTTTATAGTCAAAATAGGGCATTGGCAAGTTCTCTTTGCATTCTATATTTTTCAGTTCCCATTTATCATTTCGTTTAGTTTTATTTCTAGCAACTTGTTAGTTCCTTGCTCTTTTCGTTGTTTTTTTGTTTCTCAGTTAATTTGCCGCGAACTCGTGGGACTTGAGTGAAAATCTTTCTCATGTTTAGTTGATATGCAGAACGTTTGTCTAGTTTTCTTTACAAGTTTTATGCGCTGAGCATAATGAAGTAGTCGCCGATAGAAGATTAAAGTCCAAGCACTCACGCAACTGCAGTGGAATTAGGAATTATAATTCACTTGAACTCACCTCTTTCCTGTCAGTGCATCCAAGACGAAGGGCTCCTTAAGACGCTTCTTCAGCAGTCTTCCCAGTCTGACCATTCTTCCCACCTCCACGAGGAGCTGCTCCCTGGCCACCAGATGCCTCTGCAATCGCGGGGGCATTTCTCCCAGTGGAGATAGTTCCGAGTCCATTTCTCCCTCAGCATCACTACTGATGCCACTGCTACTGCGATTGTGCTGCTGCCTCTGCTGCTGTTGCAACTGGGCGGATAACTCCTGGGTCAGGAGAGGTCTCAGTTCCCTCAATTGCCGGTAGTACGCCTCCACACTGCGATGGAAAACGGCGGAGACCCGCAGTCTGGTCATCTGCTCCTGCGCCACGGACTGCAGACTGTGCCACGTGTACTGCAGTTCATCGCCGATTAAACTCTGGCCGGGATGGGCTTCTGGCCTAGATCCAGAGGGATCCAAATTGCAGCAGAGTCTCAGCGTTTGGGAAGCCTCCAGCAATTGACAGCCATAGTGGTAGATGCTCTAAAGCGAAAGTGGGGTTGTGATTAATTTTTAGAAATCATATTTTTTGGTAAGAAAACAAAAGTTATGGTTTTCAAAAAATACAATGTGGTTTTTTGTGAATCTGCGCCTTTTATTGAAAAAGGATTTTAACATAGTAAAAACTAATAATTTGGTGTATTTTATAAATTTTTAGTGCGAAACCACTTCCCACTTTTGTTAAAAAATCCGTTAAATGTTTTAATAAAATTAATAAGCACATAGTCTCAATAGAAGGGAACAATACTTTCTGCTTCGTTTGGTTTTTTGATTTTCTTATGATTTTATATTGGGTAATCTCTCTCTTTTTTATCTAAAATA
The DNA here is from genome assembly GCF_018152115.1 of Drosophila rhopaloa. Lineage (NCBI taxonomy): Eukaryota > Metazoa > Arthropoda > Insecta > Diptera > Drosophilidae > Drosophila > Drosophila rhopaloa. The sequence goes on from NW_025335043.1 coordinate 13,886,582, forward strand.
ATAAAAATCGATCTGTTTTAATACCAATAATAAAAATAAGAATATTTTCCAATTAAATTTAGTTTGCTCAGATAAAAATTTTTACGATTGTGGGCCAGTAAAACAACCAGAAAGGCAACCTTGTATCCACGCAATGAGGCCTTGATTTTCCGCCAGAAAGTTCGGCAAGCACTAAGTATTTTATCGGTCACTCTGCCGTTAGCCAAAGTGGCTCTCCCTTTCTCTGTCTTCCACTCGGCCAGACCCTCCATCTCATTCCCCCCCCAAAAAAAAAAAAGACGCCAAAAAAAGAGGGGAAAACTCACCCGTCCGGTTTCCTCGAACCCCCCCAGCTCGTCCTTCTGCAGCTGTATCTCGTGGATGTTGCAGCCAACATGGGAGTGGCAGCGCAGCAACACCGCATACAGCTCCTGCAGCCAGTCCCGCGCCCTCCGCGCGTCCTCCTCATAGGCGTGGATGTGGGTCACCTGCTCCAAGGTGAGCCGCTGCAGCGCCAGCCGATGGCCGCACACCTGACGTCGCCGCCGACTCTCGTCGATCTGCCGGCGCAGCTGGGCGATCTCCGCACTGTAGTCCAGCTGGAGGTCACGGCCCAGAGCGTCTTTCACCGGCATCGCCAGCATGTCGCTCAGCTTTTCACCTTCACGCACAAGTTCGCGCTCGACGTGGGCTGTGGATGTTAGATATATGCTTAGAAATCGGTTGGATGTTGGCTAAATCCAGTTTAGAGATCGGTTGGATGTTGGCTATAGCCAGATTTAAAATCGGTTGCATGTTGGCTATAGCCAGGTTAGAGATCGGTTGGATGTTGGAAGTCTCCGTGTTTTACGTTGCAGTTCGAGTTCGAAGAGATTTTAATAGTTTCAGTTGGAACAGATTTTAGTTGGAATATGGTTTTACAGATTTTACAGCTCGAGTTGCAACATATTTTCTTAGTTTTACTACTTGAATTTTTCAATACAGTGCATCCATTCATTGAAACTGGAAAGCGTGACTTTTGTATAATGTATATTTGATATATTTTTGCTCGCAATATTTGTTGTCATACTTGTGATAATTACCATAGCAATTTTGACATATTTTTGTCGAGGTTCGACGAGTTTAATTAGAAATGGGTTAACAAGGTTGTATTAATATTGTGAGTGTTCACAATTTCCAAACAAATTTTGAAAGCGTGACGTTTAGGTAAGACACCTTTCTATTTTGACTACATATTTTGCTACTCGTTCCTTTGATAAATTATCTGAATTTTCCCCATTATTTTCGTGGTACAATAAGGGTTATATAAATGTTGTTAAATATTTGAAAACTCACTTAACATCTGCTGGTTGTTCTTGAGCTGCATGAGTAGCTGCTCCGCCTCGGGCCAATCCAGCGATCGACTGTCCACCTCCACCACATGGTTGCCAGTGGCCAGCAGCTCCTCGAATTGATCAAGAAGGCGATGGAATCGCAAGGCGGTCATCAGGACATTCCTCCGTCGCTCCAGTCTCTTGGCAAAAGAACGGCACACGAACTGCATGAAATCCCGCTGCGAGAGCAGATCCTGGCACATATCTATGTCCTTGGCAGATGCCTGCCTCTCCCCCGCGAATCGTTCGATCTTGTAGAGCAACTCCGCATAGCAACCGTAGGTTTCCCGGCACTCCAGTTCCAGTTGATCGTGGGCGGATCGCAGGACCTCGCAACCCCGGACATCTCCGGCAATGCTCCTCTGGCGACTGAGTAGGTCCTCCGCCTGCTGCAGGATCCAGTTGGTGACAAAGGACACGCCCTCCTCCAAAGTGCAGAGTTCGCGTGCCTCCCTTAAAGATCGCAGCAATTCCAGCCAGGCGGTCCGAATGGCGGTCTGTTTCTTCTCGATCTCATTCAATCGCAACTCGATGCGGGCACGTTCACAAACGAGGTCCGGTGGCAGAGGGGGCTTTTGCGGGGGGTTACAGAGGTGGAGTGGGGAGGGGGGTTCAGGGGGGAGTCCGAGGCAGGTGCGACCGCTTGTGGCGGCGCTGAATGCGGCTCGTAGACCTCGTTGAAACGGGCCAAGATCGCGTTACCTGCACAATGCACAACATGCAATAGAGTCGAAGAGAAAAAGGGAAAGGGGATGAGAAATGTGCACTGAGAAAAATCTATAGGTCTTTTAAGATCTCTATACTATTAAGTCTAATCCAAATAAAGGCCTTTGCTGATAGGGATCTTCTTATCAAAATAAATGTAAATTTAAATAAATGTAATTCCTCAAAAATATTTTTCAGGCCCAAGGAATTCAGTTTCCAGTGCCATTTTCTTTTATATTAATTTTAGTATTTTATACTAGTTTTAATTTGACAAAATAAATAAATAAAATAAAAATATTGGTTAAAAGGTGTCTCTACTTGATTTAATAATTGTTATACAGTTTTTATATCTGTAAACATATTTATTATTGATAATCAACATAATCTGTTAATTGCGGTTGAATGTAAAAACTTATGCCTTTCCCACAAGTATAAATCATTATTTTAAACAATTAAAAAATGTTTAATTAACTGCCATTTCTCTCTGTGCACCTTAGGGCTTTCATTGCGGGGGGATCGGATCTATCGCATTCACACATCCACAAAAGTGAAACCTCATTCCCGGAGTGCCTCTAAATCTAAAATCTGAGTCTGGCTTAGCAGACTGTGGCATGTGCCACCATTTCGTTGCGCATCACCGACTTTTGTGGCTTTAAGTGAAAGGTCACGATTGTCGTTGTTGCTTTACTTGTCGCTTTGCCAAACCCACGCACTCAAATGAGAATTCGGCCGAATTTGAAGTCGTTGTTCAAATTGAAGTGCGAACACTGTTGAACACGGTTTGCTCACAGAAAGATGATCTTAACCGCAAATGCTTCTCGAAAATAACTTAATGAAGCCAGAAAAGTATTTCAGAAGGATGGGGTTCCTAAAAACTTGATTGGATAACAGTTTTTCTACTTACGAATAACCTGTTAATACACCGACAAAATTGACTTCAACATTAAACTATTAAGACGTCAATTAAATTCTATGAGTTGTGAAAATTCTTTTATAACTGTAAAATTATTATGATACTTTCAACTTGAATCACATTGAAATACTTAAAGTAACAAATTGGTTAAGGAATTGACATTAACTCTACGTTCATATGAAGCTTTATTCAATTAGGGCTCGTTTTTCAATCAATCAATCTTTTTAATTTGACAAATTATTATTAATTTAAAAATCATGCCGAGACAATACCTATTCAAAAAAGCCTGCAAATCTTTTTGCCTAAATTATAAATACGAAAATTTATTTCTAAAGACCTTCTGTAGGCCTCAGTTCCTAAGCTCACCATAGGCAATTTCAATGTTATTCAGTGCCGTTAAAATCGACCCACAATAAAAACGAAAACAAACGGCGCGAAAAACGAGTTTGCCAAACGTGGCGCATTTCTAATTGAAAACACACACGAAATTCAATGATTTACTTGTCACATGTGTGTCTTTCTCCCCCTTTCCGCATGTCTGTCTCTCCTAACTCGTTTGCTTCGAGGGCAAAACGAATTATGTTAATTGCTTGGGGGCAAAAAAAACGACTCAAAAAACAAAAGACTCAAACGACGAACTGGACTCACCCATGTCAATCGCCGATTCTATGTCACTTTGGACACCGGCATGCAACTGGGCGCACTGCTTCAGCTCCACATCCGCTTCCGCTGGCCGCAGAGATTTGTGCCCCCGAAGAAGAGCCAGCAGCTTTTCCATCGACCCCAAAGTCCGCACATGTGCCTTGGTAAACTCGTCGATGGACTGCGAAAATATATAGTCATTATGTGCCGTTCGAATGGGGCACAAATTGGGGCACTTACCTTGCGCTGCTGCAGCCACAGATCGTAGTTGAACTGCAAGGTGCCGCCCAGCTCCTCCGGCAGGTTCTGCGGCTCTATGAACTTGCCCAGCCTCGCCTTCGACAGCACCAGGGGCTAATTAAATAATACACAGAAAAAATTTATAGATTTTATGCCAATTTAAACATTTTTTGCAAGATTTCAAGTCAAATAAAAACATTACTAAATATATCATAAACAGAATTTATAGTCATTTAATGCTGATTAGGTCTTTTAAAAATTTTAAATATAAAATATACATATTATAAAAATATAAATAAGTCACAAAAAAATAATTCTGATGACTAATATCACTTAAAGAATTTATCATGCTAATAACATAATCACTTTGATGTTTACCTAAATAACAATATTTTGTGAAACAATTACAAAAATCTTTATTTTGAAAGACAGTAAAATATATATGAGATAGATAAATATTTCCACTACTTAAACTTTTATTTAAGATCGTAAATTAAGTAAAATATTTTATAAAAACACTTACTAAAATCTTAACGTTTTTGAATATAAATGAAAACTTTTATTGCAGGTAATCATTGTGAATGTGAACGCCACTATTTTTATATGGAATGTTAAGTAATAAATTTGTTAAAGATTATTTAAGATGTCTTGTTTTTTCTCCAGGTGTACCTATTATTTTATTTAAATCTAGGTCAGTTGCTTACCTCTCCCTTGACCTGGGACTTGGTGCACGGCTCCACATGCTTCTCCCAGAAGCCCCCCGCCCTGACTAGATACAGATCCACGTTGATGTCGCCCCCGAAGAGGGCGTATATTTGGCGCACCTGCTGGCGCGAGATCCGCGAACTACTCTCCTGGGCATTGACCACCACACTCACTCCGTTCTGCAAGACCGAAGCGCTGGAAGAGATTAATACCGAGATGGTTAATCGGTTGGGATCGGAGGAAAGCGCTTTAAATGCTTCATTAGCTTGCCAGTTAAGATTTGGCTTAATTAACCACTCTTTTCTTGTGACCCATTGCCAGTTGATTGATCACAATCAATATTTCCATAATTCATGTGGCCTCTTCTCTGTCTTTAAGAGTGAGTTTGATGGCTACCTCGTAAAATTAAACAATTTGCTTGTTGTGCCAATAAACAAATGAAATTAAAATGGGGAAATAACAAAAAAAGGGCGGAGCCGAAAAATCTATAGGCTGTTTTTTGTGGGTCTGTGAATAGGGTATGTGTGGTATATCATTTTCATAAATTAATTTTAAAGTTTTTGTTTTAAGGTTGTATGCTAACATTATTAACATTTATTTTTAAAGATAGTGTAAAATTACTAACATTTTCTCTATTTAAATATTGCCTATGCTAATTAAAGGTAAGTTAATTTTTCTTATAAAGCTTATATCATTTCAAAAGCATTTATATATAATGTTTTCTCACAAACAATGGTTTAAAATTTATAAAGCCATTACTATTTATTACTATTACTATTACTATTTTAACTATTATTTATTTTATATTTATTTTCTAATATACTTTTAACAGAATCCATGTCTTTAAAAACTTTGAGCATTAAATATTGCCTATGCTGATTAAAAGTTAGATAATTTTTCTTATAAAATCTATATCATTTCAAAAGCATTTATATATGATGTTTTCGCGGAAATAATGATTTAATCTTTACAAACCCCAAATAATAATATATATAATAACATTATTCAACTAATATTTATTTTATATTTATTTTCTCATTCACATTTAGCAGAAATCATATGTCTTTAAAAACTTTAAACAATAATTAGCTTGAGAACTCTGACACTTTGCATATAAATAACCAGCTTTGGTGAGGCCTACTCCGCGCCTATAACCCCCTTTCAAAACCCCCCTCCCCCAGAAACCCGTGTCTAATGAAAAGTAATGCATTAAGAGACGACAAAAAAAATAAACCTTCATCATCTGCGGGCTATTTGCATATTTCGGCCATATGCTAATGAGGCCGAGTCGTCGGTTTTGGGCTTTAAATGCCTAAGACCACTTAATTCCCGATTCTCACCTGAGAGACCGCTTCAGATAGTCCAGAGTCACCTGCAGATAGCGGCGATTCCACAGCTGCAGATCGTTGAACGCGTGGACCACGAAGATGATGCGCTTCTGGCGGTCGAATCCGCCGGATAAATAGGCGCATCTCGTCTGCAGGGCATTCAGCACGTCCTCCTCCATTTACAGGGATTTTAATGATGGGATCGCGATGATGCGGCTTCTTTAAATGCTAATTGAAGCTTTTGTCGCCGCACATTTTTCTGCTGAGACATACACGACGGAATTAGGATTTTCTTTTTGTTTGCAGCTTGGAAAAGCTTGAAAATTAATACAAGTCACAGTTATGCGAGTTGTTTTCGTTGCTGCTGCTGTTTTTCTTGCCGCTGCACAATGCTGCACATTTCCAAATGCCGCGAGACTTTGTTGGGGAACACGTTTGACAAGTTGCAGCCTGAAACTTCGGTTGCCTTTAGTTTACTTTACTCTGATGCACAGAAAACAATATTTAAAATTATTTAAGAGCTATTTTGAAAGGGGAAATGGCATGGCATTATAATGCCATAATCTGCCATTTATCTAAATAGTTTATATTTATTTTTTTGTTTGGCCTTTATACCTAAAGCTATGTGTATTAATCCAGAATTAAATCTTTAAAAAAAGCTACCCATTTTTCTCAGTGTCTAGCCAGTCTCTCCACATGATTTTCACTATTTTCATGTTAGTTTAAGACTTTTTGTTGGTTTTTTTTTCCTATTCGGGGTCTCTATCTCTGGGGCCTAATGGAAAAATTCCATTGTTGCGCATGAGTATTTTGACACAAATTGAGGTTTTAGCTCTTTTCCAATGCCGGCCAGCAGCAGCAGTTTGAACTTAATTTGTCGGTTGATAAGGGGCGCGGCAGACTCAAACACTATATGCCACATAGAGCAGCAAAAGAGGCAAGTAATTCTTTCACTTGTGTGCAAGAAGTACGTGCAAAAAATCCTGTTTGCTGCCAGTCTATCTTACAGTTATGCGTAAGTGGTCGATGCCTCTTTTCCTGCCTCTTGCTTTTCCCATTCCTGTGCCAATCTTGCTCCGTTTTTTTTACTATACTCTTTAAGAGGGTATTCAGATTTTGTATCAATTTTTAGAGTATTCCAAAAAATATTTAAAATTATATTAATGATGTTAACTAACAAACTAACTATTATGTCTTGGGAATAAGATGAGATTCAATTATTTTACTGACATTTAAAGGTATATTTGGTAACTAATTCCAATGTTGTTTTGAGATTTTTCTCGCTCTCAAAACTAATACATTAGACCTCAAAATTTGTAAAGGTCATATAAAAACAATAAAATTCGTCAGCAATAAAAACTGTTCATTACTAATATCGCTTTCAATAAACATTATTTATCAATATATATTTTATAAACCTTTTTGACCTCTTAGGGTATAACTATTGTTAACTATTTAACCCAACTTCCCTTCCCGTTTTTATGTTCTATGTTGGCAAAGCAATTTGCACTACTTGGCTTGACTCCGGGCTTTGATGGCTGGGCCGTGAGCAACCTGTTCCTTTGGCCGCTTTTGGGAAGCTGTAATAATTGTCATAGCCTAGCGGTTTTCCCCCTCCTCAAGCCCCCCCTCTCACCACCCCTTCCGCATTGGATTTCAATTAATGGCAGAGGACAGGTAAAAAACAACCTTGCTGCAGCAACTTCGGTAAGGAGCATACATATTACTGGTTTCAAATGTCAGCATATGAATTACTCGCAAGTATGAACAGAGTTATGTCTATATTTTTATATCCCACTGAGCTCAGCGAAAAAATTCACGAAAAGGGTAGCTGAAAATTGAGAACGCCGCGGGGCTCGAAATGCTTCGAATCTTTGGAATCGGGCACACCTTTCGGCCTAAAAAAATCACTTCCAAAATAGACAACAGCAACAACAACCGTTTGAGTTGCTGTTTTGTTTTCTTTCAATTTCGTTAAACTTTCTTGAGAACTTTTTCGGTTTTGTTTTCCGCGGCCTGACTTTTATATTTGGTTTTTTATGATATGACAAGATAAGATCTATGCCAACGACGACGGGCTGTTAAATTAATTGAAAAGTTCAGCAGGAACAACAAAAGTCATTAGCATTTCTCCGCACAAAATTTGTTTTAACAGCTGACAAATGTTTTCAAAATGAGTTTTAAGTTCATTCTGCGTGTTGTTTAATGTTGGGTAATTTGACTTGGCTTGATATACAGCGACACTTTATCGATTGGGGTCGTGGTCTTACTTTGGGGAAAAATTTCGAAATTTAGGGAGCTCTTATCGCTTTTTTCGACACCTAAATTTAACCGAGACGATATCGATATCGTTCATCCGCCCCGTCCGCCCGCATGGAATTCTCGCGCTCAACTGAAAGTTTTGAAAAGTTACCTCCAATTTCGATCTTAACCACGATCTATGCGAACCTGGTTCGAAGTTCGAGTTGCGGTTCGAAGTGCGTTCGAGTTGCAGTTGCTTGCGTGTCAGCTGTTTTTTGTTGCATTTCAATTGATCCCCGCTTTGTAGTATTTTTTATTTATTTTCATTTGTTGCTGCACTGGCTGATTGCCCCGTACGATTTGCCCTTTTTTTTATGGGGCGCCTGAAAAACCGGTTGGGGATTTCTTTTCCGCCAGGCGCAAAATTAAAACAAAACATGCGTTTTGTCCGCCAATGGAGATATCGGAGATTCTGTGGGAGCTCTTTGTTTTTTTTTTATTTATTCCCACTTCTTTTCTTGGGTTTTAAGTGGGTATGATGAACTCGGCAAGAAAGTTTTAAATGTGGGAATTTATTTAAATAAGAGACACATTTTAGGAATTCATTAGACTGCGGAACTGAGTGAAAAAGAATGCATAATTATCTTATTTATTTTATTTAATTATTCAGTTTTATTTTATTTAAATTACTATTTTCTTTTTAAAGACTTAATTTATTTAAACTCACGCACTAGAGCATATCATATCTTTAAGACTTACTGATATAACATTTAGTTCTTTAAAATACTTTACATTTTGTTTCATTATATTTCTTATTTCTCACCAAAAAAGGCAAATTTATTGATATTTAATATCTAATAATATTTTACGGTTTACATAAAGTTAAAAAAAATTAAATCATAAATAGCTTTTAAAATTAATTGATGGGCATCATCCATTCGATTCATTTACCTTAATCTCTTGAGGCATTTTTTGCTGTTGTTTTATCCCTGTATCGCTTGACGTGGGAACTTTTAATTGTGTGTGCATGGGATTTCAGACAATACCAGGAATTGTTGTCCACTTCAGCATCTTCCGTAAAAGAAAAGTACTTGAAAATGCAAAAGGATATTTAGTATGCTTCTCTGACAGCGCAAATATCAAAGATTTATTTTTCCCCGGCAAATTAAATAGAAAAAAGAGAGAGCAGCCCAGAACATTTTCAGACTTCACTTGTTTATGAAAGGGGACAAAAACAAATATCTCCAACCAAAAAGGGTCACATCCGCGCAAAATAGGGCTTAAAAAGGTCTGTGGGTTACGACCCTTATAAACATGTCAATCAGAAGTAAATTGTAGCAGATTTAATGGTCGTCCAAGGAATGTGGGTCTGTCAAAAGGAATCCCCATCTCGACCGACCGAACTCACTGAAATGCAAACGGCTTTTCACTGCTTTGTCAGCAGTGCCAAGAAGTACAGTGAGCTCTCGGAAGTTAGACGTTGGAAGGAACTTAAAAATTAAAATACAAATAGGACGTAAAAATGCTGATCCAAATAAAATTTCTGTCAGCGAAACTATGCGCACAATGATATGATTATATATTTTAAAGTATCCTTTATTATTATAATTGATTTTTTTTATGTCCTGAAATATAATTGTTTCTTATAAATGTAATGACTAGACTTTAATTTTATATATTTTTTAAATCAAACAAAAATGTAAGCTTTAAGTTAACAAAAGAACTAAATATATTATTAAATTGTTTTCGACATGATAGGATTTCAAATTTTAGGGTCATTATAATGTATTCTTTAAGGGGTAAATAAATTTAAAAAATTATTCAATGGAATGTTAAGTAAAAGAAAACATTTTTGATGTCTGAGGTTTCTTGGAATACCTTTTACTGTACCAAATTTGCAGAACGTCCTGTCATAGATTTCGCTTTCCATTTCACTGCCCTCCATGAATTTTCTAGGCGCGATGGTTTTGTTTAATGAAACTTAAAGTGCGTGCCAGTGCGCCCGAGCACGTATCCTTGAGCTCCTGTGGACGGATACTTGGGGGCCGAAAGGAGAGGAACTGGAGGCTGATGAAGTCGGGGTTGCACTCAATTGCAAAGCCCGGCCGCAAAATGGCGTCGAAAGCACTTCCGCTTAAGCTAAAAACAAAAAGTCATGCAACCGGAGCATCATCGGACGTGGAAAGTTGTTTTCCTTTTCTTTTTTTTTTCTTCTAATATTACTGGACCTCCTCCTCTTGACGGCTTTAACAGCTATTAGAAAATTGCGAAAATTGCGCACACGTTTTCACAGAGAAAAGCGAACGTTGCATGCGGCAGGGCAATCGAGTGCAGTTTGTGGCCTCAGATTTATTGCACCGAGCTGGGAATATTCGAGATGGCCGGCTCGCATTTTAAACAGTTTTCGTTAAGTTTGGTTTATTAAGCCCCACGCCAGGCCTCTGCATAATTCATTTGGTTTAAGGGTTTTCCACCAATTCATTTCAATCAGGCCAAGAGCGAACTGTGGTGGTAGCGAATCGTGTGGCTCGTTTTAAATCATTAAATGCGGTAGTTTTGGACGACTTATGGGCCCGGCCAAAAGGTGTGCCAGGTGATGTTTATTGGACGGATGCATGCCGCATCGAAAGTGCTGCGGATTCGCTTTAAAGTTCTCCGAGGAAGTTTACGTACTTCACCTTGAACATTTTCCCATTTGCGGTTAAAGTTTATGGTGGGAAACTCTTATTTAACTTTCTTAAGTTTAGCTCCTGTTTTATGTTTTATGTTATTGATCGTCTGGAGGTCAGTAGGAGTTGCGGAAATAAAAAAAAATATAACTTGCTTAAACTTTAATTCATCATATACGTTTTCTTAACTTTATCGAACATTTTGTTTGCAAACTTGTTGTTAAAATTTCATTGAATTAATTTTTTTTTCAGATTTATGAAATTTCTGAACAGTTTTTCATTTTTTTAAATTAATTTTTCTCACAGATTTATGAAGTTTTTGAACAGTTTTTCATTTTTTCACCAGCTTTTTCAATTGCCAACAAAAATTTTATTAAATTCTCCCAAGTTTCCCACAAGAAATTCACACAAATCCTTACCTATTTTAATATTCTAAGCAATTCAATTTATTAAAGTCACTTATTGTACCTTTGAGAATATTTAAAAAATTTAAAATGGCTATCAACGCTGCAGAAAAAGTGAGTTTTAGATTTCGTATAACAAATTGCTTTGAACTTTTTCAAATTAACTGCAAGTTGATTTAAGGTTTGCTCAAGTTTCTAGACCAAATTTCCATAAATCCCTATTTCGCGGAAGTGTTCACCCAGTGAAAATTATGGCTTTGTTTCACTTTCATTAAGTGCCTGCCCGGCGTTTCCCCGCAAATTCATCAACTTTCCTGGCCATTAGCTGGCGAAAGGCCCCAAACCCAAAACATACACGTTCCTCGAACGATTTTCTTAACCTCTTTAAGGCTGCTTAACTCAATATCACACCAAACGAAATTGTTGCTGAAATTGGAGGCGGAAAGCGTTCAAGTTTCCGAGCCATTCAAAAGGGAATTTAAGTGCACACGAGCCGGGAATCGCCGCCCAACCCACTTTAATTTGCCAAGTCTAGGCATATGCCATCAAGGCCTTATGGTTTCCACCTTCGAAATGCCAAAAAATGAGAAAAGGGAAACCCTGCGGCGTCTCTGATTACAACCGAAATATGCCACGTGTAGGTATGCACAAGTAGTACATATTTCTGTACGCTTGTTTAGCTCTCTAAAATGGCAAAATCGATAGTAAGAAAGGAATTTTCCTGAATTTTCCTGAATTTTCTTGCCTTTCCCACTCGAACGTTAATTGATTGAATTAGTCAGCCTGGCGATGAGACAAAATTAGGAAGCTCCGGCCATAAATATTAATATGTACCAATCAAAATGTATGACAAGAAAACGATGCGATTCAAATTCAACAACTTCCCGGGCAACAACAAAGTGTTTAATTTAATGAATGCTACTCGAATTTCCTCACCCATTTCTGGGAAACAGGCCTAAAAGTAGGCAACAGAAATTATATACGAATCTTAATACATTTTCCATGAAGCAGGCTACTTTTGTTTGAGCAGTAAAATTTTTTTTTTTTTTTTTTTTTTTTTTTTTTTTATAATTTAATTTATATTTTTATTTGGTATTAACAAGTTTACTGTTACCGCTGAGGCAACTTGATCTAGTTACATATGGGAAAAACAAAAACAAAAAGATCACTTGATCACATATACAATATCTTACATTTTACTACATTCATATACATTTATGTTATACATTTATGTTATGGCCCTTGAGGGTAAATCGGCTGGGTGGCATCTTTTTAGGCGTCTTCTCGTCGGTTGCGCTGCTAACTGTCTGGCCAATGCGTTAGGATGGTTTCCAAGGCGTTGCACATAGCCGGTTGCCAGGTTTTGTAAAACGTCTCCGACCTTGGGGATCTTCAGGTCCCTCTCGATGTCCCTATTTCGGATGTACCATGGGACGCCGGAAATTTTCCTCAAAATTTTGGATTGCGCCACCCTAATTTTATTTAGATTGGACTTCGCTGCACAGCCATATATTTGGAAAGCGTATTTCCATATAGGGCAAAGGATCACCTTGTATATTGCAATCTTATTGCGCAGGGTCAGCTTGTTCTGCGGTGAGAGCAGCCACTCCATTCTCTTGGCCTTCTGCAGGACAGAATGCTTTACCATTGTGGTGTGTGCTTGGAAGTTGAGCGTCCTGTCAAGTATGACACCCAGGTATTTGTGGGACTCTTTGTGCTCCAGTGTAGAGCCCGACATAGTGATCGCACCGCAGGACTTAGTTCTCGTTGAGAAAGTAACGTTTGCGCACTTACTGCTGTTGACTCCTATGTTCCACTTCTTTGCCCAGTTATCGAAGCTGTGAACATAGGTTTGTAGAGCTTGCCAAGCTGTGTGGATAATTGGGCTTCTCGTCAGCACGGCAGTGTCGTCAGCAAACGTTGCAATAAGAACATCGTTCACATCAATCCCTGCTATCGCCTCAGCGGTTGGCATATCTGCTGTGTATAGCGTATATAGCGTAGGCCCAAGCACGCTTCCTTGTGGGACGCCTGCACATATTGGACGCAGCAGGGATTCAGTTCCATCCACAACCACTTTAAAGCTTCTGGCCTGCAAGAAACTTCTTACCAGTTGGAACAGTTGAGGAGTCAGTATGCTTTTTAACTTAAAGAGCAGGCCGTCGTGCCACACCCTGTCAAAAGCCTGCTGAATATCCATGAACACGGCCAACGCATATTCTTTCTCTTCCATTGCACTTAGGGCGAAGTTCACCACTCGATGCAATTGCTCCGGAGTCCCATGGCCTCGCCTAAATCCAAACTGCCACTTTGGTATTTGGCGCTTTACCGCTTCAAGTTGAAGGATCCGGTTGAGGACGATTCTTTCTGCCATTTTCCCAAGCGCAGGAAGCAGGCTTATTGGACGGCAGTAAAATTTAGCTTGAATTTTGGGTATTTAATTTGCATTCATTTGGTTGCTTGATTACTTAATAGAACTCGATTTTGCTACTATTCGCATTCTCCATATTCAATGTCAGGACAAGTTTAGCTACCTTTCAAGGACATTTTCAATTGGCTCTCGATGCTGCTTAACTTTTTGCACTCGGATCGAAATCTATGGCATCGATTGCGCTAATTGTTCTAATGCGCTCAAGCTGTAAGCTGCTTAAAATTGCTTAAGTCGTAAGTCGATAGACAGCGGGTGAGCAGGAAATAATCAAAAAAGGATCTAAAGGGGAGGGTATCCATTTATCCGGAAAAAAGACTGCCTTCCAAGAAATTAACTTCACCAAGGTAATGGCTAATAAATACATATCAGACATGGGAATTAATGAAGCTACGTTAAACTCATAAAGTACTGATAACTGATAAATTGTGCTACTTTTTCTTGAAAATTTGTATTCCTCTTTAAAACAAAAATTAAAAATTTAATTCGAATATATTTGAAATAGAAATATTAAATGATTTAACACCTAATATTATTGCCTAACTAATATGGTCTTTAAATAGAATTTTCAAAATGTAATCAAAAACAATTTTTATCATTTATAATTATTAATTATTTTTTTTTGTCGTTAAATAACTTGCATATTCTATAATGATTGTCTGTCATTTAGCTATATCCTTAGACGTGCCCTTCTTAAAGTTACAAATAAAACTAAATATATGTTTTACATCGTAGCTAAGTCTTTCCAGGTGTTTATCTTAAGTTTCCAATGAATATAGTGAGCTGGAACCAATTGTATAAGTACCCATTCAAAGAAATCCAAAGTATACAAGTAATCCCTTAGGCATATAAAGTATCTTACAGTTTGCTGCGTTTATTTTTACTAATTTCAAAGAATCTCTCCTGAGCCCTGCGTTTTTCGTTTAAACTAAGTTGTTGCTCCTTGCTGGTGAGTGACCAAGAAGTCAAGGTTGGAGGTCGATGATGCCGGATGAAGGGCACTATGTAGCGGGCACACTCCTCGGCAGCATGGAGATGGACATGATGGGTTCCACCCTCCACCTCGTAGAACTCAAAGTGCGGATTGTTTTGGCCCAGGATGGACATAGGCTCACCACATTCAACTCCCACATACGGTGACCTTGATCCTTTGATGATCAGGTAGGGCTTCCTTCGGATCCTTCCCGCCATTTCCGCTGCGAGTCCGGTTTCCACAGGCATGGAGTGATAGTATTTCACCCTTCCATCCCTGGAGAAAAAGAATCTGTCTGGGTAAAGTTGGGATTTGGCCACCTGGCGATACAACAGGTGTTTAGCAAACTCGGGAGTCACCGAATTGTAACTCCCCTTGGCGAGGACTTTGGTCAACTGGGAAAGGGTGTAGGAGGGCGGCTCGTGCAGATTACCCTCCTCCTGACGATCCTCTTCCACCAGGTGCTTGTCCATTTCCTGGGCCACTTGGGCAAGTGCCATTCTGGGATCTCCCAGTGGCCTAGGCAACAAGATGTCCAAGGAGATGACCATATCCACCGTGTTTGGAGCCAGGGAAGTGTAGAAGAAGCTAATGATGCCACCCAAAGAGTGACCCATCAGGGAGACTTTCGACCATCCGTACTCCTTCATTATCCGGGGAATGATGTAAATGTAATCGTACATGTTGTAGTGCAGACCCGGCTGAAGGCGAGAGGATCTTCCATGACCGGGAAGATCTATGCAGAGTACTCCTATGTAATCCGGAAGTAGGGGAATCAGGCGATCAAAGGTACCCAGGTTGTCCAACCATCCGTGGATTGCCAGGATCGGTCGCTCTGTACGGTTGCCATACCAACGACCTGAGATGTGACCCCAAGGTGCCGGAATTCGCACCTCTTTGAACTGTAAATAAATAAAAGTAAAAAAGATTGAATTAATCTAAGGTCATAAATTAAATAGGCATAATTTGAATTAACAAAATTTCGATTTAAATATTTTAAATGATCGATTAAAAAAAATTCTTTTGATGAACTACAGATTTTCTGATTGTAAAACATAAAGTCATTAGAGTAAATTCTAAATGTGTTAAAATTTACCAGTTTATTTCCCACTTTTCCCAATAATCAAATTATGGTTTAATAATTTCAGTCAAAAAGTAAGAGTAAGCAAATGAAGGCTTTGTAGTGCAGGCTATTTCTTGTTATCTCTTCTCTTAGCTTTATTATTTTTTTGCTTACTCACATCACTCAATGACAAAGTTCCCATCTCGACTGCTTTTTGAACTTTGCTGCTGGTAACTTTAAAACAAGATCCAGTAATTGTGGTTCCACGTTCAGTATTATCCTAATTATTTAGCCAAAATACAAACGTTACAACTATATTTCGGCAATAAAATATTTTACTTCTTTCACGTGCAACAGTTGTTCGCCGACTAATTCGTTATATCGATTTTTTTCGCTTTAAAAGCTAACTTAAGAGAAAAGCTAGAAGAGAGCAAGCCGATAAGAGCGTGGAAAGACTTTAAGAGTGGAAAGAAAAATATTTAAAGAGAAATAAAATATTACTATCTTTTGGTACGAATTAACGTTATTATTACTTCATTAAGAAATTTATTTATATGATTTTTGTTATTATAAAAAGATTAAAATACCAATGACCTGAGTGGTACAAAAACAACATTTTCATATTTTCAACATATTTTTCATAGTTGAGCTTAAGATAAATAAATTGGAAGCCCCGATATTTAATTTTGCTCTGATTATAGTACTTAATGACCTGATATGTGTTGTAATGGTAATTTAGTAATATACAGTAATCAGCTTAATAAAGTGTTTAGTAATCACAATCTGCTAGCATAGCCTCAATAATACATTTTGTGTTCTACATAGATATTTTAAAAACAAATCAATAATCAAGTGTAAATTTCACATCACCACATAAAATACTTCACAATTTGCTAAGTTGGTTTTGGCTCCTTTCAAGGACTCTTTCTTGTTCCCTGCGTTTTTCGTTGGTGCTTAGTTGCAGTTCCTTTCCAGTTAAGGACCAAGAGGTCAGTGCTGGAGGTCGATGATGTCGGATGAAGGGCACTATGTATCGAGCACACTCCTCGGCGGCATGGAGATGGACATGATGGGTACCTCCTTTCACCTCGTAGAACTCAAAGTGCGGATTGTTTTGCCGCAGAATGGCAATGGGTTTTTCGGTGTGAACTCCCACAAACCGAGAATCAGATCCTTTTATGATCAGGTAGGGCTTTCTTTGGATCCGTTTTGACATTTCCTCAATTAGTCCAGGATCCATGTTAGTTAGATTGTAGAATTTCACGCGTCCATCCCTGGAGAAGTAGTATCTGTCCGGGTAAAGTCGCGACTTTAGCACCTGCCGATGAAGAAGGTGCTTGGCCAAATCAGGTGTCACGGAATTGGAACTCCCCTTGGCAAGGACCTCGGTCAACTGAGAGAGGGTGTAGGAGGGCGGCTCGTGAAGATTACCCTGACGATCCTCTTCCACCAGGTGCTTCTCCATGTTGTGAGCCAGGATGCCAATTAACCTTTTAGGAACTGGTGTCCCAGGAACCACAATGTCCAGGGAGATGACCATATCCACGGTATCAGGAGCCAGTGAAGTGTAAAGAAAGCTCATGATGCCACCCAAGGAGTGGCCCATCAGGGAGACTTTCGACCATCCGTACTCCTTCATCACTCGGGGAATGATAGACACGTAGTCGAGGACGGCATAGTGCATCCCTGGCTGAATGTGAGAGGACCTTCCATGTCCGGGAAGATCGATGCAAAGTACTCCTATGTAATCCGGAAGTAGGGAAATCAACCGGTCGAAGGTGCCCAGGTTGTCCAACCATCCGTGGATTGCCAGAATCGGTCGCTCCTGTCGATTTCCATACCAACGTCCAGCGATGTGACCCCAAGGTGCTGGGATTTTCACCTCCTTAAACTGAAAATGCAATAGAAATTAGTATTATGCATTTATGTAAGACAATGGTTTTAGAACATCGTATTAACGTTCTTTATATTTCTTTATTGCCCGAGACAAACCAGTTTTCTGGAATAAATTCTAAACAGATCGAATCAGAGATCAAGTTTATATCAATGACTTTAGAATTTCACTGTACTGCATTAAAAAAAGCTTGGTTCCGCAAATTCAGCTTATCTCTTTTTTCGCTTATTATTTTTTATTTGCTTACTCACATCGCGCAATGACAAAGTTCCCATCCAGACCGACTGCCTTCCGAACTTTGCCCGTCGCCAACTTTTAGACTCGGTCCAGTAATTGTGGCACCACTTCTAGTATAATCTTAAGTATCTTGCCAATCGTTCGATTCCGGAATTGATTCTATATAATTTCACCTGTTACAGCTAGAACAGCTGTTCGACGACTGATTCGCTTTATTATTCTAGCTCGCATTTTAGACCACCAAAAAAGAGATTGTAGAAATTAGCTTTATAAGAGAATGTGGGTACAGAGAGCTTGACATTGAAAAGAGAACAAATTTTAGATCTCTTAAAGATACCGTAGTATCGTACTGTAATGCTTATAAATATCAAGATCTGTAAGCACCAATTATTTTATTCGTTCAGTAATTTTGTTTACAATTTTCATTCTTAAATCTCGGCATTAAATTGATTATGAATTTAAGTATTTACTAAATAACATTTAAATATATTTGTTTAAATGAAAAAAAAAGTGTCAATACATATTAACTAATAATGGCAAAACAGTTAAGAAATCAAATTTTTACACTTAGGTTAGAAATACAAATGGTAAATAGTTTTAAAATTGGATTTACTAGAAATATAAAAGTATCAGTAACCAGGTTTTAAAATATTATTATCTATACTTTACAACTTGCTGCGCTTTTTCTTAGTCCAGGCCAAGAATCCTTTCGGTTTTCTAACGATAGTACTATCCCCGTTTCCCGTTATTGTCCAGGAATTCAAGGCAGGAGGTCGATGATGCTGGATGAAGGGCACTATGTATGTGGCACACTCCTCGGCGGCATGAAGATGAAGATGATGAGTACCGCCCTCCACCTCGTAGAACTCAAAGTGTGGGTTATCCTTGGCCAAAATGGAAATGGCCTCGTTATTGCGAGCTGGCAGATATGGCGACAAAGAGCCCTTTATAATAAGGTACGGTTTCTTGTGGATCTGTCTCGCCATTTCAGCTCCTAGACCATCGTCAATGTCCATGTAGTGGTAGTATTTGACACGAATATCCCTGGAGAAGTAGAATCTCTCGGGATACAGTTGCGACTTGGTCAACTGGCGGTGCAGCAGGTGCTTAGCCAGATCCGGGGAAACGGAATTGAAGCTTCCTTGGGCCATGACCTTTCCCAACTGAGGGAGTGTATAGGAGGGTGGCTCACTGTAGTTTCCCAGCCTCTGCCTCTCAACATTCAGCAGTTGCTTCTCTAAGCTCAGTTCCATATAGTCTATATCATTCCTCATTGGCAGCAATATGTCCAGGGAGACCACCATATCCACTGTGTGAGGGGCCAGGGAGGTGTAAATGAAGCACAGGACTCCACCCAATGAGTGACCTATCAAGGAGACCTTCGTCCATCCGTACTCCTTCATCACTCGCGGAATGATGAACACGTAATCGTAGACACTGTAGTTCATTCCCGACTGAAGGTGCGAGGATCTGCCATGTCCTGGCAGATCGATGCAGAGTACTCCTATGTAATCCGGGAGTAGGGGAATCAGCCGATCAAAGCTGCCCAGGTTGTCCAACCATCCATGGATCGCGAGGATGGGTCGCTCGTTTCGATTGCCATACCAACGACCCGAAATGTAACCCCAAGGCACAGGAATCTTCACCGCTTCGTACTAAAAAATTAAAGAAAATTAATGACTATTGGATAAACATTGGATTCAAACATTCAAAAAAATACTTGGTTTAGATTTTACTAAGTCTTTTTTTCACTTTTTTCAAACTACAGCAATCTGGTTCGTGTCCCAGCTTAAGGTTTAATTATGAATTGTTAACTCTTTATTACTATAGATTACAAATTATTAATTGGTGGGCAAAGGTCGCCTTTATATCAGCTAATTTTTCCGATGTTTCTTATGGTTTACTTACATCAGTCAATGATAATTTTCCCATTTCATCCAATCTTTGATTTGTTTAAATTATATTGTTTTAGCACAGACTTATTATCTTGTATGTTATTGCAAAAAAAAAGTGTAAGTCTGTTTTAATTATGCGACCTACACCATTCACATCTATGCACGAACTAATTCATTATCTTTATAGTATTTTGATATAGTAACATACGCAAAACAAAAGAGAATTGTTCTAATACAAAGAGAGCCGCGAAGAGAGAGTGCTAAGAACGGCAGATCAAATATTTAAAGCTAATATTAAGAGCAATTTTTTAAGACTTTTTTTAAAGGTACACGTGTGTTCAACTAAATTACTGAGAAAAAGTGAGCAAATGTCGCAAAACCAAAACAATCATACAGCTGTTTAAGAGGAAAAAGCTTTCAGAATTCTCGGGGCGAATGTCATTATTAATTCCGTTTTATATGAAAAATACTTTAAGACAGTAAGACAATATTATTAGGATTATTATTTTCATTACATGAAGCTTTTTTTTAGGATTATTATTTTCATTACATGAAGCTTTTTTTTGTTCATAAAGAAATAAACTAGAATAAATAATAACAGAAAATCATAAAATCAGCTAATTAATATTTCGAAAGGTAAATTAAATTAGTTCGGGTATTTCTTGCATTAAACTTTATTTTATGTATGTATACAAAAATTGCAATCTTAAATTCGCTTAGATTAGAAAATAAGCGATACAAATTCATTGACCCATTCGTCTGCACGTTATCGCAGTTTGGCCAGTGTTCCTTGGATTGTATTATAATTTGCTTTGGCTTAAAATGGTTTAATTTCTTTGGATTGTTGACCTTTGTGTGCCGTAAGACGATGTTGCTGGATAATCCAGTTCATATAACTCAAAGTGTACATTATTGTGAGCCAAAATGGAAACGGCTGTATCTTAACATCTTTATACTGTTAAACTACAAATGTTAAATATTGTGTTTTATGACTCTAATTGACTAACTTACCTTTTTAAGAGGGTAACTTATAACTAAAATAAGACCTTGAAAGCGATTAATATTCTTAAGAGCTTTCGGTATTAAGTTTTTGATACTTATATTAAAATAAAACAAGAGAGAACGCTATAGTCGGGTGCCCCGACTATCAGATACCCGTTACTCAGGTAAAGGGAGTGCGAGGGAGATGGAGATAGAAACTTTGATCACGCATAACTTTTTAACGAATGGTCCGATTTGAAAAATTTCTTCAACATTTCGATAGGTATTCATAAACACAATAAAACTGCATTTTTACTTTTCCGAAATATTTAAATTTTTAAAATCGTATATAAGCGATTGTGGGCGTTAAAGGGGGCGTGGCACCTTTTTGAAACAAACTTGCGCTGCGTAGGAACTCCTAAAATCTAGATGCAAAATGCCAATCTTCTAGCTTTTATAGTTTCCGAGATCTCAGCGTTCATACGGACAGACAGACGGACAGACGGACAGACAGACGGACAGACGGACATGGCTAGATCGACTCGGATAGTGATCCTGATCAAGAATATATATACTTTATAGGGTCGGAAACGCTTCCTTCTAGCTGTTACATACTTTTGCACGAATACAATATACCCTTTTACTCTACGAGTAACGGGTATAAATATAATTGATTTTCATCTTTTATTTTTTTAAAGAGTATTTACATATTTTTAAGAAGAGCCTATAAATAAATAGAAAAATAGTTATATTCTATAGATATCTGTATAGATCTGTTTCACAACTTGCTACTTTTCGAAGGCCTGTGATTCCGGATGAAGGGCACAATATAGCGGGCACATTCCTCGGCGGCATGAAGATGGACATGGTGCTTGGCGCCCTGCACCTCGTAGAACTCAAAGTGAGGGTTATCTTGGGACAGAATGGAAATGGCCTCGTCGCATCGGGGACCCACAAAAGGTGATAGCGACCCCTTGATAACCAGATAGGGTTTCTTTTGAATACGCCGCGCCATCTCCGCAGCCAGTCCGTTTTCAATGTCGAATATGTGGTAGAACTTTACGCGTCCATCCCTCGAAAAGAACACCTTTTCCGGGTAGATCTGTGACTTGGCCACCTGGCGGTGGAGCATGTGATCGGCCAGGTTGTTAGGTATGGAGTTATTGCTGCTCCTGGCCAGAACATTGCGCATTTTACTCAGGGTAAAGGATGGTGGCTCGGGATGTGTGCCATCCGCCTGTCGCCGTTCCTCAACCAAATACCCTTCTATATCCTTGAACAGCTTACTGGGATCCTCGATCCTGCGGGGCAGTAGTACATCCAGTGATATAATAAAATCCACTGTGGTTGGCGCCATGGCCGCGTACATGAAGCTCATCACTCCGCCCAGAGAATGACCCATTAAGGAGACCTTGGACCAGCCGAACTCCTTCATCACCCTTGGAATGATGAAGACGTAATCATAGACGTTATAGTGCACACCCGCTGGAAATCGCGAGGACCTTCCATGTCCCGGAAGATCAATGCAGAGCACTCCTATGTAATCTGGCAGCAGCGGAATAAGTCGTTCAAAGGTTCCCAAATTGTCCAGCCAGCCGTGGATTGCCAAGATTGGTCTTTCAGTTCGATTGCCATACCAACGACCTGATATGTAACCCCAGGGAGCAGGGATTTTCACCTCATCATACACCAAACGGGTCTGAAAATATAAAATATTTTATTAAAAATTGGTTTTGTTTCCAAAACTAAGTTTTTAAATTCCACCTTTGATTACGGCATTACGTGTTCACATTTATTGTGCGACAAAACAAACGCAAAAGTAGAGATAACGAATTTATTTTGGGAACTAGGTTTATTAACAAAATTCCATAATTAGAATTTTTGCAAAAGTGACCCAAAAAAAACAAATTTCAATGTCATGTCTAGTAGCTCAAATAAAAGCCTTATCAATGTTTATATTCCCTTACAAGGGGTATTATTATTTGGCTTGCAATAATATTATAAACCTGCCTTAATCGAGAAAAATGTTGACTAGAATTTTTTTATGGTTAAAATTTTTAATAAGTATCAGAGTTATAAACGTATTTTAGTTTTATATATTTAATTGTTTATTACTTCACATAACATTACTCACTGGGCTTTGTGATAAAGTCTCCATGCTGTCACTTGCTATTCTCCTCTATTAAATTCCACAAAAATTCGATCTTGTGATATTAAGTCTTTTACTTTATTATCCAAACAGTGTATGACGTCTCAGACAGTTGTTTTCTACCGAGTGTTATCTTCTTATCAATCTTATCCACTTAGGCGTCATATAGCAATTTGAATATTTTTAAACTAAAGACACGACTTGCAACTCGGGCTGCTTTGCATGAACTAATTTTTGTTTTTGACAATCATCGCAGCAAAAATTTGTAGATTGTTAATGCCCAAAAATGTGATAGTATGCAGCCGCAAAGCGAGTGAAGTAAAAGAATCAAAATAGTTAACCCATTTTTCCGACAAAACCGTAATTTTTTTTAAAGAAAATTATTGATATTACCAAACTAACTAATCAAAATTTGCTTAAAATGTATTATAACTTATTTGATATCATTATATAAAAAAAATAAATCACTGAATTTATTGAAAGCTTACTTTTTTTAAAGCACCTAATGGAAACAGATCTAAAACCTAAATAAACATTTAAGTTTGAGAATGTTTTTATTAATTATTAAAACAATTTTAGGGCTCATAAAGATTGTGCTTAAGAAAATTTAGATCCAGGCTTAAAAATTACTTCGGAAATTTGTATGTACAAGTAGAAGTAGGTTAATTTAAAATGGGCAGATGCCAAAACTTGCGAATTTAGGTGGGCAACGCACTTAACGCACTTGATAATCTATTTTTATGTTGATGAGATTAGTGGAATATTTCAGACGTTTTAGGTAAACATACAATGCTTTAAGGTACACCGATGAATAGTTTTTTGCAAGATGATAACTTCACTGGTTTTTCAGTGACAATTTCACCACTTTCTTGGTCAAGTTGTTATCATGCCGAGAGTAAAGTGTGCGTCCGGTCTCAATAAACTGCCGTGGGATTTTGGGAATGTGTCGATTACTACGTGACTCTCTCGACGAATCGAGTTTTCCATTTCCCATGTCCACATCGATGCACACGGTTACGCTGTGCTGACCTGTCGTGGTCATGTTCCTAGTCGAAGTCCTGGTTTTTCTGCTCTGAGTTGGTCGCGTGTCGATTTAAACTGCCGGCAGCACGTTTTTCTATTTTTCTGTAAAGGGTTTTGCAATGCATTTCTGGAAAAATTCATGGGTGTAGAGACGCATATTTTGTGGTGCAGAGGATTAAATACCAACAGCAATATCATAATTAATTAATGGAAAATAAGATAAATAAAATAAATGGCTTTAAACTATATTGTCAAATATTCTATAAATTCGCCAGAATCTTAAATTGCTGTTTAAGCCATTTATAATTGTATTTCTAATCCCTTCTGTGCTCTAACTTAAAGGGCAATAAACCTGATGCAGGATTTTCCATTTCCTTGCCCAACTGTCGACCAAGTGTGATTACCTTCCGCCGTCTTTCTCCTCGGCTGAATATGGCTTCTATGTAGCCAAATTTGACCCCTGCTTAACCCCCAATTTGCATTTGACTAAATTTTCTTGTGCATTTCAATCGTGTGTGTGTGCAAGAAGCTGCAGCCATGATTTATCTTTAATTTATGTTTGAGTAATTTATCATGTCTGCCGAGGCCATGATGTCACCGCCCCCTCTTGTTACCGCCCTGCTGTGTAATTTTCCCCAGGCAGTGCGCTATGCAAATTGTCTTGAGCTTTCCCCAAAGTGAAAGTGCCATTTCACTGGCGAAATTTGTGCGTGTATTGGCCTTGAATCCATAATTTGCCTGTCAACGGCAGCCATGTCGTCGTTGTCGACGTGGCCCCAAAAATTGTGCGCACATAATTGAGTTCAAGCATTTGGAAGCCAATTATGATTTCCCACTTTTCACCCGCTTTTCTTTTGTCCCTTGTCGCGGCTCCTTTCACATCTCAATCAAAAGGGCGCCCAAAGTCCATTGTCCTTTCTCCTTCGCGGCTTTAATTGCCTCTGCCACTTAACGTATGCAAATTAAATTGAATTCTTTTCCTTTAACCGGATCTCTTTCGGTTTTTTGGGTCACCTTAAGTGGGATGGCAGTCCACCTTCAGTTTGATAAATATTTATGATACCCAATGATAGTTGTGCTGAACAAGGATAAAGGGTTTCCCATTTCTCCTTTATTTTTCTTGCTTCGAAAAACGAAAATATAGAAAGGATACACTCGAGAAAATTAATCTGTTGAATAAAGAATTGGCCTATCTTTTTGTCAATATGAATTTATTAAATCGGTATGAATTCATAAATATAAAGTAACATCTTTAAATTTGATTTATGTTTACTTAAAGAACAAGATTTAAACAATGCCATGTTTAAACTTAAGAGTATTACTGTATTTTAAAAGAAATGTAAACTGAGAACATGATTTTTGTATTAATAATTTTGTAAATAACTATTCTTCTTAACAAAATAATAAAATAGATTTTTTTAAGTGTTGGGTAAAGCACTATATATGATGCTTTCAACCTGTCAGCAGAGCTTCCGAAAAAATCCTTGAGCCGGGGATCAGCTTCACAAAGACACCGCCGGAAGTCTCGAGCTGATACGCATGCAACTCCCCAAAAAAAAGAGAAGGAAAAACCATGGAAAATGGCAGAAAGTGCGGTGGGGGAAAGTCGGCTACCCCGGCTATTATGCTTTATGTGTTGCTATTTTGGTTTTTTTTTCAACCGGAGTTTCTTTAGACCCAAAGTGCGAGTGAGGTTTAAGCCCGAACAATGGCTGAAAAAAACACTAGAGTGTGTAAGAAATTGCATTAAGAAATCATTTTCGTTTTGCGGCGGTTTCCATGTAGGTTTTTCTGGCTTTTCCATGGGTTTTCATGGTTCTACGAGTCTAATTCAAATGAATTATTTGAGCCAGAATGTTTCACCCGTTGCATTTTTCTGGGTGTGCGGTTTTAACAACATTTCTTTGGCTAATGAATTTGACTATTATATCAGCATGAGAGAGCGAGTGTGTTTCCATCTACATGTGTGTATAAATAATTGTATTTCCTCTAATTATACAGCAGGACTGCAGAATTTGCATTTGAATACATTTATATGCAGTTTTCCAGGGCAAACCTGCACGGGCACACATTCACGTTACAATTAAAAATTCCAGAAAATTACGAATGTAAACCAGAGCTTTGTGGCATGAAATTTGATGCTGCAGTTTGGAATCCCAAGGCTTGGGTCTATTAATTAAAAGGTACAGAGTTTGCAGGTTGTAAGTTGTGCAAATCTGATTTAAATGTATGGCATAATTTTGTAGAAAGTATATAAATGATATGATATACTTGGGATTTAAGGACTGCAAAACATATCTGTGTAAGAGACATTAAATGGTCTGTATTTTAATGCACTTTTATTATATAAAATTGATTTTTCAATATAAATTAAACATTTGCTAGGACCTTAACTTCTGTTTATATTCATACGATAAAAAAAAAATCTTAATAATAATCAGACATTCAGAATAGTTTACACATTTCTGCTGTCCCTTTTGTTATTAATTCAAGAGCTCATTAATCCACTCGATTTCCAAGGTCACACCCCAAAGCATGCCATGATTTATGAATTTCCCCCACTTTCCCCACCCACATTTTCTATATTGTTCACCTAAGTATGCAATTGTTTATGTTTATATTTAGTAATCAAGTCTGCACGAGAGTCAAATGACACGTTTCCGTACTCAATCCCAAACAATTAATTAACCACATAATTTATGATTATTGCCACAATGAGTTCGCTTTTTCTGGCGCCTTTTCTTGAGGCTTTGGTTTTGGTTTACTTGTCGACTTTATTCATTTATTTTTGGCCAAATGTTTCTACTGGAGTTTCATAAATAATTGCCATAATTTATGCATTGTCAGATACTGACTAATGGCAGCGAGGGCGTGGCACTTGACAGGCGGAATAAACCGATTGTTTACATTCCCGATTCCAGAACTCAATTGCCTGGCACTCAATTTGCAAGGGCGGCAGAAAAGAAGATTTCATAATTCAAATTCTTCGATTTATGGCCAGCTGGTGTAGTGTCCTTCGGGGTTTATCGAAGCCGGGAGCCTCTGACTCGGCAAACATTTCGCACTTGAGCTAACAACTCCATGGCAATCGTAAATTACGATTGCCCAACCCCAAAAACGCACTTCACTTGTGCGTAATGCCAAGACAACTGTGTGCACAAACTGCAGGAATGCCCAAACAATCGACACTGAAACCTTGAGGTTAAATAGCAGGTTACTATACTAGCACCAATGGTTGGCAAAAATAAGGTATTCCTTTCAAAGAAATAATTTAATATTAAATAAATTTGATTTAATAATTTAAGATTAGTAAAGTTAGTTTAAGTTGATCATGACTTAATTATAAGTCAGAAATATCTCCAGAGTCCAGCTTATGTATTTAACTTAAATTTATTTAATGAATAGCCCTATTTATTTAATCGATGTTATAAAAAGGTATCGAAAAGTAAAAGGCCAAACAATCGAGTAGCTAGACATCATTGAAGATCAAAGAGTTCAGCAAAAAAGGAGTTCAAGGAAAGTGAGAAGTCGTCTAGAGTATGGTTGCGTTTAAGAAGTCGGTCTCAGTTATCATTCGAAGTTATTTTTAAATCATTCGTATTAATAAATCAAAATTTGTACCATCCCACAATAATATGTAATGAATGTATTAGTTTTAATCCGACTTAAGTCTTTTTGAGGCTTAATCTTAGAACTACTGTATATTTTGATTTATTTTATCTTATATTTTTATTTAAGTACAACGATCGCAACTACACAAAATTCAATTCACTTTTACTTCAAGTACATGTATAAAAGGAATTATTATTATTATTTCTCAAATAAAAGGAATTATTATCATTACTCTCAACTTTATAAAATTCCTAATAAATTTTTTTCTCATTGTCATTTTAGAAAGAATTATTATTATTACTCTAAGTATATAAAATTTCTCAAATAAAAGGACTTATTATTATTACTCTCAAGCTTATAAAATTCCTCATAAATTTTTTCCCCAGTGCAGTCAGTGCTATCCAAAATGCAGTAGTATCCACCCATAATTCCCGCCGTCCTCTGCGATTGCCCCCTCAACTGTGTTGTTACCGTATATCGGATCTTGTCTGGTCATAAATTTCCGCTTTTGGTTAACTCCTGCAACGGCTGTTACTGGTGCTACCAACTACCAACTGCCGGAGGTGGCTCTGCTCTTGGCCCTGTGGAGAAATACTGGGAGAATTCCGGAAGGGGACCCCTAGGAATTTAACTCACCGTTGGGCTTTCGGTGGAAGGCACTCAAAAATTATACTGGCCTCTGTACATTTTGTTGATCCCCCGTTTGTAATTGGAGATTGCAGTTGAAAAAGTTTGCCATTCAAAGTTTACTTTTTGATTCAGTTTTCAGAGCCTGGCATTTGCCAATTTATCCGTCTGCGTGTATATATATAAATTCTCGGGTGTGTGGACGATGTTTTGTGGGCTGTCTCCTGGTAACTTTTAACATTTTGACCAGTAATTGAACCCTACAAAATGTCACAAACATAGCTCAACTTTTCTTCTAATTACAATGTCATTGGTTCATTGTCTTTGCTGAATACTGCCCGAATTTGAGGGGTTTATTTCGGTTTTAATTGGGGTCGAATTTGTGTGAGACAAACTGGGGAAGCCATAAATCTTTAGCATTTCATCTGTGAAATTGCAGCAAGTCACTTAGATGTGCAAATATTTTGCCTGTTACCCTTTTCTTTTTGGACCACTTTCATATTCATAGCCCTGCAGTCTGAAGATCTGGCAAGTTTTCTAATTAAAAACAAATTCATGAATGCAATTTGCATGAAATTCAATTAAACTTTTTATCTATTCTCGATCTTAACGGTGCTCTTTTCCTGAGAGTGCAAGAATCAAGCATACGCACTGTTGTCCCAGCGTGTGTGATTGCAATCAAGATGATATCTAAGCAACCTTTTTTGGGCAAATTTGATTGAAGAAAAAGAGGAAACCGGCAAAAGAAAAGAAAGAATATAACTGGGATGAATAAATGAGCGAGTGAACGATGCCGCAAGTATTTGCAGTGAAACGTGCCACAGTGGCGGGCAAAAGTTACTGCACGTTCGCTGCATCCTTCGGATTGTTTATTTGTGTTTGCATTTGCATTTGCATTTACTTTTATTCCACTTTCTGGCTTTCGCCTCCCCCGATTCTTGGCTCGTTGCGCTCTGTTTGCCAATGGCGATGGCCGTGTAATTTCACTTAAAAACATCAACATCAAGTGCAGCGGCAACAAGAACTTTGTTTTCCCATTTCACCATTTTCTCAGCTTTTTATTTCGACTGTTCACTCGCCGGTTGGTTTATTTTGGTATCAATGTAAATTTTAATTTGTTTGGCAAATATTTTGTTACTCAAGGAGCGTGTGGAGCAATATAAAATACCGAATTTTGTCGGGACAGCTAAAAGATGCTGCTCGCTAATTTGCCTGCAAAACATGTGGCAAATTGCTGCGGGGAAATTTTTGTGAAAAAAAGTGGAAGCTGAAGTGAATTTGCCAACTGAAGTGTAAAGAATACCCTGTAGCCAAGCGATAAATGAGGATATAGAGAACATGTTCTTTAAAAAGCATTTTTAATTAATGAGATGAAAATAGTATTTTAAATATAGCTGTTCATAAAATGTATTACCATTAATGTATTAATGTTTACCAATAATGTAGTAATAAAAATGTAACTCAGAACAAAAATTTAATTTATTACAACGAAAATAGAAGACAGCGGAATTATTATAAGTAGACATTAAAATAAATATTTAGCACGGAAAAATTTATAAATTAGTGAAAAGTTTTTGATGGCAAACCACTTTTATTCAGGATATTCGCCCTTCGATCAAAGTTGAACTTTTAAGTCCGCTTTTTTATTGCTTGTGAGAAAAGTTTTTATACTGAACTAAACCAAAAGGCGAAACGGCAGGACTTCCTTCCTCCATATATGTATATATATAAAAGAACATGTGAACATGCAACAAATTCATGAACTTACACTCACCCCCAAAAAACTTGTTTCACTTTTGATTGTCGGCGCACATTTAAGTGCAGAATGTAAAGTTTTCGGCCCAACTTGATCGCAACTAAGTAAGTGGCAAGGCATTTGCACGCATGCCACAGTCAGTCCTGCGAACCCCTCTCATCGCTGATGTCCTGTCACTCTGGGGAGCGTGTGCGCCTCGGAAAGTCCTGACAGCCAGCGCCTTTTTCAATTTTTTTAAATGTTAACCAAGGTTTTGACTTCACTGGGGAAAAGGATACATTTAAAATCAAGAATTAGGTCTGCCCCAAATAATATTTTGATTCCAAACTGGAATATTTATAAATATGTTTTATTAATTACAAAAATAAAATGCTTAAAAAAATATTAATTGGAATTTACAGAAGTTTAATTAACCCTCTTTTAATTTTTGACGCCTAAGGAAAATGTTCATGTTTTTTGATTAAAGATTACAAAAATGTTTATTTAAGTTTTAGTTGATCATTTTATTACTTATGTGAGCACATTGAAGTTGAGACCTAAGAAATAGCTCTGATATTTTTTAGCCCCGGTTGTTTGTTATGATAAATTGTATAGTTTAAAAACAGTATTTTTCTCAGTGCTGTTGTGTCAGTTGGAGGACTTCCCCTTGGCGACAGTTGCAAAAGTGACGATGACAGGCAGGAGGTCGTCGTCATCATCGGGATTCTGACTGCTGCTGTCAGGCACGTGTTGTGTGTGTGTGTAACTGAGCTGAACTGAGGTCCTGTCCAAGGGTTTCCTTGCCCAGTCTAGACAGCCCCTAACTGCGGTGGAAGCCCTCCCATATTGCTACAAAAAATCAAGAATTTCCTAGGACATTTCTTTTAGCAAATGCACTTCCAATGGAACCCACACTTTAACTTTAAATTTAGCAAATAAACCGAAATGAAAAAATTCTGCTGACGAAAACTTAAATGAGCATTGTTCCTATCGCACATCTCTTTGGACATTATTGTTCCGGGGGCTATAAAATAAATAAAATTGAAATTTTATGCAAATTACTGTGATGTTGAACGACTATGTGGAGCGGCAAAGTTGAATGACAATAATAATGCCACGAAGGAGCCACGCGGATGAAGCGGAACCGAAATGAATATGTTTGAATTGAGACAAGAAGTTCATTTGGGGAGTGGTAAAAAGTCCTTTGGGTGGTCTGCTAAGTGAAGAAAGAGAGAGAGGACATTAAGGAAGTCATTCCATTTTGGTGAGCAGATTTTAATAACATTTCTTTAGGTTTTCTTGAAGTGATTGTTGAAATAAAAAGGTAAATATAATGTGGCTGCAATTTAAATTACAAAAATATAATAATAAAAGTTATTTACTTACTGTTCCTAGGAGACATTAATCAAAATGCGAATATTCTCTTTTTCATAACTCCTGCCATCAAACTGCAAATCTCCCCCCATTTGCCTCAAGATAGCTTTTAATTCAATCGTGAATAATACAGAACTTTAAATGTTCATTTCCGGGCAAAGACAATCTTCTTCGTTGGCGCTCACATTTCCTTTGCCAACGTTACTTTAAATGCCAAATGAGCTTCCGCTGGGCAATCCCAAATCACCCCATCTCCTTACCAATTTTCTTGGCCAACTGGAATCCCAAAGCCAAATAGAATCCGGGCTCAACTAATGTCCATCCATTCGACTTATTACATAATTAATAATTATAGGAGATGCCGAGGAGGCGGAGGCAAAGTATTTTAATAACCCATCACATCACTTGCCCCACTCAAGTTTCCACTTGGCACATGCCACATGCCACACGGCACATGGCAAGTGGGTGGTGGCCAAAAATCAATGTGTGAAACGTGCTAATTGCGGCAGCTGTGCAAATGTGAGCCTGGCCATTTGATAGTTGACCATCATTTTGATGGCCCACAAGGCGAAGTCTAAGAAGTGTAGGAAATGGGCAGTGCGGATATCTCTAATGTGTGTGCGGTCAGAGGGAGAAAAAAAAAAAACTAATTGCCACAAAGTGAGTGAAGGAGAAAGTTTTTCATAAATGGCTGCTCGTCTTGGCTTTCATCTCGAACTTCCCTTTTGGCCAAAGTGAATGTGTGTAAGGAGTCGTAAAAAATGGCAGTGTTACTGCCGTGGCACGTAATGAGATACTTCAAAATGATGTTATTGCTTTATTCATAGAGCTGCATAAAAAGTCCAGAAAAAATTGGGAACTTGAAGCTAAGATGTGGGAGAACATAGGTTTTTGTTCGCCTTGCTTCATTATATTTTTTATGCCCACGTGAATGGCCTGTAGTTGGGTTTTTTGGTCCACAAAATACCTCCTTTCACTCTTTTACAGTCGCTCTTGTTTGTTAAACTTCATGTGTCTCACAAGATAACGCACTGAGAAAAAAGTGTTAGTGCTAAATCAATACAAATTAAACTTATAATACAAAAGCTTATTAGGAATCGGTAGCTCAAAATTCAAAAAAATTACAGAAATTTGAAACCACTAAAGTGGTGATCAGAGAGTTCAAACCATATTTTTATTTATAATTTTAATGCTTGTTTATTATATGTCATAACTGAAAAATGCTTCATATTCATAAAAGAAAAATCATAAATTTATAAGATTTGCTTGCAATTATATATAATCTTTTTTGTTTTCTTGTAATTTAAATATTGTTTCTATCTGTACAAAGAAACAAGAACACATGGAAAAACAAAACAACCTATCCATTGTGATGGATGCATAAATGTTATCTGTTGGCAAATAAAAGCTGCAGCCGTGCGATATCGCTGCCTCTGTCTCTTTACCTAACTCTATCTCTTTCCTTTTTTCTATATTCCTCTCTCTTTATCGGTCTATCCCTTTCTTGCTGCCTGCTGCTTTATGATTGCCTAAGATTGGCTAATAACTTTCATGGAACTCCTTGAACTTGAGTAATTTCGCTGGCTTTTAACGTTGTTCTCAGACTGACATTGTTTAGATAAAAATAATTTTCATTCATAAATTTATTCATGGCCTTCTGTTTGATTAAAGGTCTAGAACCGGAAAGAAAAGAAAAAATAAAACAAGGATAACGAAGAAGGA
Source organism: Drosophila rhopaloa (assembly GCF_018152115.1). Classification (NCBI taxonomy): domain Eukaryota; kingdom Metazoa; phylum Arthropoda; class Insecta; order Diptera; family Drosophilidae; genus Drosophila; species Drosophila rhopaloa. The sequence continues at coordinate 13,919,494 of NW_025335043.1, forward strand.
GCGAGCAAAATATATTCTACTAGATGATTATAGATGAGGTCATGTCGCCAACTGAACAAGCGAACAAAAACGCTTTTTTGTAAAGCTAAATTTTAATTGAAAGCTAATACCATAAAGAGAAGTATCTAAATCCTCAGCCGGCTCTCTAGTTCCCCATCAACTTCAGCTGCTGACTCATGAAAAATTAACACACAAATCGCATGAGGCAGACATTTAAAATGCACTTTGTTGCAGCTGCATTGCATAAAATTATTGCAGAAACAAAAATGGTCAGCGATAAGAACAGCAAAACCAACAGCGACTGGGAAATGAAATTACAAGTTGTAAAATAGGTAAAGACTTTGTGGATACCTCAAAATAAATACCTCTTTAAATCTTGTAAGATATGACAATCAATGGATTAAGATCTATAAAATCATTTAATGTAAGAACTGATATACTTTTAATTTACATATATATTTTTTTGGAATTTATGCTTCTTAAAATCTCTTTAAAATCAATGTATTCTTTATAATTGTTTTTAATATTATCCAATATTATTTTTTATTTTTTTTTAGCAAGCTGGTCATGCTCCTTGTTCCAATAGGTATTGGTATAATGCTTTTTCCTTGACTTGCAGCCGAATCCTTTAAAGTGCATCAATTTTAATGCAAATATGCAGCAGGCAGCATTAACTTTTGCTGCGCTCTTAAAAATTTACATAATTGCTGAAAGTCAGGCGAGAGGCGCCTTTTCCGACCCCATTTTTTCACCACCACACCCCCGTAAATGCCCGCATGTGTGCAATGGGTGGAAAGCGGGTGGAAAGCGGGGGAAAACTTTAATGAAAAACGTCCAGCACTTTGCACAATTAACGATTTTTCATGATTTCCCCCCCAACAGCCGCTCTGCCCACAGGCAATTTGCATAAATCAGTGCAAAGTATCTGTGACACATGGAGAGCACGCCTCGTAGGTGGTAGGTGGTAGCTTTTGGCCTGGTCAACTGGGAGGCGGTGGGTGGTGGGCGGTGGGAGGGGCGCCTCTGAAAAATGTTTACACATTTGCAAATGTCTGAAGGTCAGGGGTGAAGTGGGGGGGCGGACCAACGGGCTGTGCAACATGATTTAGGCGTTTGCCCGCTGAGTAATTGTTGTGCGGCGGTTCCGTGGCTCACCGGCGCAGCTTTAATTTAATTTATGCACCACTACGGCGGAGGCAGCAACAACAACAACAGCGGCGGAAGGAGGCGCCTCCTCCGCCTCCTTGTCGAGAGCCACTAAGTGGCCGCTTCAGCGAAATTAAATGCACTTTCCCCGGTTGTTGTCCTCGTCATCACAGTTGTTGCAAGCGATGGCCACGGGGTATCGCAGGGTATGCTGGATCTTATCAATACTTATTGATACTAACTGAAATTTATTATCCAGAAGAAAGCATCTTTATTGCTCTTGTTCCAAATTTATACTCATTTTATTTCTTAAAATGCAATGCACGACTTATTTCTGTAGGGCTGTCGTAAAAATATGTTCACCAAACAAAAAATTGTCAGAGAAAAGACACTATTAATATAAGAGTTCTATTCTTCTTTCAAAAGTTTTATAATAAAACTTAAGGTTTTTAAATAACACCACAGAACCAAATTAAACTACAAAGTAAAGGCTCTATTTTATTTGTTAGTGAATAAATACTCATACCGTTAAACATTTTTTATTGATTTTTAGATGAGGGGAATAAATGGTATAAATGATTAAAGCCGTAAAATTTATTAACTTGATATTTCGAATTAAAAAGGAAACCATATCGCGCTTCCAAGAAATTTATAATTATCATTTAATATGCAATGTCTACGTATATTTTAAGTTGCTTAACTTGTTTATGAACTCGATGAACTCAACAATAGAACTCTTTACTATCAAAAAGAAATAACCTTTAGTATTCAAACGTTGCAATAACCCATGCCACAGTACCCACTGGCTATAATCAATCCCTTTCTGTCACTATTTCCCATGGCTGTGCTTCAATTATATTACTAGCCATCAAATGGTCGATTCTCGGCCATTAGAATATAATTTAATTTGCTCTTATTTACGCTGGCTGCAGCTTGCAGCTGCCACTGAACTGAATTTATTATTATGGCCGCACAATGTGTTTAGTTTTATGGCCCAAGACGTGAAGTGTTTTTAAGGAGCGCCGAGAATGCTGCATTCCCCGGACTTATTTAATGCGTAATTACAGCGCAAATCTTGTTAAGCAGCCCAAGAAGCTGGGAAAGGATGGATGGCGGAAAAGCGGAAAAGCGAAGATAGTTGGCCCAGAGCATTCTCGAAAAGGCAACACTTTTCCGAGAGTCAAAGGAGCAATGCTGAGAGGCAGCTTAGTGTTTGCTTCATTGAATTCATAAGCGTCTCGAAAAGTAAATCCTAGTGAACTTTAGCGCAAATCCTTCGCCCGGATAGTGGAAAAAAAGTGCAGTTAGAAAAAATCCCTTACATAAAAAGCTATGGGGTAAACCGAGGATTTTTCCAGCTCCTCCCTCCTCCCTCCTCCACCATGTTGAGTTTTTCCAACCTCCAAAGAGGACAGCGGGTCGTCAAAAGTCAATTAACTGCAACACTTGCAACACAACTTCAACTAATTAGCGTGATGCTGCCCCAGGTGAAGAGTTGAATGAGAAGAGGGTATACATATACATATATACATACCCCCAGGGACCCACAAACCACACAAAAATGTGTAGCACGCTTTTGGGCTTGTGGTAAATAAGAATGCACTTAACGTCGGGTTTTAGATGGGGATGCATATGCATGGAGTGCGGAAAATAGGGGGATGGGTCCTTTTGGGGGCGGAAATATCTGGCTTTTACAAGGTGGAAAGTGTGTCATGGTGGGGAGTTTATTCTGGGTTAGTTGGATAAAGAATGGTTAGAGAATCACGAGAAAAGTCCAATTACGCACAATAAAATAATTTAAAATGCTTAAAAGATTTATGAAATGATAAAAAATATCACTTACATTTGATATTCGAATAAATTGAATATTTCGATATAAAAATTAGCTATTCTTTTTTAAATTCATAACAAAAAGTCTATAAATAACTCTTTTATTACAACTTCTGATACAACATTTAACGTAAAGAGAGAGCAATAATTATTTTCAATATTAGTTTGGTTTTATATATATATTTTTTTCATATCCATTCTTTTCCTTATCACTATGACGTTTTGGCTCTCGAAATATTGACGTTATAAATTACGTCAATAAATAGTGTCAAAGTGATATGAAAATTATTAAACAAACATGTGTGCAGTGCTTGAATTAATCAGAGAACATATGATATTAATTTGTAGCTATCATGATTTATTATAATGCTATCAAAATCGTTATCACTGAAGCTAGTGAAGTATTAGTCGCAGATAAGAGTGTTAAATTAGGCTGTGGATTTCCCACTGCGGTGCAACTATCTTTTTGCTAAATATAGTTTTTCTTTCAAGTTAAAGCTATAAATAAGTTGGTTTCTTCAACTCTTTCACTCTTTTGGATCTCTAGAGAGTTATACCTATATCATTGAGTTTCTCTGTCCTACTTTCTCACTTTATTTTTCAACGTTTCTGAGGCCAATCATCATCATCTGCGTTTAATTATTGTGTCGCTTGTTCGAAGGCAGCTCCTTATCTTATCCACTCCCTTGGAGACATTCGCAACAAGATGTGCTATCGGGTATCGAATGATGATAACCACCTGTGGAAACGGGGCCAAGCCTCGGATGCATCTCCATTTCGACTTCGATTCCCGTTTCGAGTAGATGTGGCGCAAGTTTCCACCTGAATGAAGCTGCCACCGAAGGTAGAAAACGCGTGGAAGCGTTTCTTGGCCATAATGTCGCTGCCGGATTTGCTAGGTCAGTTTGCTATTGGTTCTATTTATTTGTTCTCTTATTCTTCATTTGATTATACCACTTTCCAGTCCTTGCCTGTTTGTGGGCCAGTGGTTTCTCCCTGGGTTATTATGCCAAGTCGGCTTATGTGTACGACAACCTCTGGCCCCATTGGTACGCACTGGTGGGCGGGGTCATGGCCTTGGCTCTGACCTTGGGTTGGACCCTCAGAAAGCACAAGAAGCAGCAATACAGCTACGATCACTACTATATCATGTTCTACGGACTGCTGTGCTCGCTGATGGGAAGCTGCTTCATGCTGACTAAGCAGTTGGGTGAGTAATAAATGGAATTCCTGCACTGATTAAATAAGTTCGTTGTCCAGGAGTTTATGACTGTGTAGAAAACCGCCTTTAAAAACCAGAAAAACGTCTGCAAACGAAAAACAGAGATTATTAAATTTTAATTGATTGCTCTATCTTGATTTTTGTATTTGGTTTTTAAATTAAATAAAATTGAATCCTAATTTCAGAGGCGAAATATAATATTTTTTATGAAAACGAATTTGCTTAGTCAAATAACACACATATTTATATTGAACAAATTTGTTGTTGTGATTTTCCTATTTTAAAAGCAAACTTAAAACTGTTAAATATCATAAATATAAATATTTGTTTCTGTAGAAATTTAAAAATACCTGTTGAAAAGCTGAAAGCTTACAATATAAATGTACTTAATTATAGACCACAGTTCTATGGCAATGAATCTTAAAACACTTGTTTAACTTCCCAGTAATAAAGTAAATATGGTCTGAAATTGCATTATAATGAAACCCCTTTAAAGTTTAAACACATGTTTTATTTTAACCACCAGCTGTTAGCTATTACTTCATCTTCGTGGGATTGAGTGTGCAGTACTTGGCCGGATTCAGTTACGTGAGCCTCCGTTGCGATGCCTCGGGATCAAGGCCTTCCAGGATTGCCCTGGCCAACTCATTATATGCCGGAGGAATGACCACAGGATTTGTGATTTTCAACGAGATGGAACCGCAACGTTGTGGATTGATTGCCCTGGGAATCAACCTGCTTTTACTCTGCCTCGTCTGCCTCAACGAGTTGCTGCACCATATACATTGCATTAACTACAAGGAATCAAGGGATTTGGTGTTTAATCTACTGAACGAAGAGAAGATGGTCTTCCTGCCGCGTCAGGCGATTCTGGCCCAGTTTGTGGGCAGGACGGATTACCAGCTGAAGGATAGCAGGCAGTGGTTGGTGCTGATCCTGGGAGGATCCCTGGTGTACCTGCAAAAGAGCTGCCTGCTCTTCTCACCCACATACATGCAACTGATGTGGAGCAGCACAGTGGGTTTTCTGCAGAGAACGCAGCTGTATATCCCCTTTGTTCTGTACTCGGGTGGCACCACTTTTGGAGCCCTGCTACTGATGAGATACACCCCCAAACTGGTTTACCTACTCTTCGGACTCATCCAGATGACCTTGATAGTGGCATTGCTGTGCATCTACAGTGATGAGCAGACGGAGCATTGTTTTCTGTTCCTCTGCCTCATATATATCACCATGGGCGTGCTTTCCAGTCAGGGAATCCACTGGCTACTGGAGTGCTCACCCTTTCTGTACACCGAGATGTCCTTGGCCACTGGATTCATCCTGCAACTGGCCGTTCTGGAGAGCTGCAAATACGAGTCCTACGCCACGGACAACTGGATAGCCCTGCTCAGTGCCAGTGTGGTGGCACTAGTGCTCACGGCACTTGCCATCCCGGTTGTCCAGTGGCTCCAGCCGCACTCCGCCAGTCTGGTGGACGTTCGCAATCGCCTGCTGGGCATCCGAAGGCAATCCCTGCCCCCGGAACAGACCCAATTCTGGCACACCAATCACTTTCTGGCCCACAACAAGCCCGCCAACCAGCTGGAATCCGTCCAGCTGGGCAGGAGCAGGGTGTTCCAGCAATATCCCATCAGCGGGAGCGACCTCACCGACAACCCCAAAAACGACAAGTTCTGATAATAAAGTGCCGCACTTTAAACTCCCACTTGCTTGTGTTTTATTTATCCCAATCATTACTCAATCTCAGTGGCATTGTAAATGGGTTTTCTGTGTTATTTATCTTTATCATCGATAAACACACTGGCGTCGGTAAATACTTTTGGAGAACAAAAAAAAAAGAAAAGAAATATATATATTTTGAAGATAGAAATATTATATTAAAATTTTGAATTGAAAAATAATCTTTTAAAATGTTTTTTATTTTGTACATTTAAAAAGTTGTAAACTTGTTAAAATAATTTAATAATATGGTCTTGTTTTAATAAGCTTATAAGCATTTAAATTATTTATCCCAAATCGACTCCGAATTGTTTTTAAACAGATGCTATTAATTATTCTCTCTGTGCAAATTTCTTTAAAGCATTTGGTCTTTGGTATTTCAAACAAAACCCACAAAATAAAACAAATACACTTTAATTCCTTTGAAAACTAATTACACCACATGCCTTTCTTAATTATTTCCATAAAAAATGTAAAAGCTGCAGCTGCTAAGAAATCCGATGCCTTGTAATAACCCTTTCCCAGTCTCCATTAATTATTTATGACCAGCATTATGATTCCACAACTCAAAAGAAATTAAATCTCTCTGGAAGAAAAACTTCCAAATACCACAATGTCCTGCAGGGCAACGTTAATGATTTTTATTGATTTTTAAGCAAATTAAATTGTGCGTTAACCGCAAACTGAATTTATCATAAAGTCGCTTTATCAGTCGAGTTCTTCTGCCTTCGCTTCTTTAGCCAACATTTTTATTGCCAAAACATTAAACATTTATATCCGCTATCAATTTCGTAACGACGGGAAGGGCATAATCGCATCTCTGCTGTTCGTGGGTGAAATTTTCCGGTTCTACCTAATTTAATTTACGTAGAGAACCGGAGAGCCCAAAAACCGGAGCAGCCGCAGCGTGCAATGGCAATAAAAGCGTTAAATTTGTTTATTTTTTCAAGCCTCGCAGGTCCGCAGGGAATCCTGCCCCGCAGGACTTCCCCTTTACAGAGCCTTCCATTGGGTTTTCGGTTCGATTTCAGTGTTTTTCCATCCGCTCTCCTGTTTAGAGTGTGGCATATACCTTCCTGCCCCTTCTGTAAATCCTCCCACACGGACACCCACATATATATACGGCATATAGCCTCTGCTCCCGGCGCTCCACATTCCTTTGTTTTTGCCTTACCATTGTTTTTAAGTGGATGCCGGCACATCCTTTGTTTCTGCATCGGGAGGGACGAAATGGGAGCCACCGGCAGTTCCGATCCCCTTATCACTAATGAAGTGGCCAATGAACTGTAGCCCAAAAGATTAAAGCGAAATTAAATGGCTAACCGAAAATTGATTGATCGAAAAAGGTGCGCAACCCAAATAAGAACACCAAGCCGACATGAAAAAATAAATGAGAAAAATTATTTAAACCGATTTAGGTTGCGGTTGTAGCAGCTCAATATGTTGTGCGGTCAGGGGTAAAGTGGAGATAAAAAGGTGTACGCATTTCACCACACATGCGAAAATAACTACATTTTAAATGGTTTATAAACATTTTAAATATAGTACTTCAACGTACGTGGTTTTATAGAATATTGGTGCATATTCCCTGTTAGTGTAAATTACTTATAAAGGCGCCCAAAAAAGGACACCTAAAACCACTCCTATGTATTATAATATTGGTGGGGATCCAAAATTGAAATTTTAGAGAATTAATATACTATCTTTAAGCCTATTTTAAAGTGTCTTAACTCTTAAGACTTGCGATTTGATTCTCTAAAAATCTGCATTAAAATTTTTCAATTTAACGTTGATCAAAATTTTGTAACATTTTCATATTAGCTATTTCAACGATTATGACAGCATGTAAAAAGGTCACCCACAACTGGACTTCCGGAGTCCATAACTTTACCAAATTTTATTCGATTTGAAAGTGGCATACCTCTAAAGACTGGTGATTAGATTCTCAAAAAGACTGCATTCAAATTTTTCATTTTAACGTTGATCCAATTTTTGACCCATTTTCATGTCATTTATTTCCAAGTTTCCGATAAGTTGCTGGAAGGTGACCCACAACTGGACTTCCGGAGTCCATAACTTCACCAAATTTTATTCGATTTGAAAGTGGCATATCTCTTTAGACTCGTAATTTGATTCTCAAAAGAACTGCATTCAAAAATTTAATTTTAACGTTGACGCAATTTTTGACCCATTTTCATGTCATTTATTTCCATGTTTCCGATAAGTTGCTGAAAGGTGACCCACAACTGGACTTCCAGAATCCATAACTTCACCAAATTTTATTCGATTTGAAAGTGGCATATCTCTATAGACTCGTAATTGGATTCTCAAAAAATCTGCATTCAAATTTTTCATTTTAACGTTGATCCAATTTTTGACCCATTTTCATGTCATTTATTTTCAAGTTTCCGATAAGTTGCTGAAAGGTGAATTCCAGAATCCATAACTTCACCAAATTTTATTCGATTTGGAAGTGGCATATCTCTTTAGACTCGTAATTTGACTCTCAAAAAAACTGCATTCAAAATGTTCACTTTAACGTTGACCCAATTTTTGACTCATTTTCATGTCATTTATTTCCAAGTTTTCGATAAGTTGCTGACAGGTGACCCATAACTGGACTTCCGGAGTCCATAACTTTACCAAATTTTATTCGATTTGAAAGTGGCATATCTCTTTAGACTCGTAATTTGATTCTCAAAAAAACTGCATTCAAAATTTTCACTTTAACGTTGACCCAATTTTTGACTCATTTTCATGTCATTTATTTCTAAGTTTCCGATAAGTTGCTGATGGGTGACAACTGGACTTCCAGAGTCCATAACTTTATCAAATTTCATCAGATTTCGAAGCATGCATGGCATACCTCTAAAGACTTGTGATTTGGTTCTCTGATAAATTTTTGGAACCATTTTCATGTAGCTTATTTTTAAGGTCCCGATAACTTTTACGCTATGCATCGAAATCAAAGTACAGAATATTTAATTTTTTTAAGAGCTGCCATTGTATAAAAACTTCTCCTGGCCGATGTTCTCTTTCTTTCTTGTTTAAGGCTTACATAATGAACTGTAATCTAATTACGTATCCACTTTATCAGGATTACACCATGTTAAAAAAAAGTCGAAATGTGAAATGTAAGTATATACCAACTTTTAACACCTCCCAAAATTGTTCTTGTAAATAAAAAACAGTTATTAATTTATAAACTAATGTTTATTTAAATTTACGGCATTATTGATTCTATGTAATTTTATTAATTTTAAGAACATACAAATTATCTTTAACTTAGGATTGCTTTTTAATAAGAAGTTTAAATGATTCTTTGTGTAAAAGAACCCATAAGTAATGGTATACAATTTTCTAATTTGTCTAAAAATTTAAAGCTTTAAAGAAACATCACATGGTATTAGTGAAATCAATATTTATCTTTAGAATTGAAAACTTTCTCCTCGCGCTGCTGACTGAACGTTAGAGATGTTGGCAGCAGCTAGAGGTTACTTTTTCTCTTCCTTCGCTTGACATTTTCTGAGTCCTCCACGGCCAACTTAAATTCCTTGACCACCTCGGGAAGTGTTTCATCTGTTTCGTCCACCGTCCAAGTTTCCAAATGCGGCGGTCGGTGGTGCAATATGAACGGATTGATGATGGCGGCCACTCCGTGGGCATTGTTCAGGTGGACGTGGTGGGTGCCCTGCACCTCGTGGAGTTCAAAGTGAGGGTTGTTCTCCCGCAGAATGCCAATGACCTCGTCGCTCTGCTCGTCTATAAAGTTGGACTCGGAGCCCTTGATCACGCAGTAGGGCACATTCCGTATGGTCCTCGCCAATTCAGCGGCAAAAGGAGGACTCGTGTGGAACTCTGTGTAGTATTTGCAACGGCCATCGCGCGAAAAGAAGAACTTGGCCGGAAACTTGGTGGATCGGCTGATGTTGCGTTCCAGGATGTGACGACAGTTCTCCAGCTCCACCGAGTACTCCGAGCCCTTGTTAAGGACCTGCTCGAGTTCGGAGTAGGTATATGCCGGAGGCTCCTGTCGCTTGGCATTCGCGAATCGCTCGTCCTCCACCATATATCCCTCTATATTATTCCGCAGGTAGTCGATCTGCGAGGCGGGCTTCCTATAGCGGGTCTTCACTATATCTATACTGACCAGCAGGTCGGTGCGGTGAGGATATAGCGAGGCGAACACGAAGCACAACATGGCGCTCATCGAGTGAGCCATTAAGGACACCTTCTGCCATCCGTACTCCTCCATTATGCGCAGGATCACGCACAGGTAGTCCACAAAATGGTAGGCGATCCCCTCCGGCAGCTTCGAGGAGTACCCGTGTCCGGGCAGGTCGATGCACAGCACTCCCAGGTGCTTCGGCAATAGTGGCAGCAATTTGTCCCACGTGCCCAGGTTGTCCAGCCATCCATGAAGCGCCAGGATGGGTCGCACCTGCCGGTTGCCGTACCACCTGCCCACCACGTAGCCCCACGGCATGTCGATGCGCACATCCATGGGCTCCTGAAATGCACAGAGAGGATTTTTTAAATCAATATATTACAATTAGCTCTATTAAATTACCTCTTCTTATTAAAAATAAACTACTAACCGAAACATGTACAAATTTAAATTTATTTAGAATTCATATAAGATATTCTTAACAATGGAATTTAGTCAATATTTACAAAAAATAATATAACTATACAACTTCTAAAACACATTCTTGAATACAATATTTTTTATTCATCATTACAACTACCAATAAGTTTTTATTCGTATCACATTAATATTTGAAAATTATTATTAACTTTCCAATATTCAACGGAACATGTATATTTTTCTTAGTGTAGAAAAATAACGAGAAAGCGTTGCAGGAATGTGAAAAAGTTGGTTTCTAGGGAAGGGCGCAAAGGAGCGAGGGTTTGTCCTGCTTGTTAGCTGTTAATTGCCAGTGGGTAACTTTCTAGCTGCTTTCGGCCTGCTGTCAACCAAGTTGGCTTAGTTGGGTTTTCGGGTTAGCGGAGGCTGGACATTCGCCATGGCATTTCCCAATGTCCATTTTGGGCACTTCCAATGCGTTTACGATACCCTAAGCTCAATGCGGAACTTTCAACGTGTGAAATGGTTGAAACATACTTAAATATGAAAATCTGTGAATTTTAAATTCAATTGATAATTTTAATAAACAAAATAAGTGACACGAAAAACTAAGCAATTCAGAAAAATTTGATATAAATGTAGCAAGATAAGAAAGTCCTTTGCAAATGCAATGCAAAGTGCATCCTTCAGTTTGCATTGGAGACCCGTGTCACATGACCATATCATTTATCTCCGCCGATGCGTCCTGGTGCGTGTTACCCCATCCTCGAACGATTTGATCAATTGGTTCTGGCGAAAAAGTTGAAGTGGTTGACAACTGAGCGAGTTTTTCGGGCCGGGACCAGGTGTCAATTGATGGACAGGAGGCCCCGCAGTGCCACAAGCTGCCCGGGCAACAATTTATCATCTAGTTTTTTCCTTTGTTTCGGCTCCAATCGATAAGCGATTGTGTATCCTCTGCAATTGACTGATGCTGCACATGCAAACTCCCAAAAGTTCCAACAAATGGATTTTCGTAGTTTGCCACCGCAGGAAAAACTTTGCCAACTCTCGGTTTACTACAGTCGCTCAACTTGAAAATTAGCGCCGAGCACTATCGAGTGTAACGACACTTTTTGGATGAACGGATTTATAAAGGGGGAGGCGGAGATAGAATGGAAAACTTTTACAACACCCTGCCGACAGTTTGATGAACTCCTAATGAGCTCGATAATCGAAGAATACCAAATTTAAACCCATTAGAGCACAGTGAAAAAAAAAATGGTTTTGGTATCTGCAGTTTTCAATTTAAAGTCAATTTTTATGTGTTTGTGGAAGGGATACAAATTTCTATAGCCAATCTTACCACCATTAAATATATATTAAATATATTAATCGGTCGGATGGCAAACCAAACTCAACAGCAACATTGTATTACAAAATTGTATTAAGAAGCAATTGTATTAAAAAACCATCAGCTTCAAAATTTATTTTTTTGTTAACACAATTTTTCACTTTGATTAAATTCAATTTAATGAGTTTATGAGTTTTTTTATGTTTCTCAAATAGTTTAAATCATCACAATAAAATATATAAAGTTACTGTCAAAACACTTTTAACTTGAATACATATTTACATGATAAGATCCATATATTCACAACACGAGGCCACTATCAACACTATTTTTCTGGGGAATTTTGATTGGTTTATGCCAAAGTTTTTGTTACCAAAACCACTTAACTAACTCAGCATTTCACCGGTAGCTGATGGCTCCAAGTAGGCATTGACTTTGATTCCGCAATTACGGGAATCTTATCAGTTCGAAGAGTCCAACGCGATAAGAATGCAATTCCGTTCAAAGGTAAAAAAAATACAAAGGCAAAGGGGCATCAAAAACCCGTTTAATCGGTAGATTTTCATGTGAACCCATTTTAGCCCGATAACGGGGTCGTATAATGTCTAATAACTGTTTATGGTAGACATCCCCCCTCCCCCACCGAATATGTTGACTCCATATAATTACCTGTTCATGTTGTTCGATGTGCTCGCCTTCAGATGTCGATGTCATTTTCGTCGGCTATTTGTCCGTAGTAAATGACACTATCTAACAACTAAATCCGACACACACGTGTCGGAAAATATATGTGGAGGTGTTTAGGAAAACTTTTCTATTTTTATATAAAATAACTAAATTAGTAAAATACTAGAGAGAACAACCGAAGAGAAGTGCCCGCCAGCAGGGCGTAAACAAAACTAAATCGTGTTTCGCCAGAGAAGCCGATTAAATCCTAAGCGAGACTGAACTTTAATCAGCGGGTGTTACAAAACCAACAAAATTGGGAGAGGGTATAAAGTTAAGAGAATTAATTCACTGGCAATAAAGAGCCTATATAGACGATATATTCTACAGAGAGCGAACTTAAACAGATCGAGGGAGAGCTTTTTGGGGTTGACTTTATGCTTAGTCATATTTTGGTTGCGATATAGAAAGAGAGTGGGTGAGAGGAAAACAGCTTTTTAGTGTTCCGATAGCATGTGTTAATAAAAAGAATAACCCTTTTAAACAAACAAAAAAAACTTTCGGGTCAAAGGTAAAAAACTCAATTCACTTGAATTTTATTTTAATTTCAATCAATACTTAAAAATACTTTATTTCGCACTTATTTAATTGAGAAAACATTTTCTGACCCAAATAGATAGGAAATATCCCATTAACATATATTAAAAGGAAAAGTAAATTTAACAATTACCTTTAAATATTTAATTATTTAATTTATATTTTAAGCGCACTTATCCTGTCAGTAAATTTTGAAGATATTCATATGCACTATAAAACTTTTTATAAAAAAAAACCCAATCTCTGAATGACACCCCAATTAAATCAAATTATTGCATTTCAAACCAACATATGTTAATGGAAAACATTGAAATTACAATGCTCCTATCACGGTGACAACACAAAATAATGTATTCAACCATACAAAATCGCATATTTACCCAGATAAATATAAATATTTATAGATTTCATTCCCCAAAAGTGACCATCAAATAATTGATGCATGCATGGCAAACCTCATAATACCAAACCAGAAAATAAAATACACTTTAGAATATTGCATTTTGATAAAACTCCAAAGATATGTAGCTAGAAAAAATGTTACATTTTTATGTTTTGTTATTAATTTTTATGAGACTTGCAAAAACAATCACATTTTGCTATAAAATGGAAATGAATTCGTTTTGTGTGTTCTTTATATCATTTTTTATGCAGCCTGCAATCGGTTCAAAAATTAATAAACGAGCAAATCAATAAATATTTATTTAGCTCTCATGGGAAACAGATAAAAAATGGCACTGGGTCAACAGACAGAACATATTCAAAAAACCATCGGCCGCTTTCGACAACAGCTTACACAATAAATGTGTTTAGTTTTTCGCTAAATGGAAACCATTTGAAAAATCCTATTGCAGTCGCCTGGGGCTGTGGTCCAAATCATAAATCTTCATGGAGTGCAAATTGAATGTGTTTCTGCGAGGGGCCAGTGGACGGCATTTTCACCCAACGCCATAAATAACGAATTGAAATCATAAATCTGGCGGTGAAAAGTGCGCAGAAGTTTTTTTTAATTTCCAATGCAATTAAAATGGCCAGGATTAAAAGGCCAGGATTGAGGATCCAGGATCAGAGGCCAGTTAAAATGGTCAAGAAAGGAAAAGCCGCAGCGGCATTTAATCAAATGCATCTGGTGCTGGCCAAGTGGCGGAATCCCGAATCCTGTTAGCACCTTTTCGACCTGTTCGGCATTTCGTTGCTGGCAGCGAAATTAAATTACGCTGCTTGCTGGCTGGGTTGTAGTTCACCTGCCTCCCCATTCCGCCCCCCTCAGTGTGCCACTAATGACATTCAAATGACATTGCCGGATACAGCCGCCCAGTCAACCGAACTTGGCTAATGACTGGTCGATATGGTAGACGTATTGTGACATGACCACATGTACATGTGGTTTCGAAATTAAACTAAATCCAAAGCCTGACAAGTTTAACAAGAAAATATAAATGGTATTTTGGATGGAATTTAAGCTAAGTATTTATAAAATTTTAAGGTATCCAATCCCCAAGAAACATCTTTAAGAGGTTATCTTTAAAAAAAAAGAGTTACCAAAAATGTTTCAACCTTATAACATTTAACTTCAGATATAGACATTAATAGGTTCGCTAATGTTTTTATTATTATACGTATTTATTTTCTCCTAATTTATTGCTGTGAGTCTTCAAATTTTCAACTTTTATATTTACATATTTTTACAATCTGATTAGTTCAAATTAAATCCCCAATAAAACTATAAAATGGATTCGTAATGTCATTACTGTTTGTATGAATAATTTCTTCTAAATTGGTATTTGTTTTTTTTTTATAGAATCAAAATGAAATATTTTTTCTGCACAAATTAAAATATTCCTGATTTATGTAAATAAACTGTCCAGTTATAATGAAATCCCAAATCAGGTCGTCTTCGGCTGAGCGGAATGAAAGGTGCGGTGACAGCGTTCGTTACAGAATCATTTGCACGCCTCGCTTGGCCACAGATTTCCACTTGGTATTTTCTGGATTCATGCCAAAGTAAAGGCGTTGACGCGCTGCCTGCCACGCCCATTAGCGACGTGTTTCGCCCTAATATTGTTGCTAGGTGCAAAATGCAAAGTAATGGCTCTGAATATGCCTGCCAAGGAGGCCAACGAAGCAGGCAAAGGTATCCTGTCGAAATGGGATATACCCTTTAATTGGATTGGCTATTTACTGAATATGTAAATGTACCTACTGCAGACTTACCTGCCTTTAGTTACTAGTTAGATCTATAGAATATCTCCTCAATTAGTGCAGATTTAATCCTACTAATTGGCTGTAAATAGAGAATATAAACGTCGTTCACTGGCAGCTCATCTGCCATCCTGCTTTCTGAGCTCCTGTTTTCTGGTCTGGCCTTTTGTCTGGCACTCAAGTGAAAAGCTTTTGTCGGCGCATGGAAATTTGACGGAAATTGTTTGGTCTGATGGATGCAGATGCAGATTCACCTCGTTCCGTCCCTCGTCCTCCGACTCCTGATCCTGATCCTGATGCTGCTCCTTCTGCTAGTTTTGTTGCTGTGTACCTTTGGCTAATGGTCTCATTTCTCCCCACTCCTCCCCGTTGGTTGTGTCAATCCTTCAGCTAAGTAAGCAGACAGTTTTTAGCATTATGGTCAGTTGAAAGGCCATAAACTAGCCTGTTCTGCAGAGTGTTGTCTAACCGAATGAAAATGCCAGTTTCAATAGAATTTAAACTTGATTCTTGCCGTCGAGAAGGAAGCAAGGATTACGTCAAGCGAAATAAATGCAAATCGCATTAGAATAAATTTGGCTGGCAGCGTGAATGCGACTGCAGCATAATGTCCTTAAATTGGCCATCCAGACGAGGCTCCTCGAGCAGCAAACTTTGGCGACAGGTAGCAGAGATAGTGAAAGAAAAATGTAACACTTAGGAAAATCTCTTAAAAATAGCATTCTTCCCTTTAAGAAACTTTAAATTAAAATTCATTTTTTAAAGGTTTTAAATAATACTTTATACACACACTTTTAATATTACTTTAAATATTTCGTTTTCAAATTGCTAGTTCCTACGGCTTAAATGGTAAGTATGTTGTACCTCCCAGTTCTTCAAAATCTTCCTTTATTTTAAATGTCCAAATGCTTTTGAATTGGCTACTTTAATATCATTAATTTGTTTTAGTGTAAAAACTCCGCGACTAGCATCATTAGGTTGAAAGGGCAGGAACCTCGCCGTTGATGCCCCAACACAATCAAAAGCAAGTTGAACTTTTTAATGCATAATTTATTGTGGACTGACTTGGCCCCGGTTAACTGAGAAACTGAGAAACAGCCAAAGGGCACAGGTTGAAGCCACAGTTTTTATACCCTTGCAGAGGGTATTATAATTTTGGTCAAAAGTGTGCAACGCAGTGAAGGAGACATCTCCGACCCTATAAAGTATATATATTCTTGATCAGGATCACCTCCTGAGTTGATATAGCCATGTCCGTCTGTCCGTCTGTCCGTCTGTCTGTCCGTCTGTCTGTTTCTACGCGAACTAGTCTCTCAGTTTTAAAGCTATCGAATTGAAACTTTGCACACACCCTTCTTTCCTTTGCACGCAGTATATAAGTCGGAACGGCCGGGATCGGCCGACTATATCCTATAGCTGCCATATAACTGATTGATCGGAAATGCTATAACTTTGGTGTTTGTAAAGTTAGGAAGCTGGGATTTTCTATGGGTTTTATATTTGGTTATTCAATCCGACCTACCAAATTTCATAAGGATCGGCCGACTATATCCTATAGCTGCCATTTAACTGAACGATTGGAAATACCATAACTTTGGTGTTTGTAAGGTTAGGAAGCTGGGATTTTCTATGCGTGTTATATTTGGCCAATCAATCCGACCTACCAAACTTCATAAGGATCGGCCGACTATATCCTATAGCTGCCATATAACTGATTGATCGGAAATGCCATAACTTTGGTGTTTGTAAAGTTAGGAAGTTGGGACTTTTTATGAGTATTAAGAATGCATCATATAAATAATTTTGGAGAATATAATGTACATAATATTCTGCAAGGGTATATCAACTTCGGCTCCGCCCGAAGTTAGCTTTCCTTTCTTGTTGTTGATTTCATTTGGTATTTTTTATGCGCATCGCGAAAAATCATTTAGAACAATGGTCGGGATGCAGATCTGTGGCGCAACATAAATATTTATGAATCGTCTGGCCAGGCACGTTCCATGGCAGGCACCTCATGTAGAACACCGGCGAATGGCCAGCGATTTATTGGGCTCCTTCCGAACCAAGCTCATCTCCAATGCCAGCACATGCGCCACATATAAATATTGGGGCGAAATATTTATTTTCAATTGATTGCTGGTGTATTCCGGTGGCATAAGGAAAATGAATTATATGGCTAAATGCGGTAAAGATGAGGCGTTTGTAAATTTATGTTGGCTAATAAATAAAGCCTAAGATTTGTATATAAAATATGTAATAGTTTGGACTAATCTGAGGGATATATGAAAACGTATTCAACTTTAGCATAAACTGTGTTACAATGTTTACTTTAACGGTCAAGCAATTTAATTAAAAAAATTTGTAAAGATAGTTTCGTTAACCAAATCATATCGCCATCGTCTGCAACTGTCATACCACTTTGGTCTCCCTTCTGCAAAAACTTTTCAGATTTGTTTGCGTGTTGCGCTGGAGCAAAGTGAAATTGCAAAACCAAATCGCCCGATTCAAGTCACAACTATCAATTAAACTAATTAGGTTGATTTCCCAGCAGAGTTGCGCAACCGAGGGACACGCCCAAAACTTTCGCCTTGGCTTCGCCGGCTTCCTTTTTCGGTTGCGGCTACGATGGAAAATTCAATCAGCGCGTGCAGAAAAACGCAATCAAATGATTAAGTCAACAAATGAAGGCAAATTGCTGGGGCCGCGCAGCCGTTGCTGGACTTTTGGGATGCACTGTGTGAGCGGAAAAAACGAAGCCAGAAAGCAAAAAGTCGCCGCGGCCAATGAGGTTGTTTCCACCGAGGTCTTCCTTAAAACTTTGGCCAAACTTCTCCTCGGGGGATTCCCCTATCTTTTTCGTACTTTTTTTTGTGACAGAAACAAACCGCATTTTAAACAGGTGAAAAAGCGCAAAAAATAAAAGTTTTAGTTTTCCTAATGAGTGCGGTACTTGGGCTATTGATTAAATAGAGACGGCTGCCAGCTTTTTCGCCTGCATCCTTTTCCTGCTGGCCAACATATTTTAGCCATCTTTATGTCCTTGCCTGCTTTCTGGTCCACATTCAAATTCAATTGACTGGGCGTGGCACGTGCTATCTAGTACATACTATATATCTATACCTACGAGTGAGTGTGTGGCCGCCTCCTTCGAGCATATTTATTCCCCTTTTTTGGTGCGATTGCCTGGCAGGAAATTTATTTATATTCAATTTGCGAATTTATGCCACTTTTTTTGCCGAGGAAGACGGCGACAATGCCGGGGGAAATTCAGTTTGCCGCTGATGCATCAATGGGCCAGAATGCAGGCAATGTGAGGAGTGCACTAGACGAAAATGTTGCCGGGATTCGGGAGTTGGGATTCAGGAAAGCACTCGATGGGCTTAAGCCAAGCTCAGCTCATAAGTGCTCTTGAGCAGAAGATTATTGAAAAATAAAATAAATGTGATAGGGCTAGAGTGATGCTTATATAATATTCAAAGACGGAAAGATGAATAGTAATTCACTTTTGAAATAATCCAGTTGAAGGGTTTAATGTAGAACTTATTGGCTTGGTTTTTAAAATGATGCTGTCTTAAAAAGAATTATTATTCATGCCAATAAAAAACAAGAAAGGAAAGCTAACTTCGGACGGAGCCGAAGTTGATATACCCTTGCAGAATATTCTGTAAATTATATTCTTCAAAATTATTCATATGATGTATTCTTAATACTCATAAAATGTCCCAACTTCCTAACTTTAAAAACACCAAAGTTATGGCATTTCCAATCGTTCAGTAATATGGCAGCTATAGGATATAGTCGGCCGATCCTTATGAAATTTGGTAGGTCGGATTGATTGGCCAAATATAAAACCTGTAGAAAGTCTTAACTTTCTAACTTAACAAACACCAAAGTTATGGCATTTCCAATCGTTCAGTTATATGGCAGCTATAGGATATAGTCGGCCGATCCTTATGAAATTTGGTAGGTCGGATTGATTGGCCAAATATAAAACCCATAGAAAATCCCAACTTTCTAACATTACAAACACCAAAGTTATGGCATTTCCGATCAATCAGTTATATGGCGGCTATAGGATATAGTCGTCCGATCCTTATGAAATTTGGTAGGTCGGATTAATTGGCCAAACATAAAACTTATAGAAAATCCCAACTTCCTAACTTTAAAAACACCAACGTTATGGCTTTTCCGATCGTTCAGTTATATGGCAGCTATATGATATAGTCGCCCGATCCGGCTCGTTCCGACTTATATACTACCTGCAATAGAAAGACAACTTTTGGGAAAGTTTCAAGCAGATAGCTTTAAAACTGAGGGACTAGTTTGCGTAGAAACGGACGGACGGACGGACAGACGGACGGACAGACGGACAGACGGACAGACGGACAGACGGACAGACGGACATGGCTATATCAACTCAGGAGGTGATCCTGATCAAGAATATATATACTTTATAGGGTCGGAAATGTCTCCTTCACTGCGTTGCAAACTTTTGACTGAAATTATAATACCCTCTGCAAGGGTATAAAAAGGAAAAGCATAAATAAACTTATTGAAATGCCATAGGAATACTTTTGTTGGCTGATTTATAAACTTAATACAATTTGAAGAAATTATTAAAGGAAATTAAAATTTGTTTTTTTCACGACCAATAAGAACACTATATATTGTCCTATAATAATTTATAAAATATACAAAAACTTATGGAACTTAAAATTAAATACAATTCTAATTCTAGGATTTTAAAGAGCTCAGTCAAGATATTTCCAAAAATGTACTTTATGATTTTGGGACTCCATTTTGGCTCAACATTTCTCCCTGTGCCTGAGAAAACCTTTGTTGGCAACTTGCTGAGACTTGCCGTTCTGTGGAAGGAAACTTAATGCTGTATTTACGGCCACTGATGCATTTACTACTGCAGATAGACCGTCTGTTGCTGCTGCCTGTCGATAAGGTCGATTTCGAGTGGGTACATTTTCCGCAAAATCATAAACACATTTGGCCGCTGCTCTCGTTCCGGCTGATTACCTAATCTGAAGGACTAGGTTTGCATACTGGGTACCATTACCTGGTAACTCCCAGAGGTACAGTCTTAACCCAAGGAAAACCAGCGGTACCTAGGGATCTACCTACCTATATTGCTTAGGTAGAGGATACATTTGTATATATAGTCTTAAATGGACAAATATCCTTCATTCCGTCGATGTCCTTCCACAGCGATAGTCAGCCCTAAATCGAAGTCCGGTGAGAGCGTGTGAGTTGTTTGTGTCTGTGATAGTTAGACCCAGTGCCAAGTGCTCAGGATGTTATTCCTAGCGCCGCGCAAACATCTGTTTGCCACCAACCTAATCCTCCTGCTGATCATCTACGTGATGCGCAAGTGCCTCCAGCTCTTCTGCATCATCGAGAACCGAGCCGTCCACTCGGAGGAGGACGAGAAGGACCAGTTGCCGGCCAGGGAGATCATCCACAGGCGTCGTGGCGGCTTCAAAATCATCCCGGCTGCCATCCACGAGAGTATGCACGGCTTTGGTTATGGTGAGGGTCACTACCAGATCTTCGTGGAGAAGAAGGAGCGCAACCTGCCCACCAAATCACGCCTCAACGCGGCCACAGCCGAAGTCAAGCTGAATCCCAATTAGTTGGTCTTTTGCGACCAAAAGAAAACACTGACATCTCAGCATGTCAAAGACAATGAGCCAATTGAGCCAGCAAAAAAACCCCATTACCCCACATATCCCCATACATCCATGTCTTCTTCAATAGTCTTTAAATAATTATAAAATGCACTAAGCATATACTTATTTCTTTAAACACAACAAAGCGGATTCTTGGCCATTAATAAAAAACACAAAAAATAGTAGTCGATACTTTGGGGATTGAGTCTAAGATTTTGTACTTAGAATTCAAATGGGCTAGAAAATGGAAATTATATTTTTTCTAACCAATTGCCAACTATGTCTTGTTTTACCAAATTCAGTTGAGGTCGAACCGAGTAGCAAACTTATGAAAAATTGCTTTCCAAACTTTGAGAAATTTTAATCTGAAACTATTCCGAAATTTTATGAATCTTTGGGCCCCAAGCGTTTGTAAAACCAATCGAAGGACAAATCTTTTAAAATATATATCGGTTTTATTTTTAAATTTATCAAGTGCTAGTTGTTGAATTTATGAATTTTGAATTAAAATTATTCAAGTTATGCCTGTTTTCATAAATATTATTTCTAAACAAATCATAAACAATCTTCAATCAATTTATATTGACACCTACGTCAAATGCTTCTTTACGCATTTTTCGCCAAACAACAAAACATAAAAAAATATTTTCTTTATCGACGCTTTGATTGATTGTTCCAATGTTGTAGGCCGTGACCATATTGGATGATCTGCAACATTTCTGCTCAGTTAGATTTCGACTTGGACTTGGATTTCTCGGCAGGCTGAAACACGGATTTCATGGCACTTGAAAAATTATCTCCAGCGGAGGAGGCGGCACGCTGATCGCGTGGGTGTTGCAGCAACATTAAATGGCGCCAAATTTATCACAAAGTAGAAGGGCTCACTTGTGGCAGAGGAAATCAGGGAAGGATTGGGGAAGACAGAATGTGAAGATGGGCCTGGGTGCCAAAGCAGCGACAACAACAATGTCTGGCAATATGTTCAAGTAATTTGCAAATACTCTTGCCAAAAAATAACATGTATTGGGTACATTGCTTATTATATATTGAAATTAATTTGTTTGAAAATTTAAATTGCAATAAATACGATTTACCAACTCGGATATTTAAGCAATGCAATTAAATTGAATTGAATTTATTTTCATATTAAATATTTCCCACTCAATCTTTTAATTTTAGTGCCTATTAATTAATTTTAACAAAAAAATCATTTTGGGATTTTAATTGATTTTTATTTATCAAATATACAATGTCTACAAATTGTTTATAATTTATTCGTAATCATATAATAGTTTATTCCAAAAAAAAAACTATTTAATTTAATCAAGTTTGTCAATAGTGCTGTTAAAAAGTATTATTTAGTTAGAAGATTTGTATTACTATTTGTGCAGTATTAACTCAATCCATAAACTTATACAGGGCTTCTAATCCTTTTCCTTTGTTAGGGCATTTCCAGGTCGCAGTTAATGCTAGCCCACTTCCATTGTTCGGCATTGGCCAAGTTAACGAAGACGGGATGGCAGGAGCAGGACTCGACTGGAGCGCAGCAATTGTTAGCAAATCTATCATCATCCTCTGCTTAAGCACGTGTCTGTAATGCGTGTGTATGTGTGTGACTGTCTCTTTCTGCTTTATATCCCTGTCTCATTCTGCCGTTTATCCCTGTCTCGTTCCGCCCTTTATCCCTGTCTCTCTGGCTGCTAAGCTGGTAAAAGAAGACGAGGCAATGTGTGAGTGTGCAACATTCTCCGCATTGCATTATAAATGAAGGGAAATTTTTAGTAGTAAGCTGCATCATCAGCCCTCGAGCTGCATATAAATTACCCCGCCAAATAAAGCACCCCCACTCACAAACGTTTATTCCTTCATTATGGCTCGTGATTGTTATTGCTGTAATTCTAATTCCATAACTATGCGGCTGTCGGCATTATCCATACGCCATGTGGTATCGCACATACGCCCCGTGGAACGTGCGCCTGTCGCCAGCTGTTGATGTGTAAAAATAAAATGTCAGTCGGATAAGCGTCCACATCCTGGCCATAATGAGGTAGCTCCATCTAACCCATAGATACCGCTGGACTTTTCCTCTTACCACCCCCTCAACCCCCTGCATGCTCTAGTTTTTTTGTGCTTCTGCCCGCATAAAACGTTAAGCTCTCATGTAAATCATGTCGCTATTGTTACTCTCGTAGTTTTGTTCGCTGCTGGACTCATTATAATTAACAATTTATAAAGCGTTAATCCACACACACTTACACCAAAACTCTCGTCGGTTTAGAAACACAAAATTAGCTTTTATACACTAAAAATTTGTTCTTTCTTATAATCATATTATGTGCTAAAAGTGAGAGAATCATGAATTAGGACCAAAGGAAAGTCTTTCTAGACCATAAGATTATATTCAAACTCCGTTTTTAAAAACTAATTTTATAACTTAAATTTAGTTTCAATAACTATGAATAAATATTTATAAATAAATATATAAAATAATAATATTAAAATAATATTATATAATTTATAAATTATAACTTAGGGTATATAGATTCCTTGAGTATTTTTCGGAGTGTATAATATCCATTGACGGTAATTTGCCAAGGCAGCCAAAAGAGCATGTTCAGCAACAGCTCCAGCAAAATCCAGGCAAACAAACAAGTCAGGGGCATGGGTTCCAAGGGGGGTTGAGTGATGAGTGTGAGTAAGCAGCTTTCATTGCTGAAATCCCCTCGTTTCCTGCCCTCCATCCACGATCCCCCCCTTCCCCCTGCCGCCTTACTGCTCCACTGGCACGTCGCGCGCATTAAGAAGATGAGCTGCATTTTTCATGCATGTGAAGTTGAGATTGCAGCTGGTTCTCCTTGCTCCTCCTCGCCGCGAGATGCTCATTTCATTTTGGCCTGGCTTTTAGCTGCTCCTCGGCATCTCCCAATGCGGCTTCATCCGCATCCTTGCTGAGCTCCTTCGGCAACAGCCCCATCATCCCGCTCATCAGCGTCATTTGTATTAATTGCCCAAGCGTTTTGCTCTGCGCAATGATACCGAAAATGGGGGACTCTATTGTCGTCGCGCTTTCTGCAGTTTCCTTTGTTTTATTTCGGGCTTTCTTAAATGTATCCACGTGGCTGTTTGTTGGCTTTTCCAGAAATGAGATCTCTGACAAATTAAAATCGGAAGCATGACTTTTAATGGTCAAACGAAAACTATCAGAATATTTTGAAAGGCATTGTTTGTATTATTGATTTGTATATTTAAGCTTCAATTAAATATACATACAAGCAAACAAACATGCAATTAATTTTTAAGCTAAATTAAAATCACTTTTAATTTTCCAAACAACTTTAAACTCCCTTTAAAATTGCTGACCAGTTACTAGCATTTTTCCGCAGAGTTTACCAAACAAATTGCCAATTTGCCAGTCTGCCAACAGTTTGACAGCCACTGGCTCAATGCTAGTTAAGCCGCATCGACTTTTATGGACGCTCAATTAGTGGCTCAATCGGGGGAAAAGAGCGCGTTCGATTGAATTTTATTGAGTCTTTAATTGAAGCCATGCATGCTGGGATTGCACATGGCCAAACAATAGTAACAACGGCAGTGGAAATTCCACCGAATTCCTGCACACACATATTGCAAGATGGATAATTAGCAAACAAAACAGCGGATGGGGAAGTCATGTAAATGATTTTCAGAATGACAGAAAATTGCCTTCCTTCCTTTCCCATTCGACAAATGCTTGAGGCGCGAAAACAAAGGAAACCATTTGAAAACTGTTCAGTTCCGAATGAGGCAATTAAACGGCGCTAATGTAGCGACTGCCACAAAATTCGCATTGCATTTTAAATGCACAAATATCCGAATGCAATGCCAACTGCAAATGGCCAAATCAAAAAAAGAACCGGGAATAAACTTTAATCAAATTGCCAAACGAGGCGAGCGAAAGCAAAAACCCGGTAGCCGGGGCATAATAAATAAATAGTCGATTTTAAATCAACCAAATTGGAACAAAACAATATGCAAAAATGAAAAGTAAATTAAAATGAAATTCGATGAAATTACCAGTGCCAGTAAATAAAATATATATTGAACTGGGATGGAGTATATTGCTGAGGTAAAAATAAATGCTTTTGGACAAAAAATGGCTAAAACTAATTTAAAATTGATTGGTTTTTAGTATTATTTTTCTAAAGCCACATTAAGCTCAGTTTTGATTTCTAGTTTATTAATTTAATTTAAAGTTGGAGGGAGGCTATTATTTTGAACATGACTGTTAATATTTTAAGCGGCTTTCCAAGTCGACAAATGTGTGGCCACAAAAAGGCACACACAGAAACCAAGCCCCAATGGTTTGAGCTCATAAATAAAGTAATTAAATTAAATAAAATGCAAAAAACATCAGTCATTCGTCATCGTGTGTTAATAAAAGCTAAAAGAAATATGCCGTTATGCCCAATTAAATATTAAAAATCAATTAAATTTCACTTAAATTGAAAAGTATTTTAAAATGTGTTTCTTAAGTATTCAGCGAATTTATTTTGTCATTTGGCTTAGTTGACTGAATTGTCGTCTGAAAGGCGCCAAAGTCCAGCCACCATATACAAATGTATGGACATTGCGCATACGCCGTGTGGTCGGTAGCTGGAGGCCAAAACAGAAATGTTTATTACAGCCCACTCAATAAAGTATCGAAGGCCTATAAATTTCACTACCAATAATATGATCACATATAAACGCTAGACAGTGTGTTACAAAAGTATGCAAACATTACATTTGGGTTGATACTTTGTGAGCACTGTGGCTGCCAACTTTCGGCTGGCACTGTCATGTCCGCTTGGCTTGGTAACTTTCAATTCGTTTCGACTCGTTTCGCTGCATGCAAATGGAAGGACTAGGAATAGGAATAGGAATACGGTGAGTATTCGTTGTGACTGCGCTGACTTGGCTGGCTCCTACTGCCAAATGGGTCAAAGTGGCAGTCAGCCAGGCGGCCAAACCGTTTGCCAAACCCAATGCCATTACACACTTTGACACACATACTCGAACTACACTTTTAAAAAATTTTATTACGATTTTTAAGGTTTACCTTTTGGTTTATAAGCGATAATGAATTGAGTAATTTCTTCTGAAAGCGACTTATAAGTTTTATAGGAAGCCTTTTTTAAATAGTTTTATTGTTGATATGTTTTTAAGGTTAAATACTTTTTAGGTTCGTCATAAAAATGTTAGAAATAAAATATTTTCAGTGTAACTAAAGTTTGGATTTGTAAAATTTCTTTAATTTTCAAGAATTTGAAACATTATACTCTGCTTTGAATAAATCAAAGTTGTATTGCTAGATTCATAGGGCCCAAATATAATTCTAAGTGTACAGCAACAAAGTATGCAACACAAATGCTGGTGGAGAGCGAAATTGTGCGCGCTAAATTCGAAATCAAACACAAAAAATGCAAGTAAATAAAGGCGAGCTGTGTGTGTGCGACTGCGTGGAGCCAAAGGCCAATGGCAAGATGCAGGGTCTGGGGGCAAATGTTGGCTCAAAGAACCGCACATATGAGCACACACCGAGGCGAACCGCTTGGCCAAACATTTGTCCAGCTTACCATCCTCCATCCTCCATCCGATCCCTCTGGCCTGTAGGCACGTACAAATCCGATTTGCACAATTCAAACAGCGTGAATTTCGGGGCGGAATGCATGCGAATTATTTGCTGATATTGCCCGCAGTCGTCACCAGTCGCATCCGCATCCTCATCTGCATCATCATCACCAGCTGGCTGGCCATG
Source organism: Drosophila rhopaloa (assembly GCF_018152115.1). Classification (NCBI taxonomy): domain Eukaryota; kingdom Metazoa; phylum Arthropoda; class Insecta; order Diptera; family Drosophilidae; genus Drosophila; species Drosophila rhopaloa. Next base: position 13,946,254 of record NW_025335043.1, read on the forward strand.
TTTATTCCTCTTTATGCCCGACATTCCCAAGAAATGTTAATATAATTTTAATTAATTTTCTGCGGCCAGCTTAAATCTTCATTGCGCCGAAGGAGCGTAAACCGCAGACGGATTTCCCTTAAGCCTTCAACTTTGCTTTCATTTTAATTAAAAATGCATTTTAATGCGCTTTCCCTTTCGCGCCGATTCCCTTCACAAGTTCAAGGCGGAGGTTGTATTTAAATCGGGAAAATTGGGGCTGTATCAGTGGAAAACCGCAACTGTTGCTCGGATGATGGGCCGAACATCGGGCGTCAGAAATGAGATGCAATAAATCGCATAAAGCAGAGCTCGAAATATGCCAGCAATGGCATTAAATGTCGAATAAAAATTCAAAACAAAGCTTCTGGACACACACAATGCGCAATCAAAATGAACGACAAATGCCTGGCACACATTGCAAATATTTTCCGGGCACAGTTTCCTCCAGACCTCTAACAATCTGTGGCACATTCGAGACCCTCTAACAATCTGTGGCACATTCGAGACCCCAAAACCCACATAGACGAAGATTGAATGCACTTTTTCAGCACGTTTGGACAATCTCCGAGTGATGCATGCGTGGCCCCCATCTTTTTTGCTCCTCTGCATATGATTAACCCGCACAACAAAGTTGAGATACCCCCGAGAACATTGTTGACAACTTGGCTGCCAGAGTCACAGACTTTATGCAAGGGAAAAGCCAGGGAAATTTAAGGACTGCAGTGCTTTATGTGGAACATTTTCAGTCAGCTTCACAGCCGAGAAAATTAAGTTGCTTGGGAAAATACCAGAAACATGCAGGAACAGATTATGCAGGGTCAGTTTATGAGTCCACACTCATAAAAAAATTTTACCCATCCACTTGCACTTAATGTGCACCATATTGAGGTTTAAAGCTACCGTATCCACCTAAAGAAATTAAAAAATATACCTATTTTATTTTTAACTAAATAAAACTATTTTTCTATCTTTAAAGTTGACTTAATTGTAAGCTTTAAGTCTAATATCTAACGTTCTTTTTCCAAGTGCAGGGAAAACTGTTTGAAAAGTGCTTTGAGTGCGGCATTAGCTCTCGTTATTATCGCACAACTTTTATGCTCCGGTCCGGTCTGCCGCTCCTCCAGCAAAACCCAATAAACACATAGTTCGTGGGTCTGTTCGCGTCATAAATTGCGCATACGCCATGTGGCATGCTTCGGCAGACAGGGAAAAGATAGCCTTAACCCCTTGTATTTTTTACGCTGCAAGTACTGCAGCTTACGAAAAGTGCTCAGAAATAACAAGGGTGGTATAAATGAGAGCTTAAGCATTATAAAAAGCTTGTGTAGCTCCTGGAGCGTATACGTAATATGATTGTCGCGAGTAAGTTGCCATTGATTTATGTTTATTTTGTCAAGGAATTTACAAAGTCATATTTATGATTTCTTTGCCATTGTAATATTAACAATTGACTTAGATTTAAAAGTTAAATTACAAACATACAAAAAGCTAACCACATGCATGAAATTTCTTAATTGCATTCGAATCAGCTTAACTTGTTTTCTTTTAATACTTATGGAAGTTGTACCATACAATTATAGCAGATTAAAATGCCATAAAGTGCTTTAATTCATATATTTTCTTACGTTAGTTTTTTGATTGCCTTTAACTGTCTCACTTAAAATGTCTTTCGTGCGTAAATTCTATTTAAATATTCATTTGGCTAGTATGCTGTCACATTTAATTGGGTTTCTCCTTAAGCTTTTTGTGTCGCAGAAAAATAATCACTGTTGAATAGAAGAAGGCTTATTTTTCATTGCAAGTTACAAATATTTTTCATTCAATGTTCGACCAGTAACATTTAGTATTTACATCACCCAGGCGAACGAAAGCCGGAGTTTTAATTACAAAATCGAATGGAAACTAAACCAATCGTTAAGTCCCCAAACAAGTCAAGTCAATAAATATTGAACCAGAGGCGGAAACAAGTTCGGTTTCCAAGTGAGTTTTATGTTGCGTATAATTAGAGTAAGTTCGGCCCCAGAGATTAGTTGGGGCTTGCTTATTGATCCGGGCGATTTGCCCATTCTAGTTAATTTTGCCCCACGATAAGGGGGGCGTGGCAGCCACAGAAGGTCGAAGTAATTGAGATTGTAATCGTTACTTATTGTGCGTATGGGTTCGCAGTTTCCCCCCTTCTGCCCTTCATCATTCCGGGTGTGAAACTTTTCCGAGCATTAAGTTATTAAGCTGTTTGGCTGCTGATGGTCAAGCTGTGTGGCCCGGCTTACATCGCATATTGAAATATGCTGTAAGCAATTAATAACACCACTCCCGCCCATTTCGGCCACATTCTGTGGCATTCTGTGGGCCAGAGATCGAATCGATGGCTTCCACAGCATCGATGTGTGCAAGTAAGCGTTTTCAATGCCATGGCACGTAATAATCACAATGAATTGCACTTGAACAGTCCAAACAGTCGACCCTGGATGTGCGCCTGAGAGTATGCAGCATTCCGTGGCGTTAGGCACAGAGCTGAGCAATTGGCTATTTATTGGCCGAAAAATGGCTGCTTTTAAGAACAAATATAGTACCAGATTTAGTTTAAAATGTTCATGAAACATAACATTTATTTGTCTTATAATTTCAAAATACTTTTAAGCTATTTTAAAATCCCCAAACTAAAATCTGATTTTTGTAGCTATATATTTAGCTTTTTATAGTAATTTATTGCTATCACCACTGGCTTAAAGTGGGTGGGATGGAAGGGCTTTAAGAGGGCGTGGCTTAACCCCCTTTTCGCCGTGAGCAATGTCGTGGAGAACGTTTTTCAATATCAGACAAATAGACAACGAATTACATTGTAAGTAGCTCACGTGCCCTGGATTATGCGTGATATGCCTGGAAATTACTTCATTAGCAGCCGCAAATGGCGCTCTGCATTCTAAACAAGTGTGCAAAAAGTGGGCGGAAAATGGAGAAACGGAAAATAATAGAGGAAAGGGGGAAAATCCACACAGACACAGGGATTGTCACTTTTTATGCAAAGCAGCAAAGCAAAAAATTCGCCAAACACAGAGGTCACACAATACAAAGGGAAAACAATACAACAAAAAACTAGAAAAAGGCGGCTGTGTGGGTGGGGCGTGGCACTCACTTAAACGGCATTTGAAAGGCGCTTAATAATCAATATTTTGAGGTGATAATTGTGTGCGTGTTTTGGTTTTATTTAACCAACTGGTAGAACACGTTGCGGCAATCACAGAATTGATAATCTGATGAAGGTAAAGGTTGGATATTCCATATGTAAAGATTATCCATACGAATTTATTAACTATATATTTAAAATTCAAGATCTTGAGTTCCATTTGTGAATTTCTAACTTAACTTTCAATACTTCACAAGAATTGTCCATTGTTTTATTGATTCTGGAAATTATATATTGTTTATGATTCATCAAATTAACGATTCAAGCGGATAACTTGACACTTATAAACGAGAATGCCATTTCACCATTTCAAACTCCAACTGCCATCATTAATTTAAAACGAATGTTGCATTCCGGTTTTTCATATAGTTTGTCACGGTCAATTGCCGCAAAATTAAATCAAAAGGCAACCGGAATTATTTTTTCCATCTTTTTTTTATTCTGCAATTTTACCCGCTCAATTTACGCTGCGAAAAAAGAGGAAAAGCACACGGCCGGCAGGAAAATATTGAAGATAATTTGCGGCTTTTGATTGTGCATTGGATTTGCGCAAATTAACTCAATTCATGGTCGCTCACATGGCAATTTAATTAACTGAACAAAAACCGAATGAACCTTTAACAGGATCAGGCTTTAATTAATTTGCATGGAAAAGATTGGGCCAAGTTGAAGACAAAACTTTTCGGGGAAACAAAAACTTTTCCCTTTTTCCCACACGCACGCACCAGTCATGTGGAAGAGGAATTAATAAGCTGCCTGCCATTTCGTATGCCACGAACATTGCAAATCTATGTAAATGCGCCGCATGTGGCGTATACTTAATGTGCCTGACATGCAATGTTTGGCACTAGAAGAAGCAGCTGCAAGAACATTTATAACATTGTGTTAATGCGACTTATGTGACAGACCAGTTAATTACTGCGTACCGAAAACACTGTTCCTCTGTTCGCACAATGCCAGTGAATTTCCCCCTAATTTTCCGCTTACATTTCCCATTTTCCGCACCCGCTGTTCGCCCTGACTTGGAAATGCTTTTTAATGGGATCGCTCTAGATGTTTACTTTGCCAAATGTTTCACTGTGATGTGTTTGCCCAGCTCTTTCTTGTACAGATATAACATATATAATTAAGTCCAGGCACTTGAAGTGGGCTAAAAATATTTATGAAATGCTCGAGAAGCGATGAACTTTACTTAACTTAAGTGGCGGACGAGTTTTTATCCTGACGAGTGTTGCTTGCAGAATTTTAAGAAGCCTTTTACCCGAGTTCCATAGAATTCTAGCCTAATGAGTGGCCCCTGGGGTGTCCTGGTGTCCATCCAATTATAACGCCCAAAACCTGATCTACTAGCTGAACTGTAACCTTATGGACCGGCTCATCCCCAGTCTCCGATAAATCATCGTTTCAGGCTTTCTCGGAAGTACACGGACTGCATAAGATGACAGGGACAGCAGTGACACACTTGTAACAATGTAATTTAAAACGACAATGTAGGGTCCCGATCCTAAGACATTCAGCCATAAGGAATGACAAAAGCTTTAAAGCAAAATAAAAGCAAACGGAGGGAAAAAGGAAGCCTTAACAAAAACAACAAACAAATTCAGGCAAAAGGCCAAATCCTGCCGCCGGTCAACAGTCAGCAGGCAGCAGGCGGAAAATGGGAAATGGAAAAGGAAAAGCCCAGCGCAGGACAGGAATTCCTGGGATAGACTTCGGCGCTACGGGCGCTAAACTTGAGCATAATCACATAATAAACATTTGCCATGCCATCCCACAAAAAAAAGGGACAGTTGGAGGTTTTCATTAGAGCGGGAAAACAGCGGAAACGGAAACGCAAACCGAAACCGACATGATAATAAATATGGGGGAAAAGTGTAAAAAATAAAAAGGCGACAGGCAAATTCAAGATAAACAAAAGCGCGAACAGACAAATATGCATATGTGCACTTGGAGAAAAGTAGACCCAAATATTTAGGCAATATATGCAAAGCCACATTTAAAGAAATGAAAATTTAATGGTTATTTTTTCAGTGCATATTAGGCATGAGCACACACGCATGTAAACAACCTCGGACTGAGATATCCTTAACGCTCGAAATTAAACGCGCCTGAATGGTAGGATTTCCAAGGCCAGACGAGGTTGTCAACCAGTCAGCCAGACATCCAGTCAGTCAGTTTGGGCTTCGCTCTATTTTCCAGGCATTTTCACTGATTTTTTCACGCTTAATTTCCCAGCCTCCCCAGGCAGATTGTGGTTTTATGTGCGCTATTATTTTTAATTTCTTTCATATTTTCCGCAGTCGTTTTTTTCGGTTTAAGGACATGCGGGCTCCCTTTTATGGCAAAAGTTTGTGATTGTTTTGGGAATTAAACTCAAGGCAGTTAATTTGATTTAAAGCGTGCACAACTAAGCGTATAATGAATGCGACAAAGGCCCACGCAATTTCTTTAGGCGAAAGTCAATAACTTGGCAGGCATAAATTTTGTGGAAAAGTTTGTTGATTTGCCCGTTGGAAGTCAAAAGTTGTCTTATCCCGATGAAATATGGTTCACGTCCTGCTCATTTGACTAATTGCAGTTTCCCCCAGACAGATCAGATCTTATCCTGGCCGAAGTTCTCCTCCTTTGAAACGTTCCTTTTTCGGTGGCAGTAAGTTGGCAATCCTTGTCCGGGAAATGCAATCTGGACCCGTGTCAGAGCCACTGCCTCGCCGTTTCAGGCCAGCCCCTCTGCTGTTGCCTGCAAATCTGCGAAATGTTGCCATGTTATCCTTGACTCGCCTTTTGCTGCCAAAAATCCTTTTCGTGCCAAAATGGGAGGACGAGCAGTCGAGCGGGCAAAAACAAAAGTCGGGAAATTCGTTTATCGCGCCGCAAAATTGTTTTCGTTTTTGTATACACAGCACATAATATATATTTTAGTTAGTTTGCACTCTCTATTTCCCAGCCTCTATTGTCTGCCTTTAAAGTAGTATAAGCAAACGGAAAATGCAGCAGCTTACCAAGCCGAATTTACAATTGCCTGTCTGTTGCCAAAAGCTTTGACCATATTTATTTGATATTAAATTGTATTCGATAATTTGCTTATGACCTTAAGACTGAAAAGATTGATAAAGGATATTATCAAAAGCTTTATTTATAATTTTGTTTTACTGTATACTTAAATAACAATATTAAGTAATATTTGTGCTACGCCATCCAATGTAACATTTTAGTAGTAATATTTTCCGTTGAATATAAAATAACTTAAAATAGTTCTTCAAAATACTTCCACTTTTCTATGGCTTGGTATTTTATAAATTTGAAGAACCTGGAAATATCTTTTAAATGCTTGTAAATGGTTAATTTCTTGTCTGAGATTTGCTGTTAAACACTTTTTTGAACACATTTAAGCTTTACACCCTTGACTCAAAAAAAATCATCCCATAAAGTTTCTTGATTTCGGAATACCTTTAGTTTTATAGCGTTTTTCAACAAGGGTATAAGAAAATTGAGTTTGGCTTAAATTATGCCTGGTCTTTGGCGCCCCAGACCGTGTATAGCAGAGGGCTAAGGCCCCGCCCAAACGCCCCTTAAAGCGACTGCAGCAAACAGTTTCACTTTTGATGGGCCAAAAACAGCAGCAGCCAAAAGTCATTTTAGCCGCCTTTTTCGGCCCTCTCTCACTCGCCTGTGTAATTTATGAGTTTGCGCCTCAAGTTGTGGGCCACACGTAACCGAAACATTTTCGGGCCGGAGTCGAGAGTCCGGAGAATGGAGTCCGGAGTCGGGAGTCCGGAAAGCGGAGTACGGGTAGAAGTCCGGAATCGAAAACATGGAGAGCAGCAGCCACTGCAGCGGCGGCTTATCGCCATTGTCTCGGCCAACCTTGATGTGGCTGTTGCTCGTTTTTCAGCTGCTGCCGTCTGGCACTTTATGAAAACTGCAGCGGCAAATGTTTGGCCTTTCCCCTTGCTGGGAAAACCCGGGGGCAGGGGGAAAGCCCACCTGCAGGCAGTTGGACACCCAGGAGTGCAATGTCCTTGTTTATGCGCTGACACTCGCTGTCCGTGCGGCAGTTGTTGCCATGGCTGCTGCTCCTGTGGCGCTTGATTGAATTGTGTCCTTGTCAAGGCATGTCGACCATCCTGCCGCAGGATCGTGCAGCAGCTTCAGGAGCAGAGGCAAAGGGAAAGGCAAAGGCGCAGCTATTAGCAGCAGGAGCGCCCAAAGTTTAATTAACTTTCTAAACGTGTCGCAGCTTCCCTTTTTTAAAGCCACGAGGGGTGAATTAATTTAATTGTTTCCGGGAAATCGAGGGTAGGTGCCAAGGTTTAGTAATATAATTTTAAGGAAACAAAACAATTTATTATTTATAATTTATGCCTTCGCTTTTTAAAAGTGCAAGGATTTTCAAGTAAAAGATTTTATAAGTTCAATTTCAATATTATTCAATGTTCGTAGTATATCTTCCAAAGACATAAATGATTAATTTACTTACCCACAAAGCAAATCATTAAAAAAAATCTCAAAAATAAAGAGTCTTACATAAACACCCAGTCAAATACAACTTGTATTCGATTTGTAGAACAAACTCTCGATTTAACGCCGTTTCGCTCCCTCAGCGAATGATTAATAGTGAGTAGATATTCAACTTTATTAGGCAACTTTCTCGAGCCAACCTCCGCTTAACCCCGTCGCATTTGGGCAACCCTTAACCCACGCAATCCCCACTAAGCTGCCGTGCTTCTTTTGGCCCACTGTCAAGTGACTTTAAATGGCAGCAGCGGCTTTTGACAGCTGCAAGCTCAAAGCTCCGGCGGTATTACAACTGACAGCTGGCGTCTGATGCGGTTTATGTTAAAAGGCACACCAAACAGCAGCCCGCACATGTGCGCAGCACTCACCCCACGAATTTATGTTTATGTTAACAAAGTCGAGCCATTCAAGTGGCAAGCCAAAACAAGACAGCCTCGAATGGGCTAAAACCACACCCTCCTATGTATGTTATCCACCTGCTCCGGATGAGATGCAGTCATGTGCACAATGCCGAAAACATTGTAACCGAGCGCGAGTTTCAGAGATAACAGCGACAACTGCCGCTCCTTGATGACGATGATGGCCACACACTCAGAAAATTAGGCACACAAGTATATTTAAAATTTTAAAAGTGTGTAAAAAGCCTTTATTAGCTATTTGTTCAAAATAGACTACAGTCTGGGTATTCCCATTTACACGGTCAATGGCTTTATATTCTTTAAAACGCTACTTTAAATTGATATATTCATAAAGGGACTCTTATTTTTAGAGCTGTAAAAAAGGACATAAAATAACATCTAAAAAAGTGCCTTTTTCCAAAGAACGCCAAGCTTTTCTTTGAAAAATAGCCAATAATCTTTAAAATGTTGTACTACTTCTGACCGCGAGTTCTTCAGTTTCTAGCAAAGAAAAGTAAACAATTTTAATAAAATCAATCTTCTCTCAACAAAAATATAAAATATATAACAATAAAATTGCATCTCACTTTGCGACTTCAGTTTCAAAAGCCATATTTTTCAACTAATATTCTTTAACTATTTTTTTTGTATTTTTTTAATGCTAGTCTCAACGTTAAACCCCAAAAGAAACAAAATTTCAGAACCGCTTATTCAGTTTTCGGAGGCGTCTCCGCTTTTGGTGGACTCTCCTCCTCGACTTCCAAACTGCCGACCAAACTCTCGTGGGTTTTCCTCTTAGAAGCCACCGCCGCGTATTCCGCGAAAGTGAGATTAATGTCATATGGAGTGCGCCGGAAAATGTGCGGAGGAGTGTAGTTGTTCTGGATGGGCCAGAAGAGACCATCCTCGTCGGGGGCAAAGGGCACCCTTCCGTAGAGTCCGGCGAACTCGTCCAATCCGTAGTAGAATCGGGTGGAGGCCAGGACCAGTTCGATTCGCTGGATCTCCGGCATGTGCTTGCGGTACACCTCCACCGGCAAGTGCTCGCTTTGGATGGAGCTCTTGGACTTGGACTTGGGCAGGTCCTCTTCATAATCGCCCTCGCGAAAGGACATAGCATCCGGATCCACTTGCTGGCCCTCGGAGATCAATCTGCATATGGTCAACATCTTCTCCTTGATGATCAGATGCTGCTTGCCCATCAGGTACTCATCCGTGGGCGTGGAAGTGGGGAACTTCTCGTTGAGGAACACAGCCGGAATGCGGCGAAAGATCAGCTCTTTGGTGAACAGCTCCTGCACATGATCCTCGATCTGGAAGACGCGGTTCATCAGCCAGAAGTTCTCGCAGCAATCGGCCAAGGCCTTGGTGAAGCAGCCGATCATGTCCTCGGAGGACTCCAACATCAAGAGACTGTAGTCGCCCATGTGGAGGTACATTCCGCATATGGGATCCGGGGTGATGGCCGTGGCCTTGCATTGCATGTGCAACTCCTGCAGACGCTCCTTGAAGATGGCAAAGAAGTCCTTGGGCTGGTCGGGTGCCGTTACATCTAGCTCCAGTTCCTCCTCCCCCATCGACTCCTCTGCGCCCTCATCTTCCTCGCTGAAACGGAACATGTGCGTAACAATTTCCTTTTCCTGTCCCACGGTTTCCGAAACAACTTCCTCCGGCGGAGGAGCACGGTGTACTTCCGTCACCGTGTTCGTGGGCGACTCGTCATAGTTGATTTCCATGAGTTCTTCATCCATGAATTGTACGGCTTCCACCACGGGTGGTTCGGGTTCCACCTGCTCCACCACCGCCACCTCGGCGGGCAACTCCTCAACGGATTCCACGGGCGTCAAGTGGCAATTCTTGGCCAGGATGAAAATACGCTGGTAGAACACCGCCGTGTCCATGTCCGCCAGCTCCATGTCCACGTACTCCACCAGGGACTTGCGCACCTGGAAGGTCACGGGCCGTTTCATCGTGAAGATCGTGTGCCGGGTCATCCGCCCGATTCGCGTCTGCCGCTGACGGGCGCCCACGGAGGCATGCCTGGTCATCCGGTGATTGGACATCTTGGCAGGGTCAGGGAGTAACTGCTCCGGTCGGGGGTCAGACGCGAACTCTCGAAGGTCACCAGGACACCAGAGTCTACCAGGAGTATCGATAAAGCTGTTTGTTTTTGGGGGATTCCGAAGTTGTCTAGCAACTGAGCGGTTGCTTGGATTGTCGTGTTGCTCTGAAGTCTTCCATTGATTTCATAACAATCAATGAACATGGCTTTAAATATTATTTAAAACAACAAAATATGTTCAGGGCTTTGGCTTTGAATAAGTTCTTGTGTTTGTTGTCCGGTTTAAAATATTTATGTCAGATTAATTATAATGTCAACTTAATAGCGCGCAGTTCAAAGAGCATGACTCAAGGGAGGTGTAACCTGGGCTAAAAAACATGGCCATAAGCTCGTCGCACTGTTGGGTTTTTGCTAAATCACTCACTTCATAAAATTACCAAAACTTAACTAAAGAAATGGCAAAGAATAAAAGGAAATGGTTAGCCGAAAATTCATTTTAAATACAATTTTATAGTCCTTGAAGTAATTTTGAGTGGATTTTGGTCACCCGGAAATATGACCCTAACTTTCCCCTTTTTTTGTTTAAGCCAACCTGTTATTCCATTTGAAAATACTTGTTTTTTAAGAATTTTTTGAGCTTTTTTTAAACGCTTTAAATTTTGTACTTACCACTATTTTTCGCAGTGCCAACCCACAAAACATTTTTGCATGTACATGTCTACAGTGTTATTATCTAACCAATGTACAAGTACTTGGGTCGCTGCCTCAATTATTATTATCATTCGTTTGAAATCTAAGGCTCTCCCCACCTCCCCCTGCTCGCCTTTGTTTTGCTCGGCTTTTAGTTTAGCTTGGCTTTTGCTTTTCAGCAAGTTAATTTATTCATGGCGCATTTATGAGCATAGTGATTTCAGCCAGCACCTTCACTTAAGACCACCCCCCACCCAACAATCCCACCGGCAACATCCGACATCCAGCAGCAACCTCGACAAGGACGTAAAGAGAAAACTTCTTCATCGGGAGCAGAACTCGTCCTTCGAGTTTCCCTACTCTCTTTGAACAATTTGAAACACTTGGGCATACAATATGTTGAAATGATAATGAGGCGAAATTGTTTTTTGACTCGCTCCCCAGGTGTTTCTGTGTTTCTGTGCTCCTTCACCTGGCTTCAAAGGATGTCTGGGCGGGGCTGATTATCCTTATCCGCCTGGATTCGGCTGAGTGGCCTCGACCGTTTTGGCCGTTTAGTTGCGTAGCAATTTGCGGCAATGTTTTAATAACCAACTGCCTCCGTTTGCCTGCAAAAAAAACGGTTTAAATGATTATTCAAAAGTTTATAACTTGTTTTTGGATTTATAAATTTAAGACTTCACTAACACTGCGTTAGTAGTTTTCAATAATTTGTATAATTTCTTAGTTAGAAATAAATTAAAAAGAATAAGTTTTTTTTATTAAAAGTTCTAAATTTTACTTAATGAATCCTCATTAAATTCCCAAGGATTAAACAAATTTATCTGACCTACAAAACCTGAGATATTTATGTTTTTTTAGTCCTTTTGGGTCAAGTGGTTTCAGTTCCACGTTGATTTTGTGCTTGCTTTATTAGTTCAAGCTTCACCTCGGGCTTTCATTTTTCAGCTCTCCCAGTTTCACTTTCATTGGAATGCAAATATGCCGGCAACCATCGATTTGGCTCCGAGATGTCGACATGCCACGCCCATTTGTCGCAGTCGCCGGCAGCGTTGATTGCATCGAAGTTCTTAGTCAATATTTGCCGATTCCAATGAAATGAGAATTTGACATGCAGGCAAACACGGCAGAGGATGACTTGCCGATGGAGCCGGCATTCCATGGCTTTTCGGATGGCTGTGGATGGGGAGTATCTGATGGATACTGATGCACCGACTGGCGGACTACAGAACACGGATGCAGATGCATCTGGCAGCTGCAACAGGAGAAGGACAAGCACTGGAAGCTGACTCCAGACCAAATTGAGGCTGACTTGGGTAAATTAATTGCGATCTGTGTGCCATGGCATTTTTGTGTGTGGCGAAGTGATTGATGTCGTGAGTAGAGTGTTTGCACTCGTTACCTTTGTTTTTCTCAAAAAAAAAGGAAATTTTTCACCTTAATGATGAAAACTCAATACGGGCTTTAATTGGACAGTCTGAGTTAAAAGCTATTTACATTTGGGCTATAGTTGATTTTGCCAAATTTAACTTGTTGGGTGATTTCTCAAACAGAATTGTCTGCTATCAAAGTTGTCAAATCACTCAAAACAAGTAAAGCTCATCGATAGCTTTAAGGTAAATTTTGCTTTAGATTGTTTGGCCTTCTTTAAAGGTTGATTATGTAAACTCACATTCCATTTAATAAAAAGCATAATTTACCTGCTACATTTATAAAATTATTGTCACTTCATAGGAATTCCAAAAATTGTTTGGCCTTCTTTTAAGGTTGGTTATTTAAACTCACATTCCATTAAAAAAATAATAATTTATTTGCCACATTTATAAATTTATTGTCACTTCATGGAATTCCAATAAATATTACACTTTAATATTATTTGGCAAAGGTTATTATATTTCCAACAGCTTTATTGCAGCCCATCAAATAAATTCTAATAAATAAATGAACACACTCAACGCTGTAAGTAAGCATAATAAAATAAAATTCCATTTTAATATTCCAATCCACTCACAACACCCAATAATTTCATACCATATTTTAATTTGATCATCCTGTTTATCCTAATTATAAACATCACCTGAAAGTGCTGCGAAGCCAAACTGCTGAATAGTTTGCAATAAATTCAATTAGCATTTTAAATAGCCGACAAGCAGAACTGAACTTTTACAAAATTAATACCAGCCCAGCAGTTCAAATGGTTCTAGGCAATTTTAAATTAATTCAATTATACGGGGCATCAACGGCAGTACCAGTTTTCGGCCCTCGATTGCCGGGCTTGCAGAAAAGTTCGTCCAGGTGAGATGATAAAATGTAATTGTTGTTGCCCGAATCCTTATTTTGGCAATGCAATTAAATGCAATGACATTGGGGCGTCTGGGAAACGGAACTCTTAGCCGAAGCTAATCAATTAAGCCTTGGCAACGAATCGAATCTTGGTCCAAATTGTGCATTGCTTGAGTGAATCGCCCGCCCGCATTTCCAATTAATGGCACCTAATTTATTTGAAATGGGACAAAAATCAATACATTGGGTTCGGGGAAAAAAGAACACTTCAAAAAATAATAACGAATATTTTTTTTTTTAAACTGCAAAATGTTGTAATTTCTTTATAAGCAATAAATTTATTATATTTAAAAAGAACCTAATATAATTCATAATTAATCTGTAAACTATAATTTAACTATTCCGAAAAACGGTTGTACAAAAGAGATAATGTCTTTTAAACCGACATGAAACTGGTAACAGCTTTGAATTTTTCAATGGTTTGTGAAAATATTAGCAATGAACTAACAATGATTTTTTTGAAAGTGTATCGGAAGCGTCATCATCATAGCCAGTGGCCCCAGGCCTTGTGGCCAGGGATCTGATCTGTTTGGCAAGCGGATAGGGTGTTGGAGTACGGGGAAATTGGAGGAGGCGGGTGGCAGCTCAATTATATTTTTATTTATGCGCCAACATTCGCGCACTTAACAAAATAGCATCCGGATAGAAGACCGAGAGCATCCCTTTCTGACAATGGAATTTTATTGTTTCGCCAATGTAAGCAAATTTGGTGGAAACTTTTTGTGGGCCCAGGCGAAAGGATACGGAGATACAGTGGCGATGGGACAGCATAAATAAAGTTATGTATTTGATTATGGAACAGCGGCGGACAGAGGCTCGTGGCCAATGGATTCAATTGCTTGGCAATTTTATGGCTGGGACAGACAAATCATAAAAAAAGGAGGGAAGCCAACAAAGGCGGCGGAAGAAAGCATTTTATGACCCGAAGTTGGCTTTAAATGAAAGTGTCCAGTGAAGTGTCCAAGCCAAACCGAATCGAAGGATATTTTATTTCTTTCTTAGGATTTTCGCCACTCGAATTCTTTAGAAATGACTAAAACCATATTGACTTTAACCCTTTTCACCTGAAACGAATGAGATTTTGGAAACACTTGGGGCATATGTGTTTCTTTTGTTGTCGGTTGAGTGACCCTTTCTTCCCACTCCGTTTCCCATTTCCTCACTTTCTCCTTTTCCATCTTGTATGGCATTCCATACTGACACTTCCGGTCCTTAAGTGTATTTCTTTGTATCTCTGTAGGAGTGGGTATTCAGGGCAAACATTCAGGGAATTTTTTGTTCTCCTCTTCGCCTATGAGGTCATTTAAAGCATCTCCGCAGGGAAATACTCCAAATAGTTATTTTCTGTTGCCACAACTATTTTGTTGCATTTTTCTTGGCTTAGTGTTGGCCGCTCATGTTTAATTGCAATGCCAACAGCAATTGGCATTTGAAAAACAAACAAAGCTAGATAACACTGCGCATTTGTAGAACAGTATTTATTCAGTCACTAACAAAATGTCAGACCCAAAAATACAGGTCAAGATTTCAAAAAACTTTCTTTACTTTATTTTTGTTAACAATTATATCTAGCTAATAAAGTTTATTTCATAAAATAAATGAAGATAATACTCAGCCATATTTTAGCTTTTATTGTAATAAATGCTTATTCAGTTTTAATATTTCTACCCCAACTGTATGTAAGTTTTTAGCAAAAAGAAATACAGATGCTGTTAAAATAAAATGGTATTTTCGATGCGGGAGGACTCAGTCGACATCAAACAATGGAAAAGCTTGATTGAAACACTGCGATACGAGGACAAATGTATACGATTTCGTATTTCTATGAATGTGCGGCAAATATCAAACAATTAAATTACACGCCAGAACGAAAACGAAAACTTGCACACACACACAACTATATCCAAAGTGAACTCAATTTGCTGGCATCTAAATCATTTTTAATTTGAGAAACAACAAAACACAAACGTTTTATTTTCCCCAACAAAATGCAGCTCAAAACGTAACATATTTAACAATAACAAAATGTAGCATACATTTGAGTGGGCGAAGGGGGGTTGGAAAGTGAGAAAAAGAATGTTATTGTACGAGAGTACAGAGTTTTCCGCGGCCCAAAAACAATAGCTGCAAAAACAACGGCATCGGGGAAAATGCAACACACTCTCTGCAACTTTCGGATGCCCCCTTCACCCCTCCCCCTCTGTCGCTGCTACCGTTACACGCTGCTGCACAATTATTCAAATCTACGAGCCATGACTGCGTAGCATCAGCTGAGGGTTAAGGGTCGAGGGGGGTTAAGGGGGTTAGGGGTGGCGGGTGAAAGTTGGGAGGCCACAGGAGAAAACAGCAGGAGCTGTCAGCCGTTTGCAGGTGGGAAATACCCTGAATAATTGGAGCAGTATGATTTGATGGCACTTTAAAATTAAAAGTTAATTATAAACATATAAATTCTTGATTAAAAAATAATTATAAATAAATTTACACAGAAGAAGGTAGAAAATACCTCCAAAAATAGACTTTTACTTGCGAAGTATTCATAAAAAAAAATAATAATAAACATTAGAAAATCTAAATAGCTCTTATTAAAAAGTTAGCAAACTAAAGGATACAGCCAATTCGAATCCCTATCCTGAGTCCATTCCAAACTCGCTTCAATTTGTTTGCTGCCCCAATTTGTCGCAATAACAATGGAATTTAAATGCAGCAAGCGCAAAAAAAGCGAACGAAACCAGAATATTTGTTGAGAGATTTCTTTGTTGGTGCAATTACTCGTACATAGGAATGGCTATGATAACTTTGCGTCGAGTTGATTTAAGCCCAAGTAAACCAAGAGTTTACTTGTGAAAGGAATGCCACATATAAGGCATTAAAATACAGTAATTTATGTGCCCGTCTCCACTCCTTTACGTTTAGAAAGATACTCCACCTGACAAGAAGTTACTATCAATTACCTTCATCTCATTTGGGCTAACAAGAAGCTCTTGAAGAGTCCTTCTAATAAATATGGCTAAGCACTCGCTTTTTTTTTTTTGGTTACTCCTCCCTCATTTCGTTGGAATGACAAAGCCAAAGCAAATAACGTGAAATATACATAAAGAGGAAGAGCAGGCCGTAAAATGGCTGCAATACCGCTGGTATACGGGGCGGATGAGCAACGTCGTTCCATTCGCCCACTTACAAGTAATAAGAGCCAGCGGCATAAAACTCAACGGAGGCCCAGCACCATGTGAGCCATAAAAAGTATATGGTAAGCCAAACCCCAAATAAACCCAAAAACCCGCTCTCTAAGTCCCAGATTCTTTGGCATATTTCACGGGGCAAAGCCATCGCATAATGCGTGTGATTGATTTACCTGTTTCCACCTCTCGACCCAGCTGCTGTAAAATTGATGGCTCCCATTTGGCAGCGGGCGAAGAGATTGAAGACATTGCCATTCAGATGATTAGGTGGGCGAATGCGCCGATGGCCAGGGTTTTTGGGATGGTAACCCAGACGATCTTATCGACATTTTGATATCGTATATTGAAGTTTAATTAGGGATTTTTCTAATGTATGGGGCTGGAAATTTATGGCTGCTGAATATAGAGGCTTAAATGCTTGTTATGTCTTAATAATATATTGGTATTTCAACGCTAAATAAAAAGTATTGATTAGCCTAAATTCACTAGTATTACCAATAATAAAACATAAGCTCTGTATTCTTTATAGGATGACATCAATATTAACCCAATTAATAAAGATATAGAAACAAATTAAATTAGATTCCAAAGAAGTATTTGCAGGTTTTATATATAATATAATATTACATATAATTCCGATATTTACCTAATAAACCATTTATAAATATATATTGAAAATCTTGCTAATCAAAGCAATGCTTTATTTCCAATTTGATGTAAACGGTACTGGAACTTGGTCCATTTCTTCTCTGAATACAACCCCATTCAGAATTCTTATCCCCGTTGGAAATCTGGTACTGTATTTTTGGTGGCCCGTGTCAAATGTCCCCGCAAGTTTGTTTGCATGGGTTAAACTGTCGCCCGCTATCGGGGCAACACAATCAGCCAGACATCCAGACAACCAGACAACCGAAGAGCCAGCGAAACAAGCCGGCAAAAGTTGGTTAGTTAAAAGTGTTTGTCATTGTTGACACCTTTCGTCTTGCCGACGCGACTTGGAAAACTCGAGACAATGAGCCCAACGGAACCCACTAGAAAGGGCAAAGTTTTTCTTTTCTCTCAGTTTATTTTCCCAGTCCATGGCTTTTGCCTTCTTGTTGCTGCCAAAAGTTTTTTTTTTCGTGCTCATGTTGATTGGTGTTAAATATTTGGCGGCATTCTCGCATCAAGTTCGGTAAATCTAATTTATTACATTGTGTGGTCCAGTTTAAAGCCATCAGCAGCTCAGTTCGAGTGGATGGATGTGGTTTTGGTGTTAAGTCCCACCACAAAACAGATTCTCATGTGGCCCCCTTTCCATCACAGGACTGTACACTTAAAAAACATTTTTAACTAGTTATTTCTAAGCTAACATTTACATTTTAACATTTATATATATTAAGGAACCTTTTTTGTAAATATATAGAATAAGCCAAACACATTTAAAATAATATTTTCTTTTAATTTAGAGCAATATTTTCTACAACACAAGTATCATCAATGATTATATACAGAAACAAGAGTATATATAAATTGAGACACAAGTGCAGGTGTTAAAAAGAGGCTCGATAAAAATGTTGTTGAAGTTTAGAAAGAGCTATTTTTTTAAAGTCCTTTTTTTGAGTGCACCAAGGGTGTTTGGGTTTTCTGTTTCAGTTCCCAATTTGCTACTTTTATGTCTTCATATCATGTACGCTTATTTTGTGGCCTGTCCCTGGCTTTTTCAGCCAGAAACACAGCCACAGATACTCAGATACTGAAACAAAGATATAGATACATCTCAGCTGAGCACACGTTTGCCATTTATCAGAGCCGGCAATTCGTTGTTGTTTCAAGTGCCTGTCTGATGAAGAGGGCTAAGAACAGGCGGAATGGGCTAAGAAGGGGGCGTGGCAGCAGCCTCGTTGTCATTGAAAGTGCAGTTAAACTGCAATCGCGTTTGCGTTTTCATTATGCGGCCCCATAAAAATGGCGATCCTTCGAACAAAGTAAAAGTAGCGGCTGATGCCAAAGGCAAACTTTGTGTTTTCTTCCCACTAAATGGGAAATTAACTAGACCAGGTGGGTACCCTGAGATACATATAAAAATTCGAAAGATAGGTCTTCAAATAAAAATAAATATGTTTGAAAACCTCAAAATTGTCTCCCTTTTTCCAAAAACTTTTTAGTTTGTGTAAATGTATTTAGCATTCCATGCCTTACTTTTTAATGTACTGGAATTCATATACCTTCCCCTTTAGTAATGTTGCAAACCAAAATACTCTACCCAATTTAGGGTAAGTTCAATAAAAAAAGGAAAGTTATCAACGTAAACAATTCAAGCACTTCAACTAGTTTTGGGCGCCTCGATAGTGCTCCAGATAATGGCATGAGACTGAGGTTCGCGGGGGGAGTGCGCGGGCATGCATAATGAAAAGTTACCAGTTATCGGAGGGGTTGGAAAAATAGTGGAGGGAAAAGTTAGTGGGGGCGGTCTGCGCCCTTCATTCAAACGGGCGAAACGCAGAGCGACAAATTTTTATGGGCAAACTTTCAATTACCCAACTTTTTTCTTGCTTGAATTACTTTTGAAATGCTTTGCCCACACACATACAAAACACAGACACATATGAAAGCAGGACATATGCATATGTGTGGGTAAGTGTGTCCGTGTGCTGTCGTCGTGTTTGTTGTTGTTTTATTTGGCTGACTGATTCTGGCATAGATATGCACATGAAAAAAATGTCACTAAAAAAGTATAACCTGTTTGAATTTTTATTAAATTTACAGGAGTTGAAGATTAAATTCATTGGAAAATATTTTGTAAACTGAAATGCATTTATTTAGTTACCAAATGAAAGAATTAGAACATCAGTTCGGTTTCAACTAGGCTTTGGATTTGTATAATCATTGGGGTTTGCTAGGATATGAGTTAAAAACTAAGAAAATTAATAAAGACCAAGAATTATCTTTTCTCCTTTACTTACTTTACAAATTAATTTTGAATTTGTATTTAATTTACAGGGTTTAAAGAATAAATTCATTGGAAAATATTTTGTAAATTAAAATGAATTTATGTAGTTACCAAATGGAAGACATAAAATATTAATTTGATTTCAAACTAGCTTTGGATTTGTAGAAACATTATGGTTTAAAAACTATGAAATTAAAAAAGACCAAGAGTATTCTTTTCTATTTTACCTGCTTTACAATTGAATTTTTAATTTATTATTAAGACACCACCTATTTTAAATTGAATTGTGGCTGATAATTTAAGCAGCATAAAAGCGACAAAAAATAAAAGCAAACAAAAGCCAAAGCTGAGATGACAATCAAGGATTGCTGTTCAGCTTAGTGATATTTTCTCCGTGTGCTCCTTTGATGTTGTGTTGTGGTGTCTAAATCCAAAAGGAGGAGCAGAAGGAGTTGCGGTGGCGACGGCCATTGACTGTGCACGCTCCATAGTGCCACCTATAAAGCCCCTTCCCACTTGTCCACCCCTCGACTGGAGCTTCAAGGACGCACAGCCATTTATAATGCCTGTATATTATTACTTTTCACTTTCCCGAGCAAATTTACGAGCGAGCTTCGCAATTTTTCAACTTGTTACTTAGCGCGAGCGCCACTTAAACACTTTTAAACGTAATTTTTGCACCGCCCCAGGAAGCGGGAATGCGAATTGAAGCTCAGGGCGTGAAATATGGAATTCTAAGCGGGCCAAGACAATGATTTCGCCTTCGCACTCCCCGGGGAGAAGGGCCATTTCAGCACCCGGCCATAAATCATAATCTGCTGGCATAATACATAAAATATTGATGCTAAAGAGTTCAAAACACACACATGCCCCGGATGATAATAGCCACTAAACACCTACTTACCCCGCTCAAAGTTATTAAGCCCAAGTGCCTGATGCTGCTCTAAAATGTTCAGGCACTTTGGGTTTTATTTATGTGTATGCAAGAATATATTTTGCTTTATTAGCCATTGTACATCTTTTTGGCTCTTAATAGTTTTTTGTCCTGACCGCACACACGGCGTATGAGCAATGTGCAGTGGTCCAGAAA
The DNA here is from genome assembly GCF_018152115.1 of Drosophila rhopaloa. Classification (NCBI taxonomy): domain Eukaryota; kingdom Metazoa; phylum Arthropoda; class Insecta; order Diptera; family Drosophilidae; genus Drosophila; species Drosophila rhopaloa. The sequence goes on from NW_025335043.1 coordinate 13,966,674, forward strand.
ATAGATAAACAGAACAGATGAATAATAGATGCCAGGCATTCTGCAGAACACTATATTGAATATTAGGTTGGATTCAATTAAAATTGAATTTATGCTTTTCCATTTTGGCCAACTTTAAATCCCAGCCATTAAACATTTAAATTGGCAACAGAGCATAAGCTAATCCACATAATTCCATTGCCAGCGATATTTCAGCATCTCTATTTGGCTTCCAGCACGATTAACTCGCTGCAGTTTGCTCTGTTTTACTGGCGTTTTGCATTCGATTCCAGCAAATCCCCCAAAGACCGCAAACAAACGAAATCGAAAAAAAGAAAAATAGTGGCTAAACCTGCCATTTGAACATTTAAATTTCTATCGCCGACTGCAGTCTGAATAAATTGACATTGCGAGATGGCAAACAAAAATCGACAGCGAGCACAAAATACCAGGCAATGTCAATGTTTGCCTGCCCAAGTTCCGTTTTTTTTTTTTTGCGTGTTACTATTTTTCATTTTGCAGCCAAGCGGAAGTGTCTGAATGATGGATGCTGATTTCGCTCAGTGCTCGAAATGCCCCCAAAATGCACAAAACTAAAGTGCCGAGCTGCACTCGCAGTGTGAATTTATGGGGATGCGAGGAATTTAAAGTGCTCGCCACTCGAGCTGAGCGGCTTTTAATGAAGTCATGTCCCGGACCTTTGCAAGATGAATTTGTCGGGTCAAATCGGGCTCCTCCGTGGGGGTCAGCAATTAAAAACGCATAATTCATGCCCCAATGAGACCGTCTAATGCCCTCCCGAAAAAGGTGTGCCCCGAATATAATTAAATTTGCTAACCCAAAACTTATTGCTGGGAGCTGTGGCAAATACTGAAATCTGACTGCAGGATACTGGCTCGACTGATCCTGATGAAGTGGACAGAGAGGCCACAGCTGACATCCCCTTTAATTATCCCGACTCACGCGTGGAATGGGAACACGATATGGTTGTTAGGCATCTGCAATGGGCGGGGATAAATTGAATGTAAGCAGAGCCAAAGCTTGTACAAAAACCAAGCCAAGGTAACCACTACACTGAGAAAAATATGATTTTTTTTTTTTTTAAGTAAATTATTGTATATTTATTGCAAAACTTAACAGGTATACTGCTACATATGTGGCAGCTTGAGCAGGTTCTAAATATGAAAGTACTTTGGCACATCATTTCGGTTTACATCATCTTTTTATTTCAATAAAGATATCATTTTCATAACTTAAAATGTAATTTTAAACAAGTAATTATTAATTTATATTTGTTAAAAAAAATGTTATATATACACATTATTTTTATATGTTTTTTCAATTAAATATAAATTCAATTTTAAAAAATCTAAAAATTTTAATTTATATGTCCTTAACAACTCTTATAAAATGTTTGCTATTCACAAAGATATATTACTCAGTGTCTAGTTATTTTTAACATAAAATATACATTTAAAAAATGTTCCGAAACTCAATAGTTTTTGACCTTAAAAGGTTTTTACAGCGGATGTAAGCAAACTAAATGTTTTCTTATGGATAAAAAACGTTCATCTCAATGCAAAATTGAAGGCGTTGTCTGAAATTCAGGACGATTTATTTCTGAGTGCAAAGAGGGAGTGCTTGGCTGGGACAGTGACAGCGACAATGACACATGATTATGTTTAGCCAGCAGGTGGGACAGTGGACAGTGGACAGGTGAGGGGACGCCGCAGCTGCCTTTGACCTGGCCAAAATCCCCCTCCCCCTGCCCGCAGTTGGTAACATATTGTGGCACATTACATTAGTCTTCGCTCTCTGGCCAGTGCCCCCAGGTCCCATCCCATCCCATCCCCTTTGATCATTCTTGTACGACACGAACCATTATGCATACGTATGATTAATGAGATTCGTGTTATTGTTGATGTGCACAACGAGGCAGGCACTTTTTGTGTCGGCAGCACTGGCGACCTTATCAATCAGGCGGAACCGCACAAAGGCCGTAATCACCTCAAAGCCTAATAGAATCCGTCAAATCAGAGTGGGCAACTTGGCCATATTGAGCTGGCAAATGGAACTCCAATGGGGGTTAACTTTTCCAGCCCCAAAACCGCAACTGCATCAAGGCTGTTCTCGCAATGAATCGAGTTCAGAACCACTTCAATTTGTTGGCCCGGCGACCGCATCACGAATTCATGACCCTTCGTCCAAATAACCAGAAAACAAAACCAGAAGCCACCAGCAGATCCCCAAACCAGGAAAAAAGGGAAAAACAATATGCAGCAGCCGCTGGGAGTTGCCTTCGTGGGGCGGGGGAGGGGAGGGGTGAAATTGGAGGGTTAGCGGACAAACCGACATAACCAACCATCAATCAAAACGTGGACTACTCCACTGACAATGGGCGTGCCCAAATTGCTCGCCTCCGCCTGTGACAGAAATGGTTTTGTCCCGGCCACGCGGCGTATGCGTGATGTGGCACCACAAAACCAAAAATAGAAGACTGCGGCTGGTCAGCCATGATAATTATCACCTAGCTGTGCTACATTTTCATAAACACAATTATTTATTAATTAACCCGAAACCCCGACAATTTTAGACCCCCCGTCAGTCAATGTCAATTGGTATTTAATTGAAAAGCGGACATCCCTTTGCAAGTTTCCGCGCCATGGAATCGTTGGAAATATACAACAGAGTCGGACATTTAATTTATGGCATGCGCTGACAAGCGATTTAGATTGATTGTTCCTGGGGATTAATTAATAACCAGCACGCAAAACTAATTTCAGTCTGCAAATTGGCTTAAATTGAAAGCCTTGTAAACTTGTTTAACAACTCGCCTGTTCTAAAGGTGTTTTTTTTTCTGCGCGCAAATAAATGTCAAAGAACCGGACAGACAGTTGACGAATCAAACAAATCTAGAAATTAATTTCATTTCATTGCCAACTTTTGTTTGCTGAGCTGACACTTGAATTAAATGTTGGATATTGCAGATACAGCGGGGAATTAATTAACGGCTTCGTGCAGTGTTTGGCCAACGGTGCGTATGATTAATATGGCCCAGTATTCGCCGAGTATTTCAAGGAATTTAGAGGGCAGGCAGTTGGTCGCACGTGTTTGGCATTTTTGCCGGCGGCACTTTTCAAACTTAACAATGCGCCACGCCCACAAGTTCCCAGCCACATTCAGTTTTCGGGCCCCGAACATAAATCTCTCAAGTGTCACATAAAATTTCCGCACATGTACGGAATCAAAATGAAAAGAAATCGGGGCGGCGACGACGGTGGCGAGGTCGCAGTGCAATAAGTTATCAAAGTTAATAATTCTTAATGTTAGTGCATAAATAAGCTTGAGACAGGGCCAGACGTATCAGGACTTGTCACAGCCAGCGCCCATAAAAGTATGCTTCCAAATAAATACGAGTCGAAAGCGCCGAGAAGCCAGGCATAAAGAAGGAAATTTAAAATTTATGCAAAAAGCAACAGCGGCAGCAAGACGTGGAAAAAAATCCAACTGACTGAAGGCTAATTTGCATAAAGAAAACGGCAAACGAAACTCGAATGTAACGCCCAGGAATCTCGTTCGCTTTCCCAATGTGGGCGAATGTATGCTCAGTGGCCTGGCAAATATGAAACGTAAAGTGTTCATGCTGACATCGCGACATAAAACACACACACACACAAACAGGCGTGTGTTGGTACAAATGTTTCGCTTTTATTTGGCAGGCCTTTTGGCTAATAGCGCTTATACCACTGGCCCTCTGTTTGGCCAAAAGCAGCAGAGCAGAAATGCCAGTTCGACAATAAAGCGAACACACACTAGTCATGCATGGCGTGTGTGTGCACAGCACAAATTTTCTATGTACACTATATTCTATAGGTTGTATATTTTTTCAAAATCTAGTTCTAATAATTCGAATTCAGTATTTCTAATCTCAGAAGAAATCGTCATAGACCTATCTTCTGTAAAACATAACTTGCCTTAATACATTTATTTATTTATTTTTATAGTACGGGTTTTATGTTTACAAATAAGTAATATTAAAAAAAAAAAAACATTTATTTGTCATTTAAATGTTGTATAAATCTGTCGAAAACGTTAAACAAATTCGAATTAATCAAAATCATCTTTGAAAGTATACAAATCTTGAACTTATATAAGTAGCTTTAAATAAAATAAATCCAAGAGTAATATTTTTCCCTGTGCAGCCTATCCCTTTCCCAAAAAAGGGTATGCTTTTGCCAGTGGCAATCTAAAAGGGACTTCGATTGTGTCCAGACATTGGCATTGGTTTGGTTTCATGTTTCTTCTGGCCGTCTCTTCGACTCGCATTTGTGTCCAACAAAACTGGCCACAATGCGGTCATGAATATCGAGAAATGTTATTGGCCCAATCGAATGGACTGCAAATGTCACTGGGCTAAACGATTCCAAGTGTTTTAATTTCAGCTTTAATTGCCAGGCCAAAAAATAGCTGCAAGATATTCCCTGGGGCAATTTCTAATCACCTAATTGGCAAAAACTTTTGCTCTGTCGGAAAAGTTTTGGACTTTGACTCGTGAAAATTTTCAGCTCATCCCGAGATAAGGGAAAATACGAGTACAAGCGCTTTGGCTCTTTGGCCAGCCATCTATCTTCCGCATCTGGGAAATTATGACTTGAGCCGGGAGCCAAAAAGGCCAAAGGACTTGACCGGCAAAGTTCATTGTGCCACATTTCATTTGGCTAAAGTGCTTGTGGCCTTCGCAAATGATGCCCGTGAGCTATCAAAACGATTGCTTCATTTTTTCGATTGAATAGATGCATTGGGGATGCAGTCGGTCCAGTTTTAATACTTTTAGCTGCCCGGTTTGTTCAGTGGGGAATCCAACTTATGTACAGCCAAACTGGGGGAAAAAGCCAACGGAGTGGAACTAGGCAAACTAGTTGAATCCATCTGCCCGGCACACAATTCTCCAACTCTCCGAGGTGATTATTTTGCAATTGTTGTGCCAATTTTTAACGTAAATTGTTGCCATACACATACTCTGCGAACTGTACTGGCCAAGGCCAAAAATGCGAACGTATTTCTGGGCAGGAGGCATATTTTGATTTCATTATGCCGGCATTTTGTAGAATGTTTCCAGTCCAGGGCCCCGTTGCTATCCCCCATTATAATGGCCAGATGTAGACATTTATGTACATTATTATGCTTCTCCTTTTTGTATTTTTACGTTATGCTTGCTTACACCGGGCCACCTTCCATTCCCTCCATACTCCATGGGGGCTTGTTAAATGATTGACCTAGGCTCCTCATTTACCTCCTCCTGTCGCTGCTATTATTGTTATGGCAATCGCTTTGATTGCACGTTAGCAGCATATAATTATATCCTGACAGGGGGACTATAATTTCAGCCAGAACGAAGGGTCTCTAAGTATAAATGGCATTTGATGGAACTAGGTTGGAGTTTCAATATTGTACTGTGGGTATATTGTCTATTATAGTACAAATAGATACCCACAGTAGTCCATTGGTGGTAACTTAAAGGCATATTGCGAATTATAAAATGTCAATCATTTAAATTCATATATGGAATTGCACTCAATTAAATATGAATACCACAAAATATATAAAACCATTTGAGAACCCTATCTTAACCCTGATAATACAACATAATATATAGAAATATTAAAAATTGCATCAAAATAATTCATTTTATAAATGGTTTTCAATGTACCCTTTCGCTTTGTTCAAAATATTTGAATGAAGTTTAAATTTCAGGGGCAAATAATTTAAGAACCCACCAACTGGTTGCATTTCGAGGCATAAATTCATCATTTAATTCACCGAATTTCGCTTTTGCCAGTGTTTCTTGGCTTTTAAGTAGTGGCATTCTTTTGTTTACAGTGAAAGCACCCCTCGGACTTTCTTTCATGCGCTTGACAAACTGCGTAAAAATCTCCGCTGACCGGAAACTAATTTGAAAATGTTATTCATTATGCACAGCACTTGCCGCTTCAGCCCACTCGAAGTTGCACTCGGCTGACGCTGTTCTGCTGTTATTTCGCGCACTTCCTGCCGCACTTTCCAGTTGTGGCAGTTGCACTTTCTACGCACGGTCTGGGAAATCCCTGGGAGACTGGCTTGGAGTGGGTCTTCTGTGTGTGGAACCCAAAGTTGAGGAAAAGTTTCGGTTTTCGCTTTCGCCTGGCGCTGCGAAAAAGTACGCGAGCCACTAATGCCCAGATTTGAGTTGCGGCTATGAGAGTTTTAGCCAGATTGTTGCCTTAAAGCTGAATTAGCGCAGCTCTTGCGGCTGCCAAAGTTGGCTTAACCCATTTTGGTCAGGAGAGTTTAAAATCACATTAAATTGGAACGCCTTTTTTTGGGGTAAATTGCAGAAATTCTATTTTGGAATAAAGAGGAATTAATGTAAGCAATATGTGTGCTTACACAATCCACTCTAACTTTATAGAAAACAATTTTTAGTGCTTAAAGCTAAGTAAAAACCGTCAAAAATTGTGTTTATTATTCTAGAATTATAAAATGATGTATAAAATTAGTTACTTTGCTAAATATTTCGAGAATGAAAAATTTTAAATGTTTTGTCACAAGGAATCAATTTAATTACATTTTTGGAAAGGAAATATAATTGTTTAGGTAATTTCAATATTAGGCACTGAGGTGTTAAATGGTTTAAAAGAAAGCCAGGAGCCTTGTCCCGGGTGGCAAATTCGTAATTGATAGCATCTTGAGCACAGCTCGGCTGCTCGAGGAGATAAAAATTGTAAGTCGACAAATTAAGCTGGGGCCCAGAGCAAAAGACGCCGCCGTCAAACGGATGTGGATGTGGATGCTAAAAATGCAGCGCCAGCCAAAATGCCACCGGCCTTGGCCACAGGAGCAATATCAAAGGGAAAAAGGATTGCCGTGGAAACAATGACAGGCCAGGGAAGAAGCCAAAGGAAGCAGCCAAGTTTTAGAGACAAAAGTCTGGCGAATGGTTTAAGGCAGGGCAAAAGGAAGCGAGATAAAAATGGCGTGCGTCGCATGGAACATGAACCAAAATGGCACCCACAAGAGCTTCCGGCAGACGTCCGCTTTAACAACTCTTTTACCCACACTCACGCACTTCTGTGTGTGTGTGTATATATATATGTATATATATATATATATCGCTATGTAGGAACACATCTGAGAACGCCCTGCACATTAGCAACGTTTCCAGGGGTTTTTTTTGTGAGCGGGCGTGGGAGGCAGCGCTTTTGTCATAAACCCATTAAAAGTCAAGGACAAAATTCATGTTGCATGTTTACTCATGCACACTCACACACCCCACAAGCCCACACAGACACACACACACACACACACCCGCACCACCCACTCACACATAGATCACAGAGCGGAAAGAACAAGCAGTGCCAACAAAGTAGCTTTAATTAATGAAACTCATTAAAGGGATGCCAAGCAGGCAGTGGCACAAAGCAGAGTGGCTCTGTGGCTGAGCAGCTCGGAAAAAGGCCATAGGCTTGGCCAAAAACGACCAAAGGACGAGGGGACCGAGGACCAAGGACCAAGGACCAAGAACCAGCAGCAGATCCAAAACCAGAACCAGAACCAGACTGAATTGCCCGCTTTGACCTGCCACAATGCGTTGGGCCATACATTAGCCACGTTGGCGCTCACTTGGCCTCCGCCATTGAATAAAATAATCAGCAGCCGCCTTATCCAGCTGCCGCTGTTCATCCTTTTGACTTGGCCAAGGCAAACGATGTTGGCCAAAAACGAGAAGTACACGACCTGCCGAAAGGACAAAACACGAGAGAATCAGAAGAGAGAGTTTGAGAACAGAGAGAGAAATAGCTTTGCTGAGAGTCGTTCTGGGGAAATGATGGTGAAAGTTTATCCGCACTCCGAAAAGTTTCCTTTAGAGGGGATGAAATAAATGAAGAAAGAAAACAAGCAGTTTACAAGGAGGCAAGGATACGTAAGCAAGCAGATTGGATTAGCAGTAAATAAGCAGAAAACCATCAAGGAAAATCAAACTGCTTGTAAGGATTTGGGGGCTAATTCAAACAATGTTAGCAATCAGTATTTTTGAACTCAGTGCTAGTTGGAGTATTTTTAAACGATTTAAAAAAGTTTACGAATGCAAAATAATATATAGAAACTAAACTAAATAGTTCCATCTACTGTTTGTATTTTTTGAAAATCGATCCCTGATCATGACCAATATAATAAAATAGTTTGGAAATATATTTATATGATCACTTATTTTAATTACAAGGTCTAAACTTGAGTGGCTAAATAATCTAAAGAAATTGTTTCAATTTTTCAAATTTCTAGAAATTTTATTTTATTTCAGTAATATTTGTATTGTCCTTTTGCTATAGTTTTGGACCAGTCAGCTTTAGTCAGTTAAACCGTTAAAGCTCGTCCTAATAGTTATTGTTAGTAACAAAATTCCGTGTAAGCGAAAAATGTTGAAAAATTCCACAAAATACTATAAAAATAAAACTGTTATATTTCGTAAAAGTCTAAATTACTCCGGTAGAGGGCTGATTTATACCTATTTGGAAAAACCCTCCCCCAACCCACACCCAAGGTCATGCGCTCTTGCTCTCATAGCACACCTGTATGAGTTGGCCTCTCACCTGCCACTCGCTCTCTCCGCAGGACTTGCGCACCCCGAGGGACACTCTCCTCTCTCCGCGGAAAGGACTAGGACAACTCACAGCGGGCAGCGCTGTCTGCAGAGAAAGCAACAGCTTTGTGGGTGGGACGCCCAACCACCCCCACGGCAACCACCACCCATCACCCACGCGCAGATCCACATCCTGGCCCATCCTGTGGCAGGCCCGGCACCTGCTGCATCTCAAAACAAAGCCCATTTATTTAGAATGGCAGCGCAAAGCGGAAGCGCCAAGAAAATAGACAACACAACAACACAGCGGACAGCACAACGGGGTGGGTGGAAGTGGGTGTGGGTGTGGGTGTGGGTGGGGGTGGGTGGTTGCCGGGCTCCCGGTTGCCACAACAACTGACAAGGACCACAACAACGTCAAAAACTACGTCGGAAAATTAACAAATTTTTAAACGGGAAATAAATTCAGAAACAGTATATTAATCTAAAGGATACTCTTCAGAAAATGCAGCTTAAATACCTGCGGACATTGTTGGAGGGTCAGGTAAGCAATATGCGAATGGACAAACCGAAATTTTTAGATTGCTTATCTCGAAATTTCCAATATTGAATTTTCATGAATATCAACTAAATGAGTGTCTTTTCCATTATTCGTATTTCATTGCAATAATTATGAAATTCGTTTTTAGACTATTTTCTGGAACTGTCTAGTTTAAAGTGTTTCAACTGTATTCAAAATAGGAAAATCAATTGATTATTACGGATTACATTATTTATATTTTATTACTACATTATTTATATTGTATTGTAGTAATTGAGGATTTCGTTATGAACTACTTTCTGGAACTCTCTAGTTTAAAGAGTTTCAAGTATATTAAAAATAAGAAAATCAAACCAATTTAAAAATATTGTTTTCTTTCAGAAGCAAAACCAGTGTTGTTTCCATTATTTATATTTTATTGTAATTATTGTGAAATCGGTTTATAAACTACTTCATGAAAGTATATTCTTTACAGAGTTTTGTCTGTATTAAAAATAAGAAAATCTAATAAATGTAAACAATTATATTCTTTCAGGAGCAAATCCAGCGAATAGCAGGACTAGCCTGGTCTCCCAATCAGCTCAAATTGGCCATAGCCACTGCGGATCGTCACATTCTCCTTTACGATGATGCGGGTGAAAGACGTGATAAGTTCAGCACCAAGCCAGCAAATCCCTCAAACGGAAAGAACTCCTATGTGATCCGCGGATTGGCCTTTAGTCCGGACTCCACCAAACTGGCGGTGGGTCAGAGCGATAGCATCGTCTATGTATACAAACTGGGGGAATCCTGGAACGACAAGAAGGTGATATGTAACAAGTTCCCGCAGGCCAGCGCAGTGACTGCTCTGATTTGGCTCACTTCGGGCTCTATTATTGCAGGTAAATCATGTTAATAAATATTATAAAATACTTTTATTAATTAATAATCCTTTTAAGGACTCGAGGATGGGAAGGTTCGTGCCCTGCACAGCAAGAACAACAAGTCGCAAAGCCTTTATGGCGGCGACAGCATTTGCATTTCGCTGGCGGCGAATACCAAGGGAACTGGTTTTCTGAGTGGTCACAACGATGGCACCATCATACGCTACTTTATGACGGATGAGGCCACGGAACCACTTGGTAGAGTGGTGCAGCATCCAGTTCCTCCTTTTGCTTTGGCTTGGCCACAAGGTGGATTTTGCGCCGGTGGCTGTGATCAGCGGATTGTATTCTACGATAGCATGGTATGTCTTGGAATATACTGATCTCTTGGGGATTTCTAAAGCCTTAAACCTTCTTTTCAGGGTCGTCAGCTGCGTACCTTTGACCATTCCCGAACGGAGGGCGAGCGGGAGTTCACGGTGGCCGCCTGTAGTCCAAATGGCCAGGCGGTGGCCTTCGGCAGCTTCGACAGGATTCGCATCTTCGCCTGGAGTCCTCGGCAAGGAGCTTGGAGCGAGAGTGCCAGCAAGGAGGTGGCTTGTTTGTACACCCTGAGCAGCCTCCTCTGGCGCAGGGATGGAGCCCGACTCGCCCTGGGATCCGTGAGTGGGGCAGTGCTCCTCTTCGAGTCCGTTCTGCGACGCACCGTGTGGCAGGACAAGTTTGAGCTGATCTTCGTGGCACCCAGTCAACTTCTAGTGAGGTCCTTGACCGAACCCTCGCAACAGCTCACCATTGAATCGCAGCTGGGTCTGGAGATCGATGACGTTAGGATCATGGGCAGGGACAATTACCTGGTGGCTCGCACCGAGGAGTCCCTGATCCTTTGTGACCTGACCCGCAATCTGAGCAGCGAGGTTCCCTGGACCGCCTCCGGTCACCACGAGCGGTTCTACTTCGAGAACCCCACTGTTTGCCTGGTCTTCAATGTGGGTGAACTAAGCTTAGTGGAATACGGGGATAACTCCATCTTGGGATCGGTTCGCACTGAATTCGTGAATCCCCATGTGATCTCAGTGCGTCTAAATGAGCGAGGAAATGCGAGGGAAAACAAAAAGCTGGCATTTCTCCTGGACGCCAAGACCATTTGCGTGGTGGATCTGGTGAGTCGGATGACCAGTGGTCAGATCAACCACGAGACCAAGATCGATTGGCTGGAGCTGAGTGAGACTGCCCATAAGCTACTCTTCCGAGACAAGAAGCTGCGTTTGATTTTGGTGGATAACTACACGGGTAAGAAGCAGACCCTGCTCAGCAATATATCCTTCGTGCAGTGGGTTCCCCAGAGCGATGTGGTGGTGGCCCAGAGCAACTCCAACCTGGCCATTTGGTACAACATCGATCTGCCCGAGCACGTCACCATGCAAAGTGTTCGGGGTGAAGCCATCGAGGTGCTCCGCGAGAATGTAAGTTATGAATTGGATATAGATGAATATAATATATATAATGTAAATTTAATAATCCTTATAGGGTCGGACTGTAGTCAGATCTCAGGACGGACCAAGTGAACACAATTACCAACTAGACGAAGGCCTCGTGGAATTTGGAACCGCGGTGAATGACAGTGATTTCGGGAGAGCCGTCCACTTTTTGGAAACCCTGGGAGACAAACCCGCCGCCAAGGCCATGTGGCATAATCTGGCACTGATTTCCCTGGAAGATGGAAACCTCCGAGTGGCTCAGAGGTGCTATGCTGCCCTGGGTAATGTATCCAAGGCGTACTATCTGGCCGAGATGATCCAGCAGGCGGATGAGTTCGAGGAGTCCTCTGGTTCCCCCGGCATTCTCTGTCCCGAAGTCCGTGCCAAGATGGCTCTGCTGGGATCAGATTTGCGCACTGCGGAGAGGATCTATCTGGAGCAGGGAGATATCGAGGCAGCTCTGAAGATGTACCAACAACTGGGAATGTGGGATGAGGCAGTGGCTCTGGCGGAGAGGCGTGGCTACAACAGAATCTCTGAGCTGAAGCAGCAGCATATGGACTACCTACTGAGTAGCGAACAGCAGGAGAAGGCTGGTCAGGTTCTGGAGGAGCAGGGGGATCTCCAGCAGGCCATGTCATTGTTTCTGAAGGCCAACAAACCGGCGAGGGCAGCCCGATTGGCCCTGAAGACACCCCACATCCTGCAGGATGAGCAGGTGATGCTGCAGGTGACAGAAGGACTCGTTCGCTCGGAGCTCTATGAATTAGCAGGGGATATAGCCCATCGTTTATCCCGTCCAGAAGCAGCCTTAGCTCTCTACAGAAAAGGAGGAGCCTATGCCAGAGCCTTGGAACTGGGACGTGTGGTGGCCCCGCAGGAGGTGACTGCCCTGGAGGAGGAGTGGGGCGACTGGCTGGTGGGCCGCAAGCAACTGGATGCTTCCATCAATCACTACATCGAAGCGGGAGCCACCCAAAAAGCCCTGGAAGCTGCAGTGGGTGCCAAGCAATGGCGCAAGGCGGTGCAAATAGCCAAGGTCCTGGACGAACCGGAGCTCATCCAGCGCTATGCCGTGGATCTGGCCAAGCATCTGGCCTTCGCAGGAGATCTGGATGGAGCGGAGGACATGCTGGTGCGGGCCAGTCTGCACAAGGATGCCATAGAGCTACTGAATCGCCATGGCAAATGGGAGCGGGCCTATGTAATTGGGGAGAAGTATCTGAAGGCGGATCAACTCCGGGAACTCTTCGTTCAACTGGCAGGCACTCTGGAGGAGCAGGGAAAGTTCAGAGATGCGGAGAAGGTCCTCATAGCGGTGAATGAACCCGACCTGGCCATAGCCATGTACAAGCGGCGGGAACTCTACGACTCCATGATCCGTCTGGTGGAGCGGCATCACAAGGATCTGCTGGACAGCACCCATCTGCATTTGGCACGGCAACTGGAGTCCCGTGGCAAACTCAAGAACGCCGAGATGCACTTCGTGGCCTCCGGGGACTGGAAGTCCGCCGTGCACATGTACTGCTCCTCGGGTCGCTGGGAGGATGGCTACAGGGTGGCCAAGCAGAAGGGCACCGAGGGAGCCAGCCAGCAGGTGGCCTACATGTGGGCCAAGTCCATGCCCACCGAGAGTGCGGTGCGATTGCTGAGTAAGCTGGGACTTCTGGACACGGCAGTGGGATTTGCCTGCGACTCCGGGCAATTCGAGTTCGCCATGGAACTGTGCCGGTTCGCGGGCAGACCCACGGATGAGGTGCACCTGAAGATCGCCATGTCGCTGGAGGATGAGGGGAAGTTCGAGGCCGCCGAGGCGGAGTTCCTCAAAGCCAACAAACCCAAGGAGGCCATACTGATGTACCAGCATGCAGGCGATTGGCAAGCGGCCCTGAATGTGGCCGAATCCCATCTGCCCGATGCAGTGGGTGAAGTTCTCATTGGACAGGCTGCAGCCGCTTTGGAAACCCGTAACTACAAGGACTATGAAGCTCTGCTTCTGAGGGCCCGTCGTCCGGACTTGATTGTGGAGCACTACAAACAGGAATCCCTCTACGAAGACGCCCTGCGCATCGCCGAGGAGCACTACCCGGCGGCCTTGAATGACCTGAGGCGTCTCCAGGCGCAGCTCCAACGTGGTCAAGCCCAAGCTCAGGCTGGCGAAGATGCAGCCTCGATCTCCCGTGCCTACCTGCAAAGAGCAGCCGAGTTTGCCAAGAAGGAGCAATTCCGCAAGGCAGCCGAGTGCCTCATGCAAATAGACTCCTCCAATGCCGAGGATGCTGCCACTTTGGAGAGGGCTCTACTACGGGCCGCCGAGATCTGCAATCAGTTTCTGGAGGGACAGGATGCCCAGGAGTTGGCTACATCACTGGGACCGCGACTACTGGCCATCAAGCAGATAGGACCTGCCGCCCAACTCTATTTGGCTGCCGATATGCCCAAGCAGGCGGTGGATGTGTTCATCAAGACGGAACAGTGGAGCAAGGCACGTCGGCTGGCCAAGGAGATTGATGCGGATCTGCAGCTGCTGGCCTATGTGGAGCAGCAGCAGAAGGCCAGCCTGAGGCACGAGGGCAACATCGAGCAACTGGCGGACATAGACATAGTGTCCGCTCTGGATCTCCTCGCGGAACAGGGTCAGTGGCAGCGGTGCCTGGAGAAGGCCAAGCAGCTGAATCCCGCCCTGCTGCAGAAGTACGTGGCCGTCTATGCAGCCCAGCTCATCCGCGAGGGCAACTGCACCACTGCCCTGGGACTCTACTTGAGCTATGGAGCCCCGCCGATCGAGGCCCACTTCAATATCTACACCAGGATCGCCTTGGATTGCCTGGCTTTGAGGGAGGAGCAAACGGAGGGTGGATCCCTGTGGCGCCAGTTGAGGGACTTCCTGTCCCGCCTTCTGCAATCCCTTAAATCCTCTCCAGAGCTGGCGCAATCCCCCTTTACATCCAGCATGGAGCAGTTCCTCCTAATAACCCATTACTACGCCACCAGAGCAGCCTGCAAGGAGGTGCAGTCCCTCCAACCAGTGGCCCTGCGTTTATCCTTGGCTCTACTTCGCCACACCGATCTCCTGCCGGTGGACAAAGGTTTCTACGAAGCTGGGATGGATCTCCGCCAGGCAGGTCGGGAATCCGAGGCCTTTGTGATGCTCAATCATTATCTGGACGTGTGCGAGGCCATCGAGGAGGGTTCCGGCCAGTTGGTGGACCATTCCGATCTGGCTAGCACCGATTTTCCCAGCTCCGTGCCTTTGCCGGAGGACATCCACCTGAAGAACGATCCCAATCTGCACGAGGAGGTGCGTGAATGGGTGCTGGCGGTGAGCATGGATCAGCAGGTGGACCAGCAGCTGCCCACCGATGATCGCGGTCTGTACGAATCCAGTTTGGGACCGGATGACTTGCCCTGCATGTTGAGTGGGTTTCCCGTGAGAGGTCGTCAGCCGGTGACCTTTCAGGGATCGAGCAACCAGGTGAACCGCGATGTGTGGAGCAAGTTCTCGGTGGCCGTGAAGATGTCCCCGGGCAGTGGCATTGCTGACATCATTGGCTTCACCGAAAAGTGGCAGGGAGCGGCCAACTACGTCATGCACTAAGCACCCAACGGGATAAATCCACGAATGTAAGTTGCTTGCAATTAGAAGCTGTATTTAAAACGTCATTAGTGGGTGTGTTTGGATTACAATCATTGGATTTGCGGGCGAGGGTGCCAGTAAGGGGGCAATTGCAAATATACGTATAAACTCTAGGCTTGACTTTAAGTGGCTCCTTACGGCTCAGGATCAGTATCGGGATCCGGATCAGGATCTTAGTTAATGCAGCGCGTTGAAGAGATCGCCGGCGGAGGGCAGGGGTGCCAGTCCGCCGGTCACATCAGGCAATTGAGTCAGGTCGGGCAGGTTGGAGAGGTGGTCGTGGATCTCCTTCTGCAGGCCCAACATCTTGGCCAGCTTCTTCTTGTGTTCCTGCAAAGACACAGAGAATTAGGCGATGATGTTTCAACAAGAGTAATAAAAGGGGGACTACATCAAATTCGATAAAGGTTTTTTTTAATTTAAATTAATTACAAATATACAATAGGCAGTAGCTTGCACTTTGGGAAGGTCATACGCTAGGGAACTCGCCAACTTTGAATACGAAGTTGTATTCAGTTTAAATAGGAGTTCCTTTACGCTTGATAAAGTGCTCAAAAGAATATCGCGGGAAAACCATACAATAACTACATTTAATCAGTTCTGCGATGGACAAATTTCGGTATTTTTAAAGAGGTTGCTTATCTAACAAGTCGAAAAAGCATGCAGGGTTTAAAACTTGACGGGGAACGTACATCGAGACGTAGCTCAGCCTGGGAGAGAAGTTCCTTTTGCTCCACTTGAAAATCCCGTAGCATGGTGGCCAACTTGGTGCGGTCTTCCATTTCCGCCGCCAGTCGAGCATTGTAATCATTGAGCAAATCCACAGCTTCGTTGACCTGAAAAGGCGATTTCGATTTGTAATTATCAATTAAATATACAATATAGAGACAAATTTGAGCCCTTCGGTTTCGGGAAACTCTTTTGAAGTGAAAATAAGAACAAGGCTAAACAGTTGAAGTCAAACGAGTAGCACAGAGTTTTACATAATCGGTGTAAATAAAAATAGCATTGCAACGACATGAGTTTAGGTAAGAGCTCCCAACTTTTGGAAGACAATTCATGTATAAATCATTAGTACTCGTTCTTAAGTGCTCTTATTTAGACTGCATCTATGTAGTCTCAGTTCTGGGTCCCACCTGCACGGCCAGAGCCTTGGCCTTGTCCTTGTCCTCCAGCTTGCTGATGCAGCTAATCTCGGATATTTCCTGCGGCAGCTTGGCGATCCGTTCGCGCACCACCGCATCGCTGGAGGCGGAGTTCTCGATGTTCGTGAGAGCCTTGATCAGCTCCTCGGGTTCTGGGGGTTCCCCTAGAGGCAAGTATGGCGGTGTATGGCCGTTTTCCGGCTCGACAACAACGACCTCCTCGGGCGGAGGAGCATTATTGGCGCTACTGCTGCTGCTCGGGGCATGTGGCCGCGAACGCTTCGACTTGGAGTGGCGATCCTCGTGCTTGCGCTTCTCGCGGCGTTCGGATTTCTCCTTGCTGCCACTGCTGCTGCTGCTGGCGTGCTCCTTTTCCCGCTCCGGCTTTTCTGGCTTTTCCGGTTTTTCACTGCCTCCATTGGACTTGCCATTGGTGCTGCTGCTGCCACCCGTTTCCCGGTGCAGTCGTGACCTCCATTCCGCAATGGCCTTGGGATCGTATACTCCGCGCTCCAGCCAGATGTTCAGGATCCTGCCCAGGCTGCCCAGGAGCTTATCCGAGCCGCACTTCTCGCCGATGTGGGCGAAGACCTTGCCCAGCACATGGTTGAACTCCTTGCCATATTCCGGACCCTTTTTCTTGCTGTTCTGGATCACATCGTTGGCCAGGTACATGAAGGTCAGCTTCTTGGGCTCCGGAACTGCAGAAAGGGGGATGCGATTAGCCAGGGGAACACCCAGGAGGTCCACAGGAATACCCACCGTTCTCCAGTTCCCGCTGCCAGGTCTTTACGATCGCCGCACTGTGTTTGCGGTGGTGAATCAGCCACAAGGATAAGGTCTGGATGCTCTGCTGGCTGCTGTTCAGCTCGCCCAGTTTCTTGAGGAGCGCCGTCTCCGTGAAGGCCGACATGGCTGCTCTGCGTTTTCACCGCTTTTCCGGCGATTTTCTATTAAGGCAGTCAGAAAACCTCAAAAAATTTTCCGATTCGAGAAAATAAACAGCTTGGACTCAGTGTGGTCGAAGCGCTTGTCGCCGAGAATACCAAATATTTAAACCATAACGGTTGGTATCTCTAAAAATCTTACAAATAGTCACATTTGTGAAGGCGCCAAATTAGATTTATATTTATCGTTGTTTTTCATGTGTAAATTGAATGGGTGCATTTCTTTGCCGTTAATAAATACCATTGCCCGCTCTGTTTAATGTGAAAAACGCCTTAAAACTCTAGATAACTATTGTTTTCCAATAAAATAGTCACTTTTCATTTTTGAAATGTAGAGCTGCCAGATCGCTTAAAAATACTGCTCACATAAACCAAACCAGGGCTGACTAGGCTTAGCTTCCAACTTAATCCACCAGAGGGAGCCACTGTTAAAGCGCCAGAAATTCAAATTTGAATTCAAATTTATAGGGAAACTAAAAAGGAAACTACATGAATTATAATGATTTAATAGTAACAAAATACAAAGTTTAAATCAATCTGTCTTGAAAAATGTCACCCAGCACAGCTGTGTCATCGATCAAGCGCCAGCGCCGTCAAACACTTTTCACACCGATAACGAACGCCCCACTCCACACTTCACACTTTATACCTCATACTCAACTCTCAGCACTCAACACTCAGCCATCAACAATCCGAAAGCGAGCGATTTGGCGGCAGGTGTGTGCCCTCAGTTGGTCGCAGCAATTCGTTGGCATCGGTCGTGTTTGTGGATCCCCGATACAGAGTGCCGATATCACTTACTATACCTCACTCGCACGGAATCGAATCGCGGCGAACGCTTATCGCGGCAAAAGAGTAATTTGTGATACCTGTCCGCCGTGTATTGGCTTGTTGGAGCGCTACGCGCTTAAGTGGTGTTAATTTTTTATTAATTATTATCGTATTTATTACCCAACGAAAGTGAAGTGCGAAATCGCTCGGCCTCAAGTGCCCGGCCATACGTGCAAAGCCCGTAAATAAATTACACAGCCATATAGCCGTGATCCTTCTTCCCCTTTTGCAACCCACTCATCACTGATAATGCAAGCGGACTCCGCCTGATCGATTTGGAGTACGAGTGCGAGTGCTGGTGAGTGTGATTTACAGACCATTAGCACACTATCAACAGCACATTAGACAAATTGCTAAATTAGCTGCTGTTTTTTCGCAGCCGTACAAATAGCACTGCTCGAATCTCGAATCCCGAAATCCGAAATTCCTCACACCCTTCCTCGTTTGTACTTTTTTGTGGCTCCGATAAGCGACGCCCGTCAATTGACTGATTCCCTGCCTAGTGGGGATTTTGTTGCTGGCTAATTGTTTGATCTGATAATAGGTGATACGATTGTCACCAGACAGCCTCTGATTGTGGATAGCTGCCACCGAAAATGATCCCGCTGGAAACTGTGTGAATCCACTCCCAACCGATTTGACCCGCCCCCCAAAATGGACTCCTACTTCGACTCGGCCATCGAGTACAACCGCACCAATCCCATCAGCTTGGCCAGGAGCAGCGAGCAGGCCCAAACCGTTCAGAACGAGAAGAACTGGGAATGGTCGTACCTGGTGGTGAGTGCATCATTTCTTTTGGGTGGGTCCAACTCTTTAGCCCATGGAAATAGTAGCGGTGGAAAGTTTCGTTCGGGCAACACTTTATCTTTATGTGCAATAACACAATCTTTATAAGTTGACACTCAAATCTCAATTAACCATATTGCAACCGAATGCAAAATTCCTTTAAATTGCAGATCATATAATACTGTAATGGGCATATTGTTATTTATTACATTTATCTTGCCAGGTCTTGTAGTAATTAAACAACCTGTAATAAAAAATTGTAATTCTTGTTTCTGTTGTGACAAAACAATTTGGGAAAAAATACTATCCACATTGATTGACTCCCAAAGACTTAAACAAGTATTGATTGTATTACTGACGGTTTTTTTTTAACGTCCAGCCGATAAGAAATTCTCAAAAGGCCCATTCGCTCATACTCCTATTAAGGTTAATGATGACAACTATATTAGCAAAGTACTAAGGCATTATAAGTGCGACGTTAGCAATAAACTTAATCTTAGTCTGAGAGAAGGGCATTAAATGTATCTATATTGTTTTCGTTTTAAGAAAACTATTTAATTCTTTTAAGGCTGTTTATTTCGTTTCCTAGAAAATACTTCTATGATGAAGATTTCTTACAAGAAAAGGCGTAAAAAAATAAAACCTTTATTAGTTTTGTCCGGTTAAAGTATTTCACGTGCAATCAGCTTAATCCTCAGATAAATAAACTTAATCTTTTTAAAAGAGAAGGGCATTAAATATATCAATAAAGTGGGTAAAAAAGGGTTCTTTCCCGTCGTTGTTCATCACAATGCTTACTTTTCGACGCCAAGAATTTTTGCTTTAGGAAATATACTTTTATGTTCCCCCAACTCCCCTGTAATAACCTAAATCCCCCAGAAAAAATGTCGCAACCTGGAGCTGGAGGAGTCGTACGACCTGTACATGCGTCGATTGCGAGTGGGCTACCTCTCCCTGTTCATCTTCATCCACGTGGCCGTCACCCTGATCCACACACTGCTCCTACTGACGGCGCCGGAGATCAAGTACGTGTACGTGGACATGGTGGCCTACATGTGCTCCGGACTGGTCATCTGGTTGGTGCTCTCCGTGAACTTCCGCAGCGAGCTGGTGAGCAAGCACGGATGGGTGGTCTATGCCACATCTTGGCTGGCGGTGTGTGTGATGGTGCTGATGGACATCGGCCTGAATGTGTACCATGCCACCAGCCACAACGACATCCTGAATCCGATCTACGATGCGTACACGCTGTACGCCATTTACATGTTCATGCCGGTGCCGTATCTGCTGCAACCCTTTGTCCTGGGCGCAGCAGTTACCTTCTGCTACATCGTGAACTATAGTTTTGTGATCACCGCCAAGGACGACAATCAGATGCACAGCATCCTGAACGAGGCCATCTACCTGAGCTGTGTCAATCTCCTGGGCATTTTCTTTCGCCTCATGAGGGACATAGCGCTGCGTACCACCTTTCTGGATCGCAGGCAGTATGTGGAGGAGAACCTGCTGCTGCGGTATGCCAGGGATCAGGAGAGGAGCCTGCTGCTGAGCATCCTGCCCGCCCAGATCGCAGATCGCCTGCAGGAGGATGTGAAGAACCGCATCGAGCGGTCCAAGCAGCAGCACCAGCAGCAATCGCAAGTGGATCTGCGCAGGAGTGCGGACAGCCAGACGCTCAAGCGATGGCGACAACCGGATCATGGGTGAGTTTGGATCACAGAGTGTTTATATATAATCTATCCAGCTATATAATCTATCCGTCTATATAATCTATCCATCTATATAAGCTATCAATCTATGTAATCTATCCATCTACCCATCTATATAATGTATTCATCTATATAATCTATCCATCACTATAATTTTTCCATCTATATAATCTTCCATCTATATAATTTATCCATCTGTGTAATCTTTCCATCTATATAACCTGTCCATCTATATAATCTATCCATCTACTTAATCTATCTATCTATATAATCTATTCATGTATATAATCTATCCGTCTATAGTATCTATCAATCTAAATAATCTATCCATCTATATAATCCATCCATCTATACAATCTATTCATGTATATAATCTATCCATCTATCCAAGTATATAATCTATTCATCTTTATAATCTATCCATCTTTATAATCTATCCATTTATATAATCATGAATACAGCACCCTCTTTATTGAACCGCACGAGGATGTGACAGTGCTCTATGCAGACGTGGTCAACTACACCCACTTGACAACCACTCTGGATGTGAAGAAGCTGGTGGAGGCACTGCACGATCTCTTCGTGCGCTTCGACATCGCCAGCGAGGAGTACAATGTTCTCAGGATTAAGTTCCTGGGGGATTGTTACTACTGCGTGGCTGGACTGGCCAATCCAAATCCGGATCATGCCAAGTGCTGTGTCGATCTGGGACTGCGAATGATCAAGGACATTCGCGATGTGAGGTGAGTACATTTACAAATCATTAAACTCATTAGCCAAGTTGTGATTAGTCACTACTGATTGTCCGCATTTTATTTTGCCGGATGAACGCTGTGATTATTGATAACGATTAGAGAGGCCTTTAATCAAATCTAACATAATGAAATTAAAGGAATTTCAAGTGTGTGTATCAGAGAAATAAGGGCGTGACATGAAAATGCTTAAATCAGATTTTCTACTTTCTTGTTTTGCATTTAACCATTTTAAAAGAAATTTCATTTTGCTTAAAAAAGTGAAGTCATAACTATTACTCGTACTTTATCTTTGATAAGACATATGAATGGAACTGAATACTTTATTGCTATGCCAAAGGTAAGCATTCAATTTATACCTATAATTATTCTGGGAATTTTAAGTTAGCAAAGGCCATGATTAAAAATTGTTTTAACAGGGAAAATGTTATTAACTCATTCAATATTTCCTTAGGGAGAAGCGACATCTGAACATCGACATGCGAATTGGTGTCCATTCCGGCGATGTCCTTTCGGGCGTGATTGGAGCTGCCAAGTGGCAGTTCGACATCTGGTCGAAGGACGTGGACATTGCTAATAGACTGGAGGCCACAGGAGCCACCGGACGAGTGCATGTGAGCCAGAAGACTTTGTCCCTGCTGGATGGCGAGTACTTCTACGAGGATGGCACCGAAAAGGCTCGAGAGGATCCGGTGCTGCAGAAGCACGGCATTCGCACCTTCCTGATCAAGACACTGCGCGTGAGTATTCCCCGGTCAGCCACTGTGATCCCCGCCAGCTTTATGACATCGAACCGAAAGTTGTAGGCCCCCATGCACGACCCACGTCGCAGGATGAGGGAGCAGCAGGCCAAGAAGCTGAGCGAGGCCAGCAAGGCCAACTTCATGCACAACTCCACGCTCCATCAGTACAACCAGGTGCGCAACCAGGCCAAGCTGGAGATGTGCCGCGAGCTGGACAAGATGCCCATTGGCCGGATACAGTGAGTGCTTCTGCAGGGTTAGCAATCGTTCTTAAATTCCTATCCCCTTCCAGGCTCACCAAAGTGTTTCGGAGGAGCACTCGCCTCACCCAGGACGAGATCGAAGAGGAGACCTTCCGGCGCAACATTAGCTCCTGCTGCCTGTTCTTCCGCATCCGCAACTGGGAGTTCCAGTACATGCAGGAGCCGGACGTGATGCTCAAGTACAGCATCGCCCTGTCCTGGGCCATCTACATGGGTCTGCTGTCCATTCAGCTGCTGAGCAAGGAGTAAGTTCATCCCATTCCCAAAGAGAATAGTTAATCACTCATAGAATCCCCTTTCAGTGCCCGCTATCACTACTGGTTCATAGACGGCACCACCATAATCCTGCTCACCATGCTGCTGATCATCTCGTGGTACAAGAAACTCTGGATCATGTACATGTCGGATGCGGATGTGTCTTCCCCAAACGGCAGACTCAGTGGGTTCCTCTTCCGCCTGTCAGATGAGATGCAGCGCAACGTGGTCATCCGGATCGTGATTTACTTCCTGATCATTTTTTCGTACTGCGCCGTGGCCATAATGCAAGTGTTGGGATGCAGCAGGGATGACGACTATGCGGATCTGGAACCCAGTTACGAGGAACGAGTGCAGTGCTTTCATCCTTGGGTGGGAAGGTCCCCAAAATGTATCAAATGAAAGTGCTAATCATTACGTTCCCCCATTTATCTTTAGATCCTCACCAACTGCATGACCCTGATCATTGGCATGTCCTTCCTGTTCACACGGATACCCTTCATCGTCAAGTCCTGTTTCTCAGCCCTCATAATGTTGGCCTATTCGGGACTGGTGGTGTTCGAGTTCAACATCATCTACGCCAGCAGTCCCTCCACAAATGTCAACTTCAATGCCAACTTTTCGCACACCCTGCTGATGCTCATCACTTTGGGCATTTTCCATCTGATGGAGCGTCAAACGGAGTTTATTGCCAAAGTGGATTACAAGTAATGTCTGGAACTCCATATATAATGTCTTCTAACATATAATTTATTCAACAGCTGGAAGCGGCAGCTGATGAAGAAGCAGGAAGATGCTTTAATCACCAATGACACAATTAAAGTGCTACTAACCAACATTTTGCCCACGCATGTTGGTGGGTTTTTGCTCTACCTAAGTTGGTGACCCATTCTCATACATTTAATTTCCCCCTCCAGCCGACTTTTACCTGTCCAATCAACTGCAGAACGAACTCTACTACGAGGAGTACGACAATGTGGCCGTAATGTTCGCCTCGATCAAGAACTTTGACACCGACAAGATCGGACTGCGAGTGCTGAACGAGATTATCTGCGACTTCGACGATGTGGTGAGTAGTCTCCCAAAAGTTTCGGTGGATCCCCAACAAAAATAAAACGCCTAAATTTAGTAAATTCGTAACTTTGTATTGCAATCTTATCAAATCGTAATGGAATGAAGTGCGTTATATCCAAAGTGTGGGTTGAATTAGATAATAGTGAATATTTATCTAGTCTTTCGAGATAAATGGTAGTAGGTTTCAATCAAAGGGGAACAGTAATACCAAACAAATAACGCTAAAATAGTTTAAAGTAATGGGTACTACAACTAATTAGTACTGTACTAAGTTATGGTAATTTCTTAAAGCTTAAACTTAGAGACATTCTTTTGGTTTTTGGACAATGCAGAAAATAAGTTCCTTTTAACCTAAGTTTGTGGTTTTAAGGTGAATGGCCTTTAATATATGGTTCCCTTTACTATCTGCCAAGAAAATAATAGATTTCTAATGATCTATTGAATTGCAGAAATAATTATACTTATTATTAAGGAATAGCAGTTATTATATTAAAATTAATTATATTTAGAAATAATTGGTCAATACACGAAAACAAGGTTTAGTTACTACAACTGTCTATAATGATTATTGAGATTAAAGTAATACATTTAACCATTATTTCCTTCCTCAGCTGAACAAGTACTCGCAGTCCTTGCGGGTGGAGAAGATCAAGGTGGCCAACTGGACGTACATGGCGGCCTGTGGCCTGGACGTGTCCCGATCGGAGCAGGTGAATGCCCCCCAGATGAAGTTCCGCAACGTGTCGCTGATGCCGAACGGGCGGAGGAGTCGCTACGATGGTGCCCGCACCTCGAACACGGACGGAGTGCAGCGGGTGCCGTACGGAAACGGGAGCAACATAGCCCTGGATCTCGACCTGGAGCGGGGTCAGTACGAGGGCAATGTGGTCACCAGTGGGCCGCGGATCAGTGCCACCCAGAATGTGGGCAGTAGCAACGAGGTGGTGCGGGTGATGGCCGAGTTTGCCTTGGATCTGATGCGCACCATGCGGCGCTTCAACACGGAGAACATGCAGACGGAGTACGAGGGCAGCACCGACTACGGGATGCTCCGGATCGGGATCTCGCATGGAAGGGCCATGGCCGGCGTGGTGGGCATCTCGAAGCCGCACTACGACATCTGGGGCAATCCCGTGAACATGGCCTCGCGCATGGACTCCACTGGATTGCCTGGCCGGATTCAGGTCACCGAGAACACCGCCTTGAAGCTGCGCGAGTTCAACATCCAGTGCAACTACCGGGGCATGACCTTCGTCAAGGGGCGTGGCAACATACCCACCTACATCATCGGCACCGACAGCGATTACCAGTTCCTGCCACATCGTCCACCTGCGTTAAAAAAAGAAGACTAGCTGAATTTACCACAGATTAGACCTAAGACATTCGTGTATATACATACCATAGACTTAAATGGTCGCCTTTTTTAGGTGGATCTAAGGTAATATTTAATTTAAATCAATGTTGGAACACAGAAAGGGGTTGCATTAATAAAATTACTATTAAATGTGCGCAAAAAAAATAAGAGCAATTTGATTGCATGTATCTTTAATTTGGTTGCTTCATTTATAGAAGCAAAAGCAATCTAAAATACTATACCAAAGGTTTTAAAGCGTTAATTGAATCTGAAAATGTATGATTCTAAAATTAATAACACGTTTTGCTTTACCTTTTAAGTCTAAAATTTGTGAAGCACTAATATAACCAATTAAATTAAAACTCTATTGATAAACACCTGCAAAATGGATTTATCAGGCAACAATGAGAATGTGATGGACTATCGTTCGCTGGGCAACATGCCCGGCTTGGAATGGAAACTCCTGCGGGTCTGTATGTCTGCAATTGAAATAAAACTCAAATATATAATTAAAATTAACATTGAATTTCAGGTCAAGTGTCGGGAGTTGCGTTTGGAGGGTCCTTACCATCGGTATCGCCATCTGGTTGCAGTGGCCATTGTGACCCAAGTATTCATTGTCATCGAAGTTTTGATGCTCATTCATGTGATTCTGCTGTTCAGCGTGGTCAAGGTGGGATTGATACCCTGTAAAATACCCTGAGGTTTCCTAGAACTTATTTGCAGAATTTTGATTTGATCACGGTGCTGCCCAATTTTTTTGTGATCTTGCTCACTCCTGTTATTCTGATGGGCTGCAGGGATTCCAATGTGGAGCACTACGACTTTATTGCCACTTTGTGCAGCTGGTTGATGGCCTTCCTCCTCGCTGCATCGGGTTTGTAATTACTTAAAGATGACTAGCCATAAATCAGACCTCTTCCTTTCCAGACTTGATAATGCCACTTTGTTATTTTACCTCTTTTTCGCTGATGCCAAATTACGACCATGTGGTGATCGTCTTGATTTACTTGATGTTTCCAATTGTCTTTCTGGAAAACGGAAGGGAATACCTTTTGGGCCTGGCCATTTCCCTGGTGTACTTCTGCTACATGGTGTGGATGCAAATGGGCAGCAAGGACAACAAAGTTTGGGAGCTGACCGTCTATGCGACGTACCTCTTTTTTCTGAACATGACATGCTTGTTCTTCACCGGATTTCGTGAGTATTACATGAGAAATGGGCTCCTCAGTCGCTACCAATTGTTGTACCAGGACATGTTATTTCAGGTGACCGAAATACACCTTCCGTTTTATATCCCTGTTAATCCCTGATTGCTTCTCCAGATGACAATGAAAAAGGAAAAAGCTTTGCTAGACTCGATTATGCCTTTTTCGCTGGCGCGCACCTTGCAAGATGCCATCACCTCGCACATCGAAGAAAATCCATCTAATTTAGTGCCTTTTCCCAAGACACGGTGAGTTTAATGACTTGGGAAATGGGATTATGTTGATGGGAGTACAATCCACAGCCATCTGTTTGTGGAACCGCACCCGGAGGTGTCCATTCTGGAGGCCGATATAGTCAACTTCACGCGACTGACCACCACAATGGAGGTGCCGGAACTGGTGGCCATCCTGCACGAGCTCTTCGTCAGCTTTGACCTGGCTGCCAATCGGAACAGGGCGACGAGGATCAAGTTCCAGGGGGATTCCTACACCTGTGTCACCGGCATCCCCAGCTACTTCCCCACCCACGCCAATGCCTGCGTGGATCAGGCTCTGGACATGATTAAGGTGAGTCGGGAGGTGAGCCAGCGTCGCAACCGGACGATCCAGCTGCGGGTTGGAGTGCACTCGGGGGAGATCCTGGCGGGGATAATTGGGCACACCAAGTGGCAGTTCGACATCTGGTCGAAGCACGTGAACAT
Organism: Drosophila rhopaloa; assembly: GCF_018152115.1. Lineage (NCBI taxonomy): Eukaryota > Metazoa > Arthropoda > Insecta > Diptera > Drosophilidae > Drosophila > Drosophila rhopaloa. The sequence goes on from NW_025335043.1 coordinate 13,993,560, forward strand.
CGCCAATCGGCTGGAGGGCTCTGGACTTCCGGGAATGGTGCACATTTCCAGTAGAACGTTGGGTTTGCTGGACAATCACTATGTGTACGAGGAGGGAACCGAAATGGCCAAGAGTGATCCTCTCATCCAACGGGCCAATCTTAGAACCTACCTAATCCACAGTCGACTGCCCGACTATGTGGAGCCCGAGGACTTGGAGATGGACAGATTTTCGCTGAACGAATACCGTCCTAGTTTCAGCAACGACTACGAAGATATCCAGGTGAAGGCGCAGCGCGAAATGATTCTCGAGGTGGAGCACATGCCGGTGAACCGGATACAGACATGCAAGTTCAGACGCACCGCAAAGGATCCGAGACAGGACATGAACGAGGAGTACCTCTTCAATCTCCAGTCCTACTTCTTGTTCACCACCTTTCGCAGTTGGAGGACGGAGTGGTCCTTCAGCCAGCGGCCGGATCTCCTCATTAAGTACAGCCTGGTGTTGGTGGTCTTTGCCGGAGTAACGATCCTGTCCATGAACCTATTCGAACAGTGAGACGAGCTTGAATGGGGTGTTTAAAATGCAAATCCTTTGACTTTCTGATTCTCAGGATCGATGCGGTGTACTATAACATATTGTTCTGGTTGCTTTTCATCCTAGTGTCGGTCCTTTTGGTGGCCACCTATAAGAAGGTCTGGCTGCGAGGACGTCGACTCACGCCCCTGTCGCAACCCTCCTTCTTCCTGAGTCGCTGGCTGGTGAAGGTATCCGATCTCATCGAGCAATCGATTTTCGTACGGGTTCCCCTGGTGTTAGTAGTGCTGTCTATCCTTTATGTCATGTCCTCGCAGGCAGTGGTGAGTCTGTGCTCCGTATAACTAAGCCCGAATAGCTACTCATCATCGCACATCGCAGTTCTGCTGTGAAATATCCAAGCTCGAGGTGGAGATTATTGACTCCGAGCTGCACAACTTTCAGCCAGCTATGATTTGCTTCCTGCCCTGGGTAGGCATATCGAGTGAAACCTATTGAATCGCAGGAATACAGATTGCTACATCCCAACAGGCAGTGACTTATGCGGTGGTAATTGTACTCAGCCTATTGTTGGTCCTCATCGGCGTTCCGCTGGTGATTAAGTTGGCCGTGGGATTCGCCATCCTGGGCTGTCACGTGGTCACCGTCCACGCCTACTACGGATTCGCCTTCGAGCGATCGGAAACCACGAACGTGGGCGTGGAGTCCAGCCTGGCCCACACCTGGTACGTGGCCACCTTCTTCATCCTGGTGGTGGTGCGCGAAGGATACCTCAACTTCGTCGTGAAGGCCACGTACTTGTAAGTGGATGGATGCTAGATTAAACATATACTATTATGTATTTTTCAGCATGCGCATCTCTTTCGAGAAGAGGCTCCAACAGACCAAGGTGAAAACGCGCACCATTTCCACCATTATGGCCAACATCCTGCCTGCCCACGTGGTGGAGGTCTTCAAGGATCGGAGGCGCAGTGATCAACTGTTCTACGAAAACTTCACCCAAGTTGCCGTGATGTTCGCCACCATCGAGAACTACGAGGCGGATAGATCGGGACTCCGGGTTCTGCACGAGATCATCTGCTACTTCGACGACCTCCTGGTCAACTACCAATTGCGCTACAAAATCGAGAAGATCAAGGTGATGGGCTGGACCTACATGGTGGCCTGTGGCCTGGACGTGGACCACTACACGGACATCTCCACGAATCTCATTTGGAATGTTACGCAGAAATCCTGTAATTGTTGAATTTACTATAATTAATCACATTAACTAATATAAGTTAAGCGCTTTATGTGATTCTGGCTTTCTATTTTTCATTCCTAGCTAGCATTCGCTTTGCCCCAATGGACGATGATGAGATAGTCAATCCGGGTATCTCCAGGCGACCCTCCCTGCCAACTTTAAACAACCTGGATGATACGGTCCTGACCATGACCGAATTCGCTTTGAACTTATTACAGATAATGCGTGAGATTCGGTCTAATGGAATACTCTTGCAATACGACTCCACGTTGACTGGCAGCCTGAAAGTTGGTGGGTTCTTTTGTATACTTCTGTTTATTTATTTATAATCCAATCTTTTAATCCAATCAGGCATTGCCCATGGACCCGTGATGGCCGGCGTTGTTGGACTGTCGAAGCCGCACTACGACATCTGGGGTCATACTGTGAACATGGCCTCCCGAATGAGTTCCACGGGTGTGCTGAATGCCATTCACGTGACCCAGGACACCTCGAAAATCCTGCAGAGCTTCAACATCCGCTGCAATTACCGGGGACAGACGCAGGTGAAGGGCGTGGGCGAAGTGCCGACCTACCTGGTGGACTTGGACCAGAATCTGGAGTTCAAGCCCCACTTCCAGAATGACAATTCGCCCCACGAAAGCCTAATCTCCGTGGAATTGGTGGACGAAAAATAACTAGAAGCGAGAGCCATTAGCTAAATTGTTGTTATTCAGATTAAGAGAAGCAGTAAAGTAAATCAAGGCACTGGTATTATTTAAAATGAATGCTTTACTTTGTCTAGTTTTCGGGAAAAACTAGAATAATATAATATATTGATGTTAACATCTGGTAGTCTCTCAAAAAGTCAACTATTTTTTTTGGTTTTCTGATAAAAACTATAGTAAATATTGGTCAAATGTTCGAATGGCATACCTCGTTGAATTCGTTATAAAATTTCCCATCGATTGGTATTCTCAGCTAAAAATTTTTATTTTGGCCCAAAATTGGCAAAAAATCAAGTGTTACCCCTCATGAAATATGCGAAAATCGGTCAAAAAATAAAATTTACCAAATCCACATGGAATTCATTGTATGGGCTCTCAGCTGCTCAAAACAGTCATTCTTTTGGCTGTGCGGCCCATTTTGGCAAAATTACAACAAAAAACGCTGAAAAAATGTGTCTTAAATATATGTTTTTGATGGGCAAAATCCAGAAAAAACAGCCCGATTTTTCAGTTTTTTAATAAAAACTCTTGGAAATAATGGTCGTATCTTGGAATGTCATACCTCGTTGAATTCGTTACAAAATTTCCAATCGATTGGTATTCTCAGCTAAAAAATTATATTTTGGCCCAAAATTGGCAAAAAATCAAGTGTTACCCCTTATGAAAAATGCGAAAATCGGTCAAAAAATAAAATTTACCAAATCCACCTGGAATTCATTGTGTAGGTTCTCAGCTGCACAAAATAGTCATTTTTTTGGATGTGGGCCTTATTTTGGCAAGGCTACGGCAAAAAACCCTTAAAAAATGGGCGAAATCCAAAAAACAGCTCGATTTTTAAGTTTTTTAATCAAAACCATTAGAAATAATGGTCTGATCTTGGAATGTCATACCTCGCTGAATTCGTTACAAAATTTGCAATCCAATGGTATTCTCAGCTCAAAAATTTTATTTTGGCCCAAAATTGGCAAAAAATCAAGTGTTACCCCTTATGAAAAATGCGAAAATCGCTCAAAAAATAAATTTTACCAAATCCACCTGGAATTGATTGTATTGGTTCTCAGCTGTACAAAACAGTCATTGTTTTTGCTGTGCGTGTTATTTTGGCAAAGTTACAACAAAAAAATCTTTAAAATATGTGTGTTTAAATATATGTTTTTGATGGCCAAGATCCGGAAAAAATTAGCTCGATTCTTCAGTTTTTTGTTCAAAACCCTGGGAAATAATGGTCTAAAGTTTTAATTTCAATAAATTTCCAATCGATTTTAAAAACAACAAAAAAATTTTTTTTTTTGCTGTTAAAACACATTTATTTATTTATTATTTATTTGACAAGCGCACTGCTACTTAAATGGCAACTTATTCTAATCAGTCTTAACAAAAACATTGACGAATATGTTATGATGTTATGGTAGCTGCAGCCCAGAATTATGCTTCAAATAATAAAAACTTTTAGCTAAAAATTTGAATTTTTTTTAATTTGTCTGGGCCACAGAACTATTTTTTTGCAACCAGGAGGAACCATTATTCCCATTATTCTAATAAATAAATAAACACTTAAAGCTGTTTTTCTTTATAGGCATAAAAGACAGCCATTATACTATTATCTCTCTTCAAATTTAGTTTTCTTGCCTTCTCTCCTTACTTGATGATTTAAAATCAATCTCTTTTGCTTCACCAGTCTGGAATCAAGAGTAGTCAAATAAAATAGTTCTGACTGAATCAAATGTTGTTCACTCTGAATTTATACGCATCTTCTAAATGGATAACCCGTATTACCAAGAAGACGTGGTGGCCTACCGCTCACTAAGCACGATTAAGGAGCTGGAATGGCGGCACTTGAAGGTATATTCCGACTTGTCTCAAATAGTTTAACTACTTTAAGTTGTATTCCTAAAACGCAGAAGAAGTGTCAAAGTCTGCATCTGGAAATGGCCTGCTCTCGTCTTCGGGAGCTGGTGATGTTATTGAATGTGGGTCGCTTCATTTGGACCATTGAACTACTGATGGTCCTCCACATGATAATCTTGCTCGCCATAGTAAAGGTTGGCTAATCTCTTGTATTGTGTATCTTTCCCTGACAAAAAGACTCCTTTCTTTATTTTAGAATGTTGTATTGGTCTCATTGCTTCCCTATTTGGTGGTTATGCTCTTAACTCCTTTTATTATGCTAGGCAGCATTCATGATAACGTTGGGATCGTATTCAATACGGTTATCTCGTGGGTGATGGCAATTTCGCTTACCCTAATGGGTGAGCTGGTTATAACATGCTCTGTTTAGATAATTCTAAGTGTTTCTTCCCCGCAGATATTCTCTCTGACCTTTTGGGAGCCATCCACCATGGATCGCCGTATCCGATAGTACCCTGCTACGATCATGTGGTGCTGGTCTGTGTCTACATGACTCTACCCATCTCGTTTTTCAATGGCTATTGCGTTTATATCCTGGGAGTGACGGTCTCCGTTGTGTATTTCTGCTACGTTCTCGAGATGCAATACCTGAATAATCAGGTTTCGGTTGCCCTGCTCGCCTCCTATGCGATATACCTCTTCATCCTGAACCTGATATTTTGGTACTTCACCTTGATTCGGGAGTACAACATGAGATACTCAGTCGCTATCAGTTGGTATACCAAAGCATTGTCTATCAGGTATGTTATTTTTTAATGTATAGAATTGTAGTATACCCTATTTATTTCGCCTTGACCAGACGGTATTAAAGAAGGAGAATGCTCTATTGGAGTCAATCTTACCACGCAGAATGGTTCGCACCCTGCAGGAAGAAATCTTCAATCTTATCGAGGACCAGGACCGACATATCCCTCATCACGGGATCTGCTCACGGTGCGTATACGTTATAAATATTACTTTTATTTATTTAAATTTATTCAATTAACAACTTTTAAAGTAATGTTATAATAAAACAGTTTAAGTAGATCACTCTACCAGTTTTATTTGTTAAATTTCTCTTCTACAGAAAACTTTTTTTGGAGCCGTACCCGGAGGTGTCCATCTTGGTGGCCGACATGGTCAACTACACGCACTTCACCACCACTCTGGAGGTGCCGCAACTAGTGGAGATCCTCCACGAACTGTTTGTGAGCTTCGACCTGGCTGCCAATCGCAACCGGGCGATGCGGATCAAGTTCCTGGGCGACGCCTACAACTGTGTGGCCGGCATCCCCAACTACAACGCCGCCCACGCCTCCTGCTGCGTGGACCAGGCGCTGGAGATGATCCACATCACGCAGGACCTGAGCAGCCGGCGCAGTCTGTCGATCAACCTGCGGATCGGGGTGCACTCGGGAGAGGTACTAGCCGGCATCATCGGGCACACCAAGTGGCAGTTCGACATCTGGTCCAAGGACGTGGACATCACCAATCGGCTGGAGACATCCGGATTGCCGGGCATGGTGCACGTCTCCCAGAGGACACTGAGCATGCTGGATGAGCACTATGTGTTCGATGAGGGCACGGAGGTGGCCAAGAATGATCCCATTCTGCAGAAAGCGGGCATCCGCACCTACCTGGTCAGCAGCAGACAGCCGGATCCAATGGAGCCCGGAGACCTGGACAATGAATTCAGCAATGCCTCTATTAATTCTGGCCGTCTCAGCTACGGTGGCTATTACGAGGAGATCCAGGGCAAGGCGCACCGCGAGATGATGGACGAGGTGGAGCACATGGCCTTGGGCTTCAGCTACACCGAGTGCAAGCGACAGAGGTTCATCAAGAAGAGGACCTTAAGCGAGAAGTACATGCTCAATGCCCGGATCTACTTCATCCTGGGCGTATTTCGCAGCTGGAAAAGGGAATGGGCGTTTCACAGCCTTCCGGATCTGATGATGAAATACACCCTGCTGTGGGTGCTCTTTGCCGGACTGGCGATATTATGCATGAACTGGATCGTAACGTGGGTCTTTCTATGGCTAAAAATTATACCTACCTCTTACTTGTCCTCTTGCTCACAGACCCCAATATTTAAACCTCTTTGTCATGTTCGGCATTCTTCTGTTACTAGCGGTACTGTGTTTCCTGGCCGGCTACAAGAAGCTCAGCTTGCAGAGGAGGCAACTCACGCCCATGTCTCAGCCATCTTGCTTCCTAAGTCGCTGGCTGATCAGGATCTCGGAACTCATCGAGGAGTCGATTTTCGTAAGGGTTCCTGTGGCAGTTGTGGTGCTGCTCCTGCTCTACGTAATGGGCTCACTGGCAGTGGTGCGTAGTTCCTATTCCCTGAACCACTGGATACCTTCTTATTCGTCTACCATAGTTTACCTGCGATGTGGCCAAGCTGGAGCTGGGAATCATCGAAGCCCACCTGTATAACGAGAAGTCCTATGCAGAATGCTTTGGACCCTGGGTAGGTTATGTAAATAAAATACTCCTTTAAAAGTATTCTAATAACTCCTTTAGACTATAACCTACTGTGTGGTGATTGTGCTCAGTCTGTTGTTTGTCTTCATGGGCTGTCCGCACTTGATCAAGATGTTGGTAGGCCTTCTAATCCTTGGCCTCCACTTCTGCACTATTCACTACTACTACGGATTCGCCTTCGAGAGATCAGAGACCACAGATCAGGGTCTGAAAGCGGACTACGCGCACACCTGGTACCTGGTTGCCTTTTTTATCGTTGTGATTATTCAGGAACATCACCTCAACTACATGAGCAAGGTTTCCTATTTGTGGGTGATCGAAGATTATTCTATTTAAATCCCCAATAATACATCCTTTTTAGTATGCGCGTCTGCTACGAGGATACACACACGCAGACGCAGGACAAGCTGCGCTCCATCAAGATCATCATGGCCAACATTCTGCCTTCACACGTGGCGGAGGTGTACAAGGTGCGGCTAGCCAGCGATCAGCTCTACTACGAGAACTTCAACAAGGTGGCCGTAATGTTCGCCTCCATCGAGAACTTCGATGCGGACACGGCGGGTCTGCGGATTCTGCACGAGATCATCTGCTGCTTCGACGACCTCCTGGTCAACTACCAATTGCGCTACAAGATCGAGAAGATCAAGGTGATGGGCTGGACCTACATGGTGGCCTGTGGCCTCGAAGTGGAGCACTACACCGACTTCTCCATCGACATTCCAGTCAAGGCGCCCGAGACGGAATCGGAAGTGAGACGCAGATCTAGCGGTGATTTTCTGTTTGTATATGGTTTAACTCTTATTATATGCTATTTTATAGTGCTCACTGTTCATTTCGGAAGCACTGAGGATGATGAAATGAGCGGAGATACCGTCAGCCAGCCATACGCTCAAGTGCAAGATGCCGCCGTCCTGGTGATGACCGAATTTGCCTTGGATCTATTGCGAATCATGGACGATATCCGCTTTAACCATGTGTTTTCCGAGTATAATACTTTTATGAACGGCGGCCTCAAGATCGGTGGGCTTTCTAAAGTCCATTGGCAATACCTTCACCCTATATTTAATCCTCTTTTCCAGGCATCTCCCATGGACCTGTGATGGCCGGTGTCGTTGGACTTTCAAAGCCGCACTATGACATCTGGGGTCACACCGTCAATATGGCATCCCGAATGACCTCCACTGGACTGCTGGACAACATCCAGGTGACAAGGCACACGGCCAAGGTGCTGCGGCAGTTCAACATCCGCTGCAATTACCGGGCCCACACGGAAGTGAAGGGAGTGGGCAAGGTGCCCACATATCTAGTGGTGTTGGACAACAATCTGGTCTTCCACGAGCACGACCAAGTGAGCATGAGTATGAAGAGTTCAAAGAGCCTGCTCATTGAAAGTGGTCCACTACCATTTACGGTGAGCTACGTTCCTCCAAAGTCATCCACCTCGGAAGGTGAGTCAGAGGAGGCTGAGGAGGAGGCGGCAGAGGAGCAAGAGCACGACGAAGAGGAGGAGGAGAACGAGCTGGAGGAGCCGAAACAGGAACGCCAGAAGGGCGGCATCATCATCACCGGCGACTTGTATTAATATATATTTTTATTTAAGCATTTATAACACACATTGATAGATGTATTCGTACAGTTCAAAACAAATGTTCTTCTTGAGGTTAAATACGTTACGATTTGAGCACTCGCTGAAATCCTTGCCCAACTAGTGATCCAAGTATATACGTATGTGGATAATTCAGAATTATACATAGTCATTAAGTTATGTACTTGCTACAGATAATACACGCATCTCGACGAATACAAACAGCACGCATCTTAATCTTCATCTTCATTTCCATCGTCAACAAAAAAGCACCATACGTGTGATCAGGTTTCGGTTTCGTTTGGTTTTGTGCACAGTTTTGAGCTTAAGTAAGCATTGCAGCTGATTTGGGGCGTTTAAATAGTCCTTACTCGTTGACAGAGCTGGAGTTTAGCAGGGCGGTGTCCTCGGGAATGGGCTTTCGCTTATAGGCGGGCTCAGTGGCCAGGTAGACAACCAGAGCTCCAAATACGACGTACAGCACTCCGATCACATTGGCGAGGACACCAGCAGTCGGCAGGGAGGAATAGGGGGGATTTGTGCTAAAAAAAATAATTGTTATCAGATCCATCTACCAAACGTCTACTTTATACTTACACAGCGAAGATTGCCTTCTCGGTGAGTCCCATCAGAGCACTTGCGATGGCCAGAACGAAGCCAAACAGTCCGAAGTAGATGTGCAGCGGCATCAAGGCGATCCTGTAGTTCTCCCTTACACCTGGCGCCAAAAAGGCCACAAATCCGGCCACGTACTGCAGCGAGAAGACGATCACCGCCGACAATCCCAGCCACGAGTGCAGGGAGTACATATTGGGAATGGGCGGACTGGCCAGGTTGTGCGAATCGAAGACCGTCTTCAGGGCAATCACCGTCAGAATAAATGCAGCAATGTGGATGCCGGCGTGGGTGAGCTTCAGTGTCTTCTTGCGCGTGGTGCGGAAACCGCGATAGATCAGAATGGCTGTGGGATTACCAAAATTAATTTGCGATGTTCAATGGGAGTGGAGCCAACTTCTGCAGTGGCACCTCTTCCGCTGTCTTTACTCACAGTTGCCATACAAGTAGATGAAGCCAATGGTCATGAACAGCGGGTGCCAGTTGAACTCCAACTTTGGATTGGAGCTACCACCCAGTCCGCCAAAGTGCTGGCCAATCCAGGTGCCCACCAGGACGATCATCGTCAATCCACATAGCTGGGTCAGCACGTAGAGAACCTTGAAGTTAATCAGCGCCGGATCCATGTTGGCTTTGCTGCTGCCTGAAAATTCCAACAAATGGTTGGGATGAGATATAAATAGAAAACACTACGCATAGCACGCATTTTTGGCGATCTAATCGCTGAACTCATTCAAGGGTAGAGATATTGGGGGATTGGGGAGGTGGATTCCAGCACTTGTATATATTCCATATTTTTGGTTTATGGCCACTTGTAAGTAAACATTATTCAATTACATTTTCCACCTGTACTTAAATATATATTACCGGCCCAAACACTTGCTGATAACATACGACCAGAAGTTTACAAACTAAAAAGCTCCGTTGAACCCATTTTCATTCGTTATTAAAACAAACAGTTCCTTTGTCGCCAGCAATCCGATACTGCGATAAACAACATCTCAACATATCGTCTGGGTATAAATTAATGAAAAAGCCAGCTCCCAAGCACTCGGACACACCCACATGAAATCCTCTCTCATCGGGCTTAATTTGCCAAATTCATTTATGTTTGTTTGCACAACATTAATACTCGCCTGCGTTCTTTCCTACTTTATCTGTCTAGCAGGCGCAAAATTTTTATCAGCCTTTTTTAGAGATAGTCTCACCATCTGATATTAAATCGCTCTAAATAGCATCGTACATGAATGTACCTTCTGTTTGATGTTCCAGCATGACACATTAAATAAATTAAAAATTCTTTTCATTCAACTAAAAGTGCGGCTAGTGAAAGTATCCATATATTTGATAATTTTCAACTTTAGTTAAGTGAATGAGAGTAATATAGAGTCTTTACTCTGATTTTACCAAACAAACAAGTTCAAGCTCCCCTATCTAAAAATAAACTGTTATATTTAGCTAAATTTAATATATGCAGATAGTTTTACAATACGGAAAATACATTTTCTTGGCTACATATTATTTGCATATATTAAAGCGTAGGGAGAAATACATATTCTGCAGTTCCATATGGTCAATCATGGCATATGGACCAAATAAATATATTCATAAATAAGAATCTCCATTAAAATGAATGATTTCTTTAAATCAGACTGTCGTAATTTGTTTTCATTTTGCATTTCTCTTTATTTACGAAATAATATCCTAATAAATTTCAGGTTTATAACTTGCTTTGTCAAACCCGCAATATCGTAATCCTAAAAGATCATAAAAATTTTTTACTTAAATATTGTAAGTTATTCTCATAGACTTGTGCTCCTAAACTTAGGTGTAGATGCACTCGATAAGGGCTCGCTATCAGCCAATTTTGGTATGCAAATGATGTTTTAATTTCAACCCGGGCAAACTGCAAAAAAGCCAACCTGCGAGGTGTAAGCTTGTAAATTGACTGATAAGTGGGCCAGAGACAATTGTAGTTGGCAAGTCGCAATTATAAATGCTGGTAAATGGCAGCAGCCACGCGTCCCCTCAGTTGTTCAATGAGTTCGAGTGCTCTCCATTTGGCTCTGTTTTTTTATTTTGGGGACTCGGGTTCGTCTCGGGGCGAGTGAAATTAATTGGCATATTAATTGTGATTATGATTGTTAATTATTAGGGTTAAGTGGGCGTGCCAAAGACGCGCTGGCCAGCAAAGCGTTGCAGCAGATCGTGCGCAAAATTTGAAAGAAACAATCTATAGATACATGGGCGCACAGAAAGTAAAACCCGGGCAATAAGACGACGACTGTGGAAAAGCGTAAAAATTCGAAGACAGCAAAAGTAAAATAAATAAAGGCTGAAAAACTAAAGTGAAATTCAGCTAGTTGCCGATCGTGATGGTGAGTCGGTGAAAAGCGGGGAGGGAAGAGTGGGGGAGGCATTGCAGTCTCTCTTTCAGTGCGTTTTGCTTTAACTTTTACTAAAACTAAACACTCGAGTGTTTGCGGCTGGTGGCAGGTTGTTGGTTTTACTTGGCACTAATCAAACTTGAAGCCAAAATCCAATGCCATTCACTGTCTACCTGTTGATGTAGCTGTGGCTGTTGGTGTGGCCAATTCAATGCCAGCAATGGTTGTTGCAGGTTGCACTAGTTCTGCTGTTGCAGGTGTCACAGGTGTTGCTACTGTTGCTGGTGTCACTTCCACTGGCTTTTCCCCATTGGTCACGGCGATCACCGTCGTTGTGCTGGACACCGTTGTCGGTGACTCCTCCGGAATGGCGGGCTCCACCTGGACAACTCCGCTCTCCGGCTTTGTCGCCTGCTCCACGTCCGTATCCTTCGACATTGCCTGTGTACTGATTAATCAATAATTCACGAATGGTTCACAACAAAAACACATGCAATATTGGCCAGCGTTAATTGCCCTAAGACACAACAACACTAGCCTACTACACTAACTAACACGAAACGATAATCGAAAACAACCGAACACTTCGGCGTGCAATGCGCAACTGAATTTAAAGTTTTCCAGCCGCCGCCCGGCAATGGTTATGGAAAGCTTTTGCCCCACATGAATCTCTCGCATGCGATAATCTCACATATTGTTCAATTCGCTGTGGTTAATTGTTTGGTTTTTGATGCGGATTTGGATTCGGTTTCCAGTGGGGCTTGTGGGTGCCAAGAAATGCTGGTTAGTATGCCAGACCAGGTTGTTTGTTTCTGGTTGCATTCATTATTTTTTTTTGCATTTTGCATTCCTCTGGTCTATTCAAACTATTGTCAATGAGACGCATTTCAATCGAGACTTTGACTTTAATGTTCTATGCATATTAATGGGATAATGCAGTTGTACTTGTATATGACGAACTTAAAAGGATTTTTTTAATAAAAATGTATATTTATATGGATGTATCCGGTGTATACTTTTCGACCTGTTCTTATTTCTAAATCTAAGGAATTCCCCATTGTTATTTTTACTTTTGGTCCACAGCATTAGGTTATCACTTAATTTCAACTCAAATCACACGATATGTATTTTTAATCAAAAGAGAATTGGGTGAGTACTTTAAAGTCTTTCAGTGCAGGGACTTTAAATCATTTTATTTTAAAATATAGAAGCTTCACTGTATGTGCATTTTGACTCACCCAGTGAGAACAACATGGCGTATACTTGATTGATGCTTCACGCTGCTCTGATAATGATTGTGATTAATACTGCTTTTCTTATCTGTAGAGACCAATTAGGAGACTTTAAAACAATGACTCTCGAGTTTTTCACAATTTTTTGATGCGGATTGGGTTTTTTTTTCTACTGACGACACTTCTACGCACTTTACTTGTTGAACAAACTGCTTAAAATGCAGGAAGCTGTTTCACCCATATGGAGCAAAAAGGGAAAAGCGAAGTGAAAATTCTGCAAAGGCTGTGTGGGCGTGAAAGCCCTATAGGCCCACCCACTCCCCTTGTTTTGGGCCTTCCATTTGGCATTTCCACGAGCTTTTCCTTGAAAGCTCAGAACGGTGGAACCACTAACACACATGCAAACAAACATTCAAGCCCACAAACACACCACTACAGAAAAACCACCTGTTGGATATTAATGAAAGGCCGCCACCAAGTTATATTTACTTTCTAACTACTTTTAAAGATGCGGTTAAAAAACAGTGATTAAACTTACAGATTCGGTGTAAGTCCAAAAATTTATTTAATTTGAAAGAATTCCAAAATTAAACGCTTTTAACGGGAAATACAAGAACAAAAGCCGCAAAAACACAAAGAGATAATTTGGCAAAAACAAAAGAACCGAATGCTGTGTGATTTTTACTACGTCAGCATTTTATTAACTTGGTTAACTAAGCGTCTGGTTCATTGATATTTAATACACTTAAACATGACAAGGGCAAGGTCAAACTTTCACTGAGGAAGGAATTTAAAATGAAACACGATCTGCTTAACCGCTACTTTGCTTTGTTTTGATCTGTTTACTCATTTGGAAAAAGCGGTACAACCAGGGCTGCAGATCAGATTAAACCATTAAAGTTGAAAAATGTTTGAAATATTTGTATCAATTTTTATCCCGCTACCCTATTAGCCAGCCCTCGCTTAATACAATTTTTTAAAAAAATATTTAAATAATTTAATCTGGGGAAAAAGTTACTGCGCAGCCCTAGCCGCACCATTTATGCCAGTGTGACCGTTTTAACCATCTGGAAACACCCTAGCGCCTCTGTTTAACAGCACTAACAGCGCAGCTTCAGCAGAAAGCACAATTTAAAATAATCAAATAATCACACAATAAATGCTGGCAAAATGCTATCCAACCTGCTGGTGACCAAACAAAAAGTGGTCCTCGTAATAGGTGAGTCTACAGTGGTGACCCCATTTGCCTGCCAATTAATGCGCGCCTCCACTTCCCTTCCCACCCAATAGATGAGCTAAATCGGGAGCGCATTGCCCCCAAGTTCATCGGAAGTTTACTGCACGAACAGGGACAGGGGGCGGAAACCATCAAGGCCCTACCCACCGGCGTCAGTCTGAAGCACGTGGCCACCTTCGAGGCGTTAATAACCGAGCTCTCCAACCACAACAACAATAACTCCACTCAGGCGGGAGAAGCCGGCGATCTGGAAGGTGGTGGCTCACCAGGATCCAAGTCCTCCGGTTTTAATGTCATCCTGCCCACCTTGGCCGACCTGCTGTGCTACCAGTCGCCCGCCTTTATCTTTGGCTTCCTAAACCGTCTGCGTCGCTCGGAGTACGTTCGCCGTGTGTTCCTCTGGGCCTCTCCTCAGCACCTACAGCATCCCCATGCCGCCTACATCCTGGCTGGCTGTGAGTACCTGGCGGAGTTGGTTCTTCGCCTGGAAACCGATAAACTGTTGTCGCTGATATCACGAAAGCCTGGTGGCGGAGTGACCAACAGACGATTCTCCTGTCAGGTCAGCAAAACCCAGTTCCAAGTAACGCCGCTGGACGGAGGACTCCCAGCGGGTGTCTCGCCCAAACAGCCTTCCCCAGAGGTGGAGCAAAATCCACAGCCGGCCAGCAGCACCTTCAAAATCGAGCTTGATGAGGACGAGGTGGTGGCCCGCAATGCACTCACCCTGCCATATGAACGGTGAGTGGAGGATCTATAACTAAAAGATATTCCAGAGAGACTTTAAACTTATATGTTTTTTATATTCCAGCACCAGCGAGCCGTCCGAGGGCAACATTATCTACACGCCCGATGCCGACGACGACTTCGATGAAGAGGATCCGGACGAGGATCTGTGCATCTAGGCTGCCCGCCGGCAGCGAACGGCAGTACAAATAGCCTTGGCTTTAAGTCTACTTAAGTCTAATCTACTAAATACATCAAATACCTGGAATTCCGGCCCCAAAGTTCCGCCAAGGGGTGTGTTTAACGTCCAAAAGAGGAGCAGAATGAATCTTTGAACGACCAGTTTAGTACATGTAGAATTGCTCATTTATTTTGGATAACTTGATATGTAAATCAAAAAATCGAAGAAACTTTGTGAATACAACTGATTCAATTGCTATCTGGTGGTGCCCTAGCTTATGACTTAGTTAAGGAATTGCGTCTAGCTAACCTTATGTACAGTTAACTCTGGATTACCTCCACGATATTTGGCTGCAATGCAATCATTTGGTGTCCAGTGCGTTGCGTATTTACAAGGCGTTCAAACCTAACTAACTTAACTAGTTCAAAAATTCTATGCTCTATTATTGAAAAAATCAAATTACAAAAGGAGCGGCGGAATTCCGCATCCGGTCAAGATGGCGCTTACAAGTTCACATTTATCACAACAATCTATACGAAAACATTGAGGAGAAAAAGGAGCTATCAAAAAATGGTTAAAAGTGGATCGGTATCTAAATCTTGGCGAGTATTTACACTATAGAATTAATAACAAAACTGATCAATGGCAATGGCTCATTTAAGCAGGGCATCCACATCGCTCTTGGGGTCGGGAGCCAGTGAGCTCCATGCGGAATCGCTGCAGAGTGGCAGGGACTCCTCGGTATCCGCTTCCACTACGCAACTCTCACGGAGTTGAAAGAATTGCCCGACCAACCGGTCTATCCAACTGTGCAGGTCCTGGCCTAGCATCCTTCCATGTGCAAGGGATTCCTCGCGCATGGTGATCTGCTCATCGTCGGTGTGCAGATGTTGTTGCCACTCTATGGGCATCTCGAAATCCTCGGGCAGTGCCACTGCCAAACCGGCGTTCAGCATTTCTGCATCTGAGGATTTCTCTAACGGATATCCTTTATAGTAGGCCAGTGGTGATATGAGAAACTTGAGCTGTGCATAAATAGAGTTGCGACCTATTAACTTGGCTGTCCAAATCCCGGGTGTGATTGGATGTTTGAGCAGGGTTTTCGAGTGGTTTATCACATCGCTGGTGGAGTCTTCGACATGCAGTTCGTTGAAATCCTGCAGGCGACCCAGCGGATCTATCCACAGCAGAGTCAAGTTGTAGGAGTGCGACGCTGATCCCGAATCCGCAGAAGCCTGGAGTGTGTAGCTCAGAAGCAGTTCACTTTGGGGACCCAAGAGCTTTCCAAAATTGCGAGCCACCTGCTCCTTTTGATCAAAGTCTGTGGAGACCTCAAAATTGCGTAATCGCTTGCTAAAGCGGGCATTTCTCGCCAGCTTGCCTTGCTGCACTGGACGCACTCGCGTCTCCAGGTGAAGTGGTTTCCCTGATGCTCCTCTAGCTCTGTAACGCACCAGGAAACCCTTGTATTGATCCCGGTGAAGGTAGTGGGTGAGCTCTATGAGTTCTAGGGGATCCAATTTGGCTTGACGAGCAGAAAGACGCATCAAGCTATCACCAATACTCCTGGCTAAATCATCTCCTGATCCGTGGGCATCTTCTTGGTGATACAGGGACTGCCAGTAGCCATGCAGATTTGCGTACTCGCTGGTATACGGCCCGTAGAGCCACTCCTCCAACTGCAACAGCACTGCTTGGTTTATCACCGGCTCAAACTTGCGGGCAAAGAAGAGTGATTTCTGTTCTGTGGCCTGCAGCCTGGTCCAATCCTCAGGCTTAAAATCATTCGGACTGCATCCGCACCAGTCCACCACATGTTTGTACTGGCATTTGCATCCTTGCTTCCGTTTCCAGTTGGTCACGTGCAGATTGTTGTCTACATAGCTGGTACAGTGCTGCGTATTCCTTAGCACAGTGTGGAAAAACGACTCCGCTGGCAAAAGGGTATGCCGAAAGAGCTTGAGCAGAGCCTGCAGTAGCTCATCATCTTCCTTGGGATGGGTTACATAGGCCACGAAAGGTCGCGATAACGCCACCCAGTCACTTCCGCCATCTACTTGGATTCCCGCTGGCAGCTTGCGATCTCCTATCCTCCACATGTGCGTGTCGCACTCCACGAACGTCTTGTCCAATCCCTGCTTCTGGATAAACTTTTGCGTTTCACGACCGTGGCCCTTGACGAAGTTCCTGCCCGGATTGGCACTCATGAAATCCACCAATTTGTCGAGAGTCTTTACGGGAAAATCACTTTCACTCAGGTTGATCACAAAGTCCCAGTGCCAGTTGGATTGCAGGAGGTCCTCCATGCACTGGAGCAACATAGTCAGCAGGGAGGCTCCTCCCCATATCGTTGAGAATCGCTTGCGAGCCAAACGGATGTTGGGAAACTTCGACTCCAGTTCCAGCAGGTTCCGATACAGGTAATCTTGGCGCTGAGGGAAAAAACAAGAAAAAATTTTAATACATTTCAATGGTTACATATAAACAAAAAAAACTCCAGTTAAAGCAATTTAGCTAAATACCCTATTAGCATTAATAACTTTAATCCAAATAGTTAATTCAATCAATGTAAAATCTAAAGAAAAATAACTGACAACGCGTTAGTGTTGATATTTTTATGAACCTGAACGCGCACTACTCAGTCATAGTAATTCATTTGTGGGGCTAGGCAATTAGTATACAATGTAAATTAAATGCATCGCTTATTGTGCACTTTCCTGTATTAAACAAGACACTTTATATAACCAGTAACTATGTAGTTCAAGGCTTTCCTGATACAGCTATTCAGCTGGTTAGCTGTAAACCATACCATACATAAATCAGTTTCAGTGGCCAACTATTTTGGCCGTCAGTGTGTTAAATTGTGCAAATTAGCGCAATTAATTGAACACGCTTTAATTGCCGAGTTCCGGCCGTTGACCCACCTCGTCCACATGAATGTAGTAGACGTGCTCCGGAGCGTAGAGCGCCTTCAGCAGTCGATGCACCTGTCGCAACGCTCTGCCGTTGAGCGTCAGCAGAAATGCGATCCGCACGCGCTTTGTTCCCGCCGGAGGAGTGGTGGCTGCCAGCTGAGCAGTGAACTCTGCAAGAGAAGACATTCATTTTAATAAATATACTGGTCTCACATGCTGTATTTCAAGCTGATTTTGCTCTGATAAGGCTTTAAAATAAGAAAATAATACAAAAAGAAGGCATATCTAATTCGAATTAACCTGACTAAATAGTTAAATAGGAAAAATTAATAATACTTTTCCTAGTCGAAAATTATAATATTATAGAATATTTATACTTTATATTATAAATTATATCAAGCATATATGTACATATTTGATTCAATAACTGCAAACGTTACTAGCACTTTGGTTTTCAAACACGTGATATTATAATACAAGCATTATTAATGTACTGGACTCGAAATGATCCCAATCCAGCTATAAGATCATCTACAGTACTCACTGGCTATGCCGGTCTCGTAGATGTTCATGGCGTAGAAGCCACCACAGATCTCCTTGGCGTTGCCCAGGCACTTGGTGTTGCAGCTGGAATCCGGCAGTTTTGCGGCACTTGGAGGCGTATCAAAGCCGCAGAAGCACTCGCGTCCGTACTGGACACCTGCATAGGGATAGCCGCTCTGGAGGCACAACTCTACACATTTGGCGGGGGAATTGGACGTCTTGGAGCTGCTGTAGTAGCCTGCGAGGAGGCGGCGATCCTTCTCATCCTTGTAGCAGCCCAGAGACACGTTGGCCGTGTGGTTGCCCGCCGGACAGCTGCTCCGGAGTTGGGGGGCATAGAAGCGACCGGCTTGGATGGCGCAGGCGATGTGCGCGATATGTTCTCGGCAGTCTTTCGTTTTGGCGCGCTGCAGGGCGGAGATGGCCTCCCTGGCGAGGATGTCGCACTCTGGCTGGAAGCCCAGTTGCTGAGCAGTCAGTTTGGTCCTGCTTGGTGGCTGGACTCGCTCCTGAGCCTGCGGCGGAGGTGGACTGGCGGGCACCTCAGCCGCATCGAATCCGGAGCCGGAACCGCCGCCCACGATGTCCAAAGATTTGTAGGCCAGGAACAACTGGATGGCCACGATGAGCAGCAGGATGAGGAAGAAGGCGCGATAGCGTCGCAGCCAACGGGCGGATACCGATTGCTCCATGGCTAGTGGAATCTCCAGGGGATTCTGCTCCTTCTGTGGGGCTGCTCCTCCAGATTCTCTGTGTGTGAGTGAGCTGTGGTCCGTGATTCTCTGTGGCAACGAGGCGGGGACATGTTCTGCTCTCTACTGATGGCGGGCGAAGCATCGGGATTTGTTGGTCTGGCTAATTAATGGCATTTTTCCGCGGAATGGAAAACTCGCCCCCGCACTTGCTTTACCACCAGTGTGACCGCACTTTAGTGAGGTCAAAAATACTGTTCCCACATTGCTGACATGGGCGCGTTCAGCAGTCTGCTTAAATTCCATAAACCGAAACATAAATAAATTGGCTGAAGTTAATACAAATTATTTTATGCAGAACAGAGGACAACCATAATCGATTTTTTAAAATATATTAGTTAATTTTAGATAAGATCTGTAATGAAAAAAGTAGTTATTTTTCGTGACTTCCACCGTCACTTTGCTGAACGCATCACAGCTGTTCTTACTGACTATTAAAATACTGCTGAGCGCACCCCAGCTTCGAACATATGAAAAACACAAGCGGGTGGAATTAATATTGATATATCTCAGAATAATGGTCGATCCGAACCGGAAGATAAATCGCCTGGCCGACAAGGACCTCAACTTCCTGGAGTCGTGCGAAATAGAGTTCGCTGGTCGCTTCACAGACGACGATCCGGAGTTTATGGCGCACTGCAGCAAACCTTTGCCGGAACCGCCAATCGTGGAGAACTGGATGGGCGGAGGAGGTGGCGGAGGCGGAGGTGGCTTCTCGGGCGGCGGAGGAGGTGGTGGGCACCCTTACCAAAATCGATACAACGGCCATCGAAGGGGTGGTGGCGACAGAGGCTGGCAGCGACGAGGAGGCGCCGGCTATCACAATAACCAGGACAGAGGATTCAGGGGTAAGTCACGGGTAGCTCAATGTCTATATATAGTAACCTAACATACATGCACGCACAGACAACCGGCGCAACAACAGATACGATCCCAGAGAGCGTCGGGATCGCTATGAAGGAGGCAGAGAATCCGGATCTGGATCTGGTGGCTATAAGCGATCTCATGATCATAACCAACGCAATGACCCCCCCAACAATGAACCACCCATGAAGGTCAGACGCGACTATGGGAACTTTGTGCCTGCATCCAAGGATTAGTTAACAAAAGTAGTAAATAAGAATACTCTTCATATTACAATCAATTATTCACATTTACGTTTATTTAATGGACTTAAGACTAGACTAAACCCTGTAATTCCGTTTAAACGGCCGATTCGGAGATGTCTTGGGGGTCTTGATCCTCGCCAGCTGCCGACATGCCCACGCCCATGGCGCTAAAAAGATTGGACACGGGTCCAGCGCCGCCCACCTGCGATTGGTAGCTGTCCATCATGTTGCGCAGCGTGTTTACATTGATATTGATGGGCTCAAAGTCCTCAATGTCGTCGAAGTCCTCCTCGTCCGCCTGCGGAGGAGCCTTCTTCTTCTTGCCGTGGAAGGACTTGCCCACACTGGTTTGGGCCAGCTCGCGGTCCATCTGTTCCATGTACGACTGGATCTGTCGGTCCAACGGGAAAACACTGCCTCCGCCGGACAGCGCTTTCATATTCCTCTCCATGTCCTCCTCATCCGCATAGTCGCTCATCTCTGAGGTGGAGTCCCAGTTGTCCTCGGGTATGACAAAATCCAGGAAATTCCGCACATGGGTGGTGTCAGGCTCCTCAGACTGGATGAGCGAGTTGCGCTGGCAGGCCCTGCGCATGGAGGGATTCTTTTTGACCTTTCCCCCCAAACCAGAGGAGGTCCTGGCCTGTGGCGGCGGCTCATCATCGTCGGAGTCCAGCTCCGGCTCCTCAAGTCCGCTATGCTCGATGCCCTCGTAGTTGGACTGCCGATCGAGGAATTCCGAAAGCTGCTTGGTGAATTCCTCGGCATTCATCTGGCCATTCGGCTTGTAGAGCTTCTTGGGTCCATAGCGATCCTGCAGCATTGAGTCCAGATCCTCGGCGCTAATGTTCAACCACTCATCCGAGTCGCTGGGCTGCAGGTTGTTCTGCTCATCGCGCAATTCCTGTAAAGCCACCTCTGGTGGGTGGAGCAATAGGTTGAGGATCTCGGCACCTGCTTGTGAGGCGGTGCGAAAACGCTCCTGGTTGCCACGGAAATAGTCCTTGGCCTTCTCGAGCAGCTCCTGGTACTCGGCACTGCCCTCGATGTTCTTGCGGAAGTATCCTTTGCCCTCTAGACTGCGCAGATACGCACGCCAGGCGGGCATCTCCTCCAGCTTCTGACCCTCGACCCGCTTGGCCTGTGTTGCCAAAATCTCCAATCCGCTAGCCAATTTTACGCCTAGCAGTTGTTCCTTGTACCGCTCCGGCTCGGCTACGGGATCCGTGAGGTTCCAACCGAGTCTCTTTTCGGGGAGATACTGTTGGTGCGACAACATGGCGTACAGACAGCGAGTAAACCGCACGTTGGTGCGCAGGCGCTTGGCCTCCGGTGGGAAATAGCGCATGGTGCGCAATGCCTTCACGTCCAGTGAGTCCCGGTCACACAAAGCCCTCACCGCCGAGGAGAGCAGGCGTGGCCGGTGCTTCAGGAGCTGGGCTGCACTCTGTGGGAGTTCCAGAACCTGGCGATGGATGGAAAAGTGCGGCTGGGCGATCTGGTACTCCTTGAGCCGCGTATCAATGCAGGACTGTATTTCCCGTGAGCAGCGATACAGGGTGGGATTCAATCGGATACGTTGCACAGCAGTGGCCATTGTCAGGGGCTTCTCCTGGCTGCTGGCGGCGGAATTCTGGAGCAGATGCAGGTTGCCACCTACGAGGTAAGCCCTCTGCTCACAGGTCTCCGGAGAAGCCCAGTCGGGCAGGGCATCCGCCGCCTCGATGAGCAGGAATTCCCCATCCGAATCGCTAACCCGGGCAATGCAATCACTGCGAAACCGCGTGATCTCCGTGAGCAGATAGACGATGAACCACTCGTCGCTGATGTTGTCGCCGTAGTGGGTTACGCCGTGGAAGTGGGGCGGGAGGTCACCTGGGCGGGGCATGGAATGCATGGTTTAGTATGCAGAAATATGGCTATTTATAGAATCCCTAGTGCATACCCAGTTCCTCCTCCTCCTCCAGGTTGATTTCCTCGTTCAGCAGGCGCTCCTCGGCACTGCCCATCCGGATCTGCAGGTGGAACTCGTCCTTGTGCCACAGATAGCTCCGCTCCATGGATTTTTCCTTGACGATGGCCGCGATTTCGGTGCGGACCTGGAGCATCAGTTTGCGTAGAATCGTCTCATCTTTCATGTTTTCCGGTATCTTGGGGAATATGTAGTACTCCACGAAGTCGTCCTCGCGGACAAACTCCAGATTGCTCCCTGGTATCTTGCTCATCCTTTGTCCTTTATTTTTTGCGTGGGAAGGGATTGCTCCTTTTGCTCAGAGTTACCAGATGGTGAAATTGTATTCCCATCGTGTGCTCTTAAACATTTCTGATTATACACTAAAAAATCCACTTTTCCCGGTAAATTTAAACGTGGTAGAAACGATGGTGCACAACTTTGATAAGCCTTTAGTGGGGACACAGTCCACAATCCACTTCCTTTAACTATACTATAATCTTCTTTTTGAATTTGAATCCCATTTTACTCATTTATTAGCTCCAACTATCTATTTTTAATTTAAGTATTCAAACAAAAATAATAGCAAAAGTTTTAACAGAAAGTCTAATACTTGTTATAATCATTTATTAAGTGTAATGCATACACAGCAATGGTTTCAAATTCGATTCATTTTTATTTTCAAAAACCATATTGCTTAATATTATATAAAGTTAAAATTCTACTTAAAAATCTCATTTACATTACAAACCATAACATTTTTAAAATTTCGTTTGGTTTAGTTTTTCAATGAAGTTGTTACTTTATTAAAAGAAAGTAAAGGTAAATATTTATCCACAGACACTTAAAAGTGCTCTAAATATTTCGACCAAGCCAAATCCCGATGTGTTTACTGATTAAACACCCACTCCACTATTTTTGTAAATATGGTTTACTTACTCATCATTGCGGCATCCCAGTCTAGTTGTTGTAATTAGAATCGTCGTAGCGATTGCCACTTTGCCCAACTCCCATTGACTTTCGAAAGTTGATAGGCAAACAAACACAACAAAGATATAAAACGCTATCTAAAGTCTGCTATTTGGGGCTTTTAATGCTGTTACCAGAGGAACGTGCAATCAGACAATTGAAGATTCTCGTGGGAGTTGGACCTAAACTAACTTGGAAAAGACAAAGAACCAAAGCGAATACGTCATCATGTGTTTAGAGAAACTACTAGTGAGCCTGGTATGTATTATTGATTTTGGAATAGGATAGGCTTATCAGTTCTCTCATTGAAATATGGTTTTGGAATGTTCAATTTTTAGATCCAAATCATCAAATTTAAAAACAACGATTCGCACAAAATATGAAATTTAATTTAATTAAGGAAAAGTAATTATAAGCATTCTTAAACTCCCATTCATATAGAAAATTGATTAAAAGATTGCTTTTTCCTCTATAATAAATAATAATAAAAATAAATCTTTTAAAAAAGTCTGCAGAAATTTAAAAAAATCTATAAAATTAGTATAGAAAATACCCAATAAGTTATCAATTTTATTGAAATCTTTCCATTTGATTATTTAAATATATTTATTTGTGACAGTTTTTTAATGAATATTTCTCATATTTAGCTGCTCTTTAATGTGGTGGGTCTACTATTAGGAGCCACTGTGACCACTCGACGCATCCAGCCGCGGGAGACGAACTCCTGCGAGGGTCGCCAGAGTCCAGGACCCATTTGCGAATCCTGCGAGCTGCTGGCCACCTGTGTGCGCCACTCGAATGGATGGGTGAACATCCCCGTGGAGTCCTGCGACGTGGCCAATGGATATTACTGCAATGCAAGGCTGGGGAGCTGCACCAACGAGACGGGACCGTGTCATCCCTTCGGGATCGAGGGCAATTTCCAGTGCACCTCGCAGGGCATCTTTCCGGATCCCTACGATTGCCAGAAGTACCACATGTGCTACTTTGTGGGCGCCACTCTGGTTGCCGCTGCCGTGGATTGTGGCAACGACAAGGCCTTCGATGCGAGGACTGGCCAGTGCACTTTGACCCTGAGCGACTCCGTGTGCCTGCAGCGACAGTACTACTGCCCAAATGCCGGACACGTGGCCGCCTGGCCCACGAATCCCAACATATTCTACGTCTGCAAGTCGACGGTTAACCAGAACCTGAACGACACCATCGTCATCTATCCCTCGCTGCACAGGTGCAACGATGGGGAGTCCTTCGTGGACTATGTCTGCCGCAGTGGCTCGAATGTCCTGCCGCCCAACACCGATGATCCCTCGGTCATCATCGAGGATCCCAATGACTCGGACTTCTCCGTGATGCCCACCACCTGTCAGCACGTGGGTTTGATAGCCGACGGCAACGATTGCCGGAAGTACTACTACTGTTCAGCCCTGAATGGCAGCCTGCGGCACATGGATTGTCCTGAGGGAACCCACTACCGCCCGGAGTTATCCTCCTGCGTCCTGGGAACTTGCTAAAGGGGACGCTGTATTGTATTTTATTTGTTCTTCTAACCAGAACCCTTATCCCTAAATAAACATTCGAGTAAACGACACATTAATCACGTTTTTATTTATTCTATATCAAAAATAATATAATTTATAAAAAATACAAGCTTGAATTAACAAAAATAAAAATCAATTGACTTGTTTTTAAAATAAATGCAATAAATATAGAATGAAAAGGGAAGAAACCACAAATTTCCTCTTTCTTTTCATGTTGAATTGTCTAATCAGATATTTGATAAGGTAAATATGTATCAGTTCTGTTCGATGCATTTAATTTGTTCGCAGTCATTTTTCATCAAAAGGGTTATTAACTTTAAGAATATATATTTTTAATCAACTCATTCAGATGAAACACTTACTGCCTGATAATCTGTTTCTATATAAGAAAGTGCCGAGGGGGTTCATTTAAGCAGTATTCAACATGGAATCATCCTTACTTCTCAGTGTTCTCCTGCTTTTCTTTGCAATTCATTTTAGCAGAGGATTGGACTGTCCAGTTGGCTACCACTTTGATGAGAATATTAAAACCTGCGTTTCTGAGGTCACCACTGACTGTATCAACCACAAAATCAAAAAGTGTCCAATAACTACAGCTGTGAATGAGTACTGCCTTTGTAAGGACAAGTACCTTCAAATATGGAAATGTCCCGAAGGAACCTACTTCGATGCCAATCAGTTGGCTTGCAGGATTGGAACGGTGGAGTGCCAGGAGGAGTATGAGCCATTCAAATGTCCAGATGCCACTTCAAATCGTGTGTTTTGCCTGTGCATAGTTGGCAGATTTTATACAAATGAGTGTTTAAATGGATATACTTTTAATGAAGACCAAAAACAATGCATAAAAACATAAAGAAAAGATTGTATAGCTTTGGGTCATCTGCATTTCCCGAAGCTGAGATGTATCTAAAATGTATTTATTATTTAAATTTGTACGAACGTATCGAGAAAATGTAAGAAATAAAAACAATGCAGAAATGGTCTTAATTGCCTTTGTTCTTTCTTTCTAATTGTTTCACCAAGGTCATACAGTTTCATTAGAATGACTTTATTCTTGGCCTTCAGTGCAGTTTATCTTTTAATTATTGAGAAACATTCTTTCCCTGATTATCTGGACCTATATAAGAAAGTGCTGAACAGGTCCATTTCAAACTTGATTAACATGGAGTCACCTATACTGTTTACTTTGCTGATGGTTTTCCTATACTTTCATTTGGGAAAAGGTTTGCACACATTTGAGAAGAACAGTTACCAGTATCGATTGGATGAAAATAATAAATCATGTCCAGATGGTTACTACTTTAATGAAACAATCAAAACCTGCGTTTCTACAAACATCACCAACTGTACCAACCTTGAAGTCGCCAAATGCCCAATAACTACAGCTGTGGATGAGTACTGTATGTGCAAGAATATGTATATTCAGATCTGGAACTGTCCAGAAGGAACGTACTTCGATGCCAACAGGTTGATATGTAGGATTGGAACAGTGGAGTGTCAGGAGGAGTACGAGCCATTTGCATGTCCCAATGAAACTTCAACCGATGTCTTTTGCCTTTGCATCGATGGTGAATTCCATTCCAATAACTGCCCTAATGGATATACCTTTAATACCGAGCAAAAGCTTTGTCTGAAATCTGGTTCTGAATTACCCGACTCGGAGTCCTCATCTGAAAAGTGTCAGAGATATGGTCTATTCGGGGATCCCACCGACTGCACTGGATATTATCATTGCCGCGAAAAGGGCAGTGAAATTCAGTATTCCAGATGTTCTGGAGGAACTATCTTTAGTCTTACCTCTTTTGGATGCGTTACGGGATCCTGTTAATCTTTGTGCTGTTCTTCAAGTTTATATAAAGCAGATATTAAAATAAAATATATGACTATCTCATTCTATTCACTATTCACTTTATCCTAATTTAAATTTACAATATATAGGTCCTCCAAAAATTCATTTTTGTTAATGTGAAAATAATTTATCTTCATATTTTCATTATAATTTTATCAACAATTAGTCAATTTCTTGATAATAAGAGCTTATCAATTTAATTAGGTCGAAGACATTTTGTGTGGCTGATTAGGAGTTCCTATAAAAGAGAGACTCTTAGTTAAACCGATATACAGTCTTCGAGATGAGGTCTTCACTCCCGATTTATATACTCCTGCTTGGCCTGGCGTTAGGAACCACTAAAGCTGATGATAATCCTTGCCAGGATGTGGGCCTGGCCGGCTTCGTTTGCCTGAACTGCACCACCTTGGGCTACTGCATTCGCGATGGCACTGGAAAATGGGAAACGAAATCGATGTTGGACTGCCAGTCGGAGCACAATTTCTTCTGCAGCGACGAGGGAACCTTCGGATGTACTTGGCAATCGCAGTGCAAGGTGCCGAAAAGAGGTCCTTTCCACTGCCAGCAGGAGGGTTCGTTCCCGGATCCCTACGACTGCAGGAGGTATCACAAGTGCAGCGATCAGAGTGTGGACAGTCCCCACATCTGCTCCAATGGAGCTGGTTACTCCACTCTCACGGACTCCTGCGTCCTTCCCCGGGAAAGTGAGCAGTGCACGGAGGAGCAGTTCAGCTGCAGTCGATCCGGACAAGTCGGTGGTTGGACGGCGGACAATCGGTACTTCTATGTCTGCATCGATGACACCGAGAGTTCCCTGTATCCAGTGATGATGAAATGCCGAGAGGGCTACGTTTTCAACGGCTACAGTTGTGTTCCTGAAAGTGCTTTAAAGAATCTGGATGGGAGCTTACAGGAAGAAGAGTCCAGCAAATGCGTGGATAAGACTAGATACGAATGTCCTTTCCGAACTTCCGAGATTCAGTACTGCAAATGCGTCGATGGGGAACAGCAGGTGATAACCTGCCCCTCTGGCTTCCATTTCGATACCAGGATCATGACCTGTGTTTCCGAAAGGATCCATCAGTGCAAGGACTTCGAGGTCCTTAACTGCCCCAATGTCATCGCCAAGAATGAGTACTGCATATGCATCGAACAACAATTGCAGATCTATGATTGTCCAAAGGGACACTACTTTAATGCTGAGAATTTGTTGTGTCAAGAAGAATAATGTGAATAATTGCAATAGTCTCTTTTTGTACTGCGATGATGGAATATTTTAGAAGATAGACTATGTGTGCCTACTAAATATAATTATGCAACTATGAATAAACAGCAATAAAAATATTTAATGATGGTCTTTGAGTATCTTACTTACTTCAGATGTTAAACTATTAACTATTTTTTTAAGCGACTTTGAAATATAATTAAATATATCATTATTATTGGAACTTTTTTTGCTGACAATACAAGATAAGTTCATTCTTTTTTAAGATAGAGCTATGTAGTAATGAGATGTGTAGAATTTTGATTACCCAGAAAATGTGTATCATTTAAAGCAATCACCAAATTTTACTGAGACCCATTAACGAAAACAACTCAATTCGAATCTTAAACCTAACGAAGAGGAGCGAGTCCTAATCGTCGCACTCCCTCACCACGGGATGCAGGACGATCGAGGCTCCATTGCAGCCCGTTCTGTCCGAGATGAAGTCGTGGAAGTTGCTCTCCAGCGCCCACATGAACCGCTTGTGTCCTGGCAGGACCTGGGTGGACAGGCGGCAGTCGCCACCCCGCTGCACCTCCTGCAGATTGGCGGCCTTGAAGCAGGTCTCCGAGTCCCACAGGTAAATGTCGTTCTCGCCCTTGTAGCGGAAGAAGAGCGAGGTGCCTCCGTCGGCTCCCAGAAGGACCGCCTGTTTTCCGTAGGGCTTGGGACCTACATCGATGATGGAGCCCGCTCCCTGGCCCACCCGCAGGTACTCGCCCTTAATGGAGTAGAGCCGCGGGGAGCTCAGGTAGCTGAAGAACAGGGTAGAGGTGCCATCGGGCTTGGAGGTGAGGGCCACGTACAGCACATCGCTGGTAGGGGCCGTGGCCTTGGGCAGGACGATGCGGTAGGACTTGTTGGCGGTGATGTCGTACACTAGGATACTGCGGGCTCCGGCATCAGCCACATAACTGGGGTTAATAATAAGAAAAATAATATATAAGATAGGATGTACTTAACTATGTAATTCACTTTAAATTGGTTGCAGAAAGAACTACTAAGAACAACTTATATAGATAAGATATGATGCTTAAAAGTAAATAATTATTCTATCATTGACTTTCATGTATATGTATTTATTTTAAAAGTTCTAACTTGAGGTCATAGAGCTGTTGCATTGAAATAATTAATTGACTTGAAGAAAGTTATTATTCATGAATCTAGCTCTTAGAATTTAAAGATGAGTAAATTATTATTTAATTTTTGAATTTGATTTTGAATCAATTTTCCTAGATAAGTAAGTTCTGGGTCAATCTATGTTTTCGAATAGGTTTAAATATTTTATAAAAATGTATACATTATAATAACAGACTGGCAATGCGTTGCAGAGATTAAATTCCTACAAATGAAGATATAATTTACATGTACAAAAATAAATTTGTTTTCTTATTACCTTTCTTGGCAAGACTTTTTAAACTGTTCCAGGTATAAGAATAAAAACAAGAGCTATAACTCACACGAATGGCTTGTTGTCCTTGGAGTAATCGACGACAATGAACTGGAGGCGACTCTCGGAGGTGACCAGGTCACTCAGGTCGATGCTCTTGACCACCTTGTTGTTGGCCGTGTTTATGGCCACGATCTTGGGACTGCACCTCCTGATGGGCTGCTCCAAAGTGTTGACAATGCCCACGTCCAAGGCCCACAGAAGTCCCTGCGAAAAACAATTAATAATTGCTATCAATTGGCGGCTTATATTCATTGTTTTAAATGTTTTCATTTGCTGGCTGTTAATCGAAATGCTGTTGGCGTTAAAAATTCCACACTCGTAGCAATAAAATGCATATCAGCGAAAAGCACTGAATGGAAAATTGCACAAATAAATACGTTCAGTTGCGTTGCTTGTTTGCTGTTTGTTATTGTTATTATTATTGTTATTGCAATGTCGACTCTTGTGTAAATAAAATAAAGAAATGATTTGCATAAATGCAGCTAAACGAGAATGGAATTTAAATGAGAACGAATCGAGGGCAACAATTATTGAAGGAAATTATTAAGTTGCAGCTATGTTGCGAATGGCAAGTAGGTCATTTGTATTTTCGATATGCAAACATGTTAATATTTTAGAAATATCACTATCATTGACATTTCAAACTGCCAACATATTTTGGTTTCAATATCTGAATTACATATTTGCAATGGCAACGGACACTTGAAATTTAAATTGACAACCATTTAAGATTCAGAGTTGTAAACTGCAATCGAAATACGCAAAAATTCTGGGCCGGGAATTTCCTATGACGAACAAATTATTTCGAAAACTTTTCACTGCATTTACAGGACACTTTACAGCTGTAGTTTTCGTCCTTTTATAATATTCCATTTACATAACCACTTTTTCACCCGTTTATCCGTTTATTCGTTCTCTTCAGTTTTCGGCGCCAATTGCCAGACGTGAATTTTATTTGAAGCTCTTTATTTTTGTCGCCCGTTTATTTGATTAAAAAAGCAATTTTTGGTCAACAGCAAGGATGGGCAGTTAAAGAGACTGAACTACAAAGGGCTTTATGGACAAGAGATACCCTGAAAATTACTCTACTTTTAACAATATCTCAAAAACTCTTTTATCTTAATAAAAATTTACTTTTAAAAATTGTTAATTTGACCTTTAATTTAAATATGAAATGGGAAATACTTCGGAGAGGCTTAAAAAATATTTTTTTTTAATAAATAAAGAAATTCAATCTCTTCACGAAGCCCCAAATACCTCTTTATACCCACGATAAAATATAAAAAAAAAAAATTTAAACGTCATCAAGTAAGTGCCACAAGGGGCGCCCAAAAAAATAGCAATCCGTAATTAAAGGCTGAAATTGCAGTTTCGGTCAGACAACTTGACTATAGCGCCAAATAGAACTGGAACAATACCGGCATTAATTGCACTCACATTCGGATCCACGGCGATGTCCACGACAGACTGAAGGGCCTGGCAGTTGCCCTCCTCCTGGATGGCCCAGCAAGGATACGGGGCGATCTTGGTCAGGCACTCGCCCTTCTTCAGGTTGACCTTGCCGAGGGTGAAGGGCACGCCCTGCTTGTACCTTGGCAAGGCCACAAAGGCCGAGTCCCGCTGCAGTTGAGCCCGGGTCACGATCACATTCCTGGGCACATATCTGCCCGACTGGACGTATATGTTCTTGGTGGACTCGCAGGGCCAATGGAGACTACTGCCACTCAGCTGGAAAGTGAGTTCCCGTAGCGGATTCTTGTCGCACTTGGTTCCCCCAATCGAGTTGGAGGCGTCTGCCGAGCCAGCTTCATCGGTGGACGAACTGTATCCTCCGAGAACTACGGATGCAGAAACTAGAAGGAGCAGCAATGGAAGCTGCAACATTTTCTCGCTGGTTCCTTGGGTTATTAACCACACTGATGTATAGATTCAGCACTCGAGAGCCACGTTCGGCCAGATCACAAAAACTATCTGAGCGCCAGAAAGACTTGCATTTATATATAAAAGTCGTCGATTTGTGCAGCAAGCCAAGCGGAGCGTGTTGCAGCAAGGTCGTTAGATGGTAAACACGGGGGGAAACAAGTGTATGTCTGGAGCGGAATGGTTACCACCCAGCCAGCACGTCTGGATTACGCCGGAAATCGACCAGACCTCTAAGCCCACTTCTTCGTTCGGGTTCTAAACAATGCGGAAACCCGCACGGAAAAGAGTTTCCAATTTAACCCACTCTACGCCCGCTATGTGATGCGTTCTACATACAATCTTAAATTATTTTATGGATTATTTAAATTTAACTAAACAAATTTTACAATTTTAATTTGTGTTTATTTATTATCCAAATCACTTTTCATTTAATTTTCCATTTCTTAGTAAGGAATATTTATTATAGACTGAAAAAGGGAATACCTACATTTCCGGTTATGATTAGATAAGTCATGGTTATAAATTAACTGGTATACATTAACAATAAAAGACACTAACAATATTAACACTATTAAAATATATATATAAAATATTTTTAAGTCAATCATTTATAGGCAAACAATTTTAAAAAATAAATTAAACTTATCTGCTGATTTATTTGTATCTTCCTTATCTGTCAAAATAAAGAACGCTTAGTTGGTCACTTTAACCCCTTGAATAAAATGGGTTAAGGTGTGAAAACAGATTCTGTCACCCATCGATCATTTGTGCAACCGATGGAAACGCCAGTTTTCACCCTTCGCCAGCAAAGGTCAGGGGTCAATGCGAAACAGTTGCCAAAGTGGCCCAAAAGTTCAATATCAATGCTGACGTCTGTGACCTGTATCTGTGACCGAAAGAAAGTTTCCAGTTACTCGGATTCTCGGTTTCTGCTAGCAGCTATTTCGGGGCTGACAAAAACATCTGTCAGCCCGCCTGCAGCTATCAGTTTGGCCGGGGAAAAGGAGAAAGTTGGGAAGGATGGGGGTGTTCCATTCGCTGATAAGATTGCAAGCCAACAGGGAATCAATAAAACCCCCGCCGAGTGAATCACACAAAGAGTTTCGCACGATTCATAAACAATCTGTCTCAAATTGATTTCACTTCTATTTTAAGATAAATGCGAATGCACAATTTTATCTTAGTCATTCGGTTTTATAAGGCACTCCGAATCGAGCGAAATCAAGTCGGGGGTATAGCTCAGGGGTAGAGCATTCGACTGCAGATCGAGAGGTCCCCGGTTCAAATCCGGGTGCCCCCTGGAACCACTTTTTTGTCCACATTTCTTTTTATTGGCTTCTTAGCCCGCTTCTGTGGATTAACTCGGTTTTCTGGTGGATTACATTAAAGGTGGGCCCGCCAGACTTAACGCCAATGACCTCGTAAAGCACCCACGCATCGAATAATAACAAATAAAAAATGCGTTGACATCTTTGAGTGGGCGGAGGATTCGGTGTCCAGCTTCCAGAAGGTCCTTTGTTTGTCCTCCGACTTTTTTTTCAGAGTCGGAGCAGCACGTGCATCGAATTATGGCCAGCACTCTGCTGCCATTGAATCGCAAAAAGTTTAATCTCCTTAAAGCAAAAAAAAAATGACCAGCGGCTGGTCAATATTTTCATAAGCCCGAGTTAACCCTTTTCTATGAGGGAGGTCAGACTTGGCTTCCGCATGGCGGGATGAATCCCGAGAGGACTGTCTATAATGCCAAATTACATGCAGATTGAATTTTTGTGAAATCCATTTTATTAAACTGCCATAAGTTGACTTCCCCCCGATCGTAATCTCCGAATTTATAGCACACAAATGCCCAAAAGCTGATGTGATATATGTGTGGGCGGCATTGTCAGTCAATGGAATCTGCACCGACTGAGCTGTAGATAAATATTTATGTGCTTCAATATAAATAAAACAGAAATATGAAAATGGAAATTTAACGAGGCACAAGTCTTAGAGTATTGTACTCTGCAGAATAAGCGTGTTGGAAACTTCATCAACTTTGTAAAGAATTATTTTCTATCAATTAGATATATGTATACAAACAATTTATTTTAATTATTTCGTTAAAAAAAAAGTTAGTGCAGGAGTATTAATTAATTACTAAATATATATATATATATTTTTTTTAATATTTAAATTATTAATAGTGATATTGAAGAATTATTAAGCCAAAGAAAGACAAGTGTTAAAAGAAAGTTGCTTAGTTAGAAAACAATTTTAATACCCAAATACTATAAAGAAATAGTTTTTCCTTGTTTTCGACAGATGCCAATAAGTAAGGAATTTATAAATAAATTGATTGCATTTTGCGGAAAAAATATGCAATATGCACACCGATGTGCAGCCAGCTGCGAAGAGCAATTTGCCGGCAGGTCAAAAATGAAGCCAACCAGCCAAATGAATTTAATTATTGCAAAACAATTAAACAAAGATGAGCTACTGGATAAAGACACTAATTTATGGGAGTTTCTCGAACCATTTGCGATGTGCAAAAGGTTAAGAACCACAGTGGACAACTTAAAGCAGACGCAAACAAAACTTGGCCGACAAAAGAAAGCCAGCAAAGTGAAAGCAAAGCACATAAATTAGGCGAGCAGCTAAATGTATGGGCAGCTTAACTTGATTAGCTAGCTGATGACTTTTTAATACCCTGAACTACAACTGTAAGTCTCTTTATAAACTGTTTTTGGAATAATATGTTTGGGTTGGTGTCTTAAAACTTTTACTAAAGGCATTTTTGTATGGGGGCTTAGGGTAAAAAGGGCTTGGTAGAATTATTCATTTCTTTGTAACAAATTTAAAGAAAATATTTAAATGTATTTTTAATTGTCAAGTAATTAAATCTCAATTTTGGATAAAAATTGATATGGTATTAAGAAAGTAAAGTAATATCTCTGTAATCCAGCTTATTCAAAGAAGTTGGGAAGAAGTTTAGTTTTTAATTTATGTGAAATTCCCGGTAAAAGAAAATCGCTTTTCTCAGCAAAAAATAAAAAGCAGAAACCTCTGTCGGCCCATTTACCAACGCGAATCAAACGTGACCACGGACAATTGTTTTTGCACATTTTTTTCTGCTGCTGTGGGACAAAATAAAGCCCGGCAAATTATTGGCTTATTTGCGTTTTCAATCGGGTTTTTATTGGCACATATATATAAAAAGGTAAACTTTGCTTTCGGGAGTGTGTGGGAAAGAGTGAGTGCGTTTTAAAGAAGTCGCATATAAACCTCAGCCTTTGCTCATGACGCATACGCCTCGTTAAACGGGCAATAAAAAGAAGTGTCAATGTAATGTGTGGAAAATGGCCTGCGGCGAAATGTGGATATGATTTTCCCGAGGACTGGTTGGTTTTCCCGGGTAATGGGGGTCAGTCAGCGGTCGCCTGTTCGTCTCTTATCTTTCCCCCAAACTTTTTTTTTTGGGTGGAGGTAAGTGTTTACATAAATTATGTCAGATGAGTAGCCCGGAAATGCTTGTCATCAATTTTTTGTGCTCTGTGTCTCGTATAAATCATTCAGCGGGGCGGGGGAACAGCACCCCGGAATGCGGGTTTCGGCTGACAATTTAACATGCCACACACGTTGGCTTTGGTTTGGGGCGATTCCGGGTTGTCTACCCAAATCGAGAGCTTTAACCTATTTAGGGGCAATCACGGCGATGGAAATGGGTAAATAATTTTGCAGGAAAATCCCGAAGGATGCGGAGCCATTCCTCTCACTCTTTCAATCACTTTCCATTGGCCAAGTTCTATGAAGCCCGCAAAATCACAATCTGTGGTTATTTAATCACAGCCAATTATTTAGCTAAAAATATCATTGGCAATCTGCAGACACTTCTAGGGGTTCTGTTCAATTGATTGCACTAATTGCAGTGACGTTCGTATTTCTATACTATTCATTACTAGGAGAAAGGCAGAGACTTGTCCCTTTTCCTTGGCTCTTTAGCTTCCTTGGAAAACATCTGTGGCTTCTGTCCGGGAAATGGAGAAATACTGAACTAAATGATTATATGATATTAAATGATAGGAAAAATGTTAGCTTCCAATAGTAAAAAAAACCTTTTATTGGTATAATAATATTTAGTTGTTTGACCTTTCAAAATACCAAAGATAAGTCTTTAATGATTTTATAATTTTAGTCATAACTTTTAGTCTTAATAAATTATACTATTATAAATATAACCTAAAAAAGTTTAATTTACTATAATATAATGCGAAGTTACAAAACCAATGAAGTTAAGATCGAATTACAGAAGTTCGACATGCAATTAAATTATTTTTTGAGCTAAGCTTTTGTTGTTAAACTTTGGTCAAGGTTCTTTGGGGTGGCAAAAAATGAGTTTGAAAATTGAGAATTGGTGGCGAGGCACGTTGCCAGTTTCTGGTCAGATTCGATGGGTTTCGGTGGGTTATATAAGCACGCCACTTGGCCAATTTGGGGAGCAGAACGCGCACGTCGTCGCCAGACTATTAACAATTGCTTTAACGATGAGACTGTATTTGGCCTTGATCCTGGTGTTTTGCCTAGCGAAATTGGCTCATTCGCAGGGCACCAAGTACGGATTGTGGACACCGGATCGGGCCCAGTCCGATTCCCAGCCCATCCAGTGGACGGGTGGTCAGTTCGAGTTTCCCTGCGCCAGCACCAAGTCGCTTTTCAAGAGTTCGGGAAAGTTTATACCCAAGAATGTGATTGCCACTAGGGCTCAGCTCATCGGAGATACCATATACCTGGCACTGCCGCGTTACAGGAAGGGAGTTCCGGCCACGCTGGTCAAGACCAATGTGAAACCGGGCACCTGCTCCACCACCTTCAAGCCCTATCCCTGCTGGGATCTCCAGGAGGAGGGCAACTGCAAGGCCCTGCAATCCGTAGTGGACCTGGTGGTGGATCAGAATGAGGTGCTCTGGGTGCTGGACACGGGCATAGTGAACACCCTGGAGACCCCGGTGCGAAAGTGTCCGCCCAAAGTGGTGGCCATGTCGGTGAAAACCGGGAAGGTTCTGAAAACAGTCTCCCTGGAAGGCCTAACTTCCAGCAGTTCCCGTCTGCAGTATCTGGTGGTGGACTATGCCCCGGATGGCGGTTGCTTTGTGTACGTCAGTGATGCCGCCAATCGGGCCATTATCGTCTATAACCTGCAAGCGGATCGGGGATTCAGGGTGGTGCTGCCCAAGGCCGTTACTGCCGGATGTCGATCTAGGGATGTCCTCTACATTGCCCTCATCCGCCGCGATTGTGGCTCCACGGAGCTGTACTTCACCTACTTGAGCACCAGCAAGCTCTTCTCCCTGAAATCGGAGTATCTGCGCAGTGGAGTGGCCGACGGACGTATATTGGGTGAGTTTTGATTATTTATTTATGAATAGAGATACTCATCACCACAATTAACCTCAATAGTTACTATGTTTTTAAGAGATATCAGATTATTAAGACGAAACAAATTAAATTTATAAGGTTTTTGAAACATAATATTTAACAATACTTCTGAAACATTACAAAAATTTTAGATAGTTTCTTGCTTATTCTTATTGTTCTATAAACCTAATTAGTTTGCTTAAAAATTATAACTCCTTAGTCTATAATCGACATTTAGAAGAATAAACCTAAAACTAACGTTTAATTATTTAATCATAATTTTTAAAGTTTTCAATACCATCATTTATTTTACAATTTATAATATTCACTTGTAGTATAATAATAATATTTTTTATGTAAAATAAAAAGTAAAATCAAAGTAATCAAAATTTACGAGCAATAAATTGTTTATTAACTTAAATTAATTTTGTTCTCTTTTCAGATCTTGGCAAGAAACCCAGTCGCATGGTCATAATTGGCACGGACAATGGCTCGGCGATTTTCTTCCGAAACGAGGGCGATGCGGAGGTCTACCGATGGGACACCAATTCCACGTTCGCCGAGGCCAACTTTAAGCCAGTTTACCGCAGCCAGACCTGCCAGCTGGTGACCCATGCGGTTCCCGATTACAAGCGGAATACGATGCGAGTGCTGCAGAGCAATTTCCCCGATTACATGCAGAATCGCGTTGGCTGCGGGGCCATCCAGCAATTGGGTCTCATGCAGGGCTGCTGGTAACCGAGTTAGCACCCCCAATTCCCACCCACATCTCCCCATCAAGACCAGAACAGCCCGAAAAAACTGAAAGTGCCATTGCAGTTAGATTGGCAATAACCCAGAATGAGTTGGTGTTTTTTGTGCAGTTCGTATTTGGTATTGGTATTTTGTACATAAACTAACGACTTTGGTCGCTCTTGTTGTTATCTAAGCTAAGCAAATAAACGTTTCACTTTCGTACAGAACCAGAGGAGTATATATTTGGGGCTCACTGTCGATGAAGTATCGGATAAAGTTGGTACACCACGTTTGTCCAGACATAAGCACTGAATATGGTTATGTTTATTTGTATTATTTTGGAATCAGTGCTAACGATCAGCCAGTATTTAAAAGATAAAATGCACCAGAATATTTAAAATACTCTATATAAAAGTATAGATAGATTTAAATAGAACACTTAAATTATTCGTTTTAAGAACAAGTTGTTAAATGCAGATGATTTCTAGGAAGTTCATTTTTATTATCATTTTCTCTTTTTCTTTCATACCTTCATCTGACCCTTTTCTGTGATATTAACTCCTTCTCTGCCCATTTCATACCCTTCCAGAAGGTAATATAATTTCAGTCAAAAGTTTGCAACGCAGTGAAGAGCACATTTCCGACCCTATACAAAATATATTTTATTGATTAGTATCACCAGTCCAGTCTAGTTATATATATTTCATACGATTCAAGACTTGTGCTCTGAATTATTTGATACTAATCTACATTCAAACTGTTTCTTTAAACATTGATCAATTGTTTGAACCATTTTCCATCAAGGGTATATTAACTTCAGCTTGCCGAAGTTTTGCTTCCTTTCTTTTCATATATTGAGAAAAACAGGGACATTAATTAAGCTAATTGGATGTCTTTATGTTAAAGTACTCACTCGCCCTGATTGCAGTGTCGTTTCCATATCTCTTCGCAGTTTTTCCTGGTGAAGTGGAAACAAATTTTGCTACCTGTAAAAGTTGGAGACGTTGTGTGTGGAAATTGCCCGGAGAAGTGTTAATTGGAAGTTGCCTGATAAATTGCACGGCATCCTTTGCAGTGGCTTCCGATTCCGATTTCGTCGGGGAAAAACAGCCGAGAGGCGCCCCGAGAATTGTTTTCGATATAAATTCAATTAATCAGCCGATTCCGCACTTGTCTATGGGCTTCGACGGTGACCTTTGCCCCCGCGGGCTGCGTTAAGGTTTCGTGGATTCGTGTTAATTACGCCCACTCGCAGTCTGGTGTGGATCACGCTGCAACGCATGGAACCCCAATAAATGTGCCAATGCCACACAACTTTGCTCCAAAAATACCGAATACCAAACGGAATAAAAGTCACTCGAACAAACTTCGATCCCTGGCGAATTCGATGGGAGTGGGAGCAGCTGCCACCAAAAAGGCCACGATAAACTTGTCTCCTCTTGATTTACAAATGCCGAAACGTGGGCGATTTGTCCAAAATAGAGCTGGGCAAAGGGTTGTATCATGACTAAAACAAAAGGGGAAAAGCTAAAAAGCTAAAATAAATTGTAAGCTTTCAGGAAGAAAAAACGGAAGCAATGGAAATCCAATACAAAAAACAAGAAAGGAAGTTTGAGGGCTTGGTAAATAAAAACATTCTGCTAATTGGTCTGTTGAGAAAGTAAAAGGACATTTTTCCCAAAATATTCTCCTAAAATTTGTTTATGTTCTAAATGTAAATTCTATTAAGAGAATTTAATAAAATATAAGCCATAGTAAAAATGGAAAGAAAAAAGGCAAAAGGGTTGGGCTTACAAAAACCAAGAACATTTGCCTAAGTGAATCTAAATTGAGGGATTATTTTTGAGTTGAAACTCCCAAAGGTTTCGAAAATAATTGTGGTGATGAAGAGATGACAGCTTAAACTTGCTTTTGAAGAACTTCAAAACTCGTTCATTTTTCAAAGTTCAATGAATGAAATGCCTTTCCCAAGGGGCATCACAAATTATGCCCTTTGATGTGACAAAAAACATAATAAATATATTTGTTGAAAAACCGAGAGCAGATAACCGAAGCCCGCAGACAGACAGTTTTGATGCCTTCTGTGTCAAAAACAAAAACCGAATGTTGCAAGGACGTCAAAGGAACGTCAGGAACGAAAGCATCAGTCCCGACAAGAATGACAAACGATTTTCCGCTGCACAGGTTTTCTCATCTCCTTGCCGACAATGTGATGCACAAAAAAAGCTGTGGTATAATTTAATTATGCCCTGAAAAGCCATATGAAAATTTTAATTTTTCCTGCACTTTCAAAAAGGGCCCAACCAAGTGGAAAGCCCTGAAGTTACGCAACTTTTAAAGGGGGCGTCCTTTAAATTTGTACCCACAATTATTTCGGTACCACAAGTTAAGCTTGTCAAATAAAATTTTCATTGGCTTTGGCGGACATTGCTGTGATGTCTAAAGCCACTTTAAAGCCAAAGCCTCCGCCTGGATAAATCAACTTCAATCCACACGAGATTGACAGAGCCGAGTTCCTTTTCAACGCCGCCCAAAACTAACTGAGTGACTGGGACTGGGTCAAAATGCCACCTCCGCCGCGAACACAAAGGACCTCAGCCCCAAAGGATCCCAAGGAGCAAGGAGCAGGAGGACACTACTGTTTGGCGCCCACTTGAAATGGGTTTGACAGGGAATGGCAGCCTCCATCGAATGCCTTGATTTCCTTTGTATGCCAACGCCTGAATTGGACAAAACATCCGAGGCACCACTTCTCCGGTTAATCGAAATGCGGGAAAATCTAACGAAAATCGAGTTCTAGTGGAAAATTGCAAATGAAAGCGTGAACACGTTGCGCAAATAAATCTGTTAACAAAATATCAACAACTTCCGCCGGCAGCTGTGACATTAAAGGCAGCCTTTAAAGAATTTTGAGCAGATAGTTCGTGTTGCCCAAGGTTAAGTCTTAAAGTGTTCACTGAAAAAAAAATGATTTTTTTTTATAATTTTGCTTACTTTTAGATTTGTATTCTTCTAAGAATTGGAACTAAAGCGGTTCGGGTTTTAACTTTAATTTCCTATACACAAAAGTATTTAAGTTAATAAACAAAATTTGCTGTTCTAGATTTCTCCCGTTGAGTAAATGCTTTACACTCAATAATCTTTTCTAATAAATTTTAAAGACATTCATATGCCAGATTTCTCCAGGTGTATGTGTCACGCACTTCTCCTGGCACTTTCGCATTTCCATGTGGATTGAGGGGATTATCGCCAGGGGGTCTCCAAAAGCTGCCCGCAACGAAGTCCTTGTCTGTGGTTGGGATACCATGGATGCGGAAGCTTTTCGGGTGCCGTGCCTGTCAAGTCAGCATTTCCTGCTTTCCACCTCTCCAAATCCCCCTCGGCTGTCCCATTTTTCCCCGAATTTCCTTCAGGCTCACCACCCATCCTTTTTCCGCTAACATGCCAACGCATCTCCATCTAAATTTCCATTGAGAGACAGTGGACTGGACAGGCGACGGCTGAGTGCTATCGGATATAGTTGGGCCACTCAATGCTCCTCCGGGGCGAGCTTTAATGCAAAGTAGCTAACTGGTTTAGAGCCACGCCCCTGGCATGTGTGCTCCGTGGGCGGGGGAGGGGCGGGGGATTGGGAAATGGCCTAAACACAGGCCGAAAATGGGTGCCAAACGACTTCCGACCAGGCTTATTTTGAATGGGTCACGTGCTGGCATCAAAAATTAACAAGAAAGAAACATTTATGCACATGAAAAAATAGAAAACTCGAAATATTTTTTAATGCAAATTTACATGGTCTTTTAAGGCCTTTGAAAATATATTCTTAATCCCTTATACAAACGAAATACATGTTTTAGCCTAATAAAGAAATAAACTTTGCTTAAAAACCTATTTATAAATATTGCAGAATATGGTTTAATAATTCAAGTTTTTTATAAAATTTAATGGAAGAATGTTTTAAATAAAACACATTTATCTTTATTTAAAAAGTAATTCATTAGTTTTTTTTCTGTATATATTTCCTTTTTGGGCCTCAAGTATAATCAAATTTCTTTTGTGAGCTGCCGGCAAATCGATGCAATTGAAAAATAATTGAACATCTCAAATGCTTATTGAATGTCATTTTGAAATTCATGGCTATGCGGATATGTAAGTACCAAGAAAAGGAGGTGTGGACCTGGTATGTGTGTGATTCTGGGCCAGAGCTCGCATATCTAATGGATCTCCTCCCCATGAAGGCATTCGACATTGTCGACGTTCCGCATTCCGCACGATGGGGAAAAGGAAAATTATT
Organism: Drosophila rhopaloa; assembly: GCF_018152115.1. NCBI lineage: Eukaryota > Metazoa > Arthropoda > Insecta > Diptera > Drosophilidae > Drosophila > Drosophila rhopaloa. The sequence goes on from NW_025335043.1 coordinate 14,035,050, forward strand.
GATTTGGTTTTAACGGCACTTAGGCCCTCATAATTGAGATCCTCGCCTTTGGCCTGCTGCTCTGCTCCTCTTTGGGTTCTGAGCTGAAAACGGCAGAATCCTGTTCGAAATGTGACATAAATAGAAGGATGATTTGGAAAAGGGAAATCTGTGTTTTCTTTTCGGCGGGAAGTTTATGCCGCCCTCGGGGGCGCGTCAATCAGAATTCTTTTCAATTTGAAGCCAAACATGGTAAGAATATATTAAGGAAAGCGCGAAAAATGTGCTGGTAGAATTTAAAATCCCAGCTTATATACTTTACAGCACCACATTTTCATAATTAGTTTGATTCGATTTATTTTGATACATGTACATTTTCTTAAAGACATTTTTATTCTTTTTAAATCTGGTGTTTTATATTCCTTTCTTTACATGACTGTATTTAACAACCAATTCTATTAAAGAAAATCCCACAAAAAAGCAAGAGAAACCATGTCATAAATGGCTGACGTTAATCAACATATGTTGTTAAAAAACGAGAAACTCACAGGGAGTAACATGAAGGAAGTAAATTGAAATGCAAACATAAATTTCGCCAAATAGATCCGCTCATAAATCTAACATGAAGCAGTTGGGAAATGCGCAAAATAGAATAAAAAAGTAAATAAATACCAGTCCCAAATAAGATAAACGAACGTTTTACGAGCACTCGAAGGGGATTTTAAACACATTCGCAACCCGGTCTATTAAAAGGCTGTTCTAGTTGGAAAATTGGAGGCGGAAATGTGGGAGGCGTAGTTTATCATTTCATTTCATGATTTATTACCCATACGCCAAGTTCCCGAAAAAGGGTTAACTGACACATGGACTAGCTGATGTTCCATAAATTTGGCCAGGAAAAAGTTTTTGGCATGAATACATTTTTGGCGGGCTGAAACTCGAATGAAAACCTTTTCATTCATAAGAACAATTCAAATGGGATCCACAGAAAAAAAGTAAAGGCAATGGGGAAAAGACATAAACTTCTGCAAAGGCAGAAAAGTAAAATTGTGTTTTTCCTCTCTCTGTTTTGAGGAAAATTACTTTTCGACTCTCTGTTTTGCACAGAAGCTGCAACTTCAACAAGTCGACCAGCTGTTGCCGCCTGAGGGTGGCAAGTGGATTCTGTTTTTCCACCAGCTGCACCAGTTGCTTCTGGTGGAACGCATTTTCCCCTGGGTTTCCCTGGCTTTTCCGAACAGCTGATCGGCCGCTGTCGCTGCCGGCGTCGACGCCAAAAAGCTGGCAACACTTTCGACAGGCGCGCAGGAAAAGCCGACCGTCGCTTTCCCGAGAGCTCGGAAAATCGCGAGCAGCTGCCGCTCGAGTTTTCCACAGTTTTTCAGTTGGTTTTCCATAGCGGTGCCGCACGCACGTGTCTCGGAAATTTCCCGGTTAACGAAATTCTCGCCAAACGTCGGAAAATATGTGCTTCTTGATGAAAAATCATAATTACTTTCGGTTGAATGCGGTGCAGTGAATATTCCCCAAAATATCGGTTTTAATCGTTTTCAAAATTGTGTAAGTTGACTTTCCGATTTTCATCCGCTGGTCACTGAACTTTTGGTCATTTCATTCGCATTTGGTATCTGGGCATCTGCTATTTCGCCCAACTTATATTTCATTTATGTCCGAAAAAGGTTTATCTGATTAGCATAATGGCCGCCACATCCATGGGGACATTGTGCCTAATGTCCTGCAAATTGTATTCAGCGTAATCTTCTGGGTGTGTACCATTTGATTGATGTAGGTAGCCCAGTAATAAGTGGATACAAAACCAAGAAAACGATGCCCAAAAGATTAAGAAAGGATGCTCAATGGGAATTTAAATTCGTTTTAAATGAGTTTGCTGGACTTTCAGTTAGAAATAAAATATGATTTCTTAAAGAAACTTTACACAAGCAATAATTATAGGTATTTTGGCTTGGCTTAGTGTATACAGAAAAACATTGAGATCCTTAAGATTTAAGATTATTAAAATCTTGTCATTTTGATAAATAAATACTTCATTCTTTTAATTACTTTTAATCACTTTAAAATTTAATTAGTATTTTCAAAACACTATTTTCATAAAACTTTTATTTGAAGTGTACAATTCAGATATTTTTTTAAACGAAAAAATATTTTGTACGTTGTCCCGCTAATGTCGAATTAAAAAAATCAAATTACAAATCGCAGTGTATTCTCCATCTATTAAAAAATATTTTGCAACGAATCTTAGCCTTTTTCTTTGCTTACAAAAACTTTAGCAATTAATTAAATTTATGCAGACTTTGTAATACTCATAAAAGTGACTTTCAACTTTTCTAGAATTATTCTCTCATCTGCATTTTTTGGCTAACTTATAGCCTCTCATTTGGCCATAAATTTATCAAACACTTTTTATGATCAATGCGGCCACAAAAGTGCAATTCAGACTCAAACGGCGACTTGGGAGCACTTTGGCTAGGACCAAGAAAAACCTGAGAAGTTTATGTTCAAGGGACATGAAATACGAATATATGTGTGTCCGCAAGTTGTCAATGAACAAATAAACAATATGGAATGAGACAACAAACATTGTTTGTACAAATGCGGCAAAGTCGTAAAAAGTGTTGTGAGCATAAAATTTAAAATTTCAGGGAGGAAAACGGGAAAAACAAACAACCGTGAAGGGAAGCAAACATAAAAAGTAAACCTCAAACAAATGTATACAAAAATTGTTTTGCATTCTGTGCTAGATTCCTTTTGGGTTTCTTTCAACTTTGCGCGCTGCCTGTTGTTTTTTTTTATGGCCCACAATAAATAAAAGTCAACTAGAGAAGAAAGGCCGGTGGCACAACAATGGACAAAAGGATGGCTTGCGAAAATATTTGCACAGTCCAGAAAAGTAGCAAACAAAAAACCACCGAACGGCGGTCCAGATAGCACAAAGTTTTCTAATTTCCCTCAAGGAAATTGCGGCGCAAGCCTTTCGCAAAACAAACCAGTCATGTCAATAAGAGACACAATGCATAAAACTTTCAATTTATGGACGCCTCAGAGGGTTAACAGCTCGCAGCAATTAGCCGCATGTGCGAAATTTTCGCAGCTGCCGAGGCCATAATGCGACTCAATTTATGCACTTGCCCGCTGGCTTTAATTGCCGTCGAACTGTTGACACATTTAGCCAAAGCAGAAGGCCGTAAATTGCGTATCCAAATAGCAGACATGCCCATCACGGAATGTCAATGTCAAGAGTCGAGTCGGTTGCCATGCACTTCAATCCCAATCCCAATCCAAATCGGAGTCCAAGTCCCAATCCCTATTCCAATTCCAAATTCCGCCGAGTCCATTGTTCGGAGACCTGAACTTTTCGGTTTCGGTTAAGTTGGGCAGCTAATTAATTTTTCTGCCAGCTGCCACAGCCAGATTCCAAGTCGTAGTCCGCCCAGATGAGACAGTAATTGTCCATTGTGGCTTAGTTTTGGCCAGGCCAAAAGACGACTCAAGACGGGCACGTGCCAATGGCTCAAACCGATGGCCTGCGGCTTTTGGCCAAGACAAACTTCGGTTACATAGTCGGCGGGCCCTTGGTTTTGAGTATCATTTAAATTAATTGCCGGAGTTTAGTATACAAAAGAATGCAGAAACATTTAATTCGTCGGGCATTTAATTAATTAGTTCAGAATTCCTTTCTTTCTTAAGCTTTTTTGAGTAGTTTTGGTGACCTTAAGGGTTGTGTGTTGCCTTTAATTATTTACTTATCTGCTATGTGGGAAAATCCATAGGTTTGTATAATTAATTACTTAAAATAGGGCACTTGCATTGGTATTCATAATTAATCGATAAATTAATGACTGTATTAAAGCAGTTTCGTTTAGAAAGTTACGATTTCATAGACCTCAGCAATTATTAAATAATAAAAATAATATTACAAAAAGAAAGTACAATTTGAAATGTCATTTTTTTTGTTTCGTCAACTTTTTTTTATGACCATCACCAAAAAACACCTTTCCAGTTAAAATTAATTTCCATTATATGCAAAAACATTCAATGCGCAGAGCATGCAACTAATTAGTTCCCAGCTTGTTTCTTAAACTTTTCCATGTTATTTATTTTCCTTCAGGTCGTAAGTGGCATTTAACTTTAATGCATTACGTATACGCCACATGGGCCGTGGGCTTATAAGTCCCAGGCACCAGAGCGTAGAACCATAATTCCTTATAATAATAATAATAATTCCTTTTGTTTAACCCAAATAAGCGACGTGAAGGTTTGGAAAGTTGAGCAGTTGAGCCACATGTGTGTGCCTGGCAGAAATTGTCAACTTCTTTGATAAAGGAAGTGAGGACATTTTACAGCCTGTTATAAAGTTTAAGCATCCCAAAAGTTTTTGCCCGCCTGCCCATTAAGTTTATTTGTGAAATATAAATAAATTCAAATGCGAGCGGGTCAAAAGATTTATGCTCATTTCTTTGGGGAGTCTGTCTGCCCAAAGTCCGATAAAAATAAGACGACCGGCAGGCAGGCAGCTCATTAATCTGCTATCTAGGCACGTGATGGCGAACTAAAAGGGAAAATGGGAAAAGGCCCTTAAATGGATCAATAATTCATATTACAAGTACAGAGCCTCGAGAATCGGTTGCTGAACTGTGGGCGGGTACTTATATCAGTGCACTTTGCTTATATGATGCGTAATATTTTCATGCAACGCTAGAAGCAAGGTCAAAACCAGAGGCCCCATCGCATTCGCAAAAGTTTCCACACATGCCATGCATGAGCGGTCCATGACCATATCTCGTATTTATATCACTTCCTTCCCCTTCGTCTTCTTCAGTCGGAAAATAGCATTGCATAAATCTGGGCAAATATTACGCATACGCAGTGGTGTCGTGCGGAAAGCGCATATCAAGCGCATCTTGCCATCTGTCAGTGCAGCACTGCAAATCTCAGCCATAAATGATGATTGCATTTAAATGTTATTTATGCCGATGCATTCTACCAAAAAGTCAGTGTGAATTATGCAGCCCTCGGGGAACTTGTTTAATTAAATTAAATGCATCTGGCAAAGCAAGGATGTCGCATCGCATGAGTGCTTAAAAGGAGGAAATAACGAATGATAGTAAAATCTCATGCAGAGAAGACCCATTAGTGGATAAACTCTTGCAACAGACTTTTATTTTGCTGTTCTACAAATTTTTAACAACTGAGATGGGTGATGCGTTAGTAACGTATCTTTAAGCAATCTTTTTTGACACCCTATAATTTTTATAGAATGCAAATAGTTGCAGTCCTACTTTTTGATATATTTCTTATATTTCTTCCATAATAAAGTTTATAAATGACGGCAGCTAAAAATTTGTTTACAAAATATTGTAACAAATAAAGACATTTATAATCTATCATAAGTGCCACTAAACTGTAGAATGAATAGAAACTATTACGTATATTGCAGGATACTCTAAAGGACACTGAATATTTCCATTTGACTCTTGCTCATTTTGTATTACTGTTCAGTGTCCCCGCAAATTCGTGAATGAATAAATGGGAAATTGGCAGAGAATCATTGCTATCTAAACACAAATGATTGTAAGTGTGGCAGCTTAAAGCCGCCACCAAGACAGATCGAATGCAATTATTCTGATGGCGCCTGGGCCAAGAAAATAACTATTTCTGAGTTGGCCAGGGTCTTTAAGCTCAAGTGCTTTGTTTGGGGGCAAGGGACTTGGACATGCTTCTAGAAATAAACAAAGCCAATGGCTGAGGGAAAAGCAACGGCGAATAGACAAAAGACGCGACAGACAGCGGACCTTAAAAGATTATAAAAGGAGCGCGGTGTGGGGGTGCATGTCTGATGGCCAGACAAACTGTTGCTCATGCCCCATGAAGCATAGCGTTGAGCATAAGTGGAAGTCGTATCGGAGATGGCTTTCATTATTTCTCTTCTTTTTTTTTCTTCTGCATTCTTGGTTTTTTGTTTGCCTGATAGCTGTCAATATAGAATCAGAAACAGTTATCAGGCAGCCACAGCGGAAAAGTTACGATTCAGCGTTATTCCTTTATGTTTATGTCCACTTTTGTGGGCAGCTCTTAAAGAGCACTTTCCCTGAGTTATGAGTTTCTTGTCCTGTCACTCACACACACACACGTTCTATCTTACAAAAGCAGAGCCCTAAGCTCCTGCCACAATACAAATGGGATTTTCAGCCAGGTCTCTAATTTACATATGCTTATCACATATCATTCCCACTGTCCAATTTCTCAGCTCCAGATTCTTTTTGCAACAAAAGAAATGGAAATTGCATCAAGACAGGGCATCAAGAAGCTGCCGGCAGGGACAGATGGTACAGTCAGTCGAAACTTTCCGTAAAAAGTTCGGGGGTTTTTCGTTCGGCAAAAGGACGACGAATGGGTTGCCCAGAATACTTTTGCGGCATAAACAGGAAGCACTAAGAACGAATTACCTGCTGTTGACATTTCGCAAGCAGCCAGGCATGGAACGTGAGGTCTTCGCTTCACAAAAGATCTAAGGTTTTTCCTTTCGACCAATGAGCACTTGCCTGCTGCTATTTTTGCAGCATGCTGGTCTACGACAGACTTTAAATATCACCGGCTTAATTAAGGATGCACAAGGAGAAATAAACTTAATAATGTCCGCTTTCTGTATGCCACAAAAATAATAGTTGGGACTCTTAAACGAAATTGTGAAATATTTCTAACTATCACTAATACAATCGTATAACGCTATGTTTTTCTACGTGCAATAACATAAACTTCGACAGATTGTAAGTGGCTCAAAAGAGATTTTAATCTGAGACTTTTGCAAGGAATATCCTAACTTTGCCACATCTGTTTCAGGCCACTCGTGTGTGTTCTAACGAGGAGTGACTTGCACTTCTGTGGGCCATTTAGGAGAGCACCTTCTGGCCAAATTTGATGGCCGGAACCCGCATGTCATTGTCAGTCATCAGGGGCACTTGGCCAACCACATCCTACACTCTACAGCAACACGCCTAATTCATTCATTTATTCATCGTATGCCCGCACCTTTGCTTTGGCAATGTAATCGATCGATTCAAACGATTCAATTGCACTGAGGTAATGGCATTAGACCAACTTCTCTTGGCCAGCAATTCACCTGGGCCAACAAATCATTCTGTTAGTCATGCTACGAAAACCAGAGACCCCTACACGTTACAAAAAAATGCTGTATTTTTGCAAGTCATTGAATAAACAATCTATATATTTTTGTTGTCAATATTAGCACGATTCATTCTACCTTTAAGAATAATGTTTTATGATTTATTAGCAGTAAAGAGTTGTAAACATAAAATTAAATAAGGTCTGGTGGTTATAATTATGCATTTCCTGAATTTTGAAGCCATATGAAAAAGTCCTAGATCACAAAATGAAAAATAAAGCTTATGGCTCCCTTCAAAATCTTAGGAAAAGTTTATAATAAATATTTTATATTTATTTAAAGTCTTTCTAAAACAAAAGAGGCTTGGTTGTAAGACATTGTTCTTGGTGTAAAATATTTTTGTTGCTCTTTCTGGAGGCCTGGCAATTTATTAAAACCACCTGAGAAACAAGCCCCGGATGGAGAATAATGGCCGGAATGGCGACTTACAACCTGTGCACCTCGAAAATGCATGTCAATGGCCCAAGTTTGGGGCGGTGGGCGTGGCTGCGTGAGCTGACAGTCACTGGCATTCACTTAGTGGCGAGTACTTTCCTTGGGTTCTCAGATGCTGCTGCCAAGAGTTTTTCCTGTTCAGGTTCTCTTAAGCTTTGGGTTTCTTAAAATGTAACATGTCCGAAAAAAAAAAAAAACACTTTGCCATTCGACTTCTCCGGCAGCCACTCAGTCTGAGATTTCCCCGCTGCCCGCCGGAAAAGTCGCCGTGGAAAACGAATTCTCAGGGGTGCTGGAAAGGAGGTGGTGCTGAGTGTGTGCAAGTCTCGAGGACCCTCAAGTGCGTTACAGGCCACTTGGCCTTGTCTTACAGCAAATCTCTCACAATGCAGCAAATGCCACTTTTATTCAGCATTCCACATTCATTTTTATTCAAGAAAACTACTCGGGTCACTGTAATTTTCTCAAGTCGCCTAAAGATACTTGACCCAATTTTTTTTGTTCAAGCTTCCTCAAAAGATTTTGTGACAAGTCTTAAATTTTTTCGTGCAGCTTTAATTTAATTAAAACACTTGCTTTGATTATGACTTAACGTAGTCAGTAGGTGGCAAAGGCAAAAGTAAAAGCCCCCGAAACAATTCAAGTGTCCGACCGGAAAAGTGGAAATGGACTAAAATGGGGAAAGCAAATAGAAAGGTAGTGGAAAAATTCCGAGCCACTGGGCATTCGGTTCAGTTCGGTTTAGTTGTAGTCGAGTAGAGTCCTTTTTGGGCAGCTCAGCTCGATTGTCACTCCAAGGTAACCGAGCGTTTTGTAGCTGCCTTTTGTTCGCCTCCTTTTTGTCCAATCCTTGAAATTTGTTACCTTTGGTTTGGAGACCACGAGCTGTGTACGTTCCGGGACTCGCTTTTGAAATCCCCTCCTGAATATGCATTTTCAAAGGGACGATAAGATTGTAAGTGGGATAGCTATTTCAAGCGTTTGTTACCTTGCCAAACAAAATTGTTGTTAAAGGAATAAAATGGTTTTTGTATAGTTTTAAAAAAGTATTAGTAATGAAATGTTGATTTAGGGTACAGGCAACCAATAATGAAATCATTTATAACCATTATTTATTAATCACATTATCACTAAATAAATCCAAACTTATTAGAGTCTTTTCACTGGCAATAAATTAGTTTCCTATTTATTAATTTATAGTTCATTTCAAATTTTTTTTTCCGAAGCTTTTCCCCATAAAATGTTCATCTCTTTTGGCTATCTTTTTCATTCATGATGGAACTGAAGCACTTCCAATTTACCCACCTGTATCTAATCAAGCTCCAATCAGCCCTTCGTAAATGTAAAAGCTATGTAGTTCTGTTGCACATAAAGGGAGCCATAGAAATTACAAAAGCCTTCCCCATAAAATGCTGAGACCTCAAGAGCGGACCAACACCTCCAACAGCCCTGGGGAGAAAACTTAATTGCAGTATGTTCACTGGTAGGTGTGTGTGTGTGTGTGTTGGATCCTGGGTAACAGTGCGTATGAGCAATATAAAGTCAGCGAGAGGTAGCTGCCGGGGGAAATGTTAAGAAATGAGAATGGGCGGCAGACGTCCCCTCAAAAAAAAAAACCCGGTTAATTCCAATAACGTCGTCCTCCCACGAAATCGCTTTATGCGAGTGCGTGTCTCCCTGGGAAAAAAACTAACAAAAATGCAATTTATGCTGCGTACTCTGGCCGTGACGCGTACCCCTATTCACTGGGAATATAAAAACCGGCCATAAAATACGCCAAACATGTTGCCATCACACGCATCATGTGAGAATACCATTTTAAATTTGTTTTAAATAGGCAAAAACGGTGGGGACTGGTGGCAAATGTAAATAAACATAAATAGGGCTCAAGGTTAGGTGTTGGTTACACAGAGAAAAATATTATAAATATTATTATTTAATTAATAATTAAAAAAAATGGTTTTTAGATAGACCATTTTAAAACAACATTTTTGGCATTTTGGGAATTAAGTGTTTGGTTAAATACTATTAAGTCCTTTTTCATTTTTAACTGACAAAATATTTTGAATGTAAATGTTATTTTGAATGTAAATATTTTATAATATTAAAACTTAAATCATTAAATTGGTTTATAGAACTGGTAAATAATAATTATGGCCTTTTTTGGTTTTTAGGATAAACGAAGGGATAGACTTAAAACTGGGTGTCTGTATCGAACTTAAGTCCTACTTTGAACGGGGGTTAATGTAGGTTATTGTCTCAGTGTGCTTGTTGTGTCCCAAATATAAATGCGTTAACGTAAAAAATTTGTGTAATTTTCTAATGAATATTATTCGCACACACGCGCTGAAACGCGAAGACGGAGGCTATCAGCCGGCAGGTATGCAGTACAAAATTAACATTATCCTGCGGGCGAAGGACACCCACAGCCTCCCACACACACATTGATTAGTGTGTATTAGTATGTACGGCACGGCAGTGGCTCGGAGTTAAATGGAGCATGGCTTGGGTCGTAATGCCCCTACTCTGATGATGGGATCAGGACCTGGCAAAGGCGAGGGCGAGGGCGAGGGCGCAGGTGAAGGTGAACTGGGGCATTATGACTTACCCCGAGGGCCTGATGCCAGAATGAAAAGTTATCCGGACAGACAGAACTCATGGGGAAATATTATTCCGAAAAGTATTGAACGGCCGGAGGCCCAAGGATTCTCCGGCAAAAGGTAGGGCAAAAAAGTTTTGGGACAGGACTTTTTAATTGCGAGTTCTACATTTCTGCTGAGAAACTTTTTAGGCATATTAATGAAAAATGCCTGGGAAACATTCCACACACAGCAGACAGTTGGGCTTAAAGTTCTTTAAATTTAAATGGCTTGCTACTATATCAATTGCTCTTAAATGTGTAGCAACTCCAGTTCAAATGCTGCAAAATTTATGCATTAATTTGGCAATATCAGCAACATTTTACCCAGGGACATAGCAAACAATTGGCCATGGCCAGCTGGTCGCGGGCAAGTCATTTAATTTTATTATGACATAGCAGTTAAAATGTTTGACTATGAAAAATGGATGGTACTTTTTTCTGGCCATTTTTTTTTCGGTCGTCTAGTCGCGCCCGAAAGGCGTTTGGAAATTCAGTTAACGCCATTATGTTTTTTTCCCTTCGACGCACACTAAATGTTGTTCGCTGACGGCTTGTCCGCTGAATTGATGGCGCTTTAATAGAAAGAAAATTTGGGGAAATAAAAACCGTCGAACCGCGAACCAGCAGCGGCACCAGCAGGTACTTGATAATAAATTGAAAAATAATATTGAGCAGACTTTGCCCGAGTTTTTCCTTCTTTCCGTTCCTTTTGGTCTTTTTTTTTTTTGGGGAATGCCTGTCATGTCCTCGCCATCGAAATTCGTGGCCATGGATACATGAGGACGTGCTCACCACAAGTGCCAGGGATTTGTATCAATGGTAGCATTGTTCAGATTATACACTCCGAAACAGATTTCGATTTAGATTTAGAAATTTACATTTTCTGTCACAACAAATTGTATCTTCCATAACAATAATGATCCAATTATTAAACTGGCTTCATTTAAAAGAGAAATTCGCTTAAATTAAAATATCTAGGAAATAAGTTTCTTGTGATACAAAAATTATAAAAACATTACCAACAAATTTTGTTTGAAAAGGGATTTTAAGGTTTTAAAGAAACTTTGTTGAATTAAGATTTTTGTTAGTGTCGAATTCGGTCTAAACATGCAACAGGAGATGTTGTTTGGAAAATAAGTTTCCCTCTGAAAAGTATCCTTGCACTTAAATTTCCCCTTTCTCTTCTTTTTCTTTTTGGTGAAATTTGGTTTGCTTGTTAGGTTTATATGGCAGCAACGGATATTATTTTCCTTGCTTGACAGCTAGCATTGGAAGCGGAAAATATAAACTGAACAGAAGAGTTTCCGCTGTCGATAAGATGGCTGATGCTAGGGAATAGAACTACTATCCACCGTCCAAATGCTATAAATTCTTAGCCGACGTGGTTTTGTCTTCCAGTCCGTATAAAATTCAATTTATAGGCGAAGCAGCTGCTGTGGAAAAGCGGAAGTTGATTGCTTTTCAAAAATGAAATTAACTTTTACTGCAGACCCCATACTTGCCATTGGATTAGCCGCAAAATTTTAATGGCCGCAAATGAAGTGGAACAATTATTAGCCAATAAAGTGCGAAATTAGTTTCAACTTTTATGGTTCGTCATAAAATTAGGATAATTAAAAATGCTTATAGTTTTCAAATACATTCACTATAATGAAAGTGTGAAAAACACGTTCAAAGATTTAGGGATTTTATCAAGTCTGTATATTCCTTTTGGCCATTAAATTTGAAAAAAATAAATAACATTACAATTTGTGCAGTTCATTTATCAGTTCGTTAAGCAAACGAATTTATAGCCAATTAAAATTCGCATTGAGTTAGCTTTTGATGGGTAAGTCCTAATAAAATTAGATTAATTACGAATGTGTAAGCTAGTTAAACAAATTGCTGAATAAAATTATTTAAAGACTTTGAACGTTTTCAACATAATTAAGGCTGAAAATATGCTAAATCCAATGGTTTTTTTAATCTGCATATGCTTTAATTAATGCTGCTAATAATCTGAATCCAATTAATTTTAAATTTTGATAAAACGTAAATTAGTTTATTTAAAAAGGAATTAAAAGCGACACAAAAACCAATTGAAATTAGCTTAAATTAGCTAATTAAAAATGTGTAAAATCACACAATTAAGCCCCTCCTAAAATTAATAATAGAATTTAATTGGATCTAGGGGATTCTGCTTTGTCATATTTGGCATGTGCAGTAAGTCAATAAACCGGCTACATTGGCCAAATGTTTTCTAGAAATAAACCCATTGTCAGCAGTTCATTCATAACAATGAGGTGCGAAAAATTCTATTTATCGCTGTGCGACTCTCTCTCTCGTTTGCCCCATATAAGTGTCATAATTTATTGATATTTTATAGAGCGGCAGACAAAGAGAATAATCGCTGAAGAGCCCTGGCTTATGCTGCTAATCAACTGCCGATTGCCGATGCCAGGTAGAATTTCACTGTAATAAACATGTCGATAAGCAATAAACCACCGATGGCCTAGACTACAACAATAAACAAGTCCGATAAGCCGGGCAGATTAGTATCGTATCGTATTCCGTGGGCCATGAGCAAACAAATTAAAATGGGAAAGTGCCAGCTCACACACACACACACACACGACAGAGCTGCTAAATTGAAATGAATTGCTGAGCCAGCATATTATGCCATATGCCTCCGATTGGAAGCTTTCGCAGGAGGCGGGGATAATGGTGATATAATCGAAGTAAATGGCGTGACACTTGGCACACATATGCATAACCACTGCAGTTTCAATTAACGCAGATTGAAATATTAATTGAGTGGTTTTATTCTAAGTACACATCAATAGTTTATCAATCAAATATTCACATTCAATTTGGGTTTTAGTAGGCACTTCCCATCAATAAATGTAATTTACGACCCCCGAAATAGGCCATAATAATTTTATGCGACACATATAAAAACTACCCCCACTTGACATTTAAAAACCTCACTTCAATTAAACTAAATAATTGAGATCCAGCCAAAAGCAATTATGTGATGAAGCTGCCATTGTCAACACTTTTAATTAACCTAAAATACCTGAAATGGAGAATGGTGGAATAATGCACAGGAAACTAATCAGTGCAAAATAACACAGAACAATGGCCGGGAAAGTTGACTGCAAACTCGAGTGGTTGTGGCCTAAACAGACCGGTAATTATTTTGACCTGAGGGAAGGATGGCAGAGGACACCTTCGATTAGGGTCCTGTGCTGGCAACTATTTATATAACTTTGAAAATAATGGTGGCCCAATGAATAACTTTTAGTTGGGTAAATACAATAAAAATAATGTTTTAACAAAATATGCTAATTTTACTAGAGACAAAGACCATACATTTAAAATGTATGTATATTTTATATACATTTAACCCCTATTTGAGTTTGGTACCACATATTTTTTTTACATTGTTCCAAAATTTATATTAAATAAACCTTAGTTTACAGTTGATATTTTAATTTCTTTATTACTATTTCTAAAAATATTGCAGAATAAAATTGTCCAATTTATTTCTTTTAAAACCAACCAATTTAAAAAAGAAAATTTCTGAACTGGCAGCACCACACGTGACTGTTGAGTCAAAATGGGTTTTTCGGATTGGGTCCTTAAAATATGCAGTAGGACCCTCTGTTTTTCGCTGTGGCTGCATGATTGTCAAGTGTCGGCCAGCCGTTGACGTGTTTGTGGACGATCCCTTGGCCACCCCCTCCGGAACCACCCCCCCGCAACTGCCCCTAGTTTGACTCCCGCTGAGCCAAAGCGTTTTGTGAATGCTTAATTACGAAATGCGCTCATGTTTGGGCGCAGACTTTCGGGGCGCCTTAACTCGGCAAATATTTGAGCGAGGCGCCGGCAAAAGCGTTGACACTCGCCATGTTGACACTTTCCACCCACGAAAGCACACACATATATATACTATATATAGACTGAGTCAGCCTGGGGTTTCGGTTTCGATAAAGCCAGCGTGAAATCAATGAGCAAATACCCACGGACACAATGCCAAGCCAGGCGAGAACAAATAATTGGTACGTTTGAACTCAGGAAAAAATATCGTGGAAAACAGGTCTTCTTAAAACTTCGCTTTTTACTAAATTGTAGGTGTTTTACGTAGAAATATCAATAATTTGAAACATGTCGATTTTAATTTTTTTTCATTTTCAAAACCACTTTTGATTAAATTTTTAAATTAAATTTTTATAACTACCTTATTTTATACAATAACAAATTTTCCTTGGGGCCTGAAAACATTAAGTGCACTAAGTGACATGGCAAACATGCTAAAAAAGCGTAGGAGTCAAATCGTTCGATCACAAAAAAAAAACTCAACATAAAAAAACGAAACAAATTGAAGATGTAGCAATACAAAAAGCTTTTAAGAGTCTCCAGAATGGGAAAGTGGTGCCACGGGCAACTAATAAGCATATGTGCCAGCAAAAAGACGTTTCCTAATGCCCTTCAATCTTATCTGAAGTCTCCAAGAGACCCAAATCAATGAGCGACAGCTATCCATCAAACTTTCCAAGGAATATCCGGGTAATTGAAGAGGGCTCAATAATGGAGATATTAATTCCTCAAAAGCAGGAACTTGAGCAGCCTACAATTTCTGGCAGGAAAAATTGCCAACATAACTGGAGACCTTCAACAGCACAAAGTTCAACAGGAGGGAACTGTGGTAAACACTTTTGGGAGGGATTGTTCGACGAAGTGCCAAAAACAAGCAAAACAACAAAATGCCAAGGAAGTTAACAGAAAAATCGTACAAAAATAATGCCGAAGTGGGAAATTTCTGCAACAAGCCACAGCAATTAGGCAGCCAGAGAAGCCAAGAAATTTCCACATGCAGAGGTCGAAACGAAATTGCCAAGCGGATGTGGAGACTGAAATGTGAAAGTGGCAAGTGGAAAATGAAGAATGAAGAATTGGGAAATCGCCCTCCAGCCACATCCCAAACATGAAGAAATTGGCAGCAGAATAATTTTCCTGCAGTTTTTTCTCTGTTTTGTTCTGGCATAAACCGCAAGTCATATTTGATTTTGGTTTTGATTGTGTTTTGATGGCTGGAAAAAAATGGGAAAAATTCCACTGCAGGCATACTCTGTTACCGAAAACACAGTAAAAAAAATTACTTTAGAACTTAAAAAATTAACTCAAAAACATGCAAACAATGTTAAGATCGGCTATTCAAAATATAAATACTATATTAATGCAAAAAAAAATGCGGAAGTGTTTTAATGAAATCGAAAAACATTTTAGAGAACATTTTTTGTAGGTGTACATGTTTTTAATTGCCTGTTTCGGAATATTGCTCATACGCCGAGTGAGCCCATGACAAGTGTTCAATTATATGCGAGTTGCTGTTGCTGCCCTCGCCACTTTATCGTCCTTGACGATGGCTTCCGGTTTTGTTATTGCTCCATCCTACCATATTTTTTTTTTCCTTTTTTCCAGACAGGGGGGGTGAGTGGGAGGTTAACGCTAAGTACAAACTCAAATGTTTGAAGCGTGTGCGTGTGAGCTTCAAAACCGGATTTCCGGCCACCGAAAAATACATCAACTTTAAGAGAACCCGGTCAGCTGCACGTGGCTGTTGTTACCTTTTGGCATAATTTTCCACTCTCATCCCCAGTGATTGCCCGGGAATGCTGAAAATGTGTGCCAGAGCTTTTCGTTTCATAAATTCACAGCGGTTCCAAACCGCACATGAAGGGCTCTCCTGGGCTCTCCATCCTGGCGAAGTATTTCCGGCCAGCGAAATGAGCCAGCTCACATGGCTTTCGACCAGGGGTCTGAGTCTACATACAGTACTACATTTTCATGCTCATTATATGGCCCAAAGCCAAAAGGAAAACACAGAGATTCAGTGTTCTGTTCGCTTGTGTGGTCATGCCTTGAGGACAGGCCAAAGATGTAATTGTATTTGGGCTGAAATGCCTTGTGCCCAGCACATTGGGTACATAAAAAAGAAAACTACTGCATGGGTTCAGAATGGCTTTGTATGGTGTAGAAAATAATTTTATCATTCTTTGTATATTTTAAAAATTATTTATATTTTTAAAATTTAATTTTAAACATATTATGTACTACGTTTTATTTAAACAACGATTAATAGGAAAAAAAAATGATTGCCATAAACCATTTCTGGGCTAATAGTAGTTCTAGAATTTAACAATTAGTTGGCAAAAAAAACCTTTATTAAAATCATTATTATTAATGTCCTAAAGAACAGAATTGACACTTTATTAAATTGGTATTAATCAAGTTCTATTGTATAACATTTATACAAAATGGTTCCATATACTTTAACTCTTTAAGCTATTCATAAACCGATTCTACTTTGAACACATTACCACCCGATAACCGATTCCATTGTCAGATAATCGGATGCGGTCATTACAACACCGTGTTTGGCTAATGGAGAAACCACAATCAAACTTCCATTTTGTGTGGACATTTGCAGTTGGACAACTGTCAAGGGGGGCGTGGTGCGGTAATTAAAATGGGGCGGTGAAGGGAGATGATTATGTGATTCCATTATGCCGGCTGGTGGGGTGGCATTAATAATGCAGCTGGCGATGGCTTCATTAGATCGTTTTAATGGATGTTTTGTTGTGCGGTGTTGTCTATTAAGCGGCAAGTGTTGTTCCTTGTCTGAGGTCCTTTGACCTCCTTAAGCCACCTCCTTTTATCAGCCTGTCAGCTGCCATTGCCAGGCACTTGAGCTTGGGGCCTCCAGCCCCAAACAAAAAAAAACCCCTAAGATATTCGCTGTTTCTGTCATAGTCAACAAGTCCTCGCATTTACGTGACCGGCCGCAACTTTAACGGCCTTAGTCCTTCGGTCAGCAGGCACTTGACACTGGGTAGCCCAACCCCCTGTACAATTCAGCCCACTGGAATCCCCGAAAACTTCTGTAATGTGCGGCATACGGTGCGTATTAGTTACATTAGTGGCGACCAAATGAGACAGTGGGGCATTTGTTTATTGCTTTACTACTGCGTGTTTGCATTGTAATTTTGTGCCGGCCTTCGACGAAATCTTGCAACGGAATCCAATTCAATTATAAGCCTTGTCCACATGTTCAAATTAGCATTAACATTGGAGGCTGCCTTAAAGGCAGTCATGGCGTTACACAAACAAAATATTCATGAGAACGATTAATTATCTATTTCATGGTCGAATATACCATTTATAATTACTTAGGCACAAATAAACAAAAAAGCTTATGCTTACAACTTTTTTGGCCAGTCAGCATTAAACCCTGGGAAGGTATAAGCCCATTTTGGGCCAAGTAGCCTAGCCAAAAAGTCTTAATCACTGTAATGGAAGTTAAGCCGGCCTACAAAACCAAAATCCAGATTTTGAGCATGAAATCACAAACAAAATAGGACAAACATGAATACAAATTGAAGATTTTATTATCACTTCAAGGCTGACAAAACATTTGGGCCAATTTTTAATGTCCAGATTTATTGCCGGATAGAATGCTGAACACTCCGGAAAGTTGTCACTTGGCTGGCAATAAGAAAGTTACTTTTAATTAAATGTTACTGGCACAATGCAGCTGCAACTGCGGTTGGGCAAAGAGCAAAAGTGAAGTCGAATTCCTTTTGAATCCCAGCATTCTCCATATTTCCTCATTTGTCTAATGGAATTACGTCAACGAGGAATGTGTATGTGGGACCTTGAGTGGTTTTACTCGGCAAAGTCACACTGAAAATATTTTTTATTTCGACCTAAAGTTGGAAAAAGCATGAGTAATGTAATGTCTCGATATGTGGTCCAATTTTATGCAAGTGTACAATGTGGGGCAACAGCCTGTTTCATCATTTGCCCACAAATTGCTGAAGTCTTCTGCTTCTGCTTTTGCTGGCCCACTGGTCGTATGCGCAATATTGATTACAAGTCCTGGCCTTGTTTTCTGACCATTTTGGGCAAATGGTAATGACATTTCTTTGTTGATTCATTTGGAATCATACTTTTGACCTGCCCTGAACTTGGATCTTCAATACATTTTCCTTTTTGCATGTGGCATGCAATGCTTTGGTCTTTTGGGAATGTGAAAGCTTAAATTCACCTTTCAATTTAAAACCACATCGACAAATTCATTCAACTAACGCCTTTGTTTATTTGCAGGTAACATTTTCGCCACGCAGCTTGCATATTTAATTATTGGAATTTCCGAAAAAAGGGAATTTTAATGAGTCGAGCGAGGAGCAGCGTGGGGCAGTGAGTTGGCAGCCGGACACCGCGGTCAATCAAACGGAGTCCTCTGCCAGGACTTTCCACCAACACCGACTACCATCCGACCATCTGACCACCTCATCATTGAAAGCATGGTCACGAACATGTCGCAGCCGCATTATTGCGGCACCGGCATCGATGATTTTCACACAAAGTAAGTATACGCCCCGGGGATGTCTGCATATTAATTACTTTTTTAAATGTAATTTGCATAATGATTTGCCAGTCGGGGCGCACATAATGAAATCATGTGTGTAATTGCCTACGGCCAAGGTGGCAAAAGGCTAACCAAGTGCATCTAATCCGTGCAGGCAGGCAGCATTTTACTTTAGGCTTAATAAATACTGGGAAAAAGGTCCTTTTTATATTCGGCGCAGAGAGGAGATTGACGAAATTAATGGTTTCCCACAATGTTTTTTTAAAGAAGATTCAACAGAAAAAAAGATAAAAATATTTTTGGTGTGGAAATTGTTTGGCTTTCCAATATAAATTCAGCAAAAAAGTTTTGTCTGAAGTAAGCTTTATTTATCTTTAATTTCATTCCTTCTTTTTGAATGAACAATTTGCATGGATGACTTAATTCGAAGACTGCCGCTGCTATCCGAATTTCAATAGATTTACAATGTGCAATAGGGCGGACAAAATGTGTACAAAAATTGAAATGTCCTAATCATAACTGCTTGTACTTTGCGATTTGTAGCTTTAGGGCAATAAATTTGGTAAAAAATATACTTTTATGTGGTCTGCTCAAAGATATTACTCATTTCTTTGTATAGTATATCTTAATTTTAAAATAAAGTTTAAGAATAATGTTTGTTCTAAGAATTACACCATACAGTAAACTATACTTGATCCTTAATTTTAAATGTTTAATATTTTTCCCTGTTACTTTTCTCACCATTCTCCCAACAGCTACAAATACTTCCACGGTTACTTCTCGCTGATTGTGTGTATCCTGGGAACCATTGCGAATACCTTAAACATCATTGTGCTGACGCGAAGGGAGATGCGATCCCCCACGAATGCCATATTGACTGGTTTGGCGGTGGCCGATCTGGCTGTGATGCTGGAGTACATACCCTACACGGTGCACGACTACATCCTGAGTGCCCGATTGCCGCGGGAGGAGCAGCTGAGCTACAGCTGGGCCTGCTTCATCAAGTTCCACTCGGTGTTTCCCCAAGTGCTGCACACCATCTCCATTTGGCTGACAGTGACCCTCGCTGTTTGGCGCTACATAGCCGTCAGTTATCCGCAGAGGAATCGGATCTGGTGTGGAATGCGGACTACCCTGATTACCATAGCCACATCTTATGTGGTCTGCGTCCTGGTGGTGTCACCTTGGCTCTACTTGGTCACGGCCATTGCCAAGTTCCTGGAAACCTTGGATGCCCATGGCAAGACGATCGGTTCCGTGCCCCTGAGTCAGTACATCCTGGACTACAATCGCGAGGAGGATGTGACCATGCAGGTGATGTCCAGCACTACGCCAGATATTTCTTGGGCGATACCAAGTGGTTCGGGGAATGGAACGGCAGTTAGTTTACTTGGCCTGACCACAGTGATACCTCTTACAACTTTAAGTACGAGCATAACCACTTCCTCGGCGGTGGGTGAGCGAAATGTGACTGTCTACAAGTTGTATCACAGTGCATTGGCGCTGCACGATCGCCAGTTCAGGAATGCCACCTTCCTGATATACAGTGTGCTGATCAAGTTGATACCCTGCTTTGCACTGACCATATTATCCGTGCGACTGATTGGCGCACTTTTGGAGGCCAAGAGAAGGCGGAAAATCCTGGCCTGTCATGCGGCCAGCGATATGCAGCCTATTGTCAATGGCAAAGTGGTGACCCCAACGCAACCCAAGAGTTGCAAGTTGCTGGAGAAGGAGAAGCAGACGGATCGCACCACCAGGATGCTGTTGGCTGTCCTGCTGCTCTTCCTGGTCACTGAGTTTCCGCAGGGCATTATGGGCCTGCTGAATGTCCTACTCGGCGATGCCTTCTTCTTGCAGTGCTACCTAAAACTGAGTGAGTATTTCAGGATTAGAAACCCTACTCCTTCTTCTGTCTGCGACCCGTAATTGCTTTATTGGGTATGATAATTGACTGAATTTATGGCTGGATATTTGGTGGGCCCAGCTTTGGCACAGCCATCAATCATACGCACCGTTGACTACCATAATTGCACCACAAATTTGAGGCTTCAATGTTCTGCGTCTGGCCTTGACATGTTCTAGAAGTATTCATTTTGTTTAACGACTACACTTTGGAAAAATATTAGTCGTAAATTTCGCTGGGGTTTAACATTTTTTAATTTGATTAAAAAAATAATACATTTATTAATATTTGTTTGTAAAATTTTAAGCCAATTTAAAATATTAAATACTGATATTTAAATAATATTATTAAAAAAACCTAAAGCTTTAGCTAAACTTGTTGACCTATTTTAACGTTCCTTAAAAACGAATGAGGCCTAATTTTTTTTGTGTATGTATGTAGTTACAAAAGTTGACCTTGAAGTTGGCTTGAGCCCAGCCCATTAATTGCATTTCAATTCCTCCTTTTCAGGTGACCTTATGGACATCTTGGCGCTTATTAATTCGAGCATTAACTTCATCCTGTACTGCTCGATGAGTCGCCAGTTCCGGAGCACGTTCGCGCTGCTCTTCCGGCCTCGTTGGCTGGACAAGTGGCTACCCCTTTCGCAGCACGACGGCGATGGGCGGAGGGTGGGGGAAGCGGCGGGTTGGGCGGCTATGGGAGGCAGCGACTGCTCCACACGGATGCCGTTAGCAAGAGCATGGCCATCGATCTCGGGCTGACGACCCAAGTGACAAATGTGTAGCACGAGAGCAGCGGCCGGGCTGTTGGCGGAGCAACTGCGTCGATGGCACTGGCAGCGACTGAAGTTGATGGATGTCCCGATGTCATCCATGCAGCCGCTCCCAACGACATCAGCCTGGTGGAGAAGCTGGGCCAGAAGGAGGGCACAATACCCAGGCCACATCGCAGACGGCGCAGTGGGAGTGGCAGCAAGTGCATCTGGCCCACCACGGATTGGCTGAGAAAGCTGCGGAACCAAAAGGCTAGGGATACTGATAAGTCCCCCGATCAGGATATAGAACTAAGCAAGACCCCCATCAACAGACGCAGCAGTGTCCTTCTAATGGTCCTCCTCAGCAGCTCCGATGAGGTCAAGGCCAAGGCTGTCTTGGTCAGTGAGCAGCCGCCGAGTCCTGCGGACGAGGATGTGGAAGACGCAATCGACGCCCTCTGGCTGTGAGACCTCCTCACATCCCCATTTTCAGCCCTGTAAATTATCCAACTACCCACTAATATTTAACTACGTTGTACAGACCAATTAATGCAACAAATTGTTCATCGCTGTTTCCAATATTTTCCCGCCAGCGTTGTCCACGTAAATCGAGAGCCCCTTTTGCCGAGGCTTCGCTCTGCTGGAAAATAATGGGTATTACTTAACAATAAGGATCACCTGGAAGCAGCCTTGAACATTTTGTAACCCCTCTTGATAAGTGATATACTTGATTAAGTTTCAACTTCACCTAGTTGTTTAAGTGCTAAGCGCATCTTCAGATACCAAATAAAATGAATTAGGTCTAGTCTAACTATTATTTAAGAGCTATTTATAAAACATTTCTGTTGGTAAGAGATTAAATTTCTTTTTCTATTGAAATAAATGTTTATTCGACTTTTTGCCGATTTTCTGTCTTTTTTATGGTGGAACCTAAAACCTGCACTGCAGATAACTTTGCTCAAAGAAATCCGATTTCGAAGTGTTATACCTTTAAATGCTTGTGGTTTTATTCCCTAAAAATCTGCATTCAAAACTTGGTTTGTAATTTTTGGTCGATATTTAATCATTTTTTACGATGTTACCCCTTTCCAAATTTTGGAAAAACGGCTTTGCAGAAAAGTGATACAAAATCCGCACTTTTAAGACCATAACTTTTCTCACAGAAATCCGATTTTAAAGTGGTATACCTCTAAATGCTTGTGGTATAATTCCCTAAAAATCTGCATTCAAAACTTGGTTTGTAATTTTTGGTCGATATATTGCCATTTTTTACGATGTTACCCCTTTCCAAATTTTCGAAAATCGGCTTTGCAAAAAAGTGATACAAAATCCGCACTTTTAAGACCATAACTTTTCTCACAGAAATCCGATTTTAAAGTGGTATACCTCTAAATGCTTGTGGTATAATTCCCTAAAAATCTGCATTCAAAACTTGGTTTGTAATTTTTGGTCGATATATTGCCATTTTTTACGATGTTACCCCTTTCCAAATTTTGGAAAAACGGCTTTGCAGAAAAGTGATACAAAATCCGCACTTTTAAGACCATAACTTTTCTCACAGAAATCCGATTTTAAAGTGGTATACCTCTAAATGCTTGTGGCTTAATTCCCTAAAAATCTGCATTTTAAACTTGGTTTGAAATTTTTGGTCGATATATTGCCATTTTTACGATGTTACCCCTTTCCAAATTTTGGAAAAACAGCTTTGCAAAAAAGTGACATAAAACCTGCACTTTAGAGACCAAAACATTTCTCACAGAATTCCAATTTTAAAGTGGTATACCTCTAAATGCTTGTGGTTTAATTCCCTAAAAATCTGCATTTAAAACATAGTTTGTAATTTTTGGTCGATATCTTATCATTTTTTACGATGTTACCCCTTTCCAAATTTTCGAAAAATGGCTTTGCAGAAAAGTGACACAAAATCCGCACTTTTAAGACCATAACTTTTCTCACAGAATTCCGATTTTGAAGTGGTATACCTTAAAATAATTGTGGTTTAATTCCCTTAAAACCTGCATTCAAAACATGGTTTGTATTTTTTTGTCGATATCTTGTAATTTTTTAAGATGTTACCCCTTTCAAAATGTTTCTACATAAAAAAACATTGAAATTATTTTATATTAAAGGCCTTGTGAAGAACGATCGAAGTATGCAATGGGATGCATTTGGCTGCCCCGAATGACCATTTAATTTGGCCTTTGAATTTAATTTCCCAGACATTTACTGCTAGCAAAAACCCAGTGATTGGCACTTAAACACCAAGCACTCGTTTTCCCTTGGTCCTTCTGACAATCCTGCTGGCATAAGGGCGAATAAAATAAGCGAACAGTTGACAGTAAAAAGTGACTAAAAAGCAAATGGCAATGTTGAGAGCGTCAAGCGCGTTGATTAATTGTAATTTTAATCAAGGGGCGAGGCGAATTTGTCAACATCGTTCGAGTGGGAGTGGAACACCCAGAGAAACAAATAAAGGACGAAAACTGATGACCCAATTCGTAGCTGCTAATGGCCAGCAGTTTCAGGACAAAGATCGAGCTGTAGATATGATATATGACTTGGATTGAACCTAAAGGGGCCTAAAAAGGCCAAACACCGGAAGTACGCGAAATCAATTGAGATTTTCCCATGACAAACTCAAAATTACAAAATGCTAAGTGTTCATCATTCATGCAACTGTCCCGAGGGTCCTGCCATAAATTTTGATAAAGGACCTTCGAATCTTGGGTGGCAAACGCAGTTGCGCATTAAATTCTCAGCCAGCCATTGCCTTGCATAATTTCTTTGTTTTAATTTCTGAAATAGGCCCAAACATTGCATTAATTCAAGACTTTATTGCCCAATTTTGTAATTGTCGCTCTTTTAATTAAATTCTTTAATCTGTTAAATGGGGAAAAAAATCTACATATAATTGAGCTGACAATGGTGATTGTAAATTTAATGAACTCAATTATACAAAGACAAAAAACATAATGAACAACTGAATTGGTTAATAAATATTACAATTTAAATGGAAATGTTTGCCTGAGATAATCTTGGATTAATTTCAAGGTCTGTGAGTTTTGGCAACACTTGTATGCCCTGTAATAATATTTTCTCTGCCCAAAATGCAATTAGAAACCAGTTTATGGTTGCGATTCAATAAACCAAAGCTTTGGTATTTGCCTTAAAATACATTCAGGGTACATCTGTAAATCCCAAATTGTATTTACAATTTGCAGACACAAGCCGATGAAATGAAATAAAAACACTAGCCCTAAATCAATAGAGTCCATCTTTTTCATGCTATGGCCAGCTAAATGCCATTGAAAATGTATAAATGGGTATTTGATATTGTCTTCTACAAATACACACACTAACGATACGAGAACGGACAATTCGCTCTTTAGTGGTAAGAGCACTGAAAAAATTCAAAAAAAATTTATTTTTATGTATAATTTGTATTTTTAAATATACACATTTCCATATAAAAAACGATTTGGTCGAATTATCATTTATTTAGATTTACTATATTTATTTAAAATTCATTAAGTGTTAAAGAAAATAAATAAGTATCGATTTAACATTTTTATTTAAATTAAATGTATTTCTTTTGATACTGTATATATTTTTCTATGTGGAAAAAATGCAAGTAAACTCAATTTGCAGCTTTTTCAGAATGAAAAGGGATCGGAAGAGGAAAGGGAGTCGGATGGGAGGTGTGAAGAGGATGGAATAAGCGATATAAACGAAAAAGTAATCAAAGGGTTGGGAACACAAGTACCCATGGGTCAAAGGGCAAACACGGAGAGTGGAACTAGCACCGCAATTCCCTCAACTCCCTCTGTTCGTCACACACTGACCGCTGAAAAGTTTGTGGTTTGGCAACTGCTAAACTTTTTCATGCATTTAGGTCATTTTGGGGTCACTTTGCTGTTGTAAACTTGTTGCATACTTTAAAATCTTGAATATATTAGTTTTTGGTATTTGTATGTGCTTAAACTATATGCAATTCCAGGAATGTTTAAGTTTAATTCAGGTCGGCTTGACCAGAAAACCAATTTTAAATTCCTTAAAAATCATTTGAAAAGCAATTCAAATGAAAAGCTTTAAGGCACTTGAATAATTAACCACAATTTGTCTAATTCCAGAAACTATTAATAATAATATTTCACTCATTTTGGCAAATTCGGCAGAAAACTTTTTCAATAAATGCACAACTTTTGGCTAGCCATGAAACTACACTAAAGTTAATTATAAAACTAGAAGTGTGCCCTCTGGCCGAAAAATCAAATTAAAAATCCCGGCAACGAAATATGTAAATATTCCGCACCAATTTTCAGTAAATCATCGTTGGTAGCTTTAATTATAAAAGCAACCCGCAGGCCAATTTCAAATGCGATTGCTACAAATTTCATTGAATTAAGCGCACATCAAGGCCAAAACCCAGACCCAGAAGTCCTTGGCTGTGAAAATTTTCGGCTGTTTAACAATGGCCGAAATATGTGCGCCAGTTGGTGGCCAAGCAGAAAGGCCAGAAAAAATTAGCATAATTGCCAGGAGGGCTGGGCAAGAAAATTCAAATGGAACGGCACGGACTTTTCACATCGTTCCCACTCTAATTACCGGCTAATTTATTCTCTCCCGATGTGTGAACATTTTTGCCAAGCAATTGCATGTCAAAATTTGATGGATTTAATTTAAGCCAGAAAATCCGAACAGCACACCACTTAATGGTACATCATTAATAGAGAAGAATATTGTTGAACTATATATCGCTTTTATATTTAAAGGTATTCTTTATTTTAATTATGAAATATGTATATGTGAAAAATTATTATTGTCCTTAAGTTTGGCAGCTTTAATAGGCTAAAATATTATATATTTAAAACAAAAAAAATTGGAATAATTCAATTGTTACAATACAATAAGTACAATAATATATGAGCAATAAATTATGTTACTTACAAAATAACATATTACATTGGGTTGTATATTACATCAACATTACTATATCCATATTTTTTCTGGACAATATGATTTTATCAAAAACTATTGCGAACATCAAGTAACATACGCTCCCTGAAAGGAATTCATATTATGTAATATTCTGACACGCTCCTTAAAATTTGTGTGCCACGCTTTTCCCATTTATTCGTGCCCCAAAGCCATTTCTATTAGTTATGCGCAGTGTTGCCAGCGAATGTTTATGCCAAGTCGTTAGCTAAAAACCATTGACAGCTGCGGCTCTTGACGCCTTCGCAACATGTGCTTATTTCTTACAAGCTCGGTTTTTGTCAAGTGTTAGTAAGTCAGGGGAAAATTTTATTATAAACACGGTAGGGAAATTGGTAAAATTCAAAAACATACATACCACTTGACTATGATGGATTGCGGTAAACTGCTAAATATTTTCAAATTTTAAACATTTAATCATTAATCAAGTTCTTTCGTTTTTTTTTAGGAAAAGGGCTTATTTAAATCGCTCACGCAACCGGTATCTAATGTTCTTCCATAAATGCGCAAAAAACCCAAATCGCTTTAGATTTTCCGTAGTTCGTGTGCCGCGTAAAACAAACAAATTCTAGTCATTTGTCAACAAAGTTGATAAATGTTTTAATTATGGCCCACGCCTCAGTTGGACGCCAAAACGGAATATTGCGCAAGTTTCTTAGACGAGGAGGTGAAAGGGTCGAGGTTTTCCATTTAGTTGGATGAGGAATACGATTTAATTAAAATACTTTCTTAAGTGATAAGGGATTTAAAAAAATTCAGCGACCTTTTGAAGTGGTTCATTAGTTAAATGAATCAGTTGTTATCACTCGCTCTGATATCTTTTTGTTGTGTCTAAATGTCCAAACTGGCACGTGGAACAGTCTAAATTATTCAGCGAAAGTCGGATAAGCCGGCAGCTACAGACAGACGCGGTACTGATTTATGCTGATGTTTTCGTATGGTTAGACATTTGCATTTGGCCTATGGAAACGGCAAAATACTCGTATTTATTTGCCAAATCAGAGCCAGCGGAGCCAGACGAGTGCACGTGCCATTGGTAATTGATTGATTGTAAGCAAACACAAGGCAACAGCTGACAAGATAAGCAAACAGCAGTCGGCTCACATAATCCGAAAATTGTTGTAACATTTTCAAATTTATTACGCCCGTTTTTTCTACGCTCTTTAAGCTAAAGGTCGATGCGCTTTAAGTGACTAGGATATTTTAATAATTTTAATACTCAAAAGTGAACTGTGCAAGACATAGGTTTCCTAGAACATTTAAGAATTATCGTCTTAAAGGTTTTCAAGACGCTTTTATTTTTAAGAAAATAATAATTGAACAATTTTATCCGAAATTTCCAATATACAGAAAAAATTTGTCTGGGAAAACCCCTTAAGCTTTAAAAAGCTATTGACCCCAAAAAATGAAGGACAACTTTTGTAGTTTCCCCAAGATTGATCCGCTGACGGCTTACGAAATAAAGCCGACTTAATTGCTTTTCAATAACAAAACAAAGGACTGCGCTGCCGATCTGTTGAAAACACGCAATGTCGAGCCGGAGCTTCGTAAAAATGAAAAACAACTGGTGCGGGCCTAAATCTCATTAAACACACAACCGGCAAACGGAAGCAAGGATAACGCTACACGGTACACTGAAACAAATGCCTTGTTGCGTGCTATTTGTCAATTCGGATTTCGGGCGGATTCCACTGGCCCAGTTAAAGGCGGCGGGGGCGTGACCACCGACCGTTTGACAACAATTGTTCCGGACTATGCTAAAATGGGGAAAACTTTCCTTGTTTATGGTTGAATACATTTTTGTTGTCCCACCAATTGGCTGAAGGTGTCTACAGGTAAGAAAAGCGATAAAGAAAAGAAAAAAAAAGTTGGGAGTGGAAACTTGGGAAGTACCTGTCAGCGGGGGCCATGCAGGGTATCACAAATTGTTACGGGTATGCTGGCACTTGAGGTATTCAAATATTATATTTTAATAAAAAGATCGGCTTAAATTGTTGACAATATAATAAACAAAATCAAAAGCCAAAAATTTGCTTAAAAAAATTGTTTAATCAAACTTTTTAATTTCATATATATTTCTATTAACTTTTTACATAAAATGTATAAAAAAAATTTCTTAATTGTATAAATGCCTAACAAATGAGTTGCCATAAGCCGCCTTTTATTATTTAAAGGATATTTTACAGACTTAATTTCTATTGTCTTTCCTGAGTTTAACAGGGTATCAA
Source organism: Drosophila rhopaloa (assembly GCF_018152115.1). NCBI lineage: Eukaryota > Metazoa > Arthropoda > Insecta > Diptera > Drosophilidae > Drosophila > Drosophila rhopaloa. Next base: position 14,063,605 of record NW_025335043.1, read on the forward strand.
ATATTCATCATCGTTTTCCGTCACACTCGTTGTGTTTTGTCTTTTGTTTTGCGATTTGGCAAACTCATTAAAAAATCGTTGCACTGAATGTTGTCACTCATACGTCTCGGGTGCTCTGAAAATATTTCAACTGCCGTGTAGTTTGTATGCCTGTATGGGTGTATCTGTGTGACGCTCAAGATGGTATGGGTGTATCTGTGAGTGGGTGCACCGTTAACTGAGTTGTTGCTCCATTTCGTACGACATTTTTGCGGTGACGACGGCGGCGTTGCAATTGTTTGTCTCCTTGAACCAGTTTGCCGACAGAAAATAAAGGCTGAGGACCGACCCAGTTGTGTCAAACAGTTTTTGATGCTCCGCCGGCACACACGCAATTTAAAGTCATGTGGGGGCAAAGAAGAAAATGCCCAGAAATACACAGCAATTCTATGGAAAATTAAAGTCTAGAAAGGGGAGGCGGGAATAACATGTCCACGTGCCGCTCTGGAAAACATCTACACCAAATAACACCCTCTGCTTGCCAAATAAATTTACATCTTTAAACTATTTTGTATAATTTAGGCAATGAACATTTTCCGTCCGCCCCCGATTTTTGAATGTCGAGCGGCAAACAGTTCGAGAAACACTTTTATAAACGGGCAAGTCCCCCTTAACACGTCAGCACTACGCAGAACCTAAAGTTTTTACACAGAAAAAAACTATTTCTGTGTTTAAAACTAATAAACAATTTTCCTTACTTAATTAATAGTTGTTAATAATATTAATGACTTTTTATCTCCCTCAGAACGTTTGATATATATGAACTTTCTTAAGAAACATGCTGCTCTTTTTTATCATAATAAAAATAAATATATTTTATTTGTGACATTAGAGATTAAAATGTAAAAAAAATAAAATCTATAAAAGATTGGAGCTAAAAAAGAGTTGTACATCTTTTTTTAAGAAAATATGTCTCATAAGCCAAAATTATGATTTGTATAATCAATTTTTTTAATAGCAATGTACTCTAACTCATTTCAAAATCCATTTCCCAGTGTAATTTTGCCAAGTATTTCCATGCAAATGAAGACAACAGTAGGCCGAATGTAAGCAGATGGGGACGATTTCTTTTGCTGGCTGTCGTCGACTGACATTTTAATAGAATTAACTGTTCGGTGAACGAGAGCCAGAGCGCCTTATTGTTTTAGATGAGTGTCATTAGATTTGATGGCTCAACTGAATATTGTACAAAAGCGGAGCCTGACACGTCCAGGCTTTAGAGGCTTAAAGGCTTCTGGGGAAACCAGGAGCTACAGCAAAAAAGTGCCACAATGTGGTCAAATGCCATATTTCACCAGTGAAATTCAGCAAACTGACATTCTATTTATGCCGGGCATTTAATTTTATTTATGCGACGACAGGACCGAACTGCACCAGGACATGAGGGCGTGGCAGCCAGGTGCCAGGATCTAAGCCACCGAGGAATGCCGAACAATGGGAAGGATATCTGTTATGACATCCCAGCGCAGTTGACACGCTGACAGCAAACACATTAGAGTGCGCAAACTTTTTTAACGGACTGTAATGGACTGCTGACAGCCGAGAAGGAGAAGGGTCCTTTTAAAATATTGTTTTAAAGTTATTAATTTGTATTTCGCCCACTCATTTTTTTCTAGAATTCTTACAAGCTGTGTGCCTCTAATAAAATACTGCTCAGGCAAATATTCGCAACATGCCACAGCAAATAAATTATTCCAAGAGACCAGCAAAGCAATTTAAATCGAGCACATATGTATATTATGCGCATACTGAGTTTTGCATGCATTGCTTAATCGGATTCAGATGTGGGAAAACAACCAATTGAGAAAATGAAAAAACACCTCTTATATTTTAAAATACTCTTGGAAATCTTAGAAATATATCCGAGTAAGTTTTATATTTATATATATTTTATTCTTGCTGAAATTCTAATGTACTGTCTCTGATTTTATAATATTCATGATAGCTTGAGGCGTATTAATTGAAAGCTTTTTTAAATAAGAAAGAAATAAACGAATCTAAATATGGTATTTTTATTTTGCATTGTTTTCAATTTTTGCATACTTTTAACTTTTCTACTTTCCACTTTCTTACCAATCTCGACATGCCGCAAAGTTTAATATTAATAATATAAAATCGCGCAATGTTGCATAAACAGCTCATAACCGCAGCGGCAACACCAAAAAACACTTGGGAAATATGAGAGCTCTCATGTCGTAAGCAGGCGAAATACTTTGCCGCAAACCACCGACCCACTGGAAGTCACCACCACCATCACCAGCACCACCACCCACATTCACCATCGAAGTCATGTGAGCTACAAAATGCGAGTGTTTATATGCGCCTCGTGTTTTGATTTGCCCCTTCACTTCGCCCCTTGGAATTGCGGGAAAATCGCCTAAAATCCTCTGAGAAGGGAAAAAGGGAAACGTAAAATACGGGTGTGTAAATATTATTTTTAAATTGATAGCAATTGAATGAGCAATAACGTAATAGGGAGTAAATGTTGATAAGGACAAGGCTCGCTCATTGATAAATGCTTTGTTTTTCAATTGGGTTGCGGAAAACAATACGAAAATTTGAAGCAATAAATACATATAAAGAATGGGGATGGCAAGTCCAAAAGTAAGAAAGCTTTAATGTAATCAAAATACTCCTAAAAAATTTAAAATTGTATATAGAAACTTTTCCTGCATAACCTCCTTCAAGAGCTCAAAAATTTGAAGAATTTTTTAGGGAAATAGAAATACGAAATTCAAGTCAAGAGGACAACATAGTGATCCCTAAAATAATTAATATCTTTCATTTTAATTAGCTAATTCGAATTGTCATAACAACAACCTTTTCCGTGAACTGTCATAAAGAGTTCAAGAATCTAATTGTCAAATGACAAAGCTAAAACCGGATAACTGGGATCTCTTTCATTTTCTCTGTGCCCAATCGCGTACTTGATGGCCCTGAAATTGATGCGAATTAGTTCTTTTGGCCCTTGAAAATGCGAATATATATATATAATTTTATTTCGGTTTTTTCTTCGCTTGCCCTTGACACTTGTGCCTCAGTTTTAATGGTCCGTTGCTTTTGTGACAAATGGTGCGAACGTTTTCTTTTGGCTTTTCCCAGGCCCTTTTCATTTGACTCGGGATTTAATTAAATTAAAAACTCAATCCGTCTGTGGCGTGGGCAGTTGCCAAGCTCTTAGTTGCTGTGCTCCAAAGTCTTAAGTACATTGGAGGGGTTGAGTTTAATGGTCATGAAAAAATCATTGAACGGACTAATGAACTTTGGGACACCATTCTAGACTTAAGACTTAAGCATTGATTACAGCAATTGATTGGACAATTAGGTCGAATCAAATTGGTCCATGAATCATATACAGTAATCTATTCCACCTGCCGAATCTTTAAGCAGCTTAAGTCTACTGGGTTTTCGCAGTACTGGTAATGAATCGATGGCGCCTGCTTAAGTGCAGATTAATCAGAGTTAATGGCCTTGACTCGGGCAAATATTTAATACGAAAGACAAACAACAGCAGTTAATAGGAAACAATGCTCGGGCAAGACCAAAGAATTTCCTTGCCAAACAGACAACATTGCCTAATGAATGCGAACACACAAAAGGCAACTTTTATTCATACGGCATTAATATTCATGCCTGCGTATATAGAGTATACATATATAAGATACATACCCATCCATATTCCCGCACCGCACTCAAGCGGAAAATTACAATTTTTATCTGCTAACTTTTCCCTTTATTGTTTTCCCAAAAAAAGGCGAGAAAAAGTCTTGGGTGTGGTAAGGTTAAAGCAATTAGAGGTAGAGATGTGCATTAATAGGAAAACCAATCTGATATAATTTAATAAAATATAATGATTATATAAAATATAACACAATAAATAAATAAAATATATCAAGATATCTTGTCATTCATAATTGTGGATAATAAATGTCCTTTACACGTTTAGTTGAGTAAATATTTTTAAAGAAAATTAAATTTAGCAACTCTCTGTACAGACCTTACCAAATTGCCAACAGGGAACTTAATCGAATATTATTTCAAATTAATTGAGCCTCTTGGCATATGGAAATATTTGCAATTCCTCCCCCTCATTTCACCACATCATAATCCGCTCAACTGCGCGGCTTATGCAAATTAGTGGCCCTTCAGCCATTTCCCCACCAAATAAGTTACTCAACTTAATTACAGAGCCGCAGCTACAAATTGATTCGAAAGTTGCACTTGCAACCTTTATCGCCCTTCGAGGCTAACAATTCAAAAAGGATTTACGCTAGATGTTTGCATTCCAAATTGCCGGTCATTGCATAGCAATCACCAAGTTTCCAGTTCCATCTGCGTTTCTTCATAATTCCCACAGTGCTGGGGCAGCGGGAAAAAATAGGTGCCATTCCAAAAAACTTTTATTTTGTGAGGCCGGTGGAATATATGCCCTGGGCACGCCATACCATCGTAGAGATCTACGGCGAAAGTTCCGAATGCCCGGCAGTTCCTCGTGTGCGGGTGAGTGGAAATTTCTAAAATAATGCACGGACACACGCACACACAGCCATCAGCACGGATTGCATAGTGGAAATAGTTGCGAAAAGGTGGCCGCACCACCGAACCACTGCACCACCGATCCACCCACAACCACAGACAGACATATGCCAGAGGGGCGAACCACAATCGTACGTGCACCGTACAAAAAATAGTGTACTTCCTGGCCCAAATATGAGAAAAGAATAAAACTATTTTACACTTACATTTCATGATATAAGTAAAATCGGATGTACATTTCATGGTATTAAAAGTATTAAAAGTATATCAGACTTTATTGTCAAATAAAGCCATTAGTCTGTATAAACATTTTTTTTGGTAATATTCAGGGAATGCAGATAATATTTTTAATATGGAAAGTCGTTAACCTCCATATTCATATATTAACCAACCTATTATCAATGAACCGCATTCTCTGAAAATTACTTGGTAAAAATAAGTACATTTTCAACAGATTTTTGGGTCGTATTTCGATTAAAAGAAAACCCACTATTGAAACCCACAAATTTTCCGTATTTTTTAAAAGGGTTACTTTGTCAAATATTAGGAAAATAGGAAAAAATTAAACATTTTCCATTTTTAATGTACATTAATTGGGAATTTGATTACGAGTTAAACCAGGTATGACATTCTACATTTTGACAATAATATATTTTTTTGTTGGCCAAATTACGGAATTTCAATGAGGAATATTATGACTTTTGGGTAAAAACTAAAAATGACCAATTATTCAGGTGTTTAATATATATAGTAATAAATTTTTTTGCAGTGCACACACATGTATGGATGGCCGCCTCTGGGCGGAAATGAGAGTTTTCGCTCCTGCGGTCAGGTACGACAAATACGGCGGGGAAAAGGCCAGTGGGTGGCAAACTTCTGGGCCAACAAATCGACGCAATCGGAAACCCGGCCAGAACACGAATGTGCCGCAATCGAATCTGAATGGCTGCGTGACCCTGGACAACGCACCCCAAGGCCAGAGTTAAAGTCGTGGCGGAGGTGATGGCTGTAAAAAAGGAAGCAGAAATTTGAATATAATGAATTGGGGAATATACGCAATTCACAGGCAAGATTCTTGTAGCAGATTTGCACGGCTCACTTGTTGAACCATCTCATTTTTACGCAGGCCCCAAAGTATGCAAGGCAATTTGCATTTTCGGTAATGGTCTTGTTCCACAAGTACTTTAGGGATATGCCCGTAAAAGCGGATACTCCCTGGGCTGAGACCTGTAAACAAAACGATTAAAGAAAGCCAAGACCTTAAAGGGCCAGATAAACAAAACGATTTTCGAGACACACGCATTATGCACGTGTTTCAAAAAATTCAGTGTATTTACGCCGGAATCCAGGCATCGAATTAAAACTTAATGAACTTGAAACGACGAGCAATCAGCCAGTAAAATGCTGTCAAAATATTTACTCGAGCACATTTTTCAATCAGCTAACAAAAAGGTGCTTCCGAATAACCTTGTCAGCAAATGGGGTTGGACAAGCTCTTCGGTTAATGGATTTCCTTGTTAGTCATTAAACTATTTTGTGGGTAGTTCAAGGTCTTATGGTATCGTATCCTAAAAGAATCTACGCAAAAGGCTAAACTTTATTGTTTATTATGTGCGTTTTATGGCAGGCTTTCTTTGTTTGTTTGCTTTTCCACTGCGCAGTTTATTAATCATAACTTTCACTACAACGACTTTGTGACCATAAATTCTCGAAATGCGGAATTCGGATGAATCGAAAACAATAGCACTTTTAGTTGGAAAGTGGGGATGAAGTTGAAGTTTCTACAATTTGACAAAATGCTGAAGGCTGTTAGACACGGGTATTAAAGTGGGATTGAAAGGCTTGAATTTAACTTGTAGAAAATCTATAAAATAAATACGCAAGGAAAATATTAGGAAGGATTCTTTGAAAATAAAAATAGTCCGAGTAGAACAGTCTTACTTAGCTCATTCGGTTGACCTTTCTGTAACCAGACTCCCACTTTTGTTTCAGTGATTATTTCATAAACACGTCTGTGACTTGAGGCTAAGATTTTAATTTATCCGTTTAATTATCTTGCCCATCAAGTAATTTAAGTGGGCATTCCCCTTATCAATTCGATCTGCTCTTCATTTGTCAGTTTGTGGATCCCTCGCTTAAAGAGTTTTTTGCCATTAAAATCCTATTAAGTTTTGAACCTTAGCCAGTTCAGAGGTCAACACTATGCATTAGGAAACAAATATAATTTTAAATAAAAATAATTTATTGGATTTGTTTTACAATTAATTATGTTAATGTCTTGTTTAAAACTCATTATGAAAAGTAAGGAAAAAGAAGAGTAATTAGGACAAGATTTTTAATTGTTGCAAATTTATTAATCTTACTTATATAGTAATATTTATTTCACTGACTCTAAGATAATTTACCATTTAAAATAATATTAATTCATAAATAAAATAAGGTTAAGTGCTAAAGATTTAATTTTGTTGCCTGGTGTTTAGCAGTCAGTCGAGCTTAAATTGTTTAACATTACGCATACGTGACGTGTGACGATTGAAGGGGAGGAGAGTTGACAGCTAAACCAGCCCACACAAGGACACTAATTGGCCGAATATCCTGGGCAACCGTCGCATTGCAATCCACTCGAGTTTGCCTGGGGAGTTTTCCATTTTGCAGAGATAAATGTAAGCTGGAAAATGGAGGGCATTAAACAAAATGTGGCAGACATAATTGGGACTTGAGCTTGGCTTGATGTCTGTGCCCCAGAAGCCGGCATCATTATGCAAATTGCAGTCAATGAATGCAACTAATATGGGCTGAGACCCACTGAATCCCAGCCTGATTAGATATAATGTTATTTATAGTAAATTGCATGGAATGTTGTTCCATTGCAGTCTTCTCTTTTCGGTATAATGTGATTCTGGCCGTCCTGGAAATGTCAGAAATTAGCATAATTAGCACAGCTGGACTGTTGTAAGAGGATATTTCGCATTCGGGTTTTCCTTTTGGCCAGTTGCTATGTTTGTCTAGGCCAGAAATTAGTAATTAGTCAAATTTCTGTGGGTCCCATCCACACATTAATTGCTCTAAATATTTTGGTTGAAAATATTCCATGCCATGATAGTGCAACATTAAAAGCTTGTTAATTCTCAAAATGAAATTTTAGGCTAAAATGGCTAGACATTATTCTAATTATCTGAAGTAAGCAACTTATATTAAAGGTAATTTTAAATTCTTGAAATGAAACTTTAGCTTAAAAGGGCTATCTTTTGTTTTTATTATCTTAAAAAGGTAACTCAAATATGTATCTTATCTCATGAAATTCGTTGAATGCCGGAAAGGTTGCTGCTTTGATGATTTTCGGTTTTTTTTTGCAGGGGACTTAAGCCTGGCTGGCATAAGATAAAAAGTAAATGGCCACAAAAGAATTTAGTCCACCCATGACAGGCAGATTCATAAAGTTGACAGTTGGATGCTCATTAATTTGATCCTCTGTGATTACCTTTTCGCTTTTAATGAGCCCTCGCAAAGCTGCATATCATCATCGCTCTGTCAAATATAACGATTTATACTAAGGCGGGACATAAAAAAATGATGTTTTAATGCAAATCCCGATGGTCAGGGCTTAGTGGGGGAATTGAAATCATGAGGGCTCGTGCATAAGTTACAAGGCCATTCGATGGAGTGCTCGATTGTCCTTTTTGCAGTGGTCCTTCTTGCATTACCAGCCACGGATGACATGGCACGAGGATAACCTGGAGCTGGATGCTCCGGCTTTGTCAGCATTTGCATATATTTGCCTTGCTTTGTCGGCCGAGTCTTTGAACTCCTCCAGAGAGTAGTTTGTTAAACCCGCTTGTTTCTCGCCACCCTTTCGAGTTCGATTTGATTGCATTTCAATTTAAATGCGAATCCAGAGAGCTTTCGCCTTGACGCCTGCTTAAATCAGTATGCCGGCATTCCATTCACCACCTCTATACTATCTGAGTAGTCTGCATCTAAATCTGTGGCGCTAAAGCCCTGTTTCCTGCTCTAACAGCTCTGCGGTGGCTCCTTTGAAGGCACCAAGGAATGCCGCCCCAAAAGGTGAGTGCTGTACATACACAGAAAATAAATTTTAATTTCTTAAAATTTAATTTTACAATTAAATTCAGTTGATTTGTAGTATAAAAAATTTATTAAAAATCACAATTTATGTGGACATGCGTTTAAAATTAAACTTGAAAATCGTCAGTCATAAAAATTATGAAACAGGGTCAGTAAATCCTACCTTTCTTGAGCTCATAAACTGTATAAATAAATAAATCAATCACATTCGCGGTAAATATTGATATCTCCATGTGCAGCCAACCTAATGGTGTATTGGTTTTTGGTTTGCGGTAGATTGAGCATAGCATGCTAATGCCTCGAGGAGTGTAGGTCTGAATTGACCCATGATGCTTCAATGCTTTTAAGATTGATGCTGATTCCTGATGTCAGCTGTCATCTTTCCATGGGAAATCACAAGGGGAAATGTTAAATTCGATCAATTTCCTGATGAAGTGGAAAATCTCAAGATAAATCCGCGCAATTAAGGTAAAATGAAATAGCGACTTCAAGCATCAAGCCAACATGTTTTTTGGCCCATTGCTGAAACTGTTGTGGAAACTTTTAAATCACTTAATGGTCCTGCAAAAGTTTGCCCACGCACAGGAATCCACCTTTTGTGGCCACAGGCGTATTTAGCCTTTGATTTTATTAGGGTTCGCCAAAGAAAAGTTTCCCCTTTTTGTCAATCTTGTGCGCAGCCCATTGTTGGGTTTCTGTAATTAGTTTGGAGCTCCCTCTTTATGAGTCTTTAATTCCTGATGGCGCATTGATTGCACAATAAAGTTGCTATCTAGAGGGGTGATTTTTTGCCCGCTCGCTGCATGACGATGAATAAATTGGTGCTCCTATTCCAACCCATTCAGCCCATCTAAGCCAGGCAAAGTGCACAACTCGATGGACCGGCAGTTGCTCCGTTGTGTCCACAAACATGACACGTCGGCGGCATTTATCAAGATGCGATATAGCTGCTCTGGTTCGCATGAAATATCTAACAACAGAGCGTTGGAAAATCCCCGGCCCACACTGCGTATGATTACTTTGAATAATTTGAAGCTGCAAGATGAAAGCAGCTTGAAAAGGTTTATTAATAAATAAATGAATATTTAAAACGGAATTAATCCAGATAAAAAGAATGTTAATTTTACATTGCATATGATTGTGCTTTAAATCAAGAGTGATTAGGAATAATTTTTAATGACAAAAACTTTTAATTTAATTTGTATTTTGAGCTCATTTATGCTTTTGTAATTTTTTTGAGTATAATATGAGATATCTTAAATAAATGACTCTTTAAAATTTGAATAAGAATATGCTAAGAAATTATCTTAACTTACTTTATTTGCTATAATAAGTATTTCATAAAGATTAACATCAACCCTAAGCTTTAATCAGCAACTCGTTGAACTTTTATTCAGCTTGCCTGGAACTTCAAAGGATGAGCTCCATGATTGCCTTGACAAACTTGTTAAGATGCTCAGCAAATCCAACTTCGAACTTTATATTGATTTCTTTGGCTTCGGTCAGAAGGATGGCAAGCAACAAAATAAAATCGAAAAAAAATACATAAAGCCCGCCGGCGAAGGGCCTTCCGCATATACATTAAAAGGGCATTAAATATTTACAGACGAAATCAAGTGGCGATGCCATATGGCTAACACTCAAATCAGCCAGAAGATCCACTTGGAATTCGCCTGGCCAGTGACAAATGTTATGAGTCCCCAATTACCTTCGACATTAATAAGTTAACGCGTTAACGCATTCTGTTACGCAATGGAATCTTGCCAGTCGGCAGAAATTGTATATGAAACGTGAGAGTAAGGGGCCTTAATGCCAAATTAAAATGTTTACGTGACTTCATTACATATTTGCTGTTTTTCCTCCAGGCCCGAAAGTGGCCCCATTTTTCCTTCCCATTTTCCTTATTACGCCGACATTTGCTGAAGGTTCAGTTTTTGTGTGCCTCTGTTTATTTGCTCAGGACTTGCCAGTCGACTTGACTTGTTGAGTTAATTACTTCGCTGGAATGGCTTTCAGCTGCCATTGGAATGAATGAGTTGCAATAAGAGATGAATAAATTAGTCATCAATCGGTATTCTGAATCTGACATTAAAGTTGGTTATTGATTTCCGCATTTCGAGTGCAAACCACAAACCAAAAACCAAAACACAACGCACATCAGTTGCAGTTTAATCGAGATAATGGACCAACTCCACATGGAACTTCATAAATTTCCATAACGCATGTTCATTCGTGTGAGTTCGTTTGGAATATTTGACGATAATTATGTTTATAGAGCTGCCTAAGCCACAGAAAATCGGTTGGCTTAGTTAATTAAAATCTTAAGCGACATTGCGTGTGTCGTTGGGAAACATTAATCATACGCCATGTGTGCCGCTGACAGAAAATAACAGAAGGTAATTTCACTCCTAAATATCTGGTTAAAGAAAACTCCCACGATGTTTATGGAAACATCAAACAACTCTGTATAATACTGGAAAGCATGGAATAAAAGCCAGATTCACTCATTAATAAACATGAGTCGAAGATGTTTTTGAGCAAAATTCCCTGGGCGCGTTAAGCTCATTAATTTTGAGGCCAACAAAAATCGCACCAAGAGTCGAAAATTCTGTCAACATAAGCCTTTCACTGCATTCAACTCGACAACGTGCTTCGCCTAGAGCATTCGATCCTATTAAATATTTAAGGAGAGCTCCGAAAAAAAAGAGAAAATAATAATATGATTTTAGGAAGCTGCCTAGAATGATGTTGAAATGTTGCGCACGCCATAAAAAGGGATCAGCACTGGAGTCATTCATGGCTCTCTGGGCAGTCGCCCCAGTCAATTGGCTTATGATTTATGCCACCCATTAAGCCAAAAACGGCTCATTGGTCCTGCGGTTCTGGCCAGAATTCCCGACCCACTTTTCGACCCGTGACTGACGAGGGCCCAAAGTGTGAGGGCCAACTTCTGACTTTAAAATGGGTCCAGGAGAGTCATTGTTCCACCGCCAAAGTGAACACTTGGGCCCAGGCTTGCGGTGGTTAATACGCATTTTATGACATAATCAGGAGAGTGTGAAAATGAATAAAAATCATAAATTGAAGTTAGTATCTGCGCCGTACATTTTGATTTATTTTGTATTAATAATTTATATTAAACTAGGCACATGGCTGTATATAACGTAATGGACACATTAAAGCAGTGTTAAAGCTATCAATATAGAACTTTCTAAGTCCTATTTTCTTATGGGTATTTGTTTTAGGCATCTTAAAGACTTCAAAAGTTGTCAACTAACAACTTTTACTATTTAATTGAACAAATACGAAAACAAGAATCAAGTTACTGCCTGCACTTTACATTGTTTTGCAAATTGTCATACGTACATTGTTAAAAGTAAAACGAATTGTATGGGATAATTGGGCAAATAATTTATGTAAACAAAAGCGCTCATGTTTCTCCCAAGGTTGTGGACTTTTATTTTATTTAAATTCCATTTTTATGGTCCCAAAATAACCTTCTTTCACATTGCCCTTAACAATTACTTTCCTTTCAAACATATTGAGTTACCAGGAAGTTACAATTTTCATTCGCCCACTTTACATCCGCTGAATTTATTATTTGGCTTTTATTATTTGAATGCCACAGAAACGGAAAAATAATAAGAAGCACAACTTGAACAAACAACTGAGAAAAAATGCCCGCTGGCTACGTGAATTATAAAAATAAATTAAAACAAATTGGTTTGGTATTACCCACAATTGTGCAATAAAGAGTAGTGAAATTTCCCGAAAAATCCAGGAAGTATGCAGTAGACTCAAAGGCAACAGCGGGCCAATTAACTTACTCCTGAGTTCTGTGGTAAAGTGTATAATTTACTATTCGCAGACACTCAAAAGTGCGCAGTTGTGAAGTCTCCGGAGTTGACTTGCGGAAAATGATAATGGTAATTAACCACAGGAGAAGACACACAAAGGACTCAGCCAGCTGCAAACGATGTGACTTTAAGCACTTGATCGATAAAGCGACTTCAAATTAATTTCCATTTATGGCGTTTTTTTGTGCCGGATGCTAGATAACTTGGCAGCCCAATTCCCCCGATTTTCCCCAATTCCCCGAGCCTTTCACACTTCGCACAACTTCCGAGAACCTCGGGCGCGCTTTCATCAAAAGATATTGCCTGTCCCAGTTGCAAAATTGCTCATTGTTTACAGCTTGCCAAGATGTCGACAGAATTTTCGAAAATTTAATTTCGATTGTTGACCCAGGGGGACGACCCCCAGAATGCCAAGCAGGAAACTGGAGTAAACTAAATTCGAGTTTGCTACAAATTAAATGCCCCAAATTTCTATGCACACTCATATCTGAGGCACGTGCCTGCCTGTTATTTCGTGACTATCGAGAAAACTTTTCATAACTAACACAAAGTGGAAATCTTTAAAAGCTGCTCACTCTTTTTAAGTTAAATTTAACAAGAAGTTCGGTTATGATGCGTTTCAAAAGTGACTTAAGGCTATTCAAATATAGTTTAATAAGAGTGAAAGCACTCTTATGTATTTTTAGACTTTCTAATATAATAAACACGCAAAATTAACTTTGCTTGTTAAGTTTCTCAGAATTTATTGTGGTTTTAAATGCATGGGAGTCTTTTAAATTTGTTGATTTTTTCTATGACCTCAAAAAGGATTTCTTCAAGCAAAAAAAGTTTCTATTCAGCTTCTGAATGGAATAAATTATTTTATATGGTTTATCCTTACGCAAACACTTCTAAATTAAAAACTAAATTCCAAGGCGTTGTTGTTTTAGAAAGAATATCCGAGAGCGAAACAATTGCCATGGGAAAATGTATATTTTAAATCTTTTAGATTTATTTTAACTACAGCTATTTTGTGCAGAAATTTATTATTCAATTTTCCTATTATTTTTTCTTTTTTGCCCCCAAATGACTCCATCGCAGAACATATTTTAAATGGTCTATCTTCCCACACTTTTAGCGGCTAATTCGATTTATGTTTAGAATTTTTATGAGTGTCGCAGTAAGCTGAAATTGAAATGAATGTTGTGTTTTGTTAGCATGGCATTTGCATATGGCTCTTGTGGGTGTAACATTTTGCTACTGGCTGCAGGGCTTATTTATAAGGTTTATTTATAATTCAGTGCGCAGAATGGATTGCGTGCTGTTGTCACACGAGTCGTAATACTCGAGGTTTTGTGTTAGCTTACTGATTTAAAATGCAAGTAAGCGATGAATCAGCTGCCGCAAGTGTCATATACAGCGTTAATTCTGATTAGAAAATGTAATGGAGAAGTTGTGCAAATAAATGTAAATTACTTACACAAAACATTTTTATTTTAATTGAGTTATTACCTGACAAGCAGTTAACAAACTAATAAATCTACAAGCGAAAAACTTTTCGCGAAACGACTTCAGCTGGCAGTATAATTAATTCTGCATGAGCAACCAACAAACTTGCATTTGGGACTAATTTGTAACTTTTATCCAACACTTTTATCATTTGATTTGGCTAATGAATTACTGAATTACTCATACGCCGCGTACAACCAGCTGCAGGGGCACAGCCCTTGATTAAATTATCCGACGGTCTGGGCGCTTAAATTATGCAGCTGTTGCTTTTAATTAATACGCGCCTAGATGTCAAGACTATGGCTAAGAAAAATTACCGGCTACGCAGCGGGTGGAAAATTGAACGCAAACACTTGCCCAGGCCAGAAACTGAATGCTCTTGAAAAATGAGAACTGGCTTTTCCGTCATTTTCCCATTACGCAGATTTCTCCAAGGTAAAAGGCAGGCACCTGCATCAAAAAAAGGGCCAGGGAAATGCGAAAACTGACCAAACTAAAATTGCTGCGGATGTGCGCTAAAATAGACCGATAAAAATAACTGAAGCAAAGTCATTAAACTTTTTGTAAAAGTAAATTATATTTTACTTAAATAACAATTGGATCGCAGGCAAATTAGTGCCACATTACAATTAGGTACTTCCACTTTTATTGCTTAAACTTGTTCTCTTAAAATAAATTATTTTAGAGATATTAATTTACTATACAATATAAAATATTACTTTAATATTATTTGAAACTGATACGAGATTAAATTTCACATTATTTAAATTTTTTCTCCAAGTGCCGTCGCACCTGACCAGTTTGCCAATCATCCGAAGAGTGTAGATTGCTCCCTGCAGTGCCTGTTAACATTTATCACCGGTAAACCCATTTTTAAACTTGTAAAACTAGGAATTTATACACTCTTAAACTCCTTACGTTCTCAAATGCCCATTGTTTACTTGACGCCTACGTGACGCCTTTCTATTTCAATGAACGCATGCTATCCAGATTGATTTTTGCAGACTACCCAAAGTCATTGACACGCACAAAAGCCGAGTTGAAGGCCCCCACCGAACTGACCGCAAATTTGGCCGAGCTCCCGTTTGAATTAATCAACTGAACAATTCGGGTTTATTGTTATTATGTCCGTGACCCGATTTACGCATCCGCCACAATTCGTGCAGAGGAGCAGTGCCGCTCTCTAAAATAAACCCCGAGCGAAGGAAAAAACTAACTTACTCAACTTGCAAATGACACAACATTTCACTTAGAAGCGAAACATGACAAACGAAGCAGCTGCCGAGGAACAACAACAAGGATGAGGTTCTTTAATGAGCTTTTGTTCGAGCGGAGCAGGAAAAACACCCGAGTTGGTTACACCAAATGAACAGCAGCCTCGAGCACTGCAATTGGGTTTTTTTAAGCCGGGGGATACAGTCAAGGCGGAAAATTCGTTCAAGGACGAATCATCCTATTTCAGGGTTAGTGCTGGCAAACAATCACCGAAAGTAGCTAAAGAAGTCCTTAAAAGTAGCTGATCGTAGATATATAATATATAATTAGAATTACCTGAAATATATTTAATAAATAAATAAATTATGTAAAATATATTAAACTATATAAAGCAAAATTGAAAAAAAGCTTGTTATTATTTGTACATATTCTTTGAATATTAAAGTACACATTAGCTACGTGAATATTACTCAAAAATAAATAAATTATTTAAAACTGTATATGCTTATATTCATTTTCATATTCACTAGAACCATTTTTAATTTATTTAAATTTAAAGAAGTCCAGCAATCAACCTTGATTCTCAACAAAGTCAATGTAGACTTTTCCCTTTAAATATCACAAAAGTATTTATTCAATTTTATTATATTCTTGTGTCTCTTCTGCTGAGAATATTATAGTTATTAATTTAAGAAAAAGAGGAAAATATTCTTGAAATTAAACAGAACTTTATGCAAGTGAAAAAGGTACTTCATCAATTTTTAAATTCAGCTAAGAGATAGCCAAAAGTGTAACTCTGCTAAGTGTATTAACTGGGACTCATTTTGGTCTGTTTCTTCTCCACTTAAAGTTTCTGCCTTAGTGGCCACGGACTTCGCACAATTTGTTGACACTGGGCGGGCACTAAAATGAAGGACTCCTGTTAGCAGCTGCATGGCCACGCCCCGCTTCCTTTGTGGGCGTCACTTCCGTTTCCGGCGCCATCTTGCGGTCTCGCGCATAAATTAGTTTCCACCGCTCGTCTAATAAATTTAAATCTTCAGCCGCATTAAAGCAAATTTGGGAAAGCGTGGGTCAGCACGCTGCTACCATCAACTGGGATATTTACTGTCGGATTGTGTTTCCTTATTCGTTATGCTGTTTGTCCATTATTCTTTGGCCGCCTTCGAGCTTATATTTGCCTTTTGTGTTTGCCTTTTCGGCATTTTTAATTCCGCAAAAACGTGCTAACTCATTCTTGTGGCTTTGCCTGGCCGTGACAACTTTTAGATTTGAGATTTTCCATAATTTTATGTGTTACCACGCCTCTGTTTTCCGGGGTTTTCCATGCTTCTCCTATGTTTTGAATTAGGCGGCGAAACATAAAGTGTCCTTGCGGCCGTAAACGCCAACGCATCGAATAAAATGCAAATCGAAATCGCCACGACTTATTGCTGCCTGTTATTGTAAATTATTTTGGCTTCGCCTGTCGGATATGGATATTGCCAGTGGGCGGCAATTCTATTTTATACGCTTTATATCGGTTTTTGTTGACAGCTGGGGATTCTGTTCTTTTTAAAGGTGGAAGAGAGGTTGTTAAATCTGAGGGGCTCGGGCTCGCTAAACAAATCGCGAATAAGCCATTGCAAAGTGAAAAGTTATTCACCCATTCTCATCGCCAGAAACACCGCGAGGCGCTCCTGGGATTTGTTGACTTTCATTGCCAATTCCTGTTTGAAAACGGGGCGAAACATTGGCTGACACATTTCTCTTGAATTTTTTTTTATTTATAAGGAAAATGTTTAGCATTCAGCTGACGTTTTGTTTGTAAACAACAATGCACTTCTTCCCCTACGCTGCAAATGAAAATGTTTAAAATGGACTGGTATATCCACAGCGCAATTGCATTTAAAGATTTAATAGGTGAAGAATATTTTAGTGGACTTGTCACTAGTTTACCAATGCAATAAGGTATAATAACAATGTACTGATGAAAAGGTTATAATGATATTCAGAATGTGTTTCCTGAGGATCTAGGAATCTAGCCTTATTCAAATTAAACAGAAATGGCACAAATATAAATAGCATAAGATCCGAATAGAGTTTTGTGGTCCCAGCTTCTGTTTTGGGCCATTTTGATTGGCGTGTACATATGTGGAAGCACAACAAATTGTGGCCAAGCTGTCAGCACAATGCACCCGCATTTAGAGCCACCAAGCGAAACAGCTAAATACAGCAAATTTCAATAGAGATATTACACGGCAAATCAATACACTCTGAAATTAATTAGATTTAAGTATAGACCAAAAAATACACATCAAATTGATTAAACTAAAACAATATACTTTTTCCCTATCTTTTCACAATTATTTTATAATCAATTTATAATCATAACCATGATTATATTAGGACGAAAAACCCCTTTCTTTTTGGCATTATTTTTATTTCATTTTCCTTTTGCAGTCTGCTGGCTTGATTTTACATACTCTTTCGCTTCGCTGGCCAACAATATTTATTTTTATATTTCGGTTTTTTCTTTATTATTTATGGCTGCAAATACTCGCGAAATATTCAGCGATAAATTGATATATTTAATTGAAAAACATGCCAGACGATGGAAGTTTTATGGGTGTAGAAACTCTTCGTTTTTCGTGGCAACCAATAAATAGGAAAAATATTTCGTGGGAATTCCGGTAGCTTTTAATTGGCAGCGTTTCAATGCATTATCAAATTAGAAATAGTTTCACTTTTGATATGATACCTGTTTCAGAGCAGATTTTTCTCGTTATTTAAATTCAGTGTATCAAACTTAATTTGGCACGACTTGGACATAAAGCTTAATTAAATTAGACTCTGCCAATCTAATCATTATATTAATATTTCAAAGTAATTCATGGCCTCCAACACTTGCCAGCATCTGAATCTCTCCATGAAAACTCAGCATTTTCTCACTGCATTTGCATTTGACCCAGCTTTTCTATAATTATGCAGTTTCCGCCCACTTCCTGCAGCTGGGAAAACTTTGTGCCCTTATTAGGAATCTAAGGCAGCCCCGAATATAAGATGAAAAACGTTGGCACATTGTGATATATATTCTGTGCATTCCCAGTGGCCATTTTATGGCCGATGCGGAAACCCTAACGAGGAAAATGTGCCACCAAAAGACGTATACAGTTGTGTTCAAGTTGATTTACTTTAAGGGTTTAAATATTTTTCAATCTCGGATGAGGTTAATATATCAATAAACTTAAAACCAATCATACATTAAATTAGACTCCCAAAAACTGAAGACCAATTATACATTAAATTAGAGTGTATTTCTATAGGGGAAACCACACAGTAAATATAATTCTCTCTTCATCCATACACGTATTTAAAAACAGTCCTTCAAAGTAAAGTTAAAGCTAACAATAAGCTCCTTGTATCCCTTTGCTACTATTAATTTAAATTCAAGTGTGCAAATAGTGCCTACTATTCTTTTGAAGACAGCTGAATAAGTATTTTTTTAAGCGCATTCTTGGTGCGCCTGCATCATCATCTTCCGCACCATTTAGGCTGATTATTCGCATTTTTGGGCCCTAATTGTCGGAGGCGTATATAGTAACCTCCGCCAGCATTATAAATTCAATTTGGCCCAAATCAACAACAGTGCATGGCGAAGGAGGACAAAGGAAAAGGACTGCCTGTGGGGCGACAGACAACGTCTTAAAGGATTAAACAAGTAAAAGCAAAAGTGATTGTCATGCGCCTGGAACATGGCAGGCGACACTTTCTCCGCTGGTGTTGCCACTCCTCCTCTCACTTGGACACTTTCTTCGGCCTCATTTGCATAAAGGGAACCGGCCATAAATTCAGCCCACAGACGGTTAGGACGCGTCTGAGCCGCCACTAAAATCTACGGGTGTTTGCCTGACAAATGGCCAGCTATTTGGGGCTAGGTAAAAGGCTAGGATCGAGCCCACAGATTGGCAGCTGTTTTAGGGTTTATTTTAACCAGAAAATACTTTATTTCTGCCACTCTTAATATAAGTTGAAATAATTGTGGGATTAAGGGTGCTTGATGTAGTAACCGCCCAAATATTATAAGGCCTAAATTAGATTGGAGTTTTTCCATTAACATTTTAGCATTTCATTAAATTAATCTAATAAACTCCTTAGTCATCTTACTTCCTTAAATTATTCATTTATCATTTCAAGTCTTCATCCTAAAGAAATACCATATGTAAAGTAACTATAAACCATCAAAAGCCATCATACATTTAAGTTTCTCTAATCTCTGAGCTCACACAATGATTTATAGGTATAAACCAGACACATAAATAATGAAGAAATTTGGATTATACATTAACTAAGGTCACAGATAATCACAATGTCTTAATTCACTTGTAGCAAACATTATTATTTATTAGTAGGGATAATTTCCTTTAGGGATTCACATATGTCCTTTGTGCTTTGGTGCATAAATTAGCAGAAGCCAAAAGCTTTACAATATTAACAATACAGCCACAACTCATTTAGGCACTATTCATAAATTAAAGTTTGTCTAACCTTTGAACAACTCGCACCTCTAACTCAAACGATGATTTATAACATACTAGTACTTGGCAGTATTACGCATACGCCACGTGGGTTGTATGGCATAAATTAGTTGAAGCCATTACCATTACTACCAGTGCTCCTGAGACCCGTATCCTTCAGTCCTTTTTTTTGTATCCTTCACGGCCACAAAAACGCCATCTGTTGTCACAATTTGGCCTGACCTTAACCTCGCCTCAAGAAAAACAGAAAAGGAAAAGCGAAAAGCGTGAAGGAAACTCCGAAGTGGAAAGCAAAGGGAAATGCCATCAAAACATAAACAAAAATGGGGGACAACAGCTGACGGGCTGCAAGGAACATATGTTTGCGGTGAGCGCATGCGCGGCAGAGAAGGACTTAAGAGAGCCACTTCCGGTTTAAGAGAGTCCCTTTGCAGACTGGCATTGTGTTTGCTTGCGAGGTTTGTCTTTGCCGATTGTCTTTGCCTGTGGAAGCCGAGAATAAAGTCCACAGGAAGCAGTTGGCAACGCAGCATTTACTAGTTAACCGCCCGAAACTGCGGATTCCGGCGCCGCAATTCGCGCACAGTCTTCATCGCATCTCGGTGGCGTTCGCATCGTCGACGCTTCGGTTTCCCCAAAAATAAAATATTAATTCCCAGCCGAACCGAACCATCCTGAACTGAACTGAACCGTTGACTGTGAATTTTGTTTGACTTCCCATGCACTCGTGTCAGTTGCGTTCTGCGTTCCGTGCGCTGCGGCTGCGTTACTAGCTGAATTTCAGTTTTATATAAACTACAACAGCAAAAAGTATTTTTAAATTAATAAAAAAAAATCAAAGAAAAAACCTTAAGTGCTAAAACATATTTTTAAGTTATCAACTATATGCACTTTAGTTTCATTTTTAAAATGATTCGAGGACTGTATATCTTAAAAGAAAAGAGTGTTTAAAATGTTTTTATTCAGATAGTAAAATTAAATAGTTTTAATTTATTTAAAAAAAAAATAAATTTAATTAAATTAAAACGATCTATTTTGGAAATGATTTTATCAACAAATATATTACTAAAATGTAACGTAAATTAAGTAGATTTTTTTAAATACAAGTAGAAACAAGATTTTGTATAGCAACGTTTAAGATAAAACAAAAATGTATAAATTCCGTTAATACAAATATTTAAACTGTTAACAAATGTTCACTTTAATTCCAAATTAAATTTATATATTATAAAATTTATTTTAAAGTCATAGTAAGTAACAACTTTAAACATAATTGAACTTTATTTAATCAAATTTTAAAAATTATTTTTAAACCAGCCAACAGTTATCCGTGAAATGAACAGTTATTTAAAAGTAAAAAAACCCAATAATTTCAATAGAATCAATTAAAATGTAAATGAAACCCAAAATGTGTACTACAACACTGAACAGATTTAAACCATAAGTACAAATATTTGCGGAACAGCTGTTGAATAATTTGCATAAATCAACGTTGGAACAACAACACTTTGGGCTCTAGTTCTGCAGTAAGTGTCAACCCGTTGAATTATTTGTTTGACAATAAATTACCCAACCTATGTGCGCAGTTCTATAAATATCGCAGTCTGCAGGGAACCGTCGAGTCCTTTTTATTGGTAAATAATTAAATGCGAATTTGGGATTGCTCGTTCCCAGAAATACAGCCTGATCAAGTGGCTCTCATAAATTTTTCGAGAAATTTAAAGTCACTCAAGGGTGATTTCAACTCACTTCGAAAGCTCCTCTCGACATGAGAGTAATGGAATACTTATCATACAATTGCAATGAAGTAAAAGCGCATTTTCTGCAGATTTTCGGGAAATTTATCCGGCTTAATGCCAGTCTAGTCAATTGGGCAATGAGATTGCTTCCTTTTTTGTCAAATTTTTCTGTGGAAAAATTAATGGAGTGTTGAAGCATTGCTCTGCTTAACACTTGCTCTTCAAGTGGAAGTTCAGAGATTTTGACAAAAGAGGGCTGCCAAGGGTTCACGTCCTTCAGCTCCAACGCAGCTCTTGTATGAACCCTTCAAGGATTTCCTTTTGCCATCCCTTTGCCAGTCCATTGTCCCCGCCATCAAGTCCAAGTGAGTTCTCTATCATCGAAAGATAAAGAAAGCCAGCAGAGCCGCACAAAAAGTGACTTTGTCGGGGGGTCCTGGTCCTGAAACAATGCAAACAATCACAAAATGGCACTAGGCAAATACAAGAGCTGACCGCTTGCACGTGACATCGGAAAACATAAAAGAAAATTTGAAATCGAGAAAGTGGCAGAAATAGAAAAACAAATACCCAGGCAAACAAACTTCAATAAGCAAAAATGTTTTTGTGCTTCTTTTTTTTTAATTGCAAATTGTTTTGTCAACTAAAATGTTTTCGTTAGGGATTTAATATTTGTATAGCACCCATAATGCTTAAGAGTAATCCCTAACTCTTTTAAAGCATTTTTTATGATAACCCATTGTGCTTGACGAAAAAATATAAAATAAAATTGAATGATTAATGGTGTTGCTAAGGGGTAAATATTGTCATGACAGAAATAGTCCCCTAATTCATAGAAAAACTTGTTTTTATACCCTTGCAGAGGGTATTATAATTTTGGTCAGAAGTTTGTAACGCAGTGAAGGAGACGTTTCCGACCCCATAAAGTATATATATTCTTGATCAGGATCAATAGGGGAGTCGATATAGCCATGTCCGTCTGTCCGTCTGTCCGTCTGTCCGTCTGTCCGTCTGTCCGTCTGTCCGTCTGTTTCAATACCGTTTGCGAGCTCAGTTTAAAAGCTAGCGATCTGAAACTTTCACAATCGTCCTAAAACATGTGTACGCAGATCAAGTTTGAAAATCGCCCCGAT
This sequence comes from Drosophila rhopaloa, assembly GCF_018152115.1. Lineage (NCBI taxonomy): Eukaryota > Metazoa > Arthropoda > Insecta > Diptera > Drosophilidae > Drosophila > Drosophila rhopaloa. Next base: position 14,086,215 of record NW_025335043.1, read on the forward strand.
CGGACGTCTATATCCTATAACCCCCATAGGAACAATTGGATATATCTTGCAAGAATTTATGATATTTCGCGCAGTGTAAAAGCTATTGACATTAATCTTTACAAATCGTATTTTTTTATGCATACCTTGATCAGGGTAAAAGCGCGTGGCGATCGGACGTCTATATCCTATAGCTCCCATAGGAACAATAGGGTAAAATCGGTTAAAATTTAATGATTTTTAGGATATTTCGCGCAGTGTAAAAGCTATTGACATAAATCTTTCCAAATCTTATTTTTTTATGCGTACCTTGATCAGGGTAAAAGCGCGTGATGATCGGACGTCTATATCCTATAGCTCCCATAGGAACAATAGGGTAAAATCGGTCCAAATTTGATGTTTTTCAGAATATTTCGCGATGTGTAAAAGCTATTGCTGTACATTTTTTCAAATCGTATTTTTTTATGCATTCATTCATCAAGGTAAAAGCGCGTGCTGATCGGACGTCTATATCCTATAGCTCCCATAGGAACAATACGGTGAAATCGGTCAAAATTTCATGTTTTTAGAATATTTCGCGCAGTGTATAAGCTATTGACACACATTTTTCCAAGTCTTATTTATTTAGGCATACCTTGATCAGGGTAAAAGCGCTTGCCGATTGGACGTCTATATCGTATAGCTTCCGTAGGAAAAATTGTTAAAGGCTGCGAAAATATCCCTTTTTTCCCTATTTGTATATGACAATTTTGCAGTATAAAAGCTATTGGCATGAAACTATGCAATTTATCTAATTTATTTATGTACACCTTGCTCAGGGTAAAAGTTGCTGCCAATCAGACAAGTACATACTACATCCGCTATTTAAAAATTAAATTAATTACGTATAGCTAATCTTTTTTTTATGTATAATTATAGAAAACTTAATTTTTATACCCTTGCAGAGGGTATTATAATTTTGGTCAGAAGTTTGTAACGCAGTGAAGGAGACGTTTCCGACCCCATAAAGTATATATATTCTTGATCAGGATCAATAGGGGAGTCGATATAGCCATGTCCGTCTGTCCGTCTGTCCGTCTGTCCGTCTGTCCGTCTGTTTCAATACCGTTTGCGAGCTCAGTTTAAAAGCTAGCGATCTGAAACTTTCACAATCGTCCTAAAACATGTGTACGCAGATCAAGTTTGAAAATCGCCCCGATCGGACGTCTATATCCTATAGCTCCCATAGGAACAATTGGATATATCTTGCAAGAATTTATGATATTTCGCGCAGTGTAAAAGCTATTGACATTAATCTTTACAAATCGTATTTTTTTATGCATACCTTGATCAGGGTAAAAGCGCGTGGCGATCGGACGTCTATATCCTATAGCTCCCATAGGAACAATAGGGTAAAATCGGTTAAAATTTAATGATTTTTAGGATATTTCGCGCAGTGTAAAAGCTATTGACATAAATCTTTCCAAATCTTATTTTTTTATGCGTACCTTGATCAGGGTAAAAGCGCGTGACGATCGGACGTCTATATCCTATAGCTCCCATAGGAACAATAGGGTAAAATCGGTCCAAATTTGATGTTTTTCAGAATATTTCGCGATGTGTAAAAGCTATTGCTGTACATTTTTTCAAATCGTATTTTTTTATGCATTCATTCATCAAGGTAAAAGCGCGTGCTGATCGGACGTCTATATCCTATAGCTCCCATAGGAACAATACGGTGAAATCGGTCAAAATTTCATGTTTTTTAGAATATTTCGCGCAGTGTATAAGCTATTGACACACATTTTTCCAAGTCTTATTTATTTAGGCATACCTTGATCAGGGTAAAAGCGCTTGCCGATTGGACGTCTATATCGTATAGCTTCCGTAGGAAAAATTGTTAAAGGCTGCGAAAATATCCCTTTTTTCCCTATTTGTATATGACAATTTTGCAGTATAAAAGCTATTGGCATGAAACTATGCAATTTATCTAATTTATTTATGTACACCTTGCTCAGGGTAAAAGTTGCTGCCAATCAGACAAGTACATACTACATCCGCTATTTAAAAATTAAATTAATTACGTATAGCTAATCTTTTTTATACCCTTGCAGAGGGTATTATAATTTTGGTCAGAAGTTTGTAACGCAGTGAAGGAGACGTTTCCGACCCCATAAAGTATATATATTCTTGATCAGGATCAATAGGGGAGTCGATATAGCCATGTCCGTCTGTCCGTCTGTCCGTCTGTCCGTCTGTCCGTCTGTCCGTCTGTTTCAATACCGTTTGCGAGCTCAGTTTAAAAGCTAGCGATCTGAAACTTTCACAATCGTCCTAAAACATGTGTACGCAGATCAAGTTTGAAAATCGCCCCGATCGGACGTCTATATCCTATAGCTCCCATAGGAACAATTGGATATATCTTGCAAGAATTTATGATATTTCGCGCAGTGTAAAAGCTATTGACATTAATCTTTACAAATCGTATTTTTTTATGCATACCTTGATCAGGGTAAAAGCGCGTGGCGATCGGACGTCTATATCCTATAGCTCCCATAGGAACAATAGGGTAAAATCGGTTAAAATTTAATGATTTTTAGGATATTTCGCGCAGTGTAAAAGCTATTGACATAAATCTTTCCAAATCTTATTTTTTTATGCGTACCTTGATCAGGGTAAAAGCGCGTGACGATCGGACGTCTATATCCTATAGCTCCCATAGGAACAATAGGGTAAAATCGGTCCAAATTTGATGTTTTTCAGAATATTTCGCGATGTGTAAAAGCTATTGCTGTACATTTTTTCAAATCGTATTTTTTTATGCATTCATTCATCAAGGTAAAAGCGCGTGCTGATCGGACGTCTATATCCTATAGCTCCCATAGGAACAATACGGTGAAATCGGTCAAAATTTCATGTTTTTTAGAATATTTCGCGCAGTGTATAAGCTATTGACACACATTTTTCCAAGTCTTATTTATTTACGCATACCTTGATCAGGGTAAAAGCGCTTGCCGATTGGACGTCTATATCGTATAGCTTCCGTAGGAAAAATTGTTAAAGGCTGCGAAAATATCCCTTTTTTCCCTATTTGTATATGACAATTTTGCAGTATAAAAGCTATTGGCATGAAACTATGCAATTTATCTAATTTATTTATGTACACCTTGCTCAGGGTAAAAGTTGCTGCCAATCAGACAAGTACATACTACATCCGCTATTTAAAAATTAAATTAATTACGTATAGCTAATCTTTTTTTTATGTATAATTATAGAAAACTTAATTTTTATACCCTTGCAGAGGGTATTATAATTTTGGTCAGAAGTTTGTAACGCAGTGAAGGAGACGTTTCCGACCCCATAAAGTATATATATTCTTGATCAGGATCAATAGGGGAGTCGATATAGCCATGTCCGTCTGTCCGTCTGTCCGTTGTCCGTTGTCCGTCTGTCCGTCTGTCCGTCTGTTTCAATACCGTTTGCGAGCTCAGTTTAAAAGCTAGCGATCTGAAACTTTCACAATCGTCCTAAAACATGTGTACGCAGATCAAGTTTGAAAATCGCCCCGATCGGACGTCTATATCCTATAGCTCCCATAGGAACAATTGGATATATCTTGCAAGAATTTATGATATTTCGCGCAGTGTAAAAGCTATTGACATTAATCTTTACAAATCGTATTTTTTTATGCATACCTTGATCAGGGTAAAAGCGCGTGGCGATCGGACGTCTATATCCTATAGCTCCCATAGGAACAATAGGGTAAAATCGGTTAAAATTTAATGATTTTTAGGATATTTCGCGCAGTGTAAAAGCTATTGACATAAATCTTTCCAAATCTTATTTTTTTATGCGTACCTTGATCAGGGTAAAAGCGCGTGACGATCGGACGTCTATATCCTATAGCTCCCATAGGAACAATAGGGTAAAATCGGTCCAAATTTGATGTTTTTCAGAATATTTCGCGATGTGTAAAAGCTATTGCTGTACATTTTTTCAAATCGTATTTTTTTATGCATTCATTCATCAAGGTAAAAGCGCGTGCTGATCGGACGTCTATATCCTATAGCTCCCATAGGAACAATACGGTGAAATCGGTCAAAATTTCATGTTTTTTAGAATATTTCGCGCAGTGTATAAGCTATTGACACACATTTTTCCAAGTCTTATTTATTTACGCATACCTTGATCAGGGTAAAAGCGCTTGCCGATTGGACGTCTATATCGTATAGCTTCCGTAGGAAAAATTGTTAAAGGCTGCGAAAATATCCCTTTTTTCCCTATTTGTATATGACAATTTTGCAGTATAAAAGCTATTGGCATGAAACTATGCAATTTATCTAATTTATTTATGTACACCTTGCTCAGGGTAAAAGTTGCTGCCAATCAGACAAGTACATACTACATCCGCTATTTAAAAATTAAATTAATTACGTATAGCTAATCTTTTTTTTATGTATAATTATAGAAAACTTAATTTTTTTATATATAATTACACAAAATTTATTTCTGATATATATTTAGTATTTGATTTCATATAATTACAAGAAATTAATAGTTGATATATATCCAACATATATGTCGCATTTATGTTGATCGTCAATTAAATGGATTTAGTTCTTCTATATAATTAAACATATTTATTCATTTATATTATTTTTTAATATTTGATTGAAAGTTTGGAGTATCACCACAACTGGGTTCGTTGTTTGATTATGTTTTTCTATCGTACATGTGCCGTCCTCCTCGATTCTCATAAAAGCCTTGTATATGCGCCATGCATTTTAAACCTGAAGGAGTTGTCTCATTTTTGACCATCATGATTGTACTTTTTTTTATAAACGCTGTGATCTCGGAAGCTATAATATTTCGAGGGTTGAGGTTTTAGATTTACTTTCCTTTGTTTTCCATGCCACGCCCACTCTAACGCCCACAATCGCTAACTAAGCTAAGGTCTGTCTAGCGCTTTAGATTTTATTTTGATTATTAATATCCATCTAACAGCAGAATATTTTTTTTTAATTGCTCATAAGTTTTTAATGAGTTATAAGCAATTAAATTTTTCCCTAATAGATGGCGCTTGTTTAAAAATCGGAATCGGTTGCTCTGGCAACCACATTTTTTAAGGAGAGAGAGAATAAAAATTCTTCATACGCATTCTACTGGTGACCATGAAGACCATTTTTGGTTCAGCCAAGTGCCACGCCCATAAAAATCTTCAACGCTAAAATCTGACTAGCAGCCGAATTTCAAATGATTTTGTAAAATTTTAAATCGATACCAATATACTCATTCAAAATTGTTCAAATCGGACCCTTGGCTGAGTAACTGGTATATGATAGTCGGGGCACCTGACTATAGCATTCACTCTTGTTTTATTTGTAAATTCTACATTACAAAAATTTTTCGAATCGCTCCAATCGTAATATTTTTTGTAAGGTTTCAATATGTACGTTTAAAGGCTTTATTATGGCGCCAAAAACTTTAAACCTAAAGGAATTGTCTCATTCTTACATTTTGTTTTGATACTGCAGCGCGTCCTCCTCGATTCTCATAAAAGCTTTATGTATGCGCCATGCATTTTAAACCTGAAGGAGTTGTCTCATTTTTGACCATCATGATTGTACTTTTTTTATAAACGCTGTGATCTCGGAAGCTATAATATTTCGAGGGTTGGGGTTTTAGATTTAGTTTCCTTTGTTTTCCATGCCACGCCCACTCTAACGCCCACAATCGCTAACTAAGCTAAGGTCTGTCTAGCGCTTTAGATTTTATTTTGATTATTAATATCCATCTAACACCAGAATATTTTTTCCTTAATTGCTCACAAGTTTTTAATGAGTTATAAGCAATTAAATTTTTCACCAATAGATGACGCTTGTTTAAAAATCGGAATCGGTTGCTCAGGCAACCACATTTTTTAAGGAGAGAGAATAAAAATGGTGACCATGAAGACCATTTTTGCTTCAGCCAAGTGCCACGCCCACAAAAATCTTCAACGCTAAAATCTGACTAGCAGCCGCATTTCAAATGATTTTGTAAAATTGTAAATCGATACCAATATACTCATTCAAAATTGTTCAAATCGGACCCTTGGCTGAGTAACTGGTATATGATAGTCGGGGCACCTGACTATATCATTCACTCTTGTTTTATTTGTAAATTCTACATTACAAAAAATTTTCGAATCGCTCCAAACGTAATATTTTTTTTAAGGTTTCAATATGTACGTTTAAAGGCTTTATTATGGCGCCAAAAACTTTAAACCTAAAGGAATTGTCTCATTCTTACATTTTGTTTTGATACTGCAGCGCTGTCCTCCTCGATTCTCATAAAAGCCTTGTATATGCGCCATGCATTTTAAACCTGAAGGAGTTGTCTCATTTTTGACCATCATGATTGTACTTTTTTTTATAAACGCTGTGATCTCGGAAGCTATAATATTTCGAGGGTTGAGGTTTTAGATTTAGTTTCCTTTGTTTTCCATGCCACGCCCACTCTAACGCCCACAATCGCTAACTAAGCTAAGGTCTGTCTAGCGCTTTAGATTTTATTTTGATTATTAATATCCATCTAACAGCAGAATATTTTTTCTTAATTGCTCATAAGTTTTTAATGAGTTAAAGCAATTAAATTTTTCCCCAATAGATGGCGCGTGTTTAAAAATCGGAATCGGTTGCTCAGGCAACCACATTTTTTAAGGAGAGAGAGAATAAAAATGGTGACCATGAAGACCATTTTTGCTTCAGCCAAGTGCCACGCCCACAAAAATCTTCAACGCTAAAATCTGACTAGCAGCCGCATTTCAAATGATTTTGTAAAATTGTAAATCGATACCAATATACTCATTCAAAATTGTTCAAATCGGACCCTTGGCTGATTTCGAATCGCTCCAATCGTAATATTATGGCGCCAAAAACTTTAAACCTGAAGGAATTGTCTCATTCCTACATTTTGTTTTGATACTGCAGCGCTGTCCTCCTCGATTCTCATAAAAGCTTTATGTATGCGCAATGTACTTTAAACCTGAAGGAATTGTCTGATTTTTGGCGATGTTAATCGAACTTTTTTTGATGCAGGTGCTCTTCTCCTCGATTCTCACAAAAACGGTGGGGTATTGGGCTGCGATATTCGTAATTTAGCTTTTTCTCGGAGTTTATTTTTGTGGTGAAGTGTTTGTGTGAAAAAAATCGATTTGAAGCTTTCGTCAGTCTTTTTCAAGACTTCATTGGAAACCGCATTGGATCTGGATTTTTCAACTTCTTCATCTTCAAAAGATAGGTGCTCTAGCTTAATATTTACATTTGTAGACATAACATAATATTTCTTGTAGATTAGTATTAGACATTTTTTCAGGTTTATTTATAAGTTTTTATATCGTATATATAATCATATATATATCTGAATATATATAATATATCTATCTAACTTTAATATTTCAAATCTAAATCTTAAACATTTCGGACGAATTTTTATCAAAATGCCGCGGCTAAGAAAAACGTCCGCGGAACAAAGACGTCGCGCTATTAATAATCGTAGTCAGGCTTTTTATAGAGATAATTTGAATGAAGTACGTTCCCGAAATTCGCAACGATTGGCAGAAGCTCGGGAAGCGGATACGCAAGGCAGAGAAGAAGAACGCTCGCAAGATGCACAGGCTCCTTACGCAGACGAAATCGTAGGTTCGCAATTCGAGAGCAGAATCGGAATACCGTAGATCATGCCATTCGAAGAGAAAGCCCCACCCATAGAGAGTCTGAACGCGAAACTGATGCTGCGCGCCACGCTTTAATGCGTTCTTCGGAAGAATATAGGTTATTTGCGCAGGAAAGAAATACTAGGGAGCATGCCATAAGAAGGCAAGATCCGAGTTATAGAGAGTCGGAACGCGAAGTGGATGCTGCGCGCCATGCTTTTATGCGCTCCTTCCAAGAATATCGAATAAATGATCAGAGAAGAAATACCAGGGAGCACGCCATTAGAAGGGAAGATCCGACTTATAGAGAGTCTGAACGCGAAGAGGATGCTGCGCGTCACGCTCTGATGCGCTCTTTCGAGAATTATAGGATAATGGATCAGGAAAGAAATACCAGGGAGCACGCCATTAGAAGGCAAGATCCGAGTTATAGAGAGTCGGAACGCGAAGTGGATGCTGCGCGCCATGCTTTTATGCGATCCTTCGAAGAATATCGAATAATGGATCAGAGAAGAAATACCAGGGAGCACGCCATTAGAAGGGAAGATCCGACTTATAGAGAGTCTGAACGCGAAGAGGATGCTGCGCGTCACGCTCTGATGCGCTCTTTCGAGAATTATAGGATAATGGAACAGGAGAGAAATACCAGGGAGCAAACCATAAGAAGGCAAAGTCCCTGTTATAGAAATGACTACCGTCAGCGAGATGCAGAATACCATCGGACGGCAAGGAGTGATCTTGCAAGGAGAAGCCAGCAGCAAAGGATAAATTCATCGCAAAGAAGAATGACCCGACAGCAAACCCGCATAATGGCAGAGCAGGTCAGGCAAATGAATGAGGCTCGAGTTATAAACTATAGAAATAATTCACAAAATCGTGCAGCGGAGTCTCAAAGACAATCCCAGCGAAATATTGATGCGAGAGCTAGATTGTCTCCCGAAGAACAGATTGAACAAAGAGAGCTACAAGGACAAATTAGACGATCTGGAGCACGTAATACCTATTTAAATAATATAAAGATGGGTCCTAGTAAAATATGTACAAGTTGTGGAGGACTATGGTTTCCCTTTCAGGTTAAAGCGCTTAACAAAGGGATTATAATATCAAAATATCCGCAACTAGATGTTTCAAAAGCCTTTTACTTATCTGAAAAGTTTTCCAATTCATCTGACCGTTATTTCTTCTGCAATACATGTCACGCAAGGATTTCAAAAGGCAAAATACCAAACTTATGCTTATCGGAGGGCTTCGACCTACCTGAAGTGCCTCCTTGCTTAAAGGATCTAACATGCCTGGAAGAAAGATTGATTTCACCGAGAATACCGTTTATGCGAATTGTTTCATTGGGATATGAAAGGCAATGCGCGGTAAGAGGAGCCGTTATTAATATTCCTATTTCGGTGTCGGAGACTGTCACAGCACTGCCGCGCACTTTTGAGAATACCCATGTGGTTCAAGTGCATTTAAAACGAAAATTGGAATACCGACATAGTTTTATGACTGAAACTATTCGACCAGGCAAAGTTATGGAAGCGATGCGTTACTTGGTCAATACGGAATTATACCAGAAGCATAATGTCTTTGTTTCTCAAAACTGGCTCGATGAATTTCGAGGTAATAATGAAGTTGCGTTTATTGCTGACAACAGAGATCTCCCAATTGTGGAGGCACTTTTAAATGAGCAAATGGAAGTCAATCCTGCTCCACAGATCAGCTCTGATGAAGATAATTTAAATCCTGGAGGACACGAAACATTATTAGAAAACGATCCAGTAGAGAACCATCAAATAATAGCGATGGCTCCCGGCGAGGGTCGTCGACCGGTAGATATGACAACTGATGAAGATGCTGAGGAATTATCTTTTCCCACCATTTCGTGTGGAGAAATTTTTAAATGTAAAACAACGTACGGACGCAAAGTTAAGTCTCAAATTCGGTTTTACGATCGACGATGTGCAAAAGTTCCAAAAATTTTATATATGTATAAACGCTATGAACTTACACGTGTCAAAGACGCAATCTCAATTTGCTTAAGGAAAAAGTCTGGAAACTCACATGTTACCGCTTCAAATATGATGGATGAAACCTTTGTGAACAGCTTAATACAGCATAATGATGGATATCACCTTTTGAAAGGCTTACGATCCTCTCCAGCTCATTGGGAAGCTGAGAAGAAAAAGGTTTTGGCTATGATTCGGCAATTTGGATTACCCGTTTTTTTTATAACGCTCTCGGCCGCTGAGACCAAGTGGAATGAGCTTCTTGTAAATTTATGTCAAATTTTGGATAAAAGAACCATCACCGAAGAAGAGGCGGGCAATCTTTCTAGTTCCGAAAAAGCTAGATTGATTAGATCGGACCCAGTTACTTGCGCAAGGTACTTTGACTACAGATTACGTCAATTGATGAAATTATTTAAATCAAATATTTTCGAGGAATTTAATTTGACTCATTTTTACTGGAGAATTGAATTTCAACATAGGGGATCCCCACACTCTCACGGAATGTACTGGCTTCAAAATGCGCCAAAAATCCAGAGTGACGTTGGATCCGGTAATTTAGAGGAGGTAATAGCTTTTATTGACAGATTCATTTCGACTAACGGAGATAATGTTGACTTGCAGGATATCATTAAATATCAGTTGCATAGGCACACCGTTACTTGCAAAAGGGAATTTAACCGAGATGGAAAATGTCGCTTTAATATGCCATTTCCACCGATGCCGGAAACAAAAATTCTATATCCATTTTCCGATGACGAAAGAATTACGGATAGGCAAAAAACCACATGGAGGAAAATGCAAGATCTTTTGGATGATAAACGGAACGTTACCGACGTTGAAGCTCAACATTTAAACCATTTTGAAAATATCCTCAACAAACTAGAGGTCAATTACGAAGAATATATTTTAGCTATTCGATCAACTTTAAAAAAGCCGCAAATATTTCTACGTAGAAAATTTTCGGACAGAATGCTAAATGCTTACAATGAGGACATACTAAAACTTCACCGAGCTAACATGGACATTCAATACATTTTAGATGTGTACGGTTGTTGTAGCTATATCATAAACTACATCAACAAATCAAATAGAGGAGTTTCAATATTGCTCAGAGAAGCTATGGAAGAAATAACAGAAGGAGGACATCGCGATAGGTCTGTAAAGGAGAAACTCCAGCATCTTGGAAATAAGTTCATAAATGGAACCGAAATATCAGCTCAGGAAGCTGTTTACAATATTTTAGGGCTACATTTGTCAGAAACCAGTAACGGAAGCAAGTTCATAAATACATCGCTTCCTGAGCAAAGAGTACGAATGGTCAAGTCAAAAAAGGAGTTGGAGCGACTGCCCTCAGACTCTACAGATATATACGTCGCAGGATTAAATGACTATTATACACTTAGGCCGGAAAGTATGGAGCAAGTATGTCTCGCGGATTTTGTCGCACTCTACGATCGAAAAGTCCGCAAAACCAGAAATGAAGAAGATGAATATGCGGAGCATGAAGAGGAAGATGAACAGGAAAATATTGCAGCGGAAAACCTAATCATGCTGAATAATTCAGGTACTCTTAAGAAACGAAGTAAGCCGTATATTTTGAGGTGGAGACGGTTTAGTAAAAATTCTTCAAGATCTGACTATTATCGAGAACTGGTAATGCTTTTTTATCCTTGGCGAAATGAGCAAATGGATATCCTGGAAACAAATAATGAAGAAACGTATAATCTCAACAAAGTCTTAATTGAAACTAATAGAAAGAATTACGACAAAATAAGTGAAGAAGACTTTGAGGAAATAATAAGAGAAATACAACAAAACAACAATGATGATCTCGAAGACAATGACATTCTCCCATCACAATTTTTGGATGATGAATTTCGGGGATTTGCCATTCCCGAAGTGGAACGGAATCCTAATGTGTTTCAAGAAAACTCTACTGATCCCAGCTCTGATGAAGATGGTCCCAGAGTCTTAAAATTGCCTCCATTAATTCCCGTTGATGACGTTTGTAGTTTAGTGCGATCTCTTAATAGTAAACAACGTCAATATTATGCTCATTTAATGCATAATATGAATCAAAAGAACATTTTTTATGAGTTTATTGGAGGCGGCGCAGGAGTTGGAAAGAGTCGATTAATTTCGACCATTTATCAGTCCCTTATGTTAAGATTTAACACGTTGGCTGGAAGTAATCCAGACTCGGCAAAAGTTTTACTTTGCGCTCCAACAGGTAAAGCGGCCTTTGGAATAAAAGGACATACATTGCATTCATTGTTTTCATTACCCGTGAACCAGTCTTCTGCAGGATTGAAGCCATTAAGCGCAGATACGTTGAATACTACATATTCAAAACTTATGGATGTAAAATTGATTATAATTGATGAAATATCAATGGTGGGATCTAGAGTGCTATCATATTTGGATTGCCGCTTAAAACAAATTTACAGAACAAACCAATATTTTGGAGGAATTTCCATAATAGTTTTTGGAGACCTTAAACAGCTTCAGCCGGTTGGTGACAAATGGATATTTAAACCCAACACAAGAGACGTATATAGCGCGATTATTGGAACACCGCTATGGGATTTGTTTAAATTTTTTGAATTGACGGAGATAATGAGACAACGTGAAGACTGTGACTTTGCTGTGGCCTTAAATAATATGTCGGAAGGAAATATGACAGATGCCGACATTGCTTTAATAAAGGAGAGAGAGATACATTCCAGAGATTTGGAAACAATTCCAAGAGAGGCAATTCGACTATTCTATTCAAACGCAAAAGTAAATGCATATAATAACTTAAGACTGGAGCAAATTGATACACAAGAGTTTATATCAACAGCAAAAGATACAGTAAAAGCATCTTCGGATTCTACAGAAAATAAATTTAGGATTTTGGAAAAAGGTAAGGCATATAAAGCGTCGGATACTCAAGGACTCCCATATTCATTAACCTTAAAAACTTCTGCAAAGTATATGATAACAGTCAATATTGACACCAGTGATGGATTAGTAAATGGAGCAAGTGGTGAACTTAGGCAAATTGACCAAGCACCAAGCGGATCGGTATCGACTCTTTGGATACAATTTATAGAGTCATCTATTGGATCCGAAGCTCGAACAAAAAAACTAACAGATCACACCCGGATTGGACTCCTATAGAGCGAATTTTAAGAACATTTCAATATGGTAATAGTAAGCAAACTATGATAGAACGTTTCCAGTTTCCAGTAGTACCTGCTGAAGCCATTACGATACACAAGAGCCAAGGAGCGACATATAGCGAAGTGGTTGTGAATGTGGAAAATCGAATAAGCCGAGCTGCTCTTTACGTTGCCTGCAGCCGAGCAACGAAAGCTTCTGGTCTTTATATTATTGGAAAATTTTCTCCCCCAGGAAAATGGAAGAAACAGATCCAGTTTATATTGAGCTAAAGAGCCTCAGAACTGAGAAGAATCTTATACCGCTTCACAAGCAAATCTTCGACAATCCCGAAGAGAAAATTATAGTTTACTATCAAAACATTCAGGGATTACATTTGCGAATGGATGATGTGCAAACAGACATTTTTATAAGGTCAGCGGACATCTTGTGCTTTGTCGAAAGTTGGACTCTTAACGAAGAGGATTGCGAAGTTAATGGATTTAATAAAGTCGCTCAAATCAATGGTATAAACCAAGGAAACAGAAGGGCTCACAATGGAATAATTGTTTTTGCAAAGCCACACATTTTCCAAAACATTGAAGTAATTTTTCACCGAAGTATTGAAACGGGAAACATTAATGAGGTGTGCCAAATTATTGCATTTAAGCACCTTCAAATCATATATGTATTATTATACAGAAATCCTTCATTTCCAGTGTCAAGGTTGAGGAATGCACTTGTAGACTGCATAGAGCAGGAGTTGGGCGTAAGAAATAGCATAGTCATTTTGGGTGACTTTAATATATGCCGCTCAACTAGTGAAGCCGTATTGGAAAGGAAGCTAAATGAACTAGACTTCACGGCGCTTTTGGAACGAGTTTCAACAACGAAACAAAACACGAGCATAGATTGGGCATTTTCAAATTTTTCTTTACCAAGAGCTTTCGTGTATGAGACTCCTTACAGTCATCACGACGGAATTTTTCTCTACTTAGGCTAAATATATAAAATATAATTAGTAAGTAGAGAATTATTATATGAATAAACCAAATATAATTACTTTACAAGTTATATAAAATATAACTTAAAGTGTGGTGTAGAAATCTAGAACAAGGATTCGGAAACTTTTGAACGCCAATGGAATTATTTTTAATCGACGAACTAGTCAAAAAGGAAATGTAAATTTGCAGTGCACAAGATAACGGGGATGGAATGCATATCTATTCCATTACTCTATGTAAAGTATGTAACTTTACCTATGTACATATTTAAAAGGTTGAGAAGCATATAATAATATATTTAATATTAGCGTATAAATTTAGAACAAGGAGATGGAACTTTAAAAGTTAAAGTTTAACTGTTAATCAAATTAATATTATTCTACAAGTTATTTAAAATATAACTTTAAAATAGTTTAATATACGTACACTGCCTTTAATATCATTAGAATGTAAGTAAGCTGTTAAGCCAGCTGTAAATAACAGTATTATATTTAATACAAGTTCTTGGAACTTGGCGTACAATGTAACGAAAAACCCACGGAAAGTTCATATGGTATATAAAATAAAGAGGATTAATACTCTTGACAGGTAAAAAACTGTCCGATCTACCATTTGTCTTTTCGCTACTTTTTCAATTTTAGCAATTTCGGCTAAGTCTGCAAGGGTATTAAAACTTCGGCTTGCCGAAGTTAGCTTCCGTCCTCGTTACGTTATATAATCTTTTAACAAAAAAAGAGAGCTTTGCACGACCAACGTATTGATTTCTGTGAATCTGCGACCATTTTTTAAAGCCGAAAAACAAGCTTTTCCGCACAGTAAACAACATATGAATTTCCTAGAAGAGATTTGCGTAGCTAAAAATGTTTGCAAAAAGTATGTGTTTTTTTGAAAGCACAGAGATTTTCAACGCTCTTCCGTAGCCGAGCAAAAACTAATCAAAAACGAAAAACAAAGTCATCTGTCAATTTGCTGAAACAACAAATAAATAAAATTTAATTAAAGGTTCGCCATGACGCTCAATATGTTAGACTTTGCGGATGACTTTGACGGGAAAACGTTACCAAAGTTTCAGTTTCGGTTTACTTTTACTTCCTGCGGCCGTAATGGGACAAGATTTTAATCAAAAATCAGTTACAACTTTGGCAACTTGGTGGAAACTGCCTCGTCAAACTTGTTAAGACACTTTCCTTCTTTTATGCCAGTAATTTCCTCTATAAATTATAAATTATATCCAGTTCACCAGCACGGTTTTTCCCCGAGAGAGGAAATTTTCTGATTTGCATAACGCGGCGTATGCGTAATAATGATCGAAATCAAGTCTGACGATTTGCCTTATTGACTCCATATTACTTTATTTGCGCAGTCAAATTTTGTAGAGATTTTCCTCGGATTTTCCTATTGAATTTCATTTATATTCGAGTGTGTAGGTGTTGTTGTTTTCGCCTTTGTTTTATGCACGCACAAATATTTCCTTTTCGGCTTTCATTTTTTTTGCGTGTTTGAGTTCGTAATTTGAGTTGATTTGTGATAAGGGGGCTGCTGATTTCGATTGTTTTTCCCATCCCTCCGCTTGTGTTTTTTATTTCTCCTTTTTTTTCCTGAGGTTGACCTGCCTTGACATCGTTGTGGGAGTGTGTTTGTGGGCGCCTAGTTGTAGGCAACGCTTATTTTTTATGTTCGTTCGCCGAGATTGGAGGGGTGGTATTCCTATTAACAGGGGTTTTCGGTTGTGCCTGGCATCAGATTTGTATGAAAATGATATGCCAAAAATACCAAAACAAATCCCCCCACGTAATGCCAATTACATTAAAATTACTTGCAGCCTTGCCAATGGGCGAAAGCGTTTAGGACGGCCAAAGCAATTGAAACATTAAATTCGCAGCGTGTTCGTATTAAATTTTTGATAGAAAGAAAATATTTATGAATTTCCCTGAAAATATATGGGGGAATAACGTTGCCAAAACATAAATTACACTTGTGGAAACCATTTAAATTTTATAATAAAATCTTTAAATTGCTTCTTGTTGTGATATTACAAATCGTATTCAATTATGATTGAGTTGAACAATGACTAACAGAATTCTTCCAACAAGTTTTAAATTTTAATAACCGAATGACGAGCCAATTCACTTGAAATTTGAAAAAGAGTTGACGTAGGTACACATTGCCATTGTATTGTTATTAAGTGTCTCAGTGGCAAAGTACTATAGCAACAGTAAAAACAATAGAAAAACTTGAACTGCAACGGGTACTTTTCCACCCACGCAATTGCCTCGAGCCTCGTTCATGCTATATCCAAAAAAGCCAGTCATAGAAAAGTTGACTTCTGTTTCGGACTTTTCAACCAACAATTTATTAACAACACCAAAAAGAGTACAAAGTTTTATCCAGACAACAAAAATTGTGACAAAAATATTCGCGGCGAACACTTGAGGCGCTTTACAACATCAGCAACTCGTCCGAACACAAACAGAAAGCGAAATATTCGCGATTTAAGTTGGCATCATAAATTCAAAAAAAGCCAACAAAAAATAACCAAAGGACGACTCTTGCATAATTTATGAGCGCGCAAGAGGAGCGAAGCTGCAAAGAAGCCCCTGCTAAATGCAAAAAAATTCGAGCAAAACGTAAAAACTGCCTAAAAAGATGGGAAAACTGTGATTATGATTTGCAACATTTTGCTAAAGCTCCGCCCTTTGCCGCCCTAAGCTGCCTCTAATTGTTAAATGTTGCAAAAGCTGGGCCAAAATGTCTGCGACGTGACAAATTCGACACAATGGTGTTAGTTTGGCTTTCTTTGAAAGGTTCAACATTTATAAATTCTTAAAACATATATATAAAAAAAGCTTTAAGAAAACTTTTTCTGCCCGGTTAAAATATGATTATTTTTAAACTTAAACTTTTATTTAGAAAATTTGCTCATTTATTTAACTAAGAACATTTATAAACTCTTAGACCCATTTAGAAATAGTTCACTTGTGGAATTTAAAGTCACTTTTAAAGACTCCATTTAAGAACTGCTAGACTGTCGTTTCCAATTTACTTTAATCCTGTCTACTTAATCAAACATATATATTGAACATAAGCACTAGCTAAATCTTTAAGAACTCCTGGCAATATTGGTCAGCACAGAAAACGAAGAGAAAAGACACCTTAATGAAGCTGCGTCCTGAGGATCCTTGCGCAACATTTGGCAACAGCAAATGGCCATTAAAGGGCGGGGAATGTGTCCGAATGAATTTAACAGTATGCCGAAATCATTTCGAGCCAGTACTTTTTTGTCGCCGGCCTCATCAGAGTTTCATGAGAGTCCGGCCAGAAGGTCCTGGCGAGGAGGAGCTCTAAGTGCTGCCATTAGTTGCCGTTGCTGCTGATTATAGGATATCCATGGACGAACAGGACGACGTCAAGTGTCGCCGTAATAGTTGCCTTTATGACAGAATGAATCGCTGGCTGGCAGTCGGCCAACCCCAAAAGGGTTTCCTTTCCTCGGCTTCCACGAATCCACAGCTGGAGGCGCAAATAACAGCTTTTGGATGTGGAAAAGCATAAATGTCACCACCATCGCCGCAGTGACCCAACACGTAAAATGGGGCTGCGGAATCCATTTAAATTACATTTCAATGTAGGGGCATTCCGCCGCCTTCTAACTACTTTCTAGCCAGGCACGTAAAAGACAGCATTCTGAAACTGCAAACGCCTCCCTCATTTATTTATTGCCAAGAAATTGCAGCAATCAAATCGAAGGGAATAGGACTTTGCTATGCAGAGAACGAAAATGGAGTGGTAATCTTCTTTAAATAACATTTAGAAAGGCTGACTTAACTAAACCTATAATTTATAATATAATATGATATTATAATGTTTTTAATGATTTTAAACTACGTGCCGCCATTAAACCTATTCTATATTGAAATGTATATTATTAAAAGTTACTAATGACTATTAAATTTAAATTTTTAATTTTTAAATATTTATTTAAAATCAATTGTCAGGTCATTTATGATTTTCTTGCTTAAAGAGGAAATAATAATGAAAATATCACTTAAAGATTTATCACTTTAATTACGAGAGGATCTTAAAGCCATGAAAGTTCTTGTATAACTATTTTTCCTGTATACGGGGCAAAGTTTTCCGGACAAAGGAACTGGCTTCATCGGCTTGTGTGCGTGTGCCATTTGGCTTCGTGTCAGCCAAGTCAAGCAAACAAATCATGGTTACAGCCCCGATATCTGGGGGTTTTCAAGTGGCGGCGGACTCACATACAATAGCGCCAAAACGCATCGCCAACTGCCAGACACTTTGGCATAATTGGGTCATAAACTAGTCCAAGGATTCAGATCCGATCCATCGATGACGGCTGATGACCTTTCGAGTGCGTGCTTCATTCCGATAAAGTACAATCGCTTGCGGGCGCATAATTAAGAAAATGTACACGATATTCGCATGTCAATGGATTCTCAAGCGCCCTTATCGCAGCAGAGTAGATTTGTTAAATAGGCAATTGAACATTGGTTAATTTATAGTCCTTTAATCGATAACAAAGTATTTAAGCTACCTTCGACAGAAATATTTAAATTGTATACAAAATCAAAGCTGCTTTTACGAAATTTAAAAACAATTACTTCAATTACAGGGTTTCTTAACTTAAACCAACTTATTTGCAATACAAATATCTTAATTACAATATATTCTTACTAATTTAGAAGCTAATCGAATTCGCTTTTTTAATAATATAGTACCTAATCCAAGTTCTATACTTATGGTTTAACTTACTCCTAATCAAGAATCGCTTTGACCTTGTCTTCATCACACTTTCTCAATTACAATAATATGCTTTAATGCTTGTTTCACCATTTCTACAAACAAACTTGGACTTGGCTCAAAGTTAATTGGCTTCTCCACTCCTTCGAACTATTCTGCGTTTTAATGGCCTATCGTTCGCTATAATTAGTAAACGAAATAAATCAATTTATGCGAGCTTCCACTTTTATGTTGCTACAATTTCGGCTTCGGTAAATATTTACTTGTTTTTGTTTTTCCAAGAATTATGGAATTATGTCACGTTTATCGGCAGTAGTAAAATTGCGATTACTATAAATACAGAGTAATGCTTTATTTACTCAGTGGATTGAATGATGTTTGTGGGCAGACGCACACAAATATAGGGTGTCAAGTAATAAGGAACCCAAGTAAAGTTCACATTTTTGTAGCCCCCAGCTGAGTGACACTTCCTTGGACAAATTACACCCAACTACTATGAATACTACTATGCAAGTAAGTTTCTCGGCTTTATCAACAAATCTCCTAAGTGCGAAAACATGTTTGTCTTTAAGCCTTTCGAACTTGCAATCCTTGGCAATTTGTACAAGTTAATGGACACCCCGTGCCACTCACATCACTCACATAATTCAATTAGCCCTCTTCGTCCTTAATTACAACTGCAAGAGACGGGGGGCCAAAGGGCAAGGAATCCTGCCCAGCGTGTAGCCACCGGCACGCCCACTTCGAGTTCATTGTAATTTTCTGTGGTAAAATGCGTAAAATAATTAAAACAACATAAATAATGTTATTATCAACAAACGCAGTGAGATAGATGTGGTGGGGTGGAAAAGTTGCGGAAGGAGCGGGAAATTCGACCACCCATTGTCCTTGCCTTCGAGCTAAGTAGATTTGAAATTATTCCATTAGTGTTGATGACATTTGGCGCAAGTCCTGCGACTCCTGCGAGTCCTGCTCGTCCTGATGATGATATGTGAGGAGAAGTGCTAATGCCTTGGTCCGTCTGTCTGCTGAAATTAGATGGGCAACTTAATTAACCAAAAGTCCGCACAGGCACAAGTCAGGAGTTCCACCCATCGGATTCTCGGGAAATATCATTCAATTTGTCACCACTTTATCGGCCGGCGGTGACGACATTCGATCCGATTTCCAGCTGAGTCAGACAAATAATCGCCCGAAACTAGATTTCATCAGGGGCTCAACTAAAAATTAAATGCAAATTGCATGCACGAACGCACCAGACTATGTGATTTATGCGTCTATATAATGCCAACGCAAACAGCTCTGCAAATGGATACCCATCAATCTCCAACAAGGACTTAGGTGCCATAAGATGCGATGAGATTGGGCCAATTTTCACGTGGAATGGGCGATTAATGACACAGGATTCTGCCACTGACAGTGTCATCATGGCGGGTATTTATGTACCGTAGCCATGGCTTAATAAAACAGCATTTGTAACACAAATCTCTTTTATTTGTGACCAGGGTAATATTTTCTTCTCGCTCCCTTTGACTTTCTTTCCGTTTTATGGATACATTTTGTCATAATTTGCTTTTTGCCTGACAGCACAGATAAAAAGCTTTCCCAGCAATTGATTAAAGCTGCCAAAAAAGACAGCGGTAATGTTTTAAAGCGGGTGGATAAATAAAGGTCCCCGCCATGGATAATAAATCAACTATGGTCGACACGTAGGCACATAAACTTCGAACTGCTTTTCAGTTTTCCACGCCTCCCCCAAGGGGTCCCCAAAATTTTGTCAAGTGGTCAGCAGAATACACCCAAACCCTCCGAAGGCTCATGCAAAATTAACATTCTAAAACCTCCCACTTGCTACTTGATACACTGAAATAAATAGCCTTAAAAACAATTTATAAAGATTTAGAATTAGTTAAAGTGTTGTTGATCAAAGTCAAATCAAATCACATTTGCATCTCAATTATAAAATAATTTATTTTTAAATATTTAAAAAATATGTGTTTTAAATTTATGGCTTATGTAAAAGCTAAACATAATTGGAAAGTAATTTTCTAACACCTTAAACTCTCTCATTTTCCAATTAACATAAAACTATTAATAATTACTATGCATATATATGTATTTCATCAAAAAATAATAATTAATGTTCTATATTTTTTTGGAAATCAAAACATATGTTTTCTGATAAATTGTTTACCACTTAAAGTCTTAAAAAATGTGCACTCTATTAGAAAAATGTTCCAATATCTTTGGAATTCCCAATCTAAATCAATCTTGTGCCTTGTTATATAAACGCGCAATGATTCTTTCGTCAGGAATTTCCTTTGTTTAAATATTTTTATCTGTATTCAAAAAGTGGGCGCCCACTCACGCACTTGACCTTGCTGGCATTCATTCAGCGAATGACGAGGACGAAGACGAAGGAGCAGGAGCGGATGGCCGAGCTATTTACAGCTGACTTGGCAGTATTTTCTTTTTATTCCTGTGCAGCCGCAGGCAGCTGCAGGCTTTTAATTTTTTACAGCTGCTATTTAAAAAAAAAAAGGAGGGAAATATGAGCTTAAAAAAGGGCAACCAATCCAAAGTCCTCGTCTGGCGCTGGCTGCGCCATTATTCATATTTTGACAGGGGCCCATGGACGGGGCCCACGCGGCGTATGCGTTTTATTTGCTTTCATGATGAACTTTCTGCATATTTTACGTAGGCCAAATATTTTCCCAGAGCCTACTTTCGTCCCCCCTTCCGCGGAAAAGCCTCCGAAAACGAGCAGCTAATGCGCGTGAAAATACTTGGCAGCCGGTCTCGGAATTGTTAGCTTGATCTTTTTGTTTGGTGTAAAGAGTAAAAAGTGGATTGAGGGTTTGTTGATTCAGGCCAGAAGGGAAACGCAAATAATACAAGTTGGGGACTCGGCGATTCAGTTATATTTCATGGGTTACGGATAGGCGCAAAGGAATGAGTCGGGTTAAGGGCACATTCCCCAATATCGACACCCCATCATTTTCCGGATAACCTTTTTTTAAAGTTCCAAGGAGAACCACATTTCAAACATTTATTATTAACACCTAATATGGCTGTTATTTTTATTAACTGACTAAACATCTTAAAGTTCATCCAATTGAAGGCTTTACAAATTATAAATTAGATTATTCACCGCTTTAGTTATTGAAAAGCCAAAAAAATCTGTCATGTTCGATCCAAAGTATGATAACAAAATCTTTTAAACATCACTCAAAAAAACTTACCTGTAATTAAACATTTAAAAGTAAGTTCTTTTTTTTCAATTTATCAGGAAACTTATTTTTTTTATATTTAATAAAATCTTTCAAGTTTACGATAAGGTAAATTTAAATCTTGACTTGGCCCTAAAACTTTTTATTTCATATCCAACTTTCTTGGCCTACGTTTTCAAACGTCATTTCCCAGGCCATGTAAACCTCGAGTGATTCCAATTGAAACGTAGTAAACTCATAGAAAACAAATTCGTATTTAGATTTTTTCGACCCTCGGCCTGAACTGTCTGTCTACTCGCAACCACTCAAATGTCAAGACAGGGCCCCAGGCAGCTGACACAAGAGTTGGCCAAAAAAAAAAGCGGTTCAATCTTAAAGTTTAACCGAAAAAGTGTAGTTGAGACAAACAACCGCAAACATCTGCGTGGGTGGAAACATTTGCATACCGAAAATGAGGACATGTGTTTGTGCCTGGAATTGATAAGGCCTGCGGCAAGCGACACACAACTTTTGTCGTCCTGCCAAAGGACTTTCCGTTGCATAATTTAGGGTGCCATCATCAGCAGGAACAATGGAGCGAACTCAACTAACATTGATTTAGGCAGAACTGTCATAAATTTGAATATAAATAAATAAAACGGTGTCGGGCCCCATAAATAAATATGACAAACACCTCGGAAGTCTCAGGTGTGTGTAAGTCAGTGGAATTGCATTTGTAGGCCAAAATGTTTATTAAATGAGTCGTTTAAGGTTAATTTTGCATAATTTATGTGCGAACGGGTTCAAAAAGTGGGACATAAATAAGGATTTTGGGTTACAGGCTACTTTGTTAACTTAACCATTCACTGATAACCCATTTCAATGTTCATATCCGGTGTGGTTAGAGGTTTTTTGAGTAATGAATATAGATGGGCTTAATTCTCATTTAAGTTTGCCCTCCAAATTGAATCGTGCTCGGATTTGGCACTCCTCTTTTCGGTTGACTTTGGCCATGAAGCATTTGTAACCATTTACCGGGAACGCACTCTTAATGTTCCCAGATCTGGCTATGAGCTATGAATTTAGATAGCCCAAGACCCATGGCTAATGCCACTTTAAGTGTGGCCTTCATCTTGTATCGGCCTCGGACTTGGCTCTAATTTTATTTGCTTTGGTCATGCCAATTACATTGCTGGACATATTCCATTTCGTGTTGTCTATTTTTGTGTTGGCCCAATGAAATTAACACAGCATCAACTGGGACCAAGAAAAAGTAGAGGGAGAATGCGTGCTAGTCGGGGAAAACACACATGAAAATGAGATGCCATTAAGGGGGCGGCAAAAGGGGGAGGGGCGAAGGCGCAGCGGGCGGTGAAATATCAATGGCAGAACAGCGGGATATGCTGGTAGAAGCCCGTTTTCCATGCCTGCTACTTATGCGTGCAGCCCACACGCACACAAAGCCCCAGGGTACACACACAAAGGCACTGCGAAAAAAGTAAGACCTTCGAAAAATGAACTATCTTAAATATATTATCAAAATATATAACATTTCTATCTGTATTTTTACTTTGATTCTTAAACCAATTTAAGTGAGAATAGTCAACTTTCAAATAAGATTTGTACATTGTAGTCTTTTTATATATTAACTGCAATATTATTTAAAGCCTATTTATTAACCCTTTGCCTTAAAAAAATGTAAATTAATTAGTAATGAAGTTCAGGTCATAACACGTTGCTTGCCAATATTTAAAAAATATCCATTTAAAAGATTAGTTTACGGATATCCCTTTATTTTACCAAAACCCACATATACCTATGAGCAATCACATTTTTTCACATTTTATATTTAATCACTTAACTTTAAGTAATATATTTTTCTGCCAAGCAAGCAGGGAAAAGGGACTTTTAAACATCTTTCTCTCGGTACAACTATCTGCAGACACATGCCATATATATGCGGATTCCTTCATTCGCCGGGCTGTCAGTGCCTCGCGATGCTCATTCATATCCATTGTGGAGGAGAAAATGCAATCAAATTACTTTGATGTTTCCATTAATGTCGTTTACTTTAACGCTGGGCAAAACAGCAGCGGAGCGAGCAGGAACCGAACCACAACTGAGCTGGAATGATAATGTCGGAATCATCTGTTTTGCAGTTTGCTCCTTGGAATGCCTCATTTGATGTCTCTGTTTGCTCTCGCCGTTACCCAGTTGTTGTTGCAAATCAGGACACAATGTCCTGCCTGGCATTTTTATTGAGCCCGATGGAACGTCTCAAAGGAACCCGGGGGCCCCAAAGGCTCTCGACAAGCAATTCATTTGAGTTATTATCTCGGTATCAATGGCAGCGATTTCTGCAGGGCGTCCTTAAAGTAGGTTTTTTAATGCCCACTGTGCTTGTTCCAATGAGTTTGCTCGGCAAAAATCCCTGCAGCAGCACTGTGTAAAGTGTCATTTCCGTTTTGGTTTTATGACATTTCCCGTCGCCATTATCTCCACTTTGCGCAAAGGCAAAAGCCATTTTTATCTTACAATTTCCACTGTTTGCCAAGGAGGAGAAAACGCATTTCCTGTTCTAAAGCTTTGTCACAAAATGCAAACATTTTCTGGCAACGGAAGTGAAAGACGTTGGCTTTTAAAATGTGGCTTAAACACAAGCAGCTAAGTGATTTTTTTAATAACCAAATATCAAGTAGACAAAGTGCAAACAGAAGCTAGGATTTTTTTTCAATTATTTTGTCAACTCGCAATTTCGCCTGAACAAATTTACACTTCTTGAGATCAAATTTTTAATTACTCTTTGCCATTCGCTATTTACATAATTTCATTTCGCCTTCACACCTTCGCACTGACCTTGTCTCGGTTTTTCCAAGGGTGGAGAAGGGGGAGGCACTGACTGGCTGGCCGACCTTGCCAAGGTTCCATTGCACCCCAATGCCTCGCTTTAATGATAGACGACGACCTCTCCAGAACTCGGGCTCTTCAGGGGACTCAGCCAAGCAGTGCCATTCAACGAAATGGCTAAGCAAATAGGGCGGGCGTGCCGAAAGGGGGCGCGGCCGAAGCCCAACCAGCCATGCACTTGACAAGCTGGCCAATTGTTATTGTCCCGGCAACAGCTGCTTATTATTGTACAGAGGAGGCCAAAATAATAGTACTTTGAAGCGCTCCTGTCTCGTATTGAAACTGCAGGATTTTACATGACCCTTCTATATTATTTTCTCCTTTAATTAGAAGCCTCTAACATAAAGAGATGATATGGAAAAATATATAAATATTGTAATGTATGATGTAATAACACTTTGTTCTTCTTATTGGGTAACTATTGCTTTTTTCCGAACTGTCCTTAAATTTGTTTTTATTTAAATACTTACTTTTTTGGGATACATTTCTAACTTAATAAATATTTGATTACTTTCCATTCTTAAAAGTTGAATGTTCTAAGCAAAAAGGGAACAAAACAAGATTCAAAAGACTATTAATAAGTAATTCATTCATTCATTACTTAAACTAAAAAAACAATTTGTATTTTATATTTCATTTTACCCACTAAAGTATATTTAAAGGGCTAGTATTGTGTCCAAAACTGTATATCACATTATCAGAGAAATAAACAAGGTAGCTGGCAGGTAATTTTTACTGCGCGGCACACGTGGTTCATGCTTGATTTGTGCTTATTGAAATGGCTGTTTACTTTGTTAATAACTTGGCTGGCAGGACTATGAAACAGATAGGCAATTACCAAACCCAATGGGTGACCAATTGCCGACAATCAAACGACCATTCTCTCCATCGCCTACTTCAACTTCAGTTCATCATCAGTTTCGGTTTTTGCCACTCAATTAAGAGGAGCATTGTTTCAAGTTGCCAAACATGTAGATTCATGCACTGCACCCCGAAACTATTTGCACATGGGCAAAAGTTTTCGGCAACAAATTGCTGGTCTGCCCAGCCAACACGTTTCAATTTGGCCCCAAAATATGCATCACATTCTGTGTTATCTCTTCGAGGTTCGTTTCATCTGGCTGCTTATAGGGCCAACGGACTGAAAGCCAACCGAATGTCTGTCAAACATTAGAGGAGGAGTTTGAGATATGAACTCATGTGTAATTGCATTGATAAGCTTACTTTTGTTTTGCGGTTAGTTGTTGACCGGAATATCTGGGTGGCCCGAACAATGGATTTAATTATACGTATTGGGCTTAAAATTTAGCTCGGTAAAATCATAGGTAAGCAGCTTAGCCACTCCAGTCGGCTTATCAAATTTAATATGCCTAATAGGACCATGGTCTATATATAAGCCAGAGCCGCAATTTAAAACTCATTTCGAAAACAATTGACTCTCGTAGACAGAATTCAATTTCGTCTGCGAATTTTTGTGTTCTGCATACTTAAAACTCTTTGGGACCGAAATTAGCCCGAAGCTTACTCATTCCCCAGCATATTCTATTTTTCCCAATCGCCTTGGTGTTGTTTCTGGGGAATTACTCACTCAGACATGACTACATGACGTATGCTCGATACACGAATTCCAGTCAACAGGCGACAGAGCTGAAATAAAGCGAAAACACAGTCGAATTTTTTTCTGCCATTTCCATGGAATTTTCTTCCTGCGGAGGCGAACAGTTTGCCAAACGAACAATGACAACTGGATGACATTTGAATTATGTCTGCGCAGCGTGTGTATTACAAGGTCGCGGTTCTTGCGGCCACCTGTGCGTATGAGTAACGTGCCGAAATTATTCGCATGTCGTCTAATTACATCGCCAAAACTGATTCTTTTTTCAACGAAACTTTCTCAAGAACAAGAGGTAAAAGAAAAGCAAAAGTGAGGGAAAGAGTACCGAAAGAAAACTTTGACAGGATATTTGTAGGGAAGTCAGACTGACTGACATCCTGACACAAATATTTACAGATTGTAACTGTATTTATGTTTGTACTGCCACGGCCCACGGAAAACCACCACTCCTTAGGCTAGACAACCAGTTTTTCAGGCTGTCATGACTGGCAACTTGTGTCCATGTGAGCCCAAGTGGCATCGCCATCAAGTCATCGTCGTGACAAACGGCTGCCAGCCCTCCAGCGGTTGGCTTACAGAGTTCGCCGGGGAATCCCCGTCCCGTCCGCCCCAAAACATCCGGCGAAAGTGCAAATTGAAAGGGTCTCCAGCGGGGTGAGCGGAACTCTCATAATGCTTTGGTCTGCAGTGGAAAAAATTGCAACAATTTGGCTGTTATGGCAAATTAATTAGAGCCTCCCATGATAAAGATAGTATTTATTTTTACAAATTAATTTTCAAAGTACCTCTAATGGTTCTGTATATTTTCCTTAAGATTCTCTTTGATTAATTTTAAAACGTATATGATTTCTTAAGATTTCTTTATTCCCTCTCACAGCTTTATTCCTTATTCTTATTGTATATTTATTTAAAATGTATAAGAAAACATTTCCGTTGTGTTCGCATACTTGTTTGATGCACTTTGCAACATCATCAGGAATTTGCATATTTTTTCACCGTGTGACCTTGGCTATTATCCTTTGCCCGACGCACTTGAGATCCTGTTGATGCCACACAGCTGCACACACGCTCAAAGATGAGAGCGCTAATGGCATACTATAATTCTAATCTTTTTGTTTTCCTCTTGCATTTCGCAAGAGTTTTCCCTCATTAAATTCCTGGTCAGCGGCTTTAAGGTTTACTTTGCCAAATTGTTGGAGGGTAAGCATTCCTTCCACTTGGCTGGCGAAAGCACTTATCTTAAATTTGATCAACTCAAGGAACAACTCCAGCTGTCCATCTTCACATGGCGAGAGGGGAACGGGATTTGACTTCTGGTTATTTCTCCCTCTCGATATTTTCCAGTTCCTGTTTTCCTTTTTTTGGCCAACCATTTAGAAAACAATTTAAAATAATGCCACTGCAGAAAAGCAAAGCAAACAAGAAGCGAATAACAAGTTTGCTTACGTGAAGAAGAAAAATGCAAATAAACGAGCGTAAAACAAATAGCAGGCGAAAGAAAAGTAAACAGGATGGCGAAACAAGCACTCAATAATCAATATGAAGTAAATATTATTTTTAAGAGCGGTAAATAGCCAAGCTCGATGCTGGCTTCAAATCAAGTGGTAGATTTTGAGCAGCTTGAATTTCATTTCACTGCGATTGTTAGCCATTTTCCGCATCCCCTGCCACTTTCACCAAGAACACGGTGTCTTCTCAACTATTCCCTCTATCTGCTGCGATTTCTATGGCGGCACGAAGCTCTGCAATATGCCCGTGACATAACCGGTTTATCGGTCGGGAGGTTTATCAATCATCCCCACTCGTCCACGAACCCATGGACAGCCCTCCTCTTGCCATGCGGAAATCAGTTTTGATTTCAATTTCACCGCTCTTTCACCTTTTACCCACATGATGGCCTTATTTACGCCCTCATTGTTGTTGCCCTGTCCAGTGGACCGTGCTCAAAATGAAAATGTTATTCAGGCCTGCCATTAGATTGCTTTTCATGAACATAATTAAGTTCTGATTGAAACTATGCTCTCGCACTCAATCAAATATTGACGTAAATTTATGTCTAGGGGTCAAAATATTTATGAATTCAAAATATATTATTATATTTGTTGTTCTACTTTAATTATTTCGAATTTAAAAGAGATGGAATTTCTGCAGTGAAGCGTAAAAAAGGTTCATTGAAATTGGAATAATCAGGCATTTAAGACAGCAAAATTTTGGTGAAATTATCATTTTGAGTAATGCTTGAAAATCTCAAGACGTTTTATAAATTTTCACAAGAAAACTACACGAAAACCCATTGAAAAATGCATAAATGCCAATTTTTTTAAAAATATTTATTGAAACTTTAGGGACGTGTTATTTTTGAAAAGGTGAAGAGGTCCTTAAGGTCCTTTGTCCATCCTCCTTTTCTTTTTACCCTTGTAATCTGTTAAGCTGTCAGTCTGAGCCTGTAGCAACCGCAAATGGCATTGGCATATTATTCTTCACTATTGTTTGCAAAAATTATAGCATACATCTGCGGGCAACCGGCAGCTGTCATTCATTAATCATTTCATTTGTCACCTCTCCAGGACCCACAAACAAACACAAACACACACACACACGCACAACCACACCCACACACGCGTGATGAACGGAGCAATCATCCGGCCATATATACCACTATATATTCGCAATTAATACAAAATTATTTCCGACGGGCGGCAGCAGTTTGTATCGAAAAAAGCATCTGGATTGCGTGGCATACTTTCCTTGCACAACGGCGTTCATCAAGCGGCAATTAATTTATGTAATCGAATTATGGCCCGGCACGATTTTAATTAATATTTCTTGGCCATTTGTATTGTGTCATAATAATGGGAATAACAATTACATCAGTCAAATGGTGGAAATCATCAATCAATTAATTGTAGCGCTATTTCATGTGGCTAAAGTATTGAGTTTCCTAGAAGTGCGGTTGTGTAAATTGATTTTTTTGCCAGTCGAGTACCTAATTTGCCAGGATAAATTAACCTCTGGCTTACTTTCAAGTAGCTCCAAAAAATAATAGAAGGAAAATGGCAATTTGCAAATCAAATTACTGAGCTTCCCACACATTAGCTGCCTGCTCCTCGCAAAATTTTCCCCCATGTCTGTGTTTGCATCTATGCATATTTAAGCAGTGTGCTGGCTTTGCGGTTTCTGTGCCTCGTGGAACGTGTTAATTGCAGCCACATTTACCCCCCTGAACCCTCGGACGCTTTTCCAGCGTTTTCACAACGCTTTTCCTCTGCCAACTGCAGCTGCCTAACAAATGCAATTAAAATCTTTGCGCAAAGAAATTGTTGCAGCAGGCACGCAGAGATATGGTGAAGTACATTCAGTTTGGGGGAAAGCGGGGCGACAGATAACATATTGCCCACGTCCGAAAGAAATGGGTATGGACAAAGCAAACTAAAAAGGATTCCCTCGAAAAAAGAACAAATGGCATTTATCTCCGGCCACGCTTCAGCCATACAAATCTAATTTAGACCGCACGAAGCCTCAGATATTTTATGTTCCCACTCAGATGCGGTCTGTCCAGATCTCGACGTCCTTGATGAGGCAAGCCGTAGGCTAAAATAAATCATATTATGCGATACTGTAGGTCAGAAGTTCCTTGTTTTTGTAGCAGTCTGTCAGAAATGCGAAAAATTTGAATATTCAAAAGAAGATAAAAACATTAAAAAGTTTTCTTATGCCATTTGAATGTATAATGGTTAGTAAATGTTTTTTTGTTTTATTAATAATGTTTTGATTCTGGGCTTGACAAATTATATATAAATATATAAATTATAACTAGATTTATTAAAATTTTTTTGAATAAATGTTGGTACTTGGTAAGCTCGCCTGGTGAATATATATATAAAATATATATTTATTACAACATACTTTTAATATTATTGATTGAATAATTATTGTCCCTAACTAATATTAATTTATTAAAGAACTACCCATTGAGAATTAAGTTTAAAAATGTACCTTCCTTTAGAACAGCCTTATTTCCAATTTCTGATTATTTATTTGCATTATAAATACCATAGTCTTAGTCTCAACATCTTTATCTCTGCGGGAAGTGTACTTTTCCCGCTGCTAATTAAGTTGCAAGGCAGCTTCTTCAGCAGGCGCTGCACGAAGAGGATGGAGGGAAAATCCACCGATTTGCCGACACAATGACTATATATTTTGCCGGCTATTCTCTAATCGGCTTAAGGCAGCCACCAAGCGACCACAACAACAGCAGCAACAGCCAGTGCATCATGCAATATTTAATCACATTAGTTGATGGGGTAACGGCCGTGTGCGCAACAATTTACAACTCGCATTAATTATACGTCATGTTGGACAATAGCCCTATCCGCCCACCGCTCTAACTTTCCTGTTTCCCTCTATCTATTTGCAGGAGCGCTCTCCTCCTCGATAATTAATTATTAATGCATCTGGTGGGAGGACTCTGCTCGGCTGTCCTTGGCAGCAAAGGCATACGCAAAAGCAAAAGCAAAGCCAGTTGCAACAGTGAGTGACAGCCAGCAATCACAAAGGACTTGCAGCAACAATGGCCAGTGGCAACAATGAAACTGCGCCGCTCTACTGCGGCAGCGGCATGGATAATTTCCACACAAGGTAAGCGACTTTTCCCAATGTCACGGGCAAGGCCAAAGGGGGTTTTACCCCCCACCCCCCCAGACATGGCGTCAACAGTTTGAAATCTGGGGGTCGGGGTCGGGGGGCCAAAAACAACAACATTTAGCCGAAGCGAGGGAATCGTTCAGAAATCGATTATCGCCCCCATTTCGGGGGTAGCTTCAATTTTGATTTGCCATACAATTTTCTCGAACGATTAAATGAAGAAGCAGACATAAAAACAGATTTGTCAACAGCAAGGTCAACAATTGATGGCTGAAATCAATTTAATTGACCATTTCCTATGGGCCATCGAAGAGCCCATCTGCTGCACCCATAAAAAAAGGGAATGCCAAAAGGTCGTAAAACCTGAAGATGATGATTAAAACTTTATGGCGACATAGGAAATTAAATTCTTGTCCTTTACGCAGAGTCACCATCGTGGAAATTTCATAAATGCAAGTGATAATAAATAGTTAAACCAATTGGCCAATAAACCTATCAATATTGTGTGTTTGCCCGGATTGGGTTTCGATTAAGGTGACGTTGCTGATTTTTGAAAAGGAAAACTTAAGTGTAAGCATTATTTTTGATACAGTTTACGAAATAATATAACGTTATTTTGGTTAAAAATTACTGAAAAGAAAGTAATGCCTTTTTAAGCTTATATTGATTTTCATAAATTGTTCATTAATAAACATAAACAAACATAAACAGATAAATTGCTTTTTATCCCTGATATCTCCACAAAGTTCCTTGCAATATATCATAAAATACATTCATTATATCAAATTAAGGTGAATCAGTTTAATAAAACAGTCTTAGCTTTCAATAGTTATATATTTTGAAATAAATAATTTCATTAAATTATTTTCCATGAATATTTATGTTCATATTATGCTTAAATTTATCTATCTGTTGAGCCATAAAAACATTTCCTGGTTTATTATGCCAGTTTTTCTCCTCTCGCTTTCATAAATGAAGAATATAAACCAATCGGAACATAAATCATTGACGCTCATTTATTTGCCATGATTAAGTTGTGCTCTGTGTGAACTGCGAATTATTCATTCTACGGTTGCAAAACTGCCCCGAGGGGTCACCATCTAGACCGACTTTGCCAGGGCTGTTGGCCAGGGCTTTTAGTTTTAATTAGAGCCAGACTGGCCGGAGTTAATGGCCAGAGAGTGGCTGGCCAGAGCAGAATCCCGCTTTAATTAAAGGTGGAAGCGGGAGTTTGAAAGATGACTGTATGGCAATTAGATGTGTAGCCAAACACTTGGCCATTTACTTTTGTGTCAAAGACGTGCCAAATTGCCGGCGAAGGCGACACTTGACGCTGTCACGCCCCAGACAGACAGAAGCCGCCCAAGAAGCCGCCCCCAAGAAACCACCCACTCAGTCGTCTCCAGGCGCCACTCAAGCGGCAAAGGAACACCAAAACGGCTGAGCGCCAGACCAGCAGAGCACCAGAAGAAAAAGCATACAATTCAAACGCCAATGTGTCACACACTGCCAACATCGAATAACCCTTCCCCTGGCGTCAACGTGACGTATACGCAATATATGGCAAATGGCAAGGCGAAAAATACGAAAAAGGGCCCCGAAAAGCGGTGGAAAAACCGCAACAAAACACGCACAAAACAAGCAATTAACATAAATAATAAAGAACGCACAAAGGCGCTTGGTTGCAGGAGAACCCTAAAAACCGAAGACCCTAAAAATGTGTAAAATTGCTTCTGGAAAATATTTAATTTTCCAAATGCGTTGTCGCTTTTTGCGGCCGTGTATTCCCCAAACAAATAAAACAAATAAGCACACATCGTCTGACGTTTCATGTTAAAGGCCTCTCATGCTGATGGACAGGATACAGAATGGAAATGAAAATGAAAAAAAAAAGGAAGTGAGGTGTGTCTACGTGCCCCGAAAAAAAAAACAGCGAAATGGAAACACTTTCCAAATGCTGGCGACACTTTTCTGAGACACAACCCTCGTCTCGGCGAAGTCCTGGGGAATTTACAACTTCATTCATCAAACTCACAAAAACTTTGGCTGCAACGAATTCTTGGGTTCGGTGTCGCAGGAGTTTACCTTGGTCGCAATCCAGACTCCAAAACCTTCTTCTTCGCTGAGTCTAATTTATGGCCTTTGATAATCCATGTTGATGAATGGCGGCAATGACAACGACGTCGACGACATGAATGAAGTCCTGGAATTGTTTTGGCCTAGGACAGCACGGTGGTGTTGGGGGCGTTGCTGGCTCAAAGTTATTGGCCCAGAAATCAGGCAGTCAGCTGTCGAAATGAACCCCAAAAACCAAGCATGCTGGGCAAAACAAACTCATGTACACCGGAAAAATGCTCGTCATAATGAAAAACGTGTTAGGCAATCAGGCAGCTTATCTTCTTTTAATACATGGTTCTCTAATGATATTCAAAAATTATGGTAAAATGAAATAATTCATAAGGTCTAGTTAAGGTCATAACTGTCTTAGAAAATGATACTTTAAAATGCTTGACAAAATGGGATACCCAATTTCTATACAGACCTACAAATACATACAACACACATCTCATATAAATCTCTTAAAGCCGCTAAATCTTATTAAAATAAATAATAAATCCCAAAGTAAACCCCTTTTTTTTGTCTGTAGGCTAGCAAAGCATAAGCTTGTGAATGAAATTCAATCGAAGAGCATAGCTACGGAACCGAAGGGTTCACTCCAAGTAGGACATAGTTTTTCTTCTCTAGTCCCAAAAATAATAGACGCATTTTGCCCCTGCAGCTCTTTGCTTGGTGAAAAGTTTTTTCAGTTGGTCTGGGATATTTTGTTGGCAAACAAATTAATACGAGCTGGCCATCATTTTCCGGAAAATAATCTCTCATCCATGGAGATTGGAATGCAAATTCTGGGCAGGATTGCATAAGACCAACTGCAGTTTAAGGCAACACAACTAAAGAGTGGGCCACAAATTTGGCTTAGATTCTTCAATAAAACTGTCATTCGGTTGGGAATCTCCCTTTTGTTTCGAGTGAATGGGGAATTCCAAACGAGAGCGATAAACAATTTAACTAAAGTCCTGACACCGACAGCAGGAGCCACAGGACACACACGTGTCACTCCATATACAACTCGGAGTTTATTAAACATTTTTTGCTGCCAGTCAGCCGCAGAGCTGCATCCTGCATCCTGCAGGCCTTGAAGTGTCCTGTTTTGTGGCTCTCACCTCGCCTTTCCCCATATAAATTTTATGCTAAGTCTAATTTGTTGGCTGAAACTTGCATAAAAGCAAACGAAAGTATAAGCAGTGTAAAAATGCCAAAAGGCAAAGAGCAAGCAAAAGCGTTGAGAACTCCCACGGTTTTTCCTGTGTCAAATTCCCCAAAAACTTTAGCTAGAAATTTGAATCCTTCCCCTGTTTTTCCCTTTACCACCACTTTTTGTTTGGCTCAGAGCGCTCAACGGAAAACTAAGGGAAAGCTGGTAAAATGTTTATCCCAAAACGGGGCGGCGTGGGCGTGGCTGTCTAAAGCCCTAGGCCCTAGTGAGTTTATTGGCCCAATGCCTCTGTTAGCCAAGTCAACGAAAATGGCTTTTGGATGGTTTTATTGCCTGCTTGGCTTGGAGAGCGAAGACTAAGCGTGGATGTAACAAATTGGTTGAGGCTAACTAGAGCATAATAACCAAAACATAATTTAACAAATGCCTACTACTTACTCACTCGATTTTTATTCAGATTTGCGTCTTTATTACATCTGAGAAACAATTTGGTGTGCCTAGATGAACTTAGAATTAAGAGATAAAAAAATGTAGTATTAAATATTTGTAATATTTTCCTCTAGAATTCTAGAATTCCACCAATTTTATAAGGCTCAAAAATGTAAGAAAACATATTTCTTCAATCAATTTTAATAATTTATGGTTGAAACCTATTGGAAAACAAAATTTTTTCCCACTCTTAACTTGGTGCTTTAAATACACAATTTAAATCTGATTAATTAAAGGCTTAAGTTTGCAATTCAGCAAAGTAAATCAACAACTTTCCTAAATTAAATTAATGTTTGGAAGCTATAGGAAAAACAACTAATGTATACCTTTTTTTTACCACTCTTAACTTGTTGCTTTAAATACATTTTTTAAATCTGATTAATTAAAGGCTTAAATTTGTAATTGATTAAAATTTTTATTAATTTCCCACTTTATTTTTTCCAGCTACAAAAATATGCATGGCTATGTTTCCCTGGTGGTTTGCATTCTGGGCACCATTGCCAATACCCTAAACATTATTGTGCTAACGCGACGGGAGATGCGCTCCCCCACAAATGCCATTCTCACGGGTTTGGCCGTGGCCGATCTGGCAGTTATGCTGGAATATATACCCTACACCATACACGACTATATACTGACGGATAGTTTGCCGCGAGAGGAGAAACTGAGCTACAGTTGGGCCTGTTTCATCAAGTTCCACTCGATTTTTGCCCAAGTTCTGCACACCATTTCGATTTGGCTGACAGTGACTCTGGCCGTTTGGCGTTATATTGCGGTGGGATATCCGCAGAAAAATCGCGTCTGGTGCGGAATGAGAACCACTATAATAACGATAACCACAGCCTATGTGGTGTGTGTCCTGGTGGTTTCCCCCTCTCTCTATTTGATCACGGCCATCACGGAATATGTGGATCAGTTGGATGTGAATGGCAAGGTGATAAACTCCATACCGATGACCCAGTACGTAATTGATTACCGCAATGAGTTAATGAGTGCCAAGGCGGCTGCTCTGAATGCCACGCCCCCAAGTACAGCATCGAATGAAACGGTGTGGTTGAATGTGAGTTCCCTGATGACATCGACAACCACAGCTGCACCACCAACCACTCCATCGCCAGTGGTGCGAAATGTGACGGTCTATAGGTTGTATCACAGTGACTTGGCATTGCACAATGCCTCGCTGCAAAATGCCACCTTTCTTATATACAGTGTGGTGATCAAGTTGATACCCTGTATTGCGCTAACCATACTCTCGGTTCGATTGATCATGGCCTTGTTGGAGGCCAAGAGGCGAAGGAAGAAACTCACCAGCAAACCCCTTGCTCCGGCTGCCAGTAATGGGACCAAATCGGTGATCAATGGAAAGGCAGCTGACAGACCCCGGAAAAATAGCAAAACTTTGGAGAAGGAAAAGCAAACGGATCGTACTACTCGAATGCTGCTGGCTGTCCTGCTGCTCTTTCTCATCACCGAATTCCCACAGGGAGTTTTGGGTCTTCTAAATGCCCTACTCGGAGATGTATTCTATCTGCAGTGCTACCTAAGACTGAGTAAGTAATGTTTATACTAGTACAATACTCTTTAAAAATTAGATCATTTCAAGCATTTGCATTTGAAATATTTTTATTGGTGGTTGTGAAACAATTAAAAACTATGTATAAAACTATGCAATGAAAAAAAAGTTGTCTTTCGTAACAATTCTTTTTTGCATAATTTTAGACACAATTATTAGTTTGTTTAAAGAGTTATATTTAATGTTATAGCTTAACTGAATTCTCGCGACGCAATATTTATAAAAATAATAATAATATACAACCTATTTTTAAACCCGAAAACATATATTTAATAAGTAATTCTAACCATCTTTAAACAAACATAGTCGAAGGTCTTATAGCTAGCACTGTGCCTTTTATGTTGGCTTTAGTTTTAGAAACTATTCTATCATTTATAAATAATAAATAAAATTAAAATAATTTGTATGAATGTTTTTCCCGGTTTTTCTGATTTTAAAAAGTCTAAACCTTCATTTTTTACTGTTCCTTTCTCCCAGGTGACCTCATGGACATCTTGGCCCTGATCAACTCCAGCATCAACTTCATTCTGTACTGCTCGATGAGCAAACAATTCCGGACAACGTTCACGTTGCTATTTCGTCCGAAATTTCTGGATAAATGGCTGCCGGTGGCGCAGGACGAGATGGCAGCTGCTCGAGCTGAGCGTTCGGCGGTGGCACCTGTCCTTGAAAAAGGACGACAGCAGCCCCAGGTGGTGACGGCCACGACGACCACCAACATCACACAGGTGACGAATCTGTAGCACAGGCGGAGTCGTGGTCGCCGCACTATGCTCAGCCGGCTGTTGAGTGTCCTGAAGCGCAGGCGGAGGGAGTCCTCCGGGGGAGGGGGAAGGGGAAGGGGAGGTCCTGTGGGAGGAAGTGGGGCGGTGGAGCCGGAGGCGGATCCCTTGGCCTTGCAATTCCAGGCCATCGTTGTGGTCGTGGACAAGGTGAGCGGGGCCACGGATCACCAGCTATATACCGCTGAACAGGCTCGAATTGTGACGTAGTTACCCTGATAATAGATACATACGTTTAGTTGTCCTTGTAAAAAGTAAACTAGTCGTGTAAGAGCCCAACTAAAAACGAGTTATTTGCATACTTTGGGGAAGAATCGTAAAACCCGAATAGTATAATAATAGTAATAAAACGCTGGCTCATCACTCATACGCACCGTTGCGTTTTCCTCTATTCCCTCTTCGCAGTCAAGTGGAAGTTGTAAAAATGCTGTGAATAAATTCGCACATATAACGTACAGTTGTGATTAAAATAATAGTACCCTTGGCTTTGTTTCAACATTAAAAATTCTTTAATAATAAAACTAAACTTCGTCAGTTTGAAAACTTAAACAAAATAAACTATAGTATTTAGTACTGAAATAATAATAATAAAACAAGAAAGGAAAGCTAACTTTGGGCAGAGCCGAAGTTGATATACCCTTGCAGAATACTCTGTAAATTATATTCTCCAAAATTATTCATATGATGCATTCTTAATACTCATAAAAAATCCCAACTTCCTAACTTTAAAAACACCTAAGTTATGACATTTCCAATCGTTCAGTTATATGGCAGCTATAGGATATAGTCGGCCGATCCTTATGAAATTCGGCATTTCGGATTGATTAGCCAAATATAAAACCCATACCAACATTCTAACTTTACAAACACCAAAGTTATGGCATTTCCGATCAATCGGTTATATGGAAGCTATAGGATATAGTCGGCCGATCCTTATGAAACTCGGCATGTCGGATTGATTAGCCAAATACAAAACCCATAGAAAATCCCAACTTCCTAACTTTACAAACACCAAAGTTATGGCATTTCCGATCGTTCAGTTATATGGCAGCTATAGGATATAGTCGGCCGATCCCGGCCGTTCCGACTTATATACTGCGTGCAAAGGAAAGAAGGGTGTGTGTAAAGTTTCAATTCGATATCTTTAAAACTGAGAGACTAGTTCGCGTAGAAACAGACAGACGGACAGACAGACGGACAGACAGACGGACAGACAGACGGACAGACGGACAGACGGACAGACGGACAGACGGACATGGCTATATCAACTCAGGAGGTGATCCTGATCAAGAATATATATACTTTATAGGGTCGGAGATGTCTCCTTCACTGCGTTGCACACTTTTGACCAAAATTATAATACCCTCTGCAAGGGTATAAATATGAAATACTGCCTATAGTTTGTTTTTAAGTCAAAGCATATTAAATTTAACATTTTTCTTGGTGGTTGATAAATCTGCTTCATTAGAAAATATAAAATATTAAAATTTTTTCATTAAGCACAGTCCCACTTTTATTATTTTGACCACGACTGTACAGCTCTTCCGCATAAATCAAATCAAATATCGTAAGCACTTGCATCTTTTCCATTTTGATCCCATATATTTTCATGTTGATTTCATCCGTACAAAGTATGCAATACACTTGGCCACTCAAAACTACGAATTTTTGGCAACGATTTAAACAGAATATTTGCAACATGTTGTACATAATATATATACACATTGATGTCCGTATGTTTATTGATGGCAATTAGATTTAATTGTATGCAAAGAATGTCTTAGAAATATTTTTATAGCCTTAGTTGACCCATTTTGATGCAACCATTGGACAAACAAATGGCAGTTGCAGTGAAGTATGATTGTTATATTAAATATTTTGTAAATTATTTCTACAAAATCGGATTTTGGGCTGTGAATGAAAGTATAATTTTCTTTGAACTCATTTGGAAACTCACTCACGTTCCATGGGTTTATTGAATTTAACGGAAATAATTTAAAGGCAGTCACTGCAGCTGACCGAATAATCCAATGAAACAATGCATAAATACTTGCAAATTTTTTCCTCTCTTGGGAAAATTGTAATTGAAATCGCATAAGCCCCTCGACAAATGACAAATGGCCAGCGAACGCATAAATTATGATGATTGAAGTATTTGCAATTGAGCCCCAACAAATATTTTCAATCTCGTTAATAATGAACACATAAATCAAGCACACGAAATTATAAATAAGTACATGTGAATACACAAAATAAATGTAATTATTTGTTGCTTTTACAACGATTAAATTAGCTATTAAATTATATAAAAGCCTATACATTTAATTAAATTATAAAGTTGCCACTTTGCTACCGAAAGTAGGCATAGATAATAGATTAATTGTTGTTTGTTATAACTATTTAAATTGACGGATAAGTGTGATTTAAGCTACTCAATTTACAAATTGATAGTTACGAAAAAGGTTTATTAAAGCGTAATTAAGTTTTTATATAGCTAAAAAAATGGTTAAGATCGTATTGAAAAGCTCACTGATTGGTATTTAAATTTAAGCAAAGGCTAAACACATAATAAAATTTAATTACATCCAGCACAGTTGTTTCATTAAAAGCGGAACATCATTTTTAAACAATTTAAACAAGTTTTTCAATTATTTTTAATATAGGCCAATAAAATGGCTGAAAAAAACTCCCTTTCAAACATATTTTAGCAAAGTTTAATTTGCATTAGCCAGAAAATACGGCAAACCGCAGGGAAAAGTTCACACAAATATATATAAGGAAAGGAATGCAAAACAATAAGCATGAGAAATGGGCCACAAAACTTTATGGCCCAAACGAGCAGGGCAAAATTTGGTGGAAGGAGTTCAGCAAAAGATGAGAAATGTTAGCTGCCAACTTTTTCCCTAGTTCCGAGTAGTTGTGGAAAATAAAAGATTACTCCAGATTGCACTGGCGCTGATAAACCATGGAAATGGCTGTCTAAAAGACAAGTTAGTTGTGGTCAAGACTCGGGACTTGTAACATTTCTGTTGGCTTCAAGTTGGCGACCACAGTTCAGCGGAAAATTCCGGGGAACTTTTTCTTTTAAATTTAATGAGAGAAAGTTGAATGGGTGTGCCAAGGGTAATCATCTTTTAACGCCCCCTCATTATCTGTAAGTATGCCAACCCTACCTGATTTCCGCCCTTTTGCTTATTGAATTATTAACCCATTTAAAGGTTGTTTCCCTCTTTTAATCTGCTAATTAACTCAATTGACGCCTACCTGGACTTACCTTTAGCCAATTATAAGCCTACCCCTTAGCTTTTCCTTTTTGCCCGCCAATAAGTTTACAATTTTGTAATTAATGCCCCATTTTAACAGCCCGAATTGGAATCGCCTTTACTACCGCCATTGTTAATTCGGCCGTGCTCAATTAAATATGAATTCACAACTTGGCCTTTGAATAACAAGAATCTCTCTTTCGGCCAGGCCATAAAATGCAGCAGTGCGGGAACAGCTTGCGGCACTCATAAACACATTTTATCGAAGGCAGTTAGGCAAAAGTAAAAAAAAGATTCCCAAACTTTGGCCATTATTAGAACGTGCCGCGACTGGGAAAAGAATGGCATACGATTGCAGGCATATAACCATGCAATATACACAAAAAGAAAATTAGCGATGTCATGGTTCTTTAATTATTAATTGTATATAGATTTAACATATGTATTTTAACAATACTAGTTCACTCAAATTTACAATACAAATAAATAGACATTAATGAAAATAGACATTAATGAAATGAGATATTGATGTCTCTCGAGTAAAACTTTATTACACATATAAAAAAATATATATTTAAACTAATGCAGACAGTTTAGGAAACTTTCTTGTGTAATATTTGCTTAATTACATAAGTTCATATTTCATTTGTTTAATTTTCTTGATCTATAAAATAATCTATAAAATAAATAAAAAATATATTTTTTGAAATAATAAGTCTTTAATTATTTTATCGCTTCACGGCACTTATCACTTCCTTTTTTTTAAGTACACACATGGCTTTTGTGAAAAATGACTTCAATGAATGTCGCAGCTGCTGGTTCGATGTCTTTAATTGTCCTTCAATTTTGCCTGAATTCCCTTTATAGACAAATTATATATTAATTTAATAACGTTGTTTTCAAATGTTAACCTGTTGAGTATACGCACCGTGGGCCTGACAACTTCTGGCGGGGCTTCAAACTTTCCATATGAAAAATTGATTGAAAAACTTTGCACAGAGAGCAAACTGCTCCTTAAAGGGCCGAGTCCTTGAAGTGGCATCCAGCTTTGCTGCACATCGGTGTTGGGTGGTGAAAGGAAATTCCAGCTAGTTACCCAACGGGCAACACAATGCCATGGCAACAGAGCGCTCTCCCTTTTTGGGAAGTGGCATATGCAATCTTCATTTTCCACTCCTCCACTTTTCCACTCCCCACTTAAATGTTGGCCAAAAGGGAGCTGGCCTGCTCCGCCACCCCCCTCCCGCGCCCATTTGCATAATGGATTTGACTACAATTAGCTGGCACTGGCAGCTGCTCCTGCCACTGACATGACTTCAAATCGGTCCACTCCAGACATATTTTCAGCTGTGTTGACCATACGGATATATTCTGGAAAAATCGGGATATTTTTTTTATAGCAGGAAAATTATTCAAAATTGGGTGTGTTAGTCTAGGTTGTTTTTCATAATTTAATATATTCTCATTGTTAATGGAAATATTATTAATACGATTTGCAGAAGCTTACAATTATTTTTTTAGAAAACGCACTTAGTCTTAGCATATTTGCATTATTTTTTGTAATGGTAATATATCCAACAAATCAGCCCCAAAAAGTATTTCTCTTTAAAAAAAATAATTGTCTCTTTTAAAGTTTAAAGACTCGTAATAAGTAATATTAAAAAAACTAACACCCACACTTCTTATAATAATTTAATAACACAAAACAGCCCTTTTAAGTTGCTTTGACTCAACTTAGTTTTATAAGTATGTTTATAAAATCAAAAATATATTTTAAATGGTATGTTATCATTACATGGTTTTTGATATAGCCGTTAGTTTCCTAGCAAGGCTATTTCGTTTAAAAGCTAGTATTGATATAAGCTTTAGTTTCCAAGTTCTTGGAATTGATATAAGAAATTTCCTGCTTTACGTAAGCCACAGTCGACAGCACTGAACCACACAGCCATGAACTTGATTCGTTCGAGCCCAAGGGGCTGGCAGGAACAGCAGTGGTCCTGCAACATTGCATCACTACAGCATCCAAACATCCAGGCAGTCGGATTCAGTTCACTCGAAAGCAAAATGCGAAATACGAAATGCGAAATGCGAATGAAACACAACACAACCCAGCCAAACCGCGTTTTCTGTGCATGTCTCCCAAGGCCTTTAACCCTTTTGAGGGGTACTCCGCATTAATACCTGGCATCGTTGCCCCTAATTGCAGCCGCTTTAAAATACTTCTCGCTGCCAGGGGAGCGTGCCACTTAACCGACGATGGGGGATCGTGTACTTTCGGCAGCCACTGTTACCAGTTTTCACCCCACCATGCAGCCACTGCGCATCTAATGAGGCTCATTAACGTAATTACGTGAGGTTGGCAATAACTGGCAAAAATCCTTGCCTCTTGATTACAACGATGATGAGGAATTGTGCTTACACACTCCATTGCTTGTTGCCACATGTTTGGATAATCTGCCCGATGCCAAAAGCAGTGTGTTTATTAGTTGAAATGAGAAGCTATCCAAACGGTTGGAGAAGAATAAGCTCCTAATTTATGAAGTTCCTTACGGAATCATTAATGTTTATAAATCTTCAAAGAATGAAATATTAGGCCACTCCTTTTAGTATTTTGCTGTCTCTGTAGTTATTAAATCAAAAAACTATACAACCTAAATTTAAAAATATTAAATCAAAAACTTTATATATAAATGTCCTTAAATTAGTTTCCAATACCTTAGAATATGATTATAATCAATTGGTTATTCTTAATTTATAATATGTTCATCAGCTTAAACTATAATTTTCAACACATAAATCTGTTATTTCCTTCTTCTCTTTTAAAACATTGAACATAATAATTTGATTAAATTAATATATAATTGTAAGTGAGCTAAATATTCTTAATTTATTCTGTTGCATTCATTAAATTAATACAAAAATTACCTAAGTAAAAGAATACACAACTTACTGAAATACATTTACAATAATCGATTAAAGCCCACGCGTTTTTCTTTTATGAGGCCCTCCAAACTTTCACTCCCACGCAAATCACTCAACCGAAAGTGATTTGTCAAATGCACTTTGCAGCGAATCACAGGCCCGAATCCAAAGGTACTTATCAGACTCACATATGATTTCCAGACTATATTGGAGCCGATTAAATGGAGGAAAGGAGCCAGAGCAATTAATCTAATGGCAGACGGAGAGAGACCTGAGCCTAATGCATGCCTAAATAATTCAGGTGGAAATCAGCTTAATGTTCTAGTCTGCCGGCCATTTCGCAGAAAATTGAAAATAACATACTTGGAGATATTCAATCTTTGTCAAATTATTGCAACGCAGGACAGCAGCTGTCCTGAAACCCTGTCTGGCTGAAACTCGGCTTAGATATAATTGCTTTTCCGACCATCCACCAATTTTTCACAGAAAATGTCTGCCGTTTTCCTAGGAGAGTTTTCTATGTAACTGTCAATTGTCAAAAGCTCTAGTTGGTTGGATTTTCTTTCGGTCAGCAGATTTGTGTCTCGAGGTTTAGCGCCACGGTCGAGCGCCTTATGCATTCGTTTTCAAATATGTCCTTTGAAGTCCTTTTTGGGATTTTGAAGTGTCACGTTGTATAGTACAAAATTCTGCACAGCTTATTTCCTATCAAGTATTTTCTTCTACATAAATATCTGTATAATCTCTTCGTACAAAACAATATAAATAAATATTTTATACAAACATAAAATTTTAATAGGTCAATTTAATTTGATTTAAATAATACATTTTTCTAGACAACCTAAATTATATGCAAAAATTGAGGTTGATATAGGATAATAAATATTTAATGCAATTTCCACACCATAAAATCATTCATCAAATCGCATTCAAAAGCAAACATATTCTATTATGCATGGATATATATATACATATATTAAGAAAAACTAAATAAATCTATAAT
Source organism: Drosophila rhopaloa (assembly GCF_018152115.1). Classification (NCBI taxonomy): domain Eukaryota; kingdom Metazoa; phylum Arthropoda; class Insecta; order Diptera; family Drosophilidae; genus Drosophila; species Drosophila rhopaloa. Next base: position 14,130,462 of record NW_025335043.1, read on the forward strand.
TTGCTTGTGGTTTATACATTATATAGTTTAGAGATGAAATAAAAAGAAAAAAACACTTTTTTTTTCTCACACATCATAAAATACTTTAAGAAAATTGTATTCACCAATTGTTTTTATTTAAATTAATAAAAATGTTCTTGTAAATAAATTTCTTTTTATTATGATGTTTACCATTTCAGTTCAAGGCTATTATTTGATTTCATTTCTTATGGTAATTTTCAAATGGAACAATCTTTCTTTCAATTTATGACTATGTATGTAATAGCAGAAATTTATGAACCGGAAAACTGGTTAAAGCCAAAGATATTAATTTTTTCTTTTTTTTATTAATGTTGATAGAATGGTAGTAAATGGGTAAGTACCTTTAATTCGGTGCTGTACAAAGTCAAGGAATGTGTACATCTTCACAGATGAAAGCTTTCAAATATTTCCCTTCCTGCTTTGGAAATTAATTTACTCCAACTAATTCCCAACGAAATTGAAGTGTCCCGATCGACTTACCTAAATGCCATTTCATTACCTGTGTTTATCCAACGAGAAACAAAATGAAACATGAGCGTGTAAAAAAATGCCTGGCTGCCCGTTTGAAATTTATGGCGACCTCTGCGAAATGGCTGCCCGAAGTGGCCAAAAATGTTTGATGTAAATAATTAACAAGCCCCTCCAGAAATGGAGTGCGAGGGGATATATGCCCCATAGAGTTCTTAAGTAGTGGCCCAATGTTTCCTGGCCTTATGGACCATGAGCTAGAAATGGGCAAAAAAAAGGTTAGGAATTAACGGTGGTAATTGAGTGAAATTGCCACAAATGAAATGGCCAAGCATTCCCTAGCCTTTTTTGTTGGCTTTAACTAACGTCGGAAGTGAGCGCACATAAATTAGTCAAAATGTTGCCGGGCTTTGGCAAACTTCCTTCACGGAATGCCAAACAAAAAACTTTAGTGAGTTTGACTTTCATGTTCTGGCCGTTTTTGAATAATAAATAAGTGATGACAACAGCTTTAAAGTTTATTAATATTTAATTAATAAAATTTGACAATAATTTGCTGACGCCCCGGGTAACTCAATTAATATTTGATAAAGTGAATTATGCTTTGAAATTTTCAATCTTTAATTTTTAATATTAGATTTCTTGGCAACGCAATGCCCGGAAACACTTCAACAACTTAAACTCATAAATACTCAGGTTACCATACCAATAAACACATTTTGGCAGATCAAAGCAATTGCCATAAACCACATTTAAAATAATTGCTGTTCAACTCTTTGAACCAATCTTCAATAGACTTATTTAGTTAAATTTGGCATGATATTTGATATGTACAAAAAAAAAAGTATGACCTCGCAACCATAGATAAAAACATTTAAAGCCACAACGAGGAAAGAGAATACACACAAATTATATGGCAAAAGCGGAAAAATAACGAAAATGCCAACGAAATAAAACGAGATAAGAACAGAGAGACTAGAACAGATACAATTTCAAATTTGAGATGATTGGATTATTTGCTCTTACCAGCTTATTGTTTCTTGTACCAGGAATTCTAGAGTTTTTAGTGCTTGTCTGATTACGTTTTGTTGCCAATGCAATGCTCTGTCAAACTTTAGGGCTTCACAATGCTCTTTCATTGTTCTGCAGAGAAAACCCATAGTTTTGTGGCACATCTACCCGCTTAACAACCATTCACCTTTTCATCTGGAGCATATCGACAAAGCTCCGAAATCAGCTTGCCACTACTCAAGACCACTCGTGCTGGCGTCTCAATTTGCATAAAGCGAGCAACAAGCTGCAGCGGCAACTTCAACAAACAGGCAACAGCGAAAATCCAACAACAAAGCCAGCCAGCCAGCGTCATTTTTAACACCTGTCAAGAAGCCGAACAACTCAGTAAGGCCAACACACATGCAGGCAAATGTTTGCAGGGAAAGAAAAGTTAAAAAAGTATTTTCTGGCTTTAAAAGACTCATAAATATAGTTTATTTGATGTATAAAAGTTATACTTGGGTATGGGTATGACTCTATAAAAACACCATTAAATTAGGCTAAAAAATTTAATTTTGTTTAAATATACACTATTATAAAATTTCATTTCTTAAAAAAGGGAAAAGCTTTTAATAAAAAATTTACTGGCTATATTTATGACTTATTTATAAATATACCATATTAAATAATGACCGATATTCTGTTAAAAGCTAGTGATTTTTTATGAAATAATTTATTAATAATATTTTTTTTTACTGAATGTAATAAATATGCGATTGCGTGTCAACCATGTTTAGTTTATAGGTTTAATACTAAACGTCTGAATATATGAATTTTTTGTATGAATATTTATTTGCTCTGCACACGCTCGTTATAGTTATAGTTATTTAGAGATGGTTTGTTGCCACTTATGACGGTGCTGTGAAAATTTGTTCAACATTTTGACTCAGCCATCTGACGGCATCTCAACTTTAAGTGCTCGAACATAGAGAACATATTCGACCATAAAAAAGAGCAACAACTATGTGTGTCTGTTGGCAAAGTTTTGTTTTGCAGCAGAATATTCTTAAAACTTTTTGCGCACTCCCGTCGCTGGCAGAAAAAAAAGGCATCAAGTACGAAAATACCCTTAATTAATCTGCTTGGGTCGTAGACAAAATAAAAGTTAAGAAAACAAAGGCCAAGTATTCCCTTTTTGGCTTCTGCCATTGATTGGCGAGCTGAGGAAAAACTTTCAATTTTCTCGAACCTTTGGCGAATTTTTAAAATTAATTGTGCAAAGTGCACCGGGGCGTATGTGTAACAATTAACTGGCTTCATTAAGGCGGTGCTGTCATGGCAACAGTCATCTGGCTGCTGGCGAAAAAATAGAAGCTTTAACATTTTCTCTTAGCTTCTAAGTGCTATTAGAGAGATTTTCCAGCCAAGGACTCTTGGTGGCGTGCGATGCATATTACGCATACGACGCGTACGACGCGGGCAATTTGCCAAAATATGCATATATATAAAAAAAAGAGCACACATAAAGGGAGGTAAAAGTAAAGCGACATACGGATTTTTATTTCAGGAGACTGTCAAATTATCGCTACTCTATTTTTTCAAAATTTTAGATTTTTAACAAACCCAAAACTATTTTTTAGTTTCGTAAAAATTTTAATTTGATAGACATTTTTACTCTTTGTTAAATTGAAATATATAAATTCTTTTAACTAATTTGATTGTGAATTATTTTTACAGCTAGTCGCTGTATTTCCATATGACATACAGAGTGTTACATTGCTATAATAACAACAATTAAATAAGTTTATTTTTAGAAAAAGAAACCCAAAAGGCACCTGAATTTTTGTAGAGCATCCAATGATCGTCCTTTCATTTAATTTTAATTTTTTTCATATTTTGCACTTGCCGCAATGACAGCGATAGCCTTGATATGATAGTAGCCCAAAAAACATACCGCAGGAACAGCGCTGAAATAAAATCTGTGCTATAGCCTAGATGGCACACGAGGGGCTATATCCTCGGCTTTCCCTCCGTCGACATCACCGCAACGTGTCCCCGCCCGTTGACATTTCAATCGCCTTAAGTTGTCATGGATTTCTCTACCCGCTTTTCCTTTTATCTGCTTGTTTTTAAGCGGCTGCAGCCGGGGCTTAAACAATATGCATAGATTGAAAGTGGCCGGCAGAGAGTTGACGGCTTTTGGCCTGTAATTGCATAAGCCGCGAATCCGTTTTTGGGTGGTGACCTCGATCATGTCGGGCTTGATGGGATATAGGCTCTGGTGAACGAATTTGCATAAAAACTTCCGTTTATTTGTTGCCTGCCACATTTTGTCATTAGTTTGGACTCAGTGTTTGTACATCTGTTAATCTCGTTGATTGCGCAGTTATAAATGGGTTTTTCCGTGTGATGCTGAATTGTCATTTTCACGGGGAACTAAAATCACTACGGAGAAAATTCATTCAGTTTTGAAAAGGTTAAAGCCCTCACACTTAATTTGTTGCCTTTGACCTTAGTTGCTTAATTTCAAGGAAAATATTTTAGATTTTATCTAATGTCTACAAATTCCTTGCTAAATTTAGCTAGAAACAAAGTTTCACTTTAATTACAGAACTTTGCAAAATGTAAATCTAAAACTAAAGGAGCTTAATTTTGTTAACTACAAAACACAACCACTTAACCTTTAAAATAACAATTTCCCAGAAGGTTATTTTCTCTCTGAGGTAAAATAAGCAGCTTTAAGAAAAGATTAAAAAGTTGTATATCCATTATTTCGTTCAACACTAAAACAGCTTTTAATACTAACTTTTCCTACAATGTTTTACTCACTGCTTTCACAAATATTTAAAGGACACTACCAACATCATTTCCTATAAATAAATAATTGTTGCTAACAAATTCCATAATTCTGAATAAATTGTTGAATTTCCATTTGCTTTCGTCGTCCGCTTTTGGACCAAATTAGACTTTGGGGCGCCATAAATAATGATTGCATTGGACTCGGACTGCAAACAGGTATAAACAAGCCACAACAAGCTAGCTAACCTATTAGCATAAACCACTTGCCAGATAATCGCACCTTAAGCTGACTCACAACAAAATGCAATAACATAAAAAAAACAGAAGAAGCAAATGAAAAAATCCAGAGTCCTTGAACTTGCTAGCCGTGTTGGGAATTTCGTTTACTGCCAATTGCTTGACAGTGATGGAAAGTGTACTCTTAGCCCAGGTAATGTACAATTTATTTTCCTTTTATAACAAAAAAATTCAAAGGGTACATAAATGACGCGTAAGATTAAACTTATCTGCATAAACTATCTGCATAATAACTAGTATTCAATCCATTTTGGATATAACATATTTAGCTGATTACTTTCAGAATTAAACAATATTTTATTTATTTTTTTTGTAGAACCTCCTGGGACTTATGGCATACCCCAAAATATACCTACATATATAAGGTATAGATATTTATATATATTAAAGCTTTTTAAAAATAAATACAAATTCTATTACTGAACTAAAGTTCCTAAAGTACCTTTTGTACCCCAGCTTAGATACTTCCCATCTCTACAGTTTTCCCGGCAGATGGTGCCCAATGGAAGTGGCAATAAAAGTGGCCCACCGCTTGCTCGTGAGATTTACTGCTGACTAAAGGACACGCAAAGCCTGTGTTTGCATGTCCAGTCCAACGATTTGCTGCAGTTTGCTGGAAAGTCTTCCGCTTTTCCTCCTGCAATTTTCCGCGACTTCCGCGCTGAAGCAGCAAACTAGCAGGAAAAAAACTGGCGAGTAACTAGAACGGCAACTTTGGCCGAAAGTTGAGACAAGGAAAAGAAAATTAAAAACGTTCAGATTGCGGGGAGGTCCTTCGGACCAAGTCAATGTGTCAGGTGTCATCCGAGGTCTTAATTAAAGTCAATGCGAGTACTCACCTGACCCGGCAATTAGTTTTGGGACCGAACTATCACCTAAAAACAGACGGAAACTGCAGCGCCCACGCTGCGTATACTTAATATCAATTAACTGTCAGTAAAAATAGAGGCAGCAACTGCAGGGCAAAGTGATTATAATTAAAACTTCCAGTACGGGTCGGCTAATTAAGGGAAACTTGGCCAATAACATGCATTCTGTTAACTGCAGGCCAGGAAGGGAAAGTAAAGGAAAGAGGTCCTGGAAAACTTTTCACCCCAGACGGCGGGAGCAAGTATCTCAAAAGTTGGCTGCCGCCAGCGTGTGCCTAAAATCAATTGAGAATTAATTAAGCGGCAGACATAAACTTTGATGCTGGCGGCATTTTTCAACAATTATGCAAAAAGGTAAGCGAAGATGAAACGACAAAACTTTCCCTCAGTGTAGCAAACACGGTATTTGTGTAATTCGATTATTCCGAGCGAACACGAATTCAAGTGTTGCCTTACATGGTACTCACAAATTAATTATCCCAATATTGTATTACACTTAATACTGGCCAAATCCCTGTTGAAATCATTGCCCCGAAGCTTCATTGGTTTCGTTCATTTATATCCTTGGGCTCCTGCTTGTGTTTAAAGGACCATTAATTTGCATAAAATTCCTATAAAATGCACTCGGTGAATAAGAAACTGTTGAGCAGACTCAGTCCGAGGTTTACAGGGATGGCGCAAAAGTCCCTCAATTGAATCATCATTAAGCATTCAGCCTTTTGCACGAAAATCCGAGAAATTTACATTCACATTTTGGCCAAATGGCTGAGAACTATGCACAAAATTATTCCCGTCTGTTTGGTCTACTAAATAAATTCTAAAGTCTGTCAGCTTTTGCTTCTCTTTGGTTTTCTGGCAATTTACGTTTACTGAAAAGTGAGTAAATATCTTTAAAATTTTCAATTAAATTTCGTTTGCACACAACTGTTTTCCCTGCGATAATTGGAGAAATTGCATGACAAGTCGAGAACAAGCAAGGTAGAAATTAGGCAGGAAAAAGTCAAAAAGTGAGTATTATGATATTAGAGATGGCAATTTTTTTAACATATTTATTGGGCTTTTTAAATATAACAACAAAAGCATTCCATTTAAAAAAAGAAGAACGTTATTTATTACTTACAATATTAAATAAATACAAATAGTTATAGTTGTTATATAACAATTTTCCTAATCTTTTATTTTATGATTAAATATTAATATTATATTTTTATAAAATTATATTTAATAATAATTTAGTACCAGCAGCATTACAATACTATAAATTATTAATTAATAAAACATTTTTATTAGGCAAAAAAAATATTATTTTTTGTGAAACACTCACATTCAATTTATGATAATACCATGACTTTCTTTGTCAACACTATTAAACTGAGCTTTGCCTTCCTGATTAAAAAAAATCACTTAATTTTCCTTTGCCATTTTTTCCGGACCTTTCTGCAACCTGATTTATGACACCTTCGCCTGGCGAATGGCAATAAACTGTTTTCGCCCACTACATCCGATAATCCTTGGCGAGTTAATTGCCAACACGAGACTTTTGGCCCTGACCTCATCCCGAAAGCCCCAACCTTATCATTATTCACCGGGGTGCACTGAAAGTTGAATGCTCTGATAAGAAATAATAAAAGCACACGCTGTTTACCAATTAATTGTAAAATATGCTAATTGGCACTGCCAGTCAACTTCATGTTGATTTTCCGCGTTAGGAAAAGCCCCGCAGCGGCTTATCAGTATTTGCACAGGATCCGCTCAAGGAGTTGGCCATTAAAATCTAAATGAAAATTCTTTGATTCGGCTCGGTCAGTGGCCATAGATTTAATGACCTACCCTTCGGTCTGATATTGCCTTATTTATGGCCCGCAATCTCAATCTCGGCCCGCTTAATTAGATTATTTGCGACGCCCAAAAGGTTTTTGGGCCGAGTTCATCTGGACCAGTGTTTTATGACACATCTAATGGACACGCGGCCGCCCCACAAATCCAATTGATCGATGTTGGCAATCGACCAAAAACCGCAATCATTGCGCTTAAAACGAATCAATTAGAGTCCTCTGACCCGCCGACATTTATGGGATGTGGGTGGTGGTGACCCCGAATTTACCACCCACCGCAATATGTTGATGTGTGACGAAGAGAGTTATGGCCTGCGGAAACCATTTCATCAAGGCGGATACGCAAAATTCGGCACTAAGCCCATAGGCTCTGCGTTACCATTTCTATGGCATGCCTCTGGCGGCTATAAAGCTGATTAAATGCGTATATTCACAACAGCAAACAGTACAGTGAAAAATGCGTATATGCAACATTACAAATTTATTCATAAAAGTATTGTAAAATAGGTTGTACAAAATATGTATAATAACAGTAATTCTGCTGATGTGACTAGCATTATTTATTGAATTTTATAAATGAATATAAATATAAAAATATTTCAATATATTTAAAAATTTTCAGAAATATTTCTCAAATTAAATCATACAATTTAAGACACATCTCAAAAAATAGTAAGTAAAATGCACAATGAACAAACCCATAATTATAATAATTTTTCGCTCAGCAATTTTTAATGTTTGCGCTACATTTCCAAAAACCACACAACTGTAAATATCACTTTAATGTTTGAATCATAACATAACAAATGCACGACCATAAAATGTGACATCATTAGTGGTCGTTCGCCAATATTTATATTTATCCTCCTCCTTTTTCCCATTATGATGTAGATATTTTTCTAGGCCAAACATTTCATTAGCATTTTTGTTTCGCTTGTTTAACATGACAACAGTTTAATGTCATCGATCAATTTAAGTGGGTTTCGGCAGCAAAAGACAGGAAAATTTGCCATTAATTAGGCAAACTTTGGAAGACATCCCTTTCGACTTCCAGCTGCCAAAAAAACTCTAGAAATAACAAACGACACAATAAATGAAACAAAAACAAAGGAGACAACCGGCTAGACAAGAAACGTGGGTTGTCTCTAATGATGATGATGGGCCTAAAAAAAAACTAAGCCAAACAAAGGCAGAAAAAACTGTCGCCAGTTTTTTTTGCTACTAAGAGGACAGTAAAAAAAGGGTCACTTTAAACTCCCAAATTGAGAAATTAAATAGAAACAATATATAATTAAATCTTGGTTTTATATCCATTGTAACTTTCATCTAAATTAAAATCATAAATTAGGTCGTAAAATTAATTTACTTCATTTATGACACTGAATTCATTTCAATGAATGAAATCCTAATTAGTGAATTATCTACTGCAAATATCATAAAGCCAATTACCAATTTAGATTTATTCAGGCAATCATACCGTGTATACTTTTAATTCAATGAATAGTTACGTGAAATCCATTTCCTCTTCAATAAATAGCCGTTCAAAAACAAATTTCTTAATAATTAAATCCTTTTATATTTAGCGAAGCCCTGAAAGTATTTTTTAAATATAATGAATAATTTTTTAAGGTATTTGGCTGTGCCAAACACAATGCGTAATAATTAATTCTGAATTATGTAAGGTAAATCAATGTGACATGTCTTTATTTATGTTTTTAATTACACATTATATAACTGGAAACTGGAGAGAAGCAACTGAGTCAAAACATCATCAACAACTGTAACCTTTATTCCCTGAAAGCGAATTATGCTGTATTATGCAGCACGTGTTTTTTTCGATACTTTACCACCGAGTTAATCACGCAACGCGCATTTAACGAGCCCTTTGTGCTCAGCGAATGACGCACGGCATTAATTTTAAATATTTTAATAAACAAACGAAAGCAAATCGAATTACGGTTGGAAGGATAAATGGCATCGACGGAAATCAACTGCTACTGTATTTTATGCGGAGTTTCATCAATCGAAATTTGCCATACACTATCAATTTATTAAGAATGAATTAAGTACATAATTTTAAATTATGTAAATATATGACTCAAAAGGTACCTTTATGTGAATGATATAATATATTTCCTATTTTTAATGTGGAATTTTAAATGTCAGTATTAGTACTAATATAGACACATCAAAGGATATTTCAGTGCGTAGTTATCTAAGTAAGTAAAACACCTATAAAAAGTGCGTAAATGTAGTCAAAATAATATTACCTTTCGTGGGAAGGTGAATCGCAAATTTGATGGCCATTTCTGGACAATACGGCTTACGATAACCGTTAAATTGCATATTAAATGGGCCCAAATTGAGCACGTGTCTATATGTAACTGGTAAATGCAATTACTCCGGAATGCCTGGCAGTTGTTACAAAATTTAATTACAAACGTAAATGTTGAAATATGTGTGCACCCAGCTAGCGACATCATTAACTTTTCACCAGTCCAGACGAAGTGCTTTTCCACTCGCTTTCCCTTCACTTTTCCCCAAGAAGATTTCACCGCAGGCAAAATACATAAAATGCCATGTGTCTACACGTAGGTGGAGCAGATCAACAGCCAGGGACTGGGAAAACGGCAGGACGAAGTCCTGGAATTGGGTTCTTTTTATACACAGTCAGTTGATATTATTTTTCAATTAAAGGAAAGCTAAAGTTTCTTTGTCCATGCTGATTCCCTTGTTCCCATTTTAAATATCAATTATGCAAATGGCCATTCTCATTTTCATAATCCACAATATAGAAACAAAAAATGATTATTACATATATATAATAGCCGCAACAACTACATAAAAACAATTTGCATTTATGAGCACTTGTTGAAGAGTTCCTTTGCCTTTTTCTATTGTTCTGGCCAGGCTGACGTCAGGATATCAACGAGTTGGTATAATCCTGCGGGGAGGCGGAGGACTTGTCACTGGGATTAACATCTTTATAATGCAAGCAGAAAAGTTTTGCCGCCTAACTTTTGCACAGAGAATCGCTTTGCATGCGCTCATAAATCAGTCAGCGAGTTGAAGAGTTTTTCAGAATTTTCAGCAAGGGCAATATGTTATAGACCGAAATAAACCGAAATTTCTATTGAATTTTTCAGAATTTATTGCAGCGATTAATCAATCTGAACTTTGCCAATTTTCAGAATACATATTTCTTGGAAATACAGGTAGATTTTATATGTATTTTCAAAAATTAAATTGGTTCACAGACGAGCGATTTCAACTCCTTTATCTTGTTTTCGTCTGAATTGGCAAACTTTTCATTAGCTAATGCCACCGAACGGCAATTAGCCGTGGGAGTTGGCCCTGAATAATAATCCCCACCATTTGCCCCACTAATTCCAGACAATTTGAAATGGCAAATGGAGGCGCAGCCGAAAGTGAAATCAAGTAAATTATTGTTTTTGATCCGAGTCTCATGCGCGACGCCCACGTCGAAGCTCTGGGGCTCCTGCGATTCCCACAATAAATTCAAATAAGCCCACTTACGCAGTTAGCCGGCGAACCACCTTCGTTCATCCACATCTGCTTCTTGGATCCCCGGATCCCTGGATCCCTGGATCCCTGAATCCTTGGGACCTTGGGTCCTGGCATTCCTTTGGCCCACTGAGCCGTCGACTTCAAAGGCGTTTAACAGCAGCTGCTACTGCTCCTGCTGCATCGGTGGTATTTAGTAATGAGCTCCTGGAAGGGCGCCTAAGCCATTCTTAGGTCCTTCCAGACCGCTTCGAGTTGATACTTTGGCCACCTTTGGTGGAAAAGCAGCCCACGCAATCACATAATGGGTGGCGAAAGGTAATTTCGGTTGGCAAAAGCGGGAATACTCTAAAACAAGCAAAAGGATGGTTCCCATCTTAGATTTTATTAAAAATAAATAAAATAAAATATCAAATATTATATCAAGAGTGTAAGTTTCAATTGATTTGAAAACATATTCAAATACCCAAAGACAACTCATCCCTAACTTTAATTTAGCAAAAACAATATGTGAGATTTATTTTTTGTAATGACTTTTTAGCAACTTCTTGAGGATTTTGTTGTAATATTTTGTTTATTTTTAGCAAACTTGATAGTACACATGATTGACAATATATTTAAGAAATGTTTTTCGACACACACAAGCAATAATAAAACAATCAAAGTGACAAACAATTGTAATTATATTCAAACTTGATAACAGAATTCCCGTATATTGGTAGATAAAATACCCTCTGAAAGGGTAAAATATACCCGTGTGCACTTCATATCTATAGATATTTTACTCGCAGTGTACTACATACACAGAAATAATGTGGGCGTGACCCGTGCGGAATTCGAACGACAGGGCAACTGTCAAAGTGCCGCTCCGACTGTCGTCTTGTTTTTCGGTTTTGGGTTCTCGTTTCTCCAACTCGTTTCGGGTTTGCTTTGCCAGCTGTCGACATTTGCCTGAAACTCAGGGTGACAAAATATGTGCGATGCTTAGGGTCACAATGTTCGACATCAGGCGTAACCCGCTGCCCCGTACTCCTAATATTTGACTAATTAGGCAACAACATCGGGCGTTGCAGGGAAAACATCAACGCGAAGCATTAGGTTCCAGAAACTACGCGAGAAATTGCATAAACCCATAAAATACTGCCTCAAAATTAAGTTACTACAGAGAGAAAATATTTAATTTTTTATAGATGTTCATTATTTTCCGAAATTTGTAAATTCAACTATTCTCACTCTAGCAAAGTCAATACCCACAATTGGACTTTCGGAGACCTTAGCTTTACCAAATTTAAACCAATTTCAAAGTAGCTTACCTCTAAACACTCGTGGTTCCATTCTCTAAAAATCTGCATTCAAAATTTTCATTTTAACGTTGGTCAAATTTTTCACCGATTTTCATGTTAGTTATTTCTACGTTTCCGATGGCTTGTAAAAGGGTAACCCAAATTTGGACTTGCATAGTCCATAACTTTATCAAATTTTATCCGATTTCTAAGTGGCTTACCTCTAAACACTCGTGGTTCCATTCTCTAAAAATCTGCATTCAAAATTTTCATTTTACTGTTGGTCAAATTTTTGACCCATTTTCATGTTAGTTATTTCTAAGTTTCCGATGTCTTGTAAAAATATGACCCAAATTTGGACTTGTAGAGTCCATAACTTTGTTAAAATTTATCCGAATTCAAAGTGGCTTACCTCTAAACACTCGTGGTTCCATTCTCTAAAAATCTGCATTCAAAATTTTCATTTCACCGTTGATCAAATTTTTGACCCATTTTCATGTTAGTTATTTCTAAGTTTCCGATGGCTTGTAAAAGGGTAACCCAAATTTGGACTTGTAGAGTCCATAACTTTATCAAATTTTATCCGATTTCAAAGTAGGTTACCTGCCATAGAGACGATAAAAAATCTTTTCGGAAAATCGACAAATCTTTAAAACAGACGCATACAAATCTAAATGTTTCTTTACAGAATACCTAATTTTTTTTAAGTGGCATATGTATATAAACTTCGGTGTGAAGTTTCCTTCTCCTATAAATTTGTAATTAGTCAGTTCTCTTTTTCTTGCAGTGAGGGAAATGCCATCCCCTGCCGTACCCAAAAATACCAGACACAATTCTGTCATACAAATTAATGTGCTGTGTCACGGGTATGTGAAAATCCTATTTAATTGCCTAGGCAACCAACACCTGCATGGGTCGGTGACCATTTCCATTACGCTGACTGCCGTTTGAAGCGGATCTCAGACAGTCTGTATTGCACTTCATTTCCAATTAACCACGCTGCCATTTAAAGTTGATGTCACCCCACTTGTAGGAATTGAAAAAAATGAAAATACAGAACGAATGAAATGGGGAAATTGTTGCAGATTGCCGGGGGATCTTGGTGATGGATTTTCTCACACATCTGTGGCACGTGCAGTGGCCAGACTAAAAGTGCTGATTTAGATTTATGTGCATGGCGACAAGTTGGGGGAAAAACTGAAGTGGATTATTAGTGCCGCAGGAAAGGGGAAAATCGGGAAATGGCAAAGATTAAAAGGAAAAAATTTAACGGATTTTGCTTTAAATTTTAAGGATGTTTTCCTGAAAATAATCTTCATATTTCCAGATTTTTTCACGCATGACTAAGCCCCGTGAATGACACCCATTGTTTGGCTAGAATAGTTGCTCCTCAAATAGCAACAGCAGGAATAACAACAATTTTTCTAGATTTGTCATGCATCAAATATTGTTTTGTCCATTTCCATATATAGCAATCCCATGTCTCGGCTTTATGTGGAATTTCCCATTCTCCTTCCATTTTGTGGCATTATTAAAAAGTTTGCAATGCAACGTTTTCTGCTTTTCGCCACACACTCTCACAAATCACATCTACATTTTTGATGGTCAGCTGGGAAAATGGCTTTTACCTACGTTGGCCTACTTACACTAAGCTCAAGTTTTCTCTTTGCATTTTTCCAACTTTATCTTTAGTACGCACAGGATGTCTGGATGGGAATGTAACGTAAAAGGTTTGAGTTCTCTTATTAAGTTAGCCAGACCACATATCATAAGCTAGTTGAGCGGTCAACAGGTTCTGTCACAACTTCTGGCTTGGTTAAAAAGAAAATTGCAATGCTAATAGAAGAAACCAAGAAAATATCCACTGCTTTATCTCGGAGTTGATTTAATAAATAAAAAGCCATTTCAAGATAAATTGCAGTTGAAGCTGCATTCGTTTTTGCGGTCTAAGGAACTGTGCTTGACAAGAATGGTTTCGGTTTGTAGTGAAAAATGTAATTTTAGGCGAAACAAGTTTATTACACAACAAATTAAATGTTACATTTTTAACAAAGTTAATACTTTTTTAGTTATAAGTATATATTAAAAAATTATTAAATTAAGTTATATCCTTTTTGTAATTTTTGGATAATTTTTACAGATATGTTTATAAACGGAAAGTAGGGCTACAAAGAAACGGCGTTAAAATGGTTTACAACAATGCCATTTTTTTATAAAAATTAAATGATAATGTTACGATTAAAAGTAACATTTTATTATAAGATGTATTTATTTATGTTTGTTTAGTAAAAATTGTTGGCCTTTAAACTTTTTTTGGCAAAGTTTCTTGTTATATAATACAATCGAAACTGGATATTGACTTATCCTTCAAATAAGAATTTAAAGTGATTCTCGTAACGAGTTTGTATAGATCATGAATCGAATGCCGGTCAGACGCAAGAGGATCAGGAGAGGAGGGCCCGTAACCACGACTGGATATATCTGTTTGATCGTCAAACTGACCATTTTATTGGGTCTTTGGATCGCCTTAACCTTCGTCCTGTTAACCCATAAATCTCATGACGACACTGATACCTTGGTGACCGTGATGCCCCAACAGAAGGTCTTCAAGAAATTGCACATGGAGCACGAGAGCGTTGAGATAATCCTGCGCGGAGCCATCAACAAATATCTAACGAATCACCTAATCCGCGGTGCTAACTTTTCGGCAGTCGGGATTCGTGTGGAGTGGCGGGATCCCAACCTGAATCGGAGCTACTTGCGCACGCCCAGATGGAAGGTGTATCTGTCGAAGGATAAGAGGAAGTACAATCAGGTCGAGAGGATCTTTCATTTCGCTATTTCGGGAAAGTATCAGGATAAGGCGCTGGATGACCCGACGGGCGTTGATTGGGGCTACGCCCACACGGTGATCTCCTTCGAGAGCATGTGCCGTCGCCCGGTGGGTCTGTTCATGAAGGTGGACACCATGCCAATGGTTGGCAAATATGCGGTAATGTACTCCGCCCTCCTGCTCATCGGCCTGTATGTGGTCATCATCTGGGAACTGACGGATCGCACCTTGTGCACCCTCCTCTTGACCGCTGCTGGATTGGCCCTGCTCACTGTCCTGGGGAATAGACCATCCTTCGGGACGATCATTTCATGGGTGGAATGGGAAAGCATGATGCTCCTGCTGGGCAATTTGATTATGATAACCCTGATGGCGGAGACCGGCTTCTTCGACTACCTGGCCGTGGTGGCCTATCGGATTTCGAAAGGCAATTCCTGGTTTCTGATTGCCCTTCTGGGCATTGTGGTTTTTCTATTCTCGGTTTTCCTGGACGCTGCCACCGTGGTGCTGCTCTTTAGCCCCGCAGTGATTAGACTGTGTGAGGCGATGGCCTTGAAGACCACTCTGGTGTTGATCATCCTGGCATTGTATGCCAATATCGGTGGATCTGTGACCCCAGTGGGTGGACCACCCAATGTGATCATAGCCACCAATATGAACGTGGCTGGGGTGAGTTTCATTAACTTCTCGATTCACATGCTCCCGACTGCCATCATCTGCATGATCACCATCTTCATCCTGGTCTACCTGATCCTGGGCAAGCGTATCTTTATACTGGATGAGAACCAAATGGAGTTGATTAAGAACAGGCAGGACGAGATGAGGTCCTCATTCGACGTCCAGCTAAGGACTGCCGAACTGATCAGGAATCATCCGGCGAGGACCTTGCTCCGACCGGCTCCCAACTACTTCCAGACTCTGGCCTACCTGGAGGCCAAACACTGGATCCGCAAGAAGATGCTCCTGGTGCACTCGGTGTTGGCCCTGATCTTTGCCATCTCTTGTTTTGCCCTGCAATCCATACCGTGGGCCATTCCCGGCGCCTCCCTGGGCTGGATATCCATTCTGGCCGCCTTCCTGCTGCTCATCCTGGCCGACAAGGAGGATCTCACCGACATTCTGGACAAGATCGAGTGGTCCACCTTGCTGTTCCTGGCCTCGCTCTTCATCCTCACCGAGGTGGTCTCCGAATTGGGCTTCATCCACTGGCTGGGCATCCATGCGGTGGACTTGATCGTCAAAGTGGACGAGCAGCACCAGAACATGGTCGGCATGCTCCTGATCCTCTGGCTGTCGGCCATAATGTCCGCCTTCATCGACAATGCAGTGGTGGCCACAATCATGGTGAAGCTCTGCATCGAGATGGCCTACCACGAAAACGTGGCGGTCACCCTAATGCCGCTCATCTGGGCCACCAGTTTCGGGACCAGCTACGGAGCCAATGGAACTCTGCTGGGATCGATGGCCAACGAGTTCGTCTCGGTGATTGGAAGACAGTACGGCTATGAGATCACCTTCCGGACCTTTTTTGTGGTGGGATTTCCCATCATGCTCGTCACCGTGGCCATCTGCTCGATGTTTCTAGTAATCGCACACTCAGTTTTTGATTGGCACTAGAAATTCATATAAATGGAATGGAATTGTTCAGTTATTAATTATACTTTCCTACATACTCTTATATGATTTTTACTTTTTTTTATACTTGCTACTATGCTACTATCTTTTTGACTACCAATTTTATATTCCTACCTAATGTAATCTCTACTTTTGTGAATAGTTTTTGAAGCCACACTGTATTTCGTATCCCATTGTAATTTAATAAGCATTTTTATGGGGAATTTAATTATTATTTTAATCAGGATAATATACGGTTTTAAAATTACATTTTGTAGTCAACATTGAAATGAAAATTTCTATATTAAATTTTATGAACATTTTTGTGGTTATTTATTCAATTGTTTCAATTGAAAGCTAATGGTTTATTGCGAAATTTTGTGGGCTTCAAACTGTTGGCTTGCTAAATATTTGCAGAAACCATTGAAATTGCCGTTTAGAGTACAGCACCATTTTCTGTCATGGCTGGCAAATGCAAATGAGTTTTATTGTTGCCTAGAAAAGGACCAACCAAGTTTTTGGCGCCGACAAAACGGGAACACACTGCAAATACACACATACACTTGGGCAAATTAACAAAAAGAAATTAACTTTTCCCATTGTAAAAAATTACTTTTTATTGTTGGGATATACATTGCCCTAATTAGTAGATAAGAAGATAAAGAATCTGTTTAGATCCTCTAGCATTAATATTTTTAAACACACTTTAAACAGAATAATATCACAAATTTATGAACTTAACACTTCTCTTCGCAATTAAAAAAATTAAAATTGACTAACCTTTTTTTTCTCTGTGTTGAAACGCGAATTGATGCATTCGCACGCACATATGGGCGTGTGTATATTAAATCGCATTTTCGTTGGCGTCTTTTGTTTACCAAATTGAATTTTTCATTACCGCCTGACCAAGTGTTGTTGTGTTCGGCTTTGTGGTGCAGTTGGCGGAACTGGTCCTTTGGACCCCCTCTCAAGGACCCCCCGCCCATCCTTACACTCGCCGCACACACGCTTTCGGTTTATAATTGGATTTTGATTCGTTTTGCATAAAAAGTAAGCTTACATCCAGACGCCAGACTATTCCGTGAATACGCCCTATATGTGTGCGAATTTTATGGCTTCACTGAGGCGTCGCTTTGTCCATGACCAAAATCGAAAAAAAAGTGCGTGACCCAGTCGCAATAATAACGAAAATACATCTGGAACCCTTATTGAACTTTAGCTCCTTTTTCTCTCTTCTCAATTTGCAAATAATTCGACTGCATTTTCTTCTTATTGTATATATGGCTTTAGCATTTATTGCATGTCCACACAAAAAATCCATACATTTATTTATATTCGTCAATTTACATATTGAATTTGAATGCGATGCTTATGCAGCTTCATTTGATTGGTACAAATAAGTCAAATTGGGACTCGAGAAAATGGACACATGAAATATCAGTTTTCGGCCAAACCAAGCAGCTGTTGTTTCGATGACTTAGTTTGTTTTATTGGATCATCAATTGGGATTTATAGGAATCAGCAGTTTAATATTTTCTGTTGGCCAAAAGCTAAAGAAACTGACAAAAAGTGTATTTTTGTGGTGTATAAAATGTCAGACAATCAAAATAAATTATTGTAAATTTAAATTTATTTTATTTTTTGGGATATAGAAATAATAGAAAATTAAGAACAAGATTTATTTGTAATTTTATTTTATTGCCATAATATAAATGAATTTTTAGACAGAGACATTTATTTATCCTTCAATAATTAAACAATTAATAAAGTAGGAGCAACATTTGTATTATATAAATAACACATATTTGTTTAAAGATTAACTATTTGTCCTATTTGGGTTTATTATTTGGATGAGATTGCAGTGTCTTCTAACAAGATAAAGTTTTTATATTTACCGAAGGAAAAGTGTCGTTCCCAAAGGGATTTACCCTTCTCTCATTCACCCCATTAGGCCACTTAAATTATGGTCAACCTAAAAAAATGAGTTTACAAGGATCCAGAACAAGTGGCTCGTAAGCCGGGTTAATCTCTCCATCTTGTTGCCACTTGCCCCAGCCAACCAACTAATAAATCTGCCCCATCCTCTCAAGCGGACACTGTCCATGAGCACACCTTCCGAATGTCCCATCTAGGAGAGCCCAGGCATATTTAATTTTTTTTTAGCCCCGTCGACATGCGTGCTTTATTGGCCATAGTCCCGTAGAGAAAGAGGAGCAGTGGTCGGGCCACTGGGCACTTAGCACTCCTTAAGTTTTACAACTTCACGCTCAATCAGACGCTGCCAACGGCTGCAGGCCATAAAAAGTAACGCCTCGAACTTCAAACTTTAACCCCGACAAAGTCGCATGCGGAAGGATTTTTTATGTGTCTTTAAAGTAGCGTTAAAACTTGGGTTGGGCTTGTTGTTTTTTTTTTTGGCTATTGTTGTGGTTGGCCGAAAATCTGAAAGTAAATAAATACGACTGGGACTTAGCTCTCCTGAATCCAGCTGAGCACCTTTCGTACTAAACATTGGGGAATATTAGTGATATTACAAGACATGACATTTCAGGGAGAGTTTTGTCAGCTTAGGAAAAATATTTTGTAATATTTTTGTTTAATATGTTTTTATTTTTATTGCCTAAAAGTTCTTCTATTTCCTATCAAAATGGGATTAATGGTTTTCCTCATATACAAAGTTGAATTGATTTTTATTGCTTTCCAGCTCTTAATTTCGCTATTAATATCCAATACAGCAATGAAAGTTTTCTTTTATCTATTTTTCTTAAAGGCTTCAGAAAAAGTTTTTGAAGGACGTTCAAAAATAAGGAAGTTCCGGTTATAAAAGTTTTAATATAACAACTTCCTCTTCTTTAACAAATTTGACTTAAAGTTAAGTTGTCTTTCAACCCACAAATCCAGCTGATTCACAATTTAATGATTTATTTTATATTTTTAATTAAAATGTATCCTGTCAGGGAATTCAGCAAGTAACCTGTTTTCTTTCCTGTTTTTCTGTTTTTGTTTTCGTTCTTTGGTGGTTAACTATTTTATGTTTTATAGGACTGACCCCTCTGACGTTTCCCAGGGCAATGCTTTTACACAAATTATATTATTTTGCTTTGGGATAAATAATGAATTATGGCAACGGAAATCAAAAGGCCACTTCAGCGACCGAGACTGGCAACCAAAACAGACGTATTTTGCTACCCAGTCTCTGGATGCCACCGGATACCACCGGATATATAGTTGCCACGGGGGTAACGATGGGGAGACTTCTATAATAAAGCATAACGAGCTGGGAGTGGGTGGCACAGGTTGCTACACACTTAGATTGTTGCAACCTTAACAACAACAACTTGGCCCGGTTGTTTGCTTTGTTTTATGGCTAATTTTAGACAATTTATGAAGTGTTGGTTATGCTTGATAAGAGCCTCAAGCGGAAGCAACAACAAAAACAACCAGCTACCAACAATAACAAACAGCGGAACAATTCATGCAAATGAGCTCCGCTTAAAGTCCTTGCCTTGGCACATTACGCATACGCCCCGTAATGCGCGACAAATGATAAAGCCGCGTAAGCCGCTCCCCCAGTATATATGTATATATGTACCCTTCAAGGGGTATGAAGTTATCACGGCTGACATATGAAGTTGTTACTTTTCAACAGCAACAAAGCTCAGAGTTCAAGATGAAAAAGCGGGAAACATAAACAATGCCATTTGACAAGAGTTGTTGACAAGAGTGGCTGACATCTTCATCTGTTTATACATTTTTTCCTTCTCCTTTCGGGCTGCCTAATGTGCCCATGTGGTTGGCAGGAGAATAAACTTGTTAACTCGAGAGTGGTAATTAAAAATTATCTGCGGAAATCCGAGTGCATATTAGGGTAAGAGGCCAAAATCATGATAAATAAATAATAATAATGAATGGAAGCTAAAATGACTTGTGTAATAAAATATGAAATGTATCTTACACCATTAAAAAGATTGACGTCAATAAAAATGGAGAAGTCTATATTAAATGGGAAGCTTAAAGTTAGAAAACAAATTCTTTGACTACCGTTTTGTTTAACTAATTAAAATGGGAATCCGATTGTTAAAGCTTTCAATCAAAATCATCGGAAAATAAAGAAAATCCCACATAAATATTAGTATACAAGATTACAGGAATTTACTTCAGGAACAAATATTATAAATATATTTCTATATTACTTATAAATAATATTACAATTTGACAAAAAAAGTGCATAGGATTGGCTTAAAACTATTTTTGTATGCATTCTTAAATGAATTGGAATAAAAACCTTGTTCTCTTTGTAATATATAAAATCAAGGTTTTTAATTGATTTGTAATTAAGGTGGTAATTAAATGGCTTCAGTGAAAATTAAATACTGGAATATGAGAGCAAAAGGCAAAATAAATGAATAAAATCAGTAATGCAATTTCCAACGCAACCACATTTCAAATTAGCCACAGCTCGACATTTACTGTTTACATTATTGAAAGTAATCAAATATTATCCCCCCTTTGCATAATGGTAAAATAGAGATGGACGATGGCCGAAAGCGAGACGGTTTAATTATTCAGATGAAATTCTAAATAAATTGATAGGCAGCAGTTGGCAAGTGTTGTGTGTTTTCCACTGGAGTGGCGAGAGGTTTTGTTTGCCAACCATTGAACGTTTTCAAAACTTTATTTGTCTGGATGTTGGCATTTTGTGGCATTCGCTGTGGTCCTTTAGGAATTTGTGGCCCCCCAAAAAAAAGAGCATTAATGTGGCAACAACTTTAAGCCCGAAATCCGCTTACAGCAAGGGAACTGGACCAAATGCCATCAGCTTGTAATATATATTTTTATGGTCTTTTAATAGAGTCATAAAAGTGCATTGTTTTGATCTCCATCAGACTTGAGAATGTTTTGAATTATGTAGGACATGATAAGATGAAGATGACTATTGATTTACGGAGCTAACTTGTGCGTGTAAAATACGTCCTCAATCTCACTGCAATGCACTTGCATAGTTGGAAATCCAATTAAAAGTATTTCACCAAACAGCTATTCAGCTTAATGAACTATTTCCTTCGGCTGAAAATCAAGCAACTTGAGATATTTCAATATATACAGGGAGAAAATATTTTCTTAATAATTTAATACACATTAAACAAATTAGAACAAATTATAATGAATGCATGATAATTGATCACTTAAGCCAAACAGTATTTAATCTGTAAGACAAGAAAGTTTAATCATAAAAGAAGGAAAACATAAAACTTGGCAACTTTAATGCTTTAAACTCTTAAACATTTTAACATTTTTTTGATTTTGAAAAATAGAAAAATAAAATATTTTTTTCTTATAAAGGGATATTACAAATTTCTTCAGTGAAAATCCACTTTATGTTAGTAAATATATTTTCTTTGCGCATAAGCCTTCGTTAAGATCCCCTCCAAACAAGTAAATCAATGCCAATCGATGGGGTATTTAATTAAAATTTAGTCTGTTTCACGGACTTGTGTTTAATATTTGGTTCAATGAACCGCAATGTAAACCTTTCGCTGTTGAGTAGCAGGAAATCTGGGAGATGGATGGCACTATCCCGATCCCGTCCAATGGGTCACTCCAACACGCGCCAAAGTTTTGTCAAGTTTATAAATGCCGTACCCCCCATTTATTCCCATTTGGTTTGGCCCTCTACTTAAGCACGCGCTGGCAAGTAAAATGTTTCAGCAACTTTCAACTTTGACATAATGCAAATTATTTGATTTCATTTTATTATTTGTTTATCTCTGCGCCTCTCGTCCCTCTGCAACTTTTGGTAAGTGTTTAATTTGGTAAAGTCATGGTGGGGAATGAGAAATGAGGACCTGCCATACATTTTAATAGCCACGGCACATAAGCCACTTTGCTTTTGCGTGTGGGATGAAACAGTCGTGGCCATGTCAAACCACAAAACAATTTAAGTTACAAACATTGAAAACTTTTCTATTTGTCGCAGCAACAAATTCGCAACAGCCAAAAGTTTCGGAGGCGGCATGAACAACTTTTGAGCTATTTTTTTTTTTATTTTTGATTAGGAATTTTTGGGGCAGCATCCTGGATCCACTTCACTACCGACTGACTGGTCATTCCTAATACGCCCCGTGGGCGAGACTCGTGTCTGTCAATTGCTGCTGGCACACAAGGCGCATGATTGACATCGCCCCTCACGACTCAGAACTCAGAAAATTCAATGATTAGCTCACTTGAGCGCACCGCTCATCCATTGACTCCACTTATATTATGGTGCTTCATTTAATATGTTTAGACGTTGATTAATTGTCTGCTTATATTTCTTGTGCTTTTCGACTTGGCACAACAGATGTCCGAACGCATTCAATAATTCTTTTTCAGTAACATATTTCTCGCGAATTCGGTTTGGAATTATTTTTATTGCAAATAGCATGTTTGGTTTATATAACCCGACAACTTCTAATAAAGTTCCCTTATAGAAAAACCATAGTATTTCTCTTGAAGTTTAAGTTTAAATTTTTTAATTAATTTTAAATCAGTTATATTTATAATGTATACATATATAATTTTTACAGTTCGTAAAGCTAGCTCGAAAATTTCTTTATTTACTTTCCACTATCCGTAATTTTTCACCAGTTTTACCATGTTGGATTTGGTTTATTTCGGGGTTTTCTAAAGTTTTTGCTCGGTTGACACTTCACAAATGTAGTTTCTGCACACGGCTCTAATACAAGGTTTCAACGCTACTCAAAAGATTACTTATATAAGGTCGGGGGTGTGGCGGGGCTTTATGCCTGGCTGTCTTAAAATATCATACAACTTAGGATCTATAAGCGATATAAGGGTTTAAAGGATTTAACAACAATTGTAGCTAACACATGAATCATATAACGAAAGATTACTAATGTGGGGTAAAAAGGCCGAAGCTAAAACAAAATAGGTTTATTTCACTCGAAAATTTTTAAATCCTCCGTTTGAGCAGGGCAACAGAGACTAATCAGAGATATATCAGCAGCAGGAGTAGCTTCAGGATGAAAAAGCATAGCTATCAGCTTCTCGTGGCATCCTTCTTCTTGTCAGGTTGAAATAAAAATCTTTAAATAGAAATTGGATATCCATTAATTGTATATTTTCCTAAAAAGAGTGAATTCAAACACTTTCTTTCATAAACAATCCCAGAAATAAATTCTCGGGAAAATTTATTTACTTTAAAAAATAAAAATATTCGCTAGCTAAGCTTAAAGAAATCTATACCGATTAATAAATTTGGATTTTATTTGTACGACGGAGTAAAATTTATGATTTACTCAAATATACTTCATATGCCTTTTTTTTATAAAATAAGAAGATCCTTTTTACAATTTTCAAAAATTTTAGCACAAAGACAAAATTACATTAAAATAAGATCAAAGTAGGAAATTGTAATAACTTTAAATTGAAAAACTTATTTCAAGTTTAAGCTTGCTAAAAACTTTAACAATTAGATTTACATTTAAGAAATTGATTGCTAAAACCCATAAGCCTACATAAATCAAGTGATTTTTCCATCTTAAGAACTGAAAGCCCCACCTGATCTCGTTACAGAAGCTGGGCCAACTCCTGTTCCTGGGCCAGCTGCTCCCGTTCCCGCTCCCGATCCCTCTCCTGGTTCTCCTTCAACTCCCGAGCCGCCCGCTGCTGCTCCTCCTCCTCCTGCTGCTGCTGCTGTTGCTGCTGCTGCTTTTTGCGGTGCTCGTAGTTTACTAGCCGCTGTCCCACCAGATACTTGTCCACCTTGATGGACAGGTAGAGCTTCTTCAGCTGCTTGATCTGGAACAAAACGAAGCAGATGCTGCCCACCACGAAGAAGCTAACCGGATAAACGAGACGGGCGACGACATGCCGCGCATAAGCGTCGGCTAGGAAAATCGGGAACACCATGTGGGCCAGGACGTAGGGAGCGGCCAAAGCCAGGCCAAAAGTAGTAACCACCGGCACTGCCAAGTCCCGCATCACAAACTTCAGATCGAAATCGCGCAATCCATCCATATAGGCACGCTCCAAGGCCCGTTTCAAATGCCAATCCGGACCCATTAGAGTCAAGGCGATGGCTATCTTGCTGTAGAGCACGCCCAGCGCCCAATCCTGCCACAGGAAGTGGATGGGTGTCTTGCTCAATGCAACGCGTAGGGGAATGACCACCACCAATTCAAGTAGCAATCCAAAAAGTAGTGGAACCAGCACGAAGATTCCCAGGAGAGTTAAAACAGGCAGGGCATATTGTAATGCCACTCGTGCCCAGTGCTTGAGTTTGCTGACAATAGCCGCTCGTCCTTGGGGCAATAGGGTGACGACCACGGCCACTCCCCGGCAGACAATCCAGCACAGGTAGCCTCCAATCTCAGCGGTGTACAGCTCGTGAGAACGCAGCAGTCGCTCGTTCTTCCTGGCTCCCTCCGGATCCACCGGCGCCAGATTCCCAGCCACTCCGACTGCTCCTGCCGCGGCGGCCGCTCCCGCACCGGCTGCCTTCTCACCCGGCTGGCCAGTCCAGAGCATCATCAGCCGCCGACCAATGTAGACGGGTACGGTGAGCGTCAGCATGGCAGCACAAACGATGGACAAACACATGAGGGAGAGCAGGGCGCACAAACGGAAGGCGAACAGCGAGGGTTTGTCGTATGGCTGGAATCCCACGGGTGCATCCCGCTGCATGATTGCCTGATGAGCGGCGGCCAGGTTTCGTGGTGCTGGCGCAGGTTCTACTGGCGGTGGCGGTGGAGGCGGCGGTGGTGGTGCAACAGCTCCCTCATTATCGCCCTCTTGATTACCATTTTCGCCAGCCGCATTCTCCACGCCTTCTTCACCAGCTGCGGGATTCTCGGGCTCCGGTTCAGGGGCCGGAAGCAAATAGCTTCGGATGCCCAGCAACCAGGCCACCGCGGTGCACCATATGCGAAGTAATCCCTTCAGCCAGATGCGCGTTTGGGTTTGCTCAAAGAAGCCTGGTAAAACGATCTGAAAGCGAAATGGTTTAGATAAAATACAATAGAGGATTACTACACTAACTCACCTGCAAAAGAAGCAGTTGCAGACTTAAATCGTTGACCTCCGCATCACCACTCAGAGCATAGGGCAAGAAGTTTGGCCAGGCCACCTGAAGAATCCTAATGGGCAGCCAAAGCATCAAGAGAACGGCGAAACCAAAGATCATGGCCGAGGCGACCAGCCGGCGGATGTGTCTCACAATCGGTACATGGATCATCTCCTGGATGGGACTGAAGTCCGGATCGTTGACATTACGAAAGATCCAGAGCACGCCCGGCCTCAGAACCTCCCTCAGCAGCGAGATGAAAGCAGCAAAGTAATAAACGTAGACCATGCCAAACATCCAGTGAACGAAAAGAGAGGTGCCCGGAGCCGCTTTGAAGCTAGCCTTGCGATCCTTAAGACTGGCGTCCAGTAAAGGCAACGAGCAGATGTCCAGCCACCAGCCGCAGATGAGCGGTAGTACTCCAATCTCCACAACGGAAAGTAATGATACCTTCACCACTATATAGCACAATCCAATAAACCAGCATACTCTTCGCAAACGGAATACTCTGGCGAAGAAGTGCAGCACCACCAAAGTCAAGCCAATGCAACAGTATCCAAATAAAGTGGTAATCAGGCCGTGAAAGTGCAACAGTGGCTTCTCCGGCTGCAGAAGATCCATGGAACTCAAGATAAAGTTGCCCACGCAATAGGGGCAAAAGGCGAAGGTAAAGATGAACATGGTGTTTAGTGAGATGATCCAGAAGACGTGCTCGAGGAAAACCAACGAGCCATCGAGGCCCAGAAGGCGTTCCCAGGTGAGCTCCTCAGCGGCACGATCCCATTCCATGGGGTTCCAATTCTGCTCATCCGCATCGGCGTCCACGGCGGGAGCTGCAGCCGCTGGAGCTGCTTCCCGGGCGGCATCCTGTCCCTCGTTGTCCGCTGGGGCGGGCGCCTCGTTGTCCATGGGCACGTCCTGCGGTGCATCGCCATTGTTGTTGTCGTCCTGGGGCAGAGGAGCTGCCTCTGCGACAGGAGCAGGCGCAGGATTAGCAGCCGCTGCCTGCAGAGGGGCATCATCCCGCTCCAGCCAATCGGGGCCGCCGCCATGGAGGATTTGTTCGCGCAGCCAAACCAATCCTATAAAGGATAGCAAGGTGCAAGTCACCACAAAGCAGCCCCGAAACGCATCTGCTGCAAGGTTTTCCATGGAGAAGATGTCAAAGGGCAGCGTGAGAATCATGTCGAAGGAGCTGGCCCGGAATAGATACCGGTAGGTCCTGTAGGCGGACAATGGGACCACTCCAAACCAGGCCATGCCCACCAAGGAGTAGTGGAGCCAGCAGCGGGCGCCCTCCAAAACAGCGGACATTAGACCCACCAGGACATCCTTCAACGGCAGGACTCGCGGCATATCCGGGGCATAGATGGGCTGGAAACTGAAGCGGTAGCCGCACAGTTCGCAGTACTCTTTGTGCGAGTAGCGCATCCATTGCATCAGACAGTCCTGGTGGATGTACTTGATCGATCCCGTGCAAATGCATGGGTAAAACAGAGGCCTATCCGACTGCGCTTCGCATCGGCACACGCGGCATATGTCTATGTCGCCCTGCGACAGGTCGTCCATCTTGATCGCTTTTTCTCCAGATCCTGATCCTTGGCCTTCAATTTAACCCAGTTTGGCAAAAAGTTCCATCGGCCATTTGCGCAATTCGCTGGGCAATTTAGCTAATTGGCCCGAGGTTGCTGGTCTTCCGGCCGATTCTCCCCGCCTTTTAACCACGCTAATTAATTACTCGTATATTATAGACCGTTAGGCGCATCTAACACTTGAATTTTAACCGAGAACTTGTGATATTATTACGACAAAACAAAAATATGCAGCCCAGTTCACAAAAAAAGTGGCAGCCACCACGTACCAGTGTGTGCACACCACGAAAATGATGAAAATTTTTGCAACAGAGTTGCCACCTAGCGTACAACAGCACGTTACGAAAACAGTTTTCAATAAAATTATTAAAAACTTAATAAGAAAAGTAACATTTGCATTTATGATGTCGTTGTCGCCCAAAAAATGCAAATAAAGAAACAACGACATCATAAATGCAAATAAAGAAAAATATCTGCAATAATTTTTGAAAAAATTTAATTTGATATATATGTGTAAGTATACGCAGGAAAATTAATAAAGCATATATCGCTTTGACCCTTTGTAAATCATATATTGTTCTTTTATTTATGATTTCAATCATTGCAAACTTGCTTGAATTCATAAATGCGGTATTACAAATTTATTATCAAATGTTTTCAATATCAAGCACAAGATCAAGAGTATCAGGTCCACAGATATTGAGTTCTGTCATCATTAGATTTGATAATAAATATAGAAATAAAAGATGTTTGAATGTACTTGCGAAATGTTTTATGTTTGTTCTTCCTTTTATTCCATTTAAGGAATACCTTGGCTTGAAAAATAAATCCGACCAAGTGGTAAAATGTTTTCAAATGTTTTGAAAGGACGACTACGGAGCTCATGTCGTAAGTTAAAAAAATTTGATTTAATGATTAGAGTTTCTTATTAAATATTAAAAATATGAAATTTTCTTATTATTTTTCATATATAATATATAAATTTAGGACTACAAAATATCGTGACTTAAAAATAACAGCTCAATTAAAAGTGTATCCACACCTTAGGTGGTATTACCAGCAATTACGTTGTCTGGTAACTCTCCACCGTCTTGTTGTTGTTGTGATTCTCTTGTCATTATTTTGCAATCAATTCTTAAAAGATTTTGCACTCCCAAAAAACGCAGAAAATAAGCCATGCAGCGAAAGATGATAAATATCCTGGGACAGACGACGCGCCGTTTGGTCAGTGGTCAGCAAATCCGCCCATTGTCAGTTTCCGCACGGCGCCAGGAGATCTTTAAAGTTCAAAGTGCCGAGGATTTCGACAAGAAAGTGAAGAACAGCCAGCAGCCCGTGATCGTGGACTTTTTTGCAACGTACTTTGAATTATATATATCCTGACTCATCAGTAATTAATTGTTATATCACAAACCCCCAGATGGTGTAATCCCTGCAAGCTGCTGACCCCCAGAATCGAGGGCATTGTGGGCGAACAAGCGGGTTCAATAAAATTGGCCAAAGTGGACATTGATGAGCACAGCGAACTAGCTTTGGATTACGATGTGGCCGCCGTTCCCGTCCTAGTGGTCTTGCAAAATGGCAAGGAGGTGCAGCGCATGGTGGGCCTGCAGGATGAGGACAAAATCCGCGCTTGGGTCGCCGCCGCTGTCAAGCAGGCAAAATAATATATGAATCACCCAAAAAGCAGAGGATTACTCCTCGAAAATGAAGCCTAGCTTTAAATTATTCGGACTTTCGAAATAAATGTTTATTTACCCGTTGAAATAACAATGAATCTTATGCTATAGACTACAAACTAAATGGAAAACCAGCCTGGAGTGCCGGGTCTTTTCTTATTTCTGTCCAGAAATCTTCGGAAACCTTCCTTTGATTCATCAAGTGACTTCTCCTCTTTGGCCTGTTTTTCTGCCTTTTCCGAGAAGAAATCGGGGAAGACAAAGGACTCTTCCCTGGGCTGTAATATAATGAATTGATATAAAAATCTATCCGCAAACCCTGAGAATCCAGCAATCCATACCAATGTTACATAAGCCAGTTTCACATCATCTTTCTTGGTGATGTATCCATAAGTTTGATCCTTCTTGGTTTCCCCCAGGGCAATACGAGTTCGCACATCGACCACTGGAAGCTTGTAGATCTTCTCCAGATAGCTACGCACATCGTATTTGGTCATCTCCATCGAAACCGAAAAGGTGACCACATTTGGCGGCTGCTCCTCCGTGGGCCGAATCAACTTCATCCAGAAGTTCGGGAGGAAAACTCGCAGTTGCGGATTGCCGCGCTGGTAGATAGGATACCACCTGGTGGACATGGCGGAACAGCAACTCCTGTTTTTATTCAAGATTTAAGAAATTAAATTAATTGCTGTGCGTTTTACAAAATGCACTAAAAAAGACCAATGGTTTCATTGCGTCATGGGCGGAGCAAAGGGGATGATGGGTTTCTGCAACCCCCTGATATGTTTGGTTTGGGTTAATGCAATAAATAAATAAAAAAAAAATTGTTGATAAGTTTCGTGAAATTAAATTTAAGATTAACAGAGATTTCATCAACAACATTTTTAAACCCAAATGTTTATCGATTTCAAGTTTTGGAATGAAATTACTAGTAAAGTATTAATTTTAATGGAGCAATATACACAAATTTAAGTTTACAACAAATTTAAGCGTTTAATCGCTTAATAAAGTTATTAAAGTTAAATTTTAACAGTCGTTTGAATTAGAGAATCCCCTTCAAAATGTCTGACTGCGTCCATGTCAAACCACGTGGTTGTCCAACACTAGTTAAAAACAGCTGATTCCCCAATCACAACAATTTTTAAATGTGATCTGATTGAAATTGCTTTCAAATCTCACTAAAAATGGTTAAAATAAAGAAAAAGGAGGCCAAAAAAAAGCCATTAACCCGCAAGGAGCAAAGAAAACAGAAGTCGGAGGTCAAAAAGCAGAATAAGCGGCTTTATCACGCCGGCAAAACCAACGGAACTCAGCGCGTGGCCGCGGCAGCAGAGGCGTCGGCAGCGCAGTCTCTACAAGGCAAAAACAAGAAGAAGAAAAAGAGCAAAAAACCTAAAGTAAATCCAGACGATATTCCCAAAGAACAACTTTTATCCGGAGAAATAGACAGCGATGATGATGAGTCCATCGATTCGGATTTCAGCGATCCTGATGTCGATGCTCTCATGCCCAAAAGCAAGGAGAAGGTGGAAGTTTTCGAACCTCTGGGTAAGAGGGCCAAGAAAATGCAAGGAGGTGCCATCCAAAGACAGGATGAAGAATTGGTCAGGAGAAAGGAACTCCGCCAGCAAAAGGAACTGTCGTCCAAGTCCAAGAAGCAGCGACTCAAGACACTGCGCCTGGAAAACGAGGAAGAAGATCGCGAGATCAACAAGCTTGAAAAGAAGCTGAAACTCAACAAATCAAAGGATAAAAACCGTCTGGTTAGGAAGATGTTTAACGATGGTTTGGACTACCTACTGGACTTTGTCCTGGATGACGAAGAGGAGAAGCAGAAGTGGGAGGAAAAACAGGAAAGAAAGAAACGGCTAAAAGAGCAGCAAGAAAAGGAGGATGCGGGCATGTGGAGCGATGAGGAGGAAGAGGAGCAGGATGAACTGAAAGATAACTTCCCGGAAGATGACAGCGGTTCAGAGGATGAGGAGGACGATGAAGATATAAGTGGAGATGAAAGCGATGAAGGGTCCGAAGCAGAAGAAGAAGCTCCCAAAAGTAAGTTTATATTAGTTTTCTCACAAAACTCACCCATTAATCCCCGCTTTTCTATCCCCAGTTAAAGAAGACATCTACGGACGAAAGCGAGATGCCGAGGGCAACATCCTGCCCGATCCCGTGGAGAAAGAAGCCTCTGCTGTCGGTCAGAAGTACATACCTCCACATCAACGAGCTCTGATGGCCGCCAGTGCAGGATCCAGCGAAAAGCAGGCGGAGATCCTTGCCCGATTGCTAAAACAGAGTAAAGGTCTCCTGAATCGACTGTCCGAGGCGAATCTTCACAAGATTGCCGCTGGCATAGAGGCCCTATACATGAAGAACTCCCGCTACAACATGAACGAGACCCTAACAAAGTTACTCCAGGAAGCCTTGCTGGGTTCCACGCGGACCAATGAGCGAATGGTACAGGAACACATGGTTTTATTGGCCTATCTGCATGCACAAATAGGCAGCGAGATCGGTGCCCATTTTCTGCAGACATTCGTGGAGTTATTCGATGGTTATGTCAAGGATATCACTAACTTGGAAGTGGAGGACAAGCAGTTGAATAACCTTGTGCTAGTGCTCTGCTACATGTACCTGTTCAAGATTTATGAGCTGAGCTTGCTAATGGAGCTGATAGGCAAATTGACAGATCAGCTTTGCGAGAAGAGTGTGGAGTGCCTTTTGCAGATATTCCAATCGATTGGTTTCCGTCTGCGCAAGGATGATCCACTAGCTTTCAAGACCATGATGCAAAAAGTTCAATCGCAGATTGCCAGCGCACCACTAGAACTCAAGGAGAATCCCCGCCTGCGTTTCATGGTAGACATCCTGAATGCAGTCAAAAATAATAATATGCAAAAGCTGCCGCAATATGATCCTGAGCTGGCGGATAATCTACGAAAGCGCCTGAAGGCCATGCTGAAAAACGATCGCTATGTTGTTACCCTAAATATAACACTAGAGGACCTCCTGCGGGCCGACAAAGTGGGAAAATGGTGGATCGTGGGCTCTGCCTGGACAGGAAACCTCGACGAGATGGGTTCTGCCAAACAAAAACCGAATAAGAACTCATCTAATTCTGCAAATGCAGGATTTGCGGATCAGTTACTGGAGCTGGCCAAAAAGCAGCAGATGAACACTGCCGAAAGGAGGAATATCTTCTGCATTATCATGAGTGCTGCTGATTATGTGGATGCCTTTGAAAAGATCCTGCATTTGGCTCTGAAGGATCAGCGGGCGGTGGCCTATGTGATCATACATTGTGCCCTAAACGAGAAGCGAGCGAATCCCTATTACGCTCACTTGGCCCTCAAGTTCTGTCAATTCAATAGGAAGTATCAACTGGCATTCCAGTTCGCCAGTTGGGATAGGATTAATGACATTGAAAAGCTTTCAAAACCGCAGATTCGTAACCTGGCTAGTTTTCTACAACAAGTAATCCTAGCAGCTGGCTTGCAGCTCTCTGTTCTTAAAGTGGTGGACTTCATGCAGCTGGATAAGCTCAGCTTTTACTTTATGAAGGAAGTGATGGTCAGGTTACTTTTATCGCCCGACGAGCG
Source organism: Drosophila rhopaloa (assembly GCF_018152115.1). Taxonomy (NCBI): domain Eukaryota; kingdom Metazoa; phylum Arthropoda; class Insecta; order Diptera; family Drosophilidae; genus Drosophila; species Drosophila rhopaloa. Next base: position 14,162,933 of record NW_025335043.1, read on the forward strand.
GGAAGTTTATCAGACGTTCGAAAGAGTCGCTAAGAACTCGAAGCTCCAGCAATTTAAACAGAGTGTTCGGCTTTTCCTGCAGCATTTCCTTTTGAAATCGGATCAACTGGACAAGCTGAAACTTAAGGAGGAAGAGCAGCAGCTGCTGCAACAGCGGGTAGATCACCTGGACAAATTGCTGGCCTATGTGGATCTGTAAATATAAGTAGAGTTAAAAAGCGACCTTAATAAATTGTAAAATAAGCTTCTACTCGAAGAGTAGAATCCATGTTTTTACTACAAATAATGAAAAATTGAAGGTTTAAAAATCAATTCACCGTAAACAAGTTCCAATCATGATTTAAGTAAAATAAAAAGGCGGTGCTTTATTAAATCCTAGAGAAAACATTAACAACTAACATATAAAACTAGTCGAAGCTCTGAAGGAGATCACGTGCCCGCTGGTACCGCGTGGACTCGATCAGTTTCTGTCTTTCAGCCTCGTCCTCCAGTTTCTCTCCTTCCTTGTCTAGTTTCTGGATTACCTCCTCAGCCAATTGGCTGATCTTCGAGCGCGCTGCTCCCTGGGAACTGGCCAAATACTCCAGAGCAGTGGGCCACAGCTCGGCATCTAGTTTCTCCTCATCGAAAGCGGTTTGTTGGATTGAAATCTGCCGGAGTTTGTTGAACTTCCACTCCTGGCGGGATTCCTTCCATTTGATGAGGTATTCTTTGTTGATTTTGGCTTCTTTGTTGGTGTTCTGATTTCTTTGGGACTCGAGACGCTGCTGGTGCTTCTGTTTCTTCTTCTGGCGCACGGTTACCACGGCATTGGTGTTTTCCGGACGGGCAGCCTCCTCTAATTGAGCTTTTGTGGGCTGGGAGTCCTCTTCATCATCGTCCGAGTTGTTTTCCTTTTTACTGCGCTTCTCCTTTACGGGTTTGTTTGCTTCCTGAACTTGTTTTCTTTTTAGAGGCTTCTCTGAATTACTTTCTTCGTGTCCATTGGTGGCCACCTGCACCTCCGTCGCCAATTTCTTGCTCCGTTTCTTGGTAGCCAATGCTTCTTCTCCTTTTTGCCGCCTTTTTGGTGGTTTATCTGTTAATGTTGGATATATTACATATAGTTGGTTCACGAACAAAGCCAAGCCCACCTGTAACAGCCGCCTGTTGCTCCACCTGTGGCTCCAAAATAAGACTTTTGTTGGCCACCTCGTCGTCGGATGCCGAATTTTCGATATTTTTAACTGCCTCGTGCTTGCGTTTCTTGCCCTGGCGCTTGGCCTTTTTCTCCATCTCAGTGCGGGCCATTTCAACTGTGTCTCCGTTTAAAAACAACTTATAAAATCAATTAATTACAGAGAAAATTTAAAAAACCTCTTGAATTCTGAACACAATGTGATTTTTGTGATGCCGACGTTACACAACACTAAAAAGTGGGGAGCCACACCATGTTTATTTAAAGAGTGTGGCAGCTCTCCAGCTGATGACAAGTAACCAGCGATCTGGCAACGTTGGGAAACAAATAAAACAAAATAATTCCAATTGCCAAATCTGAGCTTATGTTTAATGATATTAACAAACCATAAATCATATAAAAGTGCATTTCGGGTGTGTAAGACCGTACCTATGCCGCCACCCCTTTTCCAAACGAATTTCCGCCCGAAGTCAAAAAATATTTCACAAGCTAAGCTCGCGGCGCGTAAATGAAATCCGTGTGATAGTTGTAATTAATAAAACTAAATGTAATTATATAGTTATCTGAAGTTTGATTAAGGTGAAGAGGAGTACTAAGCATTTAACAGGTAAGTTTTCTATCCAAATTAATTATTTCCATATTTATCTGGCGGCAACAACAACAACAAAGCGTGCTCCAACCGGCAAAATGCAACTGTTATTTGCGGGTGTATGTGTTTTTTTGGCAGTGCGTACGTGTGTGTGTTCCCAGCAAAAAAAAATAAAAATGCGTGTTTTTCGGGTTTAAAACAACAAGGGAGTCTATAAATGCATCTTGACAAGAAAGGAAGGAAAAATATTGAAACAGAAGGAGTTGGGAGTCTTAAAACAGCTGTTGTTTGCCCACAGGAGTGTGGGGGAGGACCCTAAATCCCAGCTGTATTTTTTTAAGGTGAGTGAAAACAGATAAAAATATTTACAGCTACATTACACAAAGTACAGTTGCAATTTTGGGGTATGTAAACATACAGTTAAATGGGCATATTTAAAACGCAATGAAATATATAGAAAAAAAATGTTACAGTCCAAAACTCGATCTTTGTTAACTCAAAATCTTTATCGGTGGAGTCCCATAAATTGGTAATAGAAAAAAACGAGGTAAAATAAACTATCAACCTCGAAGCCTCCATAAATCTGACTAACTTTTTGTGGTAGATGTTGGTTGTGAGCAATGGAAGTTCGACTGTTTTTGATAAGCCTTTTCAAATTATAAAAGTCAAATGATGATGTATTACAAATTATTCATTTGATTGACCTCTAATGAGTGTGCTCTGAATATAAAATAAGTATAGGCCGAATTGGAATAAAATGTATTTCCTTTAATTCTTCCAGCCATTTTTACACGGTCACCCAAAATTTCACTTTCATTTGCTGGACGCCGGCGCGACTTTCGGCCAAAAAATCGTTGTAAACAAAATTCTCAGTTGAAATGTTTCACATTATTGCTTCATCTTGCTTTGGCTCTTTGAGTAGTTTTCCGGCGTGGGCAAAAATAGCATTTCATCCGACTTTTCCTGAGTTTTCCGCCTATGCCCATGTCGAGTGAGCGGAAAGCTCTCACTCAGGGGTCGCCTCAGAATTTGTTGGCCATTGGATTCCTCCGCTGGCCATTCAGTTCTGCTTTGGTTGTGTTCCCCTTCGCATCGAGTTTTCAGTTCGCGTTTTTCCGCTTTTCCGTCGCGGTCTTCGGTAGTTTTTCCTCGCGTTTCTATCCTAAGTTCTAACCAAATCGCTTTGGTTTCTAAGTCGAAAGAATCCCAAAGATATTTTAGCAATTTTTCGGTGGTGAAAGCCCTTCAAGATATACTATCTTGGGGTATATGTCATTATCTGATGGTTAGGGCGGCATCTTTACTGGCTAATTGGATTGTCAACAGCTACAACATTCACAAGTGCAGACAGCGGACCTGTCACAACAAATAGAAAAAAGAAATAAAGGCTAACGACTCCGGTTAACTTCGCCGGTAAAACACGCGTGTGTTTTTGTGTGTCTTTCCAGTAATCAATATAGTGGCATTTGTTTTCGCGCGTTTTACTTTCTAACATACTTTGGTCCCTCGGTTTTACCCCTCGGACCCTTAACCCTCTATTGCCTGCGGTTTCTGTGACAACGTGAGCGGCCTAAACAAATGTGAGGGGGCCAACCACAAACGAAACACAAGAAATATCGGCTAACTTGCTGTTCTGGAATGATAAAGCTCCTGCACCCAAATGCTAGACAGTACGCGCTATAAGTGTAAGTACAAGTCGGCCTACACAGAGAATGCCTATATACATTTAAATCCATAAGCGAATTAGGGGATTTTTGAAAAAATATTACTAAACAAAGATCAGCATATAATTTTAAATTAAACATGAATAATAGTATTATTGTTAAGGCTTACAATAAAATTAGATATAATTTATTTTATTTAATTGTATTTCAATACAAAAGAGACTTATTTTTAAGTTTTCTGCAGTACTACTTCATTTTCCGTCTTGATCAATAGATGCTGCCTAAAAATTAAAATATTTGAAAATTGTTAGATGCATTTTCTCTCCGTGCCATTTCCTTGTTTGTTTATAAGCATTTCGGCACATCCGTTGAACGAGTATTACATCAGCTGAGGTGGAGAGGTGTGGCCGAGGTCCACTTGTGTGCGTCCATCATGATTCAGTTTCGGATTGAAATCTGTATCTACTCTATGCGCTAGCAACTTGTATCTATTTGGCAGCCGCATCTTCCGAATAATTTTCCACCTCTTCCACTCTCCGTGTGCGTTTGTTTTTCCAATAGTTTTCCTCTAAAATTGGATCAGTTCGTCGGCAATTAAGGCCCCCCAAAAATAAGACATATGTATTCGAACTAAACTCATTCGTTCGTCTAATATGAATGAATCAATGCACTACATCATTTCTCTTGAAAGTTTTGACTTCGCCGTATATCATTTCTGTAGTTCTCAAAATGTCAAAAACTGATGATTGTGGGGATTTGGATGGCAGTTTTTTGTTTTACAAACTGAAAATTCGTGCTCTGCGTGTTTTGGTACTTATGACAGGTCATTAAAATGAACTTTCTTGGAACAAAAAATGTCTCTTTTCTGGCCATCGATATTAAAAATAATCTTTTATATAATGTTTAAATATAAATTAATATTTTTCTCATTGATCTACAGTTTCTTTTTGTAATTTATGTAACAAAGAGCATTACCTAGACTTCCATTGTATACCTTGCCCCTTAAATTTTCTTTATGTAGTTTGGCTTTGCTTTGCGGCACTCGTAAAATGTATATTTTGAGCACAAATGTCAAATATCGCTTTTTAAGGGTCACCGGCTAAATATTTGCACTCTTTGCATATTTATTTTTCAATGTTGCCCATTGCAACTTGGCAAGTTGGCCAACAAAAGATGTTTTTTTTTCCTTTGTTTGCGAATTGCCGCCCTTTGGCTCATCGGTGGTTGGTTAGTTGTTGGTTGTCGGATGGTTGAGTCATTCTCTATAAGGGTTGAGTGCATTTTTATGCTCCGAAGATAGTTAGGTCGTAAATTCTCTGACCAGACTTTTAGCAAACAAATTGCCGACTTCCTTTGCAGCATATAATTTCCTTTCTAATGGTTTCTTACTATAAGCTTTTTGATTTATTTCCTGAAATAGAGTGAGGCACAAAAAAGAAAACACATTCATTGGCTTTATTTTGATATTGCTTGATTTCAAAGTCAGATATTTATTCTGTTCTCTTTCCATTTGAATTGACGTCAAATTGTTTATGCAGGCCATGGGCCGTTTAGTTGATGGCCGGCTGGTTTATATATTCTCTATATGTGGATATCTATAGGTGCTACTGTTTGCCGATATTGTGATTTTATATAGGGAAATTAAACCGCGTCTTGATTCCGAATGCAAGTCAGGATTTGACGACTCGGCGGCGTCACAGATTTGCGCGTTCAAAACGCCGCTGAAATATTAATGCACCGCCTGGCTTTTCGTCTGTTTTTTTAAACGTTAAATACACATTATATGGCCATATTAATTTTTTTGGCTTAAATGGCGTCGCGCCGACACGCGCACTTCCGTCACCAAAATGTTTTCAGAGAAAATCCCCAAAAAACAATCGCCAAAATATAAACTGAAACAAATACAATTTGTTTTTCGGGCGACAGAGTAACGACATGGGGGAGCAAGTGTTAAAATAAATTGTGACAGATTGTTTGGGGGTAGCACACAAGCTGTATTCAATAGCTATATAATATCAGGGTCTCTTTACGATATGTCGGGTAATTTTAGCTCGTTAAAATATGAAAAATCGTCTGGTCAAGACAGAAAAAAACGATCGAATCGGGGATAATGAGACATCCGCTAAGATTAATGGAATCTGTAAAAATTCTCGTTGTAAGGAGTCGTATTAAAATTGTGAAAAACGCTCTTGAACAGTTCAATGATCTTTCGAAATGTTCGGACTTTTATACATTTTGGATATAACTAAAATTTATAAACGTGCAAATTACAATTCTCTTTTGGCTTAGGTTCTTAAAAATGTTGTTTGTGTTAAAAAATACTTTTTTTAATATCGATATAAAACGTATACATCTTTTTAAAACCACAGTATTTGTATGTTTTTTTCTGAAAATAAACTCAAAAGAATTATTTAGCAAAACACTAACATTTTTATGCAAATTTTTTAACTTTAATGAATATGCAGTAGAATTCATAGCTTTAAAAATTTTCTAAAATTCCTTGATTTTTTTAGAAAATCTATCCTTCTAAAACGTCTTTATATTCTTCTTTTTATACAAAATTGTTAAATAAATAACATTTTCTATTTTCTCTCCCAACAGAAAACCCCAACAATATTTTAAATATTTCCATATAGAAATTTAAAAAATTGTCTCTAAATAAATTGTGTAGAAAAAATTCCTAGCTAGACATTAATTTACTAGACAGACCGACAGACGCATATAGAACGGACAAACAACAAAAGGCAAATATATTTTAAATGGGATACCTAAAATAATCCACAGATCTGACGACATCAGTGGCGACACGGAAAGCCTTGGGGAAGTGTTGCAAAAAATAAATACTTTTAGTTAGTCAATTCGGTTTCACGTGACCCTGAAAGAGTAAAATTGAGCATGAAATATGGTGAACTAGGCCAATACAATGGGGCATATGGGTTGACTCAATTTCGCAGACAACGAGGTCGGGAATAGATGGGCCACCCCGTTGAGCTTACATGGCAACCAAAACCCGAACCCGTAGAACCCTCCCCGTTTAACCAATAAACAATCCAATTAAAACAATTGCCAGGGACAACGAACGATATCTCAATGCGTTTTGCATTGCGTGTGCTGGTTTGCTTGGGTCTTAATGGGTCAGATACTCATAGTATCTGATGGATAGTTTCCCAACTTCACATTTCTTCGCCCTATCGCTTTTCTTTGCCGCGCTCGCTGGAAAGTGAAAGTCCATGTGCGTCGGGCCAACCAATTTAATGTACATTCCTGTTCATTAATCTTTTTTTTTTGTTTGGTTTTTCAGCACGCCGTTTTTATTTTTTTGCGATAATGCTTTGATTGTTTTGCTCCATGTGCGACTGCTAAGGTTTTGATTGATTTGGCGTGCCTGGTAAAAACCAGAAAAATAGTTGTTTCTTTCACCATTCTGCGGTCGAGCGCAAATTGAAACAAATTAGCATTCAACGTATCAAATTTGATTATAAAATGTTAGTTTCGGAGCACTATTACCACGATTTGGACTAGATTTAGTTCTTCAAAGATGAGAAGATAATGCGTTAGAGTTAAGACAACTTAATGATTTGCTCCGGGTCAGAGAATATTATGATTTCTGTTTGTTTTCGGTTCATTATGATTAATGATCTTCAGTGTTTAGTTAGCTTAACAGATTAATTCTTATTTGATTTTTACTGGTTTAGTTAATGATTTTTAAAAGAGCAGAACTGCTTTTTGATTTTTAAACGAGTTTTCTCTTAAATCTGGTTTGGTTTATATTTGTGGTTGTATTTTCTTGGGAAACAAAAAAAAGGAATTAGTGTTCTATAAGTGACTAAACCCTTGATCCGCTGAAGTGTAATATAAATTAAGGTAATCTTCTGAGTTTTAGTGAGTTAATGGAAAACCGGACCTTTGATGCAAAACCAAAATTCGCCTGAAAACAAATGATTGACATTTCTGGTTTCAAGCTGCCATTCCCTCGTTTTCTTCCGTTAAAAATACCATAAATCTTGGAGGTTTCTCCCCCAATTTGCCTGCTTATTAACTCTTCAGATCCCAAAAGCCTGGGCGAGCAATCAATCTGTCTGTCAGCATATGGGGACAGGATTGTTTCGGGCTCTGTGGGTTTTTGGTATAATTACGGGCGGGCAATTGTCTGTAACCCAATTCGAGCTTGGCATTTCATTCAAGTTCACATGCAAACACGTTTGCTGTTATTCGATATTGCTGCGTGGGCTGGAAAATCGTTTCGCGCCTTGTTTTTCATCGTTCCTTTACAGCAAAACACTCAAATTGAATTTGCATAGAGCAGTCGAAAGCCCTGGAATATATACGATCGTTATATGCTCCGCCATGTAATTTGAATTGAAGAATGGTTATTATATTTGCATATAAGTTGGCAATTAATTTGCAACCACTGCGAATGGCACACCTTTCGTCAGACGTCAAGGATTGGCCATGGGCCATTGGAATCGGCGGATTAGGGTCCGTCATAGGAATTAACATAAAATAGGCAAACAAATTTCTCGAACTGCGTTCCACCCGAAACGTGCCTCTCTATGGCATTCTTTTCACTATTATATATTTACTTTTGTATTTTTTCACAACTTTGTCTAAAGCAAACAAGAAATCGTGGCACGTGAGCATTTTACAAATGATCCGAAAACATAAAGAAAAACCAAAACCAGAAATAACAACATCATAGCGCACCTACAAACACCAGATTTCATAAAAATACATGAGTGGAGCCCATAAAAAAATTAAAATAAAAACCAAAAAGCAGCTGCATAGGTAAATGAACATGTTTTTTTTATATTCAAAGGTACATTGCTATCTTTTCGAATCGATGCGTACATACATACATATTTTTAGATTTTTAATGAAAATATCAAAATTTTATTAAAAAGACTATTCTATATTTTGCAAAGATCTTAAACATTTTTCAAGTGAGCCGGATATGTTTTCAGTGAGATTGCTTTATCACTATTTATTCTGAAGGTATAAACCGTCATAAAAAGAGACCTCGTGAAATAATTACAAAATTTAATGTCTTATTGCAGGAGTATTATTATAGATAGAGTATCCTAGATACAGTATAAATGGATTATTTTCCCCCAGCTATAACCCATCATAACTTGAGATCTGGACGTGCTGTCAATGAGGGGAGTCAGTTTTCATTTAGATTGCATCTGGCATGACGAACGGACTTGAAGTCTGTGCTATATTTAGGCGGATTGCGGATTGCGCATTGTCTTCTAGTTTCGCCGTCGAGGTGCTGATATAAAACGCCCGATTAGATTTATGCACACACCATGGAATGGCGATGCCGACACTGCGCTGCACTTTTCACTTGTGATTTATGCCGCCGGGCGGGGCAGCTCAATTGGGTGGGTGCGGGTGCAGTTGCTCAAGTCCGCATGCCCAAACCCCAGTCCTCAAGAATTTCTTAATGGTCAGTTGGTTGGTTACGTGACCAGCTGGAAAAAATGCCACAAAATGTTTTCTTTTCACTGCGAAAGCGAAAAACGAAAGTGCCAAGTGGCAGATTGTCGCCGATTGACTCGGCTCCTTGGATTGAAGCCATCTCCTCCACCTCCTTCTTATTCAAACTGGCTGGTCAATTGCCGCATTGCATCATCTTTCACATCTCATATTTCGTATGGTCGTCTGGCCGGCTGTAAATACCAAATATAATTGTTTAACTGTCCATAAAAATGGAGAAACAAAAAAGGAGACCCTTTGCGACTGCCAACGAACGTCCATTGAACTTGGCGCAAAGTGGTGGGCTCCAAAATCGCCTCAAAGAGATATCTTTGAGCTGTCTCTCGACGAAATAATTTCACACCCATGTGGCAGAAAGTATCTGGTCGGATGCTGCCCCGACTACCTGACAGTGTCCCATCCATCAATCGGTGGAAAGATTGCGCCACAGGTCAGCAGGTGTTGGAGATGTTTGGGGGTGGAACTCATAGGCGTAGAGCCAGATGATCTCTGGGTTGTTTTCTTTGAGAATTACGAGTTGAGACATCAGCGAGGTGTGGGAAAATGAAGGGAATCGTATCAAGGAAGTTGCATGGTTGGATTAGGGATAATTGGTGTGGGAATTTTTATGGTTTTTGGGATGGATGTTAATATTATTTTAATTTATACTTTCTGTATCTAAAAGGATTTCAAGAACTAAAGTAAATTTATGTCCAACATCCACGGATAAATAAATATTTCAATGATACAAAATTACTTTGCAAACCAAGTAAGCTGCAGCTAAATTACATGGGTATATGAAACAAATTTGATAGTGAGTTTTCAAAGCATTTCGCCTAAATGCCAGATAAATACCGTTCGAAACCGAAACTCTCTATTATATCGGCGTTTCCCTTTCGCCACATTTCGCCACATTCCTAATCATTAACTGCATTTGCTTCGCAACACAATCTGTCGCCATAAAACGAACCGAACGTAAGCCTCAATTGAGCAAACTTGATTTATGAGCGATTGCAATTGCAGATATTTCGCTATCTCCGCACTCTCACTCTCTTCTGGTCCATTTGGAAAATTGCATGTCAACGGAAATTGCTTAATCATTTCCACGCATATCATATGTACCCCAGATATATATATATATTTTTATCCGTATGACTAATTCTATCTGTCTTTCTTCCTTCTCTCTTGCAGGTAAGTTTCACCGATATCGTTTTTGGGCCATAGGCTATCAAAGGAAATCATTGCGTAAGTCAATAAAAACGGAGTTGATTTGTTTGCTTAGGACTTCCCCTTCTGAGAGTTACATAATCCGGTTCCTGCAAGGAAGTGGCTCGTAAAAAAGGGAGCCATTAGCATGTGCAGTCTAAAAAGTGAGGCCCATAATGGATTTTCCAATCAATGCAACTCAATGATTATGGTTTAGCAGTCGCGACCAACGAAATTATTGGCTCATTTGGTCAGGCGGCTGGAAAATAATAAACTGAACAGACAGACGGACGAATACTCCACTCCTTGATTATCGTGGCCATCATCTGCTTTGCCACTACCACTACCTGACCCCTTGTCGCGCCTAACGATCTTTAACCTGGCCAACAACGATCCCATCTCGGCCCAGACAGTCTGCCTCTTTTGTTGTTATTGATCGCAGTACTACAACAGCATTCAAACGTGCGTCGAGTATCTTTGCATCGCCGTATCTTTGTATCTGGCGAATGCATTTCGTTGTATCTCAAGTGTCTGTGCTTGTTTTTTGTATCTTACCAATGTTTGCCCGGCTCATTTGCAAAATCTGCTGGGTAATCAGACACCCGACTAGGGATGTCATTTAGCTTTTGCTGCTGTTTTGCCAAGTGCGTGACCATTGAACCTGCATTTCCCAATTCCCATTTCCCAGCCCGCTTCAAGTGAAAGTGAAAATGCCCGTCGTCCGGCGTTCAATGAACTGCCTTTTGGAACTTGGCAAGAGTTAAGCTCTCCCACCCCAGAACTAATTGTAGATTTCATATCTCAGCCTTTACGGCCATCGCATCCCAATCTCAGTCGACTCCTAGAGTAAAGCAGACAATTTATGACACAAATTAAATGCATGGAAATTATGATGAATGCGAGGCAAAATTTATGCTGATGACATAGCCAACAAAAGAGCGCCAATCCGCCCAGTCTCCGTCCAGGCTCCCTAAACTTCTCCTGCTCCTTCGATTCCTGGAGGCAGCTCCAATCAAGAGCCAGACGATCCACAGACAACTAACCGCCGACTCGGCGAGGAGTTGCGAACCAAGTAGTACGTTGTTCATGCTTACACGGGGGAAAATATTTTAAGTTATATATTTTTTTTTTTATTTAGCTGATGTTCAAAATAATATATCACGTTTAAATCTTTAAAGATTAAGTTAAACTTTTAAATATTGAAATCAGAAGGACCCAATAATTTTCTTGAATTTTAGAGTCTAAACAATTAAGAAACGATATTGTATTATTTCAGTCTTGTTTTTAAAAAGATAATGAAACCCATCCTTCATCAGAGTCGTTCTTATGGTTATGTGATGGTTGCATTAATAAATAATAAAGAAAATAATTTAAAAATTGTAATGGCATTAAAGAAATCAAGTTGATTTTCGTCTATTTTATTTTGACACAATTCAATCAACTCATTTCGCAGGTGCTTTTTAGAGTCTTTTGGCTATTGAAACAATTTGAGTAAATTCAAAACTTCGAAGATACTTTCTCTCAGTGCAGGCCTGGGTCTGGTCCTACGATCCACTGCCCCCGCCCCTCCCTTTATCGCTTGTTGAGCAGCTGCAGAGGTGGGGAATCCAGCGACTTGGACTCCTTGTGGCTGCGGCCTGCCTCTAGCCGAAAGTTGTTGCGTATTTAAAATGGAAATTGCAAGTTTTTCGCTTAACGTTCCGATGTCTTTTTCCCTGTCTCTCTTACTCGCTCGTCGGCGCTTTTGTTTCACTTTCGTTTGCTGATTGCAGGTTTTTTTTTGTTTCAGCTTATTTTGATTTTTTTCCCGTCTTATTCGGTGCATTTATCACGGTGCCACACATTTGTGCCACAAGATGCCAGAAAATCGGGCAGGCATGGCCAAAGAAATTTGCCCGAAATGAGCCCGAAGTTTCATTTTCCTTTTCATTTTCATTTTTGCAAATTGAATGCTGTTTTTCAGGCTCATTTCAAGGGTGTACACGATTATTGACCGGCACACGCCCCTTTTTGTTAATATTCGGGTGAAATTTTGTAACCACATCCATCCGCAGTTTTGTCATCTTTGGCTGGCAGGTTATGATGTATTTCGCAACTTTTGCTGCGAATAATTTCCTGTTTTTCTTTATTTCACTTACGCACTTCTCTCCATCGGCGGGATTCGGTGGGTCTCTCGGTCGATCGGTATTAATTATTATGGTCTCGTTTTTTCGCCTTACGGATATTTTGCAGCTTTTATTTTGAATGCCCGGCGAACCTGTTGCAATGCGTTCCACAAGCTCTGAGATATGCGCCTGGGTGTGGGGAGATAAATAGTTATCAGGTTTCGGGTTGGATTACATTGGGCTGGTCATCGGAAAAACGGTTTTGGATTTACCTTGGAAACTGAAAAATATATTTTTTATAAGTCTGAAAATATATATCCGATGTTAACAATAGTGTAACCCCTGTAAAATAGTAACTAGTAACTCAAAAATTCAATGTTATTAAAGATATTTCTTCACTGCCAAAAAAATCCTTTTTTCTACTGTAAATACTTTAAAATGTTGTTTTACTTTTTCATATCATCCCATCAACCCTTAGTATTTCACCTATTAAAACCATTTAGCGTTCGTTAAGCCCAATTTCTGCCCCATATTGCTCGGGGTAATCAACAAATTAACTAAATTCCTAGTGGGCGCCGCCTCCATCTCCCTGAATAATCCGAATTCCGAAGTTGTGACAACAAGAAATGTCGAAGCGATTTCAAGAGCAGTACAAGAATCTTGCGGACATATCCCAGGCATTCCGAACCGGGGCCCAACCTGTCCGATCCGATGGTTATCACAGATATTTCCAAACATGTTCGAAGCGAACCTGATGATGAGGTTGCATGGAATCCATAAGATACAATCCACAAGCTGCTTTGTAGCCGCAGCCCAGCGGAATTTCAATTCAGTTCGCGCTCAACTCACAGACACGATGGTCATGCAAACGCGTTAACGAAAAATAAACAAAAATAATATAGAAATTCAAATAATAAACAACATACTAAAATATGCACTAAAGCACTAGCTAAACCAACGAACTGTAAATAATTGTGTAAATAAATAAAAACATAAACATAAAAGCCAACATCAAAGAAACCTTGAAATACTAAAAGACCGCTCAAGTTCCCATACATTGAGCTGGACAATTGTGTTTGAAAATATTTGTTTGATCGATTTTGTGTGTGAAACACCTTGTGAAGGCATTCGTAAAACCAATTGCCATAGCAAGCAAAGTGTGTTAAACAGGAAAACACCCTCCAAAAAGTTTATATTCCACCCCCTTCGATCGGGTAAACCTACCACAAGAAAACAGAGTTTAATTTATATACCAACTTCCTTTTGCAAGTTTGTGTTTTTACGTGCTGCTGACTAATTGCTTTTATATAGCCCGACTATATAAAACTGTACAATAAGACACGGCCAACTCTTTTAATTTCAACGCCTCAGTTAAAGCTGGAAATTGCTTCGCTCTCAAGTGAAGTTCTAAATTTTCGCAGCGAAAACGTTTTTCAATTAATTTCCATTAAGTGAGAAAGTCGAGAACGCCCGTTTTTTTCGGTTTCTAATTGAACTCAACTGCACCAGACCCATAAAAAGTGAACTGCATTCCAAGTAGAGCAAAACAGTAACAACTTCATCATCATATCGTCAGATGCTGCATAATTAGCATTCGTTTGTGTGGAGCAACGAGGAAAAAATAGAAGCTGAAAATGTATCTCATACAGGTGAGGCCAAGCGATACAATAGATCTCCCTCTCATAATTAAGTGTTTGCTCTTACTTATCACATGCTGGCTGGCGGCAACTGCACTTGCAGACTGAAAAAATATCTTCATTTAAGCGTTTTTTAATTGTCCGCCAGCTGAGATTTCTTTACCATTCCCCCATCTTTTTCTGAAAACTCTGTGTGCGTGCCTCTCTAGCGTATATAATTTGTTTAATTTGAAGCTAATTTATCTTTCCACTTGGCAGCGGGTAGATCGTGGCGAACGTATGGGGGTTCACTGGAGCAGGTGGCTCATTACTGAACTCTGAACTTGAAACGGTGTTACGATTTACAGCTGGTAATGGTATACGCTTAGGAGATAGGGGAAACATACAAATTTAAGCTTCGGAATTAAAAAACAATTAAATATTTTGACATAGCCATGGTCGTTATTAATTTACACATTTTTGTACTCACTAAAAAAACATGTAAAAAAATATCTTTTAAATCATTTATTGACTACAGATATTTTGCAGATTATAGTTTTTAAATGGAATATCCTAAACTATATTTACTTAACTATATAATGAAGTAAGGACTGGTATCAAAAAATGGGAACTTTTGATATAAATGTCAGTGTGCTGTATTTATAAGAATTTTTAAGGCATTATATTAGAATTATTCAAAAATTCAATCAGAGTTATTAGGAGTTGAATAGATTTTATAACAAAATTGTTCAGAAAAAATGTCTGAAAACTTGTCATCCGAAAGAGACTTAATCGTGCTGCATGCCATGTCGCAATTAGTGAACGCTGGTTTGAGTAAGGAGTCCCTTAAAATCTGCATTGAACTGATCAAAGTTGGAATAGAACCTGGTTTGCTAGCAACGGTTATCAAAAACATAAGAGAGGAGATCAAGGATGAAGAAAGCGACCCAGTGGAGCTGCAATCCAAAAGTGAGGATTTGGAAAGTAAGGATGTTGACGAACCATGTCCCCCAACACACAGGACTATATAGGAAATTATCATTGATTTATATTCAAATTGTGTTTAGCAAATTAAAAGTTCAGCTTCCGTATTTCCAGGGAGGTGTTTCTTGACCTTTTTTAGCATCCATAGATATTTTTTTCATGGTTCTAAGAATCCACAACGCCATTTGTGTTCATCAATCGCAAGCGATTGTTATTTCGGAATACTGTATAAGTGCCGGCCAAAATAATGAGTAACTGCACTACTTTGGCTTGATAGTAGGTCTGAAAAATGAAGATATCTCTAGAAGAGGTACATAAAACCAAAATCTATTGACTTGCCTGTCTTATATAGATGGCCAATGGAACATGTGAACGATGTACATGATAATCCATTCCCCGAAAAAGCCAATATCCCGGCCACGCCCCCAAACTGGCGAAAAGAAATGGGGCAGCGGAATTGTAGGCACTTTCAAAGGGTTTTGAGTGCACCATTAGTCGTATCTGCTCGCCAAGATTATTTCTTTGAGGGGGATTGACCTTTTCTTCGGATGTGTCCTCCTTCTTAAAAGGCCCCTGGATTTTCTGCTTCAGGCTGCTAAAATAGCCCATTTTTACCAAAATTTTTAATTTATGTTGATCGAAAGGAATAAATTTAGAATTTTTGTGTGTAAAATCTGGACTGAAACATAAATCAATGCTTACCTGGTTTAAGGAGTGTCGTCAATGTCATCTTCATCAGACTTGTTGTACTGCATTTTCTGCAATTGGATGGGCAATCCTGCTGGATGTCCCATTGATACTGTTAACAAGCCAGTGGCTAAGATAGCCAACTGCATGAGTTTGGCCTGCTGATAGGTCTGAAATGAATAGGATTAATAAGGAACCTTAGATATTACTTCTCCATTTCCCACCCTTTGAATATAAAGACCGATCCTCTCCGTTTTTCGTTGACTATGCCAATTGTAGCCACGCCAAAACCAAAAAGCTGGCCACGACAAAAAGCTCATCTTTAGGTAGGGTAACATATCCATTAACTTTTTCGATAAACCCTTGGGAGCATTGCGATCCATGAAGTCAACAAACTCCAATTCGTAGTTTATAGGCGGTTGTCTTTTGAAATTTTGCAACTTAGTATCTGGGACCGGAATATCCCCAGATGTTATGGGTTCTGTAGTATTAGCTGAAGTATTGTCTGTCTTCCCAGTTTCCTGATTCGATGTTTCCTTTTTATCATTTGATGATGTTTCTGGTGCTTCTGGATTCTCCACATATTTAGGGCTCTCTAGAACCTCGTCAATTGTGGGTATGGAATTATTAAACTGCTCTGAAATCTTCTGGCGCAGCGTATCCATTCTGAAAAGCTGAACTTTTAGACTAAGAATTTAGAATTTTGTTTAAGATGCCGAAATGTAAAAGCTTAGCTTGCTGGGTTTGCTTTACAATGGTTTTAAAAGTTCAAAGGCATTGCATAAATTATCGCCTAATCTCAACTCGTTCGCTCATGCGGGCTTACATTTGTTTAAAACTAATTTACCTTATTTAATTTTTCTATGTTGTGTCTCTTTTATTTGGGGGGCCCACAGAAGCCGCAGAGAACAAGCTTCATTATTGTCGGACTGCGGGGTTCTATGGTATATAGTGTGGTGCCAAAGTGGGTCAGTTGGTGCAGCGGTTCATGCAATTATAAAGCGCATATCTACAGGTTGCATACCAGATACCTCCACTCCGACTTCGACTTCGACTTGGGTCCATTGTGTGGCGGTAGCTAACTGCTAACGGCATGGACAGCAGGTGTCTCCTCAGTTCATTGTGTTTTTTTTTTTTTTGGTCTATGTTTTTGTATTTTTATACCCTTGCAGAGGGTATTATAATTTTGGTCAAAAGTGTGCAACGCAGTGAAGGAGACATCTCCGACCCTATAAAGTATATATATTCTTGATCAGGATCACCTCCTGAGTTGATATAGCCATGTCCGTCTGTCCGTCTGTCCGTCTGTCCGTCTGTCCGTCTGTCCGTCTGTCCGTCTGTCCGTCTGTCTGTCCGTCTGTCTGTCCGTCTGTCTGTTTCTACGCGAACTAGTCTCTCAGTTTTAAAGATATCGAATTGAAACTTTGCACACACCCTTCTTTCCTTTGCACGCAGTATATAAGTCGGAACGGCCGGGATCGGCCGACTATATCCTATAGCTGCCATATAACTGAACGATCGGGAATGCCATAACTTTGGTGTTTTTAAAGTTAGAAAGTTGGGATTTTCTATGGGTTTTACATTTGGCCAATCAATTTGACGTACCAAATTTTATAAGGATCGGCCGACTATATCCTATAGCTGCCATATAACTGAACGATCGGAAATGCCACAACTTTGGTGTTTGTAAAGTTAGGAAGTTGGGATTTTCTATGGGTTTTACATTTGGCCAATCAATTTGACGTACCAAATTTTAAAAGGATCGGCCGACTATATCCTATAGCTGCCATATAACTGATTAATCGGAAATGCCATAACTTTGGTGTTTGTAAAGTTAGGAAGTTGGGATTTTCTATGGGTTTTATTTTTGGCCAATCAATCCGACCTACCAAACTTCATAAGGATCGGCCGACTATATCCTATATCTGCCATATAACTGAACGATTGGAAATGCCATAACTTTGGTGTTTTTAAAGTTAGGAAGTTGGGATTTTTTATGAGTATTAAGAATGCATCATATGAATAATTTTGGGGAATATATTTTACAGAGTATTCTGCAAGGGTATATCAACTTCGGCTCCGCCCGAAGTTAGCTTTCCTTTCTTGTTTCGGTTGAAAATGTGGCTTACCTTCGACGAAAATTTTTGTGTGCCGGCTTCCTGCCACTATCTGGATTGTGTAAACTAGTTTTTCTCTCTCTCGATGGAGAACGCCTAATGATCCAATGCATTTAATCAAGTAAATTACGAAAATACCGAAAGAAAACAATTTAACGGTGGATAGTATGGCTTGTACCGATATATCTGTATAGATTCCTGGGACAAAGACCAACCTAATGAAGTGAAAATCTTGGGTTCTTTTGTCGTAGTTCTTTGATTAGCGGAATGTGTTTGAGATATTCTTTTGCCACTCCTGATGGTTCATCAATCATGTGGAAAGTTGACATCTAACACTCTTACAGTTTTCTGCATCTGCAGATGAATGGAGAAGTCTTAGAATTGATCCACTTGCCCACTTACTTACCTGAGCGTATCAGTATTACCATTTTTAAGCCATTATCTCTCCCCTTTTTCCAGCATCTTTAGACCAAACTACTCAGGCGTTCAGCTTGTGTGAGGAGGCTTTCATTCAAGACGTCTAAAACCACAAATTGCATTTGTAAGACTTCACTGAGATCGATTCTCAAACTCACTATCTGTCGATATTCTACATTTCTCTGGAAACAGCCTACACGCCAACATTCTTCTACCCTTTTAACTGTTCAAAGTCAAGCTCAATTAACCCAATTTCAATTTGGGAAATGATTTGCAAAAAGCGAAATAAATCGTTTTGAAAGTCTTCGACGTGTTGTCAAAACACTCGAGCATAAATCACAATAAAATTTCTTTTGGCCAAAACGCCAACTCGTTTTTTGGGCCCACCTGCAATTAGTTTGCTCAGGTGGGTGTCTGTCCTCTCGTTTATTTTTTACTCCGATAGATCGTGTGAAATTGCAACTTTAGCTGCGGTCAATGTTAATTCACCTTTCGGCAAAACCAATTACTGCTAAATGGTGAATTGTATAATCAACTTACGGCTGTAAATGTCTGATTTTTTCTGTGAAAGGTCTGCTCGTGCGACAGGTGACGACACTTCAGGTGTCAAGTGCGCAAAATTCGGTTAAGATAGGTTACCAAAAACGGTTTAATTACATTACATTAACGAGCGTTGCTTTTTTGTTATTTATGTGCGCTTTGGAACTGTTACAACAGGCTTTGTGAGTCATAAAAGTGGAAAGAATTGATTTAAAAATGGTCAAGAGATCAATAAATGTGAATTATAGCGGCACTATGAATGTATTAAGTTTAAACTGGGCTTTAAGTTGGAAACCCTAGAGCACAATGAATTTAAAAGCTGCTCACTTAAGATTCTAGTGAAAAAGAGAAAGACGTTAAACATACCGCTTTTCTTCTAACAATCAAAAGGCTCTTATACAATTTTCATATTTAAAAGCTTTTAAGCCGAAGACCGTCTAAGAACATTTGAAAATCCGTTTACCTTGACTTTCCATCAACCGCTAATCTTGATCTTTTAACTGCATTCCCCTTATCCACTTTGAGCTACCGGCCTTGTCAGAGAAGCAATGAATCTTCCAATCTTTTTAGAACCTGCCTGCAACGGCAAAAAGCCAATCCCCAATAGCATGCCTCATCATTCTTGTTCTCTGCATTATTATAAAATGCCGCATCACTCCCCGCCAATCTCGACTAACCCATCTTTCAAAAGGGGGCCCGCATACCAAAAACCCGAGCATATTACTCAATTTTCAATGCTCAGATTTCGGACAGACAGCGAAAAACAAAGGGCAAAACGAAGATGCCACACCAGAACTATATAAATACAAACAATGCCAACAGTTGACACTTTGACAAATGATATTGTGGCTGGTACGATAAGAACTCGGAACAGAAAGCCTCATACATCAGAAATGCGACATATTTTTTTTTCAAGACTCTGTTTTTTTATTGGAAAAAAAAACACAAATCTAAAGTGAATGTGATGCTTAGGCTATCGCTAAAACCTTGGTTCGCCGTTACACTGGGTCAACAACTTGGGAAAAACGAGACGAGATGGGTCCCAATCCGAATTGATATTGATATGGATTTGCTCTAGATTTACACATGAACGAGTTGATGATCCTCAAATGTCGTCTGTGGTTTTGGATTCGAATTGGGTTGGGATCGGTTTGGTTTCGGTGTGTAATCAGAGCCGTATTATGGGAGTCACTGGACTTTTGATCTTGGCCAGTTCAAATCCCCGGGCTAAGCCTTGTGGAATTTTGTTTATGTTTCGGGCGAGGCTTTCATCCTCTTTGGTATTTCTTATTTTTTCTGAGGCGTGGACCATATAATTCCGCATTCCCCTGACATGAAATATGTATCAATTTAATTACCCCGAAGTCCTGAACACGCAATTAAAGTTCAGGGAACCCTTTTCGAACAATCCCTAAAATGCCTTCGTATCTTTTTTCGAAACAAACATTTTTATGAGGTTGCAACAAACAATAAGATACGACACACCTACAACTACCTGAAACTAGAGAACAGGATTCTGTAATTCCTTGAAATGGCAGGCCAAAGAATAGGGTAAAAATAAATACTGTCTGCTTTTGATTCCCTTAACGATTCCTACCTGTTTCTTTCTCTGCTGGCCTTTCTTTTGGATTTTCTGTGGATGATTTATCTTTGACATACTCATTTCATGCCCTATCAATTTAGGAAAAAGCGGGGAAACATTGGGATTTGAATATTTTATGAGGCTCAAGTTCAATGGCTTTGAGGCGTGGTTCTTAATGCAATCAAAACGCATTTGTTAAGGTGTTTTTCGGAGGCGTAAGAGTTTTTTTATTGGGTACCCAAAGTTTTTAAAGCGTTTCATTTAAACAAACGTAGCGAATCAGGCGTTTATATTCCCACCTAGAATAGTTTTTAAAGCGGAACTCACGCTCCAATGTAATTCGATAGAGCCACGAGGAAAACTTGTTTTATTTTATTTATTTTTTTTCATCGATAAACTTGGCATGACTGAGGCCACGAGTCGAGGCAAGCATTACCTTTATTGTTTTACCTTTATCTATATTTAATTTAATCGATGCAAATGCTTGCTAGTCATGAAACGGCTACCCAATGACCTTCAAATGTCCGCAAAGAAGTGCGTTGAAAAAGTTTATCTTAATGACCATAATTATGTTCGATTGAACCACTATATCGCCTTGTCTGTCCATTGTATTTTTTGTGTATTATTAAGCGAAATTATTGGCTACTCATATAATTGCCGCACGTGTTCCAGCTGGAGAAAAATAAAAAGAAATCAGTAAAAAAAACGTTTCATATGCTGATGTCGATGTCCATGTCCATGTGCCCATGTCACATGTCTGGCGGAGATTGGGGTATGAGGGCAATCCCCTGCGTCTGACATTGATGAAATGGGCTTTTTATAGCCATGTTTTAGGTGATGGAGAGTTGTGTAATTGTTGTCTCACGTTTAATGGCATGTCGAATAGAGTTTTGATTTATTTTCATTGTTGGTTGTTGATAAAAGCGAAAAAAAGGGAAAAGTTTTACTCCTCACAACTTTACACATATGTGCAATCTTAGCCAAATCCATCTATAACTTGTTGCGTTGCGTGGTTTGTTCTATATAATCATGTAATAATTATAATTTTTTTACTGTACTCTTTTTTTTATGATTGTTCCACTTGTTTTTATTATTTCAATTTGCCGTGTACATGTCGGTCGAGTAAATAAAATTTATTACGTGATCGTCTCTGTCGACAACTAAATCTTTGGGATTAAGTGGAAAAATAATCTCGTAAAAAGTAGATGAAAATATAATGGAAAACTACTAGAAAAACCATTTGTGTGGTCCAGTAGGCACATAAAAACAGATAAGTATCTTTAGATGGTAAATGATACAGAAATTAAATTCTGTTCTGGATAGGTACACAGAAAAAAAACATTTGTATACTATAATAAAGCTGATAACAGGAGAAACAAATCGGTAAAAATGTATAAATTAAATGGTTTTTTTATTATAAAATGTTTTTCCTTAAACTATCAATTCAAAAACAAAGCAAAATTCAGTAGAATCTTGCTATACTATTTTACAAGGCTTTACTGTACTTTGCCTGGGCTGTTTGCATTTGCACTGAATTGCTTTTTCGGTATTTTGAAACCTATTTTTGCTTTGGTAGCACTTTTCTGTGGCTGACCACAAACAATAAATACATTTTTATTTCGAAATCCGATAGAAAATTAAATATATCCAGATGAGGCAATTGCTTCATGCAATTACATAAAGAAAACAATTTTCAATTTGATTTTTTCCCTCGTTTCCATTACTCATTTTCATCCATTTCTGTTCCCTTGTTGTTCCAAGTAACTACCAAATCCAATTAAGTTCAATAACAATTAAAGTGGGAAAGAGCAGACAAAACAAACAAAATCAGGCAGTTTGCTTTTTAATTACTCGGTTTAGCCCTTAGTTTATTGCTCTTTATCGTGGTCCCCTTTGGTCGTTTGACCATTTGGTCATTTAATTGAAGCCCCTTAAGGGCAAGTTCGATGATATATCTTTAGGGCCGTCTTTAAATTGATGATGTCGGCTACTTTTTATTGTCAAACAAACACACAAATCGATGACACTCTTTGGAAGTGGGGACTTTAAATAGGTTTAAGCTTAGGCGAACAAAATCGATAGGTGCGTAAGTGCTGAGTTTTTGTGTTGACCGCTGCTGTCTTTCATAAAGAAGAATGTCAAGAGGCCACAATAATTGCAACTAATCCGCAATGAAGGCTCGAACCTTGGGCCACAAAATCTAGACCACCTGTCGGATGCCCGATATTTAAGCCATGTATCCATGTTCACAGTTTGTTTGGCATGCACTGACTGTGAAGATTGAAAAATGTACCATGTAATTTCTGGGGTTAAACCGAACCGTAATCATTGTCCATTCAATTGCGGTCTTTGTTGTCAAGCGGAAATGTAAAATGCCTGCTTCCGGCTATTTTTCCCCGCTCAAAGGATGTTGAAAACGGCTCTCGCGATATGTTAACTTAATTTTAATGCTCTTGCTCTAGCACGCAAATTGTTGGCTTCCTATTTCTAGTCTCTGTGTCTAGTCAAAGTCTAAAAACATATGCCAAACTTGGCCTTGCCCTCGGCCCTCGTAAATAACAAGAACTATGTGATTTGATTAAAAAATTCTGGTTCCCACATCTGAATCAAAAGTGATTCATTCGCAAAAGATTCACATTTTTCATTTGCAAATCTCTTCAGGTGTACATATATACGAAGATTTTGCCGGCATTAACTAAATATATTCTTATGTGGTCTTTGTACATATATTTATAATTTTGCACATCTCGATTTTCTGCCAAAGAAATTTTATTTAGCTTTTAACTTAACTGTCTGTCAGAAATGTAAAGAAAATTGAAAAAGAAGCACACATAGAAATTGTGAAAAAAATGTTTTCTAAATAAATACTGAGTAGAAATTAAATATTGAAAATCTATAGATGCTGAAATATGGTGTCACATAAAGTGCTGAAATAGTGATTTAGTGGGGTAAAAGTGATCAGTCACTGTTTTATTGTATTTTTGAATAAAATTTATAAAAAAATATTAGGTGGATTAGAAAAATTACAATTACATATTTGATTTTATATAAAAATAAAAACTGAATGTGCATGAAAGTGATATACATTCGAAGTATTTTTGTGTTATAGTATTTATGAACTTCATTTCTTACTGCCCTTAATGAAGGGGATTAGATAAATTTTACTATTTGTTTAATTAATCCACAACATCGAATGTAAAATACTCATTACCGAATATCTAGTCAATCTTCCTCTAACACACCTCCAAAACAAACACCAAGATGCCAAAAAAAATACGCTTCAACATCTCGTTTGGCTGCCGCTCAATTTTTGTGTGTACGCATTATAAACAAAATGATGATGTGAATTTTTTTTTTGGGCCATGGCAAAAACCATTTCGAGTATTTTCAACCTAAGAAATATTACGGAAATAGCTGGATAGCGCAAGAAGATGTACGTTTCTTTCGTGTTGTTAATTTTGTACTACAGTATAGTGAATAATTTTTCGAACAAGTTTAAGCAATTCATAATTAATTCCGGCATACGCCCCGACATTGAAGTTGGCGGGGGAACTCTTGCCTCTTTTTCAGATGGCTGGGTCAAGGTCTTGAGACTTAAAGTATTCGAGACGTGTTAATGGCTTGTTAATCTCACAACACAGCACAAAAAACAAGTTGAACCGCATAAAACGACATCAAAGCGTGCAAAAAATGCATTTTCTGCCTCGTGTTACAGTAAAATGTTCCGCTTTGTGAACAGTAACAAAGATCGCGCTCTGTGTTTATTTAAAAATCTTTCCCAGTCTTTAATGGAGTTTTCCCTGCAAGCCCTTAAAGATCATAAAAATTATACGACTTCATTCGCAGCCCACGCAGAACTAAACAAACTTTTAAAATTACTTTTCAAAGACTTTGTTCTGTGACTAAATGAATAAGGAAGTCGTCTTTACTTCGGCAGATGCTAAGAATTCCTTAAACAAATACACGAATCTGTCAAGGTGTTAATTGAACTACGAAATCAAGGCAGGTTAAGATGCTAATTGAACCCGCAATTTATACTGAAAGGGATTGAGTGGTTGAAGAATTAGACTGAAACTTTCAAAAAATACTCAAAATAAGTTGATTGACTGATATGATGTTTTTAATATCATCTTTAACATTTTCATAACCGTAAATTTCATCATTCAAAATCACCAATCTTTAGTTTAAGCATCGATTGAGCCATCACCAATCAACCTGTTGCTCCGATTAACATTTCATTCATCCAAAACAAAATCCCAAATCCCACGACTCCATATCGAATAACATAAGCTTACGCAAAGACCTTCAACAGTTTCGCGTAATTATGTAAATTTCGTGTTTCCCTATCGAATCAAACTTAACTAAACGCTACAAATTAGCCGGCTCAACTCAATCTCTGATCCCCCTTCCGAAAAAAGGCGCTTTATAATCTGACAAATAATTTTCATAAATTTAAATACATACTTACCACCTGCTTGTTAGTCTCCAAGTTTCCCAACGCACATTTCGGAGCAATTAAAAATCGATTTACATGTGTGTGGATCAAATGCTGATTTCTTTGGCTCACACACGAATTTGGGTGAAAATTAATGACTTCCAGTGAAAGTCGGTTTTGTATAACAAACAGCCCGAAAGGTAAAGTGTAAACCAATAGGTAAAATCGGAGCCCAGAGGCCCACTGCCCAAAATCTCTATGTCAAACGCGGCTTTTCTGAGAAAAGTTCAACGCCCCGACATTTGAAAACGAAAGCGACGAGTTTCTGTTTTGTTGTCTTATTATGTTATGTGTTTTTTTTTTTGGTTTAAATATGCAAAAATATTTTTCATGTGTCTGCTACGCAGAATTTTTTATTTCCATATGAAATTACAGCAGCCACAAAATGGCAGCAAAACTACAAACACTTTATGCCTGCGGCTGCTTTCAAAAATTGTTTTTCGTTTTCATGGTCTGTTAAAGTTGGGCGCTGAGCAGCGAAAATTATAAAAAATAGTTTGGCAAATTTATGGAATGAAGAAATTTTTGAAAACATGTTTTGGTCAAATGGAATATGGTTGTGAAAAACTATAATAAGAAATTTGAGACCAATTGGCAGGGAATTTATAAATTGAATTTACATCCGTAAATTAAAATAAAACCAAAGTTTAAAGAAATATTGAATGAAACAAATTTTTTTATAAGTCTATTGGCAAATTGAAATGTCTTTCAGGAATTTTGGAACTCTAATGTTAATAGAGGGAATTGTTTAATCATTAATCACATAAAATCCCTCCATCTGAAGTTAAAAATTCAACAATAATTGTTAAAAAAAAAAAAAAAAAGAGTTCCAAAGCCCCGAAATCCAGAATTTATTCAACCATATAAGCCCCCATGTAATATCAACCAGACTTATCGCACACTTATGTACGTCCAGCAAGAACCGTCGGCAAGTCTTAAGTAACCCCATTCGAAATAACCATATCAGCATAACAAATTCTCACATTTTTCGGCTTCAGCCGACGTGAAAAATGAAAAAAATATGCATAATTAGAAATGCGAGGAAAGCTGAAAAGCGATGTTAGCTGAGCGTACTTCCTGGTTCAATATGATACTCGAAAGATACTCCCTTCTGCGATTCCCTCACGCGGGGCAAAACTGAAAACAATGGGAATAAAGCAACATCAACAATATCACGCACTAGTCATTAGCTCGTCGGGATAAACAAACATATTTACTTGCAGGCAAGAAATGCAACACGTGCTGTGCATAAATAATAAAAATAAAAACCGGGGAGAGACCAAAAGTTTTTCCAGCTGAGTTGGTCAGTTCTAATGGTGTGTTATTGACCCCGCGTTTTCGAGCAGAGAAATTAGTATAGATTATGCATGCTTGAAAGCCGAACCGCAGAAAGACAGAGACATTCGTTTGTTCGGGGCCATCCCGAATGAATTAGAAGTGGTGCCAAGTGGAGCCCAACCACTTGTTTCTGTCAGCCTCAAAACTTCAGCTCCGGACAGAAATTTCTTAATTTCAGAGCTCAGTTGGCGGTTCAGTTTGCGGCTTTTTTTTTTTTTTTTGCATAATGTGTGTGATAAGCTTGGGGGATTTTCTGCTGCTCTGGCACAGATATTTCAACTTCTTTTGATGGCGCGGAGATACTTTCGCAAGCGGATGTGGCAGATACTTAAAACGGTATTCAAACTACACGCCAAGTTTATAAATACTCTCCACAAATCCCTTGTAACGCACAGCAATTGCAATGAATAAATCTGGTACGCTTTGAAGTCCGTCCCCCCAGTCAACAAAAATATCAAATTGAAGTCATTAAACCTGTAATTAAAATTCGTGTTTCAGTTCATTAACTTCTCGTTGCACAGCTGCCAAAAAGGAATTAGCGAAACCGATTTAAATAAATTTTGTATTGAAGCGCGGTTAGAGGAAATCCAAGGTTAGCTAAAATGTACTCAGGTAGTTCTCTACTCTGAGTTTTCGAGAAGTGTGACCCATATTGCCTCATTCCTCGGTCGTCTGATCTTTCTTAAGTTTATATATAGCAAATGTCCGACTATAATTAGATGGAACTCACTTCACCCACTTTCGAGTGCACTTTAGTTTCGCCGCTGTCTAGATCTTCCGCATAACTCTTGGTTTTGTGTTCGATTTCCCAAGTTGTCTAAATTGTTTTCTTACCTTTGGACTAGATATAATTGCATTAGCCATCCTTTATATACACGCCGAGTGATTCATTCGGACATATTTATGTGACACAAGTGGAACATCTTCGATCAGTATTATAGACAGGCTATTTTCGGGAAACATTCATAACCAGAAGTTGGTCACATATTCCCTCCTCCTTTCCCGAAATTAATGAGCTTGTTAATCGAGCGACAGAACTGAAAACAAAAAGTGACGTACACTCAAATAAAATTTAAGCCTTTATTTACTGAATATGAAAGCAAGACTTTTACTTTCAAAATTAGAAATTATTATTATGGAAAAATATTATTTAAATATATAACAAATTTAAACCTAACAAAATTTAACTCTACAATTTATAAAGCAACAAGTGTATTTCTTAATTCAGAAGTAATGTATTTTTAAGTGCATGTTTGTATTTTTCCGCTCCAGCTTTTTGGAGGATGAATGTATGAACCGCCTTCACCTGAAGAGTTTTCTCCTGCCCACTTAATTGAATTGTGTATTTTCGGCCTTAATTAAAAAGCCCAGAGGCGGGGTAAAAGTTCATTGACTGCTCGGATATGTAATACACTTTTAATGATCATGATTTGGGGGAACCTAGAAAAATCAATTTAGTTTCCATTTGCTGTTTACTTAATTGAAATTTAGCCTAGGGCCTAGGGACTAACTAAAGGGATTTCTTTAAGAAGACCGCCTCTATTCCCCAACCATGTAAAATACACTCTTGGGAATTATTCACCCCATTCATTAGGTTCTCTTAAGTTTTGTAGCTGCTCTTGCGCCCATTTGGGGAGCTTCTTGATGAAGCTTTTTAGTCGCCTTCGAATCGATCTTTACGGAAAGTTTTTCCTTAGCCATAATCAGTCTAGAAAGCGCGCGTGTTCGTAACGGATCGGATCGGAACGGATTCTACCCCCATATACCTCGATCTATATCGCGCGAATTTGTATTTTCCTCCCAGTTTGTACTTTTGATGCCTGTTTTATTTTTAAGTTTCTCAAATATTTCTCGTTTTGCCCGTCTTTTTTGGGGATTTGCCATTTGAGTTTGGGGAATCTCGTTCGGTTTCGCAGCTGGAGTTGCGTGTGCTTATTTATAGTTTCCCCAGAGATACAATCGCACGTTTGATATGTGTTTCTATTGTTGTTTGCTCGGCTTACGCCATTGCGTATGAGTGATTTGTGTTGGCCATCTTACTCAGCCATATATGATTTTTTGTAGTTTTTACTGGCACATTGCCCGACATTACGCAGCTGTTTAGGAGACCGTAAATTCTCAAGTAAAAATTCTCATGTAATTTGCATAAATATAGTCTAAATCAAAAAATTATAATGAGTCTCTAAAAACCGATTGTGAGTCACGTCGTCAAACGAAAAAATGTTTGTTGGGGAAGTCTTGCATAAATTTCCAACCGTAAATCAAAGATGACAAGTGAGGGAATGGTGACCACAAAATGAGACATGTGTTCTAGGAAGTTTTCAAAATTCTGTGAAAAAGTTCTTAAGATTTTTTTACGAGACTTTGAATTGTTATGGTAGACAATGTTGTAACTCTGAAAATTTGTTGGTGTTTTTGAAAGACAAGATATTTATTGTTATGCGATTGATTTCAAGATCCATTTCAGATAAAGTATATGATAATAGAGCTTGTTATGAAGTGAGGAAATAAAAGTTAAAGTACGATTGACAAAAATTATGCGATTGATCCATTTTGACAATATCTGTAAAGATCGTTCAATATTCCATAACTTCCAGATGGAGTGGATTATAATAGTGCTAATAAGCCAATGTTTCCATGACAATTTGAAGTGATCCTCTTTTTTTGTTACAGATGGCAACCATATCGAATATCATTCGACACGAGCATAATCTCTTTATACTTGTGTTTCCCATAATTTGTTGTTTACCACTTGGTAAGGGAAACAAGTGTAACCCTTTTGTTTTTTTTTCCCGAGGTCTTTTGCCGTCATCCTTAGCTATTTCGAATGGCGTCAGCAACGGAAATGATGCGTCCAGATCCCACACGCCGCCTGGTGCCCCAAAAATCGAACCAATTGCAGAGCTTTTTGTATAAACAAATATTATATATGCCCCTTCCCATCAAATTTCACACGCAATTTGGTTTATTTTCGTTTAATATCCTACAAAAAAGAAACAAATTGAAAACCGGAATGGAAACTGTGTGGAGGGCCGTTAAATAAATTAAATTAATTAGTTTCAGCATTTGTTTGCGGGGTCTTTCAATTGGCAAATGAGAACTTCAGATAAGATTAAATAGTTTTTCTTGCGCCTGTAAGTGTTAAAAGCTTTGATGGATCATGAGTAAATTTGCTCAATTGCTTCCAAGAATTTAACAATACATTATGCATTATGTATGAACACACTGATAAGAGGTTTATCTGGATAGCTGGTAGTTTCTATACGGTTTGCTAAGTACTCTACTAAATACCTAATTTGTTATGATAATGAGCTGCTTCCGCTCTGAATTCACTAAAAAAGTACCTTCAAGTACCGCGTGGGAGCTGTATGCTAATTTTTGCACAAAAAAAAATCAGAAACAGCCACTTGACAGGTTGACAGAGATTAAAGTTAGATGTTTCTCACACTCAAAAATAAAAAAACATTGCTCTTTTAATTGTATGTTAAATTGTCTAAAGTTTTTTCATTTACTTTTATTAAAAATGTTTACGAAAACTTCTTGATATTTTTTTTTTCAAAGCTTAGAGACCAACGACCCTGAATCAGATGGAGTTATATTTCTAGTTGTCATGTAAATGCAAGCGACGTGAGGTCGTAAAAACGGCAAAAACCTTTTAGATAGCCGCGAAGATCGTTAAAGGCTGACTGAGTTTGCTTATCTTTGAGGTCTTTGGGCCAAGTTAACGCAAGTTGGCACTACGTAATCTTATCATCGTTGAGGTTCCGCGAGTTGCGGGCAAATAAAACATATATTTATCTTGATTGCCTTTAAAAAAATTAACTAAATACTCCATTTTCTTCTCGATTTATTTACAGACTGTTCAGACCACTTGGCGGCCACAATTGCCGTTGCCCAGGGAGCTTCAACTGACCAATGACCGGAACAGTGCCGACGATCACGACTCGAAGGTGATCACAACCACCACGACCACAGCGGACATCCACCACCACAACCAGGATCACCAGGAGGAGGAGGAGGAGGAGGACATGGATCGGCTGAGGGGCAATCACAGCATCGGAGGATCCTCACAACAGCTTTCCGGCAAACAGAAATGGTCCTTCGGCAGGCTCTTCCGCAAGAAGAAGGATGCTGAGAGTGCCTCGTCCAGCGAGGAGGATCGCAAGGCGGGATTTGTGCCCGCCCAGCGGCAGTCAGCCGGCAAACCAAAGGGAAAACATGTCAAGAATTCACGGGGT
This sequence comes from Drosophila rhopaloa, assembly GCF_018152115.1. Lineage (NCBI taxonomy): Eukaryota > Metazoa > Arthropoda > Insecta > Diptera > Drosophilidae > Drosophila > Drosophila rhopaloa. The sequence continues at coordinate 14,193,163 of NW_025335043.1, forward strand.
AGCAGCAAATTCGATCATGTGGTAGTGAGTCCGCGACAAGAGCAGGCTCCACCACATCCTCCTCAACCGCAAATCGACAACGAATTCTTCCTGCCGCTGGAGAACATACAACCGGAACCCTATTACCAAAACCAACCGGGCTACTATCAGCGCTCTAGTAACTCCCTGGACAGGAGATTACTCCTGCAGCAGCCTCCTGGAGTTCAGGGTAATGGTTACCAGCAGCAGCATAAATCCCGTTCGGGGCAGCGGGGTCCCAAGCCACCAGGAGCTCACTCCAGCGAAGAGGAACTGATATCGCTGAACTCCTCCACGTTCTCCAAATATCGCAGCGATGAGAGCATCCATTTGGGATCCGCAGCCGGACAAAGTCGACGCAGTCGAGCGGCTCGCAATGAGCGGTACTACAAGAGATTATCCCGCGATGGCGAGCCAAGTCATGGAGGAGTCCCAGTTGTTCCCCAGCAGCAGCAGCAGCAGCGGTACAAAACTCAGCCACTGCCTTTATCCATCTACCAGCCAACGAATACCTCTAATAGCTATGTCCAGTGGCAACCGCAACCGCAGCCGCAGAAGAGCCTCCAGAATGCGATGCAGAGCGATGGAAAGCGGAGCATTAGCTACGACAGTCACATACACCTGCAGAATATGAATGGAAGGATGCAGAGTAAGCCACTGCCACCGCCACCACCACCCAGGGATCCTTTGAGGAGGGTGCATGTGGGAGGAGGTTCTGGGCAGCAGATCGGTTCCAGTTCGGGTGATCTGCGACCCGTGTCCTACGCCTTCGATCACAACAGTCGCTGTGCGTCCGATGATCGCATTTGGCAGCCACCTCACTACCAGTCGGTGCACTCGCTCAACTCCCAGCCCAGTTCTTCGATAGTCAGTGCTCCGGTGAGCCAACAGCAGCCGCATCACAGGAGATTCATAACGAGATCAGAGAGAAATGCCAATCCCGGCAAGCAATCCCTGCCCAATGGCATTGATTTCCACTACGTGGCTGATGCAACACCGCGCTCCAGGAAGCCCATTCACATGATGGATGCGGGCAGGATGGATAGTGGAGGAGCGCCCCCTTCTAGTGGAGTTCTGAGAACCTCTAAGAGTGGACTTCCCACCCCGAATCCCGCTCCCCAGCAGCCTTTGACCAAACCACGATCGTTTTCCAGCTCGCGATTGAGTGAACTGCGAACATATCCCATGCCCATGTACTCCGAGGTGCAGAAACCAAAGAGAAGTGCTCTGCCCGCGAATCCTTCACCAAATCAGGATAACATTGTGTGCGGCAGTCTGCACATTAAACCCACTCAAGACCGTGGCAACCAGAATTACGTGGAGATTCGCCATCGGGATGTGCACAAGACCAACTCAATGCCGCATCACTATCAGAGCAGGCGTTCTGGTGAGGATTTGCCCAACAAATACGAGGAGTATGTGGCGGAGAAGAGGGAGCAACATCAGCAGGCACCTGCTCCAGTCTATCCCGAACGCAAAATGAGCTCCACGCCAGCAGTGGAACCACCACCACCTGTTTACTTCCCCCGCAAGAAACCGGCCAACTTGGAGGAGGCCATCAACGAACTGGAGGCCATATACAAATCACTGGGACTTACAGAACCAGCCGAACCCAAGCCGCAACCCAAATTGGATATCAGCTCCAAGATGCGCGTGCCAACGCCCAGTGATTTTGAGAAGTTCGCTTTGGCCCATGCGGATGACTACGAGGATGAGGATTCGCCAACCGGAGAACCCGATCCAGTTAGAGATGATGTGGCCTTTAGAAACCTACAGTTGGCCAATCTGCAACATAGGTCCTCGGAGAAGCAGCCACCATTTGGCATCCCAGTGGGTCCAATTGTGCCTGCTCCGCAGTCGGATTATCTTCATGTGGAGCCAGTGAGGGTGAAGAAGAAGACTGGCTCTCCTGACATCATTAAAGATGATCTGGCTGTGCGTTCCTTGCGGAAGGATCCACCAGGACCCAAGTCCAGCTTTATTTATCCCATGCAAAAGAAGCAGCGGGCTACGCGGACCCAATCGGCCAACATATACAACCTGATCCACAGAGATGCGGCGAAACCTTCTGGTGGAGATCTCAATAGCTATATGGAGTTGACCCGGAATCTTGAGAGAGCTGGCAGCATGTCCAATCTGCAGGGTGAACATGGCGACGATACCAATGATGTACCCGCTACATTGGATCTGCTCCGTAAGCTTAAGGCGCAGGATGAGGAACTGGATTTGGCCAGAAAGCATCATCCAATACCCTTCAGGCATCCCAGTCAGGGAGGAGCTATTGCCCAACTTCCCGAGCGACTGATCAAAGAGGAGGCCCCGCGAACAGCACCTGTTCCCGCTCCCCGCAAGAGTCTTACCCCGGAGCCAATGATGGATGATGCCCTCAACAAGATTGCTCAGGATGCGCAGGCCAGCAGCATTAAACTGAGCCAGGAGCTCCATGAACTTCGGAAGGAGGCTTTGATCACAGCAGCTAGACCCAAACTAAACCCGGAACAACAAAGATTGGAGGATGAACTGCAGCAGATTGAAGCAGTCTCCGAAGCGGCCAAGCGTTGTGGCCAAATGTTGCTGGAAACTCTGCCGGATGCGGGACAGGAGGACCAGGAATCCCAAGAGAAACCCCTAAGGAAGCTACACCAAGAGGGGAAGCTCATTCGAGCCATCGACGAAGTCTCCGAGGCGGCTAATGCAGTGTGCGAAAAGATCCTGAAGGACATCGTCACCACGGAGCCACCAGTGGTGGTGCACGAGGCACTCCAGGTGAAGCAGACCATAAAGACGGGAGGTGAACAGCTGGTGATGCCGCATCTCATCAAGAAACTGGATCCCATACAATCCGACAAAATCGAGCACATAGCCCGGCGCTGCATGAGGCAGCTGAGCGAACTGGCCAACAATCCGGACTACGACAACCTGGCCACCACCTGTAATATGAGCAACAGCACCACCAAAGCAACGGCGGGTGATGCCACTCTCGTTTGTCCCGTTCCAGAGACCCAAACTCAAGGCCACGTCCAGGCCAAGCCAAGCCAGACGCTCGAGGAGATTGACAAGATCATGCAGGAGTGCGAGCGTCAGGCGAAAAGCAGCAGCTCAACCAACACCACCGATGACCAGCGCACCACCGCCCCCAGTCTGACGAGTGGGAGTGGCAGCGGCAGCAGCTTCCCACCCAATGTGAGCACCACCGCCAGTTCGTTCAGTTCGAGCAGCGACTGCCTGGCCAAGTCGTCGAGTCCCTCGCGCGCCAGTCGTCCGCTCTCGTCGAGCATCACCTCCTTCAATCCGTACTCCTCCAGCGACTACATCAAGTCGCAGAGCAGCGATTGCCATGCACCCAGCACCGATCCGATCAAGACCTTTAGCACCACCTCGTACGAGGGGCAGTCCACACCGCAGAGCACCACCATTAGCACCAATACGATGAGCACGAGTCAGAGCAATACGATCAGTAGCACCACTAATCCGAGTGTGGAGTCCAAGCCGACCACCTCATCGGGATCGCCACCGCCGTTGCAGTTGACGCCAGTGGGTGAGCGGAGGAGGAGGGGAGTCTCCTGTTCCTCCTCCACATCCTCACCATCGCAGTACAACTCCAGCGAGGAGCTGGCCGCCATTTTTGGCATCGAGGAGCAGCCGAAACAGCAGCACCATCGCAGCCGATTGACAGGTAACGGAGATGATCCCACCACCGCCATCGAGGCCCCGAGTTCGCCTGATTCCGATTCCGCCAACGCCAATGCCACTGCCAATGCCACTACTACTAATCCCGCCCAGCTCGATCCAGCTAATAGCGCTACTAATCCCGTTTTGAATGCTCAACTTGATGTTACTACTAGCATTTCCACATCCACCTCAACCACCCATCCAACCTCTAACGATAATGCTAGCACATGTAGTAGCCATAGTTATAAGCTAGAGACGATTCCGGAGCATGATCACGACGAGGAGTTGGTGGAGTCCACATTGAAGTTGTCGCCCAACTTTAATCGGATTTATGCCAGCAAAATACGCATTGTAATGGATCGCGATGAGGAGGCGAGTCTGCTGCCGGAAGGAGGAGCACATGCAGCTTTAACCCAATTCGATTCCTTGAGTTCTCTGGAGGAGACCTCCTCCAATCCGGACTCGGGGAATGTGAGTCTCACGGATTATCCCCTGGCTAGTCATGCGAATGCTTCTCTGGAACTGCAGACCATCTACAATAGTCGCTTTCAGGTTAGGGAGCATTATGTATCCGAGGTTTCTATAAGTGCTTCAGAGTCCACGGATGAAGAGCAAACGGATACCGAGTGCTCAAGAAGTGGTGATCGTATGGGGGCAGAAGATTTTCCCCCTTTACCGACAGAAGAAGAGTTAGAAGAGAGTTTGCGGGAAGAAATAGAACTTAACGAAGGTCTAAGTGCGGGAATTAAAAGGCAGAGTAGCGAAGAAACAGAGTTTACAATTGAGGAAGTTAGCTTGACGAAACAAGAATTGGTATGTGAGGTTGAAGAATTGAAACTTAACGAAACTGTCAGTCTGAGCCAAGAGGTATACAACGTGACCACTGAGAACTTGCATAGGCCGACTTTAGATGAGGTAGATGGCTTGCGTTTTGCTATTATCGAAGTTAATGATAGCCTACTTAACGAATCTTCCCTTGATGAATTGCATTTTAAACTGGACGAAACGGAAATGGACGAATCGGAAATTATTAATAGAATGCTAGAGGCATCCTTTGATGAGTTAGACGAATTAGAACTTAAGGAATCAGAACTTGACGAAAGTAAACTTGACGAACCGATACTTAACCAAAGTCAATTCAACGAAACTTATAATGAGCTAGATAGCATCGATTTGGATGCCACAGAACTAAACGCGACAGGACTTAACGAAATCTCTTACGATCAGTTGGATGAACTAGAACTCGACGAAAGCGACTCTGTAATGCCGTTCACACGCCGCAAAAGCATCGTTTACGAAACCCCACAACTCAACCTGAGCATTTCCGAGCTGAAAGTGAATTACGAAACGCAAGTGGAGCAAGAAATTAAATCAGAACCACTCGACGAAGCCATCAAAACGATTGACAATGATGATGAGGATACGAAAAAAGGGCAGGAAGGCAGTAAGGCGAATGCAGATGGATCTGAAGGCAATGTAACTGAGACCCAGACACATCGTCGCAAAGGACTTCCGGCGAATCCCGCTAACGATGGTGAACAGCCGACCACCAGCTGCAAGGCTCTTTCCGTTTTTGGCGAGGTGCGAACTGTGGCACCACTATTGCCACTACTGCCACCACAGGCGGCACAGGGTGCAGCTGCGGCGGTTGGCGGTGGTGCAACCCGAGGTGGTTGGACTACACTCGAGCACGTATTTGTCGCCTGCACCGTGGGCCTGATTACGCCGAACGATTTGCTCACTTTGTGCCTGATCGTAATTGGTGTGATTATCATTATTGCAATTGCGCTCACCTGAGCAAGCCGTTTATGGCCTGATTGTTGTTGCTGTTATATTGTTTGTTGTAATTATGGAGAAACTGGCGAGAAAGAAAATTATGATTTTTTTTTGTATGAATTAGCCAGCAAGTGCACTTCATATTTCCACTTAACGTAAATTAGACATATAGGATGAGAAATATATATATGTACATTTACTTATAATTTAGCTTTTATTTCCAAGAACCAAAAGTATTCTCAACTTCTATTCTAAGTGCAATTTATGTTATACGAAACGAAACCTATGTTTATTCTATTTTTTGGAGAACCACTGTGCAATTGCAAACGAAATTATACCCATTCATCAATGCTCTCTAACCGTGGACAAATAATGAAGTTATTTAACACAGTTTTCTCGTTTTTCTTCCTTATTAATTGTTAATTTGACTGCAACTTGTGCCAATGATTTTTATACGTTTACTTAATTATGCTCTATTAATTAATCAATTAAATACTTAAACCACATTATGTACTCCCCCAAAATAATTGTTAAGCACATAAACGAAATATTCGAAAATGATTTACCAACGAACTAAAGAATTTCACATTTACCATCTACTAATGATAAAATATTTTCTAAAATCTCTTTGTATATTTTCAGCTCAAAATTTACTAGTTTAAGTTTGACAGCGAACCATTTTCTTACGTAGCATTCATTATTTCGCTATTATTTAAATGTTTAAATTTACCAGACAAATGGAAGCAGAAGTCATGAAGCGAATAAAACTTATATTATTAATAAAATGTTATTTAAAAAACGATCGTCGATACTTTAAAGTTTTTATTTTAGTTTCCTTCTCTGCGTTGCTTGTTGTTCATTTTTATTTGTGTGTAGTTTGGCTTTAATACCCCTCTCCTGATTGATTTTTTATTATTGACTAACAAATAAAAAATCCAAATTCGTAAATCGAAATTCGTAAATTTATTATATAAATGTTGTTGTTGCTGCCGCCGCAAAATTTATGGAGCATTGCTAAATTTTTTTATTTATCAAATATTTTTACAGAATTTAGATATGAACATGAACCTACAATTTATATTGGTAACAATTTTTTAAGAAATCTGTTTTATGTTGGTTTGTGTCTCTGCTGGAGAACTCTTTGCATGAAATTAAATCTTTTTCAGAGATAGATGGCGCACCATAAGTAATGTAGATTTGGTGTAAAATGCTTTGGAGTGTAACTTTCTTTCTTTGACTTTTATCTTTATTTACCAAATAATATATTTAAAATTAGAAAACTTATTTTGAAATATATGCGTCTTTATTCGGAAAGTATTCAACGTTGTTAGGAACTGTTGTCGATTTGTTATATTACTTATATAAATAGTCACGTAAACATGTAGCGAACAACAAATTAAGAAAAGGCCTTTTTTATAATTGAAGCAAAGCGAAGCAATAGATTTTTGCATTCTTATTAGTATTAAAGAATTAATTAAGCATGCATCTTTTCAGAAGTTTGACTTAACTTCTTTCTAAAAACTTTTAATGAACAACGAAAACCAAAATGCCTGAAATTCAAATAGAAACTCAGACCAGACAAAGTGAAATAAAAAACTTCGCAAAGGTAGAAACCAAACAACTTGCCTAACTTAAACTTAGTTGCAAATGCCAAACAAAAACCAATGAAAAAGTTAAACATTTTCAGAAAAAATTTGATCGTATAGATGGATGTGTACAGGATTCTGTTTACAATTCGTCTGTCTCGTGGGGTCACAGACTGACGGGCCTTAACCCCGAAATCCTGAAACGTATTTATTTTTCCTTTCTAAATAGAAAAAAGAAATAGCTTAAAGCGAAAAGTCGTCTTACGGCAATAAGAACAACAAAAAAAGGGGAAAATCGTGGCCTCAAAATGAAACCAATTCAAGGAGCTGCTCAAACTTTTCTTGCGGCTTCTCCTTCGGCTCATGATGTTGTGGCATAAAAAGGACATTCAACTGCTGGACCTGAGTTTGCTTAGGCATCTTATTGTTTTATACGGCTTGTGTTTGTCTCTTTTTTCTTAATTATGTTTGGCCTTTTTTGCCTAATGAGGCGTACGATTTCAACGGGTAATTTAAGCTAGGTTGGAAGTCTATGGCAAAGGAACGCCCTGGGAAATTCACTTTTTCCTTTTAAAAACTCTGCTTTCGATTCGTTTGGCGCCGTGGGATTTGGACCAAGATTTATGCCACCAATCTCTGCGGATTGTTGGCGTAATTGAAAATTGCCCAACGGAAGTGTTTACCCTCGACTTTAAGCAGCCAAATAATAAGGTTTTAAGTTAAGAACAATTTCCACAAAGAGTTCATTTACCTTACAAGTCGGGCGCATTGCTCTCGTTATACAAACACACACACAATTACTGGCACACACCAGGCTAAATAGCAATAAAAATGTCACCGGCTCTAATTTGTTTTTTGTCTACGCCGGGAACTCTCGGTTGGCAGCCAGCTCCAAGGACCTCAAAATGTGGTAAAGTAAGGCAGAAAGGAAAGGCTCGGCAGCAGAGCGCCATAAATAAACCAACCACATGGGTGTATATGTGTCCTGGAGTTCCTTTTCTGCATGTTTGCCTCCTTCTATCACTGAAATAATCATAACTCACTTAACCCCATTAAATGTGCACCCGGGAGGCCCAGCGGGCGTATGAGCGATATTCACTTGAAGTCAACCCCACCGGGGGGGCGTGTCCAAGTGGGCGGGTGGAACGGAGGCGGCAAACGCTTCATTGACAACCTTTTGTGCGGCCGCACTGTGCCCGATAATTACTATCAGCAGCGACAGGCGTTCCCCTTTTCGGCGTTACTCATTCGCCGCGTGGTACACCACAAAATTCGTAATCATGTGTGTAAAGGTACAGGCAAAAAAAAAGTGTACGAATTAAACTTTTTTTTCTAATAACGTAAAATATGAAATGGGTTTTCACTTTCCTAAAGAAAAAACTTCTTACAGTTATTGTGTTTATTAAATTAGCCAATAATATAATTCCAGCGAAATTGATTAGTTTTAAACAAGAAAATTATTGTTTAAATATTGAGAAAATTGGAAAAAAAGAGTCATATAAATATCCAATATTCAGGGACAAAATAAGACTAAATTGTAAAAACCTTTTTAAAAAATTATTTATTAGTTCACATTATAGATTATAGAATAAATTAAATTTTTAAATAAATTACAAAGTTTGGGAGAGTTTAAATATTGGTTTTAAATGATAAAAATCTAATCATAAGTTGTTTATTTAAATGAAAATTACCACTTTGATTAACAATTTTTGTGACATATTTTTCACAGTGTACCAACATTTTGTGGTCTCGATTGCCAGTCGACTCGAGGCATGCGGTCAAGTGTGGGTTGCGTTTGTTTTGTCGCTACTGTTGCGCAGATTGTTGTGGTTGCATTTCGAGGCCCCTTTCCCCTTCCATCCACCCACTGTGCCACCCACTTTTCCCCTTCAATCTGATCAAATGGGGGCATGCCACAAATTTTACAGACGAGAACTTCGACAAACATAATTTTGAGCTCGGGGGAAGTGGCGAGGGCAACTGTTTTTGGGGTAGGCGACTTGTTCAATTTTGTGGGGCCTGTTGTAGTAGTTGCTTTATTGGGTGTAACGAGGGTGGGAGTTTAGTGGGGGTGGGGGGTGTGAGAGGTCCTTGCCACTGCGCAGGTACAAACAAAATATGCCAAATGAGAGAAATCCGATTTGAACGGACAAGGCGAATTAAAAGGAATAGTTAAAAAAGAGTACGAATTGTGAGAAAGAATTTGGTAACAGTATTGCCAGGTCTAAAAAGTTATTTTTAATGCTTTACATAAAAAATAAATAAATTAACTTAAATATACATTTTGTTCAGTAAGAATAACGATTTATTCAATATTAAAAAAATGTATTAAATTTTTGGTATTAATAGTAAAGGAGATAATAAAATACTGATAAATATTTGTCATTATTTTAGTAAACACCTCTTGATCTTACTTCTCTTTAATTTGCTTTGAATACGTAATATGCAAAAGGAGAATTCCAATCAGAATGAGTATGTTATTGCTTAGTTAATATTTTTTAAGTGCTGTGAAAGAGAGAACTTGGTGCCTGATACTCTCTTTTTCTGACCTGCCAATTCGCCGCTTTTAAAAACCGGCTAGAAAAGTCAGCTGTTCGTCCGCTCAGGAATTGTGATGTGGTCGTTGTTTTTGCAGTTACTGCCGCTCCTGCTGCTGCCTTTTATTACTGCCAAATGGTGGCGAGAAACGCACAGAAAACCTGTCTCTTGAAGCCTTCTGGCCAGGCCATCATCTCATCGGATCTCAGTTCGCGCTCAGTTCTCCAACGATTCGGAAGTGGCGGCGGAATCGAGTGTTTTCTTGTGTCCTTCGAGTCGGGGACTTTACGTAAATCTAGAGGCAAACCTCGGCGAAAAATCACCATAAAAAGTTATTAGTGAAATATATTAAAAGTAATACGGGGAAAAAAACGAGGAAAAACCCGTCAGGAAGCCAGAAACAAAAGCTAACCTAGGTGCGTTCTGTTAAAGTTTTCCCTTTTGTTCGGGGTGCAAATGTTCGCATGTGCAAAATACACGTGTCCGTCGGAGGGAAAACCCCTCTGGAAAACCCATTCTGGTCAGCAACAGTTAAGCGGATTTTTCCGGAATGTATAGCAGAACTTTTTGAAGTTGTGGCTTTTCTTTATTTCCGCTTTGATTGGTCGCTTTGCTGTTGATCATTTTCCGCAATTCATTTCACTTAATGCGTAATTCATGTCTCCTACATGGTCATGGTGACCACGCCCCCCGCCCCTCGGAACACGCCTTTGTCCTGTTTTGGATCCGTCTGACATTTGTTGGCCAATTTCCATTGTGTTGCCGTTGCCGCCTTTGTTGGTGCGTTGAACTCGCTTGACTTTTCCCCCATCTTCCCCACGCGATTTTCAACGCATTTTGGTGGCCCAAGTTCACTTTTGTTACTGCCTTTTTTGTATTTTCTTTTTTTTTTGCTTAGAGTACAGAAGTTTCCTTTCGACTCATCAGCATCTTGTTGCAGCCCTTTGCCTTATTTGCATTTGCATTTCCTTTAGCGAACGCGGGGATTTCCTTTCCATTTCGGCGGTTCCGCCGAGTCATTGTGTGGCTAAGGACTTTTATATACCTATTTTTAAATTTTCCGACTCTGCTTGGTTGGTTGGTTCTAGCCATAGTGATGGTTTAATGTGGCTGCACTGAAAGAAGATTAGGTTTGTTTTAGAACTTTAAATTCAAAGTAAAAAATGTAAAATTAATTCATCGGCCATTTCAAGAAACTAATTTGTTTTGAATGTTTAATTCTTATCAAAATTTAATTTACTCATGTTAAATTAAGGACCAATTTATGTAGGTTAAATTTAATAAAGATTGAAATATTTAGCAAGGAAAGTATTAAAATTATTATAATATCGCACATCTTCAAAACATTGAAACATTTTTTCGGTGCAGAAGGTAGAATAATTGGTGAAACTTTCTATGATCAAATGCTGAGGAGAAATGCGAGGAAATGAACAAAAATGATTTGAAATTGCAGGGAGAACTTTAAGCCGATTGGTTCCTCTTATTTAGAGACTGTGCCATATAATTGTTGCTGTTTCCGTTCGCTTTCATTTAAGAGTTTCTCCTTTTCGACTGCCAATTGGCTTCCTCTGTCATTTGCCACCTACAGATACATTTTTCCCCGTTCCTCTGCACGTCGTATCCTTCAGATACGTGAGTGATTCAACATAATTATGTTTCATCATCGGTTGGCAGATGTGGCTTTAAAGCGTATTATAACGGTTATTTGTGCACGTATGCACGAATAAACAGTTAAAGCCAAAAAGTATTTCAACATTCATGTGGAACTGCCAGAAAATTGCCAACTGATTGTTTTGGTGGTTTCAGCATCATTAAGTGTGTGAGATAGAAGATGCAAAGATATGTGCAGATGAAAAATGTGGGTTGAAAATAATGTATAAATTTACGCAGTTTGATAAATTTCAATTTTATAAACATTATATTTGGAATTTATTGCCAGTGAACTAAATTTGGAAGTTAAAACGAACAATATTGAGTGCATTAAAAAGGGGCTTGAAAATTCAAGGATGAATAAAATGAGAGGATTATCATAATTAAATTATTTGTTTTGATTTAACTTATCGATTATAACAAAAATATATTGGTAAATTGACTTTCTCTTGGAGAAAAACTTTTGCTTCATTTGAGTTTCGGTCAGCATAGCGAGGATTAGACTGTTATTATTTTAAAAACATTTGGGAAAAATAAAAAATATGATTTTATGAATATTTTTGGACTAAACTCTCGGTTTGATTCGCAACCACTATACCTGACACGCTTCACAGACACAAAACCTCAACCACTCTCATATTTACACGCACCTTTACACATGAATTTTGTATTTTGCTTATATTGAATCCGTGGCCAGTTAGCTGGCATCAAAGGTCAACGAAGAAGAAGGGAATTCCTGGTCTGCGGAGGTAAGCTTATAAAGTGTCCTTCATTTGAAGTGGGTCCTGTTTGTGTGGGAGTGCGTGTTTGGTCCTTGGAAAAGGGTATAAATCTACTTAATTCAACATTTTGGGGCCAGGCGCTTACAAAAGTTTTCCCTTGCCCAAAAATGACACTAAAAAGTTGCCAGGTCTCTTGGCTAATTTGCATTTTTTGTCGAGTGTTATTAACTTAAGCAGGATTGATGAGATCATATCAAGAGCTGTTGGGGTAGTATTTCAAGAGATTTAAGTAGATGGTCATTAGTTTAAAATGAAGACCTAACTTTTGGGTACTGTGTTTAAATTGTAATGGCAATGCACTGATAAAACTAATAACCTAGGCAAAAGTCTCAAACAAAATAGTTGTAGAAATAAAAAAATCAAAAAACACACTAAACAAGACCCGAGCTAATAGTTAAATTTAATGGTTTCCCTTTTTATACCCTTGCAGAGGGTATTATAATTTTGGTCAGAAGTTTGTAACGCAGTGAAGGAGACGTTTCCGACCCCATAAAGTATATATATTCTTGATCAGGATCAATAGGGGAGTCGATATAGCCATGTCCGTCTGTCCGTCTGTCCGTCTGTCCGTCTGTCCGTCTGTCCGTCTGTTTCAATACCGTTTGTGAGCTCAGTTTAAAAGCTAGCGATCTGAAACTTTCACACGCGTCCTAAAACATGTGTACGCAGATCAAGTTTGAAAATCGCCCCGATCGGACGTCTATATCCTATAGCTCCCATAGGAACAATCGGATATATCTAGCAAAAATTGATGATATTTCGCGCAGTGTAAAAGCTATTGACATGAATTTTTCCAAATCGTATTTTTTTATGCATACCTTGATCAGGGTAAAAGCGCGTGGCAATCGGACGTCTATATCCTATAGCTCCCATAGGAAAAATAGGGTAAAATCGGTCCAAATTTTATGTTTTTCAGAATATTTCGCGCTGTGTAAAAGCTATTGCTATAAATTTTTTCAAATCGTATTTTTTTATACATTCCTTCATCAAGGTGAAAGCGCGTGCTGATCGGACGTCTATATCCTATAGCTCCCATAGGAACAATCGGATATAACTTTCAAGAATGGAAGATATTTTGTGCAGTGTAAAAGCTATTAACATAAATCTTTCCAAATCTTATTTTTTTATGCATACCTTGATCAGGGTAAAAGCGCTTGGCGATCGGACGTCTATATCCTATAGCTCCCATAGGAACAATAGGGTGAAATCGGTTAAAATTTAATGATTTTTAGGATATTTCGCACAGTATATAAGCAATTGACATGAATCTTTCCAAATCGTATTTTTTTATGCATACCTTGATTATGATAAAAGCACGTGACGATCGGACGTCTATATCCTACAGCTCCCATAGGAACAACAGGGTGAAATCGGTCCAAATTTGATGATTTTCTGAATTTTTCGCGTAGTGTGTAATCTACTGACATAAATTTTTCCAAGTCTTATTTATTTACGCATATCTTGATTAGGGTAAAAGCGCTTGCCGATCGGACGTCTATTTCTTATAGCTTCCGTAGGAAAAATAGTTAAAGGCTGCGAAAGTATCCCTTTTTTTCTATTTTTATATGACATTTTTGCAGTATAAAAGCAATTGACATTAAACGATGAAAATCTAGTTTATTTATGTATACCTTATTCCTTTGGCTACTTTTTCAGTTCTAGCAATTTCGGCAAAGTCTGCAAGGGTATTAAAACTTCGGCTTGCCGAAGTTAGCTTCCGTCCTCGTTTATTCCTATTTTCAAGTACCGGATGTGTTAAAGAATTTATTGGGATTAATTTTCCTTTCTTTAAGCTGTAAGCTTTGTTAAATATCTTGTTGTTTGTAAAACGTTACTGAATCGCTTCAAACCATATAAAGCCTAATTGGATTAACCCCAATGCTGTTTTTTTCTGAGGATTTAATAACAGCATTTTAAAGATTTCAGCCGAGACTGATGACCCCTCTCCATCGTTCCCCTTTTATCTGGGCCTTGTTGAAACATGATATAGCCTTCCGTTTAGCATAAAGCGAGTGATCATTCATCAGGCGCCAGTAATCCAAGTCCTCGCATCCTTTGCTCAGATTTTTATGGACGATGTCCGAACGATGTCACGTGACTTTTTGGCCACTGCCCAGGGCAATAAAAACGGTCTTAATTAAAAGTTCGAAGCGAAAAGAAGTCATAAAAAGGCGGCGGGCAAACGGGCATGAAACATAGGGAGTAAACAAAGAGCTAAAACGATGACAAAAAGCAATTGAAATGTTTGCAAATAAAAACTAAAATAAAAGCCAAAGAAAAGCAAATAAAAAAGTTACAAGGAAACCGGATCAAAACACTCACTCAAGTTTGGACTTCACTCAAAGGCAGACACCCACACCATATAAAAAAACTAGCTCCCACTTTTCCCACCGCTTGGAAAAAACTTTTCAGTTTGGGTTTGCCGGCTGTCTGGCAAATTAATTAGTTAATTATGCTTTGTTATTTTGTTATTTTTCTGAGGCACGTGCCACAAGACTTGCGACGTGACTTCATCATTTTCGCAACACTCTAATTTATCTGTTGAAATACCATTTTTTGCAGTCGCCTATTAACATGCAATGATTTATGATTAATTCCCCGAAATATTACTTAAATTTTCCGCTTTTCCTTCTCTTTACAGGTGAGTCACGACGAGTATTGAGTACCTCGACCTTCGCCCCGATTGTCTTATTTATTCCCCTCTGTATTCGGGTGAGTTAAGGGTTTACTGCGATTTAACTTTTTATGGGCGGTATGAAAACAGAAACGTTTATTGAAAATCCATTGGCACTGCAGGTCGTATAAACGTTTACGGCTTGAAAATAAAACGTACGTTTGGGGGAAAATATTTGCCGTACAAACACAGGGTGGGACCATTTTAGCTTTTAGAGTAAAGAATTTAAAATGTCTCTTTAAAAATTATTTTACGGCATATACGGGAGTAAATAGAGTTTTAAATGGGGTAATTATTGAAAATTATGGTTATGGTATCGCTTTCTTATTTAAAATAATATTTTTGGCATTAAAAAAAATCCATTTTCTCTTAAAGGTATACATTTTCATGGCCGAACAAATAAAAAACCAAGTTTAAGGAAACCAAGTTGGATGGTTTACACAAAGCACTTTTTAGGTTTTTTTTTTTGCAAAAACAAACAACTTAGAATCACAAAGCTTAAATACCATTAGTAATTAAAAATATTGTTTAGACCGTTTTTTATGGCTTTCCCATTTATATTTCCTATATTTCTAAGCCTGCATTCTTCAAACGATTCCCCTGATATTTCCATTCCCAGCATTTTCAATAGATGCCTCATTATCCCAACAACTTTGAAGTGTTTTGAATATTTTCCTTTGCCTCCTTTTAGTTGCATCTGGTTTGATTTACCTGCCCTGCTTTGCCTCGTCCAATTTCAAATGCAATCTCATCTTAAACTTTTTCTTCTGCAACCATTAAACTTGGCCCCTCATCACCAATCATCGGGACAACTCCAATCCCCATTTCCATTTCCATTCCCCTTGCCCGATTTCTGATCCCATCCGAATCGCAATTTGAAGTGCCGCCTGCGCAAAATATAAAAAAATAAATAAAATAAGAAAAAAACACGAAGATAAATAAGAGCGAGCGGTGTATGCAGGTAGAATCCAGAAAATTCAGTGTGCAGTTTGGTTTTTCTTACATTCTGTGTCTCTGTTCCTACGCAATAAATATTTTCGTGTTCGCTGGGAGATATGTGAAGTGTTTCTGTGCTTATACATATTTAACCACTTTTATGGACAGTCGGAGAATAGTTTGTGGAAATGTTTTCAGTGGCAGTTTGCCTAATGGCATTGAACTTGCTCTGCGACTTGGTTTGGTTCGGTTTCGGATTGGTTTGGTCCACTCTGATCCATTGGACTGGTTGGGTGACGAACAAGAGAATATATAGCCATGGCCATTTGGAGCAGACGCGCTGCGAAACGGTTCATTAAGCAATTTTCTATGGCATTTCCGTGCTTTCCGAGCTTTTCATCATTATTACGACGGAGATCATGATCAATTCTTGAGCATTGCATTGCTTATAACGGCACCTGCATTGCCAACTTTCCTTACCTGTGGATAGGTGTTCATTGGCCAGGTATTCTACTCCCCGGTTGCTGTCATTAAGGTCCCATTGCTATGATCACCGACAATTATTCTAAATTATAAGAAATCAGTGTGAATGGATGGGCAAATCAAGTGATCGCTCGAGTATTAGAAATTCTTAGGTGTTTTAATTACCTAGAGTTGTACCTTTTTTACCTTTTCTGACTACCTCTGGAACATCAAAAAATATATGATACAAAAAAGATACTTGTTACATGAAATGGTTCAAAATCTCAAAAAAGTGCAATATGTAGTGCTATTTAACCACAAGACTTTAAGAGACTTGAAATTACCACAGATTGTATTTATGTACATAAATAAAAACTACATAAATATTTTAACATCTTAATCATAACCGCCTTAGTAAAAATAACAGTAAATCGTTTTGAACTTCTTAATGGCTTCTATGATAAACAGCCGCAGAGCGCACATAAAACAATAAGTAAAGCACTTCTACTAATTAAAAGTAAAGTAAAGTAAAGGCCTACATCCAAATATAAACTGTCCCATTAAAGTTGTATATTCTGTTCATAAACTACAAATAATAAAAACTGTGATTTTATTTTAAAGGCCTTATCTTTTATGGGTGGCCTATTAATAGGTTAATTAGTCTGGTACTAAAAACTGCAAATGAAAAATCATTTGGCATTGACTTGTTGATATGTATATCTCCGTCGAGCTTATCTTTCTCGCTCTCTCTTTTAGCAATGACAAACTTGAGCGCCCTTTCCCTTTTCAGCAATTGTAACTGTGTTGCTGGTTCTTTGCGTTTGCTCTTGCATTGCGAACAAACACCCACACAAATACACTCGCCCCGTACCACTCACAGATACACCGAACGAAATAATGGTCATTTGCTATCTTTTTATAACATCGGTCATTTAAAAACAATTTTGTATATTTTACTATTGAAGTGCTCTATGATATTTTATAAAATTACCTTAATTTATATATTCATTTTGTGAATTTTTTAAACTGTGCGACTATAAATATAAAATATAGGTGTTCTTATGTTCCATGAAAATACTTCATTTAAAAAATGCGCTTTAATATATAAGAATTATTTTCGGTGTACTCGTACAATTGCTATCGGTAGACACGATCGGTCGATCGTTGTCGTTGTTGCTATTGTTGCTGCTGCTGCTGCTGTTGCCGCCGTTGTTGTTGCTCGACGGCAGCAACTTTTGGCGCAGCGGCAACTTCCAACTTAAAGCTGGCTTTAGTCTTTTGTTTGCCCTGCTCGTTGGCGGTTCGTCGGCTTTCCGATTGGACCTCGCAATTGCAATTGGAGAGTTCTGTTCTGATCAGGGTTTCCGCTCCAACCGCGTGTGTTTGTGTGTGCTGTGGTTGCCGTAAACAAGTTTAGCAATGCGTTTCAAATCTGCGCCGATTGTTTCGTTTATTGTCATGCTCGATTTACTCGTATAGAGTTGCGGCAGTACGGAAAAATACAAATAAAAATAAATAAGGAAAAACGAAAAAACCAAAAATGTTGATATGAAAACTCCAACTGTCGAAATATTGGTAACAAAAAGTAAAACAATTCGGGTTAGATAAACTATAAAAAAAACAGTGACTTAGTGATACATAATTAAAGCAACAAGTTCTGTAAATGAGAGCAGTAGTAATTGGCAAATTGTAGAAATCACTAGGAATTTGGTTGCACTTGTAAGTAAGAATAAAAACATCTGTCAGATATGTATATAAAACTAACAATTTTAAATGAAAATAAAGTATTCAAATTTAAATCACAAATACTATTAGCAAACTCTGCGACAACTTGCTGAACTAATTATCAATCCAGTATTTTCAGGAAATATTCTTGATATAAAGTAGTTTAATGCTCTAGCTGAATTAAAATATGGTTTAAAATGTTGATAATATGAAAAATCTAGTTGGAACCCGTTATGGTTGGGTAATAATTTTAATCTTAAAACAAAATACATAAGAATTCTTTTTTTTTAGTTTTAGGAAAATATTTACAGTTGTACTATTTTTTTATATAAGTGTTGATATGTCAGTGAAAAGTTAATAAAGAATCAGAAAAACAAAATGCGACAGATTGGGTTCTTTCTCTTTTGCTTACACTTTAAGCTACAAGAAACGGTATAATTGAAAGCTCTAATTTTGGTTTTTATTTCGGTTTTTTTATTTGGATCTACACTTGACCGACAAAGAGGGAGCGAGAGAGGGCACTAAGCCTCTGACCTGCTATGTCACTCATTCGTTCGCTTTCTCGCTCTGTCTGCTAGTTATTTTTAGCTGGCGGCTTATCAAAAGTTGCCTTTATTTTTAGCTTAAGCTACTTTAAATATAAATGGACACATTCTTCATGTGCGTTTTATTGCGCGAATTTGTATTAATTTAATTCACTGCTCGAGGAGCGTAAGAATCGCGTTTTTTCCATCTGAACTCTCAGAAACACCATACAGCTATGCTTATAATAATAGTATTTTTGTCATGATTTAACAAATCTGCAATGTTAGAAGGTTATTTTTAAATAATATTTTTATGTACTTAATTTTATAAATTGTCCAGATGTTACTTTTTTTTGGATGCTGCCTTAATAACAGGGCTAGAAAAAGATATTTTCTGAACTATTTAATTCTAAATTCAACTTAAATTAAATTTTTTTGTATTTTTGCTTTATAAGGACAATTATGCATAAACACACCACTTTTACGTTGAAGACAACTGTAGTGGAGTCACCTGCTGCTCATTTGTTATTGTTTCGTTCTTGTTGGGGGACTTTAGTTGTTGTTTTTGGGGCATTGAGGCGTGCGTTTTGTTTGCACGCCCTTTGTTGTTGCTGTATTGTTGTTGGTTGTTGTTTGCAATGCCATTGTTACTATTATTGTTACTACTTTGTTTGTTGTTAATGTTGTTGCCATGGCAAAAACCAACTTTCAACTGCATTTAGCCGATTGCAACTTAGTTTTCGAAAGTTTCGGTTTTTAGTCGATTTTCACACACGTAAATTAAAAGTACAATTTTTATAGGATTTATTTCTAGTAATTAAATACACCCGAAAACAATTTTTTAAGTTTTACTTTTTTGTAATAGATAATAAGTTATTAACATTCATAGGCAATTTAGTTTGCAGTCGCCCCGATAATTCTACAAATATTTGTAGGTTTAGCAATTTCTGCAAACCGTTATCCATTTTCATGGAATGCATACTGCTTTTTGAAGGTTATTTTGCATTGTTTTGCATTGCACAATGCCCAATTGCAAATCAAATTTTCCGCAACGATTTTCTGAAAAATGCCGCTCATTATTCGCTATCATTAGAATTTATTCGTCCCATTACAAAAGTCAAGGAATTTGTTGCACTTTTTGCCGTTGGTGGTTGGTGGCGGTTGGCTTTTTGGCGGACTTTCAACTGCAATTTGTGTGGCCCCTGAGCGCGTTAATTGTTCATCTGGCTTTGGCAAAAACGAAGCACAAAACACATTTTTGTGCAGCCATCAGCGAAATCCCATAAAATTTTACTACCGCAGTGGGTGGTTGGGACGTATCTTTCTATCTATACGTATCTGTATCTTGCTTTTGGAAACGCAGCACTGCTTTACTTAATTATTCCAAGCCACAACCAAGTCAATAATTAACCGTAATACATTTAATTTTAATTTATTTAATCACAGTACTTCTACTGGTCTCTCTTTCTTTCACTTTGTGTTGGGGGCGTTGCTAAAATTAGAAAATGTGGTTCCATTTGTAGATAGTAAGGGTTTTCATTTTAATTTTCCTCTGACAAAATTGGACCTTTTACTTTTTGAATGCAGAAAGCTTTTAGCGGAAGACCCGAAAGTTAATTTCGAGAAAGTATTTATTATACTCTAGTTATCTGGACCTAATTAAAATGTAAATAATAGCTCTTACCATATGTAGTGCCACTTGTGGGTTTCCTTTAAGTTTTCTACTAACAATATGCGACCTTTTACTTTCATATGTGGCCATGGCCAAAACCGAAAGTTTCTCTGGTAACAATTGCAGCGTCTCAAAGGTCACCCTACTTGTTTTCCCGCTGAAATGTTCTTCTTGACTTTCAGAGTTGGCTGGGGTTATCTTTCTCTCCAAGAACAACCTTCAAGTCTGGCTCTTTCGCCCACCCACTTTATCTTGGCTATTTCCATTGCCAAGACAACGCGGTACTGGTGACCTTCACCAGCGACTTATCCCCTCCTGTTTTATGACAAACAAAAATTTATTCGATTTTATTCTTTTGCTTACGCTTAATAAATCTCATTCTTGTGATTTTTTTCTGCCCGACTTAATTGCGGAATTTTCCTGTCGCCATCATCAGCTAACGAAATGGAAATGTGTGTGATTTATGTGACGACAACGTGACGTATGAGTAATGCCCAACCATCAACGAAAAGGAAGAACAGATTGACGGTTTGTCGGCAGAATGAGGAAATGTCAAAAGTCAGTAGTTCACTTTCATTGATTAATTTCGATTGCATTAAAATTTAAAGGCAATTTAGGAAGCGTGCTTCGCTTACCAGCACTTTGGCGTATTAATTCGATCGATAAATCCGTAAATAGCATTTACAAATCGCGCGACTTTTCAACGTCAGCAAATGGAGAGGCCCCCCCCCCAACCCCCAAAACGCTATGTAAAACTGTCGCCTCAGTGAGTGTGTCTTCCTTCCGCTGGAATTTCCTTTCCCCTCGTTTACTTCCTGTGAGCTGTCAGCTCAATTGACTGACGAAAGCCTGCTTTTCCACCCACCCTTTCGCCCAGCACCACCCACTTCTACCACCCACCACTCGCCGCCGATTGTAACAAATGTCAGGCTGCGTCAGTGGAATCCCCTTAGTTGTCCTTGCACTCATAAAAAAAAGTTAAATTTAATACAGCGATATAAGTCACTGTAGCTTAAATATTTGTTTTTATTCAATCTTCATCTTAAAGAATGTGATCAATTTAAGCTGTGCCAAAAAATTCATTTTTATTATTTGAAAAATCAAAAATAATATTGAAACTTTTTATTGATTTATTAATGGGTATAATTCCAGCACTTAACGATTCACACAATAGAATTCACGACAACTTTGTATAAAAAAATAAGTTTTTTGTAATGCCAAGAAAACAAGTTTGATTTATAGAAATTACGATTATTTTAAACCATTTTTCTGTGTGTAATATTTGGTTAAATGACATTATTTTCTCCTTGTGCCGTCCCTCGAGCTGATGTAGCTTAGACTCTGTCTGTCAATAATATACACAGCAGAGCTCAAGCCCTTACGTCTATTAAGTAAACAAACAAAACAAATATCGTATATGGGGAGGGATAGAAGTGCCATAAGCACTCGGGGCCCATTGAGGACTACTGATGGAGAAGGACAGCGGGTCACGACAGGATCGCCTGTCAGGTGACAGAGCTCAACGAATTTCGTTGGCAGTCATTTTTGGCCAGCGTTTTCGGATGCACTCATCCATGGGTCTTGATTCAAGTAACAACAACAGCTGACGACAATGAGTCTTTGTCAATGGTGGCATCGAAAGATACGACTACCAAAGATACTTTTCAGCTTGGTTTGCTCTTTGTGGCCTCGTCTTTTGTCCCTGTGTGTGGGCGATACTATTTTTGACAGCTCCTTCGTCTCGGCATTATTGGAAAAAGGGAAATCAGGAGGTTGGGTGGTATTGGGTTCCAAGGGTTGTTAATGAACTTTTCTCTGACAGCTGAATGAATGAGGTTCGAAAAAGGGAATGCGATTACAAATTGATGGAAATTGGATGCTGGATGACGAACAGGCCCTTAAATCGGTGTAAAATGAAGTGACAATGGACATCTTCAAGCTCTTGAAAGCATATGCTATTGGATTACACAACTCTCGGTGCTAAAACATAAACTTTGCCACAAAGAATAAGTGCTATTATTTCTGCCTTTAAAGCTGTCCGGCTCTCGGGCACTTAGCAATAATTGAATTCCATACTTGCACTTCCTCCAGCTTGCGTATTTTCACTCCCCTTCCGAAACTATTTGGCACACAAAGCCCCTGGGCCATCCACTTTCCCTTCCTCCCTCATCCTTTCCCCGAAAACCCACAATCCCCCAACCCCCACGTAAGTGCATTGCAAGCATAACTTTCATATTGCATTTTCCATCCCTCCGCCGGAACTTTGGCACAGTTGGCAAACTTTCAACTCAATATGCGACATTGAACATCAAAAAGAGCCCACGCAGACATCTGATGATGATGCTAATGGTGATTATTAGAGGCGCCACAAATAGCTAACTTCGATTTATAATAAATATTGATATTTATTTCCTCCACAAAATTTACCAGGGTTATGAAATAACTTGTAAAGTGTGTAACAGTGCCAAAGAGGTAAACCTTCATGAATAACAAAAACCTAAATGGCAGTAAAAAGTGCAAAAATGGCCAAATTACATTTTCCCCACATATATAAAAAATATATATATATATATATTTTCCTAGATCAGACATAATTACAGTATAAATCTTGGTAACACAAATACTCATTAGCATTCTCTCTTTTTTCTTTGGGTGTTAATAAAAACTCAATCAGATTATTCATACTTTCCATATCTTGACGTAGCGGATATCTTTTTGGTGTCTGTTCGAATTTGATTATTATGTCACGCCTTGTTAATTAATTTTTGAACAATCTCTTATACTCGTTGGCAGCCCATCTTCATTTTGGATTGCATTCAAATTTCCACTCACAATTATTCAAGCATAATAAAATGAAGTTGCATTTAAAATTTGCATATTGTTGTTTATTTTTGTTTTTTCCTTTGTTTTTTGTTTTGTTTAACCATTTCTGGGCATCTTTATTGCATAACTGCTTTGATTTCAGATTTGTTTTGTTTTTTAACGCTTCACAATTGGAACCATTTGCATATAAATTTTAGTTTATTGATCAATCAATTATGTGTGTCTCCGTTTATGGAAAAGTGTTCATTTCGCACTGTTTCTAATTGACAATCTTGAATGGTTTAATCGTCGCTTTAAATTTATGCACGGTCGTGGGAAAATGTTTGAGTGAATATTAAGCAAACGGGAATTGGTTCATTCACACAAACGCTATAAACTTGGCCCAAGGGAACCCGACTCTCCACGATGACATCAGCGGTCGGCTTCATCACAAGTCAATTATCGTGTTATTTAGCAGCACTCTAATTCAATTTGCACACAATCAAATTTGATTTTCGCATTTCTGTGATCATTTTCCCAGGCGGAGCGAAAATTGCAAAAGATTCGCTTGCATTCATGAATCATTTTGCAAAAGGTTTGTTATTTGAACGTGATTTGCAACTTAATTTGCAATTTATCTACTTTTTTCGTAGCCAATAAAGATATCAACATTGGTTTAGTGGTTAACTATGGTATTCAGTGCTTACTTCAAACCGCTAAAAAAAATGTTATCATAATTAATGCATTTCTATGTATTGTCTGTATAAAAAAAATGTTAAAAAAATATTTCCTGGGTTTTCATTTTTTCCGAGTGCATTACAGTGCCGAGTCATCACGAAATGCACTTCTGTCACCTTCAAGGGCCACGTAATTTGCAACGTGCATTGACGCTGAAATTTCAATTGAAAGCAACAAAAGACAGCTCACACTCAAGGGGAAAAACGCCTAGAAAAGCGAAAAATAAGAAAGAAAATATAACGCAAAATGGTGATGGTAATATAAACAAAATAAAGAAATAAATGTGTAAAGGCAAACTTGACCCTAATACTCGAACGTTGCAAAAAAAAAAAATACAAATATTGTGAGCCAACAAAGCGCCTTGTTAGATAAGACTTTTAGTGTTTTCCGCAAAGGTGGGCACACACCAATTTCATGGATAAATAAACGGAACCAATAATGACATCATTACTCGTTTGGTCTTAGCCACTTTATCGGACTTTGTATGTCAAGTGGAGCGACGTAGAAGAGGCATGGCAAATTGAGAAACAAAATCTCTCCTTGAATAAACAACTTAATTTATAATTAAAACGTAGCCCAAATCTTTGCCTTTAATGGTCAACTGTTATTCCCCAGACATTTATATGTTAATTTCCTGCATTCTTAAATGATTTATGATTTATTCAACACTTTGGCTTATGCAAAATCCATTTACAGCCGCCCACAAAATATTTTAATCCCTAGACTTGCAAAAAATAGTCGAAATGAAAAAGTACCACAATTTATTTCCGGCGCCCACAATAAAAAATTGTTTACTCGGTTTACGCCGCAGTTACTTAAAAAAAACCGAATAAATTTGAAAGTTCTGTGAGTTGGGTTTTTACTGTCAGCGGTTAAATGTCAGCAATGTTCGTCAGCGGCATCAACGTCATCATCAGTATCATCTCTGTGCTGAAGTTATCAGCAAAAGCGATTTCTTATCTGCAAATAGCACAGCGAATTGTATAGGGGGAATTCTAGGTAAATTTCTACGAGATTTTCAGCTGGCAGTTCATTAACATATTCTTAGAAAGTTCTAATAGGTCTAGAGCTCTAAGCTATACTCAAAAAAATAATATTTTCTAACAAACTTAAATGTGTTCTGTGATGCTATACGATATAGCATTTCTGTATATTTAATATTTCAAGGAATAATAAAAAACCTTATAAAAATGGTGTGCTTCCTTTCATAGTTTTGGTCCATGTACTTTATACACGATTTTTATGCCCGAAAATATCTACCGGATATGTTATGGTTTTTCTCTCTGCAATCCTTTTTCTAATAAAACCACTAATTGAGTAGTGAGAACTGCAGAGGAAGCACCAATTAACATTAAGCTGCAATTTGCTGTAGTTTTCCCCGTGGACTTTCCCTCGATATCCTGGTTGTCTGTTCTAGAAAGCTTCTGCTCTTGCCACGCGCCGCAAATTAAATATAATTTAATTGTGATTAAATGGCGCTGCGCAATTATGCTTTAATATTGTTGATCAAGTTACTTCTTTACCAAGTCGCTTCCTCGGTCTCAGTTTTTCTTTTTTCCCTCGTGTTCTTTTTTTTTTTGTTTTTCGCTCTGGCTAATTTACTTTTCCAGTCGCCTGTCATGGCAACTGCATTTGTGTCGCTTTGTGTCGGTTTAAGTGCAGTTCTCCTCCGTCTCTATAACGTATGTATCTCATTGCTCATTCTTGTTCTGGTTTAATTGTCAGTGCTAATTGCGCCAAAGTGCGAACAACGCAGGCATTTGCAATGACAGCTAAGAAGGCGCTGCCTGTCCAATCTGAATGATGGCTAAGATATTTTCCTGCTGCCAATCGAGTGGCATTTGATTGGTAGATTACTTGTTCAACAGCCGTATCCAATATTTCACTGCATCCCCAGCCTTGACAGCAAAAAAAAAAAGTGTTATCAGAACGGCCCACCTGCGACCTTGTGTTTGCCCACTTTCCTATTGAATCCACTCCACCCACTCGCTTTTGAAAAAACCTGCTCCTGCTGGTGTTCTTTGAAAGCTTTTGCGTGGGATAACAGGGAAAGAAAAATTTAGGGATACGCCGATAATATTCCACATTTCCTTTGAATTTAAAATTTTACCAGCTATTATGCTTTTTTTTTTACCCAAACAATAGATTTTTTTCACAAATAATACTAAATCGCAAATTATTTATACCATTTCTTATGTATTTAAACATAAAATTGATATTTATTAAAGTGTCTTAATGTGATCCCTAATATAAAACGAACGTACGGATCAGACCGTTTTAAAAAAAACTTTATAAATAAATTTATATATACATATTTTAGGTAATATTTTTTTCCTGTGCAACTGCATCCTGTCGCTGGCTTTTATCATGACGCCTTTTAAACTGGTTAAATGGGCGTGGCAAATATTGACATGGTTTTTCATGCAGCCGCCTACCTCCTCCATAAGTAAAAGTAGGTTGCTGCGGTCAGGTGGCATCAGGTGTGCTCGCAGCTAATCCACTTTCATTGCTAAATAATGCGTTCTGTGGCTGTTTTCCACATTTTCCCCCATTTCCCAGTGGCTATCAAACTGTGAGTGGAAAGGGCGAAGCCAATGATGGATGAAAAGGTCGATAAACCAAAAAGCAAACACTTTTATGGTTTGTTTGGTCTCGTCTTCACTTGGCTTGTGTCCCGACTTCTTGGTGTTTATGTCAGTCAGTGGATATATGAAAAAATGGCTGGGCAAAAAAAGTCCATAATAAAATGTATCTTAATCTCTAAGTACTTCTTTGGAAATAACATAATCTTAGACGCTTACTTTATTTATTCAATTTGGCAAAGTAATTGGCTATAAGGGAAACAATTCTATAACAAAAGACGTGGTATTCTCAAATCAAGAACTGGTATACATAAAAAGAGTTTTCTCAGTTGACATCACTTGAGTTATAGAGCAGACCCTGTCTGATGCATTATTCAATTATACGAGTGCGTTTTGCAAGGGCATCAATCATACGACTCGTATGCTGCATATTAATAAAACCGAATTATTGAAATAAATCATGCGTCATGGGATGCGAAAAATCTCGACTATCGTTCACTTCCCTGACGGACTCAACTCCCAAGCGGGTGGGGTAATCGCAGAATTAATAATTAATTAATTAACTGGCCGCGTGCATGTACATTCCCGCGTTTCCCACTCTAATGGACAACTTATTCGCCCCCCATTTCTCCGCGCGTGTTTACATCATAAATGTTCAACAACAGTGCGAGATAACCAGACAACAAAAAGTAAATACTGACAAAAAGAAGACAGCTTGCCGCATTTGGCCATGACTGGGGCGATGCGAGTTCAATACAGACAGTTCTTTGCAAATTAATAGTAACAATAGTCAACAAAAAAAAAAAAATTTTTTAAACAAGATGATACTTGTAAAAGAAGGAATCGGCATTCAAAATTTGCATTTAAACGTTGATCAAATTTTTGACCCATTTTCATGTTAGTTATTTCTAAGTTTCCGATGACTTGTCCCAAATTTTGACTTGTAGAGTCCATAACTTTATCAAATTTTATCCGATTTCAAAGTGGCTTACCTCTAAACACTTGTGGTTTGATTCTCAAAAAAACTGCATTCAAAATTTTCATTTTAACGTTGGTCAAATTTCTGACCCATTTTCATGTTGGTTATTTCCAAGTTTCCGATGACTTGTAAAAAGCTGACGCAAATTTGGACTTGTGGAATCCATAACTTTATCAAATTTTATCCGATTTCAAAGTGGCTTACCTCTAAACACTCGTGGCTCCATTCTCTAAAAATCTGCATTCAAAATTTTCATTTTATCGTTGGTCAAATTTTTGACCCATTTTCATGTTAGTTATTTCTAAGTTTCCCATGACTTGTAAAAGGGTGACCCAAATTTGGAATTGCATAGTCCATAACTTTATCAAATTTTATCCGATTTCAAAGTGGCTTACCTCTAAACACTCGTGGTTCCATTCTCTAAAAATTTGCATTCAAAATTTTCATTTTAACGTTGGTCAAATTTTTGACCCATTTTTATGTTGGTTATTTCCAAGTTTCCGATGACTTGTAAAAGGGTTACCCAAATTTGCACTTGTAGAGTCCATAACTTTGACAAATTTTATCCGATTTCAAAGTGGCTTACCTCTGAACACTCGTGGTTCCATTCTCTAAAAATCTGCATTCAAAATTTTTATTTTAACGTTGATCAAACTTTTGACCCATTTTCATGTTAGTTATTTTTAAGTTTCCGATGACTTGATCCAAATTTTGACTTCTAGAGTTCATAACTTTATCAAATTTAAGACAATCATTGTTAATTCGTGCTGATAATTCTAATATAATATTATTTTTTTTGAGATATATTTTTTTAATATTAATATTTTTATTTTTACCTCCGCTGTAAAGTCAGTAGAACTTGTAGCGGGTGTAATGAAAAAGTAAAAAAATGAACAACTGGGAGTGCAAACTCATTACGGAAGTGAGCCGGCAAGAATATGAGTGGGCTGACAAACGAGCCAGCACAATCAGAGATCTAAACACACGGGCACAAATTACAGAATTCAAAACATAATGATTTTGCTTAATAAATCAAGATGCAACTGATGCTAGTTGGCGCTTACCGGTTTAAATTTGCCAGGGGCTTAAGTGGCAGGAAGTTTTCGCTGGTTTTCTCCGCTCTTTTGTTATAAATAAAATACTAAATAAATTGACACCCACAGCGGAAGTTTTTTATTTTGCTCGCAAAAAGCGAAACTCAATTAAGTAGTTAGGCTTTGTTGCGATATCTCTATGGAATTGATAGTGTGAGGATGAGAGGTCACGTCACTCAACGTTGACCCCAGTGGCACGTGCTTGAGCTCCGAGATTGCGCATACGCCTAGTTTTGCCTTGGTTTGCCTTCAAAATTGATAGAATAATTGTGAAAATCCTACGCTTCAAGAGAGAGCGAACGAGAGCGAAGTTGCCCTCGCTTACATGCAAATATTGGGGGGACAAGGGAGGTCAAAGTTCAAGCACAAAACCGCTTGACATTTGCCATACATTACACACACCAACACACTGAAGCAAAACAAAAAAAAAAAGTAGAAAAAATTTGGATAAATGCTGCAAAACGTCCGTGTGACACAGGTTGAAAAGCGAGCTTGCCAAAAGTAAAAGTTTTCTATACAATACTATGCACTCACAAAAAAAGTCGTTTAAAATACATGTATTAGCTGAGATCCAACCAAGCCAAAGTATACCATTTTAACAACAAATATTTATTATTTAAATAATATTTTTTACTAAATATATATAAGTCTAATACAGCTATTATAAATAAAATAAACCTTTATATTTTTGTTTCGGTGCACAAAATAAAAACAAATATTTTCGGTGGCTTTTAGTGGTAAAGGAGCCTGTGCCGTTTTTGGAATATTAAGTATACGCCCGGTTGTCCGCAAACAGGTTGCCACAATTCCAGTTGGCAGTTGAACCAACGCATCCTCCAAGCTGGGCCACGCCAATTATGGCACGCACTCATTAGTGCCCGCTCTTGCATCCCGCCCAGCCCCTGCCACGCCTCCCGCCCCGCCCCCCCGAACAGGCTGCATTTACCGTTGGCCAACCTCATAAACCAGATAATACCACTGGCGCAATTCTGTTTCTGTTTCTGGCTTTGGCTCTCCGGCCGTTTAATGAGCTTTGTTTCTAGTTGCTGCTATTTTACCCATCATGTGGAGCACACGATGCTCCCGGTACCCCCAAATCCCCGCCTGCTTTTTCTGGCCAATTCCCCAGGTTTTGCCGATGCTTGAACTGCATTGCTGGTGTGGCATGGTGACAAGGCCCGCCATCTGCAGTTGGTCTCGTTGCAATTCCGCAGAGTGCCACAGTGGATGGTTTTACAACTCTTTTTGAATAAATGTTATTGTTATTATTATTAAAGCACATCTACAAAAAAAACAATTTCTGTGCTTCATTAGAGGCTTAATTATTACGAATAGATTACATATACTAATTTTGTTATTTTCACAAATGACAAAAAGGATAATACAAATGTACAAGCACCTATTACTAACTTTAGCTTATTTTAGTTTGTAATTAAAGGTAATCAGTAACATTTTCAAAAATTTTAAATCATATTTATTGAAAAGAAAAGATTCTATCCAGCATTTTCACTGTGCAACATTTACTCAACTGACCCATCGATCTGCTCAACTTCTGCCTTTTTTCTCGTCGTGCCACTCAACACTTGCATCTCAGCAGCTGAGTTTTCCAGCTTTTCCCCCCCCGTGTCCATTTCCATTCCATCTCCGGCATCTTTGGCTTTTCACGCCTTGTGGCAGTTACCGTTGCAGCACGTTTTTCGTTTTGTTTTGGCTATTTTGTTTTGATTTCGCTTCTTCTCCTCAGCTCGCGTAGCTCTCGCAATACACAGATACAAATACTCGGGGCACATAGATACTCACATACACACTGGCGCGGAACTTGCTCGGTTTTGTTTTAATTCTTTTGCTTCGCCGAGTAAAAGATAAAGAATGAAAACGCAACACAGCACACAGGCAGCTCTGAGTTCTAGATACTTTTGTCTAGCGCTCGCCGCTCAGTCGCAAAATCGTTTAGCGCCGAGACGGACGGCAAACCGTTGGGAAATTACACAAAATAAAAATACGAGAAAATCGCTGAAACAACACCGAAACGAAGACGACACGTCGAGTGTCTCTTGTTGTAACGTTGACGCGAGTGAAAAGCGCTTTTCTATTTTCGCCTCAAGTGCAGCCTCCTCGCTGCTGAAAAACCCAAATAAAAATTGAAAAAAAAATAGAAAAAAAGTCCCCAGCAACGTTTCGCTTTTACACAAAATAAACACTTGAGCGTGTGTCTTACTTTCTAAAATAAAATAAGAAAATCCGCAAGAAGATCTAAGAAAGAAGCCAGACGGCCGCGTTTCTTGAGGCGTGGGCCAATTTTAGCCAGGTTGACAAAAAATGCTGGCCCTCAAGGAGTGCCTGATAAGGGAGGGTGTTCTCAATCTGGACAGCCCCGAAAAATACCGGCCATACCATCTACACGGTAGCAGGAGCACAATGGATATTCCCCGATACCGCAGTTAGTATCTATACATTCCCGACATTATTTCGCAGTTGATAGCGGGTATCTGTCAGATATGACCGACTTTTATGAGATAGATTTCGCGGTGACAATAAGTAAATTCACTGGGGCGTTACCCTGTAAAATTGGCAACATAATTTCTGTCAAATATTATGTTCCTTAAAATAAGTAAAATAATCAAGTAATAGCCTATAGTACTATTTTTAGGTAGCTAAATCATTCTCTAATCCGAAAGTTCGTATCTGTAACAAAGGCAGTGCGCTGGCAAGATATATTTGCACTTTTAATTGAGTGATTTAACGAAATAATTACCCTTTAAAGGGAATTTCTGACATCTGAATCATTCTCTAATCTCTTAATTTACCAACCTTAAATACGCATTGTTTTCCATGTGTAATCTAAAATGTGAACAAAAGACAAAGTAAATAAAGACAAAGTAAAAACTTTAATCGTTACAAATGTATACCACAAAATCCAAATTTAATACTGAAAGAAGTCCAGTATTGACTAAAATACAGAACATTATTGAAAACATTAAAAATTACTAAATACGGGGATTTTACATGATTAATTCTATAGCAATATATTTATCTAAGTGCCTTGTGTTGTGCCAACTTTTAGACTTTGCCACAAATGAATCAATTTTCATTCCAATTTGTTATTTAAAACGCCGGCGTCGAACAGTTGTCCAGCTATCTCGGTTATTTCCTATGAAAATACACCTTTTTTTCTCTGGATTATTGTTTAATAACTGTTGATGATTTGTATTGCCATTGTTTATAACAAATTGTTGTTGGTGTAGTATTGTCTTTCGTTATTTTTTTTTTTCAAGCTCAACCCCTTTATTGTCTTTTTTTAAAGTTGTGATAAAGCCCGACAAGTTAACCGAACCCGGACCCACAAAGATTGTGTCATTTGTCTATGGAGTGTGCGGTGTTCCTTTGTTTTACCCACGATTGTTGGTCTTTATAGACCGGGCCTTTTTTTATTTATTTCGATTGTTTTTACATATTTCTCTCTCCCTGTAAGTCTTGATGTATGGCCATTTTATTGGATTGTAAAGGGCTTAAGTGCCAAAGAGAGGGATCCAAGCTGCTTATAAAGTTGTTCCAATCAGAGGTCATTTGTGTATACGACCTGTTATCCAATCATAGGAACAGAACGAACGAGAAAGATTCTTTGGCCAAGCGGATTAATGCCGATGGCTATCAATAAAGTAATTTAATTTTGAGGAATTAATTTGTATTTGGGGTGATTTACATTAATAAATTTACTATGAGTCTTAAACTGATCCGATTTGGTTGGGAGATTGAGGGTCGTCTGTAAGGTATATAATTACATCATTATGAGCCGTTTACGAACATTAATCATCAGCTATTTACATTTATAGCACAAATATTTGCATGGGTATATTTTGTATAGTTAAATATCATACAATGATACCTGTCATAAAAGGTCGTAAAATGAGCTAAATATAGATGCCCGATAATAAAGCTATCAAGCGGCTTATTTAAAAAGCGATACATTGCAAATATATACAACAAATAGGAGAGGTTTATAGACATGACTATAAAATCTAAATACTTGGGGTTTCGATTACCAAGCTAAAAAAATGTTTTGACTCAAGCTTTATTGAGGGTCACTATGCTATCTACATAAAGACATAATAGGAGGGATCCCTTGCCTTAATATCCACTTCCCACTCATCCCACGCTCAAGAACTTTACTTAACCCAATTTCCTGCCATGCTCCCACACACATATCCACATCCATCAACGACATCATCCCAGGCGTTCTTTTAACTGCTTTTGATTGCCAAACATGAAATTACACAATTTGATGTTGTACTCGTCAAAAGTTTCCCAAGATTCTCCCCAAAAGACCATCAAAAAACTCTGGGCCACTTTATGGCCGATGTCGATAAGAGGTTTTCTGGCTGTTGATAATTAAATGTGTGTTGCATAAAAAAAATTACGGCAAGTCGAGGGGGCATGAAGTGGGATTCTACTTCGTCGTGGGCAGTTTGCCCTTGCATTTAAAAATAATCCCAAACAACGTTGCAACATTTTGCTGCCTCTGCCGTTGCTCTGTGGCAAACAGCAAACTGCAAACTGTAAACAACGAGACGGCAGCCACTTCTGTAAAATGCAGTTTTTTCCCCAATATTGATTCAACTTCTGCCTTTTTTTCGTCCCTCGTTGCTTTTTTCTGTTGCAGCCACACACGTATTTATAGGCATTGGATGGCTTTTCTGAGTATGTTTACAAAAAAAAAACTGGCTATCTTTCAAAGTGCCTGTTGAATTAAAAAAAGGAGAAACTCAAATGAAATTACATTTTTGGATTTACTTTTAAAAGAAGAAAATACGTTTTAAATAAATTTAAAATTAAGTTCGGAAATGTCGCTGATTTTGCATCATTCTCGTTAATTTTATGGTAGTTCTCATTTAGTAATACATGTTGGTGATATCCACAGATTATTAAAATTAAATTTTATAGATAAATTAATAATATATCTGAAAAATGAATAGTTAAATTTGTGGAATCGTTCTTTAGGCAGGTTTCTCTTAGTGCATATTTTTTACTGGTCTACCACCGACTGGGATTGCCTTGACAATATGATATTTTTGCAGCAAGTTTAAGCCGTGCCCCTCCCCTCATTAATTATGCAACCCGGGTCTGTGGCACAAGACGCAAGAAGACAAGGGCCAATCGATCAATCAGTTGGCTGCCACACACAGAAGCGTTTGGTAATTCAACGCAACGAAGCCGCAAAAATGTTGACAGCAGTTATGTTGTTATTGCTTATGTTGTAATTGTTATTGTCCCTGGAAGCGTTTTAGTTACACGAACTCCCAGCTGTTTTTACCCTCAATAATTAGTTAAAGTTGCGCCGGAGGATTTCTTTTCGCCAAAGCTGTTTGCAAATCGTAGTTTTTTGTAGTATAACCCATAAGGCAACGTGCCAACGACTTGGTTTATTTATTTTTCTGGTTTGAATTTGGATTTTGGCATGCAACCCATTCATATATGTTGGAGAATCCCACGCTGGCAACTTGCCTTTGCTAGATTTTCATTTTCAATTTGTTTATGACCAGATTTAGCCATTGCGTAAATGCATTCAGAAATATAATATTTTTGGGTGGATATAAAATGCTTTTAGTACACGATTTTGATCCATTTTCCATAAGCAAAGCCTTATAAAGTTCTGTACATTCAACTCTCGGCCATTGTCATCCTGGATGCAATTTTCGTCTTGTTATTTTTAAAAATATCGTATCTTTCTGGCACGTTGGCAAAACAAAATCCCAAAGCGAATATTTGCTTTCAATTATTTTTGTTTTTTCCGGAAAGGAAATTGGGTTGCGATAAGCATGGGAGGTGTGTGCAAGTCTTCTGTTTACCTTTAAGTTCAATATTCTTTTACTCACATTCTTTGTTTTAACGTCAGGCAGAAGAAAAAGTATAATTTTCCCATAAATTCGATATTATATTTGTCACAATCGAGACAACATTTTCATTAGATTGTAACAAATGCTTCCAATTCAGTGAACTATAAATACAGTTTATGTCTCATGGCATTTGCGATTCTTTGAAAATTGCAAAACACGTGAGCACCTCCCACCAGATTTGTTGTCTTTATACGGTTTGCTATACAATTGCCAATTATAATGTATTCTTTGCACTTGACTTGGCTGGGAAAAGTTTCTCAGGTAATAAGAAATAGAGGCAGCAAAAAATCCCATGCGATTTTGTTGAAAATAATTTAAACAAAAATGTATTTGAGCGAAAAAAAAAACATTTCAATCAATTAAGAGAACACAAAAAAAGAACAAAATTGGTATGTTAAGACAGGGGAATGGCGTTTAACAACATATTGTCATTGCTATTTTTAATTGAGCGTGGGATGTGGTGACCCCAAAAAGAGGTTAAACATGCCCTTTAAAAGTATATTGGTGCGGGTTCAATAGGAGTGGAAGGGTTGACTGTTTAAAAAGTTTAAAGTACGACAAATTCTCGCCCACACTCGTCTGCTTTTTTTTAACTAATTGAATTACAAATTTTTTGTGGAATTTTTAGGCAACAAAAATGGAACGCAATTAAACATGATTCTTAATTGTGGATGAATTGAATGTTATTAAACTTAAAAAAAGCCTATAATGAGTTTTAATTGTTTTTCATTTTATACTTTTAATATCTTTAAGCTGAAATATTAGTGACATATATACAATAGATCATAACTTATTACTAAGTTTTCTATGATATCGAAATATTATTTTTGCATTGTTTACTTAATTGCAAGCCATGTTTTTCCTACCTCAAAACCGCCTTTTTGCTGTGGCTTTTTTCCGATCTACAAATTGACTTTTGCTTTGTGGCTGTTTGCTTTCGCCCTCTGATAAGATATGCGGCTGCGGCTTTATTTCTATTTGCCCTCTCGAGATGTGCTAACAGTTTCAATATTTGAATTTCACTGGGCATTCGTAATTGCTGGACAAATATACCAAAGATCGCTTCCACTCTCTCTGTCTCTCTCATATTTGTCTGTTAATTGTATTTGTATAATTTTTTTTTCTTCGTTTTTGACTGCCTGTCATAATAAATTAGATACAAAAAATTCGCTGAGCTCTTACATTTGCTCAACATTTGGCCAAAAAGTGTTGTATTTTATTTGTGCACATTCGTGAAATTCCATTTCGACTCTTGGCATTTGAAATGTGCGCAGCAGCTGTCAAATAAATTGTTTATATGAAATAATCACTTGCATTACTTACTGTAACAAAATTCGAGATTTTTCGTTTGAGTTCTCCCATATAAGATTAATTAGGTCCTCGTGTGTGCTTCCTTATTTTAGCCGCCCAGAGAGCATAACTAATCGCTTATGCCTTGGCAGTTGTCAAATTAGATTTGCATTTACATCTACAGTCACTGCCAAAAGTACGAAGCCCACGAAAACTGCACTCATTGCCAGAGCAGATGCTTGGCTATAAAAAGCAGGCAACCCTCACCTCACCTTGACATGGTTGTAGGTGTTTAGTGGGTGGGGTTTTTAGAAGGCAGCCCAAGATGAGGGGGCGTTTTGGGATGGCTGTAGAGCATGCAATATATTAATCCGAGTGCTCAGGTGCAATTTAATTGCTGCCAAGATTTGCTTTTTTTACGCGCCAAGTGCGGTGCGGAAAAAGTGAATTAGAAAAGCAAACACACGAGGGGAATGAGGGGGGAACTGTGCACTCGGAAAAATAAATACGGAAATATAAAATATACTTTGAATTTAAAAATGTTTTGTAATAAAATGTATATAATTTAAAAGTTTTCAAGGCACTGTGATTTGAGTAAAGAATGAAATACTCGAATTATTTAAATGAAAAAACTTGTATTGACTTTTTTAATATAAGTGTAATAATACCCAGTTGGGGCCATCTTGCTGCATTAAGCGGAAACACCATTAGGGGAAACAAGTTTACGTTACTTTTCATTAAGCCCACTCTCACTCTTGGTTCTTTTTCTCTTCCGTTTTGCAGAAACCATTGCGGCCTCCAGTGACTTATTCACAGCACCTGCCACTGCCAAAACTAGCTGCCAACCAGCTGAGCCACAGAAACTGCAGAAGCAGCCGAAACAGCAGACCAACAATTCGGAGGATTCCAGTTCGCAGAAGAGTGGCTATCGTGGTCAGCATCCGCACTTCCATCACCACACCACGCCCGCCTACTACACGGATCTCCAGCTGAGGATCCACACCCCGAATGCGTCGGATGTTGGTGCTTTGAACGAGAACTATCGAAGTGTCTATAGCACCCCGAGTACACAGTTGGTGGAGCAGCGTTCGTTTCCAAAGAGCTCCTCGGCCACCAAGGATCCACCGCTGCCCATAAGTAATCCCCAGGCCAGAGGAACTTTTTTTCGTGGCGACTCTGCGTCCAGCGACAGTCACACAAGATTACTGCGCCGGAATCAGCAGAGAACCGGCAGCGAGGGACGCTTCTTCAGATACTCTCAGGGATCTGCGAGCCCTACCAAAGGTGAACCCACCAGCCACGAAGGTGTCAGTCACTCCCCCATCACATCAACCAGCACCACCACCATCAGTAGTTGTACCCACCCCGTAGAGCAGGCTAGTCCACCACCACCACAACCAACACCACCCGTAGTCAATCCCAGCGGATCCGGTCGGAATAGCCGGCACAAGCAGCGATTCCAAAGTCGATCCCGGCGAGCGGTGCGCGTGCGCAGTGAGTCGCGTCCAATTAGCGCTCTATACGACATAATATGCAAGGAGAAGAACCTGGAGAACAGCAGCAGCAGCAGCAGCAGCAGCAACGAGCAGGAAAAGGCAGACCAGGAGCAGCAGCCCAAGGATCAGAAGGATCAGGAGCAACAGTCTAAGCCAACAACCGACAAGCTGGCGACCTTTTGGCCCCTGCACCATCACTACCTCAATCCCCCGATGAGCAGCGGCAACTCGGGCGGCAGTAGCAGCAATCCCAAGCAGCAACAGCAGCAACAGCAACAGCAGCTGGCACACCAGCAACATCTTCTGGTGGGAGCAAGCAAGGAGTTGCCGGCGGGCAGCAGCAGCAGCAGCGATGATGAGGGATCGCTGCGGGCACTGCACTCTAGTCGCAAGGTCACCAATCTGAGTGCCAAGGCCACTTCACTGCCACCGGAAGAGGCAGCCTCGGATGAGGTCTCACCACGGGCAGCCACCTCCGATCGACTGAATTTGCGACTGGCCAGGAGTCTGGAGCCCTCGGCCCGCAGCATCCCATCTGTATCCCAGAATGTTCAAAACTACGATGCTGGGGAGCCGGTGAATACAGAGCGACTGTTTGTGGAACCCCCGAAGATACCACTGTCCGCCATTGTGAACTCCCTCTACGATCACGACCTGGACATTGAAGACTGCGACAGCACCACTCAATTGGATCGGGGGGATGTCTTCGACACCTTGGAGCGATGGAGCCAGGGGCTCAACGCGGGAACGCAACTAATGAACGGGGCCAACGGGCACCACCATCATTATTCAGATCCCGAAGCAGACCACCAAGAACCCGATCATCTCGAACACGATCTGCATGCACATCAATCATTGCCAGTAGAACCCAAGTCTCATCATCATCATCAGCAGCACCACCAGGCCACCAATGCGCGCAGGTAAGCCGGAGAGACCCCATCCCCGCATGGAATCCACCTCCCCAATAACTCCACTCCCCCACATCCCCTCAA
The DNA here is from genome assembly GCF_018152115.1 of Drosophila rhopaloa. NCBI lineage: Eukaryota > Metazoa > Arthropoda > Insecta > Diptera > Drosophilidae > Drosophila > Drosophila rhopaloa. The sequence continues at coordinate 14,231,045 of NW_025335043.1, forward strand.
TGTATCTATCTATCTGTAACGGGAGCAATTACGCGCATAATTAGCTTCTTTTTAGTCTGTCGTTAGCCAAGGTTAGGTTGTCCTGATTACGGACAGGTGTTGGGTGCCCACTGCCCCCTCCATATGCTGTTACTCGAAGCTAGCTAAGTACGCTTCGATAAACAGTGGCGGTAATCAAATTGGTTCCCTAAAATATTTTAAATTTATTGTGGGTACAAACTTCGAGATCTACATTTTTTAGTGAAGCAAAGCTCACGCTGAGTCTTTGAAATTAGAAAAAATTGATATTTTAAATCTGCCTCTTAAATTTATTAAAAAAAAAAATTCATTTGACAACTTAAATTGAGGTTTCATTTTAAGCCATACTCACATAGTTAAAAAAGTATCTAACTAGTCTTGAGATTAAATTTTATTTCAGTGCTATTTTGTTGACCGCCACTGTGATTGTGTGTGCGCTTTCATTGGAATTACTCAGGGGTCATCAAGCTGATTACCGTTGAGGGTGAAAGCGTTTTGTTCTCGGAAGTTGTGGCTGATTAACCAGCAAATATAATGCGATTTCGATTGTGTATATATCTCATTTTATGGACAACATTAAAGCTGCAACTTGCTTCGAAGCTAAACTCTCTCCATTTCTGAGAGCCTAATCCGTTTTAAGGCTGTTCCCCGACATAATCCTTGGCGCACAATCAAAACAAATTGCCTGTATTGTGGGCCACCTTTTTCTTGTAAAAGAGTGCCCCTCATATACTATATATGTTTATGCTATCTTCACCCATATTGTTCGACGTCGTGTTATACAATGCGACTTGGCGGCTCTCTTTAAGCCGGGCCCCCAAACAAATCGAGATTCACAGGGGCAGGGGGCTTGTTAACAAACGAAATCCATGTATTGTTCGCCTTTTTTTTCCTCCGTCGGGTGTTACGTGGTCCATTGTTTTGGGGTTGGGATTGGGAATGCTCTTTGGGTTTCGGTTTGGGATCGTATCGCAGCGGCGACATCTTCGGCAATCGCATCAGTGCGTGGAGAGTGCAATTCGCAGCGGCAGCCGGTCTTCGGTTCCATCAATTATAATGTGATATATCAAAGCGAATGTGGTTGTCTCCAAAATGTGACCCCCAACCTCTACTCGAACCGAACTTCTCCTCCTTCTCCCAAAAGAAATCCGGCGTAGAAAGCACCTGTTTTACAGCCAAACCCGAAACTAGCGACAAGTTTTTCCAATAGGCTTTCGCTACAAAAATGCCTCATAAAAATACACAGCCGCGCTGCATAAAAGAAATGAAGAGTGAAAAAAACGAAGAGCCAAAGAGACAATTTTCTAAAAATGCATTCAATGTAAGAATCTCGACAGGAAAAATTTGAATGCACGGCAATTAAGTGTGGAATTTATCTGGGGCTCAGGCACCGTTTTGTGGTGTCAACACCGTCATCCGATCACCTGCTGCGTCTGCTTGGGTATCCATTTAATGGCCAGCCAGTTGGCCAGATAGCCAGTTAGCCTGGCCCAGATCGTCAATGGTCTAGTCCTGGTTTCGCTTTCATCGCAGCTGCTAAGCGCAGACTCCCAAAAAAAAAAACGAATAGCCACCCAAAAACTGGTTATTATCACTTTTCATTTTTTCGCTGAGTTTTTCCAACGAGTTGGAAAGTTCTCGGACATCCAGTAGCGCAGATACGTCATATGCGTCTAGCAATTTATACAATTTATGGAAATTTCCATTTGACGGACAAACAAAGTCAACCATCAAGAATATAAAACTAAAAGCGAATAGATGATGATCATAATGATGATCAAGCTGAGATTGAAGGCAGTCCACTGAAGGCCCGGGGGATACCCTTGAAAATGGGCTTCTAGGAAGTCTAACCCAAAAAGTGATTGCTGAAATTACTGTAACAAAATCTAAAAGCAATTAAAATCAATCCAATTTTTTTGAAATTCCAGTGAAATTTACTTTTTTATATCTCTGAAAAAAATTTGGTCTAATATTTTACTGTCCAAACTCTCTGGTGCCATAGTAAAGAAAAATAATGAATACAATTTCCAGTCAGTTGAATTTTAGTTTGAACATAAAGTTAAGCTCTCTGAGATAATCTCTAAATAACGAAATGACTCATTGGCTTTCAGAAAAACTGTCTAATCTTTAAAATGCTAAGTGGATCTCTTTCCTCCTAAAATCAAATATATAAATAAGAATATCCGTTTTCCCTTTCAATTATGTTAGGGGTTTTTCATCAAAATATTTTCCTAATGTCAGACACATTGTATTCGTTTGGGTTAATCCCTAAACCTAATTTCTGGAGACTAGAATATCACTCCCTCGTGAAATTTCCCGTGTGTTAACGATCGATATGATCATGCCCTACCTCTATACCAAGGACGGACTGGAAGATATTATGCCTTTGTGTCTGAATGATTCCACGGCACGAGACATCATAAATTACACAAAGCAAAAAGAAGTGACATTGATGCGTCGCGACATTTAAATGTGCAGTCTGTTTACCTGGCAAAAAAAAAAACAGAAAAACTCAAAGATGCACACAAAAAAATTAGTTATATTCCAAAAAAAAAAATAATTTATAATGTCTTTTAGAACTTCCGAAGATAAAGACATTTTTATTATGAACTATCTATTGATATCTATATATATATAAAGAAAGGTATTTATGTAAGAATAGAGTAACAAATATGTTTAGCGATTCATGAATATATTTTGTATTTACAAATACAAATTTAGACAAAGTCGCATACGGCTAGTTTAATATATTTCTCTTTGTGTAGACAAAACGGTCAGCTAGACGAAGTCTTGCGCTTGATTGAATGTCTGCGACAAGCTGCAAAATTCTTCACTCGCTCGCTAAACAGATATTTGTATGGGCAAAAGATGCATTGTCAGCGATGAGGAAGTGTATATCATTTACATGGCAGACTTTGAGATACTTTGCTTGAGATACTTTTAGCTACCTGCGCTATCTGAGTGGCTGGGCTGTTGCGCATGCGTGCAATAGTCACTCCAATCCATAACAATAACAGACTTGTTACGCTTTGTTCTTTGACGGCCGGGAGATAAAGCCGCAGCTTGTATTTGTATCTTGTATCTTGTATCTGACGAATGCCGCTGCTGCTGCTACCTGGCAGCAAATGTGCGAATTTGCGGCGCTCTCTTTTTCGCTCTTTTTGAGTGATTTTCGTTATTCGTCGAGTGACTTTGTTGCTGTTTGGCTGTGTATCTGCAAGATACCAAGCGGCAAAACCCAAAAAAAACAACAAAAAAACAAATAACCGACAGAAAAAAAAGCCGCTCCGTGGGTTTCCACTGTGTTTGCTGGGCGACCCGGCGGCAGTTGCCGAGCGTGTTTGCTGCCGTCTAGCCGTGCCGCATTTAGCGGAACTCTCGAGAGTTGTATCTTTGTATCTGTCGGATCTGGGATCTCGTTTCCCGTTTTGTTTTTGGTGTTCTCTGCTGATCGCGTGTTTATTTCCGTGTAAATCTAAATTAACTAAATACTGTTTATGGCAAATCCCGCAGAAATCAAATAGTAAATGAAGTAATCCGAACCGCCTTCGCAGATTCATAACGCGCACCACGCGCTCCGCCAGTCGCCAGAGTTCCGCCGGACACTCGCCGCCGCCGCCACAATTGCACCACAGCGGAGGCGACTCCTCCAGCTCCAGTTCACCCTCGCCCACCCGCAGGCGGAACCGACCAGGTGGCGATCCCCCCTCCTCCTCGGCCAATGGCAACAGCTCCGCTTATGAGACGGCAGCCACCACTGTGATGACCCATGACCAGCAGCGACATCCTCCAGTTGAAGTTCCTAAGGCTCAGACCATCGAGCCACCGCAGCAGCCAGAAGCGATCGTCCCATCATCCTGTCCCACTGCATCTGCCAGTTCAGGTGAGTCCTTGAGTCCTTAATCTCCGTTTGTTTGTTTGTTGCTTCTGTGACGTCCCTCTGTGTTGCCTGTTTGTGTTTCGAGTTACAGTTCGTCCTTGAGCGTTTTGAAAAAATGTCCGCCGTAGCTAGAGCCTGCTTTACTGATCCTTTGCTTGCCATGAGCTGCAGCTTCCCATTCAAGGCTCCTAACAAACTCTCAATTCATCTGTGAGAACAATCCCTTGCCTCTCTACTTCATACATCCTGTTCAAACTTCATTCTATAGGAGAGAATCCCTTTATATTATCCAACCATGGGAATTTATAGGCCTCTTTATTCTTCATCATCTACTTGAGATATCAATATCAGCATTTTAATATATTATCCTTTACTTTATGCCTCTTTTAACGTATCATGGCATCAACAATACACCCTTCCTTTACAATTCATCGGTAAATATGTAAGATATCAATATCAATCAAATTAAAATAATTATATGATCCTGCCTATTTAAATGTTTTGTACTGATCTCTTTTTGATTATGCTGTAGGCATAGATCAATTAAACGGTTCACTAGATCATAAAATTATCCCAAGCGTTGTGTCTGTGTTATGGTACTTAAACCATTCATCAGATTTATAATGATCATGTAGATCATCACATTTTTGGATATTTGAATAATGATCCGTTTCCTACCCCTTTAAATTGTCAGTTTTTCCTATAATTTTCTTTTCATTTGAAGAATCCTTTAATGATTACATTTGGATATCACAATTATCCTTTAGTCAGCCAGATCAGTAAATACCTTTACCAATCACTGATATTTCTCTCGATCGTTTTCTGATCTCACACTTTAATTTACCTTCGCTTCGAACATTACAAATTCATTAATTCTTGGGCCAAACTTTCCCAACCAGAGTTCGGTAATTAGCCCGCCCCATGCCGATTCAGCCCTGAACCGTGGGCCTGTCAACGTTTTCTGCAAATTAGCCGAGAAATAAAACCAAACTCCATCATCGGAAGAGGCGAGTCGCCGCGTTGCTTCGTTTCTTTTGCACACTTAAAAGCAATTTAAACTAAATTAGATTTTTGTCGGCTTGCCAATCAAGCGAAAACGTTTTCTAGACAAATGTTAATTTGGCTCATGAGAGACCTTCGGCCAAAACATTTAAATCAAATTGCAATTGAGCAACTCGCTTCAAGTCGAATCAATTCCAAAATGTTTTGACTGGCGAGGTTTCTCTAATGTCAGAAAAATCTAACAGTCCGAATTATATAAGATAATTTGCGCAATTTTTATTCGCAATATGATTTCAGAGTTTCCTCATAGTTGATTTTTTTTTGCAAAACTCTTGTGTATAAATGAATAAAATTGTTTGTCATTTAATAAAGCCGATGCCCAGTCTTCACGCAACTTAGGCAAATGAAAGATGCCATAAAATTGCTAATAGATCCCAACCCAAAACCCGGTCTTCGACGAGCTGTGCCCAATTTTACTTTATCTATCAATGAATGGATCGGAATCGGGTTTATTATCAATGGTTGGACAAGGGTTTCATAAAATTTTGACAGTCTTCTGTATTTCTCTTATAACGGTTTTCGGGCTCTTGAGAAAGTCTCCCCGAAGATCGTTGACATAGATCTGCATATCACATGGTTATTGGGAAGTTTCCGTTTAATCGGAAAGATTTAGTAAGCATTTGTGGCCACACAGAACTTGGGGCAGCTGCCAAAAAATCAATAAACATCTATGATGATGATGATGATCGATCTGCCGTATCGATTTCGGTTCAATTGTTTTCGAGTCTTTGTTTTCCCACTGGGCGTATTGATTTCAATATTTACCAATTTGGCAATTTTTCGATTCACTTTATGTGGAATTAATTTGATTTTTGTGCGCTGTCTAGAGGGCCAACGATCGCCCCGAAAAGTTTAGAGCGTTCACTGATCTTTGACAGACGGCAGAAGGCAATGAACGGGCAGATTCCGGAGATGCTGGCAGATGATTTGCCGAAAAATGTTTTTTTCGCCCATTTCTTTTGCCCCGTCTTCTGGGTGGATTATGAAATCGCCTGGGTTTTACATAACCCTAGGGGCAAAAACAAGGTTGAGACGGATTACAGTGGTTCAAGTTATTTTCGCTATGCAGAATCCAAAGGGAAGTTAGCAATTGGTTTTCTGAAGGGATCCTGTTTGAGATCAGTCGATCACTCATTAGAAATATTTATGATTTTCCAGCTATTTAGTTTTCCCCTAATTATTTTTTTTTCATTTATTTTAGCAAACTCTTAATATTGATTGCTATTTCTTCTATTAATAACAATTGGGTAAATATTAGCCATATTTAAACAGTTCCCACACTTACCTCTTCAGAGAGTCATAAATTCTGGTTTATTTGTGAGCGAAATCTAATCGTTGGACGATAATCTAATCGCTTACTCTGTCAGTTTAATGTCCAATAATGTAGACAAAGTTAATACATCATCGTTAAATGGGGACCTAATGACCCGAGATCGGCTCGAAAACTTTCGTTTTGGGCTTAATGCTTTTCTTTTGTCACAAACGACTTTCGCAACTATTTCGTGTTTGTCACCACACCAATCAATCTTTGCCAGCTAGCCATTAGATTGGAGTTGACTTGAGTTTTTCTCCCAGACCCCCATATTTGCATTATGCAATCCCAAGCCATTCACGCACACACAAAAACAACAGCAACAGCAGCAGCAACCACAACAAGCAGCAATCATAAGCTTTAATGTCTTACTAAAACAACAAACTCCACGCATTTACCCTCTTAAAAAATACACAACAAAAAATGAAAAAACGTAAACAACGAAATGCAACAGCAGCAAACAGCCAAAGTCGAGGAAAAGCTGGCAAATGCAGTATTAATTGCACTTATAGCCACAGCAGAAACAACAACTGCAACGCCAGGCAACGCAACAGCAACAACAGCACGTGCAACAACAATACTAAACAGCAACACGCCACGCCCATGCCGCCCCTAGCTAATGCCAACAAAGCGCCGTTAATTGTGCTTAAGACAGCCACATCTGCAGCAGCAGCACCAGCAGCAACATCCACCGGCACGGCAGCAACATCTGCTGCTGGTTCGCCCATTAAGCGTCGCAAGAATCCCCTGTCGCCGCTGCGTCTTGGCAGCCAGTCCACCATTGCTCCTCCACAGGCCATTGCCAGTCCGCTCCTCAGCGGCGGCAGCTGCTCCTCCTCGACCACCTCGCCCCAATCCTCGCCAGCGGTTCGCACCACTAAGGCGAGTCGCCTGCGCGCCGCCGCGCTTGGTGAGTCTCCTGCCCCTCTAATCTTTATCCCTGAATTGGTGGAGGTCATCGGGTTACCCACATTTCCAAATCCATATCCCCATAGTCTAACCACTGTAGTTTGTATTGTGTGCATTTATGTTGTGTAGTAAAACACAGAGAAAAAATTAGACGAACATCTAAAACAGATTCTCTATGATGGTTTGATTTATGAAAGATTCAATACTGTATTTGGCAAATATTAACATAAACATATTTACATTACATTAACATATAAAGTAATATTATCAAAATATTTTTTATGTCAATATAAAAAAGATTATACAAAAATCGACTTTATTTAAAGTAACTAAAACCAACATTATTTTTTTTTGGACTCAAACCTTAATAAAATTCAACAATTTTATAAAAATTCGTAAAAGTATTTGTAGAAAACGATTATACGTTTTTGTCTGTGTAACCACGCTCGCATTTCATCACCCTCAATATCGTGTGCGTTTTCCATTTTCCAACCCCACCCGCAGATAAAAAGAAGGAAGAGGAGCAGCGCCAGCGCTACAGTTCGCCCGTATCCCCAAGAACCTCCAGCAACGGAGGAGCTCTGACCCATCGACGGCTCAGCAGCTCGGAGCTATCGCCCAAGTCGCCAGGTGCTAGTGGATTCAACTCGGAGCCAGCTGCAACAGCCAATCCGAGTAGGATCCCGGCGAGATCTGCCTCCCAACCGGTGGATACACCGCCCACTCAAAGACGCCAGACTTTAGTGGCCGTAGGTTCGGGGGTCTCCATGAAGCAGAACCTCAGCGAACTGCACTTTACGGGTGGTACAGTGAGTCCGCCCAGGGCCACCGCCGAATGCACACTCCGGATGCGACCACGAAGCTCCACAATGAGCACCGAAAACGCGGAGAATGGACGACGTGACCACTTGGCTAATCTGCAATTGAGTCCCGTGCAGAAGCACAAAAGAACGGTAAGGAACACATTTAAAGTAAACCACATTTGGAGGTGAAACTAAAATAATTTTAATGCTTTTCCATTTTTAACTTATTCATATACCGACCTTTTCAAATCTATAATTAAATCTATAATTATATACTTATCTCTCGGAAAATGTAAAAATCATTATTTAAATTATAAATTTTTAATAATTATCTTAGTTGAATACTTCTCTTAGTTTCACCTTTTAAGGTGGTTCCATCTTTAATATGATCACTAATTTTCTAATTTTCTTCCCTAGCCCGAGGTATCACCACGTCGTTTGGGAGATCGCGACAAGTCGGCCAAACGGAAATCGAATTTGAATCGTTCGTTGACCGAGGAAGCCACCAAGGATGGCGGTAAGTTGGCAACAACTGGATGCAGTGCAGCAAACAGCAGCCCAAAGGGGAGATGATCAGCATGGCACCAAATTGGGAGTGACTTCAAGCTTGAATAGCTATCCAATGAGGCCGCAAAGATGACAGACCTCACTCTGAATCATTCGATCTTCAAGCGTCATGTGGCTCCTACCGTCTCAGAATCATACAAATTTTAAATACCAATTTCAACACTTTCATTTAAATCATTTTGTGCTGCGTCGTGAAAGCTTTTTCATTGAAAGAACTTGTGTAAAATATGTTAAAATCCAAGCTGTGCCAAGTCCCCATTTAATGTTATGCACGTGTTAAGCCCAGTGGCTGCTTTTTGAGTTAATAATTACTATTGATTGGTTACTAATTCCCTGATATTCTCTTGCAGATGAGGTTGCCTCTTCAACCCGCCGTCGCCGACGTCGCGAACTGGGCATGGCCCGTCCTCTGGTTCCTGGCGATGATGATGCTCTGAGGGATTTGCTGCAAACGCCACAGAGAAGTTCCTGCAGCGAATCCACTTCGATTTCGGAGTCCTATCGTCAGTTTATACCGGCCGTACGACATCCGGAGGTTCCAGTGCGCACCATGACCGCTGTTTTGCCCGCTCCGCGACCATTACATGCCCCCGTGGCCCGCAGTGTCACCCAGAAGTTCAACGAGAGGACCAAAACCGATCTGGCGGAGATCAAGAAGATTGCAGAGCAATCTGAGGCGCAGCAACAACAACCATTGGCGGATGAAGGCCAGAAAATATCGGCCATAATGCGCAGGAAGAGCTCGGATGAAGGTGGAGCAGCTGCGGGACTAGCAAACCAGAATTCACCACCTGCACCCAATCAAATTGTATCCATACTGAAGAAGAAGGAGCATGGATTGGGCGAATGCAACTCGAGTGCCTCGAGCAACCCGTCGCCGGTAACGTTCTCCTCCAGCGTGGTGGATCATCCGTTGGCAGGAGCTGGCCGATGCAAACGGCAGGGAATACTCAAGAAAAGATCGAGCCTGGATGAATCCCGCTACTACTCCCGTTCCCATTCACCCGACGAACGTAGCATCCTCATCAAGTCAGCACGAAGGAATTCGCTGGAGGAAGCTGGAACTGGATTGAGTCCTGCCCAGGCGCATGGAATCCTTAAGCAGAGCAGCTACGACAGCAGCAAGAGCGATGGATGCCCTTCGGCCACGGAGAGCCAGCCACACAGTATCCTGAAGAAGAAGGATTCGCTATCCACACCCTCGGATGGAGGGTGCCACAAGCATGTCTCCATTTCGCAAGCTGTCACTTTGGCTGCGGCTGAACTGGCCGCCCATGATGGCATTACCTTTGAGGACGGTGAAGAGCACGAGATTCGACCCATCCTAAAGCAGGAGAGCACCTCTAGCGAGGAGGCAGTGCGTCCGCCAAAGCCCATACTCAAAAAGAAGTCCTTTGGCGAGGCAGATGAACATGAGATTCGCCCCATATTGAAGAGCTCTCGTAAGAGCAGTCGCGAGGAGTTCGATTTGAGTGGCCTGGAGCACGATGATTCCCTATCCTCAATTCTGAAGTCAGACTCGCCTTCGAAGCGTCGTTCGCTGGGCTCCGCTTCGCATGATGTGGATGACTCCCACTCGTCTCCCAGTTTGCTGAAGAGGCGCACGCGTTCCCTAGAACGTCAGGATGTCCAGCCTGGGATGGATTTGGCAGCGGCACTGGATGCCATTGCCACCTCACAGGTTGCGCCGAGCACACCAGTGGATTTTGTGACCACACCATCGAGCATTTCGGTGGCGGAGCGTATAAAGCGCATGGAGATGCTGTCCACGCCCACATCCCGTGCCGCGGGTGGGGCCAACAGCAGCTGGGAGTCTCCGTTGCAGGCATCGATGGAGCTGGGAGGTCCACCCACACCAAGGGTTCTCAAGCCGAGTGTCCTGCGCAGGGATATGCAGAGGGAGCGGTACAAAACACAGCCCGTGACCAACGAGGAGATGAGCTTGTAAGTCTTAAATACTTTTCATTTTATAATATTAAGTGGTGTGGCAAAAAGTTAGCAACCCCAAAAAAACTATGAAAAAGGTTGAGAGTCATTTTTAAAGTTTTACAAAAAAAAAGTAAGGATCAATGAAAACTTCAACATTATTACAGGATACTCATAAAAATAGAATTCTTGTAAAGATCCTTGTTTTTTGTAATTTTTTTTTAGAGATTTTCCATTCGAACTGCCTCATTCTCCCTCGTAAATTGCGCATACGTCGTGTGGCCTGTCAAGCTGTCAACTGATTCTGCAGCGGACGCCAGTTTACGCTTCGATGGTCCCAAGAATTCCAGCCCCCGAATCCGAATACGAATCCGTATCTGTGTTTGCGTGGAGCAATATTTGTCTATATACTCGCATTCATTGCTATTTTTGGTCCGCCGAGCACATTTCTGGCTGGCACTTGGCCGAGCCTATAAATATTTATACCATCATGGTGCGCCACTGTCAACTGGAAAATGTTACAGTTGTTAGTCCATTCATATGCCATAGCCGACATTATAATCCAGTCATGATCGGCTTAATTAACTTTATGGTGGACATACTCCGCTAACCACGTAGCCATAAATTAAACAATTCTGATGAAATTTTCAGCACATTTTGCTAGGGGCATATTTTTGGCAACATTTTAATTGCTTATCTATTGCACCGTATTCAAATGTCAACAAATTCGGTTTTCGAACAAGCCACTGAAATCCTCTGCTGTTGACCTCAATTCGATTCGCTGTCATATAATTCACTTTTCTTTGCCGCCTTTTATTTTTTATTGGCCCGACTTGCTGTTGTTGGTGTCACTTAAGCAGCTTATTGCTTGCCTAATTACCTGCGCAACTATTGAGGCCAACAAGAACACGAAAGTGCGCGGAATACAAATAAAGGTTAGTAATGGTCTGGCGATTATAGAAGGTCGATTGGTTTTACCCGTTTGCAGGGAGGGGATGTCAAGAAATACATTTCAAACAGGTCGACATTTGGAAGATGATTTATTTGCCTTTCATATTTAATTGACTTTATAGTTTGAGGTTTAAATATAGAAAATGAAGTGTTTGTACATTTTCTAAGTTTATTTTTCTTTCATAAATTATAATCAATTTCTTTAGAGCCAGAAAGGTAGCCTTTTTTTATAATATTTGTACACCTAAATATAGTAATTTCTAACGATTTAGTATTACCAAAACTATTATTATTATTACTATTAAATCGACTGATTATTTAAACCAATACGAAACAGCATAATATGAGGTTTCAACTCTGCAAAGGAAAACAGAAAATTACACAAAAACACTTAAACATCTGATTTCCTCATACTTTAGAACCGCAACCATATCGACTAGCATCAAGTACTATCTTACCATCATTCCCAAACCAATTAGCTGTTGTTGGCCACAAATTCTCACCTAGGATGGGTAATTTCTGCGAATTGTGGATTGGCCAATGTTGGGCTCGTAAACCTAGTTTCTTCGCTAAAAGCATTTTAGAATTTCGACTAGAAGATAGAGCACCTCTTCCACTTCCACTTCCACTCCCATCGGCACAAAGTTGCCAGTTCTTGTTTAACTGTGTTTTTATGTCAGCAGTTTATGTGTTTGTTGCCGGTGAGTGTTTTGCTGTTATTATTATTGTTGTTGTTTTTTGGAGGTGCTTTTGTTCCACTCTGGCACTCCCATCCAAAAACAAAAAACCAAAAAAAAAAATCAACCAACAATAACAATATAAGCCTGGTTTGTTCTGTATACCTTTTGTTTTCACACTCTCGCTGGCTGTCACATTTGCATTCAGCGAACGGTATTGTCAATATCTTTTGCACTTTTGCCGACGCTTTGTGCCGTGAAATTTATGCTGCCCATACGTTCCCTACTTGTAGTTATATTCGCATTCAGTTGCATTCAGTAGGTTGCAGCAGGCGAACGCGTTTCGATACAGATACTTTCGTATCTTCTCCCGATTCCGTGACATAACCTTTAGACGAGGAGGACTTTCCCGAGAAGGGCGACTGTCGTTCCATGTTGTTGCTGCAGCGACGTCAGAGCGAAAAAATGTTTGAGGCGTATATCAGAAAACGGTAACAAAGAAACCAAAAATCGAACTCAAAATTTGTGAAAGCAAAAAAAAAAAGGGAAAAAAGCAAACAATTATCGCCGGCATTGAGATAGTACAAATATTGCACGGTGACATGTGTTGCCAACGATTAAATCGATAAAGCTCAAATATGTCCAATTCAAAGTTATGCTGTATCTTTCCTAATCTCCCGATAAGATAACCAGAAACAAAGTAACACAGATATTTTTAGATTAAAAAAGAATCCGTTTAATAGCCCAATCGTAAATATGTCAATACAAAAACTTTGCAGATTTTCTATGAGTTAAATAATGGTTTTATGCTGCCATTAAGAAATATCTCGCGAGTCTACGTCTTCTATAAATAAATAATCCGTGTCACACCTTAGTCGGTCCATTCACAAATTCTAACCAAAAAAAAAAAACTAAAAGTAAAAATGACAGAGCTAAAAGCAATACATTTATTTTCATGCCTTTCAAAAATATTAAATTAGAATAGGTCTGCAAGCTGCTTTTTAAAGAAAAACTTTTAAAAACTATTAATCTTATCAGTATTTTTGTTTAATAACAAATGCAGACTTTTAGTATATGTTCAAATTTTCTTCCAAAATGTTTGTTCATTTCGAAATAGCTATTCCCACCTGCTCTTCGATCTCTAAAAATTTCTCTTTCACTAATGAAAGAGTCGAAGAAAAACCCACCGCAAAAGAAAAGCCAACGAAGACATTTCCCAGCCAGACGGCGGAAAAGAAGGAAAATACCATACCAAAATAAATATAAAGCACTGGCAATAAAAAAAAAAGGCAAGAAAACAAAGCTGAAAATAATTTAAATTTGCCGACTGCGACGTCGACGGCGGCAGAGCAGCACCGAATCACCGCACCACCCCGCTCTCGCCACCGCACCACCCAACTTTTCTCTGCCGACGCTCTTCTGCTCGGCGTTTTGTTTGTACAATTTTTGCGCTCAGTTGCTCGCGATCGCTTTTTCAATTTTCACGTATCCGCCAGCAGCAGCGCTGAAATATAAAATATATATTTTACGTACAAAAAAAAACAAAAACAAATATCGAAAAATATAGTTTTCTTCGCTTGACAAATGAGTGAATAAATAGTAAATAGTGAATAGTGTGTGTAAAAGAAATCGAAACTAACTGATAAATTTATCAACTAAATCGCTGCCCGGTTCGGTCGTTCGGTCTCCTTCTTATCAGGTGCAGAACCAGATAGTATATTCTCTATATGTGTGCATAGTGGAAGAAAAACCACGTTCCCTTCGGAAATTCTTAACCAGTTGCCGGCTGACGGGCTCACACACCGCGTGTGATTTGGAAAAGGTAGTAAATAAAATACAAGTTTGGGAAAAACGCAGAAAACACCAAAGAAATGTGCCATGAAAATGCCCGTTTTTTTCGGTCAAATAAGAATTTCGTAATGTGCTAAAAATAAATTCCATGAAAATGTGCACTTGTGCACCCAAACGAATATTCCAATATTCAAGTGCCCAATCAACGAGCTATAAATTGTGCCAAATTGGCGAAAAATATTTAAATTATAAATCGTAAAATAGCAATGCCAATGTCTGCATAAATATGTGTTGTTTTGGTGTGAAATATTCTGGTTTGTGTACTCACTAAGTTGGCCAAAACGAGAGCTGTTTTTTATATATATAGGCCTGCTCCCCTGATCCTCTTCGATTAGATCATCTACAGTCAAATGTTTTTTATATTTCTCGGCAACTGTTGCCTTTTATCATGTTTTGTGTTTCGAAATATTTGAAATTTGAATGAGAGAATTCTCACGGACTCTTTTTCCCCTTTCCTCCCTCATCCAAAATCCAATTAGCTTAGTTGTTGCATTTAAATTGTTGTATATTTTTAGTTTTTTTGTTATTTTCCGCTTCCTCCTTTTAACATTCGATGTGCGCCAGGCGAGGAAAATGGGCCTGATAAACAAAACAAATATTGGAAAAACTCAAGAGCCTAACAAGTTGTAGGTAAAAGACTAAATATAGAAAAGAAATTTCAAGAGGCTTTTTAAGAGGGTGATAAACTGGCAAGTTTATATGGAGTCTGTGGGGAAAAACGTACACTAGCTATTATAGATTTTCCTTTTCTTATCATCAATTCAATTACCTTTCACTGCCAGCGTTTTATGGCTAAAACAGTTTGGCTAATTCTTTTGGCCATCAAATGGCTTGTAAACTTTTACCTTCACTCCCCTGGAGGCTTAATCCAAAGCAACAAAAGCATCAGTCGGCAGCGCAAAAGTTTCACCACCAAAACATAATTAAGTTGGCCAAAATTGCCTATAATTATGTCCGAGTATTGTTGTCAGACAGAGAGAATGATAGAGATGAAGGTCCACAACGAAATTCACAGTGTATTTAAGGCCACTGTTATGTAAATTTCTGCATGGTATAAAAGCCAGAGTTTCATTTTCTAATGACATGTTAGTTTGATTCAAAAACTCAACTGTATCGAATATGAAAACACCTAGTTTTATTATTTATAATAATAAACAATTACCAAATGATATATTTCAACAGGTTAAAAACCTAAAAGTTTCTTAGACAACTCTTTATCTATAACCAAAATGCATATCTCACATAATTATTTAAAGTTGATATAACCACAAATTATTTTAAAACTTTTCTGTACTCATGTCAATTGTCTTAAACTTTTTCATTGTGGTTGGTTATTGTGAGGCGCAATAAATGAATTATTATTTGTAAATTCTTTGTTTTATCAGGCAAATAAATATTCCTATTAAAATGCCAAAACAATCAGATAATTTGTCATAGGAAACCACAAATTGTATGACCCATCTTGATTCTTTTTATACATGTGTGTTAACCAAATGTGTGTTCTCTTTCTTTTTGCAGCTTTAAAGCCAACTCCGCGCCCTTCGACATCTCGGCCACGTCGGCCTTTAAGCCCACCAGACCACTGGACATCCGCTTGACCCACGCGCCGCAGCCACCTCTGATTTCCCCGATAACAGGACAGCCACTCAGCCACGTGCCCGCGCCACTGTTGCTATCATCGTCGACGAATTCCGGAGCTGGAACCTCGTTCCGCCTGGCCCGCAGTTCCACCCAACCGCTGCAGTCGCCCCGAGTTGTTCACCTTGTCAGTCAGGCTGCCGGTGGCCCATCATCACCGCAATCCTCACTGTTGGCTCGCCAAAACTCAGTCAACGACAGCGTCAATCTCAGCGAACAGCTAACTCTATCCATCGGCACGGACAGTGAGCACATCTTCGAGATGTCCGCTTTGGAGGAGGATTCGGCCATTCAGTCGCTGAGCGATGAGACAGCCGCTTCCGCATCTGGAAACTCAACAGCCACCACCGCAACCACCGCCACACCACCCAGTGGTTTAACGCGGAGCAACAGCGTTCGAGCCAGGGCCAATATGTTCCAGCAGTTGCAGGAGCAGTCGCGCAATCATCGGACAACGGGTTAGTAGTTGTGAAGAAGGTCTGGTGATGCAGGTCGCGAACCCATTCACCCACCATAAGCATCATCTGCTGGCTTTGCAGAAATTAGCATGAAGCAATAAAGCAGACGAGCAGCGACCGCTTAGTTGAACCGGTGGCACTGCGAACTTGGTTGGCCCATGTCGCAAACGGACCGAAACAAGAAGGCCAAGAGCACAGTCGCCAGAATGGGAGCAGCTTAGAGTTAGAGTTGGGCTAGGGCCGGAATATTTAAGGGCACAGATATTCAAGAATCTCATGGAAACAACAAATTTCGCCCAGTTTGTGTAAAATATTAAGAAATGGATAAGCCTGTTAGTTATTAAAGATAGTAAACAAACTTGAACACATATTTAGGTAAGAAGTATTTTAGAGGCAATAATAGATGGAAATATTTTATGGCGACCAATAGATAACTCCAAAGCAAACACTTAAATGTTTGTTTAGAAGTAGCCTTCAAGATCCCCAACAAAACCCCTAACTTGCGCGAAATTTAATTAGCTAAATCCCCTGCTGGTCAGTGTGTGACGCTTTTTCCAGAGTGTTTGCCAGATATTGCCATTAGCGTTGGTGTTGCTGCAAGCCTCTCATGGTTGTTGGCCAAGTTAATAAGCTGTAAAATGTATGTCACTTGCCTCACACTCACCCGCACTGTGAAAAGTCGCCGTCTCCGGCAATCAGCAACTAATTGCGGCTTGCGTGTTGGGTAACTTTTGTAATGTGTATGGTGGAATATGGCTCAGGTCACTCGAGATTAGAGTTTGTTATCGAGACAGTATAAAAATCATGTAATAATAACTAGACCCCCTTTGAGTAGAATGCCAATCTAGTGTCTTTTTTTGTAGTGCACTTAAAAACACAAACTTTTTCTTGTCCGTTTTTTCCCAGTATCCTGAAAATGAGATTTCAGAATGCAGGTGAAAATCTTATTATGTTTGTGTTTATGGTTCACTAATCCAGATGGTCAGATATGCAGATGATGAAGCCAATAGGCAACCAAAAGCCCATTTTTCAGAAATACAATGGAATAAACTTACTTTAAATTTCTGTTTCAGGAGCCTCCCGTCAATCTCCACCAGCATCGGCAGAGGTTTCCTCCACTGCAGCCGAGAATTCCATGCAAAGTGATGAGCTCTCCACGCCCAATGCAACGATAGATGGGGAATTTGGTAAGTTAATATACATTTATAAATTCATAAGAGAGGGAGGTTGTACCTAGATCAGCTTTGAAAATCTAAATAGATTCCAGCTTTTCTAGTTTTTAACGTTCCTCTCAATTTTGCCATACTTACGTTTTTGTTTAATTTGCACGATGCTCATTTTGGAATGATAAAACATATATATTTAATAAGAAAAAGATTTATTGTTGTTGCTTACTGTGTCTGTTTTCGTTATTTTTACATATAATTTTTTTATTGACTCGCCTGCGACTAATTTATAATTAACTCGAACAAATTCGCATTGGACGCATAAAAACCAGTGCCAAATTCGAGATGCAAAAAAATGCAACCCACGTTAAGTTGCGCAATAAAAGAAATGGAAAACTGCAATACAAATTCATACACTAATTTGATTTTCCATGCATGTGCGTTCATCGGTTTTCATTTACGAATTTTTCATTATTTACGCTAGTTTGAGTTTTCTAACAAATGAATTAACTCCTTGTTATTGTTGTTGCCGTTGCTGTTTTGACTTGTTTTATTGATGTTGTTGTTGCCGCATGAGAAATCTAATAACAATTTATTCTCCACAACTGTATGTTTATGTAATTTAAGACGCGCGTGATTTATTTTTCCACATTTATTTATTTGCCATATTTTCATCGGGGTCTTTAGCTCAGTTAATTAAGCGTTCCAAATATTATGGCCTTTATTTACAACATTATTAACGCCTACTCGCATCGGGTCTTCTTCCTTGAAAGTGTTCCATAATATCATTATACTGACACACTTGAAAAATGGGTGAAGCTAATGGTAACCTCATTTCTTGTATCGGTTATCAGTCTGCTTTTATGGCCGAAAGCTGGGAGGGTGTATGGTTTGAGCATGTTCTTTGTGGTTTCACCTGAAAAGTGCGCTGTAAAATTTATTACCGATAAGGTGGTATGACGTTGACCTTGATAGACGCCAGTAAAAAGTATATAATTAGCATACAGAAATGTTTGGAACAAAGGATACATTTGAAAAAGCAATGATTATCTCAAATAAAAATACTAAATATGTTTGAAATTATTTTTATTACGTGATCATTAAATCATTTTGCGATATCTTAAAAATGGTTTCAGTCTAGCCACCGCAAATATATCTATAAAATTGTCAAATCATTTTGATTAATTAATTGACTGTCACAAATCCAATTCAAAATTGTTGGCCAATTATTTTAACGTAGTACTTAATTATTATCTTATTTCTACAATTTCAATCCACGCTTACAAAATTTTCCATAATTTATTTGCGGCTTGTTTATCAGTTAACCCACACAAAAAACTCACTCAAACGCTTACAAAGAAAGTTCATATCAATTGAAAGCGTGGTGGAAGAACCAATATCGAAAGTTACAAATGAAAATGAAAATCGAGAAGACGACAGATATATATGTACGTATATATACAAAGCAAGCGCAAAAAGTGACAAATTATAGAAATTGCTTTATAAACGCCAGACCAACTTTCTATGATTCAGTTACACGAGGGGGTAAAATCATCTTTTGTGACGGTCGGTCAGTTTATTTAGTGCTTGATAAAGGCAGCTCAAGATGATAGTGTAAAGCGGGAAATAAAAAACATTATCGCGGCAACGGCAACATCAGAGTGTGGGCAGCGGATATAACCGAATGCGCAGTTCGTCTTTGACTCTTGTTAGTCGCCACATCTCAAAGAAACCACAGGCAACCACAGCAGCAGCAGCAATAAATATTTCAATTTAACTAAAATTCAAAGTAAAATCTCCGAACAGGCTGAGCAAATGCAATGCGTAAGTGGTGCAAAAGCCACAAGGATTAACTTTTAGCAAAAACTAATCTCTGAAATCCAACTCAATGTAGAGCCCTCATCCCTGTCGCTGGCCGAACGTCTGGCCTTCTTCAGCAATCTCTGCGAGAGCGGTGGAGGAGGCGGCGGAAGGTACCGCAGTCGCACCAGCAGTTACTCCAGGAGTCCACCCATCGATCGCACCACTCCGAGGAGCAGCACCACCGCCAGCAGTGCCAGTGTGACGCCCACGCCCATGGATTACTCGCCGATTCCGCACGAGAAGGAGCCATCTAGTCTGACGCTGGAGAGCATCATCGAGCCCGAGCAGGAGGAGCTGAAGGAGCAGGTGGATCAGGAGGAGTGCCAGGTGCAATTGAGGAAGAAGATCCCCGTCCTGAGGGAGTCGCCCCTGCAGAATGGCTTCCATGTGTTGAGCAGATCCGCCACCGATCCGCCGTCCAGAGGAGATGATGACACCACGACCCTGCGAGTAAGCGTACGCACCATTGGAAAGCTGATCATGCCCGATACCTTCCGCGGCGACCGCAACAACAACAGCAGCAGCAACAAGAGCGCCAGCTGGAGCACTTCCATGGTGAAACTGCAGAACGTGGAGCCCGTGAACCTTTCCGTTCATTTACGAACCATTGGCAAGGTGAAGTCTCCGTTTATCGAGAAGCAGCAGGAGAAACTAAACACCGAGAAGCTGTCGAATGGAACCAGCGACAGTGGTTCGGATTCGGGCAAGGAGAACTGTGCCTCCAATCAGCAGGAAAACCAGGAGGAATCGGAACGAGCTCCGCCCAGGGTGTCCGAGATGCGCAGGAAGATCACCCGGCTGGTGCAACAGCAGCAGCCGCAGCCGCAACCTGTGAATCGTCGCCACACCACCGAGATCACCTCCGTGACTATAGCCACGCGATCTCCCAATGTGGACGATCGGTTCGCCAAGTACTTTGGCGTGAAGGAGAGCTTCAACACGACGACCACCCTGCTGAAAACACAATCGCTGCCGCCCAATAACCAAGTGGAGGCCACCAATGCGCACGTCCGACTGCCCCCGATCACCACTGTGGTGTCCAAGCGACGGGAGCTGCTCAAGAGGACGCGGCCCCTGTCCATGGATCACTACTCCAGTGGCTGCACCAGTCCCACAGCCATGCCAAGTCCCAAGAGAGCACATTCGCCGATCAACCGGCGGAAGGCAAGCATTTCCAGCTTCGAGGACATTGAGGTCACACCCGATGAACTCCATGCGGCTGGCAAGAACTTCAAGCTGTTGTACGGCGAACTACTGGGCTGAAAAATTGTCTATTTTGGCCAAGCATTCAAAATTTCCCAATTTTTCGAAATCCCCCAAAAAGCCTCATTTTCATTTCCGAACCCAAAAATTACGCTCTCTTCGTGTGGGTCCTGCGCTCAGTGTGATAGATGCGCCCGATCCCATTTCCCCCAACTATTCGCTTTGAAGTAGTCTCGTAGTGATCCCAATAAAAAAATAAAAACAAACGAAACGAAAATTCCACAGAAATGTCAAACGAAAACGAAGTAATAAAAAGCAAAACTATAAACGTTAGGCATGTATTTAAACCAAGAGACAGTTTTATTCCCAACGGCTCGTATATTATATGTCTGGCCAGCAAAAACTTCCAGTTAACCCATATCTTATATTATTATTATACGAAACTGCTTTTGTGCTTATTTATACATAAATCACTACTTTTTATTTACATTTAAAAACGAATTGTACCTTAAACGGAATTATATTATGATGAGTATGTATTACATTTATTATTATTATTGTAATATTTAATTAATGGAAGTTGTTAAACCGAGAAAATAAATCCAAGAAATGTGCTAAAGAAAAGGAGATTAAGAATCGGTGGGAAAAAGTTCTGAGACTGAGTGAGTATTTGAATGTTTCTAATGATCTTTTGCAAGCTTAAGCATGTTTTGCGCTTTTCTAGGCGCTTCTCAAAGTTTGCAACTAAGCGCTTGTTGGGCATATTATGTATGATTTTGCCTGCCTTTTTTATTCATTGATTTATTGCTATCTTTAATAAGGAACTATTTTGATCTAAGTTAATAATATAAAATCTATTTCACTTTATAGGAAAACCCACCGCCGAACCACTTAAGAGCATTCTTAAGACGGGAAAACCTATGGTGGGCATGGGACGCGGTTTAATGCCTGTGGATCTCAATGCCGAGCTGAAGAATCGCCTCAAACGCTCCACTCATGCTACTGTTTCCAATCTCCGCAAATCTGCCACCACGGCAGATGCCACTAAAGGAACTAGTGATGAGGTGGACAATCCGCAAAGGAATTTAGCCCAGATCCTGAGGAATGTGTCCAAGGAGAACTCGACACCGAAACACGATGATGCAGTGAACCTGGTGAGGAATCTCGCCACCTTGGGACAACCTCGATCGGCGGCGGCCAGTGAAGATGCGGCCGGGAATTGTGCCTCGGCATCGGAGGGCGAGAGTTCGGGGGGTCGCGAGATCGAGGCCATTATCAAAAATAGTGCTGTGGCCAGACGTCGCCGGCAGCAACAGCAATCGCAGCAGCAGCAGCCACATCAGCCAGATGGGTGAGTCCTGGTCCTCCACGTCCAGCATCTGAGTCCTGTGCTTCGTGTGTTAGTGTACTAACCCCTAGCTACTAACCGATCCCCGAAAGACTCGATAGTGTGTGCATCGATATTCAGCATCATGGTTTTATACTCGTATATACATAACGTTTAGACAGCGCATCAAATGTGTGTGCTTCTCAAGACTGGTTCCCAAAAGTAAAACTAAATATTTACAATTAATGCAAAATTGAGATGAAATTTACATTAGATAGAAGTTCAATGTTTTGTATCAAACATTTGTAAATGTCTTCGCGTTCACCCACAACTTGTGTTCGTTTGCCGAAAAGACTTTTTGCTTTTGATTAAACCCATTTTCCGCACTCGAACGAAAAGATTCCTAGTCAGAGTGCAACCCGTGGCGAGGAGCTATTACTGTCCACTTGGCCAGCGGTCACAGCAACATCCTCAGCAGCAGCAGCCGCAGCAGCAACACCAGCAGCAAATGTTGCAAGTGCAGCAGCAGCATCAGCCAATATTGCTGCTCCAGCAGCAACAATTGCTGCTACAGCAGCAAATATTGCAGGTACAGCAGCAACAGCGGCAAATAATGCAGCAACAGCCATTGCAACCGAAACCCTTTTACAAGCTTCTTCAACCGAAACATTTTGTAAAAAATTAGAAGTTAAGTTTAAACTTGCAATGCTTACTACCATTTGTGCAAAAACTAATTAACTGATATATACACAAAAAAAATAATATATATATTTTATCGACAACTTGTTTAAACAATATATTATGCCACAATATATTTTTACGTAATGCCAAAGCGCAGATAAAAAACTAAAAAATAAGTAAATAAAAAGAAACATTAATAAAGTTGATGGAAATCCTATTTAACTGTAGTTTTGTTTGGCCACTAACTGTTATTCCTTACTAACTGAATGTTTAATAGCAGCATGGAACTAATATATTACCGAATATTTCCCCGCTAAAATTTAAATGATATTATTATGTGCAAATAGCAACTCGCCTGTTGATATAGGGAAAATCATCGATTTGAATGCCCTTAATTCTTTAGGAATACATTGTTACTTTTAAAAAGTCAACGGTTTTGATATCGGTTAACAGTGCGTTTTAGCGGGTACAATATTTTTAGAGCTGCCAGACATTTGACAGAGCTATGTTAGTCTGTGCGTGTGACCCCCTGCGTTTTCTGTTCATGTTAGCATTTAACAGAGTTCTGTTACCGCGCCAGTGTGACGCACCACCAAATCTTAAGGTGTTTGGCTCTACCGTGGGACGGTCCCACTGGCCCGTAGGCTATAAAAGCATCCCCCGCATTTTGTTGTTGGTTATTACAAAAAACGACGCCAGCTGATTCGGACGCGCGTGGAATCGAAAGTCTCGGTCCTCGGGTGACTTTGTTTATAAAACATATCAACAAATATTAATGGATATTAGTGCCGCACAAGAATATTCCTCTTTACATATATTTGCTAGTAAATTTACAACGTTTTTACACGGATTTTAAGTGCGACGCTTTCGGTTTTATTCTGTTCTGTTTACATTTGGCAATCGCGCGCGCATTTTGTGCCGGTTGCAAAACTAGTTGTTTCGTCAATTGCATTATGCTAATTTAGCGCGTTCCAATAATAATTCGTCATTGCTCGAGACAAAAAGAAGATTTTATTACGTGTAGTTCTCAATTAGCGAAAAAACAATTGCTGGCCATTGAAAGTGCAAGTGCAAATTGCGACGAATAAGCGGCGTTTATTGCTCTCATTTCAAGGTTTGTAAAAATTATTTAGTTTCTATTCAAAAAACCAGACAGAACTTCCTTTAGTTTTTCATTTTTTCGCCAAGGGTTTCATCTGCCTTCTTCTATCTCGCTCTAACTCCTGTCCTCCTTGTCTTACCTGCAGCCAAACAGACGAAAAAACCGTAAAAGGTTGTTTTGTATTATTTCCATTCAAACAATTTGCTGATTCACCGAAATCTCTGCAGACTGTTATGCACTGAGATTAATTGGGGTAAAGGTATAAGATTTTGTTTTTATACAGCTTAGTTAACACACCTGGAACCATTAGAAAACTATCTTTACTGATTGGGAAAATTTTTAAAAAATCATCAAATCAGAATAAGTTTGTAAAATTTCTAAAAATTTTAAATTATTATAATTTAAAGCATTTTTGCTATAAAGATATTTATATCAAATAGATAAGTATTTTCGATTGACTTGAAAATAATTAAATTGTAATAAGAAAGTTAAATGGGATTATTTTTATTGAAGTGTATCTCAGCGTCGCAGATTATTATTTAAATTTTCTTGTTTTTGTCGTCATGCTTTTTGTCCATACATATATTTTTGGTCTTTCCTTGTTTGCTTGCACTTGGACTCTATTCTTTTTCTCTCTCTGTCCCTCTCATTAAAAAAACTTTGCAGCCGCCGCTTTTGTTTTGGTTTTTTCTTATTTTCCAGTGTTTAAGCCCGACTCGCTCGAGCAATTTTAGCCAAATTTTGATGATTTAGTCGATTTTAATTATCAAGTGTTTAATGTCTATTGTCTTTAGGTTCAAGGTCCCCAATTAAGGCCAGCATTTGCATAAGTATCCAAAAGCAAACTCATTGAAAAAGTAAATCCATCAAAATTAAAAGAGTTTGTCCTCCAGCAACTCATTTTCAATCTTTTAATTTGTTTATTCAAACATTTCTGATTTTTATTGCATAACTTCAGTAAACTCCCCCCAAAAAACTGGTAATCCACAATATCACAGCTAATGAATACTCAAATGCGGAGCGAATCAAATGTTTAAGTCGTTGGAGAATGCCTTTCGTTTTCAAGGAATTTGCATAATTTGTGCCTTTATTTTGCTTTTTTTATCTTTCGTATTGGCCCGTGGCGAATTTCTT
The DNA here is from genome assembly GCF_018152115.1 of Drosophila rhopaloa. Classification (NCBI taxonomy): domain Eukaryota; kingdom Metazoa; phylum Arthropoda; class Insecta; order Diptera; family Drosophilidae; genus Drosophila; species Drosophila rhopaloa. The sequence continues at coordinate 14,255,573 of NW_025335043.1, forward strand.
TTGGCGGTGCCATTTGATAGGCGAGAAATGAAAACGAAATTAGTTTGCAATTTGTTTTATTTGCCAGGCCATGATTTACGAATTAATGGGAAGCGTGTCTGGACAGAGCCAATTAAATAATAGTAAATCCACATGGAAAATAATGCAGGCAATGCTTTCAGAGAAACTGATTAGTCTCATATTTCAACAGTTTTGCTTATTTAACTTGTCAGTACTGGTGTTTAGTCAAATGCTAACAATGAAATAAATCCCTATTTGATTTTCATTTTGTTTGACAACAATTTATTTGTTTTAGATAGAAATTGAGGAACAGTGATGTGAGAGCAAAGTATACATAAGTTATAAAACCCTTATTGAGTTGCTTTGAAATTATGTGTATAAGTATATTACATCTTATCAAGTTGTATAATAATGGGTCTATTTCACTTACTGTTATAGAGAAATATATTATGTTTACCTTAAACTTACCCTGAAAACGCTTGATAAGAAACCGCTTGTTTGGAGAAGTAATAGTGGAGTATAGTTTTCTTTACCTAGAAAATATGCCTATATAGTTTACCTAGATTAGAAGTTGCTTCTTCGATTTCCATTTTTATGGCAAAGAGCTCATTTGTAAACAAAACAAACGATTGGCCATAAATAGACAGTCGAGTGCTGCTTATCGCTTCGTATTTTTATGATAGTCAAGTGGCACTCGGGGTTAATTTCACTCTACACGCCACATGGGAAAGTGTTGGATTTGGATGTGCATTACCCCAAATGCACAGCGCCCAAAACGACGAAAGAGAGGGCAGATGCCCCGGGGAATACAGATAGCAACGCCCGATCACGTCGGAGTAGGAAAAACGTGAGTCCAAACGCTAATGAGCCAAAGCAAATAAACGAAGCGGATTGAAACAAAGTTCTGCGGGAGGAGCAGTTCAGCTGAAAAACTAAGAGGCCTCGCCCTGAACACAAAAAAAAGTTATAAAAAATAATCATAATTATAGATGTATAGGTAAAATCACACAAATAATTGGTACCTACGAAATGGTTTAGGTTGATTCTCTTATTTATGATTGATTCCTTACTACCAGACTCAAAACAAAGATCATTTAAAAGAGAAAATGGGTTTAAAGTAAATAAATGTCTGCTTTCATTTTCATGTTGCACTTATGTTTTAGCTAATTTTTTGGAAAGCATTAGTTCGCTTATGTATATTAACAATCTATTTAAATAAAAACAAAAAAGGAGTTAATAAGTTAATAGACGGTGTTTTAAATGTTATTAGCTGTGAATAAAACAATAAGAACTTATTAAAAAATACCATTTAAGGAAATACCATTTAAGGAAATACCATTATGATAATAATAAAAAACTGAAATTAATGGGAATCATTCTCTAATATGAAAATCATTTGGCTTTAAACAAAAACTCTATTTTTAGACATGTTTAATTTAAAACCCATTTGTCTGAGTGCATATGGCAGCTCAGTTCGCTTTGGATCGGCTGGCATTAATTGAAAAATGCCGCCATGGTCGACGCCGCGTGATCGAATGATGCATTATCAAACGGAAAGCTTTGCGGCTGATCCGATCCCACAGCTATATAACCATAGACCCATACTATACCCATACCAATATCCATACCCCGCCCCAATCAAGTGGAGAAACATTTCCATTTAGGGGCATGTTATTTGATGCTGCGCTGCGTGCTGGGAAATGCATTTCCAGATTACACAACCATTAAACTCACATAATTCCAAGGCACTGATCCATTAATTATGTTTTCGCTTCGGTTTGTTCTGGTCCGCGGGGCTATAAATATTATTTTTATTGGAAAAAATCTGTGCAGCAGCAGCATGTCGCTGGATATAAAGTTGTTCGCGCGACTGGGGTAAGTTTAATGGGTCCTGCAAGCGATCCCCGATCCAATCGCGTTTGCCTTCCCAAAGTTGTCTAAAATATTACACAATCTTCGGCTCTAGTACATTGACTCTTTTCGGTTTATACCCTGTTTACTTAGGTGCCGCTCTTTCAGACTTTTTGGTTACGGTTTGCACAGCTGTTGCCTTGTATCTGTATCTTTGTATCTGGTTAAGTGTATCTGAAAATGTATCCCCTGCTGGCCGTTTCTGTTAGTTTCAAATGCTCCGCTTCCTCAATTTGTCTGGGCAAGTTGCTGCAAATTGGCCTGTGGCGTTGAGTGTCCAACTATCGTTTAATTGGACTTAGTGGGGAGATAAACCCTTGATTGAGCGCTTTATGAAATACATCTCCCACACTTGCAGCTCATTAAATACCCCATCAATGCCCCACAGTTTTTAGGCTGACTAATTTATGGCTCCATGATCTCCCTTCTCCACACATATGGCCTCCCAAAAACTTTAAGTTTTCGCAATTGGAATTGAATTACTCAAAAATACAACAAACCAAAAAAAAGGCTGCTCAGAAAAACCATTGGCAGGAAATGATGAAATTTGAAAATTGGCTTAGTGGATATGGCTGACTTAATTTGATTTTAATGAGAATTAATTGCCAACAGTTGGAGGCTTTAGAAACGCTTTGAAAAGCTGTGAATTTTAACAGTATCTGAAGGAATTGAGAATCGGAATTCTATTAAAACTTAATTACACTGTTTAAAAGCTTTTTTATGTCCGTTACTTTTGATATTTGCTATTAAAGTTCTATTATGTGGAGTCCATTTCTAATGAGTCATTTATGGCCGGCATATCGATTGGAATTTTAATGGTAGTTAACCAATAAAATAAGAGTAACTACCTTAAAAAATCTCTGATAACTATCTACTCGGTTGCATCCCCATTTCGTATTGCTCAGCTACAAAGTGAAGCGGAAACCACTAGTTCCACTCGGTTAGTGCATATTTTATGAGTCATTTTTGGCCAACGCATCGCATCCTTTTATGCTTTGACGCCAATAGCCAAAGCCATAAATCTAGACGGTTTTATGGCCAGAAGCGGAAACGTGAGTCGCCGTTTTGTGGCCGCATATTTTTAGGGGTAGGAGCTGTAATAGATGCACTTAAACTGTCACTTCACCAGTCCCAGACGGAGTTTTTCCGACATTGACTTTGACACTCGCGAAGTCAACAAACCCGACAGGATAATATGCAAATCCAAATCCCCAAGGCTCTTGTTTTGTGCACTATTTGCATGCCATGTTTGTCTGCCCTGTCTGCCTGGCAAATAAAACTCATCAGGGCAGTTGACAACTCATTAGCTAAGGCATTCATGGAGGGCCTCTCGTGGGGAGAAAGATGACGGTTTAACCACCTCCTTCGCGTCCTCGTACAATGAACTCATTTCGGACAAAGTTCTGGGCTGCGACTTGGACTCGTATTTGCTACTTTTGTTGTCTGACAAGCGCTCATAAATCTGCAGCTGCAACCGGCCCACAAACTTGGAGAAATATTTCAATATTTCCTGTAAGATCAACTGAAAGATTTAAAGTGGCAGTCGATGTTCTTACTAAATTTGTTGGTTATGAATAGCTTAAGGGGTTGATTTTTTATTTATCACTATTTTGTGACGGTTAATGTTATCTGTCCCAAAAGTTAATTACCTGTTTTATAATCCCCAAGAATCCTAACGTTAAATATCAATGCATAATCTGTAGCAAGGTGTACTCTGTGGCAAGATCACAAATAAAATATATTTAGTTAAATAAATGTTATAAAAGAAAATCTATAAATATTTCGTTGTTCATCTTGTTCGTTTACTGCGAGCATAAACGCGATCTTCCTTTTTTTATGTGCAGCTTCCAGCGAATGCAAAGTGGAGATGCCTCCTCGCCACTGCCCCCGATCTCCTCCTCTTCTCCTCTCCATTCCGGACTCCAACTTACAGCAGCTGAAAGCAACTCTTTGTGCTGGGCCTGCTGGTTTGGCTCCTTTGTCTGTCTGCCCTGTCATAGATATCATCATTGGGCATTTATTATTTCGGTCCTTGGTCTGGCTGTGCATCTTCGTGTGCTTGGTTATTCAATTTCCTTTGTACGTTCTACGAACTTCCTCGATATATTCAGGCCAACATTTCCCCGCCCCGCCACTTGCTATCTCGGGAGTATTATCGATTTCTGGGCGACAGAGTGACAAACAATGAGCTGTTTTCCTTTGATATATTGAATTGCATTGTTTGGCCCTGGCTGTCAGTGCATTGCCATTTCCATCTCCATCTCCAACTCCATCTGGAGTTGTGGCTCCCATCCAACTCCCAGACCCCCAATCATCGCATCTCGCCTGTCGACTGTCGCTTGTCAGTCAATCAATTAGACACCTGTTGCTCGGTGCTTAGGCTTCCACGCGAAAAGCTAGACATCTGACATAAACAGGCGGACTTCCATAATTCGAAACACATCAGAATGGCGTTTTAGTAAGCAGTACGGAACTTAATAAGTAAAATATTGATAAATATTTATTTAAGGATTTTTATTATCAGTTGTTTGTAAAGAAGTTTCTGTTTGAATTTGAGCAATAATGTATGATTTATGTATTATGTCTCTGAAAAAGTCTTTCAAAGTGACTGACCTTGTAAATTTACTAATATTATATGAAATAAAAACGTTTTCTTAAAGAGTTATTTTATGATAGGTTAACCAATTACGTTTGTGATAAAGTAATTTAGTTAGTCTTAAACTAAAGTAATTTTTCGGCGTAAATGAAATTGTATAATATTTCTTTAAACGTTTGTCTATTACTTGCTTCGACTCCTGTGCTGATTTGTAAAAGCCATTGCTACGATCAGAACTGGATTTTTATTGACTTACTGATGATGAATGGGTAAGACATTACAGTGACATGTAATCTCCTAAATGGCTCACTCTCTCTCCACCGAAAGGAAGCTCCAGGCACTTCCTTCCCCAGTTTCCAACTCCGATCTGCCATTATCATCAGCATCAGCATCCTCTTGCCATATACTGTTAATCGATTATTAATGACTTTGGCGCAATTAAGTAACAAACAAAGCAAAAATCGCTTCATCGGGACAGCAACAACATGCCATTACCCATTAACAGGCGGCTCCACAAACTTGGCCGAGACAGGCTGAGAAGGGGGCGTGGCGAGGCGAGGGGGCGGGGTCCCTCTCTGTTCACTGACAGTAAAAGTTGCAACGTGCAACAGCTAAAGGCAGCAAGTGCAGGCTGCAAGGCAGAAATCTTAAGAAAATCAACATGCAAAACCAAAAACAACTTACGCCTTAAAATGTGAAAATGCGAATGACCCGAATACACGGACACATAGATACACGCACCCATACATGCAAACGTACTGAAATTGATAGCATACACGGCGCATGCGCAACACGCCAAAAAGCCTTAAAAGGCACCAACAGCAACAACTTCGATGACGACGGGCGACGATTTCCTTTTCTGCGCTTTCAGTTGTTGCTTATTTTTTTCTGCTCCAGGCAAACTAGTTTTACGAACAGTTGGTTAAATACCCTATAAACGTATTGATACCAAAGGTATATCCAGTTAATAAGCACACTAAAACTCTTAAACTTTAGGGGTTAATAAAAGTGAATCGTATAGTGATTGGTGGTAATAAAAGCTGTCTGTAAAATAATGTTTAATTATAGGTATTCCAATGACGAAAAACTCCATTTAAAATCTATTGATATGGGCTCTAAAAATTTAAAACAAAATGTATATCCTTTCACTATTTTGTGTAACTGATTTTAAATACCTAAATATTTTAATAGCAAACACTGAAATTGAAAATTATTATGGATTTAATTCCTATAACCTAGACAGGATGTTGTTAATTCGTTGCCTCAATTACCGGCTGCAACATTTTTTCTTGGCTTTTGTTTTTGGTGACAACGATGCCGCCATCGCACTTGCAACTTTTGCCTTAATTGGCCAGGCTGTCAGCCTGCTTCGTTTTGGCATAAGCAATTTTCATTTATTTATGCAAAACATTTGCAAATATTTATTGGGCATTTTTCACCAGCTCTCGCTCTTTCACGTTGCATTAGCATTAACACATTTCCCCAATTTTCTGTCTGTGCCCCAATGAAAATGAAAAGTTCACGTTTTCGGCAGAGGAAAACTCGTTTCGTTTGGTTATGCATAACGTTGACAAGCCTCAGATTTTTGTCCGCCTCTTGTTTGTTTATTATTTGTTTTTTTTTCAGTTTTTCGCCATGCCTGAGTGGGTTAGACCCAGAGTCTCGACCGAGGCTCAATGAAGCGCGTAAATTGTGCCGTCAATGTGGGTTAGGAATAGAGCTCTGCAGCTCACATGAGTAGGTGATTAATTCCTCACATTTCAACATCAACCATATCGGATGAAAGCCAGTGCGAAAAATTTGCCAGAGTTGAGTAATGACTGGTGTTTGGTCAAATCAATTAAGTTTTTATGGAGTGCAAAAATTAATTAACTAAATCTGCAGACCGGGTAATTGAAGAAATGTGCCATGGCTGTGTAAATTTACTGCTTATAAATTACAATCTTTATCACCTGATCACTCCCATTCACATTCCTGGGGATTTTCACCGGCAATTGTCAGAACCCACGTCGTAAACACCCAACTACAAGTTGCATTTTAATTAGTTTCGTAGCAAAAATAAATTAGAAACCAGCCGAAGACTCGGACACTCCCCTTATGTCTGCAATAAAACGCATCCAGATTGACGTAATCGCATTCCGAGAATTGCACATAAGTGGCATACTACTCGGTTCTAGTCGGTCCATAAAAAAACCAGCGTCGAATGCCACGCCAATTGTGCTAATAAATGAGCCACTTGCTCTGCGGCCAACAGGTGTTTCGTCTATGTCTTTGTTTTTCCCTGAATCTCGTTCTTTTTTTTTTAGGCCCTCAAAAGGCGGAGACATTCACAGAGAAAAGCCGACTTGGCCATCGACTTAAAAGGGAAAGAGGCAACAAAAAACAAAAACCCGAAAGCCATAAAAGCCAAACGTGTTCTTTTGACTGAGAAGAAAGGGGCAGGAGATGTGGGATTGGCACCTACGAGCGGCCAGCTTCAATGGCTTATTCTCCAGTTTGGTCTGCTCTTCCACTTTGATTTTCATTGCCATAAATGGCATAATAATTCTGCCTTTGCCTATTTTTTCGATCTCAAGATCTTGTTAAATTAATTCTCATTTTGCTCATTATTGGCCGAAATAATTTCTTTATACCGGATCATTAATCAAAGTGTTTCCGCTTGAGGTGTCGAAAAACGGAAGAGCCTCGGGCTGGTTTTTGGAAGTCTTTCTTTTGGAGCTCATTAATCATTATCTAATAACCGCATATGGCCATTTAAAAGCGAGCGAGAGATGTTACAATACATATTTTAAGATGTATTATTTCTGTAACATCTGTACTTTTCCCTGCTGTTAAGTTGTATTTTTTAAAGCCTTTTGACTGACATAAGCAAATTGCCAGGATTTCCCCTTTTTCCTGTCCAAATATTTTGCTAATTCTTTCTTATTTTGCCATTTGCGAAACTCAATCCTTCAACCCCTTTTTGCAGGGTTAATTCATTTGCCTGAGGGTTGAATTTCAAGTTGTGCAAATGTTTGCCCAAGGATTGTTTTGCCAAGGACTGCCCTTTATTTAATAACTTATCTTGTTCTTAAAAAAGTTGTACATTTTAGTGGGCATTAGTTTAACAAGTTTAAAAGCTGCTTGAACTGATCGTCCAAGTTTAAAGGGGTCTCCGTGGTGGTCGGTGGTTCGGTGGGTGCCTCCGTGGTCGTCGTGGTGGTGGTGGTCGTTGTGGAGGTCGAGGAGGTGGTGCTGGGCTTGGGCTTGGGCATGGGCTTTGGCTTGGCCCGGCCATCCAGACAGGCCTGCAGGTGGTTGTAGTTCTTGGCGGTGGACTCCACGTAGTGGCGCTCCGCCTTGTGGCAGCACTGGTCGTGCTGCAGATCCACCACGCGGTAGCGCTCCTGCAGCAAACTGGCCGACTCCGAGGCATTTCCAGATATGCTGTACGTGGAGACCGTGTTATTGGAGCCCTGAAATGGTTGGAGTTTGTTAGAGAGATCAAGGAAAAGTACACCAGTTACACAAGATCTACAACTATTTAAAGGAATATCAGATTTTAAAGATATAGAATAGAAGCTTTGCAACCAAGTAATTATTTTGTGACAAAGTTAAGGATGTTCAGTTTTAATTGGTGTTTTAGAACTACAATTAAGAACTATAATTAATTAAAAGGTATACCACATTTAAATTGAAAGATTATTATTATTATTATTATTATTATTTTTTTTTTTTTGTTTTATATATTGAAAAATTTTTACTTTCTGAATTCACTGAAATAAACTGAACTATTGGAAAATCTCCAGACTCAATTAAATCGTTCTACATAAGGTAGACATTTCTTACCACTGCGGCATGACAGTTGAAGGAGTCGAGAGTGCCATTGATCCTGTTGCAAACGCTGAGCTCCTGGCACACCCTCTCGGAGGAGAGCCTGATGGTCCTGCGCGTTGCCAGGAAATCATGGTCAATGCCCCTCCTCGAATTCTGGGCCGCCTTGGCGCAGCTGCTATAGTTTGCACTGTACAGTTCCGCGATGAGGTTCGACTCGCCGATATAACCACCGAAACAGGCCACCGAGGCGAAGGGATCGCGATGCGTGACCCGCGAGTTGAGGAACAACCGGGTGAGGCCATCCTGGGTGGGCAGACCCACATATGGAGGCAGAGGTCTGCTGATTCCTTCCGCGGAGGACAAAACCAGAAAACCGATCACTGCCAGCGAGGCTAGCATTTTCACAGACATCTCGGGGCACATTGCAGATGATATTCACTAGATCTGAATACAGAAGCTCTTTTGACGCACTCCCTCCGACGGAGGCCTCTTTTATAAGCACACCCGATGCGACTGACAGTCCCGAGTTGATAAGCCTGATATGTGATTTCCTTTCGCGATGCTCTTATCTGTTTTTGCGAACGGTTTCTATTGCCTTGGCGCATTATCTTTTGGCCAATGATAAACCTTAGACAAACACCAGACTGCTGGGCATGATTGAATTGGGATCACGGCAGATTTACTATTTCCTAGAAATTCACAGACCTGTACCTGTACCTTATAAATATAGAAATGAAAGAATAAATTTAACTAAATTATTACATATCATATACAAAACACCGTCACTGAGAATAACTTTCGACGGTGTGAATGCTTTCTAAGTAGCCGGTTAATATTTACTTTAGGTAAATACAGTATTTTATGTTGATAAACTCGGGATTCTTTATGGCGCGCAACGCTCATGCGCTGTTCAAATACCTTTTGTTTGGGGGTCTAATTTTATAATCACCGCAAATATTGGAACAATCTTTGTGGTAAAGCTGTGTGAGTCGCATTGCGTTTAAGGGGTTGTAATGCAAGGTGGATGAGTAAGCAGGTTATTTACAAATGATCAACAGCTTTCCCCCCAGATTTATTAAGGGAATGTAGTATACCTTATTAATCAGGTTTTATGTACACAACGATTAGAAAACCTAACAAACTTTATAAAGATTAGAACATCCTGTATCTAGAGATTAACACAATATCACTTTGTAAGAAAATAGTCTTTATTTCGATAATCAACAGGTTTATAAAAGCTTAAGTATTAATTCATAATTGTTTACATGCTATTTATCACGAATATCCCAGTTACCTTTAACCGAAGAATTACAAAATGAGTTTGTAAAGTATATTATGACTTCCTGGGTCTAAGACCCACATTCATGCCTGTGACTGAACGCAGGATGAAGTTTAACATTGGCTTGAGCTGCTCTCCAAGGGGAAGCAATTCGTAGTGTCTAAGGACCTTGCTGATCAGAGCCTTCATCTCCAGAATGGCAAACTTTTGGCCTATGCAGTTCTTAGGCCCAGCACTGAAGGGCACATAGGCGAAGATCTCATGACTTTCCCCTTCTCCATCCAAAAACCGTTCTGGCTTAAAGCTGAGAGGATCGGGGAAATAGTCCGGATCTCGATGGGCAAAGTACATAACCAGATAAATACTGGTATTGGCCGGAATTGTCTTGTTTCCAATCTGCAGATCCTTGTGGGTGTGTCTGCCAACTGCAGGAACTGGAGGATATAGTCGCATTGTCTCCTTGATTACGCATTCCAGATATTTGAGATCATTTAGCTGGGATTGCGTCACAGGAGCGGAGGGATCCCGGCCTAGGACTTGCAGTACTTCTTCGTAGATACGCTCTTGAACTTTTGGATGCCTGGCGATGGCATATAGGGCATGGGACACACCACTACTGGTGGTGTCATCGCCCTCGAACATGAAGGTATCCACCTCCTCGCGAATGTCCGCATCGTTTAATGGTTGATTATCGATAGTCGATTGGAGGAGGATGTCCAGCAGAGCCATCTGCGACTTGCGACCAATTTCGGCATCGCCCAGACCTGCAAGAGATTGGATACAAGTCAGCGTTGTTATATATGACTTCCTGGTAATGCAATGCACCCACTCAGTGGACGGTATGTGCCGTCGGCCTTCGCCCGCTCCACAGTTTCCCGCCGCTCGCGGATGACCTTGTCGGTGAATTCGTGCATGACGCGGATCTCGTTCAAAAGTCGTCTATGTAGAAAAGGTGCTACCAGCGGGAACAGCCAGTCGTAGCGTTGCGAAAACTTGAACATGCGATCCGGTTGGATATAGACCACACTGCATAAGGGGTAGCGAGAATAAAGAAAGTGTTGCCCAGGCCACTATTTATTATTATACCGATATGAACTCACCTCTTGAGCGCCTTGATGTACGGAAAATCGGGGTCATTCTGGGCATTCACCTGGACACCCATGGCGGCCTCTGCAAAATAGTTTAATAAATCAATACTCAGTCAGTACGGTCAGAGCAGTGGTTCTTAATTCACAAACCAATATTATTAATACAATTTTTTTAGTTGTTGAGAAAAAATAAAAGGCAAATTATTAACTCGCATGTGAGACTATTAAAATACAGATACAGATAAAATACAGACCTTTTTTAATTGCTTTATTATTGTGACTATCTAAAAAGTGAATTAATTTATTTAACTTGAACCAATAATAGTTCATAGATTAAAGTTGATTATTAATATTCTCATTAAACGTTCATTAATTAAGATTATAACCCGCTAAACAAAACTTTTTATTTAAATATAATCAAAAAATGTGAATTCAGTGAATTTAGTTTCCAGATACTTGGCAAATAATCCCTGTGTTTCATTCTTATTTGTTTAAATATAAATCTGGTGAAAATATACAATACAGAATCCTCAAAACGCAATGTGTAAAGAATTTTAAAGCCAAGTAAAATATTATATATTTATGATGCCATAAAAATCTTAATTTAGCAAGAAACCTTGACTAACCTGTGATCACATCAAGAGCTGCCAAGGACACATACTTCAACATGTCCAGCGCTGTTTTACCATCGGCGACCGTCCTCAGATTCTCCACCATAATCGCACTATTCCGATCCATGATCTCCACATAGTGCTCGAGGACCTTAAAGTGAAAGGCATGGGTGAAAATCTTCCTCCTGGCATGCCATTTTCTACCCGTGCTAACGAGTAGTCCATCGTTGAGAAAAGGTCGCAGATACTTGTAGAGTTGACCCTTTTCCAGCAGGGTGGTACTGCTCAAGATGGTCTCGAAATACTTCAGATCCTTCGTGTAGATCAAGGACTCCCCTAGGATCCAAAAACGAAATGTCTTACCATATTCGTCAAACTTTTCGCCCACCCAGGGGATAATATCTGAAAAGGAGATTTCATTAGATTTGTTCCATTAAAGAAACGGTTTTATAGAAAACCATAGAAACAATATTTGAAATATTTTTCTTTTGATATTGATTCTATGGTTAGGACCTACTCTCCGCTCCTAAGTGCAGTGCTTGAAGGCCGCAGCCCAGGATCGGAATCGAAATAGGCCCTGGGATCTTGGACTTCTGAAAGGCAGCGACTCTCGACCGTTTTCGAGCAAAGTCCCAGGTCAGGAGCAAGATCAGTGCGCCAGTAATCAGGGTCAGCAACATTTTAGCTACTGTATGTAATGATGACCTCCGAGTGGAGATTATTGGCGGGGATCAGCTTCGGATCAGTCCAGCAGTAAATTTGTTTGCGATGTTGACGCCGTCGCTTTTGTAGATCAACTGTTTGGGACGAGTGTTGATAACCGGCCGCTTGACCAGCCAAGCGCAATTTCGGTATTTAAAAGTTTTTGTATATATTCTCTGTATAATTGGATTCTCTCCCTCTCAGCGAATTGCTCTCAATGGAACTGGTTTTTGTTGAAACATATGAGTTTTGTTTTGATTAAAAGTTCGAGTGTTGCAACTCGCCGCACGCGGATCACATTTTAAGCGAGCTTTTCGTTCTGTCAGATAGTCGAAGTGCCCATGCCGAATAAGCCAGTGCTGATATCGAAAGTGTAAAGTGTACATACAGTGATCGGTCGGTAGAGTGGAACAAGTTTCAGATCGTTTCATGCATATTGTGATGTACCCTGAACGCTAGGTAATATTAAAATACAAAGACACTCAAAGTATTACCGTCAAAACGATTAAAATTAAGAACCCATCGCAAAAAAAAAGTTAACCTGGTCAAACCACATCATATTTTGAAAAGTGTAATTTCGATTGTTTACTGCATAAGCCCTCATGACATATTGTTTGCTAATTATGCATGCGGTTCAGTTTTGGAATTTGATTTGAATGGATTTCACAGCAATCATTTCCATATGGCAGTTTAAAGTACAGTGTCAACCCAGCGATCGACTTATAGCCTTAGCAATTAAAAGGTAATTTTATGCGCCAGAGCGAGCCAAATAGCAAATCCGCGAGGGCACCCAGGAAACAGTAGCATCTTTGGATGAGCAGAGCAAGACACTTGACAAGCCACCAGTCCAAGTACAAGCCCTGTACTTCCAAGCTACCTTCCCTCCAGAAAAAACAGCTGTGACAATCGGAGCGAGGCGACAAGACACGAGACCAGACCTCGACACTACACTCAGAAAATCAGGGACAAAAAATCTGAATAACAATAAAAATAACAAAGGATACATTTGTTTAATTATTGTATATTTTTTAAATCTATTGGCGACCTTTCTACTTTTTGCAATAAATAATCAATAAGTTGACAAGAAATAATGACAACCAAGAGCAAATTGGCAGCATTTTTCTTATCTTTTTCTTCATAATTAGAATAAAATAAAAACCCAAACAGTTGGTAAAACCTCTCATAAAACCATAGAGATTATTTTATTGTTTCACATGTTTTACTGAATTAATAGTTAATGTTTTTGTTTAAATATATTGTAGACCTCCATTAGTCAGTAAATTTCTAAATTTCGTTGCTTTTTTTCTGAGTGTCCGAGGTCTCCAGTTGAATGGACTGCTATTTCTGCTAGTAGTTCTGGCTGCCGTTGTTCCCGGTTAACTCGTTGAACTTGGCGGCAGAGTTCATTGGAGTTGAAGTGGGGAGTCCGGACTGAGGGTGCGGGTACCCATAAGAGATGGGAGGGGACAACTCAGCATAACACACCGGAGACAGTCGTAGCAAGTACATTCACTTGGCGGTCAATTAAGGCACTCGGATGACATCCGCCGACATGGGCCTGGCCAGAAACCAAAACAAGTTATCAAAACGCCGAAACCCCGAAAGAAGTTTACCTTTTCCATGACGATGACGCTGTTCCTCTGACGCCAGCAGAACGGTAAATGGGAGCGTCACATACTATAGTATATATATATATCTTCTATAAAAGATACCAGATATAAGCAGAAAGAAAAGCAAACGCTGGTGAAGCAATCGGCCAAATTGTAGACCGGCTAAAAAACGTCGACTCACGTTATTCCCAGGGAAATTGAAGCAGAAAGCGGAAGAATTTCATGGTGAAGTAGTGTAGGTAATTATGCGGGTCCCGGTGTCGGGGAAAAATATAGGAAAACTCAATCAATAAGTGCACGCCCATCTGCGAAACGGGGGAAAACCCGTGACAGGCACGTAGTACAACCCCATGAAGAGATGGATACCCATTCCCTTATAGACAATATAGCTGCATCCAATCTTAAGCAGCTGTAAGTGGGGTTCGAGTTAACTCCTTTGTTTAGCTTGCCCAAAAAACGCATGTTTCCTGCTTCCGCTGCAGTCAAAACACAGAGTCACTCAACTGCCATTTACCAATGGCTCCCAAACTCCCGAAAAACCACCCAATCTCCCCCAGATTTAGCACCACCCTCCATGGCCATTGACATCGAACAAAGAGCTGGAGTTTTGTTTTGACGCATTTTCGGTGTTACCCCGGCAACCGGCAAACCGTAGAACCGAAAGAATAACATGTCTGGGGATCCCTGAATGGGATGGGTCTTTGTTGGTGGGTGGTGGAGCGGGTCTACTCACTGGAGGGTTGGTAATGCCAGCAGCACGTGCTTGGGACACTGCGCCTGCTCGTGGAAAAACAAATACCAGCTGATTGCGAAAGTCTATCAACAAAGTTGCCGAGTCCAATGTTGCCAGGTTTAACCCCAGAAAGTTAAAGGTACAAAATGCATTCATCTAAGGGGTTTTATTCTAATATACAAATTAATTAGTTAAAATTAGTTAGTTAAAAATCGTTTATTTATCTTAAACTTTTTATTTTTATCACAATAGATTTCTTATTATTGACTTTAGTTTCAAATATAAATAAACTAAATATATATATTGAAACCTTTTTATTTCTAAAAAGCTCTAAGGAGTATCTGAATATCTTTTGCTTACCAACAAAAGCTAGAGTTTTTTGCACACCATTTTGTTGAGCTATAGGGATAGCCATTGCCAAATTTCGATTTCACAAAGCAGCCAAAAAGACGCGACACCTTGAACTTGAGGTGAAATTTTAGCTTTTAACCCAGAGCAACAATTAAGCAAGATTTTGGCTGGGCAAAACTATAAACAAAAAAACACAAAAGCCTCGAGAGTTGGCAACAATTTTAAAACCTTCCGCGGGGTCGGCCTAATGAAATGTCGAATGGCCAGACAAAAGAGCAAAACAGCCAAGCAAAAAGCGAAAAAACTGTAAGCCCATGTTGACGTTGTAATTTTGCATCATTACCGCCGCCGCCTTCAACTGCTCTCCTCCGACTTCAAAAGCGGGTAAACTGCGGCGTGGGAAAGTCAACCCGTGGCGAACTTGAATCTGGCCAACTCTGGGATCTCTGGGATCTGTGAGATCTGTGAGATCTCCGAGGTATCCGCTCATTGTCCGGGATCTTCATTACCTTTCATTGCTCTCGTCAACTTGCTTGGCGCCTTCGTGGGCAATCGTCACTCTTTTTGGAGTGCCAAAAATCGCTGCTCTTGGGACTTTTGCGAATCCCATTCGCTTTCTGGCATAATTCGTTGCATAAGTCAATTTCTGCTTACCTGGTGATTTATATGACGCGATACATTACCGGCAATTCACCTGAGTTTCATGTGGCTGCACTTGCAGAAAAGAGGGGCCGTAAATTGCAATACAAAATAGTTATCTCACACTTTAAACTTCTAACCCTTTTAATTAAAGATGAATTATAAAATGATGATATAAAATAACAATTATAATAATTGATCTTCAATATTCTTTCTTTTAAATATTTTCTAACAATTTATCTTAGAATTGATAAAATAACTTACTTTAAATCATATATTTTTCTAAGTGCTGCCAGATGATCTGCCTGATATTATTGCCTGATATTTATTTGCGGTTTGCCATCATGCTTCTGTTGGAAATATATCATGTTTTAGTATTATTACCTGCGAGATATTATTAAATTTACTTATTTAGCCTCAGCTGCGGCTGTAGCCTTGTTGAAAACCGCTCAAACCGTTGCCAGGGCCGTTGATTTATTATTGCTTTTGAATCTCGCACCGAGCACTTGACATAGAGACAATGCCAGAGACCCTCTGGAAACTGAGATGATGCGAGTGCAGCAAGTATTCTTCACATATTTTATATATTTTTGCATACATTTTCAACACCTTGAGTGAATTTGTGAGTTTACAACTTATTTAGAGCCGGCGGAGATGGTGTCGTGTTAGGGTCTCATAAAGCCGAGGTTTGATGGCGTGCAATTATTTATGCCGCGCCAAATAGTTTAAAAAACAATTCATTTTGTTATATCATTAAGTCCCCATAAAGCGCTGCCGCATTGCCAAACTGATCGCGTGATCACTCTCAGTCTCACTATGCATTCACTTTTTGGCAAAAAAAAGAAGAAATTTTAATTACCTCACTGGGTAATTCAATTACAAAACGCGAGTGAGTATGTGCGGACGATGATCAACGATCCTTGGAATGGCTTCTAATTATATACAGAAAAACATCTCTATTCCGCGGAAACTGAGCTCTCAGCTGTCAGTCCTAGGAAATAAAGTCGGTTTTGCCTTGCTTCTTCTATTTCTGGGTGTGTCTTATAGCCATTGACCGCACCCTGGATTTGGCACTCAAACTAATTGCTGGCTAAACGCTTTCCAAAGGGCAATTACTGCATTAAAACTATAGCCATCGAGCCGAGGAAACGGGAGAAGTCCAGAAGCCCGGGAGGAGCCATTCGCGTGTCTGCCCTCTGACCTATGACTCCTGGCCAAATATAATCCCCTCTCACTCCACAACGTCTGCAATTTTTGCCATTATTCCATTAGCCAAGCTTTTACTTTGATTTCACGTTTCAGCAGTTGTGGCTAAACTCTGAACTTTAGCAATACCATTTTCCATGTGGTTATGCATGGTAATTGAATTCACGTTTGAGTTTGATTTCAGTTTGATTTGGAGTTTTGCTTTTAGATATATATTTTAATAAGGTGTAGCTGCTTAGTTAATATAGTTTTTGTGCTACTCTTCATTTGATTATCTAATAATCTTAAAAATATTGTTTATCAACCTTTTATCTTCTTATTTAAAAGACAACAAAGTATTAAAAGGTGCTAACAATCCGGTTAGTGGGTTTTTATTCTACTCTTAAAAAGATTTTGAAACGAATCATATTTCTTTAAAGAAGTGTAGACCCACAAATTCTTAATATTGTTATCATGCTGATATCTCGAATAATTTCCTGCATCTTGTATAGCGTTCATGTATACTTCAGTGTGTTCATCATTATTTCTCCCATGCAGTACATATTCTTGAGGTGTTAACACTCTGTTTATATAGTTGTCATGCTACTCTTGAACAGATTTTAACGCGATCAGCAGGCAGTGGACAAAGTGACCGATGTCTTAGGTAAACGAGGTCCGAAAACCCAACACCTGGTCAACGTTTTTGCCTGTTCTGTCAAACATTTTCCAAATTAATATGCAATTTAGCTGTCAGCAGTTTGGCTGTTTGTTTACCTGCCTCGACGGTGGGCAGGTGCTGAGCTTCGTCGGGATTGAGATTCAGATGGGTATACCTATGTGTCTTGGGACCCAGTCTAGGTTGCCTGCTCATTCGTCTTTGTTCGCTCGTCGTGTGCAGTCCGCTTTTCAATCGCTTTTCCAGTGCCTTTTGGATTGAAAAAACAAAAAACAATCACGTGCTGTGATTTCCCAAATGTGAGTGAGCTTCGTTTTTCCTTTTGCATTGCCATTGCCGAATCCAAATCCGAACAAGTTATCGCTTAGCGGTTTTTTAATGCCGCCTGTCGTTCCAAATAACCCGTGACATATATAAATGCCGGGCCCATTTCGTTTGGGTTTTTGTTTTCCACCGGATTTTTGACTCACGCTGCGAGATAAAATATCTCAAGGCGCTTGGCATCCAGAAATCAAAATGTACCGAAGCATGTCCGGTGACTAATAAGTGTCTGGTCAGAAGATTATGAAAAGTCTTCGAGTCGTTCTTAACGGTGCCGTTTACAAAAAGACTGCCAATATACAAGTCGGTTTCAATTCGATACAGATAGAATCTTGTTTTTGCTGAGACAAAGCCCCGCTTTTGATCAATAGAAGTGCTGAATGGAATGTGCGGGAAAAAACGTTATGCAATAGATCAAAAGATTGGAGTGGAATTTTATGCCATTTTCATCAAGCGAAGATTGATCATGGAATAATTGAGGGGCTAGAATTGTTTAGAGCGCATATATTTTTTAAACTTTAAACATGATTGTTAGCAAACAAAAACTTTTAAGGTCAGGTCAATAACAAAAGTAAAAATATTGAGTTTATACATAGAATGAAAAATATTTCGATTATTTTCTAAAATATTGTTTGCACAAACATTGGCTTTCGGATAAAGACTTAAATACAAATTCAATACCAATTTCCCCCGCAAATAGATGAATAATGCAACAATATTTCCCCAACAATTTCCATGGTCCAACATACTTTTCAATGTCAGTTTGTACTTGGAAACTCAATAGCTTAGAGGATAATCCCCCGAGCCAAGCAATCAACTTGTCTCATTAACCGCCCGCGGTTCGTTAACGTCAACATCTGACGGCCAATAAAAATGAGAGCCAGCCATAATAACAATAACCAATCCGGCGACCATTTGCAGAAGAAAATTCCATTGCCATCTATGAGGAAAATCGCTGCCCAGCGCCTAATAAATGGCCATGGATGGTCCCCTATTAAAGGAGAAAGTTGGCTTCGGTTTGGCTGAAGAGCAAAAAAATCTCAGCAGAAATAAAAGGCCGACTGTCGATCGCTTCCTGGGCATTCTTTTCGAAGGGGGCCGTACAAATAAGGCAGCTCGCCTCGCTCATTAGTGGCCAGGAAAATGCCATGTCACGAGTTTCCTATTAAGATGGGGAAAATGGGAACGGATTGGGCTCTCCAGACCATTGAGGAAAACGCACGTTTTCAGTAATTCCTGCATGCACTCGTATCTGCACTCGATGTATTTTATCTTGTATCTCGTGGATACGCACCTTAATTGCCACACTTTATGCACACTTTTAACGGCTTCACTTCTGTGTGTTTCTCTTGCAGCAATCTCGTTGCGAAAAGCAAAAGTCACTCGGGCATCGCAGCACCCCTCGGCCTTGGCCCCCAGCTACCACCACTTCCCATTGGCGGCGGCTTCGTGAAGTTGCGACATGTAGCCAAGGAGGAGGAGACACCCAGCAGCAGCAGCACATCCTCCGCCAAGGAATCGCCGGATAAGCAGAAGGATCCCACCCAGGATCAAGGAGAAGCTTCGGGAGACGCATCGAATCCAACGGCTCTGCCACAGTTTCTTCAAGGCGTCCAACGATCAGCAACTGAGGTAAGTAAGGGACATTCTCTGTAAAAGATATATATTTTAACGGTTATATAAATGCCACAAAAATGTATTAATTTAAACCAAAAATATGTAAATAACATTTTTACGATTTTAAAATATATTTTAACCTGGGCATTTAAACAATTATCTCGATATTAATTATATAATATATATTAATTTTAAATACTTCAAATCCAATTCCAAAGTAAATATCGAAATTCTAATATTCAAAATTAATCAGCATTGAAAGCTTACTTTGTGGTATTATAAATGCGACAGTGATATAATAACAAACCGAATCGAACCAATATAAAATACCCCCTGAATCACTTCGATTCAGAACCCCCTGAATTACATCTGACCCAGTGTCAATTAAGCCGATTCACGTGTGAGCTCATCCCAACCATCCATTATCCATTATCCATTTATCCAGGTCATGGGCCCCGATCAGCGGTCTTTGGTGATCGCGAAGACCGGCTCCATTGCGGAGCGTTTGGCGGCGCTGCACAAAAGTGGCGAGGACGACTGGAAGAAGCGCATCTCGAAGCGCGACGAAGTCGACGATGTGCACCGCGAAAACTTCGTAAACGTGAGTACTCAGCACTTGTATCTCGTATCTGGTTTATCGCAGCTGGGAGATAGGTTAAGCTGCAACGCATTTGATCGCCCGTGGACCGCAACGGATCCGATCTCGATCTCGCTCTCGATAGCAATTGCGTGAAAATGGTTTCCTTATTGCTAATCGTTTTGTTTATTAACGTTGTTGCACTGCACATTTTCTGCAATTTCTGCAATGTGCCCGTTGTTCGTGCAATGCCAACTGAGCGTTAAACCTGACGGCAATGACATAATAATGCGAGAAGTGCAAGTGATAGCGATCGCGGAGGTTTGCGGGTGGTATCTGGATGATGTGTGACTTACATCCCGGGGCGGGAACTGACGTAATTAGACTGAGTTCCGCGATAAGGCGCCTTGTTGGGTATATTTTCTTTATGATTAATCGGAGTAGCTCATAATCCAAATAAGACCGTTCTGTGCTCACTAAGCCTAAATACCTGCAAACTGGCCCATGGTTACTGAAAAGTCATTAAAGACTTTCGATAAGAAATATAATCAAGGCTTTTAAAAAATATATGATAAGAATACTTCGAAGGATTTTGTATTATATTCGCTACTTATTAATAATTTAATATTTCCTTTCAAAGATAAATTTATATTAATTTTAATTAATTATTATTAATTATATTTTACCTCAGTTTTGACCTTTCCAACATCCTGTGATCAAAGAAAATTAATCGGCAAAATACTCTTGAGCGATAAGAAACTTAGTATATAACATCTTATTTTTTCATTATATTGTTTAAAATTATCACAATTCTGGAATTTATTTTTCTGATTTACTTGACAAATGTACATTACGTATACGTCAAGTGAAACAACGCCGTCTACACAAAAATGTTGCATACTTTCAGGCACATATTGTACACAGCGCCATCTATTTTATACGTTCAAGTTGAATTGCTTTCCAAATGAAAACGAACTTTTTCACTTTTTTTTTTGGGGAAGTGCAAGTTTGGCAAGTTTTTGTTTTCACTAAGCCAGAAAAAAGTTTCGCCTGCTTTTGGCATATTATTTATGGGCATGGGCACTTTGCTCGCATCAGACTTGGTTTAAAATCCGATTCCGTTTGGACTGTCAATTAGCCGATCCATTCAAAATTGCCGCTAGCTTTTGGCGAGACATGAAGTTTAGTGAACTCTCTCTATTAAACGGTTACATCTGGTCCATAATTATGCGGGTAGACTTCAGCCGCCCTTTTCGCGCCTTCCCTCAAAAGCAATACCCGAAGTAATCACACTTAATTACTGGGACCCCGCCCCCTTATACGTATATATATCCCATCGTCTGTTGGGAGAGAGAAATTGTGAGGAAATCGTGTCAGAGCGATCTTCTGACCCACACACCAAACAAAATGCATATTATATTCCCCACTCTCAGGCAAAATTAGTTTTCAAGTGCTGTCGCTTTGTTGTTGTTATTGTTGCTACAGCTGTTACTGTTTAAGTTTGTTTCCTATTTTCTTGGTTGTTGTGTGCACTGAAAAAAGTATTGTATTTTATATATAAATCAATACATGGAGTGAAAAGAAATAGCTTTATTAAATAGTCTTGTAATTTAAAAAGTTTTGCGCCTACTTTTAAAAAATCCAAGAAACATCTATGAGTTCGGGAGGGGTTTGAAAATACATAATAAAATATATATTTTTTCATTCGTTTATATTCTTTCGTAAAATATCTTAAATCACTACATTTATCTGTGGTAATTGTATATTACTTATTCAAAAATTGTGTTCTATGTTCTTGGCGACAGTACAGTGGGACAAGGTCAATGTGCAGGGCATATATTTAGAAATGATACATCATTTGGGAGGGAGTGCCCATGAAACCCCCTAATTCCCCCCAAAGTTCTTCCCTCATTTTCCGCCACACGACACTTGACGCCCATTATAGTACAATTTATTAATAATTAAGATGAATTTCTGTTTTCCCTGCTCTGATGGTCTGATGGATCCGAGACACTCGTATTCATGCGCTGCTTGGCAGCCATCCCAGGTGGCGTATGAGCAATTAGTCTGCCCAACTCTTTGACGCAGAGTCCCAGAGCGTGTGTCAAAGCAGAAAGAAATCTTTTGTAATTTAGCACAATTTATCAGGCCACGATCGCAGAAAGTTGGCGAGCAAACGAGCGGAGCAAATGAAAATGCGCATAATAATGAAGGGCACAGCAGAATACAGCATCCCAGAATCCAGCATTCAGGAGTTTCAGTTTCAGCAGGGCAACTACAAATATATAGACAGACTCGGTTTTTTCTGCTCCTGCCTTTACAATTTCGAGGCGGCTGCCAACTTCCATTTTGCCATAATTTTCTAAACTTGCCTTGTGGGCTGTGGCAGCAGCCACATCTGAAAAAGCAACAAAAACTGCAGCAGCAAGATCACACACTGAGAAAAATAAATATATGTATAAAATGGAGGCTGAATTTATTGATTCACTGTAATTTCTTGTAAAAATTCAAGGTGTTTCATTAAAAAAACATTGTCTATATTTCATACAATTTTGTTTGGGACCATATTTTTTCATAAACTATTTCTTACAAATCTTTGCATATTAAATTTTAAATAAATTTTTGTTGCTTTGTGTACTAGTAATAATATTATTTAATCTGCCAATTCCCAGAATCTATGAAAAATTTTCCTGAATGTAACAGCAATTACAAAGTGAAAAAATAAGATGGTTAAAAAAGAGGCGGACGAAGGTTGCTTTTGGACTGCTTCTAACTGGCCGAAGTTGTTGTTTTTAGGGGCTACGTCTGGTCCACAGCATTTGATCTCTGTCTCGATCTTGAACGTGCTCATCTTCCAGCTGCAGGCCTCGCCTCATGCTGTTGTAAATTGTTTTGTAAATTTGATATACTTGCAGTTTTTGTAGGGCTCCTCTGTCTACTTCATTATCATTGTGCTGTTGCTGTTGCTGTGGATGTTGCTGGTGTGCAATGGATGTTGCTGCCGTGCTGCTGATGTTGCTGCTGTACTTGTTCATTAGTCCATGCCCTCTCAGCAGTGACAACAAGAGCAGAAAAAAACAGCAGTAGCCCGCGCTGTTCATAAACTTCTAAAATCAACTGCTGCCCTCTGTTTTCTCCGCTTGTTGCTTTATTTATATCTGTATCTGTATCTGGCCGATGTATCTACAAGCTGCAAGAATGCCTGCTTATTGCTGATTACTTTTATTGCCTCTGTATGTGATTCATTACTTTCTGAGATAAGGTGGTTTGTCGCCTGGTTTCATTGCTCTCGTTCTTCTACCTTTTTTCTTAGCTTTAAGTGCTATTGAATTTTTAGACAATTACATCATTGTCTTTCATGCTGCTGAACTTGCATTGGTTTATTTTTAGTCCGACTAAATTTAATTTCGCGTTAGGCCTTCTTGGCTGCCTGCTTCGCTGGTGATTCATCAGCTTGGGCAGATGTGGACCCAGCCCAAAAATTTCGTTGTCCCTTTTTATGTGGTCACATTCCAGCCACGAAAGTGTACAGAAAATGTGTGTGTATATTGATGATAAATTTAATTTTTGGGAAAATAAAAACCTGGTTTTACAACAGGATCAACTAAATCATTTTTGCTGTAGTTATTTTATTTAAAGACACAATTTAAGTTTTTAGTTTATTAGGAATTAGCCATCTTTTATTTTCCCCTTATTTCTGGTATGCCCACAATGATCTTGTTTATTACGCTTAGTTTAATTTAAAAAGCCTCCTTGGTTGACGTCTTCGCAGTTTTGCCTTCGTCATTGGAGCTTCGTTTCCCTCGAAGACCCGGCTTTTGGAAGAATCCGATCCCGAGTTCGTCGGTTTGAAAATTTACGAGGCAGTACGAATCGCGACTTGGAAGCGAGCGGTTCGCAATTCGCAGCGTGAATTCGACTTTGATTTTCAAAGCTTTCGATCCGATTCGCCTGACTTTGTTGCTATTGTTATTAGTATGCATTATTACTCGCTGCCGGTTCCAATTGACATTAAAATTGATAAGCGGCAAACTAAAAATAAAACTAGAGGCCCGTTGCGGGTTGCATAAAAAGTAATGCGAAGTGGTTTCCTGAGTTGCATAAACTGTCGAATGCAGCAGGAAGCGAACGGCGGTGTTTTTATTTATTTTTTAGCTGGTGTTCGCCTGGCTTGCCGAAAAGAAAAAGTGAAATATGAAATATGAAATTATGAAAAACGGTGCACAAATATCAAAGTGTTTCAAGGCTGGCTATTCCACTTGTGTGGACACATAAAGAAAAATATAAATACCCACCCACCTGCAAATGAAACTTTCTCAAAGTGCGACTGTCAAAATAAAATCTTTGAAATGAAATCTCCCAAGTGACCGCAATCGCGTTGGCCATTACAAATCGTGTAGAAAAGATTCGGAAACAGAACCAGAACCCACGCAAATTGTTCAGAAATAACAATTTCATTTTATTCAGTGCAAAGTCTGTTCTGAAATCTAAAAGGCGCATCTGTTTTCACATCTACATGCACTGCAAATGTCTATATTAGATGTGGAAAATTTACAGAAAGATGACACAAATTTCTAAGGGGCGCAAAATCAACAATTAGCAATTAATTCCCATAAATCACAAAAGAGGCATCAGTTGTTGTTGTTGTTGATTCGTGCTGTTCTAAATTTGGTTTATTTACCTACGTGAGCTGTTTGCATATGTCGCGCCTCAGATAAACCTGGCAAATAATAATGAAGATGATACAAAGAACGCAGTGGAAATGTGGAAACCCCACCAAATATTTGCACATTAAAGAGGGAAATAAAAGGATTACTTTTGGAACAGATAAATAATGGAATGCAAAAATATCTGACTTGAAAGGCAAATTAAAGTTAATGCCTATTCTTGATAGATAAAAACTAAGCAATATTAAGTTATGTAAACCTTTAGCAAATTTCATATTTATGGTTTTAAATCATTGATGAAAACTATATTTTGTTCATTGTTGCTAGTAATAAAACTAGATTGTTGCAGTTGGCGATAATTTTTTTATAAGGAACTGAATCATTTAAATGAGATATAAATTTCCCAAGAACGACATGAATCATATAAATATTTTGTGTGATTCGAATTAATTATAAATTCAACCTACTTTATAAAATATTAAAGTGGAAGATAGCAGAAATTATCTGTTTTAATTGATAATAAATTAAACTATTGCAAATATGGTAGGACAAAATAAATTATGAGCTCTAAAAAACAAATTTCGAAAATTTTCAACGTCTGACCCTTAAAGGGTTAAGGTTTCTTTCTGAATTCGCTGAAAGAAGTTCTTTGAAATGAAAGTTGCCCATTTGCTGGCTCCCTTGCACCCGCACGTTCTTATCAGACATAACAAACTACTTGACCCAAGGAGACCCAACCAGAACAAAAACAACAACAACAACGGCATAACAGCATCATCAGATTGCCAAACAGAATTCTGCGCAAGTGCAGCAGAACAGACCTCTCCCCAATAAGCGAGCGAGAGGCCAACAAACTTAACGAAAGAGAGAGGAGGGCTCCTCAAAGAGAGGCAGAGCTCCAAGAGCGACGCGCGCAACTGTCGTCAAGTTTTTGGGGAGCAGTATCGCGTCGGCATTAAACGTTTAAGTTCAAAACGAGGAGCCAAAGAGAAGAGAACGACCGCGAGGCGCAACGGAATACAAAAAGCGTCAAAGAAATAAAAGAATCACAAACCGAAACTCGTACAAAAAAAACATATTGCAAACTAAATAAATAAATAAAGATCGCGATATCGGATGTCCGACAAGATAAAAATACGCACTAATGCAGATATAAGTATAAATATTAATGCAAACAGCGGCGCAAAGTGTAAAACGCAGCGGACATCACTTGACGAAAGGTGTGTGGGGATTTAATCCTTAATTCCCGTTAAAAAATAAATTATTAACAAAGAAAAATGAATAAGCTAATATTGAATAAGATTTTGCAATGTTTTGATTCTCATTAGGTCAATAAAGTCGTGAAAACCAATTGGAATCTATCAAAATATTTTTAAACCAAAGTATTTTTCGAGAAATTCATCTAATGCTTAGCAAAAAAAAAAGAGTGTAATAAACTACAGAAAAAGATTACAAAATAGAAACCCAGTTTTAGCCAATTATTAAAAAATATATGTATATTTTTTAATCAATAAAGGTAAACTAAAGCCACGAACAAAGAGTTATACCAGTCACGGAAGGCATTGCTAAATTAATAAAAAACGCAAGTAAATATTTTGCAATGTGTTCCGTTCTGCAGCCAAGTGAATGCCAGCCATTAAATTAAATAAAGTATTCCATTATTTAACCAATCCCCTTGTAGAGTGATGTGATGTCATAATAAAACTTTGCCCTTATCGACAATAATAAAAAAACAAAAAGAAGAAGTGCAAAAACGATATCAGCGGAAAAGCGAGGTAAAAGTTAATAAATACCCGCCAACGAAATCAAATTGCAATTTGTGATAACAAAGCGAGCATGACGGACTACACGGATTACTTGGATTCGGCCTGGGAATATGCGGAGTGGCTGCCCTACCTGCTGGTCACCTACGTGCTGATCACCCTGCTTCCAAAGTCCATGATCCGGATAAAACGCTTTGCAGATGCGGATTACGAAGCGAACAGGAACAAGTTCCATCGCTGCTACGGTCCGGAGCTGTGCTGCCATGTCCTGGCCCAGGAGCAGGCGGCGGGAAAGGTCAAACCCAAGGCCAGAAAGCCGGTGACCCGAGTTTATCCCAAGCGTCAGCAGGTGACCCCGAAAGCAGAGCTTCCACCTCCAAGTCCGGCGCCTGTGAAGCGGAGTAATGTCACCAAGATCGCCCGGATGTTTGAGACCGGCACCACACGCCAGGTGAACCGGGTGGCACCTGTAACGCTGCCCGAGATCCGGATGTTTGGAGCCAGCGATGAGTCCAGGGATTCAACGCCCTGCGCCTCGAGGAAAACAAGCATTGCTAGTCAGCTCTCGGCTCAGTTGCAGCACATTGAGCAGACGATGCACCTGTGGCAGGAACTAGAGGAGGAGCCCCCGAAGAAGTCACCAGCCCACAGCAATGATTGGGAACCCATGGCAGTGCCAGTTTCGAGACGCACCAGGGGCACCTCAGCCACGCCCTCCACGGCCTCGCCTCTCTCCAGCTCCCCGGAACCAGAGCACCCTTCTCCAGTTCTGCTGAGGAAACCGCCTTCGCTGTGCCTGCAGACCAGTATGGAGGACATCTTTCAGGTGATTGCCCGGAGTGCCGAGGAGCAGGAGGACTGTCCGGACTGCCACTGTCTGTCGCCGGTGACCTGCATCGATGACATACTCTCCGAGAGGAGGTTCTCAAGGCCCCTGTCCGCCTACTCCATCACCGATCTCCTCAACGAAGAGCAGGCCTCCTGTGTGGAGGAGACCACCTATATTAATGAAACCAGATGAGCAGCGCAGAGGGATCGATGCCCCACCAGGGTCGTTTTATAGTGCCATCCCCCAGGGTCAGATGGAATCACCAGGAAGACTTCCCATCCAGGCATTTGTTCGGGAACAAAGCCACTGGAGACCTTGCCAAGCCTCACATTTCCTACAGCCCCCTGCATTTTGTTTGTTTAATCGATGAAAACTTAAGCAAATCAAAGTAGAAACTCTTCAACTCAAGTCGCAATTGGCAATCGAAGCCTCCCTGTACTTAGTTAACCTTATAAATTGTATAAACGTTCTTATTTGTCCATTAAACCAAACCCAATTTGTAATTGCGAAGCATCTCATTAATGAGTAGAGAACAGTACTGCTAAACTAATATGCTGATTGTATGTATTAACTATAAATAAATATGAATTTGTATTTTAGTATTACTTATCGTTAAATGTACTATATGTTATAAATGAAAATTGTATAAAATGCAACAAAATTCGTAATAAAGAGCAACTATTGTGTATTTTCGTTTGCACAGCTGCTAGAAGCATTCGAAAAATTTTAGATGAATGTTGATTATCTATTATTTGCACTTTTACCCTGCTACAGCTGCCAGCTAATTTATTTTGCAGTTTGGCAAGTCTTCAACCATCGAAGCGTGTCTTCGACCTGAAACACAATTTGTCAAATAAATTGACGCAAATCAAAACGTTGGAGCGATCATTAATTACAAATTGGGAGATGGGAAAAGTATTCGCCGCAAAATGATTGTGATGTGAGGTAATTTCGTTGCTGTGGCTTTTGATTGATTCGATGGCGAACGAAGGCACTGAAGCGGATTTAAAATGTGGAGGAGCTTAAAAATACAGATACCCTACGGTGAAAGGTCTGGGGAGTGTTGCTCAGAACATTGAACCTTGGACATTGCAACAAGTGGCCAGTGCAATAAAAATAAGAAAGAATAATAAATCTGTCCACAGCTGGCGACCTTATCAATCCCATTCTGTGTCTCTTGAGTTGATGTGGCCGCACCCATGGAACTATAACTATAGATAAAGTGGCTCAATGGATACATCAGTTCCGGGGAAAATTTCCAGTTTATTTATCCACAATTAAGCTACAAAATTAGCCAGATGCCCACGCATTGCGCACTTGATCTTAACCAAATAGTAAATGGCAACCTTTAATTTGGCCTAATTGGTCTTGGCTTGGCTTGGTTTAGTTTTACCGGTTGCCAAATTCCACCAAAAAAAGAAAAATGAATATGTTCATATGCTAATTTTAACATTTTCTGTAGTTTCGAATATATATTTTTCAGCGCATGCAAAACCAAATGTCAATAAAGCGACGCAAATAAGCAAATAACACAGGCACAACAACAGCCGATAAAATATTGTAAATTGGCCTTTATTGGTTGAGATTCTGTGGCGTCATACCTTTTGGATGATGTGTTTATAGCTTTTTTGGGCTCTCCTCAAACGGAAGAATTCTACCTTTCAATTTCCATCACATCATCGGCTAACCAAATTTCTGTCGCGCTTTGTTTTCCTTGTTCATTAGCAGCCTGCTTTTACCCAGCTTTTATGCGTTTTATCAATTTGTATATGGGATGATTCATTCCGAGGGGTTCGAATTCATTGATAGGTGGCTTTGTATGACACATGCTGAATTCAAGAGAAATAAATTGAGGAAAGAGTTAAGAGGGTCCTCAAGGTTGGCTACTATTTTTGTCTCTTCGTGTGAGTGATTGACAATGAGGAGTTTTAAATTATCATAATAAATGGCAGTGCAGAATTACCCATAATTTTTATAACCAAGTTGCGGAAGGCATGTGCGCAGAAATGGGGTCGGAGTTGGGCAAACATAATCTGGAATTCCTAAACATTGCATAATCATAATCATAATAATTCATATCAGACATAAATTTAACAACATTAAACAAGATATGACGATTATGAACTTCACCCCAAGACACACTTTTGGTCAGATAAGATTGCTTTGTTATATCTTTTATCGATGTTCGAGTCACGCCATAACTTATGCTGATGCCCATGTAAACACATGAATTAAGTTTTTGCTTTGCACTGACAGTTTAGGAATGTAAACAAAACAAGGCGAGTGCAGGGGAGTCGAATGAGCGTTAAACCATGCACGCCGCTTCCCATATCGGTAGCTACTCGTTTTCTTATCTTTCCGCGGAACTGAGAGTCAAAACACTAGCAGAAAAATATATATTTATTTGCGGAAAAGGATTGTTGATTTAAGACGGCTTTGTTATTGAGGGCAATAAGATATAAACACAGAAAAAATATGGGTATTTAATGTATGTTTGTAGAAATTACATTAAAGATTGTGTTTACTATAAAATAAGAGAAGGCAAATTAATTTATGACATTGCAGAATAATTGTGAATTTTTCCAACAGCATTTTTTGATTTGACGGCCATATTCATAAACTTTAATCTATATACATTCTGCAATATCTTTAAATTATTATAATTACCGAAAAATTCATAGTTTTATTGCAATTAGCTGCAGGATACGATACCTACTTTTTACTAGAAATACTCTATCTAGCCAGTAAATGGTCTAGCAGCTTCCTATCGCTTTGCTCGTTTATCACAATTCAGCCTGATATTCCCCAGTGCACCCTTATCTAATCGCATGACTCGCACTGTCTCCGCTCGAGCTCGCCATCCAGTTGGCGGGTCTAGAGCTCTAGAGCTTCGCCGAAGGTGCGCAATTAGCCAGGCGGCGATTGGCAGTCGCCAGATTGGCATTGTGCGGGCTGGCAGCAAACCCCTCGAGTTCCCGATTCGTTTACATTTGCGCATCCATCGCGGTTTACTAATGGAGCGTACTTGGCACTGAAGACCTTCAGAGTTCGAGGTGTGCCAGGGAAATGCGACACAACAGCTGGAAAATAGTAAATCGCTAATAATAAACAAACAAGCTATTAAAACGCCGGCATGGAAAAAGTAAAACTGGTAAAAGCTTTTTCCTCATCCCAAAACCGTTGACAAACAGAAGCGTTTTCGGCCCCATTCGTCGTGAGTCATCGCAATTGGGAACAACCCAGCCGATAAGGCCGCCAGATTGTTGACCATATATTCGAGGCTATTAAAACTTTGTTAATTTCTTTATAAACGCGTTCATATTTGGGGCTTAGAGCGTGGGAGGTCTAAAATTTTGGAAAGTGAATGTAATCACGATCTCGTTTGTTTTTTGGATTTCAGGAATCGCTATCTTTGGCCCACTCGCTGTCGGACAAGCCGCTGCCCCCCTCCCCGTTGATTCCCACCAGTTTGGAGGGCGGCAAAGTCTCGGATCGTTTGAGCAAACTCAAGTGCAACTCGGAGAACTGGAAGCAGCGCATAGGTAAGTGTTAGACTATGCCCCACAAATCCAGGAACCCCATTCACTTGAATGCCAATTCCACAGAGCAAACCGATGCCAAGAAGTTCACAGTCGCTGGCCGACTGCAAAAGAAGGCCCAATCCCCCGTGGAGCTTCAATTCGAACGTTCCGCCAACGATGTGGCCAAGAAGTGTCCCATGCTGGAGGTGCGCAGCGCCAACCAGCCGCAACTCGGCCTGGCCAAGAGCCCCTCCATGATGGTCACCTCCAGCACCAATAATAGCACAGCCAACAAGACCGCACTCCGTAGTCTGAGTGTCAATCCCGAGGAGGAGGTGCCCACCAGCTTGAGCCGCTCCAATAGCAGCAGCTCGGATTCGGACGGAGAACGCAGCTCCCCGCAGAATGCCAAGCAGAACAAGGAACTGGCCAACAACAAGAGTGCCGCAGCTCCCACGAATGTGGGTGCCAGGATTCAAGTGCCTCGTCTGGACGACAAGGAGACCTTCGAGAACTTCTTCGCCTCGAAGCCCAAGAAGGAGGAGGAGGGCGTGGAGCTGGAGATAAGCGCCTTCGATGACATTAAGCCCACAGAGCGGTAAACTATATTTAAAATATTAATTCTTTATTGATCAAAGTTCTAAGCAAAAAAAAGAAAAAGGTTTCAAATGCTGATAACTAAAATAATTGATTTAGCCAGGAATAAGGTTATGTTTAAAATACGACTAAATAACTTAATGGGGACAATTTTTTGAAAAGATTTAACTACCTTTATAAATTATTTATTTATCTAAATAGCAACCAACAAATTGGTAATGTGTAAACTATGATACAGATTAACTTTGAAATAGTTACACCTCCTTAGCTTAGTACTTTTCTTAATGCTTCATTTATGTACATTAATTTTGGGGTATACAATTTAGGTTACACTCAAGTAAAAAGCGAGAATGAATTCAAAATTCTAAATTAAAATTCCTCTTTAATACAGCCTGGTAAGCAAGCGCCACGTGCAGGGTCCCAAGGGACGCCGGGCCGCACGCAATCCTCTCAAGAGTTTGGCAGCACGCGAGGACATCACCTCGGAGTACACGGAAATGAGGACGGGCATAGCCGATCGGGAACTGCGTCGCCTCAAGCTGGAGTCATGTAAGTTGCCCCATCATTACTTTTATTCAATACCCAGCTAAAGTTAACCTTTTCCCCTAACAGATGGCCATAATGCCAACCTGGCTGCTGAGGCCATTGCCGGCCTGGCCTCCATTGAAGACTTCAAGTCGGTGGCCCTGCGCTCCTCTTCGATTCCCCTGCAGCAGATGTGGCTGCCACAGAAGCCGGTGATGCTGCTCCACGTCAAGGGACGCACCCATGTCCAAACCCGACTAGTCGAACCCGTTCACACCTCCCTGAATCGAGGTGATTGCTTCATTCTGATCGCCGGATCGCAGCTCTTCCGCTACGTTGGATCCTTTGCCAACGTAATTGAGATCTCGCGCAGCAAGAAGATCTGCGCAGCCATTGTGGAGAACAAGGATCTCGGATGCACGGCCAGCCAGGAGGTGATCCTCACGGATGGCAAGTACTTAAAGGAGCGGCAGTGGCGTCAGTTCTGGCAGCTGTTAGGCAAAAAGGAGGATGACCAGTCGGAGATAGCTGAGTGCGGTCATGCGGATGAGGACGATGTGTTCGAGAGCAGTCTGATCGATACCAACAAGATCTACGAGTACCAGGATGAGGCTCTCGTCCCACTTGAAAAGTTCTGGGGCTGCATCCCCAAGGTGGACATGCTGGATACGCGAAAGGTGCTGGTCTTTGACTTTGGCAGTGAGCTGTATGTGTGGAACGGCAAGAATGCCCCATCGGATGCCAAGCGAGCTGCCATGCGTTTGGCCCAAGAACACTTTGGTGCTGAGGATTCGGCGGACTACGCCGAGTGCTACTTGAATCCTTTGAACTACGTATCCATTGTGGGTCGCCGCGAGAACTCAAAGTATGCCAAGAGGTCCGCTCAACGCCCGGAGTGGTGTGTTCTCGGCAAGATCACCCAGAACATGGAGACGGTGCTGTTCAAGGAGAAGTTCAGTGATTGGCCGGAGTTGGAACGTGAGGATCTGGAGAAGGACTACCTCTCGAATGGAGTCCATGTGGTGCGCGCCCTGAACGGAACTGCTTTGCACAAGGGAGAACCCTACCTGGAACCAAATCTGGTGCTGGAACAGGCCAATCTGGGTCGTGGCAATTTCTACTACGACACCGATACCATGCGGCACTTTGATGTGATCACCAAGTCCACGGACAAGTGGCAGATCCACGAGTTCAACTTTGATGCGGCCAATAACCGCGAGGACTACGGTCACTTCTACTCGGCGGAGAGCTACATAGTGCGCTGGATCTACCAGATTTCGGTCACAGTTCGCGAACTGAGTGGCAAGGTCTCGAATAGGAGCACAGTTGGACGCGACAGGTGCGTCTACTTTACATGGCAGGGCCAGGACTCGAGTGCCAACGAGAAGGGAGCCGCTGCTCTGCTGACCGTGGAATTGGACAAAGAAAAGGGCGCCCAAATGCGGGTTTCACAGGGAGACGAGAGCACAGCCTTTGTCCGCCTGTTCCGGCAAATGTGGCAGCATCGTGGACGCAAAGAACAGTGTCTGGAGCGGCGTGGCCAGTGGAGACTCTACCAGCTGCAGGGCAACGTCAACGAGGAGACGCTCTTGAAGGAGGTAGAGTGCCAGTCCAGTCAGTTGCGCTCTCGCAGTTCCATGCTGTTGATCCATGGAACCCAGGGAAATGTAATTGTTTGGCATGGATCGAAGACTGCTCCCCACACTCGAAAAGTGGCCTTGGAGGCGGCCCAGGATCTGGTGAAGCAGTTGCCCAAGGATCTCTTCTGCAGCGATGCAGCCCGCTTAAGCGAAGAGGAAGAGGGTTCCGAGGAGGAGCAATGCAAGAAGGCCTTGGGATTGAAGGAGCAGAGGGAGGACTACGGAAGCCTGCTGAAGGCCACCAAGTCATTCGATTACCAAATAAGGATCTTCAACTTCTCCAGCATCCAGGGCGTGTTCAAAGCCCTGGAACTGAGCGATCCCCTGCGCTGTCAGGATCTGCACAGTCCATATCCCTTCAGTCAAGCTCAGCTGTACAATGCTAGGCAACCCACGATCTTTCTGCTGGACGATGGCGATGAGCTGTGGCTCTGGATGGGATGGTGGCCCTTAGAGGATGTGAAGAGTAAGTACCTGGCTATAATGTTATAAGTAATACCCATTGATTAATATTTTCATTGCTCTTATAGTAAATACCGACGAGCGAAGCAGTCCCACGAACGACAACCGGGCTGGAGTAAATCGCTGGATCTCAGAGAGACGCGCTGCCCTCGAGACAGCCGTCGACTATTGGCGTGCCAAGCACGGCGAGAACGAGAAGGACCCCTTCCATGGCATCAAGGGTCAGGTGGTGTGGGCAGGCCTGGAGCCACTGGCCTTCAAGGCACTATTTCCTGACTGGACCGAACGGTCGGATGTGAGGGAAATCAATGAGGAGGTAAGACTAAGAGCTCTTTCACATAAACAGTATATTATAATTGTATTCCCTTTGCAGGATGGACGAACAAATGAAACCATTACCATCGGCACAATGCTGGCACAAATGACACAGACCGAGTATCCGCTGGAGGTCCTGAAAGCACGTCCTTTGCCCGAGGGAGTGGAGCCCACGCGACTGGAGGTCTACCTAAATGCCGACGATTTCCAGGCGGCCCTCGGCTGCAGCCGAGCGGATTTCGAGCAGCTGCCCATCTGGAAACAGACCAAGCTGAAGAAGGAGCGTGGGCTGTTCTAGGAGAGAGGCACAATGCAACCTTATAGACTTGAACACAATCACAAAACACAAACCAATCACTTTTCTAAGCACTTTTTGTAGGCGGCAATGCTTTTGCAACGGACACAGACAGATCTGAACTATCGTATTCTATAGGCCTATATAGTATAGCATATACACACGTGCGCATATCCCTATGTACTCTCTATTTTACACACATTACATAGCCTTTATATATGTAACGACTATTATACAAGTGCACGATGCCAGGCAATAAATTTCAACTCGCTTCATTTAATAGCTGATCGTGGTTTAAAGCTCTTCGATTTTACATTGTACATAATATTAAGTTGAGTTGTTTTATTATTATTTTATTTTATACTTTATCGATTTAACGAAATTGCATTTGTTTAATCTCTGCAAACACCAAAAAAAAAAACGCAACGAGCTCTCTCGTTATATAATTGTTTTCAATTCTAAATCATTTTAATGTTAGCTTTATTTTCCTAATTTTATAACTATGTATTTGTGTTTTATTATGTTTAAAACTATTGCTTATATTTAATTTTTATTAAATAACATTTTATTGTATTTTAAGTTTTCGTTAATACTTTACTTATCTGGGTTATTGGCACTTTATAGAGGTACTGAACATTTTTATCTTGGGCCAATCCTTTATTTCTAGGTTAAAGTTCCACCAAGATCCTGCCAAATTCTCCAGGATGAGAAAGGAGTTCCGCCTAGACAACTTATGTTATTGCAAACTTTGAAAAATATTAAAGAAAATAAATTTGACTCATTGGTCTTTTAAAAATGAAATATTTGTATTTAATTATTTAATTTTAAGGTGAAACTATCAGCGTAAGTAGCTTAGCGCGTCAGCAGCCGACCGTTGCGCTTGTGCCATTTTAATTTGTTATTGTGCGCATTTGGGCGCTATTAAAATTCCACAGCTGCCCGCACAATTTGGGGAGCACTGGGAGGTATTTCTGCAAATCATGTACGCCATGATAAGGGTTAGTTAAATAAACTTACATTTTAAGTTTCGCTTTGCATCTGTTTTGATAATATATAGTAAGCATAAGATTATTCTAAGTATTAATACATATTTAGCTTAAGATTATCTAAATGTTACAACCTAATCTGTAAGAATAAAGTGAATAAAAAATCTCGCATGCGATATTTTTCTTTGGGAAGTAGGTTATGGGTCGTTTGTATGGATAACAAATTTCGCGCACGATCCACAAAAGAAATATAAATCGCATATGGCCCACATGCCATCCACAAAACATCGCATACGATTCACAAAACTTTGCATGCGATCCACATAGGATCCACATGCGTCCCACACACATTTGGTATGTTTTAAATTTGGTCGTGATGTGGATCGAATGTGGAACCCAAGTGGATCGCATGCAAAGTTTTGTGGATCGTAAACGCATACGATCCACAAAACTATACATAAGATCCACATATGTTCCACATGCATTCCACACACATTTTACATGTTTACATTTTGGTCGAGCTGTGGAACGCATGTGGAACGCATGTGGAACGCATGTGGAACGCATGTGTAGTTTTGTGGATCGTATGTGTACCGTATTCCTTTTTCCGTTTTGTAGATCGCATGCGGATCGTATGCAACATTTTTAATCCACCTCAACCACCCATAACCGACACCCAACAAAAAATTATCGCATGCAATATTGTCGAACTCAAAAATCACCCCCAAAACAAAAAAGTGTTTTTTTATTTAAAAACTTTATTATAATAGATTAAGTATGTAACGTCTAGATAATCTTACGATAGTCTTAAGCTAAATAAGTATTAATATTTAGGATAATCTAAGACTAAATATGTATTAACATAACAATGAATAACAAATTAGCCTAATTTAATATTAGTGTATATTAAGTACTTTCACTTTTACGTTAACTATTGATTTCAGAATGATTTGGAAAAATATATTTTTTGACCGATTTTCGTATTTTTCATAAGGGGTTGGTCAAACATAAATTTTTATACGATCATGAAATAATAGTCATGGTCCAAGGGTTTGATCAAAAAACCGAACAATCGGGCTGATTATGGCCATAATAAAAACATATATTTAGACACTCATTTTTTAAGGGTTTTTGTTGTAACTTTTTTAAAATAAGACGCACAGCCAAAAGAATGACTGTTTTGCGCAGCTGAGAACCAATACAATCAATTCCAGGTGGATTTCGTAAATTTTAATTTTTGACCGATTTTCGCATTTTTCATAAGGGGTAACACTTGATTTTTTGCCAATTTTGGGCCAAAATAAAAATTTTTAGCTGAGAATACCAATCGATTGGAAATTTTGCAACGAATTCAACGAGGTATGGCATTCCAAGATACGACCATTATTTCCAAGAATTTTCATTAAAAAACTGAAAAATCGAGCCCTTTTTTTCTGCATATTGGCCATGAAAAACATATATTTAAGATACATTTTTCAGCGTTTTTGTTGTAATTTTGCCAAAATGGGCCGCACTGCCAAAAGAATGACTGTTTTATGCAGCTGAAAACCTATACAATCAATTCCAGGTGGATTTGGTAAATTTTATTTTTTTACCGATTTTCGCATTTTTGATAAGGGGTAACACTTGATTTTTTGTCAATTTTGGGCCAAAATAAAAATTTTTAGCTGAGAATACCAATCGATTGTAAATTTTATAACGAATTCAATGAGGTATGGCATTCCAAGATACGGCCATTATTTCCAAGAGTTTTCATTAAAAAACTGCAAAATCGAGCTGTTTTTTTCTGGATTTTGGCCATCAAAAACATATATTTAAGATACATTTTTCAGCGTTTTTGTTGTAATTTTGCCAAAATGGGCCGCACTGCCAAAAGAATGACTGTTTTATGCAGCTGAGAACCTATACAATCAATTCCAGGTGGATTTGGTAAATTTTATTTTTTGACCGATTTTCGCATTTTTGATAAGGGGTAACACTTGATTTTTTGTCAATTTTGGGCCAAAATAAAAATTTTTAGCTGAGAATACCAATCGATTGTAAATTTTATAACGAATTCAATGAGGTATGGCATTCCAAGATACGGCCATTATTTCCCAGTGTTTTGATCAAAAAACCGAGAAAAACCTGATTTTTTCGGATCTCCGGATTTCAGCATTTTTCATTTTTGGCAAAAAACCTACCAAAATAAAAATTTTTAGCTGAGAATACCAATCGATTGGAAATTTTGCAACGAATTCAACGAGGTATGGCATTCCAAGATACGACCATTATTTCCAAGAGTTTTCATTAAAAAACTGAAAAATCGAGCTGTTTTTTCTGGATTTTGGCCATCAAAAACATATACTTAAGACACATTTTTTCAGCGTTTTTTGTTGTAATTTTGCCAAAATGGGCCGCACTGCCAAAAGAATGACTGTTTTGTGCAGCTGAGAACCTATACAATCGATTCCAGGTGGATTTGGTAAATTTTATTTTTTGACCGATTTTCGCATTTTTTATAAGGGGTAACACTTGATTTTTTGCCGATTTTGGGCCAAAATATAAATTTTTAGCTGAGAATACCATTCGGTTGTAAATTTTATAACGAATTCAATGAGGTATGACATTCCAACATCTGGCCATTACTTCCTAGTGTTTTGATCGAAAAACCAAGAAAAAAAACTGATTTTTTCGGATCTCCGGATTTCAGCATTTTTTATAAGGGGTTACATTGTCATTTTTGGCGAAAAACCGCCCAAAATAAATTTTTTTAGCTGAGAATACCATTGGATTGGAAATTTTGTAACGAATTCAGCGAGGTATGACATTCCAAGATCTAACCATTATTTCCAAGGGTTTTGATCAAAAAACCGAAAGATCGAGCTAATTGTTTCGGGCTTTTTGCCTTAAAAAACTTTTATATATAGGTCTTCTAGCCGCTCTAGAACTACATTATTGAATGCGTGAACAACTGTCTTGTATTTCTAGTTTATTTTACATAATTTAGTTAAACTATTCCCTAGGCTTATACTGTAAATTTTGGGACAATCCGTGTCATGTGAGTCTTAGATGCGAGTCTAGTGAATTAACTATTGTTAAATTTAAAATCCAACGCTATTTCCTAGTTCGATGCCTAAGCGGATGCCAAGTGGATTTCCCGGATGAGTCGGGCAACCAGTTCGCAGCAGGCCTTCTGTCTGGTCTTCGCCACAGCCATAACCTAAATAGGATGAAATAAGTGAGTATTCAAATTAACTTTTGATTTTCATTGAAAACATACCTCTTCGTGGTTGGCCTCGTCGTCCTTCTTGTCGCTGTACTCGGTCGCGCACTTATTCGTGATGAGGCTGAAGGCGAACACCTTCATGTCGCAGTGCCGGGCAGTGATCACCTCGTGGACAGTCGACATGCCCACCGCATCCACGCCCATCATGCGCAGGGCCTTCAGTTCGGCGATGGTCTCGTAGTTGGGTCCGCCCAGGCAGGAGTAGACGCCCACATGGATGTTCGACTCGATGCCCATGGCCTTGCCGATCTCGATGGCCTTGTTGATGAGGTCCTTGTTGTACGAGTTCACCAAAGCGGGGAAGCGGGGTCCGAACCGAGGGTCATTGGGTCCCTGGAGCGGCGAGTTGCCAGCGAATCCCAGCATGTTGACATGGTCGTGCATCAGCATGATGTCGCCCACCGCAAACCGGGGGTTGATGCCACCCGCCGCATTCGTGGCGAACAGGTACTCCACTCCGCACAGCTTCATCACGCGCACCGGCATCGAGCACTTGGCCAGAGGATATCCCTCGTAGAAGTGGAACCGGCCCTGCATCGCCATCACAGTTGCGCCCTCGAGGGTGCCGACCACCAGCCTGCCGGCATGGCCCTCAACTGTGGATACCGGGAAATTGGGGATCTTCTCGTACTCGAAGATCTTCGGGTCCTGGATGATATCGGCCAGAGAGCCGAGCCCAGAACCGCAGATAATGCCGATCTTGGGGCGCATTCCGGAGCCCTTGACAATGAAGTCGGCGATCTCCTCGATGACCTCATAGGGATACCTGTCGAAAGCCAATAATATAGTTAGTTTTATTTCTGGTTAATAACTATGTAGCATTTGAAGACAAATATTGTAAACTATTAAAGTTTAAAAGAATATGTGACTGGACAAAAATAAATATGATTTCGTACATGGTACACAGACAGGAGATCTTTTTTATCTTCTCGCCACGATGATAAAAGAAGTACTGCAGAAATGGAATTCCCAGAGGAAACAATAGATACAAATACCAATTGAACATATGAAACTGGGAGAATATATATATATATTATTATCTTTCCTAGGGAATATCAGTAGACCAATAACAATTTTATCAATGATGATGATATGATAGTACTTTTGAACAGTAATAACTCTGAGAAATGGGTCTTCTTTTTTAGAAGAGCTTCTACATAAATATCAATGGGGATAATGAATTTACAACAGTTTATAAATGCTTAAATGATGGAATATTAAAACACATACATTTTACGAATCAAACTATCAATCAGTTTGATGAACTTTTTATAGAAATTAAAAGACAACACAGAAATTCGTATTTTGGACAAGGATGACTTAGAAGAATTAAGGCACTCTTCGTTAAGATCCATATCAGTTTCTTTTCACTGCCAATTATATAATAACAGATATTTGAGTACACTCGATGACTATAAAACACAAAGAAACAAAACCCGAAAGAATTGGTCTACAAACGTGTCTTCGTTGAGAACCCGCAGGGCTCTTAACTCTTCAGGCGTTAGGTCACATCGGATTTTTCCATTTCCGCTGCAATTATGTAGAGAAATTGTTTTGCTGAGTAGTTGCCAAAAGTTTAATGATATACAGATATGAAGCTGAAATATATATGTCAAAATAACACTGAGATACGGACCCCCTATACAGACATGGTTTATTTCTTTGAAATCGAAAAAATGTGGTACAATTTGCTAGAGTATTTTTGTTTATCTTGTTATAATCGAGTTGGTTTACACCAGTAATTAAGTTCTATTACAGCCATAAAGAATTCAGCTGGTTCGAGGCTCAATTGCACGAACTTGAACTGCAAGTCGAGTTATGTTAAGATGTTGTTACTCGAACTGATCTCATTACCCCACACGTGTTTGTTTTCGGATCTGTTCAAATTAAGTGATAAGCCCCAGATGATGACGCTGTGTATTATCAATATTACAGGGGGAAAACAAAAACAAGCCTCTCAAAGAAAACATAAAGTGCGTCATTAAGATGAACAGCACAATCACGCATAACTTCCACTAATTGGGAGCTAAAATCCCTTTAATAAATTGGTCTTTCGGTAGCCAGTCGTTTATGGAAATTCGATTTAAACACGCGACGCGATATTTTCGCCGCTTCATCAATATTCAGCATTGTGTATTTCCATCGAAACGAAAACAAGTTTCGAAACTAATCAATGCGGCAACATGTTTTAGTTGCGTTCTTTATCGGACCATTTGCCAATTACTCGTATCTGTAGGAAAGATTACTATGAAGGGGGCCTATGTCAAGATCAAGGAACACACCCGCTTTGGCAGCCAATCAGCGGTGGCCAATTCCATAATTAACTGGGCAATAAACACTTACATAAGCAGATGGCAATCTTAGCTTTTTATCAGTTAATGGTTTTCGGTACACAGAAAAAATAAGGCAAAAGACTTAAAATAAACTTTAAGAATTCAAAATATTAATAGCAATGTAAATAATCGTTTAAAAGAAATCTTTAAGGAAACTATTACATATTTCCTGAACAATACATTTTCTTAAAATGCCAAATAAATTTATTAATTATCAAAGTTCCTTTAAAATTAATTTTTTCTGTGTGGTAAATGGGAATGAACCCAATCAAAACCACTCCATATAATCGTATGCAGACTAAAGATTTTTCGAATGGGATTTTAATGACTAGCCAGCATCGAATGACGAAAATTGATAAGCCTGGAATACTGGAATGTCTTAATTTAAATTCAAGAGCTGGTTTCTTGATAGCGGAGCGGAAAGATCAAGGGCAGGCTCTACCTCTGGCATTTGAATTTTGATTTATGTTTGGCCCAAGTAAACATAGATTAAACTTACAGTTTACTTTCTGGCGTGGCTATGATTTGCGACCACTTTCCAGGTTCGTTGATGGCGGTCTTAGTGCCAGCCTTGCCTTTGGGATTCGAACAGCAATCGGTGTTACACATTTTTCAAGCCAAGGGAAATAGTTATGGGGTAGTAAAAAAAGAGAGTAGAACTGACTGACAAATAAGACAGGGGCTGATTTGCTCGAAAATAGGGTCTCTGAATGTTCGTAAGACTTACAGCAGGCTTTGGGGAGTGGGTATGATCTTCTCCCCATTCAGACTCCCGGCTTTGCCTCCCTTCTTGTCCGTGCA
Source organism: Drosophila rhopaloa (assembly GCF_018152115.1). NCBI lineage: Eukaryota > Metazoa > Arthropoda > Insecta > Diptera > Drosophilidae > Drosophila > Drosophila rhopaloa. The sequence goes on from NW_025335043.1 coordinate 14,297,287, forward strand.
GGTGTTGCCTCTGTTGGAGCCACCCGGTCCGGAGCAACAGTCGCGGGAGCACATTCTGCGGGTTGGTAAGAGGTCTTAGCCCGAAAGCAGGGCACTAGGCAGCGAATTTTGGACGGAGTTTGTCTCTGAACTTGGATTTCCCGTAGGCCCGAGCGTGTGTTTTCTGGGTGACTAGTCAAAAGCCAAGTGAAGCTATTGGCAGGGCCTACTGGACAACCAAGGCCATATCGATTTGGCCCCTCAAAAAGCGGGACACAAAGCATTTGGGGAAGGGGAAAGGGAAAAGACAGGTGGCGCAGTGGGGTTAAGGCGATGGGCCATAAAGCATTGAAAGCCAAGCAATATTGGAAGTTTCAATTAAAGTTGATTGTACTTAACGAGCCGCTGGCGTGAGGTCCATCTATATAATAATACCCCCTCCATAAGTAACTCCCCGCACTTACGTGGGATTCTCCTGGGCTGTGTACTCCGCCGAGCTGAGTCCATTGCTGTGACCATTGGTGCTTCCATTGGTCACATTTGTGCTGCCATTGCCATTGGCCACCTTGTAACCCGTCATTGTGCAGATGGATGGATGTGGATATGGATGCTTTTGTTCAATCAGTGATACACTGCAATTATATAATCGCCTGAGACGCGCTTCTTCTGGTTATGCAAATCAAACTTTCGCGCTTCAAGTTATGTCCAAATCGCTGCTCCACGTTTTCTTTTTCGCGAATCAAAACTAATTTAGATATCTGGACCTGGAATTTCTTTTGTAATCTCGTTACGTTTCACAAATGTTGTTTTATGGCCGCGTCCAGAACTCGATGATATGGTTTGTGGTACTACTATATATGCACACAATATGTGGTATCTCCTTCGCGTTTGTTGCCTGCTCGACCGCTGACTGTTGAGTGAACGCTGCCGACTAATGGACGAGGGTTTATAAACCGGAGGCACGACGTCGCTGCTTCAGGAAAAGATTCTCAATTCTGAATTCGGAATCTCGGGGATCCAGATCGCCGCTCTGCCGAGAGCCTCTGCCGGCGCTGATTGTTCAGCATTCAATTTAAAATCATTTAGCGCGTATGGGTGATGTTTATTATACTGCCGGAATCGTTGCTCCTAACTAATTGAATTGAGTGAATTTAAAAAAAACAACTCTTTCAGTTACACATTCGATAAGGAACGTTAGCGAGAACCATAAATGATTCTGCAATTTCCAACTGATAAGTTTTTTATGGACTTTTTGATATGGGTTTGAGTAAGCTGTTTGAGAAACACCTGATTTTGTATTGGTTAGTGTAACAAAAAGATTTTTTAACCTTATCCAGTTGGTTTCATTTAAGAATGAATATTTAATTTTAATATTAAGAACATGTATTATGGTAATGTTAAGTCAGACCTTTATATAATTCTTTTTTTTTAATGTTTAAAATATATTTAATCTTCTGTAAATCAAACCACAACTAAAGATTAACACCAAAAATCTAAAATACATATATTTTTAGCTAAGAAGACTATCAAATTTACTGTAGAAGTTGAGCTGTTCAAAGAATATATATTTTTATTTTCGGTGTGCTAGCTTTGAACCCAAAATATGAAAAGTCTTATCAACTTTGTTCAAATCATTTGCCAAACACGAAATCTAAACCAAGCTATTTTTAAATTTTTTCAAAACATGCCACTTGCCGAGAATTTTTCTATAGTTCGCCAAGCTTATCTGTGGGCTAGTAGGAAAGTTTTAACAGGTCATCAGTTTCATCAGTTTCCAGCCAGACACCTTTGAGTCAACACGAGTTGATTATTTCTGTTGTAATAGGGATAGGCTTTTGAATCACCCAGCAACCCATTCATACCTCTGATAAGAAATTGGCAAATAGATTTTAGTCGCACCCGTAAGTACTTAACCCCATTCTTAAGAAAAACAACAAGCCTAAGATGTTAAATTAAGCATCACCACTGATAAGGATGCAAAATGAATATAGAAGTGCTTATCATTTCATGGGGGGTACATAATTCTCGTGTGCTAAGTCGCAGTAACGATGATGCAAATATTTAAGACTGAGATCGGTAAACAAGTTTTCGACATTGCGCAAAATTGCAATCAGTATCAGATTGTTATTAATTAAATAAATTGCAATACCCTTTTTTGTAACTATAAATCCAGACTAGACTAAATAATCGTATTGAATATGTACAATTAAACAAAAATAAGGTATCTTTGGTTGCTTAGGGCTTTGTTGTGAAAAGTATTTTTCAATTTCACTAATCGACGTCAGCAGATTATTTTAATCAAAACAAGATTGTGTGAGAACTAAAAATGCTTGGCAACAAAACCGAGTATAAAATACTCAAATCGGTTTTTAAGAAAACAATATAAAAAGTGCCTGAACAACCCGAATCAATATGTTAAAACCAAACATGACTTAAGACTATGAAATTTGACCTCTGCACAAGATGCAGACCACCAAAATGAGTGGAAAATTCCCAGATGATAAGAAAAACCCCACGAATGGTGAAAAATGTTCCATTCATGTTTCCGTTGAAAATCCGAGACTTAGGGTCCGATTTTTCTATCTGCTGGTGGCCTCTTCTCAAGAAGTGGTCCCTTCCACATTCGATTTGCGACAGAGTTTCAGAGTTTGTGCAGTCCAACAAACCCATTAAGATGTTGTTTTTAAAACGGAATCGACGGAAACAGATTACAGATTGTCAGGCGAGTAAACAAGAAATGCATTTCATATTAGGTTTATTTCGGAGTATATTTATTAGCACTGATTTTGTGATTTTACGATTGCGATTTTTTACTTTCAATTTACTTGTTTAGCTAATTGCAGTGTGTTGTCATCAATATTAATTGGCTAGTCGCAGTAATTGCTTAGTGTAGTGTTTTTATGAACTTTTACAATCCTTTTTTTTGCGCTGGCCAATTCTGCTTTTTAATGTTATGGAAGGGTAAGCTAATTTCTGATTCATAAGTGTGAAAGTATTAATAATATGGCAACACACATTCATGCACACAAAGAATAAATAGAAACCGAGTTGGAAATAAACAAGGGAAATACAAATGATACGAAGGAACAAAAGAAAGGACCAATTCAAATAAAAGATAAGTGACAGGTGTGAAAACACAATAAAAGCAAGATCGTTTTCGGAATATTTCAAAGAGAGAAATGTGTTTTGGAAACTCCCCGATGGATTCACACCACCGCACTTGTCGAGGCTACAAAACCCGGCCAACTTTGTTTGCAAACGGAGAACTAAAATAAGTATTTCGAAAATGTTTCAAAACCTACAAGCGAACTGAGTTAAGTTGAATATCTAATGGGTAATATAATTTTCTTGATTTAAGGCATTTGCGGGACTTCAAATGTTTCAACGTATTCGTGACAGGGGATCTCGGGCTCAAAGATTGGAGTTAGAGACCCGATTAGATGGTCGTATTATCCTCTGCTCGGTTATTCTGGTTGGGACGGTTTTTCGCAATGAAAAAGGCACGAATGTGTTCTGTAGGTGTCTTACATTTCGTTTTTTTTTTGTGTTATGAGACTGGCCCCTACTCTTTGAGAATTTCGGGGCAACAGCTAAATTACTTTTATCATTTAATTTGATTTAATTTTACGAATTTTAAACTGTTTTTTTTTGGATTTGTTGTTATTTTTTTTTAAGGTTTTTATAATTGGTTAAATACGGTGTAAAAAACGCTTACAAACAATTACCCAAAAATAAACTTTAACTGAAGTACATTTTCAAAAAAATAACAATTATCTTGAGATGCGGCACGCGTGCGATCTGAATCCGGTTTTTCGAAAGGCTGACTTCAAAAAAATCCAGCGGAAGTTGTGCGATTTCGTCATCGATCATCGATCGCGTGCAGCATCTGAATTTACTGGTTTCATTAATTGTCTTTAAGGTGTTATTTTTATCATTTTTCGTAAGTTATAACGGTTCGATTTTGTTTTGTTTTAGTTGGTGGCACTGTTTAGAGGCGAGCTTTTCAAAAGCTATATTAAGGACTTGCGACGAGACGAGTGAGACACATGCGGTGATTATGCGCTGCCGGCCATCGGGTCCATGGGATCCTCCACCTGGAGCGGAGGAGTTTCCACCTGGCCACGGCCGGGGTCTTAAAGTCAAATAGAGACAGAGTGATAGAGAGAAAGAGAGTATTCGTATATACGTATGTTGATAAGTATTATATGCTAATTGGTAATCAAAAAAGGACTAGTTGCTAAATTTGGTTTTTCCTCGATAAATCAAAGTCGGTTGGATTATTGTGGCCATCGGAACTGGGGTGACGTGTCCATGGGTAGTGGAAATTTTTCAGATATAATCCGATAAGAACGAGAGCCTTGGTTTATCATACATACACCGGCATATGTATGCGGTTTTATTGCAACATTTCGAAATTATAAGGTAAATAAAACTACGTACGCAACACAAGTATACAAAGTAAATACAAGCAACTAAGAATACGAAATACAAATACTAAGTGTTCTATAAATATTTATACAAATTAAAAACAAAGTGAAAACAACGGCACAGTCACGCCCATTCACACAGACATACTAGCTAACGAATAGAAAACGCTCTTGAAGCTTGCTTTCTTGTTTTTTTTTCTTTTTGGCTGCTTAACAAATTGGGGTGGACATTTTGCATTGATTTGGCTGCTTTGGCTGCCCGGAAAGTAACCATCGGTATAAGACATACTATCTCTACTATATCTCAGCTAGAAACTTTCCGAACAGCCCGCTTGGTAACAGAAAACACAGACTTCTCTAGCTTCTCTACTTAAGTACTTAAATGACTTTCAGGCATAGCATACAGTACAATACTTTAGCATTATTTTAAGGGGGATAGTACGTTTCATAGATGTCTTGACAATACGATGTTGCACACACATATATATCTAGAATTGAATATTATTAAACATGCGCTAGTCAATAAATTACACAGGTTAATAATTAGAAAAAAACGAGACACTCTCTTGAACGTGCCTTGGATTAACTTAAACGTTATTACAATATTATCTTTATATTCTGTATTTTAATTGAAGCTGCCCTTAAACCGTTCAAGTCTGTTCAGCGAATTCCTTAAGTGTTCTACGCTTTTGTTTGCATTCTCAATTCAAATGGTTCTTTTTGGTTTTGGTTGGCTTTTAAAAAAGAATTCCATTCGTTTTGTTTTTTTTTTTTTGTTTTCGTTTATGTTTTTTAAATTAATCATAAAAATCAGTCAGTCCAACGCCTTTTTTGTTAGTTACTTAGCTTCTTCTTTTGGTTGTGAGTTCGTGTTTTTGTCGGGGAAGTCTGAGTGCCATCGGTTGGATTTTGGGCCCTGTTCGAGTCTGGGTTTCGGGGTCAATTCTAACCGAGATCTACTGCTACTCTAACGCTCCTGACCTTCTACTTGCTGCTTTCCTCGCTTTCTTTTAGAATAATTACGTCTAGTTGCCATTAGGTTTGATAGGTTAAAATGTAGTACGTATGTATAATAGATGTGTGTTGTACAAATAAATTATATTATCATTACATGCATATAAATATATAACCGATTAGATATATGTTTATATATACGCGCGTGTTTTTTTTCTTGTGTGTGTTCTGTATGCATATATATAGACTACAATATATACTGCGTATGCTTTTGGTTTTTGGCTACTTTGATGCTTATCAACTAGAATTCAACTACTTCTTTTTGGCCGCCTTCTTTTCGGCCTTGCGTATGGCCTTCTCGCGCTCGCGCCTCTCCCTCTCCATGTCCTTGCGCTCCTTCTCGATGTTGGCCTTCAGGTCCTTCAGGCGCTTCTTCAGCCGGTGCTTGTCGTCGCCGCACACGCCCAGCGTTTTGAAGTCCTTCGAGTCCAGGGTGAGCAGCGCTCCGCCCTCCACGTTGTGCTCCTTGAAGACGGTGATGTAGCGCTCCAGCTCAATGCCCATCAGCCAGTGGCCCACCTGGAAAAGGAGAAATATTCAATATATTATGGTTCTATAAAGTAGAAGTAAGTTATTGTGGATTTGGTAGTCTAAAATGGATATATGTATTTTTTAATATTATCCTGAATCGATTGCTAAAAAGCTAAGGACTATGAAGATTATCTTGTGCATTCAATTTTCCATTTAACTTTAACTGTCTCTGATCTTATTTTGGCCAAAGCTGAAGGAATCCTTCGAGGCTAAAAGTAGCCATCGACTTACCTGATCCTTGGTCCATTCGTGAACAGGTCCACCCTTGTAGGTGTAGCCAGCTGCCAACGCCTTGCGGTCGGAGAAGCTGGAACTGGATCCGGACAGATCCAGGGTGCGGCTGGGCGAGTAGCCCGGCGAGGAGCAGCCGGAGGACATGCTGGTGGGCGAGGGCGGGCCGGTGGTGTGGGCGGACGGCTGCTGCTGGATCTGCTGGTGGTGCTGCTGCTGCCAGGGCACTGTGCCGGGCGGGGAGAGTGATTGTGGAACGACTTGTTTAACTTTAGATCGGTTACGCGGTTTACGAGTTAGTTGAGAGAGAGAGAAAGCAGAAGGAAGATAGAAAAGTCTGGGTTAGTAAGATCGCACTGGACCCTTTGGCATTGCGACGCAGAGCACATGGTATCGATTTGAATGGTTTAGTTTAGACATTCATAAGATATATTTATAGAGAGATATACATATGGGGAGATGCGAGTAATGTAAACGGATAACAGCTGCAATGAACTCTCAAAACCTTCGCATAATATCATATGGTTATAACAGAATAACAGTGTTCGATTAGTTGATTTTGAACAGTAAACATATGTACAGTTCTGTATGAAATGAGATGATGGGCATGATACGTCTTTCGTTTCGGGATGGGATCGATCTACGGGTTAGTCTACGGTCTGGCTAGAGAGATTCGGAGGATTGTGCTGGTTTGGTTGGTTGGTTGGTTGGTCATAGTTCACCTTTGGGCTGGGCCTCGTTCACCGCCTGGCGGATCTCGTTGATCAGCGTCTTGCAGTTAATGGCCGCGGCGCTCTGGCTCTTGTTGATCTCCGTGTAATCATCGCTGGAATGTCGCGAGGATCCATCGCCGAGGCGCCTGCAAAGGTCGAGCAACCGTATAACAGAGTGCATAACAGTTTTTGAGTGTGTTTTGTGCCCATTAGATTACCCAATTTTTCTACATAGTTATTATTAAGCCCATCTGCCGCCATACAAAATTTGGAAGGTCAAAAAATGACTAACAAACAAATTTCAGTATATACTTTCTAAACCCCTTTAAATTGCACCCTCTAAAAGTAAAGAATATTAATGTTCTATCTATCTACAAAATGTACGACTCAACTATGTTATAATCTGCAAAAATGAATGCGTTCAATAAATAAGATTTAAAATGCAATAAGACCAACTCTCAATTTATGGCATTATGAAAACACATAACTAATAATTGTATCGTATGACTTGATACTTATAAACTCCACTTCTCTAGAAGAAATCCCCTGAGTGAACCCACCAACTCTCTGGAGAGCCAAACCCACCTCTCGCGATCGGACAGCGCCTGGTTGAGTTGATCCGTAAAGCTGGATCCGGGCAGTGGAACCTTGCTGCCATTGGGCGCCACCCGCCTGCGACTTGGATACATCCAACTCTCCGCTGGCTCATTCTCGGCGAGCTTGTCGTTGGAGCCCAGGATGGAGTCGTAAGAGCTGTTGAGATCACGATTGCTGCTACTGGCTGGGCCCGTTCCAAAGGTGGTCATACTGCCACGATGGAAGTCGTTGAGCCCGTTGTCCGCCGGGGATCCTATGGCATTCTTGAACATGTTGGGAATACTGGTGGTCACCGCCTGAGCCTGTTGCTGCTGCTGCTGTTGTTGCTGCTGCTGCTGCTGATGCTGCTGCTTGCTGGGATCCTTGTGCACCTGGGCATACAGCTGATTGATCTGTGCCTCGCGGGCCGTCGACTGGTTGGATGAACTGGACGAGGCGGAGGAGGTGGAGTTCAGCAGGATGGCCGTGGTGGTGCCCAGGTGGCCATTCGAGGGGGTAGTGACCACACTGGCCATGGCTGGCGGATGGTGCTGGAGGAGATTGTTCACGTTGGCCAGCAGATGCGAGTTGCCGTTGGACAGGCTGATGGTTTCATGGGTGGTCGGAGCTCCTGCCAGATTCAAAGCCGATCCCTCACGCTCCTCCTCCTCATCCGTGTCATCCAGGGTGCAATCCGAACTGCGACTGTTGCTGCGGCTGCGCTTGAGGAGATTCCCATTCGAAAGCTGGCCAAGATCACTGGCGCCTCCATTCGAAGTGCTGCTGTTTCCATTGGCTGAGGGCAACTGGCGATTGGCTAAACCACCACGGGAGGCTTTTGTTTTAGAACCGATTTTTTCGATTGGCAGGGTGCGATTTTTTATTTGATTCGTGTTTTTCAAATTGATTTTGGTTTTTTTTCGATTCAGATTTGTTGTAGTTGGGCAAAATGAGGGCGCAGCGTGTAGGCGTGGCAGTCACAAAAACACAACGAGCAAAGAACGTAATACAAACATGAACGATATAATACGATTTAACGAACGAGAACAGACGGCACACAGAGATCAAATTAAATCGAGAGAAATGGAAAGAAAGAGAATAACAATTAGCACACAATGACAATGAAGGAGCACAAAAGAAGAAAGCAGCAAAAGGAAATCAAGAGGAGGAGCAGTGGTGGAAGCTTTAGCCCAGGTGCAGTTCAAAGCACAAAGAACAAAACGATTGCATCAAACAAGATTGCCGTGGTTTAAGAAATTAATTTGAAAGGGAAAAATTTTACTGATTAATAAAAACAAATATATTGGAAATTTTTAAAATTTTTACTTTTAGACAAGTATTCTATGGTACATTGTGAAGCCGGAGTGCAATGCATTATTATAAATGCTAAAAATAAATAAAAGTTCAAATCCAAAAAAATGGCTTATGGAAAATACTACTCAACCACATTGAATATGTTATATTTTAAACATATTTTCTTAGAAAACCATGACAATCTTGTAGTGAATGAGTCAAAAAGTGCTTGGGTAAGATAATGTTTAGCGGTGAGGACTCACCCAGATCGATTTTGGTCTTGTTAACCGAGTTATCCAGCAGCTCGTGCTGCGGCACAGCCGCATCTAGTTCGTCCTTGACTGGGACCTTACGTTCCACAGTGGCTGTCTTTACTCCATCGCCATCGGGTGAGAGATCGGAAATCTCCGTGTCCGACAGCTCTGTCTCCAGCTTGTGGAAGAGTGGCTTCGGCGGAGTCTTGCGCATCATTTGGGGGGTCAGCTTCAGGGTGGCACTGTCGTAGGGCAGACCCACGGGGAAACCAGCCTTGCGCTGCGTCTCCTGCAGCTCGTGCTCCAGATTGATCACCCGATCCTTGAGCTTCTTCACCAGCGCATTGTACTCGGTGTCCTTCTCTTGGAGCAGCTGCTGGTAGAACTCCTCGCGATGGCACATGTCCAGCTCCCGCTGCTGGTACTCCCTCACCAGCCGCTTGGCCTTGTTGTACTTCTTGTCCAGCGCCATGTACTGACCCTGGGACTGCTGCAGCATGTTCTGCAGGTTGGCCGCCTCCTTCCGGATGTTGCCCAGCTCCCGTTCACTTTGCCGGAGCCGCTCACTAAGCAACTCGTTCTCATTTCCCGTCGTCTCGAGCTTGACCAGCTGGGAAGGGTTAAAAAAAAATGTATCAGTACGCCATACTTCTTAGCTTAAAATTATTGTGCAATTGATTGATGAGATGATGTTGGGAAAATAATAAATAAAATAACAGAAAACCAACCTTTCGTTTTAGATTTTGAATAATCTCTTCCTTTACCAGACAACCCATTTCGCTCTGGGAGAAATAAAAATAAAGAATAAAACTACAATGTTAAATCAAGAATATAATGAAATTAAAAAAAAAATACAACTAAAATAAATAAGAGCTTAACAACAACAAACTATAGCAACAAAAAAAATCAGTTTTAAATTTAGTACAATAAAATATTACACAAATTATAATAAAATTTACTAAGTTAAATTAGTTTTAAATTACAAGTTAAAAATTAATCAAAGTGTTTTGAAAATGTGCTCTACAATTTTTCAGTATCTAAAATTTCGTTTTCAATGATATTTTCAAATCCAATTACCGCTTTGTGCTGCATTTCAATATCCACACAATTTTGAAATTCAGCAAAAGGAGAGAGAAGAGAACACACAAACACACAAGTTAAGCACGGCTGCAAGAGAGATTCTTTCCGGGATCGGCAATCCTAATGGGACGCCCTAGAGTCCTTACCTCCTGTAGCAGTCGCTTGAGCGACTCTACCTCCTGCGAATGGGTGGCCTCCACCTCCATGGGATGCTCCACTTGTACGGGACTCGATGGTCCCTCGCAGACACTCGAATTGGCCGAAACCGGCTGGGTGGAGTCCTCGGAATAGTCGAGGGTGCGGCGCAGGTACTCCTCTTGTTGGCTAAAATAACTTTAGATAAATTAATATTTGTTGATTGGCTTTATCCCTAATTAACTAACCGCTTCAAGCGCTCCTCCTTCTCGCGATCTGCCTGCAAACTCAGTCGTATGAGCTGGGCTACCTCAGAGTTTTCAGGATCGCGCTCGCGTCCGATTTGGAATTTGACTAGACCGGAAGTATTGCGCAGCACTGAAGCTGCATATGCCTGGGTGACACCCACGAGACTCTTGCCGTCCACCTCAATGATCTGATCGTTGACCTAAAAGTTAAAGAGTGTTATTAATTACTGTGGTTACATAAGGGTCAGACCAAGAACCCACCTGAATGCGACCGTCTCTGGCTGCTGCTCCGTTATCGGTTATGGTTTTCACAAAGATTCCTAGTTTCTCTAAGCCTGCATCGGCGCCAACGCCCATGCCAATTATACTGAGACCCAAACCCTCAGGACCTTTCATCAATTCCACGGGGAAGACGTGCATCTTCTCCACGCGCTTTTCGAGCTCGTATTCCGCTGAAGCGGCCACAGGATCGACATCTTCATTCCGGCGATCGTAGTCGTTGACGGAGAAAGTGGAGTACACGTGGATGGGTCCGGAACTAAAGCGAACTTTAGGATTCTTGCGCACAGTAATGGGTGGATAAGAGCAGTCGTCGTCGTCAAAGTCTAAAAGACCTATTAAAATGAGAGTGATTAGTGGGATATAATCTCTATTCAAAGCTGATCCCAACTTACCAGGCACTTCCATCCAGAAGTTGCCATCTTCGAAGTAATGCACTCCCGCCTCTACGAGCACTTCCTTGCTCCTCACAGGCGGATATTCCGGGATATAGTACTGACTGTCGTCGAGTTCGGTGACCCCAGTGCTCAGAACCGTCGAGTTGATGGCTTGTTCGGCATCTGCCAGGGAATAAGTGGAATTGTGCTTGCTGGAGATGATGCTGTCGTCGATGGTAGTGGTTTGGTTGAGTGTGGCATCCGATTGCGTGGACTCCACGGATACTATCGACTCGTGCAGCGATTCTCCACTGGTCACGTATGTGTGATTTAGATCGGAATGTTTCTCTTGCAGATCATAGCCGTTTTCTAGCTCTTCTCGTTGACCTCTTCCTGAAGTTACCGAAGTGATTAGCAGATTCTCTAGACTGCGCTTGGGTGCCTGTAAAAGGATGTAAAAGGTTGATTATTATTCTGTTATTTTAGTAGCTATATATTGCATATGAATTGCATACAATTTGTACATTTAAAACCCAGAAATAAATAAATTTAAAAAAAATGAATTCGATCTTATTTCATTTCGATCTTTTTAGCTAGTAATTGTTATTTTTCGTAATTGTTTTCAAATCGAAAATATCTAATGGATCGCAAAATATTTGTTTGTGTATCAATTCTGAGCCACCTACTGATTTTCCAGGACTTTTAATCAAACAAAAAGTCCCGAGAATCGTCAGTGGTTTCTGGGACACCCCTGATACCAACGCTTCCTACCTCAAGGACATCTCTTAGCCACTCGGGCTCGTCGTCGTCGTGGCGAGTGGTGGCTGTGGTGGCCGTCGAGGGGGTGGTGGTGGTGGTCTCTGTTTCCGTGCTGTCGGCCTTGACGAAGGTGGCATTCAGAGCGCTGGAGGCATGGCCAAAGCCCACAATGTCCACGGCTTCAACGTCATCGGAATCGCCGTCAGCATCGCCGCCGTTGGCATCGAACTCGGCCCTAGCGTGGTCCTCCTCCTCGTCGTCCTCCTCCTGGAACTCGTCCTCCTCCTCGTCCTCGTCCTCCTCGACAATCGCAGGGACAGCTGCAATTTGGATGTCCTGCTCCCCGTTGGCAGCGGCGGCCACTGATGATTGCCCGGGCAAATCCTCAATGAGATTCTTGATGCTGGTCGGCGATGTTGCTGTGGCAACAACGGCAGCAACTGCCACGCCCACACTGGGGGCGGCGTTGAGTATTTGCTCGACTTCCTTGGCCTGTTCGTCCGACAGCAGCGACTGTTGTCTGTTTGGGATCAGAAAAATATAAATATAAAGTTTATGGTACCTCTCTGGGGGTCAACAAAAAAAATAAATAAAGGGCAAAAATACAGAAAGCAGGACCAACCTGATTTTGTTTTCCAAAATGCTACGCAGACAGGATACAACAGGACAGGACACAAGCACAACAATAACAGGCAAATTACGATAAATAAATGAAAGTAAACAAATTGAGAGAAATGCAAAAATTATGAAATATTTATAGAAACATGCAAATCATTTTAAATAATACAAATAAATGAACACCATTACGTGCGCCGCTTAAAGATTTATAAACGTTGCAAACGCAGCGAGCATGTAAATAAAATTAAAGTGCATATAATAACTGTAATTAAGTGGAGAGTTCAGCAGTCGACAAGAGTGTGCAATTAAAATGTAATGCACTTTTAATTTACACTATCCAGCGGTTGGGCTTCCAGTTTTCGCTTCCGTTTCCAATTCGTCAACTCAAATTGGGTTTATTTAGAGGCTGAGTTTTTAAATCAATTTATGAGCATATTTATATCTTCCAGCTGACTATATTCCTTTAAAATGTCCCATTATTATAAAGTAAACTTAAGATGCCGTCAGAATGTTGTTCTTTTAAACTCCAAAACGCGAGTTCTTAAGCATCATCATCCACTTCGAAAGTGCCAAGAACTTGTATCACCCCTCAAGTGAGTAACCTTACTATTTCCCCCTTTAATTAATAAACCCAACAAGTCGCCCTTTAATTGCACACAATAATAAAGTAAACTTGAGGACGTGAAATGCAGTCAGCGCCGCAAAGTACGCAATGCCAAATTAAACATGCACGCTTACACGAGCACGTAGCCCAAAGCGAGTTGGGTGGAAAATCGGGTGAAAAGTTATGTCGCATACGCCGTGTTGCACACGCAATGGCACCTGAAGTGAGTAAAACAGGTAGAACTGGTAGACAGTTGTCAGTTAGCTGGGTGCATTTAACGTTTAAGTGTTTGTCACTCTCACTTGTGCGTGACGTCACGTGTAAGGTGGATATCTCTACCTGTCGCAGTGTTTGTTAATTACTGCCAACAATTGCCAGCGACAACGACAACGAGGACGATACCACACGGAGAAAATGACTTAATGAATAAAACAAATATATGAATCTTGATATTTGTTAAGGAAATTGTAACTTTAAAATTGCATACTAATATAATTCAAAATAAAAAGTGGCATTAACCTGCATTCTACATATTGTTTAAACATTAAATGAATATATAATTGAAAGCATTCATATTTAATATTGAACTATTAATACACATATAATTTGTCTATGATTATGACATAAATTCCATAATTTTAAATACTTTGAAATTTCGAATCCTAATGTATACCATCATCTATTTTTTTTACTGTGCATTAAGAACGTTGCTAATCATTGAAACTAACACACAGAGCCTTAGTTGCTGCAAGTGGTTGATTATGTTGTTGATAATAAGAGCCAAGTGGCAGACACTGAGACAAAAGCAAACAGTCGGGCGAAGAGCCAAAGTGGCCACTTTCCCGCTTTTCCACTTTTCCGTTTTCCCCCAGGTGGTGCAACTGTGTGCCATGCATTTAAATGAGCTTTTCAGCAGAGTTTCAGTGCATTTATGTAATTGCAATTGGAATTGGCATTTTCACACGCAGCCCAACAGACTGTAATTAGCCTGGCTTTCAAAAACATATTGCAAATGGCCTAAAATTCAACGATATTGCCGACAGTTGACGGCAATTTCCATGGCTCCATCGAAAAACAATTCGGATATTTCGATAACCCCAATGCAATCCAATAAAATGCAATAAAACAATTAGCCAGCGATTTGGCAACGAAATCACTATATTTCCCTACATTTCCTGACCACTCTCGAACCAAACCAAACAATCAACAAAAACAATTGAAATAACCGAAACAAAAATTGAAAACTTATTCAAGGGGGTAACTAAGCGGCTTATGGGCAAGGTTGGAAACTGGAGTTGAAAGGATTTAGCTCCCTGCCCGATGATCCCCTGCAGCTAGGCAAAACGAATAAGAATTAGCATAAAGTTATCGCTTTATAATTAAAATAAAAATAACACGCTACCGCTTTTAATTGCTGAGGAGAATGTGGGACAATCCCCTATGCTTTTTTAACCACACCTTCGCAGGTCGCCTAAAGCGAATGCAGTTGCATGCATAACAAAATATTACGCATACGCCGCGTGTGACGCGCGAAACAACGATGACAAAGTTTCGTCGGCGGCGGCAGCGGGAAAATAATTACAAGCAAAAAGATCCAGGGAATGGGCATCAACTTTAACGATATTTAAATAGCACAAACTCTGGAATTATTCCAAACGTGGCACAGTGGTATATTTATGTAAAAATAGATAGAACTTCAAAACTTCGTTTTTGTAAAAAACTCAGTTTTTCTCCCAACTTTAAAAAATAAAAAAAGTAAGAATTTCTATTTCAATACCAATTCAAAACACTTTTTAATTTATGCCAAAGAGATTATTCCTTTTACCCATCGTGCGTTGAGCAAAAAGAAAATGCGAAAGACAAATGCAATTATGCGACGGTTGGAATTTTCCGTTTGTCCCGAGCAAACAAAGGCGGAAATGCCGGAAAAGCCAGAAAGCGAGAGTGTGTGTGCTTCAACACTTTTCGTTGCCTAGTTATTGGAGCACAAGTTGATTAGGGAAACGCAGCGGACATATGGAAAATGCCATAAAGAAAGTTTGCACAGGGCGCCACAAACAAGGTCAGTCTGCTCATTGTTTCGTCATACATTTTTAATTAATTTAAATAACAACGGCCAAAAAGAAACCGCAATGCAAAAGCCTTGCCCCACAAAATGAGAGCGGATTAAACTCACTCAAGAGCGTGCCTTCGTTTTCCAAATGCGAAAATCCTCGCTCTTCGAGTGAGTTTTCCATGTGCTCCAGCTCCATGTGCTTTTGGCCCTGGCCCACAATGACGTCATGTGTCTGACTCGGTTAGCCTTCCATTGTTGTGATAAATTTAACAGAATTTATGTTTAGTCATTCGTGAGTTTTACAGCAAGCATTTTCGTTTATTAATAGCTGTTGGCTTGGATTAGGACGCGTTGGACTAGACTCCATCCTGCATTCGTCCAGTTCGCCAGCACTTTTCAAAGTCACTTGTGTTTGGCGGAGCGGAGAAGAGAAAATAGAGAAAGTTTTGGCCTGGTTGAACCCACAGTCGAAAAAACCAAGTCAAGGTGAGCAATGACGATGATAATGTGACGATGTGCAGAGGATACATATAAGCAAAATTGGCTATTGTTTGCGGTGGGTTTGGTTATCAAAATAGTTAATGTGGGGCAAAATAAAGAGGCTTTTAAAACATGTTAAAATTTCTAAACAATGGATTTAAACGTTGATTTAATCCATGATAATTAAATAATGAGAAAACATTTTTGAAAAATAAAACATTCAAGTTTTAATTTTTTTCGAAATATTGCCTACATATACATAGAAAATCTATGCGGCTGACTTGATTCAATTGTTTTTCTGTCATTATTATTTATAATTTATTTGCATAAATTGGGCAAACACATCAGAGGTTAACCCGTTTAGCACTTAATCATATGCGATGGCAAATTGAATGCACAGATACAAAAGGCGAAACATTCGTCAGAGCGGCTATGAAAATTGAAAACCCCATTTTATCATGGCGAACACGTACGGGAACAGCACAAATTCCACAGCAGAGACTCCGGCAGAAAAAACAATCAGCCAGGAACAATATTTACTGCGTGCGCACCAAAGTATGCAGCAAGAAAAATCACAAACGCAGGATAACGACAAAGGACATGGGGGAAAAAGTAGGGAACTGCTTCAGGGGGGAGCGGGGTTAAGCAGGGAGTGGGGGGAGGACGACGATGACAATGTTGAAAATGACAACTTGGCAACAATTATATTCCAGAACGAGTGCGGGTGTGAGTGTGTGTTGGCCCGCATATGAACAAGAAAATGGAAACAACAATGTCAACAGGATCAACATGGCGTATGAGCAACGTTCAATTGAAAACCCATTCGATTCAAGTGGCACGACAATACGATAAACTGTTCCAGAACAACGTCAACGTTTTCCCCATTCATTGGTAGATTGTGCAGGAAATTGAGGTAATTAAACGCTCGAAGAATCTCCGGGAAAATGAAAAACTTTGCGTCCTTTAATCAGCTCAGAGCAAAGTTACCTGCCTACAATATTTTTTTCTTTTTTTTTCTACTTTTCGACTACGCGGTATGCCAGATGGCAACTACTTAAGTGCTCTGCATACACAAATATGCAGATAAAAACGGTTTTAAATATAATTTTGGCACAACTCGCTCCGGCCACTCTCATCTCGGGGATAAAAATTCCATAACTTGCTACTAAAATGCAAACTTTCGAGAAAACTTTACCCGGGTGGAGTGAGTGCAACACTTTGGCATTCCCACTTGCCGGCAATCAACGTGGTAAATAAAAACACCCGGACTCCTTCACCTATTTATCTTTATCACCCGGCTTTATCTACCGAATTAGCCGAAACTTCACACATCGCGCGCCACAGCGATAAATTCCAGTATTTGCCTCAAACTGAAACTTATGCGAACAACTGAGTAAACAGTCACTGGGACACTACCAGGATACCAGTCACGAGGACAAAACAAAGTGCGAAAGGTGCGCCCCAACCATAAAGTCGCCTTTAGAGAGCTGCTTTTATATCGGATGGGGGAAGCATTAGTGGACCGGCGTTGAAGGAATCGCTAAAGGCGAGTAATGGCGGTAGGAAATATCACAGAGTCACAAGTCGCTGGCAAAAACACCCTCAGGGTGGCAAGGATTAATTTGTTTGCCTTTGAATGGGGGACTTTTAAAGAATATATTTTGTTATTAATCCATTCTATAAATGTCACTTTAAAAGTCACCTTTCTCCTTCTCCACTTCTTGGCAGAATTTTCTGGTCAAGCTTCGAATTTATTAAACTAATTAAGAAAGTAACAAAAAGTTATTTACCGCTTTTAAATAACTATATATTTTCATTTTCCATTAAAATTAAAAACTTTAATCAATGCAAAGAAAGGTTTTATGGCTATTTGAACTTACAGTTCAACGGGGTTTGCATTTCTTGAAAATTAATAAATCCAAACCCCATTGAATAGTCACCATTTTCGTTTTGGCTTCTCTTTTAAACGTAGAGTATCTCAAGAACTATTGAAATAAATACCAACAAATGGGCCAAAGCGTCATTCGTGCTCCATTTCCAAGTTGCCTTCAAAACTTTTGCGTTGCACTTGCAGTGCACTTCCTTTCCCCACCCCTTGCCACCCACTTTGTTGCCATTTTTTGTTGCAATTGAGCAGCAGGGGGAGGTGGAAATAAAAACACTAAAAATAAAAATAAAAAACAAAAGTGGGCAGGACAGGGCGTGCGATAAGCCGAGCACACAAATAAGATTACAACGCCCGAGCAAAGCAGGGGCAACAATAATAAAAGCGAAAGAAATACTAGCACTAAAAACGCGAAACCAAAAACTTTTTTTAAATGTAGTCAAAAGCAAAAGTTCAAGCTAACCAAAAAAAAAAAAAGAAACAAAGATATAGAAAAAAGGGGGAACTAACCGAAATAGAAGGCAAAGTTGAAACCGCTGAAAACAAAAAATTATTGAGAAAGCGTGAACAGAAGAAAGTTGCCAAGTGAAAAGGCAGCGGAAAAAATGTTATAAGCAAAGGGCCAAGTTAACTAGAAAATGGCCAACGGCTAGAGACATCCGAAAAAGACGCCAAAAGGAGCAGCAGCCGCTAAAAAAGTTAATCCTCCAATCAGTTTCAGTTCCGTGTTCCACTTGTTCAGATACACTTGTAAAAAGGCTTAGAGCGTCTTAAGATCGTCTTAGTTTTCTCTTTAAATTGATCATCCTAAATCTTAATAGGTCTCGATATACCAATTACCAAAACAAGGTGGTTAAATTGATGGCTTTTTTATATCGTTTCTGAACTATTTCTTAACTGCAGCAATGCCAACTTCCAAAGTGCAGTTGAAAGTACTTCGCAATTACACAGGCGAATGCCGAAAACGGTCCACAATTGACCAGCAAATTGCCCGAAAATGTGGCCCAATTCTCCTTCGGAAAAAGGATAGCGAAATGGTTCGGGGAGCAGTCCTCGTGTCAAGGACAAACGTTTTCGGGACAGTGGGCTCAGCTGGGCAGGCTGCCAAAAAAAAAAAAAGGGCAGAAAAAGAAATAAGGAAGAGGAAGGCGCAAAAGAGTTGCTCCTGTTGAGCCCCAAACATTTGGCTGAAAGATAAATGAGAGTTGGACTTGCAGCTGGTTCTTACTTCTTCCTCTGGCCACGACTTTTGGCCAAGGACGACAAGGACATCATCAACACATGGCCGTAACGGCTGTCGCTGCTGCAATTTATGTAAATTGCGGGCTAGTTTGAAGCGGGCATGGGAGAGTTGAATGCCAAAAAGGCGAGATCAGAGAGTTAAGCAATTGCCACTTGCGACAACGCTGCGTATGTGTGATTTCTCTGGGCCTCCTTTTTCTGCCCTTGCCAACTGGGCTGCAAATGAATTTCAATTTTGCATTTTGCATTTCGAAAGCATTCCCAGGGGGCGTGAAGTTTTTCAATTAGTTGACCAACTTGCACTTTAGCCGCTCGCAGGCAAATTGTTTCTTTTTTGCAGGCTTAAATTATGCAATTTATTTTCAGTCCATGTGAAAGTTCGAGAGCGACTGATAAAATCATACTTTAAGGCCCGAAGTTATGTTAATTGTACCAGGGGGCGATAATCATGGGGAAATTTAACTTTTAATAAAGGGCTCTCGAAAGTGGGGTTCCTATAATGGGGGAACATTTTGCATTTGTTTCTTTAAAAGGGGGAATTGTGCGGAAAATGATGCTTTTACAATTTGAGAAAGAAACTTCGAGTTTATTGCCCTTTTCCTTGAGGGGTCAAATGTGCTTTCGGTATCCAGAAAAGTCATTTAGGGGCTTGAATTTCTGGTATCTACCAAAGTTATTTACCAAATTCGTTCCCCATTACTTCATTATATTACCATGACAAATGCTTAACTTATCCAATCACACATTAACTCATTTCCTGCTGCCGACACTTGAATGAAAAAAGAGACACTTGTACAATTTGGCTAAGCACAGAAACCACTTGCACAATGCACTTATGGCCCACTTCTATTCATTTCCCAGCCACACCATTGCGGCAGCACCCCTTAACCCAACCACACCCCCTGTGGCTTAAGTCGCCACCGCAATTTAAATAAGCTTAAAAGCGCAGCGAAGACTAAAAGCAAACTTGACTGAAATGCATTTTCCCCACTTCCCATCCGCCCCTCCATTTTCCTTTTGGCTACCAAAAAAGCAAGGAAGGCGAGGGGGAAAAGCCAGCATATTGAATGCCAAATGAGCGATTAGCACTTGTCGCCCTGTTGATGCCTTTGGCGATGTCTGCCAGGATGTGACGATGATGAAGGAGATGGGATAACATCGGGGATCCCCTGTTTGTTGGTTTTTGTGATTGCGCTTAAATTACACTTAACACAAATTTCATTTGAATAAACTAAATGGAATGCATAGCCAAAGAGGCAAGCTGCATAATCAGCATAAAACTCATTAAAATGTTGAATCGCGAAAATGGGTTAATGTAAGTGAAGTTGTCTAAAGGCGGTCACTTTAAACAAATGGGATTAATTATAACTTTGACTTATTGGTTAATAAATTACAAAAGGTAAAAATACAAATTTTCAACTGATTGTAAAAGCTCTATCAAATTAAATTAAAAATAATTAAATGTGGTTTGTCTATCGGTCAAACACATAATTGATCAATAAACATTAATTATGAAACCTAATGAAACAAATTGCTTTGTCGGAACATATTTGTGTTTATATGTTTATGGGGGCAAACGCATATATTAAACAGATAGCAAACTGTTCTTAATAAATCAATTTATTAAATATTAAGTGTTATAAATTATAAAGTGTTGCTAACATCTCATGCCTATAAAAGTATATTATTTAAAATGTTATAGCAAACCAAAACGAAAAACGTGTTTCATATATTACCTATTGAAGTTTTTAGCTTTGCAAAAATTAGGTTATTAATTGTTACTTGTTTTAGAATTACCTATTGCTATAACATATATTTTTACGTTACTCCAAAGCAAGGAAACATGATCTAACGATACAAAGAAAACCTTTAAAGCGGATTTTCACATACAGTGATTAACCTAATTGACTTCGAGTACTCAATGTATTTGACAGTTCGACCGCAAAAGCCCCGAAAGCAATATCGTTGAAATATAGGAGCATGTCAAACCACAAAACCGACCTATCGGCAAACAAATCATTATCAGGAAATGCATAGCCAATTGCCATTACTGCATGCGAAGGAAAAACTGGAGAAATGGGATAATGGAGAGTTTGAGAAAATGGGAAACGGAGAAATGGCCATGGAAACCAGGCTGTAAGTGCGATTATTGACAGGCCCGTACTGAAACTACTCACTAACGAGACTCGTGTGTGCGATTCTACGACACGACAGTTGTCTAATTAAAAGCCAACAAGGCACTGATAATGCCCAGCCATAAGGAACAGGATATGTCCCCGAAATGGGAGCCGTTCATCATCATCACCATGCTATCATGGCAGTTAAATGTCATCAGCAGGCAGGGTGGCAAAATAAAAATTGCCAACGATGGCAAACATTAAATATTGATAATAATATTTTTCACCTACCAAAAACGACGACCGCACACTGTTGACACTGTTTCACAGTTTCTCCAATTCCGACTTAAACTTTAATTAAAACTTATTTCCTGCGCTCGGGCACGAAAATGTTAATTAAAACGATGTTCGAAGAGATTGCCTCACATTTCGTGCGTTTTTCCGCTTTTGCCACTTTAATTTTGCCAGCCAAAACGGATTTCGTTTCGCGCGCGGAATTTCCTTTTCTGTTCCGCTTTTCTATTTTTTCGTTATTCGACTGCGTTACGAATTTCCAGCCATGCGACTGGATGAACGAGCGGCGGGCATGTGATTCGAGTGGCTCCGCAAATGCAGGACAAAACTGCACAGGACACGCAGGAGCGGGAAATGAGTGGAAAATGCAGGTTGGCAGTCGACGAGAGCGAGAGAAAAACGAGTGGAAAATCGACATCGGGTTCTCCCCAGGATTTCCACTCCAAGTTGAGCGGGCCTGGTCGTAGTCGCACGGAAAACGTTCATAAATAAATGGCCAAAAAACGCTCGACTAATTGACGTATGCAGCGCAGCACACATATTGCCAAAGAAACTACGGTTAAGTGTAATTTTTTCCGCGGCTAAAACGAAATTGGTTATTTGCGTGCGAAACGCGGAAGGTTTCAGGATGAGGAGAGACGGGCAAAAAGCGCCAAGGCAGGGCTACATAATTCCTGGTAATGGCTCATAATAAATTGCCCCGAAACAAAAGCAACGAAGAACGAACGCAAATAAGCGCAAAATGGCAAGTACAAAAACTATAGCGATTGAAACGGGTAACAACTGGCTGGGGAATCGTTTGAAAATTGCATTTTAATACGTGGCATAGCAGGAGGTTCCCTTGCCTGAGCACAATAAATCAATGGCAAGTCAATTCTGGGAGCAGCCACGAATCGCTCGCAGAAAGCCAGGCCAAGAATAAATGACTGCGAAAATCTAGATACTTAAAGCGCCCCACAAAAACCTTTAACCGCCCTCCTCGAACTCACATACACCTATTGAGCTCACCTGTAAATGGCTGTCAGTGATGAATTTATTATCCTCTATACAAGTTTTCAAAAATTAGAAAAACCATCTACAATTTTCTCATTACGGGGGTAAATAAGAAATGGAGTTAGTTTTTTTTTTAAATGTTTTTTTTTCGAAGAAAAGTCATGCCAACTTTATTTGTTTAGTTTTTTAATTTTACTTAGGACTTTAATCAAGATTAAAAGTTCTAAAATTAAGTTTAATACATTGTCATATATACTATGAGCATGGGTCAGAAGACATCCAAACCAGGTGAATTCCACTGGCTGACTAACTCACTCTCATTGAACAAACTGATGGCTTAAAGTCCAGTGTTAAAGGGATCAGAGTTTGAAAAAGTTAAACAAGTTTGGCAGTTTAAAGTGGCAGCAACTTAGACCATCTACTGAGCAGCACAAAGGGAAGTATTCACATGGAATCCAACTCCGCCGGAGTCAACACTTCCGGGCGGAACTGACTGCGGATGCCGAGTGCATCAGCTGCTGACAAGCGACAGATTAGCTTACAATTACAACAAAAGGCTGGCGCTGAAAGGTGGCAAAGCTGATGATGAATAGCAGCTTGGAAAAGTCCACAGAATCCAGAGTCTGAGAATGTGGGTGGAATGTAAATATTTGGCCAATATGTGAGCGAGTGAATGAAGTTCATCCTGGGCAAAGAAAACGGAGGGAAGGTGCATATGGTCTGAGATACCTTGATTTTCAGATTAATTATTGGCTAGAAGTTATACAGAAAATGCTAATGAGATGGCAAACTAATATAAACAAGAAGGATTAAGGTTGCTACTTTATGTGAGTTTAAGGCTGATTAAAGTTCCAAGGTCCTCATTCTGATGTAATTCAATTGAATTTAGATGAAGGGTGGAGAACAATATTAAATGTGTTGAATACATTATGGAAATAATAAAGTAAGACTAGAAAATTTATAAACAAACAATAGTGGTACAAATTCACGGCATACTGTTTCATTTATGACATACTACTAATGAAATGATTATATTCGACAATGCAATAAATAGAAGAAGTATACTTCTATATGAACTAAAATGCTTTATGGTAAATAAAAGCGCAAAATATTTAATAGAAATGGTTTTAAACTACAAAAGACGTATGATTACAAAAACAAGACACATGCTTAAAGTACAAATAATAAAATTTAGTAAATCATAAAGCCATAGCTTTTTAAGTGACTTACCTAGAGCTCAACAGTCGTTCGGCTTCGGCGGCGGTCATGTCATCCGGCAGGCTGTCCTCCCGTGGAATCGCTGCAGGCGGAGCAGCAGTTTGAATTGGAGGAGCAATGGCCACACTGTGGTTCACATGAACCTTGATCACTTCATCGACGACATCGTCGATTAGCTCCACATCCAGTATATCGTCGCCCTTTAAGTGGTTGATGATGTCCTCCTCATCCTCGCCAGCACTGGTATCCGCATATTCCAAATCCTGCAGTTCCAGGGAACTTTGGACGGGAGCTCTACGTTCCGGCAGGACAGGAGCCTCCTCTTCCTCGTCGTCGTCCTGCTGCAGTTCCAACACCTCCACATACTCGACGGCCAGGTGCTCGTCCTCCTCCTCGAGATCCAGTTCCTCCTCTTCGTGGGCATCGATGGAGGCAATGGGGGCGATGCCCTTGACCAAGGCCGAGCGGGCGGGGGAGCAGGGTGGCGTGGACTTGGCACTACCTCCTCCACCCACGCTCTGATCCTGATTGCTGCTGTTGCGCCGCCTTATGGGTGAAACCACTCCCACTGGAGGGGAGTTATAGACTCCACGATGAAGAGGGGATCCCTCTACGCTCGAGGAAGTGGGCGACTGGAGGTGAACCGCTCGCGAGGGAGCCACAGGCTGGGATTCCTGCACATCCGGCTTGATAATGGCATACACAGTGCTCGATTCCTGGGCAAAACCATTGGCTCCATGGAACTTGCGCTGCATATCGGTCACCTTGGCCGTGTCGTAGAGTTCAGCCTCTGATCCGTAGACCTCGCGACTTTCGCTGCCATCGGGATTCAGGCGATAGCCCACATCCACGTAGTTCAGGCTGTGCGGTTGCTCCTCCGTTTGCAGGTCGTAGGATGGCTGCAGTTTGGCCTTCAGCTCGGGCGTGGACTCATTGAAGCCACCCTCATCCTGGCTGGTCGTCGATATGATGCTCGGCGGGCGCTGGCCAAGTCCGGCGGCTGGCATGTTCACCGTGATGCTGCTGCGCTTGTTGGCCACTCGCTGGGGAGATCCGGTGGCGGAGCCCGGAATGGAATGTTGTTGCTGCTGCTGGTTGGAGTTGTTCGATCCCGAAGTTTCGTCCACAGATTTGCGACCTGGAAAGGGAGAAAATATATAATTAAATATTAATAAATAATAATTGTATATTTAAATTTTGAATAACAATCAGCTAATATTTCATAAAAATAACATTGACAAAGCAAGTTTTAAACACATTTCTTTTTTACATATTTTAATGTGCCTTTGGATTTATACAAAAGTTATTGGTTTATTTATTTGTAGGACTTCAAGCAGTAAATCTCCCAAAACTTTTAATCTTCTATGTCAACTTAATTTCCCAAAAAATAAAATGTTTTATTACTGAATTATTCTTGTCACACCTCTAAAAATACTTAAAATACACTTTTTTTGATTATTAAAATTGGTTTTGATCACGCCACGCCCTCTTTCAGCATCCTGATCAGATCTGTTTGCATATTGAGAAGCAGGCGAGTGCGCTCCGAGTTGGAATCCCCACCCAGATGTGACTCAAAATCGGAGTTGTCCTGCATATGCTGTTCGAAAAACTCCCGGTATCGCTTCAGTTCCGCCTCCAAAATGTCCTTTTGTTCTAGATCCGGTTCGCCGCGTAATTCTTTCCTGATAAGTTCCATCAGAATGACCATTCGGTGTCGGGCATCTTCGGGGAACTTACGGCTATCCGAACCCCGGAAGGCATTCGGAACTTTCTTTCTGGGCGCAAATTTAGCTGGCGAGGATTGGGAACGACTGGTGGACAACTGGGCACAGGTGGAGGAGCGGTTCAAGTGAAAGTTGGCCTTGTTGTTGCGGTATATCTGATGTATTTCCTCGTCACTGGTTGTGAGCACGGATCGGAGAAGTTGACGCCTTTTGATAATCGGCGATTTGGGTGATGATGTGGCAGTTCCACCCGAAGGACGACCACTATTTGAATAGGAATCCCAAAACTCCGATGTGCGATATTCGGTACAGGTACATGATGAAGCGGAAGCCGGCGCAGCTCGATGAGATTGATTTCGATCATTACAACAATCTAAAGGTTTGGCCATACCCATTGACTGGTGAGCTTGATTCTCCGAAAAGTTAACCCAAATCAACTCCGCAGGCGGAGGCTCCTGAAAAATCCCCGTCAAACGCCTTTGGTTTAGACAGACAATAAAGTGACTCATGTAAGCGTTACGCATGCGCAGATCAGAGAGATTATTGCAATGCATAGTGGTTAATTTGTTGAGCCACAGCCAAGCTATCCTGAATTCGTCTGATTCTTCGCAGAAAGTCTCTTCAATAGTGGGTGAACAATCCAACATTAGCACAAAATCATTCGACAGCAGGGAGCTATTGGTCATGTAAGCTTGATCATTTTCGTCCTTGTTCTTGGGATAACTCAGATTATGAGCACTACGATTCAAACTGGTGTGACTTTCATTATGCCGAACATGAGTAGACGATGCGGTCATGAGCAGACTAGCATGACTGTTGTTCCTCCTTTTATCCTCCAGCTCTTCATTTCTATCAGGCATAATTTATTCGTATTGTTTGTCAGGCAGTTTTGTGTATATAATTTTGGTTTTATCTACTTTCGAAAAATGTCAAAAGGACAGAGTATTGGTTGATACTTTCCATATTTAAATAAAATGAAAAAATTGTAGTCTTTAATATCCTGGTATCATTTGTGAGTCACAAGTTCACCACAAAATATTTTGACACTTTCAATGAATTGTTTAATTAATTGTCCAAGCCATTATTTCCATTTTTCTAATTTATTTATTTATACACAAATTTTGTGGGGAACACGAATGTCTTAATGGATCAGAGAGCTAATCGCAAGATACATATATTTTTTGGGACTTCGCAGACTATTTTCGTGTGTAGGTGCAGATGCTAAAGCTGTCAACGGAAGGCATAAATATAGACGCCTCCGTATATATACACAAATCTCTAAATTGGACCTTTGGGGATCTTTACTGGGGAGATGGAGCAGACAGGCGACATTTTTTTTAGTTTTGTTAAACGTGTAGACATTTTCCAAATTGGCAGTGGAATGTCTTAGAAGTTTTGTGAGTTTGCCAATTACCTAAGGCGTGGATAAAGGAAATTCCTAAGCTATTTTACATATTTTTAGTTTATTATAGTTTTAATGCAGACTACTTTTTTTTTTACTTATACCAACCTCGACAGGCTTGACAAAGCTTTCGCAAACTAAGACACATTTTTGGTTTTCACTTCTCTAGCGTTTTTTTAATGTTTTGAGAAACACATTTTGTGATTGCTGATTGAGTTGTAATTAAATTTGTATTTAGTAAATTATGTTTTAATATTTTAACCATAACTAATTGAGTTGTAATTAAATCGTTATTTAGTAATTATGTTTGTAATAAAAATATAAATTCAAACACGTTGCCCAGGGCTCAAATATTTAAACCATGTTTAAAAATATTTTATGAGGAATATAAAAATACTCCAGTAAACTCAATATACCTAAGATATATTATTCGTATGAATTAATTACAAATTAATATTAGTTAACCAATTTGTGTATGTTTAGAAATCAACTAGGAAATTCGAGAGAATAATTTGATAGCCAACAAATACTATTATTCAAGCGGCAATATGGAAATTCTCTTATGGATTTTCCCCAGCAAACATCATATTATTTCGCTGTAAGGGCAGCCTGCCACAGACATGATAACAAAGCCAGGATTTCGGCTGCTGCCAGTTACCAGTTGACCGACCACAGGACTCGAAGTTGGCCAGCCTGTTGGACCTGGTCAAGTGCACCCTGGCGTATGCTTAATGCCAATTAGAGATGCGTGCGCTTTTAATTAAGAGCAGCATGCTTAAATACTTAATGCAAACCCGGGGCGGAGGTCAGTTTGGGGGAAGATGAGCGAGAGCAGCTCGCGAAGGCCAATGCGGCGTATGTGTGATTTCTGCTTCGGTTCAAGTAAATAAACTTGATGAAAATTCAAGCCAAATTCCGAAGGTCGCACGTTGAGAGTGGAAGAGGCGTAAACAAACGCAATTGAAATCGATGAAAAATCGAAGGGGAAAATCACACTTTTGTTCGGGGTGTGTGTGTGTTTGTGTTGTATAATGAGATGCGAAAATTAATGAAAAACCGGGCCAAAAATAAATGCTGTGCAAAAAATAACAAAAGTATAAAAACAAAAGCAAACAAAAGACAATTAATGAGAAGTAACAAATGGCAAATCAGAAAAGGGGCAACAGCGAAATGAGGAAAAGTTTCCAATAAATCAAGGTTTATAAATAACTTTCCCAGTAATTAAAGCAATGAAAATGAATGGAAAAAAAATGCATCTACACAAATGCTTCCAATGAATCAATGGCGGAAAAATCAATTTGAGTTTGTTGAATAAATGGGTAAAGCAAAAATGCAGGCACTTGCTCTCCACTTTGGAGAACTACAACTAAAAATGCAAAAATAATTGTTTGAGTAACCACAACAAAGCAACAGCAAATTAGAGAGGACAAAAACAGAGAAAAAGAAGATTTTTGCAAAGGCAAGAAGAAATGTCAAGACAAAAACGGAAGTTGCTGTCAAAATGTGCCAAAACCCAGAGATAAGAAGTGGAAAACCCGGGAAGAAAGGCAGCTGCAATATGTGGTTGTAGGATGATAAAGTAAGTCGGCATTTGTGTGCTAGTTAGGTCAACTTCCAAAAGTCCTGACAAAGCAGATATGCATAATGAAAACAGCAACGAAACCAAAACAAAGGCGAGTCTTAAATCTTTGTGGCAAAAAGAAGAAGGGAATGGGAGCCTGCATGGCATGCAAAATAGTTGAACAGGCTAAACTCACGGAAATTCATTAAAGAAAAAATAAACAAAAATCCAGATGGCTGCATAAATATTTCAAATTTCTGTTAAAGATAAAATTGTATGATTTGGAATGTTTGAGGACATTTCTTAGCCTCTCTACTCCAGATTAAAATAGCCCAAGGCAAGGTTCCTTTTTCTCCAGAAATAATTTGTTTACATTCTTAACTCAAGCAAATACACTAAGGAAACTATTAGAAAATAAACTTTCACAAAAATATTTTAAATTACAAATAAAGATATATACAGTTAAATTCACTGATTTGATTTTTGAAACTATTCTATACACGCTAATCAAATAAGCTACATTTTATACACAAAGACCATTTATCTACCTTTAATGCTCACAGAAAATATCTAAGTGCATTTTAAATTGATTTGGAATGTTTGAGGACATTTCTTCGCCCTAAGGAAAATATCTCAATGTAAGTCGGAGAATATCTTTTGGACACATTCCTGTCCAGCAGCAACAGGCAAAAATAAACATAAACTAACACTGCAATATTTTACAACCCCTGAATGGCGAAAACGGCAAACACATGACAATTGCTTACATTTTTGTTGTGGCATACAATTTCAAATTTGAAAATAAACTCGGGAAAGGAGAGGAAGCAGCAAAAGTGTCTGAGAAATATGTGAAAAAAATAGGAAAAAGTTTAAACGTTTTCTTGTGGCTGTTGCCATGCCAAGAAAAACTCTGCCACACACATGTGAGGAAATTTTTTGAATATTTTGTTTGTCGCCACAAAAAAAATGCAGTTCGCTGAACCTCAGGAGAAACAAAGAAAGCCTTCCATATTTCTTTCGATATCCAAATGATACGTTACAGCTGGCATATGTCTGCATCTTTTGCGTTCTCTTTGCACTAAGTTATCTGTATGATTTTTTTCCGCCATCAATTAACTCTTTTTAAAGCGAAACGGCCGCCTAAATTAGGGTCACTCGGACAGTTTGCAATTTAATTTCTGTTCAAATCAATTATGCAATGGGAAACATTTTTAATGAATGAATACCTCCACACTTGAATCTTTTCAAAAAAAGAGGATCGCCATTCAATAACAGCACTTTCCCGACGCAGGTAAAGATCTAGACTGATCGACACGACGATGAGAAGAAGAATCCAGACCTCACCAAACCATTCAAGACATTTCCAGACTCCGAAATCGAGGATCAATGTTATCAGCTAAGGGGACAAAATCTGCAGCCTCACGTGCCCCTCGAAAATCGAACAAACCCACAAAAATCACGCCTCTAGATCATGGTTTCAATATATGTTTTCGTCTATTCGCCTCGGGGCAACGTGCGACGAAAAATTTGTTTTGATTTGCACGGTTTCACGTTATCTTCAATTTACTATATAGAAATTTTGTTTTGGGAATTCTTTCTTTCGATTACGCGTTCGAAATCTTTTTCAAATTTTATTGCGAAAGTTCTTGCCCGCTTATCAACGCGACGTCAACTGAAAGAACGACCGCAGAAAATTTTCGCTTTTTCAGCATCCCCGCGAAAGAGAGAGCAGAAAATAAGTATATAGTAGAGAGATCTGGCAGATCGGCGGATCTCTCTCTGGCGTGCGTTAATTTTTTGGGGCCAGACATGTGGCAGCCAATTTACAGGGTATTCCGAGTTGATTTCGAACCGCTTTTTCGAGGGCCGCCACTTGTCAAGATGCCAGATTGCAAAATGCGCGAAATGAAATGTTGGGAAAGGCCAGAATTCGAGAATCAGTCAAGTGTCGAGACAGATTTTTCGGCTAGTGATATCTAATAATAAAATTATATGAAAATAACCAAGCAACGAATTTCAGTCCAAGAAAGCTGTGGGGAACAGCAAGAATATAGTTTTGGAGCCATTAATTATGCGGAAAATCTATAAAAATACCATGTTTATGGCGTTCGCTTGAACTTAGCGAACATCGGCTGCAAATCAATTTTACTATGGCATTGTGCTTATATGCACAGGAAAAATGGGATGGGATTTATTCACTTTTGTGATGCATATATCACTCTCTGAATATACACATTTTATTGTAAAAATATAAAACAAATATAATAAGAATCATAATTTAAATCTAAAATATTTGCATCTTAATTTCTTTCTGTGTAGTTAACTACTTGGACTTCACGCAGCGATTGTGGCTATTTCCAAAGAATTTCCTCTCTGGCGAAATGTCGCCTTGATGATTTTTTTTGATGCGAACATATTTCAGCGCATTTTCGCAATGGACGTCATCAGTTTGGTGTGAAAAGAAATGAAAGGAAAACTAAGAAAAAACTACAAAATAAAAAGACAAAAATGCTAAGATGTTGGGTGGTCAGACGAGGCAAACAAACAAGAGGAAAAGTGAGGAAAAACGTCGGCAAGTGGCTGTCAAAAACCCACGCGCCTTTCATTAAATCGTACTTAGGATCATTGAACTCTAGAACTTACGTTGCTAGCTCTTGTAATTGAAAGCAAGAATTTATAAATTGCAGACAAAAAGAAACTGAGTTGCTCATTTTAGTTTTACCTTAAATGTTATTCAATAAATAATATGTATTTAACTACAAAAATTGTTTTTATTCTAATTATATTTTGAAACTCACGGTCAGCAAAACAGCACACAGATATGGTTTGTGAACAAACTAAAAGTAAAAGCTTTTTTGCAAAGAGAAAATTCAAAAGAGAGCAAATTTAAGAGAGTAGCTGTGGCTCAAACCATTTGGCTTGCAACCAGGGCTCCGTAAAATAACCTCAAAAGAAGCAAAGACACAAACCAATGAGAAACCGTGGGAAAAATACACTGTTCAAAATTGCAGTGTCTTCTCAAAAAAAGGAACGAAGAGCTAATTTCTTCACCACAACAATTTTTTAAACAAGACAAACTAATATTTAAAATATTTTAACAAATTTAATATTTGACTTCTTATATGGAAAGAGAGATAAACTTTTAAGAGAGACGGATTGCAATTTTTTTTTGTTTTTGTCGGTATTTCTGCTTTTCATGCCGGCTCTTTGTGTGTATACTTTTGTGTGTCAGTGTTTGTGTGCGTTGTGTCTACGTTGTTCTTGTTTTGTTTGCGTAGGCGGCACACAGACACAAATGCAGCCCCCTTTATAAACCCCCCTGTTTTTCATTCTATTCATAACATATTGTCAATATTTGAGCGGCTTTTAATTTGTGATAAATAATACCATCCGTTTGGGATTAACGATATATAAAGATAAAATATTTGTGTCCATCTTGTTTCATTGTGCTGAAATAAAGTGGAGCACAAGCAACTTTTGGCAGGCATAATTTACAGACAAGCACATATACACAATGTGCACTTAAAGATAAAACGAACAATGAAAAAATATGCTATCAAATCTTTTTTCCCTACAGACAATTAACTATTACTATATATAATATTTATATTTGTAGAAAACATTCAACCAAAAAATATTTAAATTACCTTTACAGGTATACAGACAAGTATATTTTTGCATGTCGTTTTTCTAGCCTAAACTTTTGACGGAATTATTTAGTAATGATAAACTGCACGTCAGGTTACTTGACATCTTAATTTCCTCTTGCAAGGTTTTCTTTATGTGCATAGTTTGGGACTCTCCCCCACCTGAAACCTCCCATCCATTTGTTGCCGTCGTAGTAGTTTTTGAGTAGTATTTTCCGTGTTATTTATAAACTCTTGAATGTGACAGGCGGGCACAAGCCATTCAAAATGGGCCATGCAGCACCGAAGCCTAGGCCTTCTTTTCGACTTTATGTTGCTATTTCTTCTCTTTATTTCGTTTCCCATCCCAACCCGCCTTTTACCCCCAATGAGTCCATGCCCCATTCATTTGTTCTCGTTATGTCCCGAGTCTGACAGTCTATTGTGGTATATAGCCATATGTAAGTACATGATCCCCTTCTAAACTATAACTTTAAAATCTTTAATAAATTCAGGCCTTTTTAACACCAGGCACAATTATAAAATTGTATTCGAAATTTCTATACAAGTACCTATAAAAGTTATTTTAGTAAAATAAAATTTTATTTGATATGTAAAAAAAGAAAAATAACCTATAATATTGAGCAATCACTGTACTTCACAAATAATGTTTATAAACGGAAGTGGACCCGTGAGGGTCTGCACATGTACATTACCATGTAAATGGCGCTAAGCATATGACGGGTGCTGTGTCAGCGATTCAACAAGAAAATGCGGTAAAAAATTGTGTTGGGGCTAGAAAAAAGGCACATAAATAGAGAAACATGGGGAAATAGGCAAAAATGTTCAGACACTCTTTCACTAGGACTTCTTTTAACGCAATTGCAGACAGAACCTACCCCAACTTGAGCACATAATCCAATCCACTTAATTCCATTTCGCCCTCCACTTCCCCATCGCCGCCCCATCGAGAGCATTGAAATCAATAAATCAAGGTAAGCCACGCCCCCTTAATGGACACAACACTACCATTTATGAATTAAAAAGAGTTCCAGACCCCAGTTCGCATCGCCAGATAAGCAATCATCGGCAGAAGCTACAACTCGAGGAGTCGAGCAGACACTAGAAACAACAAGAAAGGAATGCGGACTTCGACAATTCGAATTATGATATACCCTATACACAGCAAAAAAACGTAGACTATCATTATTTTAAATCTGCTTGCCATATTTTACATTTTCAAGTGGCAAGTTGCAGGTAATTAGCTGTATTAGCAAACGTGATATTTAAATTTGCCAGCTATATATTGGGCAAGCTGCCAGGAGTGATTTAATTATCCTCAACAATAAATTTATCTATTTTTATGTCCACCACACACAGAAGAACAATTACAAAACCGACATGTCTAGTTATCTTTATGCATTATAAAATTTAATGTTTTTGTTTTCGTTATACTTTGAAAAACTAAAATATAAACCAAAGAAATGATAATAGAAATAACTATATTAAATTCTTTAACACACAACAATATTGATAAAATGTTGAGAAGGGACTTTCCTATTTAAGATATTTTATAATTTTTATTTAAAAGGCAGGAGGTTTAAGGATGTCCATAGGTCTAAAGACATTTCCCCTACCATCCTGCAATCTGAATTGGAAATCATAATACCCTTCGACAGGGCATCGAAGTATGGTATCTATGGGACGCCGCCTGAGACTCCAACCGAGATTGAGAACTGAGAACTGAGGCTGCTGGCGGAAGTGCGGCGTGCAAATTCCAATTTTGTAATCAGCAGCTGGATGAGATCGGCAAGGAAAGCAGCCACAAGACCGGAGTGAAGGCGACTCGCGAATGGAGGCAGAAGTGCCACGCATCATTGAATTCTTAATCTGGCATTAATACAATTTTATGTGTGGTGAAGTCGCTAGAAGAGAGCCGGGAATCGGGAATCCCAACAAAATCCGCAAAACGCCGTCGAGCCTCGGACCATGAAGATGGGCGACGACAGATTGTGAGCATTGCACTCGAGGAGGAGGATGAAGTGCAGCAGGGATGGGGGGGAGGAGGAGGGGAGCAGCGCTTGGAATGTTGTCGAGCCGTTGTCGTTGGGGGCTGCATTTGATATGCCTGCTGTGTTTGACCCATATTGGAATTTGCCTCCAGAGCACACACAGAAAATAAAATTATAGCATTTTAAAGACTTAATAAAAAAAAACAATATAAAAAAAACAATTTTCATACATTTTTTAAATAAACTTAATATAACATTTACTTTATGTAGAGCATCTATTAAAGAATTTAAAAAAATTTGTTTAAACTATTTCTACACATTAAAAAACGTGTACATTTTGCTAAAAACATTCCTCAACATAATTTTAAGTTAAATTTTCACCTCTATGTCACATAAATGTATTCTTTGAAATAAAATGTTTTAAATTGTTTATAACGAACAAAATAATAAATCAATAACATCCATTTCTTATTGTTATTATGGGTTAATGGATTTATAACGTAAGTGCAAAAATCGAGATAGCTGGGATTCTAAGCCTTGTTTAAATTTATAAATTTTTGGTAAATTTTCTCCCAGTGTACAAACAGCAACAGAGTGGATTTTCAAGAGGAAAGGAAAGGGTTTTCGTTGGTGGAAGGGCGGAGGAGTTGGGGCGGTGCACAAGTCACGATTTGTACACCGCTTAGAAAAACTTGTAATGAATGTGGGATGCAATGAAATGGAATGGCTGGGGATGAGCTGGATGGGCTGGATGGGCTGGGAGCGTAGTGGATGAGGTGCAGGGGACCTGGGGGCCAGTGGAGGACAACAGGAGGCCACTGTACAATAAAGTCGACCTGGCAGCTCGGCACAAGCGCACACACACAACGAAAATAGAAGCATGTCTGGAAGGTGTTTGAACTCTTGAGCCAGCAAAGTTCAAAACTTCCAAATGGAGGAAGTTCGAGAATGCCCTGAGACGAGTTGCTTCTGGTTCCTGATTCCAAAGGCTATCAATTATGTCTAGAAAGGAAGGTAAATCCCACATCAAAGTGGAGCAACTTGGAAATTAGACCCACTCTGGATTAATTTTGTTTAGCTGTTCCGAAAGCAGTTTAATAATAAGAAGGCCTATTTTTACCAAGCCATAAAAATGTACATATATTATCTAAGTATTATCAGCTAAATGATGAATTATTAAAATTTGGCAGTTTGTCACCTTGACAGCTTTATCAGTGAAGTTTCCGTTTGGTTTTTTTTAGTACTTCCCCTAAGAATGTATTATTTGAATATAAATAAAAACAGCTGATATATATCATTCTACCTTTTGCAGATTAATACATACATTTTAAGATAACCTATTCCCTTATTTAAAATATGAACTAGGTTTTAAAACCTCTTCAAAAACTCACCTTCATTTTCGCTGCGTCGCCTTCTGGGAACACTGTTGTAGTTGCTGCTGTGATAGTACTCCATCTCCGACTTCTCCGTGGACTCGTTCTC
Organism: Drosophila rhopaloa; assembly: GCF_018152115.1. Classification (NCBI taxonomy): domain Eukaryota; kingdom Metazoa; phylum Arthropoda; class Insecta; order Diptera; family Drosophilidae; genus Drosophila; species Drosophila rhopaloa. The sequence continues at coordinate 14,332,497 of NW_025335043.1, forward strand.
CTGCTTCTCATCCTCTGTGTGAACTGGAGACGAAGGTCCTGAGGAGGCACTGGCCACCGGCGAGCCCGAGGTTGCGGAATTGGTGCTGCCGCTGAGCCCGTTGCCAGGATACTGTCCATTTCCGCCTCCTCCATCCAGAGATCCTCTCTTGGCCGGCTGCATAATGTACGAGCTGGTGGGCGAGGCGCAGGATGAGGGCGTGGAGCAGTTGGTCAAGGGCTGAGTATCCTCGATGAGATCTACCGACTTTTTGCGTGGCTTCTCCGGCGGAATGGGTGCTACTCCCTGATCGCCGGCATTCCTCAGCAGCTCCTGCTGTTGCTCCTGCATCAAGGATCTCTGGAGCACAGCTGCCGATTTGGCAGGTGGCGGAGGTGGGGAATTATCCGCTGTCTTAGTGGGCGATTGGCGCAGCCTGTCCGGATTGAACTTCACCGGACTCACATTCTTTGGCTTGACCGCCGGAATGGGCGGCAATGGCGGCGATTTGACTGGACTGCCAATCTTCCCGCTCCTTGGCTTAATCTCCGGCGGAGCCTGCATTCTCATCGGCGGATTGGGACTGGCATTTGGTGGAGGTTGTGGCGGTTCCATCGCCGGTTTGGCCACCTTCTCACTATCCATAATCAGCCCAGTTCCGGGTACTGTACGTATGATATCGCAACGATTCAGATCACTGTGCGTCCTGGTGGTTTTGGTCTTGGTAAAATGGGATGTCCACTTCTTCTGCTTCTCGATCAGCTCCCGCGAGTTGAACTTGCGTTCCGGTTTCTCCGGCTTATCGCCACCTGAACTGGCAAATAGAGCACTCACTGATCCACTGGCTGGTGGTGGAATGGGTGACACTTCCTCCGATTTCAAGCGGGATATATTGTGCTGGGGATACTTGACCACAGAAGTTGGAACAACTGGCGCAGATGGTTCCACAATAAATTTACTATTACTCAAGCGCTGTTCGGGCGGAATAACTCCATTCTGAGCCACTGTGGCGGCATTGTTATTATTGTGAACGAGTGAAACTCCGGAGGGAAAGGGAGTCCTCCGCTTGGGCGGCGATTGTGAGCGATCCGAGGAGCGTGATGACGACCGATCCGAACCGTCGCACAGGTTGTCCTCGCGGGAACCACTTCTCAACAGTCGGGAACTCACGTTCGAGTTGGACTCCACGCCCAACTTCTCGAACAGAGCCCGGGCGTTATTAAATCTGGCCGAGTGGGATTCCGTCCGTCCTGCAGGAGCTCCTTGGACGTGGGCGTGGTGGGCAGCGGCCGCGGCGGCAGCGGCAGCGGCGTGGGCGGCGGCCACAGCACTCAGCTGCTCCACCGGCTGGATCTCAATGGGTTTGCGCTGGAAGATGTTGGCAATCTGGCTGACCTTACCCACGGCAGCCGGAGCAGGGGCATGGTGCATCGGTTTCTCCATTGTGGAACTGAAAATGAAATAGAAGTAAAATACATTAGAGCATGTTCAGTTTATTTTAGTTATATATAGGTAAATATAAATAAATCGAATTTAAATGGTTTTATTTGTAGCTAAAGAAATAAATTTTATTGATTTGCTTTCTAAATTGTTTTATTATTAAACTAAATTCCATTAGAAAGTTTACTCCGGAAAACCATTGCCCAATGGAAATTTAATTTTATCCCTCTAAAAAAACTAATTCCAAATTGTATTCCCTGTCATGAAAAATGTATTATATATTTGAAATCAACGATGTTTTTAAGAGTTATTATATTAAAGTGTCTGATATTTTAAAATAATAATAAGCATTGTGCTTTTTTTATATTACCCACTGAAACGGTGTATTTCATATCGAAAAAAAAAATACACTTAGTTCCCTCAGCTTAAAGTATCAGCAACATAAATAACGAAACAATTTAGACAAACTATCTCATTAACTTTATACAATACTTTGTGCGAATTGTGTTGTTTTTCCTTTATAATCGGAAGTCGTATATATTAAAATATCGGTTATCTACGATAAAATATTCCACTAACCGCACCCTAATGACCAAACTGATAAAATCGATGGGGAACTTTTACGTTTATTGCAGTGTTACCTTTGCCATTTTCTTGCTCATCGATTTGACTGACTTTCGCAACGATTTTCACCTTTACTTTCTGCTGATTTTTATGATTTTCCTTTGTTATGCGTTTGTTTGTTATTTTCTTCACATCAAAAACACAATTAAGGCTCCATTGATGGGCCCCCTCAAAATATTCGGACCCTTCTCTCCCTTCTCCGGTGTGTTGTTGGATGTGTGAAAGTCTTCGAAAAAGTGAACACATTTATTTGGTGAGAAAGAGAAGGCATTGCCATATGGTAGGCGACCAAAAGGCCTTTCTTCGCCCCGAGAATCGGAGAATAAAGACGACGAGAGGCACCGAGAGACCCGGAGAGCCGTGAGTTGGGAATGTCGGTGCGACATTGAAAGCTATATAGCTGATAGGGTAATGGTTACCGTTATCGGCTCTCGGGAGGTATTGATTTACGAGTTGGGCTAGGTTGGTTCCACACATCGCCCTACCGGCTATAAAAAATATTCCGTTTTCGGAATTATTCAATTTTATATAGATAATGCAGGGAAAAATTCAAGAATCATATACCAAATTGGCACATAAATTAATTAGTGACTTTTTATTAGATAGCAGGGTATAAAAAGTTACAACAGAAGTAGCTGTAATATACAATTTTCTTAGAATTTTAAAACTGCTAATCTCATCTATTTCCTAAGCCTGTAAGATAATCCCATTCCATAAACATTACCCCACCCAGACGAAAATAACCCACCCTCATTACACACCAAACCAAAACAACCTTCTTTATAATCATAACCTCTTTAACTGGGTATATAATACATATTTTCCATGTGTCATAGTGGGAGGCGAAAAAGCGCAGTTTGTGCCACACAGACTATCTAAAACTAGGCAGACAGTCAAAACTTATCGCAAAGTCAATAATAATAAGAGCCTAACTAGAAAAGAACAAACACAAACGAGGAGGTAAACAAATGGCCAGATAGAGAACTCACACCCATGTCCACACAATTAGGAGGTGGGCAAATCGAGACAAAGGTCGGATCTGAACAGTCGGCTGTACTATCATCTCCGGGGGTCTTGTCTTGTAAATAGATGCGAGACAAAAGTCAGAGCCCAAACACGAGACAATGGCGACGGATGGGAAAACTTATCTAATCTAATCGAAATGCACAATGCATGTGACCGTGAATTAGATAGGCGTTTGGAGATAAAGATTAAAGCGGGATAAATTTAGCCTGTGATCTAGTTGCTGTTATTATTGAAAAGTACGGGTACCACATGGCGGATGAGTAAAACCGTATAAGCTTCACTTAAAATATTACGTATCCGCCGCGTAGCTCCTTCCCAAGGGAAAATCAGACATGCATTCGGTGCATATTACCGCTGGTAAATGTTTAAAGAGCTCACCGATTTATTTGGCTGCCGAGCTGATATTGATTTAATGACAGCTCTCGTCCATCCGTCCAACCCCCATTACAAATTAATGCCGCAGAAAATGGACTGAGAGCAAGGACGTGAAAGGACATCGACATGGACACGACCACAGAGCTGCTCAAGTGCACAATCCATGCAGCTATTGGTTGCCTGCTTGGCAGCCAACTATTTATCTATTTATTTATTTATCTTTGGCTTCAGAATTTAATCAAAAAGTTCATGGCAAGATCCCCCATTGAGTGCTTTCAAGGATGTATGCAAAATGAGATTCAGCACATACAATAAATATATTATTTATTATGGAATTATGTTTATGTAATCGAATTTGTTGTAAGTTTTGTATCGAAATATCAAATGATAAAATCGGGTATTAGTTCTCTGTAACTTGATTTAATTGGTTCAAGTTATTTATTATTTTTTAATTTAATACGTATCATAGGTTCATGTTTATTTAATATTTATTGGTATTTAAATTATTGTACCAATCATTGCTAGCACAATCTTTCCAAACTATTAATCACTATCACTATAAATTAAAATTATATTTTTGAATTCTGAAATCTACCCAATTTGTAATATCCATAACAGTTTCCATGCAATTTCCATTATCACAGCACACAGAATCCACCCTAACGCTCCTCGTTTTTTAGCATAACTGTCACCATTATCATTAGCATAAATATGGATTAAGACACCCCATTAAAAACTATAATCAGCGCTAAATGCCCCCGATCATAATGATAACGATCATAATTTGCGCCTTGCAAATGACAAAAAACTAGTTTACCCCCGCCTGTGTCTCTCTAATTTTTGCATAAATGTTAATTGCACTGGGCAAAATGTTAAATTGCACTCGTTAGCTCAAACACGTGATCCAGGTGAGAGATGAGAATGGGGGGCGGGGAGAAGGGAGAGGGGGGCTCAAACAGGAGGCCAGGTGAGCAGCAGGTAGCCAACGACGACGCCATGTGTTATAATTGCGTCAACATTCAGTCTCTTGAGCGTGAACAAGAAAACAATGTCAACAATGAAATGATGGCCCCATTGTAAATGGCAATGGCACACCGGGGGGAAAAGAGGAGTGGAAGGGGAGGAGTGGAGTGGAGTGGCGGGCACAAAAGATTGGTTGCAATTAGTGAAGCCACCTACCTACGCGCCCGGATCTGCGGAAAGTACTATACTACACCACACCATGCCATAAGGTCCCCCACAGGGAGGCCCACCAATTCCCATGAAATAAAAACTTGGCGCCAGGAAAATGATTTCTTAATATGATATGGATATAGGAATCGGAACAACAGTAATGATGATGAACTTGGGAACCAACGCAGATGCAGTGAACAATGAAATCGGGGTTAATTTGAAGGCAACCCCTTTTTAACACGGGTGGTTTAAAGTTGAAACATTGTAATAATAACAATAGAAGGATATGCTGTCTTTATGTTTTTTTTAAAAAAATAGTTATACTGAAAGAGGTATATTTGATGTCTTAGTTTCTTTATTAAAAAATCAAAGAGCCACAAAATGTTGTGTTATCCAAAAGACAACTTCCTTTGACATGTGTTTTGCAATGGGAAAAAAGATTCATTCATTCATGTTTTTTCAGAACTCCCTTGACAACATTTCATACATACTTCATTAATTTAAAGCCCAACCTTGGACGCCACTCCATACAGAGTCGCAGTAGTTCTTAGTATTATTCTCTATCTTGTCTATATTTTACAAGTTATATTTCTTTTCATTGCGATTTCAAGCCCAACCTTCGCCGGTCGTGACAACTGTCTGGCAAACAGACTCACACACTTACAGACTTGTAGACCAAGAGACAATTTTCCGCGTAGGCCTGGCTAGTAACAACACTAAGCAAGGAACACAAAACACAGCCAACAACATTCACTTATTAAACGAGAACACAACAATTCAAGATGTTTTGATACGGTGGTTACCGCAGCAGCGGCGATGAATACGAAACGAGTTGTCGTTGTTCTCGATGTTGTGTGTCTGTGGTTCGTTGGTCTTGTTAGACAAATTATGCCAATTAAGCGGTGGGAAAACAAGTTGGCAAAGTCTGCACGCGCTGGCCCCCAAGAGTGGGTTTCCACTCGATCCCACTCTGCCACTCTGAAATTCCGTGTCCGACTCCGAATCCGAACTGGATTGGGCCTACGTACGGGAAAAAAGTGATGCAGACCCCATCGAACGGGTCTTCAAAGGATGCGCCCTGCTGAATTGAATAACCGCAGCAGCAACTGCAACCGCAGCAGCACACTCAAAAGATCCCAGACCAGAACCAATTGAGATACGTCCTCATCGCATCAAAGTGTTTAGAGCCTCACACATCGCTCGGGATCCATTTGCATAATCGAAGCGATTGACTTTTATAAGCCTGACAAATGACTGCGAGTGAGTCAGTGGCCTGGAACTGGAGTGTCGCCGGCATGGCGGGCAACTATTTTTAAACTCCGAGGATGCTGGTGCCGTATTTGCATATTTCCTACGCCAGGTGGCAACCAACTCGATTTCCCATTTTGCACAGAGCAAAATTTTAAAATCTGTTCCATTCATAAAATTTGAATTTGTTCTTCCTATCTTTATACGATTTCTAAGGATTGTACAATTCTTTGTCTTTAATTTCTCTTATATATATTTCATATTTTTTAAAAACTCTGGCTACTCCCCTCGAGTGAAGTCAAATAAACTAGACCGCAAACCCTGGCGCCGATGTCCTCGCGTTTTCCCCGAATGAGACTCATGTGCGCATAATAAAGGAGCCCAGGGATCCACAAACTTGGCTAAGGATTCGCCACGTGTGTATGTGTGAGCGAGTTTTTTATGGCCTATTTGGGAGATTGGCTGCTAAAAAAACATTTGTGGCTGCTTTGGGAGAGGTCTTGCCTAGGCGTATAGAACAAATGTTCCAATGGCCAAACATATGACTAGGCAGAAAGGATTATGCTTTATCAGCTATAAGTTGGGCATGCATTAAATACACCTTCGAGGACAAACAGGAAAAAAAACATTTCATTAAAAAACTTCCCTTTTACTACATTTTCTAATTCAAACATTTATGAATATAAATATTCATACTTAAATATAAAAGTTTTGGAAGTGGATTGACCAGATAATGTGTGTTGTAATATATATTTTAAGAGTCCGTTTTAAGTTAAGCACTTAAAAGGATAATTAAATGGCTGGCATAATATATTTCCGCTAAAGTTTCCAAGCAGTTAAGTATTTGAAATTTAAAAGTGTAATTGAAATTTATTGGCATTCCACAGTTCAGGTTATCTCGAATTAAACCCGCTCAGCTCTTGGATTTATTGCCCTATGATAGTCAAACTGGACTCACCTTTCTCTTGTCCAATTCAGGTGCTGCGCGGTGTCCTTCCTCCTCGTTGGCTTCCTCGGCTTTTCCTTTGTTGTTTGATTAAACCTGCTCAACACCTAAAGCCTGGCTCCGCTCCAAACATTTGTCATTGTGTCGGGGTGTTTGTAGTGTGTTTTTTAGTTTTTTCTTCAGCTTTTTTCGTATTCAAGTCGAGCCAGGTGATGCTGCTCCTTCCTCTCCGCCGCTCCTCCCACTCGATGGCACTGGAGCGTGTCTGGTCGTTTTTTCTTGTTTGTGGATGTGGACGTCGTGGTTGTCAGCCAATCAACCCACCGCTGGCCTCATCGGTGTCAGCATTTTTTGTGTGTTTGCCTTTTGCGCAAGATGAAAATGCAAATTTCTGCAAAAAACAATCCAAGAAACAAACACAAACAAAAGTTAGGAGAGCGAAAATGCAGTTAACAGAAATTTAAACTTAAATGGTACACGGAAAACAATTACTATTAGAGGTAATTAACTTTACAAATTAAAGATTGCAAATAAAAATTTGTATATACAAGACTTTAGACTTAGGAATTTTAAAGGTATTTAACTTAGGTACCTAGATATTATTTATTTTATTGAAATCTAAGGAATTAAGTAAAGTAAGTAAATTACTATCCCTATTAAATAAACTATATCAAAAACAAATTTTTGTAGGGGCCTGATTTAATCTTTTTTATATTTTCTTCTCGTTACATAAATCGTTCGCATTTTTCTCTGTGTAATTGCAAGTTCAATGAACCAAAAAAACAGCCGAAAGCCATTCAACGAAACCAAATAGAATTGCCACATTTTTAAGGTGGCCCTCCGAGGCATACGAAATTAGTTTGGGCTCTCTTTTCGAGGGGTTTGCCTTAGGGTTTCTCGCCGGAAAATTGAAGGTGAAATGTTGCAAACGGAAGCAATTAGTTTCATTTGGAGCTGCAGCAACTCGAGAGGGGCAAAAAAAAGAAGAGTTTAAGTCGGGCCCAATCGACTGAAACCAAAAAACCGGAGAGAAAGTTCGGCCAATTGATAAACAGACAGCGTTTCCAGTAGCTGGAATCGTCAGACATCAGTCAACAATAACAATGTTATTAGCTTTTGGGGGTATAATCAAAGTGTCGCCTTAATTTGCCCCCTACAAACTCCCCGATTTGTCTATTTTCGGGCCTTTGTTCCCAAGGTAAACTCATAAATTTCGTCTGCCTTCTGCGACGCCTACAGCTGAAACTGGAAATCACTCAGCGCATTGTAATTGTCTAATTTATTGTTGTTCAACAATTTCACTCGTCTACAGTGCGTGAGAAAATCGTGGTGGGTGTAATCAAATGGTTAGCAAAATGAAGAAATTAATTTGAATTCGGATTCACTTTAAGTGAGTTGGCTTGGGGCAGGTCATGAAGTTGTGGGAGTTAATAGATAGTGGCCTGAAAAGCTCAATTGGGTAATAGATATAGATAGTAAACGAGTGGTTAATCGAAAGTGAAAGTCATGGGGCAGAATACAACACTAAAATTCCACAAATTGACAGCCCCATTTAATTTATGATTGTTATTATCTGTATTAAATTACAATTATGAATAATTTCAAGGCCTTTTCTGCTGACATTTCTTCTTCTCATGATCTAAACTGTATTGTAGAACACAGAACAAGGTCGTTCTGACCAAGTTACCTCCTTTTTCTACCCATTGCCAACATCCACAGTATGCAATTTCAGAAATTGCTGAAAGTGCCAATAAATTGTCATTAGAATCTGCCATCTTGCGGGGTCTTTAATTACAATCAATCAGATTTCTCCTCGGCCAAAAAGCCATATCATTAGCTGGCCGGGTTTATTGGCTTCGAGATTGGATGAGGAAAAGAGATCTTGCGGTTGCGTCGGCTCATAACGGTTTGATGTCGGCTCGGGCCATATGTGATTATCAAGTTTGGTTTCGAGATGCGTATAAATCATGTCAGCAACAGCGAAAACAACTCATGGCTCTGATTATAATTATTAGATGTCATAACTTTCAATCAAAAAAATGCGTTAAGAGGTTGTTTTGCCTCGGTTTTTTTGGAGAGCTCTTCGTATCAAGGCCGCTAGAAATGATTTGATCAAGATTTCCACAGTAACTTTTACAATACATGCTTTAAACAAAATTAACAAAAGCGTTTGCTGTTTTGTTCGTTTAAAGTTTCTCGTGTAAATTACATTACATTGAAGTTGCCTCCATGTCATGTTTTTAGTTTTATTATGGACCCGGTTAGGTGTTGGCTTTTTCCTCCCTCGAACTCCCCATTATATTGGCTTTTTATGGCCTCATAAGCTGGCTATAGAGGAAGAAGTAAACAACTTTTTCATGACCTTTTACGGTGCAAAAGCAGAAGCAGCTGCCCAAACTAAAACTAAAACTTAGCTCGAGGAAACTGAAACACCGATGAGCAGCTTGACTTTGCCGTAGAGGCCATGTAATGCCAGAAATTGGTTTCAGACCAGAAAAGTTCTGTCTGCGATTCCCAGATGCTGTCTTGCCTTATTAAGAGCCAAGGTTTAGGTGGGATGTCTGGTCCACCGAACTGCGAATAGACCAATAAAAAGCGACTGGCAGTGGGAAAATGCTGGAAGCGTTCTTTTTCTTGTTTTCGAAGAGTTAAATGGTGAGTGAAGTAAGACAGGTGGGTGGTTTTTTGATGTCTGTTGAAAGGTCGTTTAAAAAAATACATTTGGATTTTAAGTAGAGTGGGCGGAAAAAGAGAGTCTGTAAAAGTCATGCAGAAAAGCCATTACATATCGACAGGAGGAGAACAAGAGGTAATACTCTGAAGCTACAGGATCTAACTACATTTTTGGCAGTATTTCACTGCTAACTAATAGACTTTTTAAGTGCCTATTTTATTTTAATTATAAAGTTTTTTTAGACATAAATAAAGTAAAGCAATAATGACAATCTCAAAATGACTAACTCCCTACTCTTAAATAATTCCTTACTAAAAAGCATTTTAAAGTTCTGACAACTATTCTCTAGCTTAAGTTCTACATTCTTTTCTAACAACTATCAACAGCAAAAAAAGTTCCATAACTTATCTCTTAAGTGCTTCTCAATTTCCAATTCTCCCAGACATTCTTCATATTTTCCGCCTCATAATCAACCGAATTATCAGATTGCATGCCCCATCATCGCAGCTTGACGGTAATCAGGAGAAGTATTTCTAATTCACAGTTAAGCCCGCAATGAGCCGCTTTTAGCAGCTGCAATAACGTTTTCAAGACATACTTATATGGCAGTGCGAAAAAATGATAATAGCAATAAGTTTGGCATGCGAAATAAATGGAGCAAAAATGTTGAAAATTACCCGCGCAGTGGAGCATGTAAGTGTTACATTAAATGGAGGCGGGGCCGGCGATTTAATTGCCAAATCCCCCACCAGATTCCCCCCGTCATGGGATAATAATTACGGCCAGGTAGATAATCGCAATAAGGAAAGAGTTGGCAATTACAATTGGAATCGGTACGAATGCCATTAAAGTAATTGAAAATCCCGTAAGAAATGTTGCCATAAAAATAGCTACAGAAAAGGTAAACCATTTCAGGGCGTTACCCATACATAAAGTAGATGAACATGCAAAGTGGCGGTGATAAAACAGGGCCTCTAACAACTTTCACAAGTCCTGTTTTCCCCCCTCACCTAGTTTTTCCATTTCTCCTCCTCTCGACTAGCTCATAATTTATTGTCGCAGCGGAAAATTGCTTTTCCAAGGTCTGAAAAGTGAGTTGCGAAGAGTGAAGCAAAAATATACAAGAGTGCATGTTGCATGTCAATTTTAATTGCACATTCGAGGCTGTCAAATTGAATTTGACTTGCCTCGTGGCACCCAGATAAGATACAAATTATTATATATACAAAATACTTTTTTATTGGCCGACAATTATTGATTGGTGGGGCGAAAATCACGTGCTCTTATCAGCAGATAACCCGAATATTCAATTCAATATCAAGTCTGGCCAACTTGGACAAATCCGCCAACAAAGACGGAACTCTGTAAACAAGTTTCCATTGGAGCCGGGGCAAGTTAATGAAATGTTGCAGCTTGCACAATATTGACCATAATAATAAATCGTCTCTCGGCAATGTGCATCCACATCCACATCCATATCCATCCACTGCTCTCCTCCCTTTCTCACCAAGTGATGGATTGTGGCAATGAACTTGACATTAATAGGGTTTCCTCTAACTGCCGCCTTGCGTGACCGACCCCGCCCCCTTTTCTCCATTTACCATATGCCGTATATAGTACTGACCCACCTGACAGACGAGAAATGAAATGCCCGGAGATGCACACATTTTCTCATGCCTACGATGTTGGTGGGACAAGTCAATCTCCACCAGAGTGCGAGTGCGAATCGAGGCAAGTGCATAAAGAATTTTTAATTGTACAGGAGAGATGAGCAAAAGTGCACTGGGAAAAAGTCAAATCAGGAATGATTTACACTGTTCCATACTGTTATAAGTTTAAATACAAATAATCATCAGGAACTGATATCTATTTTTCTCTGTGCAAAAGAGTTTTAGACAGATAGAGAGAGAGCAAAATGTAACCATATAGACGCAAAAGGCAATGTCCGTAGATGGCAGGGCTTTCTTTAGAAAAAAATCCAAACCACAGGCAAGCGGAACTCGTGTTTTAAGCCTTAACTTGACAACGGTCAATATCTGACACAGCAAATGAAATGAAATGTCAACTGCAAATTGAATCAACTTGGGGATAGAATGACCGAAAAAGCAGAATCCAAAAGGCGCAAAAGGGATTTCAACCACAAACCCCAAAAAGGGTGTCATAATCGCTTGATGTAAATTAAAAGCTTTTACAGAAAGGGACAAAAGTGTAAAGCAGTTAAACAAGAATTTTGGATTAGCAAAGGATTATTAATACAAAAGTGTCGGAATTTATGTAAGAATTTATTATGTCTAAATAAATGCCATTAAAGAAAAATCCTGTTAAAAATAAAAAAAGAGATTACAACCGCAATCCGCACAATTAAAAGCTTCCCAAAAGAAATGCTTTTATAATTGCCAAACTCGATTAAAACCACTTTAAGGGAAAAAGTTCATGCCATAACTTAAAAAATCATTATAAAAAGTGTGATTAAAAAGTAGACGCCATGGCCATGAGCAAAGGTCTTGACTTTGAAGTCGCCAAGGAACACCTGTTTCCCCCTTTTTCCTCGAACGTTCCTCTGACGTTTTTGATAAATGACAACAAATGCGTGGCAGACATCTGGTCGCCAAACTCCTCGCTCTTAACCCCTTTCACCCGTCGACAGATGAAAGCGAAAGACTGAAAACGAAAATAAATAAGTAAAATAAACCGTGGAAAGACGAAACTAAGATCGTTCCGAGGGTCGAACTCCCTCTTTTGCAAGTGAGAGCGTGACAATGTCAACAGAGTGAAAAAGTAACAAAATACATAATGAATAAATACAAAAACCAGTTAAAGCGTGGCCGAATGGAATTTAACGCTCTGGGCCCTAAGAAAGCAAAAGTTAAATAAAAAGTAAAAACAAAATTATTGCAACCTCAACTTCTGCCTTTTTCATGTTAAATGTGACAAAGATCATTTGCAATTTCCTACAAGTGTCGTGTAATGCACGTGATCTGAGATAGCAAAAATAGTTGAGGGTGTCTATCTAGAGGTAAAATGTATACACTAAGTGCTCTTCATCAATGCGGAAAGTCTAATTTGGATAATGGAAGTGTCGACTACGCTTTACCAGGTGCTGTAGATGAATGTACGTACTACATTACTGATATGATGAGAATGGGAAATGTAAACGTTTTTATTGCTTGGATTATTGAGCTCAATGAAAAAGCGCATATGGCTGTATGAATTATGATACCCCATGGTAATATTAGGTTTCCTTTCACTTCTGTGTGAATTAATTTAGAACTAATGAAATTATGTTACAATTAGTTCTCTTTTCTTTTTAATTCAAGAAAATATGGATTATCTATGGTTTTCAGAAAACGACACTACGACTAACGACATTACTAGGCTTCTACTTTTAAATACACGTAATATTCATTATAACAAAAAAATGTAAAACACTTTAAATCTCTGTAAACTTAAATTGTTATGAAACTTAAGAAAATTAATTTATTCCACACTTGATATTGTTACACTTTTCATTTCTATAATCACAATTACTCACAGTTCACAGCTGATTTGTTTGAAAGCGACTCACCAACATCTGCCTTTAAGACTTTAAAATAAAAAGCATTTCAATGCCACAAATGGAATTACAATTTCCACCCATTCAGTAACCCCAATTTCCTACGGCCAACAAATATTTACACAAATCTCCTTTCGTAATCGCTTTCGTCTGCAAGTTCAAACATCTCCATTTCACACTGAAACCATTTTAGCACTCCATCCAAAGTTCAGCATTTTGCGACTTTGAACTTTTAAGGTTTTGCACACACCGGGAAGAATTCATAATATTTAAGGCTGGGGAAATGGAGAGGAAATGTTCCTTTTATTTGCATTGCATTTTGCTTTTTTTTTTTGCCATATTTTTTTTTTCATTCTCCCCAGCAAACAAAACAAACACACGGCTGGGAATATATAGAAAGCAAATCCAACAAATCCGCTTAGAGTGCAAAAAGGCAAAAACTGTTGCAATTGCCAAGTTGGCTGGGGAAAACTACTCCCCTACTTCTCAGTCACCCACAATTTTCACATTTTCCCCCTCATGTCTGATGTTTTTCCACTCGAGTCAAGTGCAGTCAAACATTTGAGACGCAAAATGGGAAAATTCTGCATTTCTAAGCCCCCGCAAAGTGGGTAATTTGCGAGTAGCCCAGCTGCGATTCCATTCGCCCGACTTGTGCAATCCTCGTGACAGTCACGATGTCTAGAACTGAACTGAACTTGGATTGCGCAGCTTATCAGCTGATTCACACCAATTAAATTCCAATTTTCGCATAATACTCTTATTATCTTCGCGCCACAGAGACACTATTCCTTATCAAGTTCTAATTCATCTGCCATCCATTGATTAGTTTCACATGAACTTTGTCATCATCATCGTTTTATTTCAGCCTACGCCGCAGCTTTTATATTTCATATTGCATTGTTTTTCGAACTTATGAAAGGGGCTTTTGTCTTTTGTCAAATTTGAACTTCCCTTTGAATTTGATTTATGCAAATTTATCCGAGTGAGAGGGCCCATTAAAATTGTCATTCGCCTTTGTTTGCATTTAATTGGATCCTGCGCCGAAATGCAAACATTGTGTTGATTGAATGTCTGCCACTATAATATATAATATTTGTACGCATCTTTTCATTAAGGTCGATTTCGAATGTAGAGCACTCATATAACTGCTGAGGGGCCACATACATTTTTAATAGCAACTGCACTGGTGCGCAAACAAGTTCAAGGAACTTTAAAACGATTTGGTCTTGATTTAAACACATTTTTGGGGGAGCAGAGTGGGGATGCAAATTAAATAAAATTAAATTCTAAAATGTGGATTGTTCACATTTTCAGTAATATTTTTTAATAATTCAACTTTAAATTAAAAGCTACAAAACAAAAAGAGTAAGCATCCGAAATATCGTGGTATCATTTTATATCTTTTTTTAATTAAATAACACTTATTATTCAAATAATTGCTGATAATTAATTGCTTTTAAAATACAATAATTTTTCTTCAAAACTTTTTAATCCTATCAATCGAAAATCCCCTTCCAAATACAATTAAATTATCCCCAGTTTATATTGTTATCCCTCCAATCAAATGAATCTCCTCGAATTAATCTCGTTTTAGTTATCCAAATTGCATTCGACTGACAATCCCAAATGTTCCAATTTGCATTCAGCCCCCAGCAGTGACTGGAAATAAGCTTCGATCCACAGGATCTCCCCTCATCCTTTTCATCTTTTGATTCCTGTCACATCCCAGGTTGTAGGGTGTCTTCTGCCTGGGGCAAATTATTGATTTATGGCCACGCGTTGCCTGTCACTGTCAAGATAAAGTGCCATGCTGATGCTGAAGTTGAAGTTGCAACTGAAACGTGCAGTTGCACAGGAAAAAACTAGATTATTTTAGGGCACTTGGGTGCCCCGGAAATCCCTTACACCAAAGCCATTCTAAAAATCAATAAAAATTCGCTAAAAATTTGGTTAGCTGATTTTACGATTATTACGATTGTTATTATGAAGTTCTCAGTTGATATATATTTTGACTTGTGATTGGCATATTCTCCTTCTTCTTTGGAGGAAAATATAAAAATAGTTTGAAAACTTGAATGTTTGTTATTATCTCAGGATTAATAAATAAAAAGTCATGCATTTTATAAAAATTTCTTTCTGTGCAGGGATGGATGAAGAGCAGTTGGAGACTGCAGACCGGGACTGCAGTCTGTGGGCAGCAGGCGTGACAACTACGAATGCTAAAGGACGGTGGAGACAAAGCCAAGAAAGAAAGGCAGAATCAAAGTTGACTCAACCTTAAGTAGACACTTCACACTTGGCAGGGTCGCTGTCCGTCTGTCCCCCTGTCTGCTCCTCCCTCCTTCCTCCTCTATGTTTATCCGCCTCCTTTTGCAGTTCCCAGGGTTCTTGGTTGCCCCGTCCCGGTACTACTGTACTTTTCCTCAGGCTGCTGTGCAATGGAAGCCAAAGGAACAACCCTTAGAAATGCAAGCTGGCGAAAAAGCTTGAACACCAAAGGATGCTTGCACTGAGGGAAAAATGGTATATTAAGACTTAACGCTTTTGTTTACAGCTGTGACTTACTAGATGAGAATTTTAATTAATTTGGAATTCCAACAATATATATAGATTTCAGATAGAGGCACTTCCCTTAATCAGTAACTATTTGTTAGCAAACCCAGCAAGTAAAACGCAACCAAAAAAAAAAATTTCCAAAATTAGTTTTAATAAATAAATAATCGAATGGAAATTATCCTAGATTTTAGAACAACTTTTTCGTGGTGTACGGACAGTATAGAAAGGAAGGGAAAAAGGAGGTATACACACCGGTAACTGCAAGGAAATTGAATGAAAAGGCAGACACAAAACCAAAACAAAGCGAAAAAAGCTTCCCCAGCGGTTTTTCAGTTTTCAATGCGAACTGGAGGAAAAGTGAGGCGGCGGTTGCAAAAACTTTTGTCATTATGCAGGCAATGCTTTCTCTAAATTTTCCTCCCGCCTCCACTTCTTCCACTTCCTGCAGTTCATCAAACAATTTCCCCTGCCAGCCTCGCTTATCTGGTAAATTGTCAAGAACTTTGTGGCCATCACTTTTTTGTTTTATAAATAACTCACCAGAGCAAAGGAACAAAATTCAATAAAACAAAAACACCTCCCTAAAACTCTCGGACTGAAACCACTCCCCCAACAAACCCATTCTAATGCCATCCCCACATAAGCAAATGAAGCCAATAAATGTTGCCCAGAAAAGCCAGCGAAAATTGACAGGGGAAATGTTTATTTTTAACACGGTTCATTTACCAAATTGGGCCTAATTTTTGTGGTCAAGTCCTGGAAAATGGGGTCAACTGGAAATAGGGTTTGGTCGGCAGGAATAAATAGGTGGTGGGGGAGGGGGGGTGTCCCAAATTAGCTGGCAATTAATTAGGCAGTCGGACGGACGGAATGTAAATCCATAAAGTTATAAACAGCATTATCTCGTTTTTACTTTGCGTGTTTTTGAAAAGGGTGTGGGTTGGCGGAGGGCTGAGAATAAACCTTGAAGGTGGCGATAGATGGTGCAATTTACATTGTTAACTAAGGTGCAGGGACCGGACCAGTCATGCAACTTTGGAATCTCATTCTTGGGAGCTTTATCTCAGCTCTTTTTCCAAGCTCATTCAATTCAATTTCGCGTCAGTTGCAACTGCAACCGCAGAAGGTTGCTAAATTGCATAATTAAAGCCTGATACAACGTGGCGAAGAAGGAAAGTTACAGTAATGTTTTTGTAATTGGTTTAAAAACTTGTTAATTTAGAAAACTGCTAGTTAATGTGATAATATTATTTTTGCATTCAAATTTATTATTTTTTGCATCATAAATCCCAACTAAACTTGCTTTTGTTTTTGTTGGTTCTAACTAACTAGTTTGTTAGCAATGGGTTACTTATAAAAATGAGTTTAAAAAAAAAATTCTAAAACCAGCATTTTCCTACAACAATAAATATAAAATATTTACTAGTCTATGGTATATTACACTTTGTAAAGCAATCGCCTGGAGACTTAGACCACATCTATTTCTAAGTGTTTTTCATACAAAACCTTAAGTAATTTTTGTTATACAATACAAGGGGTTGTAAAGAGGGTTAAAACCTCGATAGACAGACACTCGATGGGATGTCCATACCAAATGTATGTTAATAATGCCCAACGACATCGCCTGCAGGCTCATTATGTATATCGATCGGAGGATAAGGAGGCGGCATCTGGAGGGGGAGTGCCTCAAGTGGGGCAACCCACCCATTTTTGGTGTTATATGTATGTTATGTGATTTGAAAGCTTCGCCCGCCGCATGTTTTTTCCCCTCTTGGGTTTTGTATTTCGGTTTTGTTTCGCCGTGGGTTACAAAAAAACATTTCAAGTGGTTCCACAGGGTTTTTTTCGGTTTGCTGTCCGAACAAGTGGACAAAGTGGTCCGCAAGTGGATGCATGGCCATTACCGAGGAGTGGGTTGAATTTTGGGCGGGAATAGGGGGATTCTCGGGCTATTGGACCACTGCAGCTGTGGCCAACTATCAATTACTCAAATGCAATCTGGCATAATCATTAAAAAAATTGTATTTTCTTTTACAAGCCTGAATACTTAAATTTTCAACAAAGTTCTCTAAGTATTTAAGAGATCTAGAGAGTAGTTCTCAATTCAACCAAGCAAAGTTTAATCATTTTTAAAGATTTTTTGAACTATTTTATTTTTATTTTAAAATAGTTAAAGCCTAGAAAATAAATCCCACAAAGCAATATTTCGCCCGCCAAATTGGACCGACAAAATAAACTGCAATCTAAGTTCACTGAACCCTGTAAAGATAAAATAAAAACCAAACCTCAAATGGTCGCATTAGGCTTAGCTAATATCGCTTTTCTTCAGACAATAAAAACCAAATGGCCCCAAGCCATGAACATATCATGATCATTGATCAACCGAAAATCCAAGACCCAAACTCGCACACAATTTCGATGCCTTATATGGTGGATAGCCAAACGGCAGCCCCAAAAAAAATACTTATGAATAAACAAATGCGACATTTTGCGGCAACTGTTAATATCACTACAGATATATAAACCTATAGCTATTGCCATTTTCGTTCATGTCTATGTGTTTTCATTGAAAATTCAAACGAAAATGCCAGAGATCCAAGATCATATGGGCCGAAAAATGGGAGCCAAAAAGAGTCGTGTGCTAAACTTGCGCCAAATCAAGTGACGCAAGAGATAAAGCCAGGGGGAATATATAGCCAAAGGGGTACGGGGAAGGTCTAAACTTGATTTTGCCAGCTGCGCGTGGGCCACCGAAAAAACATACAAAAACAAACGGGGAAAAAATAACACTCAAGAGCTTGGAGAGATCGGTGATCTCGATTTCGTTCGAAATAGTTGAGTTTTTTGCTTGTCTCAGCATTGCAAAAGTTTTCCATAAATGCGAAAAATGTAAAACAACTATAGTGAATAACATAAATTTTAGATTTACATAAAAAAACCCTCTGGTTGCTTTTTTAATTAAGAATAATCTGTTGAATAACTTTTCTGTTGTATCTGCATTTGATTAATTTAATTTGCAGAGATCTGCGATGTAGATTTCTTCGAAAATTGTTTGGACAAGTTTCAGAAGTAATATAAATAGCATAAAAAATGTGAAGCAATAAATCAAAGGCACTTAAATTTGGTCATTTGAAGATTCGTTTAAAAAGTTACCCGATTACATCTGACGAATAGATTCAAATATTTATGTATAACTTTAAAAGTTAACCGAAGGCAGATTAGGATTTGGTACACCAACAATTTTTCCATAAACAAAATGCGACAATTTGAAATAATAAATCCAAGTTTTGGTTTTGGGCATTTAAAGCTATTTGCATAAATTTAAGATTTGCATGAAAATTATAGCTTTTAAGCAAATAGGTCCGTAGATGGATTTAGTTAAGAACAATTTGTTGAACAGCTAGATACATTTTTAAATACATTTTATCTGCTGCAAAAATGTTCATAAATGCCGAAAATTTGAAACTATAAATTCAAGGCGCAAAGTCGAAATTTTGGACGCTTAAGCGATTAGCATAATACCCAGATTTGCATGAAAATTAACGCTTTTGAATGTTCAATCTGTCAAGAGCTATACAACTTTGGCTGTTTCTTTAATTAAGAATAATTTGTTGAATAACTTTTGTGCCTGCATTTGACTAATTAAGTTTATGCAAATCGCGCCGAGCGTAGGCGAAAGTTTTATGACGATTCGTTTTATGAGTTTTTAAGTCGCCGACAAATTGACGATGGATTGGGTGGAAATAAAAATTGAAACATTTAAGCGATGCAACTAAAAATAAACATCCGCAGAAGTCATAAAACAAAGGCAGGCCCTCCTTCTTGTTTTCTTTTTCTCCCCTAACTCCCACTTATTGTTTCTTTTGCAGCTCTCCTTTTTCAGTGCACAGGAACAAATTTTTATCATATATTAACCTTTAACAATTAAAGTATTATATTTTATCAAGTTTATTTCTTATAAACAATATCTCTTAGTAATTTGTCATTTAGTTAAGAAGTGACATGAAACGTTAATATGGAGTACAAAAACGGAGTTTAAATATTTTGAGCTTAAAATATCGTAGGATTTCTTTCCGTGTGGGGAATGACATGAAGCGCAACTGTTTCTGCAAGACAAAGAGGAGAAGAAAAAGAAGAAGGAGGCAAAGAAAGAGGGGCAGGAGGAAAAGGAGCAAAACAGAGGGAAGTCGTTGAAATTAAATACGGTTTGTAACCAGAAATTCCGTAACTAAAAATAAACAAATGAGAATAAGAAGCGCGGAGCACGCGACGCACAAAAGAGGGTGAAATTTTACCCACAAAGAACAGAAATTAACAACAATATAATATTCTTGGCTTCGCCAGCGATTTTTTATTGAGGAAATAGTGCAAATAGAATTGTGATTTCTGCATATTTGCATAAATTACGGCCACTAAGAGAATTGCAAAATGAAGAAATGCGATAAATAAGGCAAAAAACAGCGATAGCAAAATTATCAGAGACCCACACACACAAACAGAACCTAAGACAACAAAAGAAAAACAAAAGTCGTTTGCTTTTGTTTTGTTTTTTTTTTACCCCATCTCTCCCTCTCTCTGTTTCTCACCAGATCGCAGTTGCATTTTGCGATCAACGGTTCTTTGGGTTGGGGCATGCTTCCTGCTCACTCGCACCTACACGAAAAGGCTCTGCAAAAACCAGTTATTAAAAGCCATAAAAAGGAGAACCATTTAACTGTTTAAGGTGTCTCATGTTGGCTTTTTCGCCAGGTGTTTAAAACTCCGCCAGCTGTTGGCAAAATGTATTTTCGAATTTTCGTATTTTTGTATTTTTGCATTTTTGCAATTGCAATGTTCATTTTACGGGGCTTTTTTGATACTGTCCTGATTCTGCGCAGAGGGTGCGAGCAGGATGGCAGGACTTGAACTCACTTACACACCCTTAAAAATGCCGCTACTCCAAATGCAATTTCATTTTTACAGTTGTGTTTGCACCAAAAACTGCTTAAATTAATGAGGATCTTCTGTCAAAATATTTGATAAGTCGCTGGTTTAAGAGGTACACCCACACCCCTTATTTATTTTCATATTTTTCAACTCCGGCGCAGCTTCGTTTAGCTCTCTATATACAGCTTCTACGTTTTTTTTTTTTATTAAATTTCTTTGCGCAAAAGGAGTGGCGTTGACCAGGATTTTTTCACACATACACAAGGACCTCATATACGCATAGTCGGCGTCCTTTTTTTGCGTTTGCACTGTGTTTTGTACCTTTTTCCGGCACTCTATTTGGCAAACTCTTTTTATCACTTTTCCAGGGATTTACCTTTAAAAAAAGCCAGTTGTTTAGCCTTTTCGGTATACACAAATCCTTTTTTTAATAATCACGGTGACACCCGAGGTTCTTGCAAAGCTCGACCAACGCGATTCGTTAAATTAAAAAATTCACTTGACTTGATCTCATAGAAATTGAATGTACGCGGCAATTTACACTTATTGTTTATGTTCGATTTGGCAGCGGAAAAACTCGCGACGAAAACGCGTCCGACTCGTTCGGATTCGGATTTTGTTTTTGCCTTTGATTTATATACATACATATGTGTTAGAGGTGGAGAAACATCGATGCCATCATCATTGTCATCGATGTTTTCAAAATATCGATGATATCGATGTTTGGCCGGGCACAATCGGTTTTTCCATCACTATAATGAATCTCACTCCGTTCTTCCAGACTGTTAACTTTTCACTCCAGGTATTGCTCAATGTTAACACTCCACTGTTAACGATTTCACTCCAGATCTTATACACTCTGTTAGTTTCCACTCCAGTTATTACACACTATTTTCTCTATACAAAATGCACTTTGATCATAGCACTGTAAAAAATGTTTGCTTAATAAAAATTAAGGAAATTAAAAAAAATCATACATTTATTTAAATTTTACTTCTCGAACGCTCTTGGTGAAATTAATAAGGAAACTTTTATTATACCCTTGCAGAGGGTATTATAATTTTGGTCAAAAGTGTGCAACGCAGTGAAGGAGACATCTCCGACCCTATAAAGTATATATATTCTTGATCAGGATCACCTCCTGAGTTGATATAAGCATGTCCGTCTTTCCGTCTGTCTGTTTCTACGCGAACTAGTCTCTCAGTTTTAAAGATATCGAATTGAAACTTTGCACACATCCTTCTTTCCTTTGCACGCATTATATAAGTCGGAACGGCAGGGATCGGACGACTATATCCTATAGCTGCCATATAACTGATTGATCGGAAATGCCATAACTTTGATGCTTGTAAAGTTAGGAAGTTGAGATTTTCTATAGGTTTTATTTTTGGACAATCAATCCGACCTATCAAATTTCATAAGGATCGGCCGACTATATCCTATAGCTGCCATATAACTGAACGATTGAAAATGCCATAACTTTGGTGTTTGTAAAGTTAGGAAGTTGGGATTTTTTATGAGTATTAAGAATGCATCTTATGAATAATTTTGAAGAATATAATTTACAGAGTAATATGCAAGGGTATATCAACTTCGGCTCCGCCCGAAGTTAGCTTTCCTTTCTTGTTATATTTATACCCTTGCAGAGGGTATTATAATTTTGGTCAAAAGTGTGCAACGCAGTGAAGGAGACATCTCCGACCCTATAAAGTATATATATTCTTGATCAGGATCACCTCCTGAGTTGATATAGCCATGTCCGTCTGTCCGTCTGTCCGTCTGTCCGTCTGTCCGTCTGTCCGTCTGTCTGTCCGTCTGTCTGTCCGTCTGTCTGTCCGTCTGTCTGTTTCTACGCAAACTAGTCTCTCAGTTTTAAAGCTATCGAGTTCAAACTTTGCACACACCCTTCTTTCCTTTGCACGCAGTATATATGTCGGAACGGCCGGGATCGGCCGACTATATCCTATAGCTGCCATATAACTGATTGATCGGAAATGCCATAACTTTGGTGTTTGTAAAGTTAGTTGGAATTTTCTATGGGTTTTACATTTGGCCAATAAATCCGACCTACCAAATTTCATAAGGATCGGCCGACTATATCCTATAGCTGCCATATAACTGATTGATCGGAAATGTCATAACTTTGGTGTTTGTTAAGTTAGGAAGTTGGGATTTTCTATGGGTTTTATATATGGCCAATAAATCCGACCTACCAAATTTCATAAGGATCAGCCGACTATATCCTATAGCCGCCATATAACTGATTGATCGGAATAACTTTGGTGTTTGTTAAGTTAGGAAGTTGGGATTTTTTATGAGTATTAAGAATGCATCATATGAATAATTTTGGAGAATATAATTTACAGAGTATTCTGCAAGGGTATATCAACTTCGGCTCCGCCCGAAGTTAGCTTTCCTTTCTTGTTTTACTTGATTCAATCACAACTACAAATCCCTTAGAGTTGGAGAACACTAATGTTCTGAAAACTTTTTTTTTAAGCTCCGATGTTTTCCGCCAAAACTACTTTGCAAGTATCAACTTCTGTTTTTATCGATGTTTTCTGGAGATTGAATTTTCGCGGTGTTTTTCTTGGAGAACGCACACCACTTGGCTCTCTGTTAAAATATCATTTACATTTCTGTTAGAAAAACAATAAGGGGATTTCCCTAAACGACTGCACAGAAATTTTCAGCATTGAGCGAGTTTTAAAATTTAAAATTTAAATTTAAAATTTGTCAAGACAATGCTAAGTCCATAAATTTATATATATACAAACCATTACATTTCAAAGTTTGTGATTGGTTTTCTGGTGTAATCAACTCCACAAACTTTTTGATTAATTTTCAAAATTGTAATTTTAGTTTTTGTAATTAGCCTTGATATCAGGCTTAGTTTAAAACTATCTAGAAAGGTTGTCCAGTTTAATTTATATTGATTTATTCTTTATTTATCTGCACTTTCCAAATAAAAAAAATGTGTAACAAAATGTGTCCTAAAAAACAAACTTAAAGTCCCAACGCCTTTAAAAATACGACTCAATAATTTTTTTAATATTTTTTTTTTAATTTTGAGATTATATATATATAATAATTAGATTTACATTCATTTCTGTATCATTTTACTTGTTTTATTTTAGAAATAAAGTAAGCATTTATTACTAATTCTTTTATTTTTTTGTTGTTTTAGACGTGCATGTTAGTGCACTTTTCTTTTCCATTTTGCTTCGATGAACATTATTTAATACGGGGCGTACAATCATTTTATAACACAAAAACAAACAATATTTTAAATATACTTCTTAATGAGACATTTTTTTGTGTGGAGGGTGTGGTGTGTGGAAGAGGAGTGGGGCGAAATCACGCAAACAACACAAAATAAGGCAGAAATAGTGTTCCATTGGGGATTCGGTGTGCGCCAGTTGGGGAAAAGGTTCTATATGCATTCGATATAGAGATATTGCAACGTGACCACTTTTGATATTGAAGCTAGTAAAAACACAAAGAAAATGCACACAGTACAACAAGCGGAGATGGTTCTTTAAATGGTTATCAATTTTAACATGCTACGATTTATAGAATTTTGGTTTAATTTCCCTCCTCGATTCGTTCATCCGTTTTTATGTTTTCTCTTCATTCTCTTGGCTCTGTATAAAAGTTCAGTAAAAAATGCAGCTTAACTAGGTTCTCGTTTGTAATTCCCTCCAATCTCGTTATTAAGGTAGCTCTCCTCGCAAACGTCATGGTGCGTTTCTAAGTTTCCATTAGATATCCTCAATTGTAGCAAGCTTGCTTGGGTTTGTGTTGCTTTCGGCTTTATTTTACATTAATCAATTATTTACTTGTTTATCACTTAGTTTTTACAATGGCGTTTTATGTGGGTTTTGTTTGCTTTGCTTCGCTTCGATTTCCATTTTTTTCATATCCATAAAATGAGCGCGCAGACAATAATTTATGTATAAATTTTCTTTGCTCTCTCCACTAACATGTAATCGTCGGAAACGCACAAATAAATTCTATTTGATAATATCAAGAACAAAAACTAACTGCATATATTTTCTTCTATATATATATATACGACGTTCTTCTGCTTTGTGTAGAAAATTCGATATATTTTTTGTTGCTTTTGCTGCGCTGCTGGTTTTCAACTTAAGTTTAACTTGTAAGCGAAATTAAACACAATTGTGAAACGACATTTGAAATGGATCTGAATCGTGTGCTGGCTGGGTGTTCATTTATGTAACGTCAATATACATACATCGAAAGGATGGAGGATACGAATTGCTTTAATTGCGGTTGTTTTCTGACCAGATCTGACAAAAAACCTCGACGAGTGAGCTTGAAATGTTCGTCTCTAAATATTAAGTAGATTATTTATATATATAGGCTCGTGTTGATCGAGTTTTCCTTAGCACATTTACTAATTGAAACGTTGTCGTGGTGAATTTCATAAGCACTAGTTCATGATCTCGGGTTGTTGGTGTGTTGTTGAGTGTTGTTTTTGTTGGTGTGTCTGTTTAGGATATCTCACTTAATCGTTATGCACTCTTCACTTAAATCAGCTAATTATCTTTTATGTGTTCGCTTTAGATACTTTCTTTTTCGTTTTGCTTTTGTGGTAAAATAAGAAGAACATGTTTATGGGTTGTTTTGTTTTTTTTTTGCCGGTTGAGCAAATCGATCGCTGGGGCGTCGATCGAAGGCTGCCTGCCAAGATCATCGATCGTCGGTTTGGATTACCAATTACCAATTGGCCATGCCCGGCTTGTTGAGCGTCATAAAGTAGATTTGACACGAAGAAGCACCTTTGGCACTGCTGAAGAATACTTTGTCGTTGCGCTCGCAAAGGAATTTCAAGCGCTGCGCCTTTTTGTGCATGAACACACCATCCAAATGGCCGCTCTCAACGGAACGTATCTGAAAAAGGGGGAAAAATCCATTAAAATTAATAATTAGAACGCCAAAGTACTTTATGGTTTCCTCACCTCTATTGCTTTATTGCCCCAGCCCATGATTTGTCCAGTCCCAATGTAGGCCACCGAGGTGGGCATCTCGCCCCACTAAAAAGGTAATTTAAAGATTAATACCAGGGAAAATAATAACATAGCTGGATTTCCCAAGTGATGATGACTTGCCTGCAGCACAATGTTCTTGGACACCCGGCCCACAGTGTTCACATAGACGCCCTCATTGTCGTAGCACAGCAGCAATTGCATGCCATTTGAGTTCGGAAGCGCCACAATACAGTGTGGAATGATTGCACCCTGAGTCTGCAGGAGTAATAATTATTTAGCAATCAATTTCGACATTTTTAACACGCCAACTTACATGCTTGGGAAGATATATATCGTATACTTCAGCTGAATCTAAATCAACCGCATGGAAACCCTCGGCGGAGCCATAGATCACCTTCAGTCTCGACTGATCCTCAATGGTGAGATCGACCAAAAGCGGGCGATGTTCCAATTCACCAAAATTCTAACAAGGAATACACATTAAATCTTTATTATCAATCATTAATGGAAAAGTGAAGACCCACCTTAAATGCCATAAATTTGTGATATGGTTTGGGAGCCCATGCATAAATTTCAATAGAGTCCTTTAATGCAATCACTAGGAACTTAATCCTCTCGTATTTGACAATCTTAAAATGTACAGCACCTTGTAGATCACCCACATTAATCCAACCGTTGCGACGCTCCACTTGCTGTGGGTGGAATCACATTAAAAAAGGTGAATGGGAGATTTGCGGGTCTAACACTCACATCGGAGAGTCCATCGGTGCGCAAGATCTTCGACTTGAGCCAGGACAAATAGTAGACACGCACTCGGTTCTTTTTGCCGGATATGGTTACCAGTATGTTCTGGCCCTCAAGCACCTCCATTTGCTGGAAACGGCGTCGCGATATGAGTTGGTAGACCTGTAGGAAAAAACATTATGGTTCATTATATGTTACTTCTTAACTCCTGTTTAAAGCTTTAACTCACCTTGCCCTGACCAGATCGGTCCAGCAGCATTAGTCCATTCTCCGTTCCGATCAGCAGATTGACGCCCCACAACGCCGCGCACAAAATCTCCGAGTTGAAGCGCTTCTTATACTTACGGATCTCGGGCGTGTCGTTGGCCGCCTCGTGGGAGGTGGGCGTTACGTTGACATTGACGTGCGACTCCCGGCGCGAAGGACCAGAGCCACCGGCACCGAAGCCAAAGGTCAGGAAGCTGCGCTGCTTCTGTTGCAGAGCGAATGCGTGCGGTGGCAGAGGATTGGAGATCGAGGCGGAGGACGTCGAGGAACAAGGCGTCAGGTGGTGTAGGTTCGCAGAGGAGGAAGAAGCAGATTTGTGCAAGAGATTAGTAATACTGCTGGAGGAGCGCGTCTTGCTGATCGAATTCTTGGGCGAATTCTGGCGCGAATTCGACGACGAGGAGGCGAGCGATATCGTCGATTGCGGGGAGTGATTGCTGCTGATAATCACCCCGCCCACAACGGTACCGCCCCCCAAACCGAGACCGCCGCTTCCGCTGCTAGCGATAAACGATTTCGATGGCGTGGAATGCACGGATGAGCTAATGGCCGCTTGATACTGGTTAGTCGGTAACACGGTTCGATTATTTCGATTATTTTACATTTCATTTTATTGTTTATAATCGATGCGTTGTGATAATTTGATTCGGTTTCATATTAAATTATCGATATATTTTGATTATTTGGATAGTTTCAGTTTTTACATTGGATTTGATTGGTTTTGGGTTTTTCATTGTTTTTATTATATAGAGAGAAAAGAAAAATAGAAAAAGTGCAAGAAAAAATTTCAATTAGTCTTGAGATGTCAACTAAAAATAAACAAATCATATAAATTACACATGCTGGGTTCGGGTTGGGTTTGTGTTTGGGTTTATTTGCGCAGAGAGAGCATTACAAAAGTGTCTTGTGTGTGGTCGGGTTGGTTAAGTGTGGATAATGCTTAAGCTAACAATAAATGAAAACGTAGCCAAAACTTATACAATGTTAAAAGTGTTGAAAAAAGTGGAAATGTGTTAGGATAAACAAAAATAAATAATAAATCGATATGTGATTAGTCTTTCCCCAGAGGCCAATGGTAAAAATAAGAAAAACATGTTTAAAAAATAATTTGTGTGTGATTTTGTGTCTTGATACATTCTTGGAAACTTTTCCTCCAGTGTATGTTGTATGTGTAAGTATGTGAAAAATGGTATCACTGTAGACGAAATGTTAGTGACATGAGATTGACTGCTATACAACGCAGAAGACAGTGGATCGCATATGAATTTCCACATTAGAAATTATAAAATGGGAAACTGATAACATGTGTTTATATCTTTTATATACAGAGAAAACTGAAAGACATTCCTAGTGCTGGGAGAAAAGAGATACAGAAAATGTGAGAAAAATATCTTCTAGATTTCCATTTCCCCTTTAAAGAACACTAAGCTATTCACATACAGTATGGCACATTTTGAAAATGTAAAACTATACACAAAAGTATTTTCTTGATATGGTGGTTGTTGGGGTTTTTGGTTTTTATAAGAGAGCAAATTATACAAAATAAAGAGCATTTTGTCGGTTTGGGGACTCTTCGTTCATACTTACTATTGTAATGTTTTGTTTGTTTGTTTTTGATTGGTAATTTGTAATTTGTTAGAATATATCGTAGTGGCCATCAGCTCAAACGTTGCGGAAAGACAAAGCACAATTAAGAAGAAGAAATTTGTTTAAACGTTTTGGTTCTTTACTTTTTTTGTTTTTCATGGTAAATATTTTTTACTATATCATGCACTTGGTGAGAGCTTCATACGAGCATGCAAATTATTTCGTATTCTCAAATTTTGTCGACCAATTCATTGTTTACACTCTTCATAATGAACTTTGCTCCACGTCAAAAATGATTATCCTAGAGATGATCTTAATCTTAGGGATTAGTCACATATATTTTTGGGGTTAGGAATGGGGCTTAAAATAATAAAAAATAAATAATTTAAAAGAAGGGTTCCAAATAATAGTAGTATAAAAGATTCATAACTTTTTAAACATGATACTTTTTGTATTTATTGAAAATAAATAATTTATGATAAAGTAAAAAGGATAATGTTATTTCTTTATTATATCGAAATCATGTATTCTTATGAAAAAATAATGATTTATCAAGTTAATTAATTATTAAACCACTGTACTGTGTTCTGAATCACTCATTATTTAATATACCTCAAGGTGGAATTGTAAAAGTAATGACTGATAATGACACTCTTTATGATTCTGTTATCAAACCGGAAGAACTTGAAGTTTTATTTTCTTAGCCATGAATCCTAACAAAGATAATGCGAATGAATCGGCAATGAACAACAGACAGAACGATACAACGAAATATATTATCACAATAAATAAACTCAACGTGGACACAAGGGTTACGAACGAAAAACACAATGAAAAATCGATTAAAACGAAAAACACAAGAGGACGAAAGTGGACTATTTATTGGTCATATTACTCACCTCCTCACTGGATGATTTATCATGGCGTGGTGGCGTTGCCGGCGACGCCTGGCTGAGTAGATCCGGCAGGACGCTGCTGGTCCTTGTCCCAGGAGTTCCCAATCCAGTGCCATCGGCCCCCGGGCCGCTGCTGCCACCGCCTCCTCCACAGCCGCCGCCGCCTCGATTCTGTGTGGAACATATTGTACAGATTTAGCATATCGAATAAATCCAAGTTTACAAACATTGGTAATGGAATTAGAGAGAGAGTATTGGGTTATAGAATGTCTTGAGGGGAAAGTAAGAGGAACAGAAATAACAACGAAATGAGTCAAAGAACGTACATAAGAGATTCAAGAGCAGCAGCACAAAATAAATGAATGCCAATGAGACACTTTGAGGTTGCCTAATGATGACCCCTCCACTACTAAGCCTCGAATTTTAGCCGCATATGGGATATAGGTACAGATATATAGATAGATTTGTGGGTGCGGGATGTGTGTGTATCCTTGTATACAGAGCTTACAGACTATGACATTTAGGCATCGCATCGAGTCCTCTGTGTTCCTCAAAATTGTTTTAAAGCTAACACTTAAACTAAGTAAGCAAAATTTCAGTTCAGCGCAGCAGGCAAAACGTGGCTCAAGTTGCAAAACAATCTCTCAGGTGGGGGCGGTGTATTATTTATGTTTCTTAATTAACTTTTCCTCTTGCTAACCAAACCAGCAAACTTTTGTAATTGATTTCGGGTTTGTCTTTGTACAGAGAAAAGCTTTAAAACAATTTTGAGCGAAAGCAATAGAGTTGATACAGGATGATACAGAACAGCATTCTAATTTACAGAGTTATAAGAGGCAGCAAGACAGATTAATTATAAATAAATCTAAAACAAATGATTGCTATTATCGATTTCTAAAACAATTTATAAACAAATTTCTTATTTGTTTCACCTAACAAAATTCTTTGTTTATAAGTGCCAAGTAAAATATTTAAAGAATTTTGGAAGAACCAATTAAAACCAAATACTACAATACAATCTTTTTTTATTATTTAATTAATTAAAGTTTGCTTTTTACTGTTTTGAAATGATCACTGAGCTGCCTCAAATACCAAAAATCTATCATAAAAGTTTATCAACACCGTATTATTAACATTTAAACAGGAAGTTTAGGAAAGCTTCAACCTGCACTACGGGTATTAACTTGATCTCATTAGCATTCTATACTTTTGCCTCTTTTTTCGGGGTTTAGAGTTATATACAGATTAGATTACCGACTGTCTACCGGTTATTTGCATTTGTTAATCAGAGTTCTTAAGCGTATTAGAGAGACTTAATTAGGGTTGCGATTAGCTTAAATCCTAAGATGGCGTGAGCTCTGATTGGTTATAAAAAATAAACAAAACAAATGAGAATGCAATAAATAATTCTAGATAAAAACCAAACATGCTCAGGCAATGAAATGAAGAAATTCACATTAATTTAGTTTTTTCTTATATGTTTTTTTACATCTGCAGCTGTTATTTGATTAGCAACAATGGGTGTGTATTGTTTAAATTTTTTATTTACGGGCTATTAGTTTGGAGTGCGTGTGTGTGGATGTAGTGAGAATGGAAGTAGCGAGCGAAATGATAAATTTCAGTCTTGTTTTTTTTTGGGTAGTTTGGGTTTGGTTTACGTTTCTGGCGCCAAGACAAAACACAATTTAATGGGGTAAATATTTTTGCAATATCTTTTTTTTTTGGTGAGTTATGTTCGCAGCATTTTTGGAATAAATGTTTGCCTCTCTGTTGATTTGGTTGTTTTGTGCGAGCTGAGAACGTTTACCTGCTGCTGCTGTTGCTGCTGCAGTTGCTGCTGCAGTTGCTGCTGCTGTTGCAGTTGCTGTTGCCGCTGGGCGCGAACTGCAGCATTTTGCAGCACAATGACGGATTCAGTCTTTTCGCGACGCGGTCGCAGGAAATTAAAGCTGGTCAGGGATTTGGAGGGCTTCGGAGCAGCTCCCTTGGTGGCAGTGATGGCTGCAGTGGTTGCCGGCTTGGCAGTGGCAGTTGCACTGGCCTCCGCTGCAGTTGCTCCTGGCGTTCCGGGTAAGGCATTCTCCTTGCTCTTGCTGCTGATGCTGCTGTTGTAAATGCTGTTCCTTTGGAACAGGGCACTCGATCTTTGCGGCTGGACAGACTGCGTTGAGGGCAACGCCGATCCTGCCGTCGTGCTCAGCACCGCCGAGTGTCTCTTGGTCAGGGGGAAGAAATCAGAGTTCTCGCGTCGAAAACCGCGCACGAAATTCATCGGCAGCCGAGAGTCCGAATCCTGGCGTTTATGAGCTGTGGAGTTGGCGCTACCACTGCTCCCGCTTCCACTTCCCGATCCCGATCCCGTTCCCGATGATCCTTGTTCTTTGGCAATACTTTGGCTGGCACTTGGTGCGGCCTTCAGCGGCTTATAGCCCCTGGGCACTGGTCGGGTGATGGCCTCCGCCACACTGGCTCTCTGCAGTTTCGTCTCCACTTTGAGAGTACTCAGCTGGGAGCTCCGGCTCAGACTGGCAGTGGTGGTGGGGCTGCCACGTCCACTGCCCCTTGCACCGTTTCCGTTCTTGGGGAAGAACCGATCAAAGTCCCAGTCCCTCAGCAAATTGAATTCATCACCGCGACGCGACGAAGGTGTCACATTGGCCTGCGATGTGGAGGCGGACTTTTGCAGGCGGTTTATGTTCTGCTCTAGTTTCTATTTGGGGGGATTGCAGGTTCAGGGAGGAGTAGTAGTTGTTGTTGTAGTGAGTACGCAGCAAGAGAAGAATGGTGTTAAGTTGGTCTGTTTTTTGTTTTTTTTTTGTTTAATACTTAGAGGCTTCTAAATATTGATTAAAAGAGATCTGGGTTCGTCCCCACCCACCACAGCATGGAAAGTTTTTCATGAATTCTGCTCTTCATTCCAGTAGGTTACTATATGTACAAGGGTTGATATTTATATTTCTGAACCATCAGTACCAATACAATTTTGCATTAAAATTTGAATTATGCAAAATAGTATTGATTCTAACTTATCTTAGAAATATGTATTTAGCAACCCAAGTATTTAAAATATGTATGTGGTGTGTGTGCTAAAGTGCATATAGTCATGTATGTACAATATTTCGATCGTGTCAACATTCTATGCACCAGTGCATTTTTGTTTTTATAGATGCAACATCACACATGGCTCAACCAAAAATATACAAAAAAGTTGGTAACGAAAATTTGGAAAATAAATTTTTTGTACAAAGAAAGAAAAATTCACGAAAAAGATTTCACACTGTTTACGCCATTAAATTACTATATAAAATATATTTGTAGATATCAAAATAAGATTAATTCAAACTCAAATAAATTTAGTAGGGAAAATCAAATCATATTTTAAGCTAGTCTTAAGTAACTCATTTAATTTAGAGAACCACAACCAGGTTGAACTTAATATATATTACTCTGTTTTGTATTTAGTTGAAATCTTTAGTTTTTTGTTTAGGGTTGGCAGACCTTTAACCCTACAAAAGCTAGTTTACAATTTGTACAATTGTCACCGATTCACAATGCATATGCCTATAGCTCATTCTGCTCTAGCCCTCATTGATTGCATCTCATCGGGAAAATCAGTTAAAATCAGTAAAAATCAAAACTAAAAACTAAACTAAACAAAGATTCATACTCGTATGTAAGGATATAGAAGTGGAATTCTGGGGGTTGTGGGTGCAACTTACGCGCTTCATGATCAGAGTGCGATCCCCGGCCTGATCGTCGTCGTCGGGCGTGGGTGGCAGTGGGCGGTTGGGCGGCCCACCGCTGCCGTGACTCAAGGGCGTTGTCGTATTGGCGTCCTCCGAGACGGGTCCCAAGCCAGGCCTATATGAAAATTCGGGTCTGAACATAACGAAAAACCAAAAAAGGCAAAACAAATCGAAAACGAAAAAAGGGGCGGCAAATCGTTGTTGACAATGGAAATGAAATGGGAGTGGGTTTATTTTTCAGGTGTAGTGGATGGTGAATGCGGGTGCGTAATCAATGGAGTGTTTAAATAAGTGAGAGATAAGAATGACGTGAAGTAGGGTTAGTATTCAGAGAGAGAGATGATGTGATCCTCCTAATCAGGGACCGCAAATTGAATTTCTTAATATATATAAAAAAACACCCATATAAGTGAAATAAAAATGGAACAATTTTGTATAATCTCGAATGATTAGGCAAGCCATGTTTGGTCTGGTTTACTAATTGGAAAAGCAAAATAATATTGCTTTAATTTCGATCAGATTGGGAAAGGAAAATCTCTATAGTTTTCCAATTAAAGAATTATAATACTTTAAATTTGTAAAAAATATTTTTAAATGTATTTTTGAATCAGTTGTGTTTCCATATTATTTTTAAAAATAAAAATAAAATATAAAATAATTGCGGTCCCTGGTCTTTTGCTTTTTAATTGTGAACTACGTTGCATCTTCGATTTGTGGAATTTTGCTGCAAAGTGCCACGCCCCTTCTTTGTGCTCGTACTTACAGCGGCTTGGGCGGATCGCTTGCCAAGAGTGTTCCATCGTTCCTGGCCCGATCGTTGGGCTCATCCGGCTCGCTGTCCGAATCGCTGCTGTCCAACGGATCCAGCGGATTCACCGGCTGTCCCAGATGATTGTTCGACTGCTGCGGCAGAGCGGCGGCCGGTTTGGATGAACCGCCTCCGCCTCCGGATGCCGATCCGCCGGAGGAGGACAGACCGCTCGACTGGCGATTGTTGCGGGGAGGCGCCTCCGGCTGCGCCTGCTGCTGCTGGGATCCCTGGCCACCGGCGGCTGTCTGGGGCTGTGGCTGTTGGGAGGAGACCACGCCCAATTCATTTAATTGTGCTGCTAACACATCCAAATGATCCTACAGTTTTACAATACATTTTTTTTTCGTTTGTTGTTTTCGTTTCAGGGGCGAGGAGGATTTGAGTTGTGTGTTTGTGTTGTGTAGTTTTCGTGTGTGTAGTTTTGTTGGGTGTGTGTTGAATTGCACATGATACCACAGTTTTTCGGGTTTTCGGTTTTCGATGGGAAATGGGAACGAAAAGTAAGAGAGCATTAGATTGGTTTTCCTCCGATACGGTTCTTATAGATAAAATCGATCAAACACACGCCAGGCGAAAAAGTGTTTTCAAATCCAGCAGAGCATTACACAGAAAATGGTTAGAAAGCTCGGATGTTAGTCTTTAACTACGTTAGTTGGTTTGCTTGGGAACAACATATTTCCATTTCGGCACTTTACTTTGGTCGAAACGGCATTAGAATCGCATCAATCACTCGGGAAACTCAATACTCCAGGTGGGTATCAATCTACTTTTGGGGGTTAGTCAATTGGT
The DNA here is from genome assembly GCF_018152115.1 of Drosophila rhopaloa. Lineage (NCBI taxonomy): Eukaryota > Metazoa > Arthropoda > Insecta > Diptera > Drosophilidae > Drosophila > Drosophila rhopaloa. The sequence continues at coordinate 14,366,872 of NW_025335043.1, forward strand.
TGAGTTATGGAATCTTTAGGCTTTGGAAGTTTAGTTCACAAGTGGCACGTGCAAAAGGTGTTGATTTTGGGGTTTGAGAGTTACGGGGGCGGTTTTTGTGTACCTCCATTACAAAAATTTTGACTAAGGTCCAAAAGGGGGGTTTATTCGGGGTTACACAAATAGAAAACAATCGATGGAGAGTGCGTTTCAGAACATTAAGGTATTACATACCATCATTCTATTAAATTTACTTTAAAATTGACTAATTTTTAAAAAATTAAATACAATTTCGGATATTTATGGGCAAAAGAAAATGTTTTTTTGTTCTGAAACGCACTCTTTGTTTCAATGTATGCAAACTTTATAGGAAAATCAAGCAGTAAACAAAATAGAAAAGATGCGACAGGCTTCGAACTCAAAATCGTAGGACATACCTCAGGTCTCCTTGGTGGTAACTGTTGTTGTTGTTGTAGTAGTTGTCATGATTGTTGTTGTGTTTAATAATATCAAGTGTTCGTTTTGTTGTAATCGTGTGCGGTTCGGAAATCATACGTTGGTTTTTTAACGGCGCAACGGGATGATGTACACATGAGTCAAATCATAAATCGCGATTTACGCATATAGTATATACGGGTTATCAATGCATATTGGTATATATATATATATATTTATAGATTATGTAGGCGCACATAACATGAAAATAAAAGAGATATAAATTAGGATAAGATATGGTATGGTATCGACTTTTACATGGTTTACATATGGGTTAACTCAAAAAATCAAACTACATCGAGGGCGGGGGAGTCACAAATTACGGGGTCTAGATAGAGCATCCTTGGATAGATTCCACCCAAGTACAAGCTGATATTGTGCTTGAAGTCAACTCGAAGTCATCGCTCTGGAGACCTCCCCATGAGATCGGATTCCCCGATTGCCGCCTTATCGGCCCTGCCCTTTTGCTGTTAATCTTCGCCCGATACGCACCGATGGCTTGAAGTTATTCTGCGAGTTGCGCTGCTGCTGCTGCGGCGTCTGTCCCGCCGGCTCGCCGCACTTGGGGGTCGGTGGCAACGGCCGATTGGCGTGCGGCGGATCCGGCACCACGATCAGGCGCTGTGGCGGCCGTGCCGGCGGACCCGGCTCCTCAACCTGCTGGCGCTGTAATGGGAAAGACTTGGTTTAGTAACTTGATTTTACAATGATTTCAAAACCCCAGCATCCAACCAAAAATCGGTTTTACTAATAATACATAGACAGATAAAATATTCTAAAAAATTGCCTCCTTATCAGAAACAAAGATGTGAAGCTTAAGATTTTACAAATGGAATTCAGTGCAATTCTCAGCTAACAACGCTGAAATTGCCGTTTCTTGGTTTCTTTAATAGCCCAACTGAACTGGCTTTATAATCCGTGAATCCTTAATACCCCCACATCCTTACCGATGGCGGTTTGGGCTGGCGATTGGCCTGTGGCTGCTGGGCCTGCGCCTGCTGCTGGGCGGCCTGCTGGGCCTGCTGCGCTGCATGGGCCGCCGCTACTGCCGCCGCCGCCGCTTGCTGTTGCTGCTGCTGGAGTTGGGCCTGAGCCTGGGCGGCGGCATGGGCGGCAGCCGCCTGGGCCTGCGCCTGGGCCATCAGGTGATGCTGTTGCTGCTGCTGCTCGGCGGCCAGGCGACCCTCCTGGATCTGCTGGAAGTTGCGGCGCAGCGTGTCGCCACCCGGGGCCTGGACAATGGAGCTGTGCTCGCCCGCCAGCTGCGGCTCGTCGTCATCGTTGTCGGAGCCCGAGTAGCGATAATCCTCGCGCTCCTTCTCCTGCTTGCGCTTCTTGCAGCGATCGATGTGGTCCTTCAGCTGGATGCGCACCTGGCGATCTGTGGGCTGGTCCTTGATGAAGGCGTGCTTCAGCAGATTCTCGGTGTAAGGCCGCTGGTGATAGTCCTTAACTGCGGGTGAAATAATGGTTTCAGTAATGGCCCTTAAGGGATTAAGTTAAGTGCATGGTAAGAGTCCAAGAACCCCCACACCCTACCCATTCATTTTTGCTGCCATTAATGCAGATGACTCACCTAGCACCGTGTCAATAAAGCCGTGGAACTTCTTGGACCACTTCTTCGATTTGAGCCTGGGTGGCGAGTTGCGCGGAATCAGGAAGAGGGCGCGCATGGGATGCAGATCGCAGAGCGGGGGCTGTGACTCAGCCATCTCCAGGGCGGTGATGCCCAGCGACCACAGATCGGAGCGATTGTCGTACGTGGCGTCGGGGTTCTCGTCGCAGGCAATGACCTCGGGGGCCATCCAGTAGGGAGTACCTGTGTGAAGGGGAAAGGGGAGCGAGCAACGCAGACGAAAGCCAGTTTAGCAGGTAGGATCGACAGTGGCAGGTGACTCATTTAGCTCACCGATGAATGTGTTGCGCCGGCCTATCGTGCGATCCAGCTGGGCGGACACGCCGAAATCCACCAGCTTCACCTCGGCGTTGTCTGTGAGGAGCACATTCTGCCCCTTGATGTCGCGATGGATGACTTTGTTCGAGTGCAGATAGCTCAGGCCCCGCAGGATCTCGCGGCAGATGTAGGCGATCCACTCCTCCTTCAGGCTCTGACCCTTGGTGGACTTGACCAGATCCGTCACCGATCCGGCACCGCAGTACTCCATCACCAGCCAGAGCTGGTCGTCCTTACCGGGCGGCGACTTCTTGATGAAGGCTCCGTAGTAGGTGGCGATGTTGCGGTGATTCGAGTATTTCTTTAGCACATTGATCTCCAGCTTGATCTCCTCCTCCTCGTCCTCGGTGACGTCCATCACCTTTATGGCAGCCAATTGACCAGTCTTCGTGTGGCGGCCCTGTAAAATTAAAAAGTGACAATTTGGTGAGTAATATTTACTAACAAGAAATTAATCTAATGTTTTTAAAAAATGTATTGTTTATTGCATTTATTTATAAAATGTTTTGTTTGTAAATTTAATTAATCTTCAAGCCCAATGACAAATTGAATATTTATTTCTTATCGGTTACTTTTGTCATGAAACCAATATGGTTGGGGATTTTTTGTAACATTCAATATTTCAAAAATGTTGTTGCACATCGATGTATCATTTCGTTCGAGACTGTATCGTGTTTTTAGTAAATGAAACCAATAAAAGCATTCCATTAAACTTAATATCAAAGTAAAAGCGGAAATAGGTATGCCTAATTGTTAAAAAGCCTAGAACCCCTTAGGTTTCAAGAAACTCAACCGATTCGTTCTTGAGCACTGGCAATGATCGAGGTCAGGCCCGGGTTGGCGTTTCCAGAACTCGGTTCATTACGGCATTGAGGCTGTTTAATGCACTTCAGCACCCTCCATTATGCTCTTGACAACAACAAGACGATGACGCTGGCGACGACCATGGAGGCGTTGGCTAGTGCAGCGCCATATATTCTATATATTTTATATAGTCTGTGGGTCTGCTGCCGCTGTCTTCGCCCCCGCCAGGCGTCAACAAACTACGACGCATAAAAAGTGATTAAGTAAACAAAAGCAGCCGCAACAGCATCATCGGCATCGACTCCAATGGAATCAAACAATAGAACGCAACGAGAAGAGGAGCAAGTGGAGGGCAGAGAACTCCGTCTGGAGAGGAGCATCAACCTCGAGTGGGGTAATGTGTCTGCTCAATCAGAGTGTCAAGTAGTTAAGGTAAACATGCCACAAATATCTATTCAAGAGCGCCACGAAGGTGACTAATTCAACGCCTGGAAGGAGGTGACTAAAAAAAGATGAGGGCACTGAGAAAAACCCCCTTTAAGTCCAGGAATATAAACACCATTCTAAGAACGGTTTTAGAAATCTACTTTTTCTTTACTAAGAGTAAAGACGATGGGATAAATATACCCAAGAATGTTTACTATTTTATTTGAAAAACAATTTCAAGATATAAAACACCAAGATTAAACCTTTTTCAAGTCAAAATTATTATTCGTTAACAATTTACAATAGTAAATTCCATTTCAGTGATCATTTATAAAACAGCTGCGTTATTCTAAGTTTAAAATAAACAATTTTGTATTTCCCGCTAGGCAACTAAATCTTTAAAAAATGCATTAAAATCACTGAGAATTGCTTTAAAGGGTATTGACCTAAAGCAACATATTTGTTACAATTTTATATCACCACAAATGCGACAATATTAATTTAGAACTCTGCTCTCTAATTTGTGGCAGCACTCAATGCAAAATTCTCGAGAAGAGATTCAAGACCTCCAATTATTTCCCTAAAGTTCTCAAGTCACGTTGGATCTTTGGCGTTTAGTGCTGGTGTTTAGCCCAACCCCAACTAGTTTCAATTAGCCTGCCACTTTAATCAAACTCGCAAATTGTTTTTTATTCTCTACTCCGTTCTTCAGGCCAAGATTGAGTTGTCCTGATCGACCGGTTTGCCGGTTTTAAAAAATCGCTCCCAGCATCAGCTGCCATTGCATCGCCGTTGCGGCTGTCGTGTCGCCTAAGCCGCTTTTAAAGTCATTTTACATTTAATACAGTTTTAATTGAGTGAGCAGGAGCATCAGGCTGCGGCCCCATCCATAAATCAAAATGCTTAACGAGAGATGATAACAATTTAAGTGACGATAGTCAGACGATGACGATGCGACTATGGTATGAAATGCTGCCCGTTGGCTCTTCGATGTTCTCTTCAAGAGGGTAATTACGATTGGGTTTCAAGTTTGCGAACCACAGGGGAAAACACTTTGGAAACTCTATCATTTCGCTGATTTATATCTGTAATAGATTCGCTTTGATGGCTGTATTTAAGGAACCTTTTATAGACACCACTTTGGTTTTTGATGGATTGCATTTAAAGACCAAGTCGTAAAAAGTTGTTTCGAAATTTGGAAGTCTACTGGTTATAAAATAAGTAAGAATAATTTAACTTAAGAACTCATGTACTTTAGATCACATTAGACCGCTTTTAAAATATATTATATATATTATATGTTATAATATATTATATATATTATAAAATATTTTAAGTAAAATTCTACATCTTTTATAATACATTAGGTTATAATAACCTCTTTTCTGGCCAAAACTATTACTGCATAGTTCTAGAGTATCCCAAAATTCATCCAGCAAAAACCTGTCCCATTCTTTCCGCTTATTGATTAGTTAGACGAGGCGTTACACCACGGTTAGATTCTATCAAAATGTTATTAAAAAGTATGTGCAACTCGGGCGGGAGGAGCTGGAAAATGTCTAGGCCATCATCGCATCATCATCAGATTCTAACTGTGCTGCAGATTTTATGCAAATTAATGACATGCACTAATGGAGCCTGACTTGGGGTAAAGAACGAAATTGTGCATAGAGAAATCGATTAGGCAGGCTAAAAAAACATTACAAAGAGTTGGGGAAATTTCTAGCAGGTGTTGTACTTTTACCAGGAAGTTGTCGTCTTTGATTTCTGAGTGAGTTCAAATTCCTCCCCAAGCTATACATCGAAGTAATCAAAGACGAAAGCTGATTGCCGCAATTAATACAAAGAAAAATATTTGTGAATCACTCAGTGCAGTCAAACTCTCCCTCCGCTTTTCTCCACCTCCCTCGGTTTTCTTCTTAAAAGCCCAAAAGCAAATAGAGCTAAACAATCCGCAGAAACAAATAAACAAAGCAACTGACGACGACAAGCCTTTTGCCATATAAAGCTCCAACCGAAAGAAAAAAAAAAAAAAAAAAAGAAAAATCGCTGAATTTGTAATATAATCAAAATGTGAAAATGTTTTAAAGGTAAAGTCAACAATGGAACGAAATTCAGTCGACTGGTGCAGCTGTCCGATTCGGGTATGGATTTGCCTACCTATGCACAAGAGATGGTTTATGATTACCACACCGAGCACAAGTATCTGTCAGATACCGGGCACAGTCACAGTCACAGCCACAGTCACACTCACGGATACTGATACGGATACCAGCGCAAATAAAATCAAGCGTGAAAAGAAACCCAAACAATAAAACAATCAACTCGATGATATGCCACAAATATACAGATACTTGGGCGCTAGGGTGGACCTGTATGAGCAGAGAGTTTAGGTATTTAACAACAATGTATTCACTCTTCTCGTTTGCAATAAAAACAGAGTAGTTTGGTAGTTTTTTACTATTATCCTTTAAATATAGTTATCTTTTGGAACCAATCCATTTCATAGCAATAAACAGGTATATTTCTTATAAGACTCCATTATTTATGTAAAATTACAGGTCCTGCTTAAACAGCATTAGTGTCTATAAGAAAAACAAAAACTGCATAATCAGGCTAAAAATATATTTATTCTCATAAGCATTGTGTATACAAGATCGCAAAAAATATACGTAAGAAAAGCATTTGCAATATCTTGTTTTGGATACTCCATTCTACCCCCTTCGAAAACTATGCACAAGTCGTGTAAATTTGTCGACAAAAATCCCAGAGAAAAAATGCGAGAAAAATGCACAACAGACGCTGACAGAAAAAATATGATTTTAGACTGCAAGCTTGCTGATAACAGAAAAGAGAAAAAAAATAAAAAGTCGGAAACTGACGTTGCATAAGAGGCGAAAAATGCAGTCAAGTGCCGCTCTTAAAAAAAATGGACCAAAAAGATCAACTTTTGGACATGTTTTTCAAGTTGCCTCAACTTGGCACGCAAATCGCTTGAAACAAAGAGGAGAAAGGGATATATATTTATATACTATACAGGGGGGAAAGTCAGATTAAAGTGAGTTAGCTCGAAATAATTGTGTTCTGTCGGCGATAAGGCCTGAAATCCCACTGATGTTGATGAACCGGGCAAACATGTGTTCTATACGATACGGAGAAAAATAAACGAGGAAATGGAAATGTTTTAATAGATTAGCTGAGGACAGGAATCGGGGAAAAAAAGGAAATGATGAAATAGATCAGAAAATTTGAGATACAACTAGAAAAATATTGAAATCAATGTATATAGAATTGAAATAAAATAATTATGGATAAGATAAATACCAATAAGGCTTTAATTGAGTTGTTTTATGAATCTAGTTACAATTTATGAAGCAGATTTATATAGGAAGTAATACAAATGATCGTTAATTAAATATTTTATTAAAATAACGGTCTCATAAACTAGATTCATTCCTGAGTTTCCCGTTCCACTTGTCCCATTTCCATGCAAATTATATCGACAACTACATGGAGCCACCCACCTGCCGGTGGTATTGGGTTACCCAATGAGTCGCAACCACATCAAGCCGAAAGGAAACCAAACCACATTGTACTACCACTTTTTGTCTTCTTCTGCTGCTGCTGCTGCTGCTGGGGCACCTTTCAATGAGCTTTGTGGGCATATTAATTGTGGCAACAGCTGAATCCAACTGAATCTTGGAGCTCCCACACAGCCGCAGCGGCAATTCAATTACAACACTTGCGAGATACGAATAGAAAACCACAGCCAGCACCACGCCCGTGCGATGCGTCAGGTAAAGTATCATAAGTAACCCAGCAACCCCAGATCCGAAACCCACCGAGTGACAACAGCCTCCAATTTGCCCCACTGGCCCACAGAGTTGGGAACCTCCAGTTTGGAGCAACAGTGCAACACAGCTGCGTTGGCCAACTTACGCAACATTTGTGCATAGTTTTTATTTATTTTGCCATTTTTTTCCACCTCCTTAGCTGCCAGTTGATCGGTGTGCAAATTTGTAGACTCCATTTGAAAGGTGATTAGGTGTGTTGGCATGGGGTCAAGGGGGCAGCGGTGGGGGAAGGTTAGCGCTCATCAATTACCAATTGTTGATAGTTTCGTTAATTAACCCGGGTAATCAAAGTTTTTGCTGTGTTGCCCGCCGAGCAGTTTAAAACTTTTAAGTATACCTTCAGTGAGTGGAATACAGTTGGCTATCGATAAATGTAATTTAGTAATTCTCTTGATACACTATTTATTTAAGAAAATAGTTCTTATGGAATTAAATACTTTGATTAATAGTTGTAAATTTATTCCGAATTTTTGGTTCTTAGCCTCAGAATGTTCAACCTTCAGAAGTTCGACTGTAATGTATCTGGAACTGTCTATCTGTAGTACCTCGTTTGTGTGTGCGAGTGTTTGCAGCTGGCTCATAAAACAGCAATTGAAGGGGAAATAGTGCTTGAAAATTTTGTTTAATTTTATCTCCCAAATAAATGGCTCACATTTGGTCAGTGGTCGAAGAGTTTTCCTATCGCCGCTGTTGCCGAGTCAATCTGCTGGTGGTGTGGGTCAAAGGTTAGCCAGGCCAATAGCTGCATTTACCCAGTTCACCCGCTTCGTCTCCCTCGCTCTTTCATTGAACCACTTAACAGGCTTTTTAGCACTTGGCTGCATTTCATTAAATTGAATTTTCCCAGGCGTCAGGAGAGGAGTGTGTCTGAGTGAGGGGAGTTCGAGTGGAGCGCCAGGAAAAATCGAGTTCAAAGTGTTTGCTAGCTTTCCATTTTGTTTTATTGCCAGGTTGCTGCTGCTGTTAGCCTCCAACATGGTTAACCCAGTTAGCAAAAGTTTGTTGTTTGATGTGCCAGTTATTTTTAGAACCAAAGTGCCAGTGTAAATGTAATTTTGGCATTTCCCATTTAAAAATTGATAGGACACCACTAACCGCTGTCTAGACAAATTGCTCGAGAATAAATGGTGTTTTACAAAAAGATTTGTTATGGTTTCAAAGCACATTTAACCCACTTGGAATAGCACGAACAATACCCGTACACAAGCTTCTAATAATTGACAATAAAATACCTCTTGTAAATAGTTTTTTTATATTTTAATAGACCTATAAAATACATCATAAACAATCCCTAACCCACATTGAACATTCATTCACGATCATCCACATTCGGCATCGGAACCATTTCCCCCTATTTCACAATCAATTACCAGCACAATTATGGTTTATTCATTAGGTTTTATAAAGCATTAGTCGACTGGCAATCACAAGAACAATTTGCATGGGCTAATTGTCTTATCAGTGGAATATACCTTGAAAATTGAGTCATTGAATCTATTTTCATTGTTGACAGCCAAAGTGTTTATTTGCAGAAAGATAAGCGATCGATGAAATTGTGTCAAGAGATTATTTTGGCACCCATATGTGGGGCTGGGAATGGGTGTGTATATATTAAAATACAAATAATGTGTTGTGTGATAATGACGTCACTTTTGCGTGTCAACAATTTCCGGTTTCCTTTGAAAGGTCTCATCACATAGGGGTGTGTGTATATATGTGTATTATTACTTCCCCGGGCTTATATTTTAATTAATTGAGAGTAAGAGTGTGTCCCTCTGGAGCTGTCAAATTGCGGACCCCATTTCGGTAATTGGAAATTAAATGAATTAGGCGGAAAGATAGGGCGGTCTGAAAGAAACTTCCAACCGCAACACACGACTGCGGGTCAACGGGTTCGCTTTTTATTCTCATTTTCCCCCGATTGTGTGTACGCAATTACATGGGACAATATATATGCACATATACACAATATGCCGATGTCACATATGCTGCATTGTAAGTCAATATGCAGATAAGGGTCCGCCAGCAGAAGCTATAGAAGAAGCTAAAGCAATATCGGCAGTTAGATAAGTTCAATTCCCTTGTGGCTTTGGAAAAAGACAAAGGCTTTTCTTTGTTGTTTGCAGCAAATTATGCATGTAAAATAACAAAACTTTCTCTCATAAATTAATTGTTCAACAGCAACAAAATAGACGGGGAAAACAAAACTAAATATGCCCCTAAAAGTGGCCAACGAAATCACGGAATTCCATAAAACAATCTGTGAGTAATCAGCGAAATGTTTGCATATTTAATCAAGCCATAAATATTAAAACATTTGCTTATTGCCAAAGTTAACCTTGTAAGCTCCACAAACAGGCATACTTATGGCAATTGCTGAATAATGGCCAAACATAAAGATAAAGAGAGTTATCTCATTTGCTGATTTGTGGGCGGTAATTTGGACATATGGGTTTCAAAGTTTATTTGGAAAAGTAGGTCAATTGTCCATCAACACAGAGATAAATAGTTTGGGTTTGCTTCGAGATATTGTAGAATATAGACTACGATGCTTTTAAACGCAGATTAGATAGGGTAAACTTTTAAAAGATACATACTATATATACTTAATTTATTTAAGATGTGATATCAGTTCCAAAATGACTTTCATTTTTTCGTATGCAGACACAACCCAAACAAAATCTGCAGACCATTTGCTTTATTATGTGAATCATAGCCTGTTTGTATAAACAAATATAAAAAATTGATTCCCCTGTTAAACAGAACTCTATAAAATACATTTTTAAATATTGGCTAAGCTGTTTTTCTTGGTATTCTTAATGAACCAATTAGCCAATCAAAGGGGGTAGCAAATCTACATTTGGTTTGCTTTCGCTAATGGCCAAAACCCCGACCTTTGATCAAACTTTGTTTTTTTTTAAATAGTTTTTGTGGTTTCACTTTGTTGGAGAGGACAGACCACAAAAATTTCACACGCCGCCTTCGAAAGTAATAAATTTTCAACTTCCAGCATGCATATATAATTTAAGCCAAAAACAAAAGCTGTTAAAAAAATAAAATAAAATACACAAAAAAAAAACAGCAACCCACGCAGACAGATAATAAAATGCATAACTTAGCAGCTTCGACACCAACTCACCGGCGATAAAGAAGAAGAGGCAACTTCCCAAGGTCGTTACTGGAAACCCACACATATATGTATATCTATAAGCCCCTCTATATACCCCTCTTCACAGCCCCCCACCTCTACTTTTATTCGATGACTTTCCCATCATGATTTGCTGCGGCTAGCAAAAAAAGCCTTTTCTTTTCATTATTTGCATTTTGCGAAAATACTCGAAAACGTAAGCCCAAAATCCCATTTATTGTTTTGGCCCAAAAGTGCGGAGCAGGGAGCATACAGGTTGCCTTGTCAATGAAAAAAGTGTCAGGGCTAGAGATTTAATTAAGCGAACAAAGCGAAGCAGAAAGCCCGAAATCCGAAATCCGAAAAATGAAAACCGAAAACAGAGCAGACGAAAAGTTAGTGAACCTCTAAAAATACAATAAGCGAGAAATAGCGCAGAAAATGCAGGGAATGGGAAAAGATAGAGAGAGGAATCATTTAAATATTTGTAAAGCAGGGAAAGAGAAAGGAGACTGCTGTACACTACAAACAAAATTAAAGTCAAATAAGTATTTAAAAATATAATTTTACAGATTTTACTTCATATCATAGATCCATTCATAAATGTATGTATGAGGTTTATCAAATAATATAACAATTAATTGTAAAACACTTTAGAATATATGCATTATTATGAATTTTTTTTAATTTATAGAGAAAAAATAGAGTTGCATTTCATACATAAAGACACCCATTAGAAAACTAATTTTGTATAACTTTTCTTTGTGTGTACGCACTCTGGGAACGTGTCAATGACTTGTGTTTGTTAAATGTTTTTGGAGCCTACCCAACAAATACTATTTGCGTAATAATTAGTTTTTGCTTTTTTTTATTTCGTCACTTTTTAGCTCTGTGACATTGAGAGAGCCTTTTATGCTTTTTTGGGTACTCGCGCACTAATTGCTGCCTTTTTAATGGGTCTGAAGTCTGAATAGTAGTTTCTTCTCTGTACTTCTCTGTCTTTTCCTATTGCTCGGTTTGCTTTTGCTTCCTGCTTGATTTGTTTATTGGCTTTAATGTATTTTGCATGTTTCGCTTGTCGTGTTTTATTTTTATTGACTGCCCTGCACTGCAGTTTTTGCCTCTTCTGCTTGTTTCTGCCTGGCTGCGCCTGCGCCGTTGGTTAATTTCAATTTTTTTTTACTTATTTGCTTGCGTGCTTTATTATCATGTCTCGCTCATAAATATGTATTGTGTCTTGGCTGTCTGCACTTGTCTGTCTCCAACTTAAGCTCCACCTCCTCCTCCTCCTCAATCCATTTGCTTCCTTCTCGAGTTCCCCGTAATTGGGTCAAAGTTCGCCCAGCTATGAAAAATGTTAATTATGCGACAACTGTGGGCTGCTGCCGTTGGTTTTATTGCGTGGGCGGAAAACTAACGGGGGCCAAGCCCCGAAAATAACATTTATAAACATTGCGGAAATTGTGTTTGGTGTGTTTGTTTGACTGCCAACACGTTTATATCATTAAATATTCTTCAAATGTTTGTATCAGATAAGACAAAATAATGTTATAGAATCAGGAATTGAAAGAAAATTAATCCGTTAGGATTTGCCTTTAGTGATATAGTGCTGGAACAAATGCTTGTTTGTATTATAAGGCCAATTTGTATTATTAAACATTATATTAAAAACAATACATTGTGCCTCCTTAAATAATTTTCTAAATTTATTTAAAGAGTGTTTACGAAATGTAACATTCAGTGGTGTGTGCAATAAGTTTATCCATTATCAGTAGAGCAAAATTCTTCGTCAACTAACTTTGTGAAAAATGAAACTAACATTAAACTGGAAATGCTAGAAGTAAATGTCTTTCGCATTTCTAAACTTATCTAAACTTCCCGTTTCTTTGTCTGAACTTTGCCTTCTTTCCTCTGCTCACAATTTCCAGTTGACCACGTTTAAAGTCAGACTTCTCATTATACCAACCCCCACTACCAAAAAATCAGTGCACATGGCACAAAGCCGTTGACACGTTGCACTTGTACGTGTTCCCTGGAACCGCATGTGGCTAATGGCACCTTTTCCGATCCTCCCCTGCACTTCATGATTCCAGTTCAGCTCTTCTGACTCACTGACGACAGTTTGGCCAACTTATTAAGTGCGATAAAAAACAAACAGCGCAGTTGGTGGAAATATCAAGTTATCAATAAAACGGAAGTGTCCTAAACAAAACAAACATGAAAGCGAACAAAAAATTAAATTAAACAAAACGGGGGGGTGACAGCCAATCGTAAATCACAGGAGCTTTGCGAAAAAGATTCCCAGAAATAAAATTAACTCATGCTAAAGATCGTCATTGACTGGAATTCACTCGAATGTTGTTCGAAAACACCCAAAAGGAAAAAACCAACCCAAAATGAAATTATGATTAAGCAGGCAGGCCAAATGGCAAAAATTGGTCAACACAAAACTGTGACGTTTGATAAGCTGCTGAGGCCAAAAAGGTGGCTCTCAAATCGCAGCTCAATAGCCAAAGCGAATGTAAACCGGTTGGCCAGTCAGTCAATCAGCGTAAAGTCGGCTAAAACCACAGCCAAATAAATGCCAACGAAATGAGACATAAACCGAGCAAGTGGATGGACTCCGGGCGGCTCGGCATCCGTTACTTTTTAAGTGCGTTCGCGTTCTAGTCACATGCAGAAACAGATACAGATACAGAATCAGACTCACAAAGTATCTGGGGGCATTACTCATGCTAATTTCACACAGATGCTCGGCCACTGCGGAATAATGAACTACTTAGAGCGCCAAAGTCGTCGCCTAGTTGAGTTAACAAGTTTTTAAAGATCTGCGGGTACACGGAAAACAATGTTATGACTAACTCTGACAAATTAGTCAGAAGACATCAAAAGTTATCTTATCTTAACTACAATAAATAACTCATGTACAAATTGGAGAATATAAACTGTTGTATTAATATTTTTCATCACCTCAAATAGTAGTAGTTCCTAACGAAATTACTTATACATTTTCTATAAACACTGCAGTATAAATATATTTTCCCAAGTGTATTACGATTTGATCTGCAAAATATTTTGGTAACCTTAGAAACCTTAACAGACTGAATTGTGTGGGCGAAACCAATTGACAGGGATTTCTTTGGCAAAATTTGAGGCCATAAACATATGAAATTAAAGACATTTTTGAAAGCTGTTACCTGATTGACAGCACAATTTCATGAAATGGTGTAACCGATAGAGCTTAATCCACCATGAGAGCCTTATAAGGGCAACATAAAAGATCTGGTCATTCCGAGAAATTGAATAAAAATAGATATGGAAATGAATTTACTTGGGTAAATTTGAATTGCCGTGCGCAACCACCTGATTGTTAAAATGGAAATTTACTGACTTGATTACTCATCCATTAGAAATTCACTAAGTGGTAATACGAGTGAATTATAAGTACAAGTGACTGAGAATGATCTTACCCTTGCAATCTAATCTTTTACTTTATTAAATGTTATATTTTTATGATTTTTGTTTCTTGATAAGAGAAAATCATATGGCTATTAGTAATCTAAGTAAGTATTAGTAATGTTAACAGTAAAAGATATATTACGAAAAATTCTTCATGATTTATTTGACATTGAAAGACGAATCCATCTGCAATACATTTGGTTTTAAATTTTTTATCAGCAGTAGTAAAACTTTATCGCGGCGAAATTACTCCTTTCAATTCAGTTTTAAGCCCAATTCCCAAATCAAATTACCCACTTCAAGGGTATAAAAATACTTTAGGATCTGTAGAGGCGATAAACAACAACTTGAGGCAAATCCAGCAGCGGCGGCAACTCAATTTGGTTGCATTCATCACAAAGATGCCGGTGGCGACCCCCACAAAGTGCAGCAGCAACATCTACTGCAGCAGCAGCAGCAATTGCAGCAGTAACATGCAACAACAACAGCAATATGAACGCCCAAGCACAACAACAACTTGCCGTTGGCCTCCCAAGCGGCGCATGCCACACTTTTTCCATTTTTCTGATTTTTCCAACAGCTAACGGTAGTTTACAAAAGCAATGTCTATTTTTGTACCGCCGCCTGTGCTGCTGCACAGTTGTATCTTGCAGATACATTTTAAACTTATAATTTAAATACAAGCACAAAGTCAAGGCATTGTTTAGCTGTGTGATTATGATGATGATTGTGGCTCTGGTTCCTGTTGTTTTTATACCCTTCTAGAGGGTTTTATAGTCTCAGTTATGAGCTGAAACTGGTACTAATAATTTGGTCGCTTCAAACTCGGTTTAGTTCTAATAGTTTGCCATATAATTTGATTAATTATATTTATCGCATTATTGATATTATTTTTATAAGGTTTCACAAAATTCTGTCTCTTTTTTCAGTACGCTTAATTTATAGATCTTTAAGGGCATTCCAACTTCGGTAATAGACTTGCCTTCTTTTCCGTTTCATTATTATTTCTACTATTACTATTACCCCTGCAGGCGAAAAGCCAGAAAAATGTGTTAATGTGTGAGAAGAATCCGTTCTCGGCATTTTTGTTTTGGCTTGTAGTCATTTTTTGTTTTGTTCGCCGCTTTAAGTTATTAGACAACATAGCGGACACAAACTAATTAAAGCGACCAGAACAAGACGGAAGATGAGGCGTCACCCTGTAGATACATTTACTCAGATATGCATTTCGTTTTTTGCGAAAAAACATACTACAAAACTAAAGCGAAACGCAGTCAAGCAGAAACTCTAACGATTGCTAATTATAAAGAGACTAAGTGACTCTCAGAAAAATCTGAGATCATTGCTCTCTGTGAAAATTTGCTTATGAAAAGAAAGCCGTAAAAACTTTACACGAGCGAATTTTAAACACGAAAATAGCCACAAAAATGCCAAAGTTATTTACAGCCAATAAAAATGTATTAGACATAAACATTCACTTACCTTGTAGACCTGACCGTAGGTGCCATTGCCCACAACTTCGATGAGTTCAAAGATGCCAGCTGGATCCTGAAAGAAAAAAAGAGATATGGAGAACATGAGAGATAAGCTAGGGAAAATCAATGTGTGTGTGGAAACGCCCAAAAATAAAAATCCTTTTTCCCAGCTGCCGAACAAACAAACAAAGAACCCCTCAAAAACCCGCTCTTAAATCCCTCTTTTTTGGAACCCGTACCACTTAAACAACCTTTAAGCACGAACGTTTACGCTTTGTTTTTGTTGTTTGTAAACAAATTATTAAGGCATAACAATACAAATAAGGAGAGACAAGTCCGGAGTGCCTCTGGCACTGCGTTAAAAATAAAAATCCTCGATTTCCAAATTCCGATTCGGATTCCCATCCCCATTCCCCATTCCCCATTCCCCTCACCCTATATCCCACTTCCATGCCCATTCTCGATCCCAAAAGCCATACAAATTGCATGCGAGTTCATTGACACGCAATTCGTGACACGGGCGTGACACGAAAAGAAAAATTAGAGGAGGTAGCTCAAGCACAATGCTTTCTATTTTTATTGGAGCGCAGGTGATGGGAAAGGGGGAATTGGGATTACAGAGACGTCCAGAGCGACAGGTAAGGCAAATGCCAATTAAAATAACAACAAAAACAAGAACACCAGCATTTCAACAGGTAACTGACTTTTTTGACAACCTGAGTTGACGCTTACAGGTACGGCAGAAGTTGAGGGGTTAAGAGCCACAAGGCGCACGTAAAGAAATTGTACTCAATAAATATTGATTTAATAGGTTTGTTGGTTAAGGAGTTATTTCTGGAAAATTATTATGGGCTTTTGATAGGTTATTATCATAGGGCAACAAAGATAGCATTGTTATCTATATCCATGCAATAGAAAAGTAACTTATAAATATTTTGCCTTTTTTTTTTTTGTATTATTATATGTGAACTCGCGATATGGTTAGAAAAACTGTAATATTAATGCTAACTTTTTTTGTCAGTTTGCATTGCTAGATTAATTTATAAGTCGCTAGAATCTGTTGGGAATTTTAGCGGCTCAAAAGTGGTCATACAAATTTTCGTAATTTGTTTCCCATTACAAACAAATATTGTCAAGTTAATTTTTTATTGCATTTTCAGTGTAGAATTCAATTGATGTTCCACAAGAAACGGTAAATAAGAGAAGTTAGTAAAGTGCAGTTAGTGCTCCAAATTCAGTTGGTGCAAAAGTTCCACAACAAGTTAAGCAGACTAACTTATAAGAAGGTTGATTGAAGTCTTGCCAGTTTTTTTCTCAGAAAATAAATCAATAAATAATTTATTGGAGAGTGGAATTAGGAAAATACGACTAGGAATATTTCTTTTGACATCCGCAAACGATTGATTTATGGCGTATCATAAGTTATCAGCTTTATGCGACTTTAATCCCCATCAAACGAACTGCACGTTTTCACCCCCTGTTTGAATTTCCTCGTGATTTGTTTCACAGGGTGGAAGCTCCTTAAGCTTCAGGAATTAGAGACCAAAAGACAAAAAGTCAGCAGCCAAAAAAAAAATATATAGTAAAAGTAAAGTAAAAACCATGAAATAAACAAATAGGGGAGAAAAGAGATGGGGGACGCGGAAAAACTGAAGAACTATAGAAGCCGCTTTAAGTAGATTTATGGCTGCACCCCCAGCCCTTTTTTTAACACTCGAAACCCCGAAAAGTGTGTCAAACACATGCGATAAAAGGAAAGGCAGAGAAAAAGGCAAAAAGAGAGAAAAGCCAGGAGACAAAGAGAACATGCTGGGAGTGCGGCGGCAATTACTGCTATTTATGGCTGATTACTTCACGTTGTAAAAATCAATTAAAAATTCACGAAAAATGAACTCACTGAATGGAGAAAAACGACAAAGAAAAGCGAGAGAAAAGTATCTGCTGGAACCACTCCATGAATCATTAGCGTTGACATGTTAAGTTAAGTAAGACAAAAACAAAATGAGCAGTGCAATGGGCGAGTGGTTTGGAGAGGGAAATTACTTGGGGCAGGTAGCCGTAAGAAAAAGGTTCTAGGCGGTGGTCAGAGATCGTGCACGGAGAGAAAATATCATTAAATGTAATTGGTAGAAAACAAAAAACAATCGTATTATCTTTCAAGTCGTTTTTTTTGGCTATATATTAATATTTTTGACAAATTGTTGTATTTTTTTTTATTGTTTTGCTCTTTTGTTATTTATAAACTAAGTCAAGGATGCTTATGTTTAACCAAATTTTCTTCCTGTGCAGATTTGGTTACAGTTATCAGTTGGGAGCAGGCAAAACAGGCTGGTACGGATGTTGTTGTTGCTGCTGGCTGATTCCTGTCGCTCTGTTGGAAGTTGTCCAGCTGCCGCCACATGTGTCCCCCTGCACCACTCCCCCCTTTATACCGCCTAGCCCCCCTCCACATTTTGCCTTTTGTTTGCCTTTCGTTTCTGGCCCCCGATATTGTTGTTTTTGCTCCGGCCGCTCTGTTTGTTTTTGTATTTGTCCAAACGGGTACAACTAAAACTAAAACTAAACAACCCGTTGGAGGCCGAAAGAGCGGACCAACGCAAACGCTGGCGGTACAGTGAAGCTTGGCCATGTGGTTATAGGAAAAATATTTGTTTATTGTATGTCATTTACATAGTTAGTAATACACGATTATACTTAAAAAAAAAAGTTAAAATAAAGGCTTAACAGAATTGAAAGAAAGATATCATTAGTCAAAATAAGTCTTTGTTATCGAACAACTACTGTCTTAAGCCAGAAGTTTGTCGCCGTCTATCTCTTCAGTTAGTTGCTTCATTATTACAGTTTGCTTGGCCTGGCAAACTGGAATTTTTTTCGTGTTGCTTTGTTTTGTTTGTCTAAAAGCGCAGAACTCCCTCCCCTTTCATTTTGTCCCCCTGCCCCTTTAAAAAGGCTTGGCCCAGTTAGCAGCAAAAAATGCAAAGAGCAGGAGAGTGGCTAAAAACAGGACTGACTGCATATTAGGACGCCCATGCAATGCAATGGAGCTGGCTTATGCAGATTCAGTGAATGCACCCAGAGAAATATAGTGTAAGCTGTAGAAAATATGATATTAAAATGTAAGAAAACAGAAACATATAAATTGTATCCTATACGTACTAATTTAAATAGTGTCTAAAATATACATCAATGTTTCCTGTCGGAATAAACAGTTAAATTCAAGCAATAAATATTTAATGTTTCTTAACATTCCATTCAAATCTAAACATACAAATATTTCTCTCAGTGATCCAACTATTCATGTCTTTTGGTGGTTTAATTTGTGTGGGTCGCGTGGCCAATTCGATTAGGAATGCACTCCGCTGACGTCACAAAACCCATTTACCTACATTTTGGCTATCAGCAGAAAACTCTGATTACAGCTGATAATTTTCCGACCGATTTCAAACGTTCCTCATCGTATGGAGAGATTTCCCAATATTCTGGGGAAATTTGCTTCTATAAACACACTCGATAGTGCAGAGATGCCTCTTCCCGAACTCTATAAAAAGTGTTTTCCCGGGGCCAATGTTGATTTAACCCACAAAAACTGAAACATGTGTGGATTTTTTCCACTCTTCGCCGTCGTTTCCCTTAGAGCAAATTGCAACACAGACGGACACATGGAAACCGAACAAATGTGGGCGAACACGTTTATCGCAGCTAACGAAATGCAATAAATGTTGATTAAAATAAACACACACTGAGAAAGATGTAGGGCTTTATAAATTTACAAAAATTTGTGATTCAAATCAACATTTTGAAAAGTTTAAGCACGCTTTTGCACGCTTAACTCTCTAATAGTCAATTGTTTGGATCTCGGAAATGAAAGCAATTAACTTCAATTTAAAACATATTACTCGTTTCAGGTCTATTTTTTCCAGTGCATAAGCGAGTAAAAGACAGACAAAGAAAAAGCCACACCAAAATGAAGACAAACCGCGTTTGAACGCTTATCAGAGGAGAATAAAAGAAACTGCACTAAATACAAATAAAGTCAGAACAAAAAAAACCAGATATATTTAATGAAATTTGTGCTGATGAATGCAGTTTGCAGTATCTTATCGGTCATGAGGAATGGAGTTCTTATCGTGTTGAGAAAAAACTAAAACGGAAGCCTCATAAAAAAAACGAACCGGAGCGAACCTTTAAGGACTCTGACCTTTTCTCGTTTTCTATTTCGGGACATTCCACTGCTCTCGCATTGTGTTTAATGACCTTTAAAAGCCACGCACAGACAGGTCAGCAGAATATGGCAGACATGCAGACGGGGCTACGCCCACACCCACGCCTACTTTACCGCCCCGCGCCAAAAGGAGAAGGCCAAACAAAAATAAAAACAACACTTCAAACAAGACACACAATTCATATTCTCATGCCTGCTGCCATTTTTGCTGATTTTGCTTTGGGGTCGTCGTCGTTTTCTTTGGCAGCCAGTATGTGTGCTCCATCTTAATCATCATTTTCATCATCATTATCATTTGGATCCACATTATCGCCATCTTCAAGCTGTCTGCTGCAGCACAGATACAAATACGAGTACAAATACAAATAAAGATCCAGATACATGCGGCTCACATAGATACAAAAGCACGCATGGTGTTGCTCTGCTCGCTTCTGCCTGCCGCCTTTTAATAAAGTAAACTAAACAATTTTCATTCTTGTCTCGTTTTTGTCTCGTCTTCGTCGCTCTGCATCGACTATGAACAATTTTTCATAAACACACACGAACGAACAGTTGGGGCCAAAATAATAGGACTCTTAAAGTGCTTTTTAAGCTGTAATTTCTCATTTTTATAATAGGCTATAAAGTACTTCGTAAATTGCTAACTTTACTGTGAATCTTTAGTATGGTACCCAGTGGAATTTTGTTATTTTCATAAGAAGGTCATGCAACAAACCCCCTTAAGTAAAGTCCTAAATCCTTTGTGAATCGTGTTTAATTTTTGCCAACCATAAATAAAATGTGGTTGTGTAATATTTTGAGTAGTAATAAAAGGTTTATTTACCTTCGCTTATAAATGTGGATGAAAAAGAAAGGTGCAGTTGAAAATAATTCGTTTAACTCCTCTCCCATTTTAAATACTTTAGGATAACATTTTATACTTGCATATGAACAAATCTTTCCTAGAGATTTCAAATACATTCGGAAAGAGACTTTGGCACGTTTTCTCTGGAAAATTGGTTCAGTTTCTCAGTTAAAATTTAACTTTTGGCATGAAGACAAGACTGAAGCCCTAATATTTTACGGTATATTCCACTTTAAGGACCCCATTAAAGCCTATTATTTTGACCTCATCTGTGTGAAGCACACTCACAAACACAGCGGCGCACATGCCGAAGCAGCGAGGCGACGACCCAAGCACCACCACCACCCCCCATTTTCCAGGCAGAGTCAACAAACGGACACTCACACACACACACCCGTGCGAAACTGAACTTTCGGTGGGTGCGCAAAAGAGAAGGCGCCCAACGTGGGGCCGGCGGGCGTGGTGAGTTCCGTTCCGCCACCGAGTGGTGATAGTGGTGAGTGTTTGGTGAAAGAGAAAGGCAACAAACGCATGCGGCAGTGCGTGCGGGCCAAAGGGGGGTTAAGGAGGGGGGCCAAGGCGGGCGAAGGGGGTTAAGACTCGACAAATTCATTGAGAAACGAAACGAAACAAAAAATAGCTTGGCAAAGAGGAGAAGATGACACCGGCCGGTCAAAAGTTGCGCACACCACTTCTCACACACACACAAAATATAGGGTGGGTGTTAAGTTGGGTGGTTTTCTATCAAGCAATAAAATCGAAATGCCAATATGCATTTATAAACTCGATTATTATTGTGATTGCTTCAAGGGGGAGGATAGAAATGCAAAAAAAAAGCCTTTTTGGTTGCCATGGCAAAGTGGCAAAAAAAACCAACATGAAAAAATTTCCCTTTTGTTGTACTTTTAAACAATTTGCATAAATATGCGGGGAAGCCTTCAAGGGTTTGACGACTGTAAAGGACAATGGAATCGTGTTGTATAAGATATTCTGGGGTATTTATGGAACAAAGTTCCTCACAAGGGTTCTTTACAAATCGTACGGCTTTAATATTTAGGGAATATCCCAATTGGAAAGTCAGTTAAGGGTTATTGAAAATCAGCTGTAAAAACGGAGAATCTACAAAAAATATATTTATTTTCAACATTTTTTTGGAATTTTGACTTAGAGAAGAAATAATACAATGAATAATACCATATACCAATGATATAATAGCATAAATAAAAAAAGGAATTATTTTTTTTTTGTAAAGAAGTTACAAATAACTAAGTTATCTTTGGGAAAATATATCCTTTAGTTGGAGAATACAATAAGTAAATATTTACAGAAAAAATTAATTTTTTAAGGAATTGGTTAGAGTTTTTTATTATTATGTGAAATCAAACAGATTATTACAGAAAACATAAACGTAAACATACTAGAAAATAATGGAAGTACGATTAGTTAGAATTGATTTTAAAGAAGTTGTAACGCAAATTTTATTTAAAGTAAAAAAACATTAACTTAAGAATATAATTTAGGGAACTTATAGTGTACAAAAAGTAAATCAAATGCGTTAATAAATCTTATGGGGCTCCCGGATAAGTTTTATGAAATTTAATAGTCTTATTTGAACGAATTATGAACGGAAATTGGAGTGTAAACGACCACACCTGGGAGAATCACGGGCGGTCACTTTCCCATTTATCGGGCGAGGCGTGTTAATGAATAGAGAAGGGGAGTGTGTAAAATTGGGGCTCTATTTTTGGGGAAGCTCTTTTTTTCGGGGGGCTTTATCTTCAATAAACTATGAGCCATATACTCACTTTTAGTGCCGTCAGATCGATATCGTCCAGTGAACAGTTGACCGATGGAGCTAGTTGTTGTTGCTGCTGGTGCGCCATTTTGATTTGCTATTTTTTGTTGTTCTTCTGGATCTGGAGAATTAATGCTGCTGCTTCTTTACAAGCAGAAAGAGGAGAGAAGAGAGAGGTGGAAATGGGAGAAATGCAAATGAAACGGCGAAAGAAAGGGCAAAACAGGAGGACAAGTGGGGAAGAAGCAAAATTCAAGGATTAGACTTTAATTTTATTTTTATTTACCGAATGCGCTAAATACAAAAAAAAACCTGTGCAATTAACAAACTATTTGTTGCTGTCATACAGCTTTTCTCTTTTTTGCTTCTCCGCTCTTCTTCTCTCTCTCTTCCTCTCTATTTCTCTCTCCCTGTGTGTGTGTGTGTTTTTGTGACCGAGTGTTTGTGTGTGGGTTAGTTAACATTTGGCAAACGGGGCGCGGCTCTTTTTTAATTTCCCAGCACTTTAAAAAATCTTTTTTCGCTTTCAAAACATTTATTAATCACTGCCGCTTCAGCTGCTGTTTCTTCTTCAGACACACACTGCACAATTTCATTTTTTATTCAGCGGCGCTCCGATAGACCATCCAACACACACCCACACCAGCACAGCAGCCAGCGTATGTGTTTGTGTAGATAGACAGAAAAAATCTGCCACTCGTTTTTTCCTTCCTTACTCGCGCAGGATATTCGCGATTTCCCACGATTTTCCCACGGATCTTACGTACTTTTCACGCACAGCGATTGGGCGGCCTATCGCTTTTGCATCGCACAAACGGCAGACTTGTTCAATTTCTTCGGTTTCGGTTCGGTTCTGTTTCTGTGTGAAAATCAGAGCGAGTTCCGTTCAACGCGACGCCAAAATCTCGCACCGAAATCCGAATTCACAATAGAGGTGGGGAAACATCGATGCTAACACGATGACATCGATGTTTTTAAGACTAGGTGATATCGATGTTTGCCCTCATCGATGTTTATCCATCACTAAATATTAAAATACAACGTTTTCCTACCAAAAATGTTAAACACAACGATTTCCTTACAGAAATTTTAAGATATACAATCCAAAAAAGCTTTGCACATAAACTATTGAAGTGGTCTAAAGTTTGAAGACAATCGATAGACTCGAAGTATCGGTGCATGCGAATATCGATAGCCATCGACGTCTTACTGGTCTTCACTATAAACGTATCGTTACATTTTGATTATGTGGTTTATTTTTTTACTATTTAAATAGCAACTAATCAAGCAAAATGTTTAAGGAAATATTCTTTAGATGAGGAGAGTTTGCTGTTTCTGTTTACTAACTGAGAGCCGTATCTCTAATAGCTCTTCTCTTAAATTCTTGTCGACGCCGGGCACCAACAAAAAACATCCCAATTGGAGTTTTCCGATTAGATAATGTTTTCCTGAATAATATTGGGTATGGTATCTCTTTTTACTGAAAAAAAATGCCTTATTAGGACTCTTAAGGATAGGAAGCAAAAGTAATTCAGGCTTTTAAAACTCATTAGAAACCTAAGAAAAACATATCTTTAAAGAAAAATTCGCTTAGACACATTGACAAGTCAAGCCATAATTGTACTATCTGCTACAGAACCTTCTTTAAATGTTTTTATAACCGTTTACTCACAGGAAATTAGAATATAACATTTTAAACAAATATTAGCAAATATAATAGTAAAAAAAAGGATTGATTTTTGTAGCAATGGGAAACCATTTAACAGCAATTAAAAATAAATATATTTATTCATGTATTATAAGAAAATTTGCATAGCAATTTCGGAAAAGCTAATCCTATCTGCTTAAAAATAAAATCATAATTAATAATAACTGAGTTCTATACAATTTTATAAATATAAACTGGTGGGTTAAGTATGTTTCCTAATACATAATAAGCTTTGACTTGCAGAATATAGCTGCCTTTCTTGTGCTTTAAATAAATCAAAAGTTCACAAGCTGACATTTTTTTGATCTTTTTATAATTAAAAAGAAATTAATTACATCAATAAATAACTAACCCAAAAATATGAGCCAGTGGAGTCTAATGTTAAGGCCCATCGCGCGCAACAGCACAATATGTCATTTTAACAGCGTGCTGTTAAAGCAGAGTTATCGCTTTTCGTGCACCTCTCCTGTCACACTGACACTTCCCTCTCTTTCTTTTCTTTTCCACCGAAATTTTGGTACGATCCGCATCTGCTCGCCGAGTTCGAGAAAAAATCGTGAGATTTAACAACATTTATCGCAACATCCATGGAAAATGACCTCCGAAACGAAGGGCCACAGATTGGCCGCGGCCGATCGGCACCATATTTCGTGGGGTGTTGCGATGGACGGGCGTTAAATGGCGACGTATAATTTTCCAAGTGGATACAAATACTAATTGCGCGAATTTACCTTTACAGCAATGGGTCGCGTTATTCGTGCACAGCGTAAGGGCGCTGGTTCCGTGTTCAAGGCGCACGTGAAGAAGCGCAAGGGAGCCGCCAAGCTGCGTTCCCTGGACTTCGCCGAGCGTTCCGGCTACATTCGCGGAGTTGTCAAGGTGAGTCCGTTGTCCAGAAGGAGTTACAGTGAAGACTGCTTAGCAATTAGTACTCAAGACATTCAATCTGTTGCTTATCGAATGTAGTTCAAGTTGATGCACATCCACAGATTTACCATACACTGCCACATCAGATAGTTTGGCATTATGGATATCAAGTTACGCTAGTAATACCTAATTAAAACTCATGTGCTTTTATGATTTGAAATATAATTTTGTTATTGTTATCTTACCTATATTGTGGAGCATTCACATTTAAACAGATTGGACAGCTTTTAAAGGGATCCTTTGTAAACATAATTGTTTATATTCAGGTCCATTTAATAAGTGGCTTAAGATATTTGCTTTGGTTTCAAGTTAAAAAATTATAACATACCTTTCCTTTTTCAGGACATCATTCACGATCCCGGCCGTGGCGCTCCCCTGGCCGTCGTCCACTTCCGCGACCCCTACCGCTACAAGATCCGCAAGGAGCTGTTCATCGCCCCCGAGGGCATGCACACCGGCCAGTTCGTGTACTGCGGCCGCAAGGCAACCCTCCAGATCGGCAACGTGATGCCCCTGAGCCAGATGCCCGAGGGTACCATCATCTGCAACCTTGAGGAGAAGACCGGCGATCGCGGCCGTCTGGCCCGTACCTCTGGCAACTACGCCACCGTGATTGCCCACAACCAGGACACCAAGAAGACCCGTGTCAAGCTGCCCTCCGGCGCCAAGAAGGTCGTGCCCTCGGCCAACCGCGCCATGGTCGGAATCGTCGCCGGTGGCGGTCGTATCGACAAGCCTATCCTGAAGGCCGGTCGTGCCTACCACAAGTACAAGGTGAAGCGCAACAGCTGGCCGAAGGTGCGTGGTGTTGCCATGAACCCTGTGGAGCATCCCCACGGTGGTGGTAACCACCAGCATATTGGTAAGGCTTCCACCGTCAAGCGAGGCACCTCCGCCGGTCGCAAGGTCGGTCTCATCGCTGCCCGTCGTACCGGTAGGATCCGTGGTGGCAAGGGCGACAGCAAGGACAAATAAGCACTGGCTACAGCAGGATCATTCCGGCGTGAAGCAGGTTCCGCCTGAGATCTGGGTAGTAGCCGTACTCTTTTGTGCGGCGCTGTGGGAGAAAATGCTATTCTACATGGAAAATCTGTATGTTGTCAGCATACACTTGACACGGCGGAATAAAACTTATTTGTAAAAAATAATCATTGTCTGTTTTTGGAAATTTTAATGAAGAAACATATACGGTATTTTATGTTTGAGGCTTTAGTTATCAACCACAAAGTTCTATAAATGTTAAAATGAAGAATATTTCTGGACTCGGAGATGGTCGTTGAATGTTCCAATATCAAATTTTGAGATAATATCCCAAGCCTGAAAGAGTTTTGTAGCTTGTTCTTAGAAAATAATTTTTGTTTGCAATATATGGTTTAGATTTGAAAATTATTAGATGAGGCAGTTATACAGAACCATACAATTTAGTTTTGTCAGGTCTAAAGATTTAATAAAATTTTAAATTTTGAAAGAAATATTCTCTTGATTGTGTTTATTGTAAGAAAGGAAAATAATTTGGAATTTTAAAAATTCTGGTTATACATATATAAGAAATAAATAATAGATTTTTAAGTTGGGATGTTAACGTTGTTTGTAATTAATTTTGCACCATAATTTTCACAAAATTGTAATTTTTTAAAACTTAGAGCTCTGGTATCTGCCCTCTAGGATATTTAGTGAGTCTTTTGATTGAAGATGTAAATGTTTTGTTTTTAAAATAACTAATTTTAAACCATTATTCTCTCCCGAGTTCTAATTATAAATATTCTAGATATTACCTACCCTTTTAAAAACTTTAAGATTGGGCATTTTTAAAATTGTAGTATTTGGTATATACCAACCTGGAAATAAATTGTAGTATTCAGTATATACCCACACCTAGCATACGGTCACACTGTGCGGTCTTTCCGCAGAACTCGCAAGCGGTCCTTCTAAACGCTGTTGGTGTGCGCGAAGTGAAATAAATCGAAGTAATTTCCCTCGAGCGCTGCAAAATAATGGATCGCACTTTCTACGAAGGCTGGCTAATTAAGTCGCCGCCCACCAAGCGCATTTGGCGAGCAGTAAGTTTCCTCTTGGAAGCCCCAAAAATCAAAGACCCCAAAACGGAATTTTACCTACAAGACCAAAGGAATTTTTATGAAAACCCCAGCTTAAGTCGAAATCGAAATCTTAACAAACCAAATTGCCAAGTGATAAGTGTATTGTGAAAAGAAAACCGCAATTAGCTAACGGTAAACTTAAGACCGGAAGAGATATACCGTAATTTGTGTCCATCGATTGAGTCACTATAATGGAAGTGGCATTTTTTTTTTACAATTACCTTAAGCCTGTATTGGTGCCTACTCTCGTGTGTGTCTGTGTGTTTGTTTGCCGTTGTTGTTTGTGGTATAATTTAATTCATTATTAAACCGAGGGATTGCAATTCCAGTTGATTGGAATGCAAACAAGCTGCAAACCGCAGCAGAAATTGCAAAATGTGAATGAATTTACGATGGCTTCCTCTGGGTTTTCTCTCTTTTCTTTCCCTTTTTCCACCTCCTCTTGTCCCCCTCTCTTTCTCTCACTCTCTTTCTGTTTATGTTTGCTTTTGGCGTGGGAACGTGTTTTTGTTTTTGGCGCTGGTCTAAATTTACGCTTAATTAATTTTCCGTTTAATGTTTACTTTAGGGAGCCGTTCGTGTATTAAATTACCGCCAACTGTTGCGTTTAATCAAATTTATTTTTCCCCGTAATTCGTGTGAAAAGTATGTATGGCTATATGTGTGTATGTTTTTTGATGTTCATATGTAGCTTGTTTTTATGTACGGGCGATAAGCCACATCGGATCACGCACAAAAACAAAACACACAACAGAGCCACAAAAACAATGACGCACTTGTCTTTCCAGCTCCTTGTAGTTGTTGTTCTTGCTTGGGGCAGAGATGGGTGCGTGTCGTGATTTTAATACTATTTAACACTTATTCTCAAAAGTTTTTCATTACCCATATACATAGGTCATAATAGATAATGTAATAATATTCCAAAAATGGTTATTGAAAAAAGTTGGGATGTATATTCTTTTAACAATGTAATAAAGTGTTTAATACTCTGACTTTGTAACTGGCATACACACATAACAAAAACATTGATAATTTCTTGAAGAGTTCATGATGAGATACTTTCCTCACGCGCTCACCTCTAGGGTGTACATTTGAAACCACTTATAATGGATACGACAGTTCCAAGAACACCCAAAACGTTGATCAAAAGGTCTGCAATACAGCATTTTTCAATTACAGCAAAACCCAATTTATGGTTTCTCTGGACTCATACTGTTTGTTTTTCTGTCAAGATAGTAACTAATATTACCTAGCTTTACAATTATTCGACCAGTTTGTTGAAGACTTTATTTCCTGCTTTGAAAATTAAATTCGAAAAGTTACTAAAAGATAAAGTATCTTGTAGATTGACCTTTGATCAGTATAAACTAAAGATAGAAACTAAGGTTGTTTTTACACAAGTCTTCTTGAAAACCGAAATATTGTAAGCAAGTTAAAAGTAAACAAACCAATTTTAGAAAGGTCTACACGAATTTTCGTTGCTATTATTTTGTGCGCCACTGTATAAACAAACAATAATGATGCCTCGAGAGAATGAGCTGCGTATTTCAATCGCCTCGGGGTGCCAATTTCTGGCTTGTGCGCGGCTTTTTGTTTACTGTTTATAATTCAATTAAGCTTGATATTATACAGTCTGAAAAAAACCATCCATTATCAGTTGGGATTTTCATTTTCAGCAAGGTCTCAAACCACCCAGCTGTTTTGGCAATCATTTAACGGTAACGTGGGCGTGGGGTGTTGATTCGTGGGACTGTGTGTGCCTGCTGATTACCCAAGAAAATGTCAATGCAAAATATGATTCGCGGAAAAGCAGCGGCGTTGCAGTCTCAGTTGACATTGCAGTCGGCTGCATCACCCGCTTACTCACCATCACCACCAGTTAACATGATAGTATAGTCAGTCTTTCAGCTGGGCAGCCGGATCAGTAGTGGACTGCTGCACCCCCATATCACCATTCACAGTCCATCGCTCAATAAGGGTATCTAAATTCACAAAAGAAATATCAATACCATTGTAAGGCACATTTATTTATCCAGCTCTAAGATTTCTTCTTTAAACAGTATTAAAGTGAAAAAAAGACATTCGTATCTCCAAAATATATAAATATATTAGTACAACATCACTCTTCTTATCAGTTCCTAACAAATACTATCAACAATTACTCGAATTGGTGTGTATAAAACCATTTTTTGTAAAATCTTTTATATAGAAAAAATGGGTGAACTAAACGAACTTGTTAGCCCTTAGAATATTCTTTGCCCAGATGACTAATTATTTGGATTAGTTAGTCATCATCATTCATGTATCTCTCAGACTCCCAATAGTAGTGATATCTTCTTGAAAATTGTCGCATGGCCTTCATTGTAATGGATACCTCTTATCACTTATTAAAACTAAATAGGGGAATTACTTCATTTGCTTTACTGATAGGTCAAAGCGCTTTTTGTAAGTAAAGATAAGACATTATTATTATTAGTTTTAATTTGAAAATATCTTGGATATGACAAGTCTTATGGCTTAAAATAAGTACATCGCTAGTAGAAGGGTCTGTCCTTGCTTGTTTACTAACTTTGCGTATCGTTCCAACTCTTAAGCGCCTTGTTTCCATTGTATCTTTGCAGCGTTGGCGGCGTCGCTGGTTCATACTAAAGCAGGGAGAGATACCCGAGCAGTTCTGCCTCGAATACTACACCGACCACAACTGCCGCAAGCTGAAGGGCGTCATCGATTTGGATCAATGCGAGCAGGTGGACTGTGGGCTGCGGCTGGAGAATCGAAAGCAGAAGTTCCAGTACATGTTCGACATTAAGACGCCCAAGCGCACCTATTACCTGGCTGCCGAAACGGAGGCGGACATGCGCGACTGGGTCAACTGCATCTGCCAGGTGTGCCATCTGCACGACACCAAGCAGTCGAATGAGTTGCCTCTGGGAGGTGTGGGGGCAGGTAAGATTCCTGAATCACTATTCCAAAGAATTTTCTTCTTTAACGTTTCATTTTTTGTAATACCCAGATGATAACCGCACCCAGCACACGAGCTCCAGTGGCGGACTGAGCAACTCCACTCAAAATACGACCACCACATCGCTGCACTCCTCGGCTGGAACCACGGCAGCCCAAGCTGCAGCCCCGAGTACTGGAGGAGCGGCCCAGCTGCGACGACCTGCGGTCATTGAACAGCAACCGATGCCCTCGAATGCGGGCAACAACAACTCCGATTCGGTGTATGTCAACACGGAATACAGCAATCGCGAGACGATGCTCTGCGATGCCAATTTTGACCAGCAGGATCTGCTCTCGGCTGCCCAGCAGCAACCGCCTCCATCGCCTGCAACTGCACTTTATTTAAACCACAGTGCTTTGATCCAAGCTCAGGCAGCAGCAGCATCCGCCGAGCAACAGCAGCAGCAGCAACAACAGGCCCGCCTGGCGGTCAACTCTAATGGGGTGGTGCGAAAGCTGCCGGAGCACCTGGTGCTCACCCAACAAACCCTGGCGGAGGCTGCTGCCCAACAGCACAGCAGCGTTCAGGCTTCGCCCGCTTTAAGCACTGCCTCCGGGCCCTACATACCCATCAGCGAGTGCTTCTCGGGCACCCCGAGATTCCTGCCCGGCAGTGCCATTCCCGGAGGAGCAGATGTGCCCATACCAAACAATCCCATAACGCCGTTGAACAATTTGGATCCCAAGTTCTATGATA
This sequence comes from Drosophila rhopaloa, assembly GCF_018152115.1. Lineage (NCBI taxonomy): Eukaryota > Metazoa > Arthropoda > Insecta > Diptera > Drosophilidae > Drosophila > Drosophila rhopaloa. The sequence goes on from NW_025335043.1 coordinate 14,397,740, forward strand.
CGCCACGTTGTCATAATAACATCGGTTTGAATCTGACCAACGATCAATCCTACTCACCCAAAATCACCAACTTGAGTCTGGTAAGTTAAAGAGTATGTTTTAATCCAGCACTTTGTCATTAATTATTTTCTGTTTGCCTTTCAGCAACAACTGGCCAATCCAAATGCCAGTAAACAACGTTCCGACTCAGATTCGGAAAGCGTTTTTACCGATGACGAAGAATGGGCCCATCCTTTGCCCCTGCGTGAGAATGTGGGTAAGTGTTTCATACCCACATTTTAAATAGAACTATTATCAATTTCAAATGTATCACAGATCGCAGTACCCGACCATCGGATAGTTCTATTGAGAACGAGTCATTTGTGCTGACCTACTCGCAGCGTTTTTCCAAGATGCCAGAAGAAGGTGGAGCTGTGGTGCCTCTAACTGAAACGCATTCCAAGCTAGCAGGAGCAGCATCTCTGGCAGAAGCTGGTGACCAGCTGGAGAAACTGGCTAAGGTGCTGAAGAACAAAAATAATCTTATACTCGACTTTAAGGAGAATGAAAAGTGAGCTAAAAACGCAAACCCTTCTGAATTTCAACCTAACTTCATATTAATTCGGTTTATTGCAAGAATTCCTCGTGATCTGCCGCAGCTGTCAGACACGGAAAACACTTCCCCGGCCATTGTGGCCCGTCGCAATGCCAACTCGGCGTTGATCGAGGAGAGCTACGACATTCCACGCTCCCACCAACTTCCCTACTACAATATCAACCACCTGCTGAGCGAGCGGCCAGTGACCAGCCCGCACAATTCCAATCCCATTGCAGCATCCACACCGAATCTCATGGCAGCCGGTTTGGGCTCCGTGGCTGCCACATTAACGGCAGCCAATCTTGGCCAAATTGGCGGCTCTCAGCCAGCCGCCTCATCGCCCACTAGTGCTCGCACGTTGCCACGCCATTGCTACACGAATGCGGCTCCGACAAAGATGGAGGGCAATGTGTTTCGCTACGATTTTGTGGAGGAGTCTAATCGTCCTCCGGTGAACCGCAAGCTGAAGCCAAAAGGTGCGGGTGGATTGCCTGCCGCTGAGGACAAACCGCCGGAGGAGTTTCCGGCCAAGCCCCCGGTGGGCGTAGAACATTTAACCAGTAAACTTGGAGCGGCTCAGCTTCAGCAGCCGAAAGGACCCAGCGTAGACAGGAAGTGCAAGCCTAACGTCTATAAGGTGAGATAAAAACAAAACGGGTGTCTTAATCATTAAATAATGCATCGATTTATTTTTAGTTGGGAACTTCGGCCACAATGTCGCCGGCAACGCGACGCTCCTCTGGAGCCCCTCTCTCCATGGTGCTGCCGCAGGAAATAGATGTCCACTCCCCGGCAGCATCCACCTTTTTCCACGAGACCCGCACCCTACCGCGCCAGCAACAACGTCAACATCCCAACAGTCCCGGCAGCATGTCGGTGCAACATCAGCGCACGGCATCGGCAGCGGCGACCATGATGAGCTTGGTGGGAGCGGCTGCTGCTCCAAAGCAACAACCGGTGGCGCAGGCCGAGCACAAACTGCAGTACTTCGATCTGGATGTAACCAACAAGCCCCCACTGCTCAATCGATCCAGCATGAGTGTGGGAAATCTGTACTCTCAGGGCAACAATGGAGCTAGTGGAATTCGGCTGGCTGCCGTGGATGCGGGTGGAGCCCGGGCCCCAGTGCCCAGCAGCGTGGTTTACAACTCCGTGGACTTCGTCAAGACGGAGGCATTTAAGAGGATTCGAGAGGAGCGCCAGAGCAATGAGGGCAGCGGCAACAAGTGAATCTGCTGGGTCAGCTGTATGATTGAACATCTCTCCAATGACAACGTGCAATAACTAAGGACCACGTTGCGGATCCGAAATTTTTGTAGTGCCTATCCGGTGGCCAGCGTAGCAAAGCTGGCCCCGCCAAAAAAAAAGTGCAAATTCCGAGTGTCTTTTTCGTTAACATTGTCAAACTCACAACCCATTAAACCACATATCTAGCTTGTAAGTCGGCACCAGCATTTTTGGATGCTGCTTTGAATCTGTAATCCGTATCTGAATCTGTGTCGTTCGTATTCGTATTTAAATCGTGCTTCCAACACTTCCATGTTTATTGTTAAGCTTCGGAATCAAAATGTAACCATGACAAACGATCTTAGTGCTAATTTTACAATGCAAACAGTTATTTTATATACGCAAGCAAAATATTTATATACACGAATTTTATATGGTAACAAATTATTTACAATTTATAAATGTAACACGCGTGCGACACAAGCTGTAGCTTGATTTTGTGCTTTAAAAAAATATATACAATAATACCAACTTTTTGTGTGTTTCTCAAAGTACTAGAATTTCCTTAGAACAAATTTAAAATCTCTAGGAAACGTGTTTGGGTTTCATTTATTCCAAAAACTGTGAAATGCTATAGCAACCCATGTTTTGAGTTCAAACAATCGAAGTCAGCTAGAAATACTTGGCAACGCCGAAGTCAATACTTAACAATCTTTTATAATTATACGAGTAGTCAGTAAACTAGAACGCTTTAGAGTTCTTTGATTTCAACCTTATATATTTGCATTAACAATGTCGCTGGTCTACATCACCCATCACGATGAGAACATCCTGGGCTGTGAGCACGAGTTTGAGAGAGCCGTGGGACCCAAGGAATCGATATTTGTCTACAAAAATCGTAAGAAATTCTTTTAAATCTTAATCCTATCCAGGCCGATTTTTGAATTATTTTTCTCAATCAAGGTTAACTTTTTCTTTGATCTTTATTATCTACTTTCAGCTATTGTGGAAAGGGCAGCCAAGTATGCCAGGGATCTGCGGGAACGCTTTAATGTGGAGGACAAGAAGCTGTCGGTTATTCTGCAGAACGATGGCACCCGCGTCCTAACCGAGGCCAAGAAATCCCTGCATCGAACTATGGGGTGTGCCCACACTCCGATTGATCCACCGTGCGCCTTTCTGCGCAAAAATCAGGGCATCAAGTGGCGGCGGGAGAACACCCACAAGTGCCCCAAGATGCCGCCGATGCCTCCACTTCCACCAGCGGGAAGTGGCGGCCACAAGCCGACCATGGCGCCCAATTTCATCAAACGCAACAAGATGTGCGCAAGGGAGACCATACCCTGTCCCCCGCCACCTCGCTATGTAGACACCCCCGGTGGAACTCGTCACAATCTACTGAATTCCGGTTTGGTGCCGCAGTTCATCTGCCGCAAGGATTTCGGCAAGGTTCCTGTTTACCTCAAGAAGACGAAGAGGATGCTGGCCGATATGAATGCGGTGTGCGCCAAGGAACAGGCACGCCTGTTGGAGCTGTGCCGCGGTATAAAGGGATTTACCAGGGCCTCCGTCGACTTGGGTGGTCCACCGGAAATGCCAGGAATGCGAGTGATGAACCAGCCGGAGCGCAATGAGATCCTTGAGGGATTACGCATGAGCCTGACCGAGATGACCAAGCAATATCAGTCCATGTCGCTGCTCATCGACAGCATCGCCAAGCGGCAGCGCAAGAGCAAACTCGAGTCCGATCTTCGCCAGGTGGAGCAGGATATTCTCCTGATCGAGACCACTCCCATTATCTATGTTTCCGAGTACTAGCGTTGTAATTTTCATTCATTTTCCGTCGTGTGTTGGCATCTGTCAGCCGAGTAAGTCGTCTTCTTTTGGATTCACTTGCTCTGCTCTCAGAGGCGGACACACAAAAAGCTTTGTAGTTTAGGTTGAAAATAAATTTAACGTTTATGCAGTTAACATTTCCACGGCAAAGCTTCCATGGCAGATGGGGCACGTTAGTATCCTACCAAGATCGTAGAGTTCCTGCAGATTCTCCAGCTCGAAAAGGATCGAGCGTTCGCAGATGCTGCAGTAGCGACGGTCCAAGCTGGGGGAAATCTGTATAGAAATTAGATATGTATCTTTTTTAATCCTGATAATAAATTCTTACCTCCACAAACGACACACTGCAGCGCAACAGTGGTTTCTCCAAGGGATCTCCAATCACAGGATTGCCCAGATTGTTATGCAATACCTTAAGTTGTTTTCCTATTTCTTCAACAAAGGCCTTTGTGGTAGATCCCAGAGGATGCTCCTCCGAGAAGTCAGACTTTAGTTTGTTCATCATTCGTCGAGACTCCTCAAACATGCACTTTGTTGTCTGCTGCTGGAATGTTGTTCGTTGACTCAGCGTACCAATAAATTGGAGTCTTAGTCTTATGTGTGTAATGGATAGCATCGCCAGGAGTAGCTTCATTTCATCCTGAGACTTTTTTACATGTACCGTCAGTTGGAGCAGACTCGTTTGCAGGCGAAGAACGGATTGCAGGACGTGGAATTTAACTTGCAGCTGCTGCAGCTGCGTTTCCGTGGCAGGCTCCGAAAATGTAAAGCTATTCAATGGACTAAAGTCTATATATCTTTGCCAATTCGCCTCGACAAATACGTCAAGTCGAAGTTCGGCTAAGAAATCGGTGTGGTAATTGATGGGTTTATCAACTTCCAAATGGCTAATAAGCTGAGCAAGAGCATCCTCATTCCGTACCTTGACCACTTGAATGTCCATATGTTTCCTTTGGGCCACGTTTTGATTTATAAATTCCTTGTTGCGGTAGACAAACATGGTCATTAGATTCTTGTGCCTACTGGTGCAGAGTCCCATTACCGGGAAGTCCTGCAGCACAGCCATGGGTATTGATTGCATCTGCAGTCGGAGTTGGTTGTCCTCATGGAAGATTTGAATCCGATGCAAATGACTGCCTGCGCTCCCCACTGCAAAGCTATTATTGCCCAGGCTGCACAGACCGGTGATCTTCATCCCGCCGACGTAGAGTCGTGTCGCCAGCCACTGCTTCTCCTCCGATCTTGGCATGCACCAGGTCAGCACATGCGACGCCTTGGAGCAGGTTATGTAGTAGCAATTCTTGACGGGACACTCCGTAATCAGTGCATTTTGCAGACCCATGCGATCAGCTTTTTCCCACAAAGCCTTTGTCAAGACAAAATTGGGGATCTCCTGTGGCACGAATTTGTACAGATGGATGAGACCATTGATATCGCCTAGGAGTAGAAGGTCCTTGAAAGCGTCAATATAGCAAATGCGACCAAGTGAGGTGCATACTTCTTGGTGACTCAGGATTGTTTTCGCATCGGCACTTAGGTTGAGAGTCCACAAACTCCCAGAAGCGGTTGCCAAGACCAGAATATGATGACCATTCGTCTCAGAATTATCTGGTAACCAAGCAAACATCGTGATCCAGGCGCGATTAATGAATGCCTGATACTTCTTAAAGCTTGTTATGTTGGAAATGTCTTGTTCGGGTAGCAGGGTGTCCCTTAAGACTACCGACACATTGAGCTCCTCCAGTCGGCTCCATCGGTTGTACTCCGCGGGTTTGCTCATTAAGGTAAAAAATCCATAGGAGTTAAGGGAGCCCAGAAGAAGATTTCCATTTGGTAGTAACTTGGGTGACCGCTTGACAGCTACTAATCTCGTTGCTGGCACAGAAACGGAGCAAACAGCCGTGTAAGCTGGTTCCAAGGCCAAATGTTGCGCCTCCAGGACATCACAGGTGTCGTATATGGCCTCCAGATTCACTTGACTAGCCAAAACATCTAAGGGTCGCGGTTCCGAAGCGTTGCATTCCAAATAGGCTACCAAATATGGAAAAGGATCCAGGGCCACGAATTTGCTGCTCAACTCCAAGGTGACCACTTCCGTCTTGGAGCCACTGAGAGCTATAAACTCTCCCTCCGAATAGCTGGCCACAAAATCGTTAACCGAGTCCTGACGTACATATCCTTTGGCCAGTATAGGAAAATCCAGATTAGCTGGGGGATATAATTAAGTTAGTCCCATATTTCATAGAATAAGAGATAAGTGTGCAATATTTACAAGCAACACAAATAAGGCGAGCAAAACAAAGCGCGAAAAATCGGCATATCAGCCCTTACCAATATCACTATCTTAGTTTTAAATCGGTGTGGCTATATAGCACTAATACACTTACATTTCCCGACATCTTGGCCGCCGCCTGAAATTTCTCCCTCAGTAACTTTTGTCATTTTGCAGTGTTCGGTTCGGCAATCAAATATCCAGCAGAATGTCGAGCAAAAAAAAAGGACTGGACATTATATTAGCTACAGCGGAATACGTCACCGGTACCCAGGGATTTGATCAAGTCTTGAGAATGGTAAGACTATGAATAATAGTGCAACAAATTAAACAGACGCCGCCGAACTCTCACAAAAAACAGCTGAGGGGCAGAGATGGTATTATGTAACCGTAATCAGCTATCGATAGCTTCGGATTTTGAAATTCTCATCTCTCGTGTGGGACTCAGTTGAGAATTTAAAATTAAAATGACCTCTTATTTGGAGTTGGTTTTCCAAAAATTTATATAGAGTTTTTATTCCAAATTTTCATTGTGCTTTTTCCAATTGTACCCTATTTATAAATTCTGCAGATTAAAATAACCGACGGCGGTGATGGTCGCGCCGTGGGAGAGTTTACTGTGGCAAAGGAGCACTTGAACCGCCAAGGAACCCTTCACGGAGGTCTAATGGCCACAATTGTTGATATTTGCACAACATATGCCCTAATGTCGAAAGGAAGTCACCCCGGCGTAACTGCTAATTTAAATATCTGCTTTACAGCCCCTGCTCATCTTGGGGAAGTAATTCAATTAGATTGTAATACTGTACGGGCTGGAAAGAAAATGGCCTATCTGGATTGCCTTCTGACCCGCAAATCGGATGGCAAGGTCATCGCCAAGGGCGGACAAGTCAAGTACATTCAATTCGACAAAAAGAAGCTCGATTACTAAACCAATTGTATGGATTTTATGTGAAAAAATTCGAAATCGTTTTTTGAATAAACTATTTTGGAGGGACTTTTGTGCGTTTTTAAGGGACTTTAAGTTTGTTGTATTTTTTAAGGTATTAGGTTTTTCTTTGCGACTTGGGTTTGTTTCCTAGAACTATTAAGGCCGTTGTTCGGTAGGGCTCGTATTCCATTATATTTCACGTTATTATCTAATATCAGTTTACCTTTAGTTTGCTAATCATAATTTGCTTAATTTCGTCGAAAAGCGGAAAATGCACTTAAAGATAAAAAAATCAAATAACAAACTTAAATCAAAACAATGTATTTGTTAATGAACACTTATTGTTTGCTTAAAGAACACTAAGACAACCGGTACTTATCGCTGAAATAGGCAGTATTTTTGTACTATGCATTGCACTTTTTACTGATTTGAAAGGAACAAAAATGGGCAAATAAATTTGAAATTCGTTACTCCTTTTATTTGGTCCTTTCGATATATCGATTGCAGTATAGCCTAGTCGATATAACTGTGAATGCGGTCACACCTAATCGGTAAGTCAGCTGTTTTTTTGTTTTGAAATTTGTTTTTGTTTTTACAGAAGTTATTACGTTAATCTGATATAAATTAGAATATAGCGTTGCATATTGGCTGTAGTTTGGTAGGTTCCGCATTCCTTTACTATTAAGATATCACGTAATATTTGTTTACCTTGGTTTTGATTACTTTCAAGAAAAGTGTAAGACTGCACTCGAAGATAAAGTAAAACAATTCTTTAGCTTAAAAACAACTACGATTAGTTTGTAAATAACTGTACACCAAGGCACTTTTAGATTAGCGCTAACATCCGCAAAAACCTCTTCCAAGAACCTAATTGTGACTTAAGATGGGTCTCGTCTACCCTAGTATAACACGTACAATAAAGATGGATTGTTACATGTTTATCAAATAATCACAACCTACGACTTGACTTTTAAGTGTCTGATACGGCTATCCTTCTATTTAACCACTATCTTTCTACGAACCAGTATCTAGTAATTTTAATCATCACGATCAAACCGACCAGTTTTTATTACAGTAAACTAGAAGCTAAAGGATTGTCTTTGGGACAACATCCATTCGCTAAAAATGGGAACCCGCAAAAAGGGACTGGAGTTCGTCAAACACATCACGGAGATCATCACAAAATCCACGGGCTTTGAAAGTCACATGCAGAAGGTACGCTCAAGCTAAAGTTTTATATTTATTTTCTAATTTGTTTAATCATCCCCATCAAAGGTCAAGATTTTGGATGGCGGTGATGGAGTCTGTACTGCTGAGCTGAAAGTGGAACGGGAACATGCAAACATGTATTATTTTTTGCACGGAGGCTATATCATGACCCTGGTGGACATGGTAACCACCTACGCCTTGATGTCCAAACCCTGTCATCCCGGAGTTTCCGTGGATCTTAGTGTAAACTTTTTGAATGGCGCCAAAGTGGGTGACGAAGTGGTAATTGAGGCTAATCTTACCAAGGTGGGAAAGTATCTGGCCTTCATCGACTGCACGCTGAAGCACAAAAAGGATGACACACTAATAGCCAAGGGAACCCATCTGAAATACATCAAGTTTGACTAGAGCAAAGAGGTTCAAAATAAACTTTAAAATATTTCAAAGTGATAAGAAAAACCAATATATAACAAATATATAATGGAAACAAAAAGCTTGCCGTGGGTAGTGCCTATAGATTTTTCCAAATCGATTCGACAAACCCAAAAATATTTCACTTTTGTATGGGATATTAATGTGCTTTATTTTATTACATGTGTAGCAGTACATTGTTAGTTAATTGTCAATTAAACATGCTCATTGCGCAATTGCCGGTGTGTTTTTTTGGTTTTGATTAGAGTGAGTGAGTGGCTACTACGGATAAACGTGTACATCGATATGCTTAATTCTTCGGCTGAGCCGTTCACTTGACCAGCGGGCAGTGGGGGCAGCAGGCCTCCGGAGGCGTCAGTGGATCCACTCCCGGCGGACAGCTGACCTCGCCGCACCGCTCCCTCAGGCAGTTGACCTGTCCGTGGAAGCAATTGCACTTGGTGCAGACATCCGGCGACCACACTTCGTTGTTCAGCCGGGTAGTGCCCTTGTCGTCGACGCAGTGGCTCCTCTTGGGCTTGGACACCACCTGAACCGGTGCCGCCGGCGCCAGTTGAACCACCTGGGCCACTGGTTCGGAGTCAGCGGAATTGCACGAGTCCTCCAGTTTGCGCACCTTCTTGTGCAGCTTCTTCAACTCCTTCTGGAAGCTGCCAATCAGCTCCTCCAGACCACTGACCCTTTCTTCATTGACATCGTAAAGGGACTCGAGGGGACTGTCATAGCTTTCGGCGGTGGCCACCTCCTCGTCTTCCTTGCGCAGATCTCTCTTATTTCTGCTGCTCCTCTTGGTGTAAGTCTGGGGTATGTAGGAATCGAAAATGGCCGGTGGACTATTGCATCTGCCACACTCCTGCCACAGATAGAGATTGATGCCAGCTATGTCCTCGCACTTCTTGTAGCCACCCTGGTGCTTGGCCAGAATGAACACGTTCTCGGTGACCTGGTCGAAGTTGTCACCCACATCGCAGAGCACTCGACCAAAGTTGGCCTGCTTGATTTGGACTAATTGCTCGTGGGAGAAGACACCAGGATTCTCGTAGTACAAGCGATCGCCATCTCGCAGGCGTCTGAATTGCTCAACTAGCAGGCACTGGAATAGAGGACCCACCTTGCCACCTTCCACCTGATCTTCCAGGATGCCACCCAACCAAACATCGACGTTGTCTGGATGTCCGTACAGATCCTTCATCTTCTGGCGTATCTCAGCATTACTAATCTCACCAGCTAGATCCTCAAAGTCCTGGGCCACTGTGAGGTTGCATAACTTCCTGTAGACATTGTAGCCAGGCATTCCGTGATCCCTACCCCTCTGGATGTTGATGGCAGCCAGATCGAGGGCCACAGCATGGGCAGTCTGGAATAGCTTCTCTGTGAGCTCCGTGTTGAGGTTCTGATCCGGGGTTTTCAGCTTAGCAGGCACTGCCAGGAAACCCCTCATCAATGGATCAACCCCACCCTCGTAGGCCAAACGCCATGGAGCAAAGAAGGCCTTGTGGAGGAGCAGGTGACCCTGGGGAATGGGCTGGAAGGTCTCATTCAAGCGATGGAGTATGGGATTGATAATGGTGTGTCCAAATCGCAGGGCAGCCGTGGCAAACTCATTGGCTATGCTGGGATTCAGTTGGGGATTGTAACCCTGGTACTCGCCCATCATCTTGATGCCACTTTCTCCAATGATCAGGGGCAACCACTGCTTAAAGGTAATGTGCTGCATCTGGGCGCCCACTATCTTGCGGGATTCTTGGTACAGAGTGTCCCCATCCCAATGGGCATTGATCTCTTTCAGTTTCCTGGCTATCCTATTGTGTTCCCTCATCCAAATGGTGTGCATAGCTAGAAGACCCACTTGCTCATTCACACGAATGTCCCCGGAGACAAAGCAACTCATGGTGTTCTCGTCGAGATTCCTGCGGCAATCCATTCCATCCTGAGGAGCAGCGAAGGGCAGCATGTCCTTCTGCCGCGGGAAGTGAACTCCCACCCGAAGCAAACCCTCTGGGGCAGACAGATTCCTCAGTTCCTGGGCGAATGGAGTACTGTAGCCATAAATCTGCGATGCATCGATGTAGGAGGTCAGTTGATTGATCTGCTCGCGATGTTGAACGCTGTCGAAGAAGAGGGAGGTCATTCCGGAGCCACAAATCGAACTGGATCGCACCAAGTCAATGCAGCGCCGATTGCGAACACGAGGATCATTTGGTGGCACTTCGATGGGATAGCAGGGTGGAGCCATCTCGCAGCTCTTCTTGCAATCGATGCCATCCCAGCTCTCCGAACTCACCGAGGGAATGGCGTGGTCCAGGTCGTGATCCAGGAACTGACCCCACTGCATCACCATGTGGGTAATCCTGGCATCCGGGGTGATCTCTTTGGTGGCAACTATAGAAGTGGATACCAATCGGGCACTGGGTTTGGCATGACCAGAGTACAACATGCCCTTGGTCCAGCCCACGGGCATACTGAAGCCATTCTCGTAAATGGGAGGCGCCAATCTCCGGAAGGCAGTGAGCGAAGCTCCCCAGGTGGGATGTTGCAGGTTATTGCAGGTGCCATCGATACTGCGGTATCGCGAATGGAAACAAATATCCGTACAGTTGGGCGACTCACGGTGCTCCATGCAACCCGACAGCTCGGCCACTAAGTGCAAGTGCTCCCTGGATAACAGATCCCTGAACTCGTACTCCTCGCTCTTCATGGTCAGATTGTCTCCCTGCTGGACATGTTTTCGGATATTCACCAGAGTCCTTTCGTAAATCTCCGCTGCACGGGCCAGTTGCCTGGCTTCTCCAGTTGGAAAGCGGAAGACCCGCAGTAGATCACCATAATTCGGAGGAGCTTTATTGGATCGATTGGAGAATAGCATGTCCAGGGTGTTGTTGATGGCCAGGTCAATCTCCTTGGCCGCCTCTGCAAAGGCTATGCGCACATAGCGATCTCCTGGAGCCAGGTCCACATTGTTTCTAAAAAAGAAATACAAATTAGTTGATTAAATTATTGTATGACTGGCTTGAAAACACCTAAAACAAAAGAAGTTATTTGGTGACCCCGATTTATACTTTTCGTCTTGCTTAAATATATGCATTTATCTTTTAAGCTGAATCATTTTGGAAATAGTATACCCCATAAGTTTGTGACTAAATTCCCTATTAATCTTTGTTAAATAAAGATTTTTATGATTAATATAAATTATAACTTTTGGTGACCCCACCTCTAATAGCCAGCAGCTTAATTCTTTATTAATTTTTATAAATGCCTAGAGCCAGAAGTTGGCACCCTCCATAAAGGACACAAAGCACAGAAACAATAAAGATATCTTGGGGAATTTGCACATTTTAATTACCATAATGCCAGTGCCAGGAGTCGCCCAAATGGCCGCGTTGTCTAATAAAAATGCCAGCCAGTCTATTTCCCCTTTTCTGCGCCTGTCTTCCCCAGGAAAATATGCTGCATTTTTTATTATTTTGTGCAGAAAATAAAAAGAAATCCGCGCATTGCCTTTTGCCTTCCAACTCGGAATGGGGGAATGGACAAGGGGGACGGCCAAGGAATGCTCCTTTAGGAAACTTTCGCCTGTGTAAACTTTGGCATTGTGCGGCGGAGGCGACGTTGTAGGTAATAACTTAACGACCATAATACACCCTGTTGCACCAGAAGTCTGGCACTATCAGTTGCCATTGGCAGTGGTTCTGGTACTGGTCTGGTCTGTGTTGGTCCTCCTGCCTCAGGCAGTGGATATTGCGGAGCCAAGGACTACATATTTCCACGCTGCCATCCTGTGGCTGCCCTTTTGCCTTGTCCTTTTTTGGGCCACTCGGCGGGGCGCCCGTTGTTCTTCGGTTGACAATTGCCCACGGTATTTGGGACATTGATAATTTTTCGGAAAGTTTGCGAATCACTCTTACAATTATTTTAGCACACAATGAATTTTTGTTGCGGTGCCAAAGAAAGTAATAGAGAAAGTGTTTAATTCAAAGATAGTCTTTGTACAAAACTTTATAGAATACTTTTAAAAAAGTTTTTTTGCTGACATCCTCACTAAAATGATTGTTTAACGATTTGTTAGTTTTTGGAATGAAAGTTACTATATAACCCACTTGCTACAATTAATAAAATGGAACAATCTATATATAAATATAAATATAAATTAAATAAATCTATTATATTTGCTTTAGGGAAAAATTATGAACACTTACTAAAATAAAATATGTATTTCTTTATTTTACAGACATTAAAGTATGTATTTCTGTGGTTTTTCTAGCAAGAAACTAGTGGTGTTTTAATTTTTTAAAGTATTTCGATTAACTTATTTTTCTTAAATTTTGTTAATAATGAATCCCATTTTCAGTAAGAGTATCTCAGCTATCACCACTTGCAGTTGCCTAATTTGGTGTAAAGTTTTTTTGTGGGTCCTGGCTTCCGTCTCACTCTCGTTCCTCCTTTGCCACATGCTGCGGCGTACGGCAATGTATTTCCGTGGTTTCCCTTTTTGCCAGCAGCACAGGATCACGGGAGCAGGAGCTGGAGCAGGATGAGGGGCAGTAGCAGGAGGCAGTGGCTCCAGAAAGGAGCAGCCAAAGCCAGTGGCAGCAACAAAAACAATGGCAGTAACAGGATAAGCTTTTGTTTTACGCCCAGCATTACCCACAACTTAGGCGGATTTCTGTGTGCTGCTGCCTTTGGTTGTTGTGTTTTGGTATTTTTCTTATTTTTGTTGCACTGGTTTCGTCGGGGTCTTTCAGCGGTTTTTGCTCACTCTTAATGGCGGGGATTCCCGGATCCTTCTTCCAACATAGTTTTTCACTTTTGGCGCTGCTTTCTCACACCCTTTTTCTGGATTTTTCCTTTATAATTTTCTGCCCCCTGATGCTTTGCTGCGGTCTGGCGACTGGGTTTTCCCGGCGTAATGAGTAAAGTTTCTAATGCTGCCGGCGCAGAGAACTGTAAGCCGATTCAGCTCCTGTTCCTGCCACTAAATGCTGCGTCCACCCCACACACACACACACATGGAAATCCCCAGATTTCCACCATTATCCCGCCCGCTTTTCCTCGACTGCCAAATCCTGCTGCATTATGCATCGGAAAATGGCTGTGTAAGCAGAAAGTAAGCCGCCACGGCGGTTCTTTTGTGGGCCAGTCGGTGGTTAATGGCCAAGTCCGTATTCCCAATCTCCACTCTTTGCCGCCTCAAATTGATTTACGGCCTGTGGCAGGATGGATGTGGATGTGGATGTGGATGTGGACGCGGAGGCCATTTGCTCAATAAATTCACATCTTGTCGCTTTTTTTCGGAACAAACAATTTGAAAACTTCTAAGGCCGCAAAAGGAGAGTAAAAGTTGAGGTACAAGATGGGCACAAGTTCTATTTTAAATGCACCTCAAGAAAAGTGTATACCTGAACTTTAGACTTATTTCCAGGAATTTACTGAAAATTAGTTAATATATATAAATTACAGATTCACTGCACAATATAAAAAGCAAATATCTTGAATTAGGGGAGTAGACACACATTTATTGTAAAATAACTCATGGTCAATAAAATACCAAAACATTAAATCAAATAAATGCATGCATAAAGATACATTAAGAAATAAATGTAAAAGCATTTGCTGTCTATATTGTTTCAGATTTATTGCGCATTTATACATTATTGTATCTTACATCTACAAATAAAGAAAAATTATTAATGATTTATATTCAGCTTTTAAATAAAGCTTTGTGTCTTTATGTTATTTATTCTTTCGCTCTTAATTTTAAAATTTGACTTGGAGAAACGGTATTTTCTGTAGTGTGCCTCACTTCCATTTCTTGTTGCAGCCAGCAACTTGTCAACTCAATTTCAATTTGGGCAATTTGGATAACTTGTGCGGTTGCCTCAGTGAGGAATTTTCACTGCCTTGTGTCTCCTGCCATTTTCCCCAACCGAATGCATGTGTGTGAGTGTGAGTGTGGCACGTAGCTTTTCCGGGCTTAGCACGTTTTTCAGTTTGGCAACTAGCAACTGGCAACAGAAAGCTGGTAACTGAAAACTGAAAACTGGCAACTGGCAACGGCGGCGACAACTTTTGTGCCTTCCTCGCCGCCTTTTGATGTTCTTGGTGCCTGGGTGCATATTTTATTTGCAGTTTAGCTGACAACACAGTGGAGCTCAGTGCCTTGGCAACTGGAGGGGATTAGCAAGTTTGTGCAGCTGTTAACTGCTTCTGATAACAGCCAGTCGTAGCTTGATGTTTATCCTCCTCGCTGCTGCAGGAGGTTCATTTTCCCTGGACTTTCCCTTGATTTTGCCTTGGTTTTGTCTTGGTTTTCCCTGGTTTTCCGGCCACTGTGCAGTAGTTTAGCCAGCAGCTTTATTTTATGGTTTTATGTTCTTTTCATAGTTTTGCGGGAGTGGTTTCCAAGCAATTTAGCTCAGTGCAACTACGCAAGGATTAAAGAATCATTTGAGGCATGCATAGACTAATCCTGCCAGCAACAATTGTAAAACATGTTGGTTCATTTTTAAAACACAACTTTGTAACATTTTTATTAAAGTTAAATTACTAAATGGAAAACATGAAAGCTATTATTTTAAGTAAATTAAAGTATAGAGAAAATCTATGAAATGTTTGCTATACATTTTATACGTTTTTTAAATTTTATTAATAGGTAAATAAAAGGTGGGTTTGTAGTTAAAAATATTTACAACATTTTCATTTGGAAAATACTTTCAAAATCTTTTTAAAATATAACTTGGTACCCACAGAGATGTTAAAAT
Source organism: Drosophila rhopaloa (assembly GCF_018152115.1). Taxonomy (NCBI): domain Eukaryota; kingdom Metazoa; phylum Arthropoda; class Insecta; order Diptera; family Drosophilidae; genus Drosophila; species Drosophila rhopaloa. The sequence goes on from NW_025335043.1 coordinate 14,412,982, forward strand.
TGATTAATTTCCAGCATAATCCGTTGCATCATTAAGTTCATGTTCAGTTTTTCTGTGCCTCAACTATTTTTCAATTAATTAAGCAAGTTTGCCGCGCACTTAAACGCATTTTAAGTGCGTCCTCTGTTGGCAGAGGCCTTTTTCTTGCCAGTTCTCCACAGTTCTTTCGCCTTTGAGCAAAAGTTTTCCCTTTGATTTTAATGGAGTCTTATACAATCCGCCCTTCACGCCGCCGACAGCGCAATTAAAGTTGCGGTCGCGACGGTGCCCAAAGTTGAGCTATTTGATTTTGATTCGGAATCCTTCGTTTGCTCACCTGATGGTAACCAGTGCGGAGGCGGAGGCCCTGCCAAACTGGTTCTTCACCTGGCACTCGTATCGTCCTCCATCCGGGAAAGTCACATTCTTCACGAAGAGACTGCCGGCGCCGCTTATTTGATATTTCTCCGTCAGCTGCACATTCGGATCAATGAGCCGGCCATCGCGGCGCCACGTAATCTGAGGATGTACACAGGAAAAAATTGGGAGTCATTTAGATACTCATAAAAAATAATTAAAATTTGTTCATATATAAATGTTATATTTATATTCTAATAACATAACTTTAATAATGATGTTGTCGGAGATATATCTTTTGGATGAAAATCTTAGTATTTATTTGATTATAATAACATCAAAATAAGATTCCAATTTACAGATATTTTTTCCGGTGGCCAAACCGAAAATCAGACCAAAAGGAAACGTCAACAAGTGGCGGGTAAATAAAAAAAGTTTCCGATTCCCTGGCCATTTGCCGGGGTGAGTGAGTAAGTAAGTTTACCTGCAGTCCGTCCTCGGGTTGATCCACCTGGCAGGGCAGCTCGATGGTGGTGCCCGTAATGGCCACCAAATTGGTCGGCTCGATGGCGAGATGTGGGGGCGACTGCGAGCGTTCCACTTTAATGGTGGCCTCCACGCTCGTCTCTCCGTTTTCATTGCGCGCCGTGCAGCGATAGACACCTGCGGGGGATTTGCAGTATTCATGGATAATGTCCAAGGCATCGGATGGAATGGAATGGAATGCAATGTAAACCGATTTTGGCAATCACTTTCCCTACTTACCGGCATGCTCCTGGCGGGCGGCACTGACCACCAGTTCGGTGTTCTCGTTCTCCAAGAGCAGATCGGGGGTATTCCCCGCAAGAGCCTTGCCGTTGAATTGCCAGTCGATGGTGGGCAGCGGATTGCCATCGGCATCGCACTCCAGCACAAAGGCCTTGCCCAGTTTGATTGTTTGGCTTTGCGGTGCTGTTAAAATTTCGGGCAATTCTGCAAGAGTGGTAAGTGGTGCAACGGGGCGAATGAGTGATTTTCGAGCAATTTTCCTGCTCCAAATGGCAGCAACAAGCGACTAAAGCGCAAGCCGGCGTTGGTTTGGTTTCTATGAGTCCTTTGTTGCCGAAGCACCACCAAACGCCAAACATTAACCCCCAAACGCCCGCCTTTTGACCCGCTTTAGCCGCTGCGCAGTGGGAATTCATTTTCAAAAACGTATTTCAATATTTACCAAAAACTTGTAAGGTCAGTTTAATAATTAAAAGGGTATTTTATGAACATATCTAGTATATTAACTAACGTTTAATGGTAACAAAACAATGAAGTATTTGAAAAGGGAGCTTTACTTGGCAAAATATCGAAAAATAAAGTTTGAAATAGAACTTAAAAAACAAAATTTAACTTATAACTATGCTAAATTAAAAAAAAACATTAATTTTGTACTTTAATGCCTAGCTAAAAGAGGATTACATTTAATAAAAAATAATAAGAACATATCCTAACCCACTGTACTTCTGTCCAAGTCCCTAGGGCGTATACGTAATATAAATTCAAAAATTTCGCTGCATACTTTTCAGCGTGCCCGCCATATTTATTTGTATACGAGTGTTTGTGTTTGTTTCGAGTATTTGCCCGTGTCTGTTTATGCGTTCGCCGGGTTAATTATGCTGACCAAGCGCAATGCCTGAGTGCTTAAACAGTTCATCCGCCCCGTAGGTCCCGTAGTTCCCGCAGTTTTCGAGATCCCCTAATCCCCATTGCCATTTCCCTTTCCATTCCCCATCCACAAAAGCCACAGCGCGCAATTTGTGCGTGCCCTCGCCGCACATAATAGTTTATAATTTTTGCACTTAATTCTGCAAAATAATGCATAAATTTCGTACTTCATTTTGTGCCGACAACCACAAATTATAATGAGCCATTGTGCTGCATCAAGGCGGTGGATGCACATGCACTTTCCGCCGTCTGCGATCTCCATTCCCCTGGGGATATATATATATATAAGCTATATATATTTCACTCCGCGTTGGCCATTTCTATTGCGCCATAAAGTACAGTCACGTACAAACGCTCGAAATACGGCTATAACGAATGGAAAAACATAAAAAGCTCAAGTGCCAAGCAGTTTCGGGGTTAACCTCCTGCCGGGATGCACTTCTTCGGTTATTTAATGAGCAACTGGCTACGTAGCGAGAGCGCTTAATGTGCCCCAATCAAACCCAGAGCAATTTATTTAGTATTGCATAAAGTTACTGCACTGCAAAAAAGTACTTAAATAAAGTACCAAAAGAAAAAAAATATATTTCTTTACGAAAAATTCTATAAAATTTTGTATACCATATTCAAATAAAAAAACTCTTTAATCTTTTACTATTCACATTTTTGTTATTTTACTTTTTGTTATTTTACTATTCACATTCCTTTGAATGAGTTTATTAAAAATATTAGAAACAAATTTAAAATAGGTTAAAATTAAATTTTCTTGTATTTTTAACTATTGTAAATTTGTTTCCCATATTTCTATTAAACTCATTCGAAGGAATGTGAATAGTAAAATAACAAAATGCTGTTAGTATTTATAGCAAAAACTTGTGTTATTCTGTTTCCCACATTCATAGTAATTTTCTGAGTGCAATACTACAAACTTTTGTGATTTGATTTGTCTACATAGAGTTCCATCCAATCACCGACACCACCTGCTGTCAAAGTTGTCGCAATTTATCTATCGGGGAGTGGGGTTTCATCCCGCGGGGGCAAACTCCTCTGCAAAGTCCCAATGCCCCAATATCAGTTGTGTTGCCGTGGCCAGTATCCTGGTCAGTCTCCATTGCAGTCCCCAGCCTCATCCTCATCCGAATCGTTGCCATTTCCCACTCCCAGACGAAAACAAATTAAATCGACTGCAAATTGAGTAGAACGCGACAGTTGTGACTGTCGATGGTGTATGGCCAGAAAAAGGGGATCTATTGTGACCATCCCAAACGGTTTCAGTGATGAGCAGTACTTTGGTACCTTATGTGGTTACCATTAAAACTAATAATAACACTCTATCAATATTCTATAAATATTCCATTTTATGTTATATTATAATAACAATCATAAAATCAAAGTTATAAAGATTAAAATTAAAGCTATGAGCTCTCTTAAAAAATTTGATTCTGTTTCATATTAAAATACATAACCCTAAGATAGTTAAGTACAGCTACTTTGAATACTGAACTAGTATAAAACTATAATAAATAAAAAAGTATGGTATCTATCAAAAAACCTATTCGTAGTAAATATAATTAATATAATATCGAAAATACATTCTACAGTAAATGACCTCTTAAAAACTATACTTAATTTAAATTTATTTCAAAATACAAATCTACCCCAAACTAATAATCTAAAACAATAAATCAAGGGAAGCTTGGAAATAGTAAATTGGTAACGTTGCCGATTAATTTTGTATAGCTTAATTGTTTGGTTTAAATAATATATATATAAAATAGTATATATAAATAAATAGTATATATAATTTCCAGCAAGTACCTGGCTGGTACTGCCCAGAAAGTAGCACCTCTGGCATTCACTCACCCTTTAGTTCGATGCGGGCGGAGGCCTGGACGCTGCCCAAAGAGTTGTGAGCCTCGCAGCGATACGTGCCGGCAGAGAGTTGGGTGGGCTGCAGCAGGACGAGGCTGCCATTGGCCTGGAGCTGGAGGCTGGGGGTCGACTGGGAGAGCTGGCGCCCATTGACGAACCATTGTAGGTCCGGCTGTGGCCAGCCGGAGGCGGCGCAGTCGAGGAGCACGTGGCCGGAGCCGTGGAGGGCCACAATTTGGTCGTGTGGCTGGTGTGTGAAGTGCGGTGGCGATGGCGTTGGTGTGTTTGCACTCCCCGGTGGTGTTGTGTCCACCCACACCTGATTGCTGCGGGCATCGAGGAGGAAGTCGCGCGGTGGTGCAGTGGGATAAACGGAGAAGCGGACCGGCTGGGAGCGCAGTTCGCCCATCTCATTGCGAGCGATGCACTGGTAGATGCCCATGTCCCCCTCATCTGCGCTCCGGATGAGCAGACTGCCGCTGGGCAGGATCTCCACCCGCGCCTGCTCCTCGCCACCGACCACCACCTCCTGGGTGTTGCGCATCCACGTGACCTGGGGGCGTGGCAGGCCGGTGACCTCGCAGCTCAGCTCCGCCTGATCGCCTTCGGCGGCTTGGCCGTCTTGGGGAGCCACCAGGAACTGCGGCTTGGCTGCAAGATATATTCAGCAGAGTGCCCATCAATTCGGTATTTAAATGTATCTGTGGCGCACATCAGAAATCATGCTTTCAATGGACTGGGGCTTTTAAGAGGGTTTCCCTTACGGCAGTTTGATGAAAAATCTTCTTTAAACTCAACGATTTGATATAATATGTTTATATATGTTATAATACAAAAGACAAAAAAAGTGGTCTTATACCTTAAGGGGGAGCCTGCTTTAGAGGCTTCAAAACATCGATTTTTTCTTATTGCAAAATGTCGACTTAAACTATCCAAATGTGTCCCTAAAATTTCGAAGCAAATTCAACTGGACTTCCGGAGTCCATAACTTTACCAAATTTTATCCGATTTGAAAGAGGCATATCTCGTAAGACTCGTAATTTGATTCTCAAAAAAACTGCATTCAAAATTTTCATTTTACCGTTGGTCCAATTTTTGACCCATTTTCATGTCATTTATTTCCAAGTTTCCGATGTGTTGTTAAAAGGTGACCCAGAACTGGCCTACCGGAGTCCATAACTTTACCAAATTTTATTCGATTTGAAAGTGGCATATCTCGTAAGACTCGTAATTTGATTCTCAAAAAAACTGCATTCAAAATTTTCATTTTACCGTTGGTCCAATTTTTGACCCATTTTCATGTCATTTTTTCCAAGTTTCCGATGTGTTGTTAAAAGGTGACCCAGAACTGGCCTACCGGAGTCCATAACTTTACCAAATTTTATTCGATTTGAAAGTGGCATATCTCGTAAGACTCGTAATTTGATTCTCAAAAAAACTGCATTCAAAATTTTCATTTTAACGTTGGTCCAATTTTTGATCCATTTTCATGTCATTAATTTCCAAGTTTCCGATGTGTTGTTAAAAGGTGACCCACAACTGGCCTACCGGAGTCCATAACTTTACCAAATTTTATTCGATTTGAAAGTGGCATATCTCGTAAGACTCGTAATTTAATTCTCAAAAAAACTGCATTCAAAATTTTCATTTTAACGTTGGTCCAATTTTTAACCCATTTTCATGTCATTTATTTCCAAGTTTCCGATGTGTTGTTAAAAGGTGACCCACAACTGGCCTACCGGAGTCCATAACTTTACCAAATTTTATTCGATTTGAAAGTGGCATATCTCGTAAGACTCGTAATTTGATTCTCAAAAAAACTGCATTCAAAATTTTCATATTAACGTTGGTCCAATTTTTGACCCATTTTCATGTCATTAATTTCCAAGTTTCCGATGTGTTGTTAAAAGGTGACCCACAACTGGCCTACCGGAGTCCATAACTTTACCAAATTTTATTCGATTTGAAAGTGGCATATCTCGTAAGACTCGTAATTTGATTCTCAAAAAAACTGCATTCAAAATTTTCATTTTAACGTTGGTCCAATTTTTGACCCATTTTCATGTCATTTATTTCCAAGTTTCCGATGTGTTGTTAAAAGGCGACCCAAAACTGGACTTCCGGAGTCCATAACTTTACCAAATTTTATCCGATTTGAAAGTGGCATATCTCGTAAGACTCGTAATTTGATTCTCAAAAAAACTGCATTCAAAATTTTCATTTTAACGTTGGTCCAATTTTTGACCCATTTTCATGTCATTTATTTCCAAGTTTCCGATGTGTTGTTAAAAGGCGACCCAAAACTGGACTTCCGGAGTCCATAACTTTACCAAATTTTATCCGATTTGAAAGTGACATATCTCGTAAGACTCGTAATTTGATTCTCAAAAAAACCCATTGTAGAAGTTATTTAGATATTAATTTTAGGAAAAAAATGTCAAGAGATTTCAGATTCCTAGAGATTTCTGTGGCCTAATAAAATATTCTTTTGTTACTTACCGCACTTGAACTGATGTTCTCCCAGGCTGAAAAAGCCCTGATTCTGGAGGGCCTGAGGAGCGGCACAGGTGAGCGAGATGGCCACCAGTTGGCGTTGGACATACAGGTGCCAGCGGCGCCAGAGCGAATAGACACCGCAATTGCAGTCGATGGCATTGCCGTCCAGTCGCAGACGCTTCAGACTGTTCAGCCGATTAAAGATGTCCACAGGCAGTTGGGACAGCTTATTGTTGCTCATGAAACTGGACATTGGACAGTGGAGAGGGGACAGGGGAAAGCCCCAAAAGTTAGTGACAGCTCAAACAAAAGACAGACCCCAAAAAGGGGACATCATCATCATCGACTTACAGACGGCTCAGGCGCGGCAAGTTGTCAAAGAGGCCGGCGGGCAGCTGCCAAATGTCATTGTTCTCCAGGAAACTGCAAAGGGAAAAGGGAAAGCGGGAAAGGCGATTGCTCGGGGAGATCCTTAATTAAGACGGCTGGGTTCACTTACACCTCCTCCAGGCGTGGCATCCGCTGGAAGATGGCCGCGGGTAAGCGGCTTAGGCGATTATTGTTCAGATAGAGGAACCTCAGCGCCGTCAGTCCGTTGAGGGCCCCATCCTGCAGGTAAGCCAGCTCGTTCTCGTTCAGGAAGAGCGTCGTCAGCTGGGCGAGACCACTGAACGCGTTGGCCGGCAGCTCCTCGATGTGATTGAAACGCAAATCCCTGCAAAAATGTCGCCGGGACACACAAGAACACAAAGCGTGAGTGAGTCGAGTGGACAGAATGCGAATTCCAGATTGCAGATAGCAAAACGTTTATCTGATGGACGGATGCGAGATGGGTGAGGAGTGAAGGAAAAGGTGGGTTTACTACACTGCGAAATAATGTATCAAATGAATTTGCTATTAATTAAAGAGTATTGTTTTCAGGAAAATACCAATTAAAACGCACTGCTCTTATAATTTTATTTTCATTTAAAAGCTATTTTTATTATATCACCAGTGATGCCAGCTCTTACACTGAAGCTATCAATGATGCCAATATTTCAAAAGACACAAATTTGTCAATGATGCCAGCTTTGCTTTAAAAAAGTAATATAAAGTGTCTCGATAAGTAGTTGATATATCACATATAAGTATATATCATATAAGTAAATAAATATTCTTACTCATTGTACAATTGTATTATTCAGTTAATGAAATATATATTTTTTTAAACAGAAATTATTCCAAGTGCATTGAAACTGGAAGACTTGCAGTTGAGGGTAAATCAATTTTTGGTTCTGGCAAATTGCTGCCAGTTGCCAATGCCAATTCTCGTCATGCGGTCTGCATCGCACCTTCTTTCCTCTCATTCTCGCACTATGTGGGTATTGAGTGTTGGGGGGTTTCAAATGGGTCTTTAAGGAGCTTTCGTGTGGGCGGTTGGGTGGTGAATGTTGTGCCTCATTGTCATATGCAATTAGTGCGATATTTTCCAAAGAAATTCCGTTTGAAGAAACGAAAGCCTTCGAGTTCTAACCCGCTCCCAGCAATTTCAAGCGAAATCCAATTATTTACCCCAGCTAAGCACAAACTTAAATACTATATAGAATGTCCCCGCAACGAAGCCGCAGTTTATCCGCCTCTTAGAGCGCTTGATAAACCGTTCTAACGACATCCGCTTGATATCGCTGAGCTGCAAACAACAACATACACTCGTTTGCACAAACATTTTGCACACATTAAAAATTAATTACAAAAAGTTGATGCTCGCATAGTTTATACCCGTGCCCGGCGACAAAGCAGCCAAGCGATAAGCCGGCAACCCCGGCAACATATATAGTATAGTAGCAGTAGCATATAGTCAGAGTTGGGAGCCCAAGCCACGGATTGAGGTCTCTTCGCATATGCCAAGCTCACGAGCTGCCATTAGCAACAGTTTACTCGAAGAAATTTCGATTAATATGTATTTTATAATGGGATTAAGGAAATCGTCAGAACAACGGAAAAAAAGTTTGATTTAAATCGACCCAGCTTTTCTTAAGCGATGATTTACTATAGAATTTTGTACAGCCTTTTTATAAATACCCTTAGACTAAACAAATTATTTTTAAGGGAAAATTAACTAATCTTAAAATTAATATATTAAGAAACCAACATAAAGATTGCCTGCTTAAGGAAGTTATTTTAATATTTAATGGAAAGGATTGCCTTTTGAAATGGGACCAAATATAAATATGCAATTTTCTTGTATTTATTAATTTAATAATTTAAGTTCTATAAAGTTTTCTATTACAATCGTAAGATAATTTTTCTGAGTGCATAAGCGGCTGAGGGTGATGGCTATGGGATTGCAGCGGGCTAAGGATGTAGCTGCAACAGCGGTTTAAAAAGTTTCTAATCAACTCATGAACTTTGTTGCTGTTGCTTTTGGCCAGAATTTAGCTGCTTGCTAGTTGCAAATTCAATGCGGCAGCGAAAAAGTTTCTTGGCCAAAGTGAAAATTATACCGAAAATTCAGCTGGTGCCTGCCTGCTGGCAACATCGCTTACCGCCGGCTGATGTTGCAGCTGCTTTGGGTCTTTGTTGGCGCAATAATTATGACCCTGTTTTTTTTTACCGCTTTTACTACCTTTTTACCACTTTTTTTACCCCCTTTTTACCCCTTTTTTGGCCAGAAGCCACTGCAATTGGAGATGGGGCTAAAGTTGTCTAAACAGAAATTATGTTTTGTGGCCACTGTAAACATGCAACGCACAAAGTGCAACCAAACTAACTAACTACCAACAGCAACTAGCGGCAGCAACAACAGCAACAACCTGCAACCCTAATTGGTGTCAGCGTTTCACTGTGTGTATGTGTGTGTTTTGGCCAAGTGCAATCGTGTCTGTTTCTGTGTCTGTGTCTATGCTCAAATTGCAACTAAAGACGAGGATGCAACACACAGGAAAAAGGCAAAACCTCGCACACACAGGACAACAAAAAAGGCAACACAAACAACCTACGACAACGAAAACAACTTAAAAATCCAGAACAAGATGGAGTGCTTGAGTGAAGTGGAACGACTATTAAATACCCAGCATTCGTTTGCCTTGGAATTTTTTCAAAAATAACAATGGAAAAGTTCCATAAGTTTATTAAAAAGAAAAAACCTGTGCGAGCAATTTAATAAAATAAGCTTTGGAATAATAAAAGCTTATTAACCACAAATGGTTGTATTCGTTTTTATACAACTCAAAATTAAATTATAAATAATGTATAATTTGATCCAAAATCTGTAACAATTTGTTTAAAATGTTATTTCCATTAAAAATATACTGAAGTACCAGGATTTTCAGAATAGTGTACCTGTTTCAGTTCGCCTTAAAGTTTAATTCAATAAAATTGCAGTTTATAATATTATTTTTCATAGATACTGTATTAAATCTTGACTTTTAGTTTGAATTTGGATGGAAGAAAGTCCTGGGCTCTTCTACTTAAATTCACATGAAAATAGACTACCTTCCATCCTAAAACTAATGGGTATAAAAATCCAGAACAACACTAAAACCACTCACACGTAGAGCTTGAGGCCCCAGCCCAACAATAGCAGCAGCCACAGGAAGGTGGTGGACGTGGATGCGGATGGCTCAGATGGGTGATGGGTGATGGGTGGTTGAGTGGGTCAGGTCAGGCACACGCCCAAATGGAGCCACATAAACAAAGCAGCCACCGCCGCTTCACCTCTCACTTCTCACTCCGGGTCTCGGTTTCGGTCTTGGCTGTGGCTCTGGATATGGCGATGGCTATGGCTATGGCTATGACTACGACGCTGGCCTGATGAAAGACCCAAGTCCTGGGGCCAGTCGACCCACTGGTGTCCATGTGGTAACCCCGCTCCCATCGCTACACTTACAGAAAAGGTTTCATCAAAATATTTCTAAGTTTCAGCAACTAGTTCGCTTTGTTCTTTCTTAGGCAGCTGTTATTTATTGGGCCTTAACAAATAAACTTACTATAATTTAAAAACAAATTAAAATATATTTGCATTAAATTGTCAATAAAATTGAAGAGGGAATTACTGGCTTGTCTGTTGATTTATAAATCTTTACTCTAATAAGTATAAAAAATTTCCCATTCTTCTGGTCAATATTTTATTTTAAATTTATTATTTAATAAAATATATTTATATAGCTGACTTTCAAAAATAATTTTCATATTTTGTATTGCCATTAAATTGATATCATATTTAAGAATGAAAATAGTGGTTCTTTAGTTTATTATTTAAAGTGCTTGTAAAGTTTTTGAAAATATTTTTGTAGGTGCACCAAGTTGGCAACCTCATGCAGTTGCGGTGGGTCCAAGGAAGTGGGGCAGCTGGGATACAGCTGGGTGGCAGCAACAATTTGCAAAGTTGCTCGCATTTCTCCCGCAAGGAAGAAAGCAGCGGAGAAAGGCGAAGAAAGGGGGGCCTTTGTGCGAATGCGGCTGCTTGATCCACATTTTTGCCCACTTCTTGCAAACTCCATTAGCCCCGCCACCAACAGTCAACAAGGAATACAGCCGCAGCCACAGCAACATCCACATCCACATCAACAGTGGGTCAAGCCGGCAAGTGGTGCCGGCAGATGGATCAGTCTAATTTGAATCAACAAGGAACTCGTCTTCTTTCGCCCCTTTGACTGACTCACCGCAATCGTAGTATTTGCTTAGACGGAGAGTGCTTTAAAATGCCCAGCCACTTGCAGATTCCCTTTCTGCATAACCAACACCTCTTCACATGGCACCACTGTACCAGTGTCCTGACGCCCGCATCCACTTGGCCACCCACTTTTCCACACACTCCCACTCCCACACCCACTTCCACACCCACCACGTGTGACAAACGATGGTCCACTTCAATGTGCACACACGCTGAGTGCGTGTCCGGGTTCCGGACTCCGGACTGCGGACTACGGACTTTGGACTCCGGAATCCCCAGTCCGATGCCTCATCGAGCCTACCAAACTGAATTACACAGAAAAAAATATATACATAATAACATGTATCTTTAATAATTAGTTAAGTTCATAAAAAATATAAAAGGAGACCGTTTTATCAGTCATTTGCACCTATTATTTTGATCGATTTAATGTAAACACAAACTTAAGTATGGGCTCACTTTATTTCTTAAAAACCGTTGTTTTTTTAATATAATTTTATATATTAAATTTTAATTTATTAAGTCTCTAAATAATATTAATAGATTAATTCAAAACCAAGAAAAAAAGACTTAAAATAAAATTTAATGGACCTATAAATAAGTTGTCGTATTTCTAAAAAAAATATTATAATCTATAATTTAAACCAGAACTTCCGCTAAAAGTTTGTGAATGCTATCTAACATAAAATGAGTTTATTCTGGAATAAAATTCCTTGCTATTTACTGAACTTTAAAAATAGAATGCTATCTTACGTAAAGTCAGTTTAGTCTGGAATAAAATTCATTCTTATTTATGATGTTGTTTAACAATACAGTCCTACTTTATTATTTAAAATTTAATATGTTAAACCAGTTAAATGCCTAATATTTTAAATGTGTTTTTTTTGCTAGTTAAATCTGTTTCATATAAAATATTTGAAATATATTTTTTTCAGTGATAGTGTGTCGGAACCCACTCCGCACCAAGTGCGTGATGGAGTTGCTCTCCGGATAAATGGGGATTCAGCGGGGGCATTGCAATGGCCTCATAGATATGGCGTCATGTCAGTTGCGCAACTATTTACGGAGCTGCTAAAAAAGGACCTCCGAACGGAGGCACAAATAACTGGGAGTCCCCCTGCCACGCCCCCCAATTGGGGCACGCCCACGAAGCCAAAAACCCAAAGAGCCCACCTGCTGTGAAGCGCGTCATGTGTGCGGAAACGGAAATTGAATCTTGAAACTTCTTTTCAGCGCATGTGACACTTCCGCCGGCCTGAATTTTGATAATGACATTTGCATTTTCGCATTATTCGATATATTTTCAATTAAAGTTTGCAATGCGGCGTGTGCGCAGGACGTATGTCCTGTGGCGCGCGAGTTTCGGGGGGATCCATTGATGTGCCTCGGATATCCTTGGTTTGATTCCTCTCGCATCCATGTCTGCACTTAATTAATGCATATTATTGACAAAGGCATGTTCGACTCTGGCATGTTTGTCTATTCACGCATGCCTGCACACCCACACTCACACACACATGCAGCTCCGCTAACACACCCGCAAACAGGACATGCCACGAACATACACACACATATTGCGTATACGCTTTGATGTCCATGACGAAAATTTATGGTTAGCCAAAACTGAAGCCAAGAGCGATATTTTAAAGCGGCGTGCAGACAGTAAATTGAATGAAAACAATTAGCATTGTGTAGGGTTTATGGTTAACCCATTGGTGCCCCCTTATTTCGCCCCCCATCCGAGGTGGAAAATCTGGTGCGTGCTCAGCGAGCGTTAAGCTGTTTAGTGGCTTCACTAATTTGATTTCAATTAGTTGTCACAATTAGTGAAGGAAAAACCGCAGCAAGTAAATTAGTGGAAATTTCCATGCGGGGTATAGGGTTGCAAATTTGGCAGTGCATGTTTGTGGTGTCCGCTTTGAGATTTCAGTTTGATTATTTCGCCTCGAGTGCGGTTTTTGAGGGAATCGGGTTGCTTATTAAGGCGGGACTTTCAGTTAACCGAAATTTGCAATTTCACTGAGTGAAAAATTTGTGGTAAATTGAAATTCATTCTGCAATATGCACACAAAGTTAACTTCTTAAGTTAAATAAACAAAATATCAGAATAATATTATTATAAGCCTTAGACTTTCTACTTATTGGTATTATATAATCTAAATGTATGAATGTTTGTATATGAATATGAAAAGAAGTTTATTTTCTAGTAGATGAAAAATTAATTGCTGATTCTAAAAGGTTTTTTCCCCTTTTAATTGCTTTCCCTTGTGATGGTTTTTAAATGCATTTAAGGTTTAATTTTCTCCGTGGAATTGGTTTCTGCTCGCTTTGAGCGTCAGTTAGTTTTATCATTGAGTCAGTATATTTTCCAGTTCATTGCAGTTTCATTAGAGGTAACGCATTCTCATAGCTTTTTCTACTTTGTTCGCTTTTTTTTCCGCGATTTACACACACGCTTCTCCACCCTTTTTTTGCGCCATAAAGTATGCAACATAAACAAGGCCATAAACGGGGGCCAAAGGAATGGAAAAGCTGCCTTATCAGTGGCATCTCCTGGCCCCCATCCCTCATCCCTCACATCTCTCACCTCCACCCCATCCTCCCACCTGGTTGTTAAGGTGATTCCGGCTTTGTTGGGCTTGTTGCCTTGTGCTCTGATTATGATTTGTCTGGCTTATACACCTGCCCAGCCCACCTTTCCCGCCCACCTCACGTGTGCCGGCACACGGCTTAGGCAGCATCTTATGACGCCTCCTGCTCCTGCGCCAGTATAAATCCTTTTACGGTCTGCCGGTCCCCAGGCTGCCTTTATGGCAAATGTGACAATAAAAACATGATTTAACTTTGGCCTGCCGCACGCTCACATTCGCACCCACGACACCACAGAGACCGCTTTCCCAAACACAGTGAGAAAAGGTTGGCATTGGTTTAGAAATTTAAATCTAAATATATCTCTATATATCTATCTAACAATATGAGGCAATATGTACGAATGTCCAGTAGGTTAATGATGTTCCGTTCTGCATAGCATACATTGAAACACATATTCAAGACGTTTTAATCCTGTATATATCTCTATGCATTTTTGTGAAGCCCAAATATTATTTATATTCTATTTTTAAGTTCCAAATGTAGTAAGTAACCTTGTGATAATTAAATAATAATAAAAGGTGGCTAAACGAAAATGCTTATACCGCGAATATAAATATAAATATAAAACATTCGTGGAACTCCAGTTATTAAAGTATTTTAATATATTGCTTATTCGAAAATAGTTCTTTAAGCGATCTATTCTATATTCTAGCTTTCTTCCCTCTTTATTTCGCTCAGTGTTCCATCACAGACTCAGATTGCACATTATTGTAATAACATGGCTTACAAACACGCAAGCAACAGCAGAAATAGCAGCAGCAACATGGCCAGAAATAACAACCAGAGGAATAAAAGTGCCTGCAATGGCAAGGCGCATCCTTGCATGCCAGGACCTCCACTCACATCCGCAAAGCCGAAGGCAAGTATATCCTGTTTGCTGCTGGGTTGCCCAGGTGATTTGCCAGTGACGATGGTCCAAAGGACTAAAGGACTCATGACAATTGCTCCGTCGCTTTTCAGCTCTGTGTGAGTGTGTGGGTGTGTGTTTGTGTGGGAACCACTTGGTAATGTAATCCTTCAGCCGCTCGGCTTCTCGGCCGTTTATTTTTGCCCAGTGACATTTTATTATTATTAAACAAAGGCCACCCCGTCCATCGCTGTTAGCCCTTGACATTGTCTATCTGTGTGCGTAAAAGTTCAGCTGTCAGTCAGCCAGTCACTTTGTCAGCCCGACAACTACCGAGTGAGTGCATAAGGGTTAATGGAGATGGAGATGGGGATGGAGATGGGGATGGAGATGGGTATTCCAGGGTCTAAAGTTGGTTACCGTGCTGCCTGCAGTGGCTATTTCACTTCCTCAAACTCCTTTTTGCAGCCAGGGCTTACTTTCGAGCCTTTGCTGTTCTGATTTAATTTTCGTTCGGTTTGCTTACTCCCAATTTCGCTCACTTCCAACGATGGCTCTATATCCAACCCTATATCCCCCGAAAATCCCCCGATATCCCCCCGCTATGTGTGTGCTAAACTGTTAATGTAATCGTGTCCAGTTAGGACTGTTTGAGATACTTAGAGCACTTTGCGTAATTGGCTCGGAGTGTGCATGCATAAAACGCTTTGTTTAGCCCAGATGGAGCAACAAAAGATTTTTTGGCCAAAGAGTTTAGAACTGTAGATCAGAGCTTAATGAATTTTACCTGCAAAGGGATGTCCAATGATTTCAGTAAAGCAACTTTGAGAGTAATTAAAATCCTCAATGTGACAACGCTGTATGATTCAACAATGGTTTCCTTATGGAAATTTACATTATACAATAATTTATCAATGAATAAATATTTTGACTTATGCGGAAACACAATTGAATAGTGAACAAAAACGTATTTGTCTTTAAAAAAATGTTTCTTAACGAGTTTTAAAGATTGAGAAATAAAACCAAATAATAATAATTTATTTCCCTTAGAATTTTTGTAAGAGTCTTCTAAACTATCTTAAAAACCAAGGTATAAGTGTCTAAAAGTGAGCAAAAGGCAATCGCAGAATTAATCCAAACACTTTGGAGCCGTCTAATACAGCTTAGCGGATTTCACCTGTACCGAAAACTCCAGCAGTTGAGTCAGTCAAGCGGCATCCAGAAAGTAAACTGCAAAGCAATTAACATTGTTTCCCCGAACTGACAAAGAACGAAACTTTTGCTCCGACAAATCCTTGGGCTACAGCTTGGCAACTTTAAGGATTTGGCAGGCGGACAAAAAAGCAGTGCGACTAGTGAACTGTGTGCGGGTGACTCGCCTTTGGCCAAGTGTAAGCGATAAAGGATCCGCCCCGTCCACTGACCAGGACGAACAGGACATTCCGGAACTAGGACTGCAACAAGACCAGTTTGTCCGCTCACACGGAATTGATATGTGGCTTGGCTCCCACCGATTCACTTCTCGGCCGCATCCGCCGTGGCTTTTGTTGCACTTATCTGACGCTGCCGTTACGCACAAGTGGCTATGGCCAAAAGGAATGCACTCAACAAAATTAGGACCTGGCACTACAAATTTTGGACTTAATTATGTCCGAGAAAACTCTATTCTTAACAGACGTAATCTCACTGTTATCTTAGCTCACAAATTTTAAACAAAACGATTGTTGCTAATGTCTAAAAAAAACCATTCAAAACACTACATCATGGTTTTTGATTTGTAACAAAAATTTAAGTAAAATTAAATTTTTCAGCTGTGAATGCCAATCAATTTGGCATAAATAAAACTTAAGCTAAGATGAAGAGAAAAAAGAAGATAATTTATTTTTGACTGATTTTCGCATTTTTCATAACGGGAAACACTGTGTTTTTTTGGCCGAAATTGGTCCAAAATGAATTTTTTTAGCTGTGAATGCCATTCGATTTGAAATTTTATAACAAATTTAACGAGGTATGACATTCTAACAGTTGACTATTATATCCCAAAGTTTTGAATAAAAAACAGAAATTTGTGTTGATTGCTTGGGGCTTTTGGACATATAAAACTTTTTTTTAGGGTTTTTTGTTTACAACTTTGTTAAAATAAGACGAACAGTCGAAAGAATGGCTGTTTTTGGCAGATGAGGACTTCAACTTTCAATTCTGGGTCGATTTGGAAGAATTTATTTTTTGATTTTGATTTATGCCAATTAAAACTTGAACAATTTGAAAATGTAATGTTGTAATGTAACATTTTACCCAAAATATTTATAGCTTATCCTTTAAAATATGACATAAAATAAAATGAATCAAAAAATGTAACCTTAAAGGATCTTTAAGCAAACTCATGGTGCACATTTTTTCGAGTGCCTCTTGGGGGCGACCGCAGAATTGTTATATTCAGTAATTATGTCCAATAAGCGACGAAGCGTGAAGCGAACTCCATCCTCCGGAATTGCCAGCCACCCACATAAGAACACCCCCTCCCACCGGAAGGAAAACGTTGTCGTTAATGTTGTCGTTATGTAAGCTAACCCAGTTTTAGCGTCGACATGGCATTTCCTTCCTTCCTGTTCCTGCGTTAAATGCAATCCTTGAGCGAAATCCGCAAGAAAAGAATGAAAGGGGCTGCACTCAAACTCAAGTTGGGGGTTTGGGTTGGATAAAGATTGCTGACTGCATGACACGCCAGAGCAGGCAGCAAAAGTTAAGCCACGTGCAGAAAATTCACTTCCGTCCCACACACACACACACACACAGACACACACATACTCTTTTGCAAAAAGGAATCGGGAAGAACAAGAGAGGCATCTAAACTTGCATTGCATACTTTTGGGCTGCCACCAAAAGAAAAACTCCTGACAGCAGAGCAGAATAAAAAGGAAAAGAAAATCGGTAAGAAAAACACTCGGAGCAAAGTGAAGAAGAAACGCAAAAAAAATACCCGGGCTACAAATTTTTTCTGCCTTCAAATTGCTGTCTCACTCCTCTGCTTTTTTTTGACTCTCCTGTTCTCAAGTTGTTCCTAAACACAAAAAACCTATCACTAAGATTGGCCATTGGGTTGGGATCTTTAAGCAGAGCTACTAATATGATAAAAGAAACAAAATTAATTATCAAAATGCCTTTTAAAAGTAAGACAAATATTAAAAAATTCAGCTTTCAATATTTAATTGTTTTATATTCTTGCATTTTAAGTAACAATTGTATACATTTTGAATTGAAAGAGAAAAGATTCATTGAATGAGCTATTTACAAAGCAAAACTAAATATTTACTTTTTTCGGCATCTAGTTTCAATGTTTATTTATTATTCTTTCATTTCTCAAATATCCCAAATATACACATAAGCAAAGGTTATTAATGGTTTTGTTGATCCTTTGTTAGCACGAGTAAAGAATATATCAAAATAAATTTAATTTTATGCGTTATTAAATTAAATTTTCCATAAAATAGCACTTAAATGAAACTATTTTATGGTCTCATTATAAAAATAATTGATTCTTTTTGGTGTTTTGTCATATGAACTGCTCTTATACTATCGCGAACCCCTTTTCTTTGTTTTGTTGGGCTGCTAATGTGTTCTTACTCAAATGCTCCTTTGGCTGCAGCTCATCCCCCGGCTGGGAATGCTCTTCCTGATGCCGCAGTTCCTGATCCTGATCCTGCTCCTTCATTTTGTAGACCCCACCCCACCCATCGACGTTTTCACAGGTGTAAATGTCTCACAAGTGCACTTTCTACACATGCAATTGCCGACTGTCTGGAGGAACAGTCCTCGTCCTGCAGAGCTCCTTTCCATCCACCAAAAACTCCGCCCCCATCATCCTGGCTGCTCGTTCTGGCATGCTTAAGCTGCTTCCAGTTTGGCCAGGCAAACACCTTCATGGTTAAAAGTGGCCACCTGGAGGAGCTCCCTCCACTCCACTCCCTTCCCCTTCCCTTCCCCCCTCGCCAAAACACCCTTCAATATATAATTCTCACATTTTCAGGCAACAGCCATCATCCCTGCACACATTTTCGCAAAGTGAGCGTGTATTTTTGTTGAAATAAATTTTATTTAAACTTTCGCTGCCACTGGTTATGTTTTTTTTTATTTTTGTTCACCATTTTTGTTATTTTTTTTTTCTTTGCAACGTGTGAAATTCAATTATACAGCAGATTTATATGTCGAGCATGGAGCTGGGTGCATGAGCAGCTCTTCGCTTTTTATTTGAGGAGGAAAACTCAGCCCACACATCGTACATACAATATATATGCGTTATAAAAATGCAATGAAATCAGTTCGCCATTCAAGTGGAAACGGTTTAATATGCGTACAAAAGGCGAATATTATCCAAAGCCCTTACTGTTCATGCAGTTTTCTATTTCAGATAGCGCTGGGATATCTGGATATAAATACTTTTGGTGTGAGGTGGATGAAAGGTATTTGTCTGTGGTCCCAGAAAATTAATAAATATTTTACAGGAAGTGATATTGCAAGCCAGAGTTATATTTAAATGGATTTCAGTTTTATTTAATAAGATTCAGAAAAGACTCGAATCAAGTAACATGGCGTATGAGTAATATGCATTAATTACACATACGCCATGGTAAAAAAGTACATTCGAAAAAGCTACTGATTAAAGAAAAGTTTGTCTACTATCTTATTTTAAGCAATGCACTACCCATACTTAATATAAATTGCATTTCTCAATGAAAAGCTTCAAATTTGCTAGCATATTACGCATACGCCATGGTAATGCTGCTCACAATCTTCGGTGGCCACTGGTGTTCACTTCCCACCGCCCAGAGTCGCAAGCGTTTACATTAACATTATTATGCATCTGTCTGGGCCAAGTTCCGCATTCCGACTAGCTGCTCCTGCTATCTGGTATCTGCTGGTTACGTGGCGTGCCACTTGGCCAGGAGGACTTGGACTCGGACCCCCGGACTCACTTGGTTTGCCGCCTGGCTGAGCAGTGAGCGAGTCCGGAGCGACCTCTTCCTTTGCCTCCTTTAAATGTCCTTCGAGGGGGTAAGGATTTTTTGGCAAAAAGTTGAGACTTCATAGAGAATTTTATTTTAATTATACAAATTTTTGAGCTACTAAAAATATAATAGGCATTTAGACTCAGACCACAGAAAATTTCACTTAAGTTTAAAATAAACAAAATATCTAAAAAAATCACTGATAAGCTGTGTTTTTTCTAAAGAAAAAATTCTAAAATAATATTAAATGTTTGATTTAATCCACAAAAATATTGAATGGGCATATAAATATTGTATTTTCTTTAAAAAAATAATCAGTAGCTTAGGTTACTTTATCTACAAGAGTATTCTCCATTTCGGTGTTCAAAAGTGGCCCTCTTTTCTTGTCTTTTTCTTGGCCTGGCCAACGCCTGCTGTTGACTGTAGCCGTGCCCACATGATGGTGGCATCTCACCTGGCCAGGTGGAAAAGGGGGAGCTCTACCAGTTGTTTCCTCCTTTTTTATTTGCGCTCTTATTCCTTCGCTTTTGGGCTTCGCTCTGTTGCCATAGCATACTTATGGGCTGCCGCTCCTCGTCTGCGGACGATTCTACTGCTGCTGATGCTGCTTGTTTCTTATGCTTGACCGCCAGTTGCCAGGTCCTACACTGCGCGAATAATCCTGCCTTGAGACTACTTATATTCTGATAGGATACAATGATTTCTTTTGTAAAGTTTACGACCCTAAACTGCTGAATCATTGCTTAATCATTGCTTATTCTTAGGAATAAGAGCAAATCTATAGATAAACACATTCTAGAAATATGTAAGCCAACAAAAATAAATAATAGATAAATATTCTATTCATACTAAAGCAACCCTTTTAATCATGAACTTAATTTGGTTATGCTATTTCTAGAGTTTTCATAGTAATAGATATTATCGCATTAAAGAATCCTCCTTCAAGAAAGTAAATATTTTATTTTTGTCCAATCTTGGGATAAAAAAATTAAATTAAGGCTTAACCAATATTTAATTTATAATATTTTAAACAAAGAGTTTATTTTAAGGTCCTTAAAATTGTGTAATATAAATTTGTTATGTAGTTATTTTGAAAAATATAAGAGTTCCTTGGTATTTTATATTTTTTCTTTATGTGCATGCCTGTTCTCCGTGTTCAGTGTCCTGTTCTGTGTCCGTTGCACATGCCGATTGCTCCACTTTGACATGTTGCTGGTTGCCACAGGACCGCCCCCTTTGCCCCCCCTGCTCTCTAGCTTTCTCGGTGGCAAAATAACTTTGCTTATAAATTGTGGCATGTGTTTGTGCTGCGATGATGTTGCTGCTGCATTTTGCACAGAGCACACAGCTTTTGCTATCTTGCTACTTTGCATTCTTTGCTCCGCACTAACGAGCATGCGAAATGACAAAGCTGGTGGGCGTGGCAGTGGCAATGGTAGTGGCAAGATCCGAGGGAGAACTGCTGGCAAATGAACCAAGTGCCACTTTGTAGCATTAAAGAGAGAAAGGACGAAGGACGAAGGACAAAAAACATCCAACTTTAAATGCAAATTGAGGGGGAGTTTCGGGAAATCAATAGAAGATTTTTCTATGTCAAAGTGAAGCGAAGCCTGGCAGACAGATTTCTTGGCGGAATCAGCAGTCTCCTCGGTAATCTCGAGATGCCACTCGATTTTCCCCCCCCATTTTCCAGCTCCATTTCCATTGCTGCCAGTGACAGTGAATTAAAAATGCATACGCTTTGATTGGCAAAAACTTTGCCATCGGGGATTTCCCTTTGATGCTCGTTGCCTTCGCAAACGTTCGTTCAGCTTTAATCAGCCAAAAATGGATCGCCCATTCAAGTGGGTTCTGGTCTACCGCTTCATTTGCATAATTACAAATCATATTACAGAATTGGGTGGCACAAACCGCCCACATTGTTCACATACGCAATTTAATTTTATTTCCATGTTGCCCTTTTTTCGGTCTGCAAAAATATATGGCAACAATTGAAAAGTCAAACCAGACTCCGAAATGCAAGGGCAAAAAAGCGTAACAATAATATTATATTTCACCAAAGGGGCAACATCCTGACAAGTGGGCGTGGCAAAAAAAAAGAGACGGATGGCGCGAAAGCGAGACAGCGACGTTTGAATGCTCTTTGAATGATTGGTAATTGAATTCGAAATGCATTTAGACGATTTATCACTAGACAAACACAGACTGCTTTGATTGATGGCACTGTGATCTCAGGAGGATGAGTTTTTTAAGCGACAAATACTTTGCAAATTAAATTCAGTTTGCCAATTCAATACCATGATCTACATGATTTAATTAATTAAACTAACTATAAATATGTGCAAAATCTTAATTTTTTCAGAGATGTGGAAATTCTTTTGTGACCCAGATTTAATTTCTCAATTTATTTAAAACCTAAACAAAATTTGGTTTTTGTAGTTGATACTTTCTTAGCTTAAGTAATCAATAAATTTCTGTAATGCGGTTTATCGTTCAATTTTCTTACTTTAATAAATTATGATTCAACCTAAAAAGGATGTACTAGTAAAAATAAATGTAACTAAAAAAGAAGAATGAGTTATTTTCTTCATTTAACTAGAAAATTATGTTAATAAATTATCATATTTGTAATCCAATTAATAATATATTACTTTTTTACATATTTTCTGTTTTTTCTATTTTACTCTTTTATTACTAACATTGTTTGTTTATGACACGTTTTAATTATACGCCTCGTAAAGCTACAAATGTAATTAACCAAATTAAATAGTCACAAATCAAAGAAATAAGCTTTCCATAATTATGCAAACATCTTTAACAGGAGAAAAATGTATAAATTAATATTTTTTAAGAGGAGACTAACAGCATTAAAGAATTTTGATTTATTTAGTTTGAAAAGCTCACAATTAATCATAAATAAATAAGTTAATTAATTAGAATTTTGTTGAGGCCTTAAACTTATGGCAACTCAATCATAAACCACATAAAATGATGCTGGTATATATTTGAAAAGTTCTTAAGCAAGAAATGTTAAAACCATACAAGTATTAATACTTAATCTCATTAACAATTTCATCATAACTCAACGCCAAGCAAATGAATTACCCACAAATCAGTCAGAAATTAGACAACATCAGCTTACACCGACAACTGCCGACTGTTATAATTATCCACGCCCAAAACAGGACATCTTCCCAGATGGATATGTATATCCAGTGACCCCTCCGACTTCCTCTGACTATTCATCCACACCTGAGCCCGGAGATCCGACTTCATCCGCCGCCCACTCACCCACCGGAAACAAGTTCTCCGGCCTGAAATCTGCTATCCATTGGTAACAATTTCAATATTTCCACCGACAAATAAACAGCAAATGTAAATGCAAAATTCCAGCAACAACAATGGCTAGAGAGAACTGTGCAAAAAGGAAATTTATGCATATTTAATAACAACATGGCAGGGGAACTGGAACAGGAATAGGAACCAGGATATGGAGACGACAACTACAAAATACAAGGCATTTCTCACGCATAAATGCACCCAACGAGATGAGAAAATGCAGAAAAGTATGGCGGAAAATGGGAGTTATGTAGGGGCAGGACCCAAAGAGAGGAAAAAGGATAAACAGGATAAGGGGGAGTGAAGAGGGGAGAGGGGAAAAAGCTGGCCAAAAATGAAATAAAAGCAAGAGCAACAGGGGAGTCGCAACATTTTTGCCAGCAAAATAGTTTTAGCAAATAGTTGATTTGCAAATAAAAAACCGGGGCAAATATTGTCCATATCTATACATACATTCATATTCATGTTCATGTCCGTATATACACCAGACATATTCTCCGAGTGGGCGGAGTGGGCGTGGCAGGGTCAGCGAACTGGACGCTAATCAAACTTTTTAATATGCCATGCATGCAGTGTGCGGCGACTTTTGTTTTGACACACCGCAAAGTGGGCGGCGAAGGGGTTGCGGCAGGCGGGGGCGTGGCAAGTCGGTCCGGCATTATGAGATATATTTCATATGTGCATAATGCTCGAGTTATTGGATGGCATGTGTGGCAGAGATGCCGGCAGAAAACAGATTTAGTTCACATGGCTTGGCTACATATGCGTTTTATGTGCTCGTCTTCTCAAGCAAATGATACAGTAAGCCAAAAATAGTGTCAAATAAATTAAACAGATATATATATTACCTGGGTAAAATATACAAAATTTATTTTCTTTAACTTTCTTGTCATTTTAAGTAAAGGCATTTTTTAACCACTATCGGAAACTCAATAAAAATGTGTTTAAAATGTTCACTAGTTTTTTTTTTTAATAAAGAAAATCATCTGCAACATTTATTTTATTATATGTTATTTTGTTATTAATTCAGAGGCCTTTTAAACGTTCCTAATTTTGTATTAATATTTATGAAACTTATCATTTTTAAATCGAATTAGAATATAACTTTTCTTATTCTAATGTTTTTCATTAAGCCATATTTTTTTGGAAAGTTATTTGGACAGACTCTTATTAAAATACTCTGTATTATAAAATGATCTTTGATGACATGAATTTAAAATTAAAAATTAATCTTCTCTGAATACCTTTTTTTTATAAACGAAATTTAAGACTTCGCTCAGCTTAAGATCCACTTAATTCCCCTTGCGATTTTGTTTCCTATTCAAATTAAATTTTTTTCCAGTACTCACAAGTAAAACCGACTTAAGGGGCTGGATTGGAAAGGTCCCGGGAATAATGACAGAGCAACTGCCTCCAAGATGAGATGTGTGCTGTATGGGAGGTCAGCTAAAAATGCATCATCATGAAATGAAATCAAGTGCATTTATTTAGCTCAAAGGGTAGCGAAGGGGGTAGGGGGGCTATAAATGCCGCCAAAAACCGCCCCCTTTTCCAGCAGCTGCCATGTGAGTGGGCGGTGCGGAGGAGTGAGGTCGTGGGGGCGTGGCAAGATGAATGATGTAGGCGAACGGCCGCCGTATGTTACACAGTTTCGACTTCCATTTAGTTCGCCAGTTTAAATACACACGGGACGGGCCAAAAAATGTTTGGGCTTTTGTTCGAGGCAAGTCAAGGATATAAAAAGGATGTTAGGAGTAGGGGCACTATTTTTTATGACCCCATCCTGGCGAGAACTTTCAATGGCTGCTGCTGCGAAGGCACCGACTTTATGCCTGATGGATGGACAGCTTGAAAGGAGCGAAATGCGGCTTAGGCCTTGAGAAGGTTTGAGCTGCAGCAACATCAAATTGAAGAGGAACGGCAACTGAAGCTCAAGTGTGCAAAATAGAAAAGAATTCAGTGAAAAGCTTTTCAAACGTTGAATGAAAGCCAGCAGGAGGCGATCTTAAAGATCATTTATAAAGCTAAACTGTGAATCAAGTTATGCTGAGGAGAAACTTAATAATTGCACTTTTAGGTTTTATACATCAATTATCAGAAACTTTTAAATTCTTTAAAAACCAGATAAGAAAAAACAACAAAGGCCATACTTCATAAATTTAATAAATTACAAACAAATATTGAGAAGTGTTAGATATCGAATAAATGTATCTTCTTGCCCCCAAGTAATTATATTTTGGTAAAGGAAAATTATTCTCGTTTCTTTATGAATTTATTTGATAGCCAAAAAATAAATCCCTGACTTTCGCAGCTCGCCTTTTTCTGAGTAAACTATTTTTCACAACGTCTCTTTTATGTTTGCCCGGCATTTATCACCAGTGACCTCCGGACGGAAATTGTAAACAAAATTTTCGCCATTAACAAAATTAAATCAAGAATATTTTCATGAAGACAGAGCCGAACCGAAATGCTGGCATGTGTGAGCCATAAAATAATGGTGTCTCTGGCTGGGAAAATATGTTCTCATATTTTTCGTTGACTGTCGAGAAACATTTCGAGAATTATGGAATGAAAGCGGCAAAATCTGACTCGACAGAAAAACAAAAGCAAAATGCACAAATATGTGCTTATAGTCGAGAACAAGAGCAACTTTTAGACACATGCAGTAATAAATGAAACAAATTAATTAAAAGTGTGCAACGGGTCGGCTGAGGAATAAATGAAAAGCGAAATCGCAATGGCAAAGTTTGCTCTCTTTTTCAGTGTTTTTCGCTTTTTTTTGTTTTTTCCTACTGCCGTAGATGCGGATGCTGTTGCTCTCGAGGCATGATAAATTATGCAGCCATCACCTTATTTAAAATGAAGATTAATTTAAGTACTGCCAAATGCTGTTGGCTCCTCCACCTCCCATTTTTCCACACTTTTCACCCATTTGAGAAATTGTTGTGTGGCGAGCCAAACAAATGGAAAAGGTTGCGATCCTCCGAATGAGATTTGCAAATGGATGTGAATTCTATGGGGGAGTGGCTTATATGCAAATCAGACATTGCACAATGGCATATTTAACTACAAAGGCATTGTTGTTTGCACACAGTTTCGCTTTGACCTGACATGTTGGTTAATTTAATTATTAATCCTGTAGTGGTCTTCAAATGATTTAGTTTTATATTTTATATTTTTGAATTTTAGTTGAGGTAATAAAAAAGACAGACAACTTTAATGGCTTTCAAAATGGTAATTGAAATCAGCGGTTAAAATATATTTACGATTTTTTTAGCATCTACACAATTACTGTTTACAACTGTGACGCATGTTAAAAATAAAATGTAACCAACAACGATTAAAAAAGTTCTGTGAATGTGTTTAAAATATTTTAGCACCTTCAAATATCTGCTCTACAATTTCTAAAAAAAAATGTAAAGCTTTTTGTAATATTGAACGTACTTAAAAGGTAAACTAAAAATGTTCATAATTATATTTGAATAGTATCAAAATATATACATTACATATTGAGTGTAAAAAAAAAAATGTTTTGCCATTGTTAGCAATTTTACTAGTTCAACCTCAAGGGGAAAAATTAAATGCAAATCGATTTATTAAAGGACTGCAATTTGTTGACATCGGCAGTAATTTGTTTCACCTATTTTTATATCAAGTTTGGTTTTTGCACGTGTCAGCTATTAGCTTAGTCGAATGGAAATAAAATGATATGTTGGCATATTTACTACATAGGCTATAAAATATAGTTTTATACATATATATTCATATTTTTGAATGTAGCAGAATAAACATCTTCACCTTGTAACATTAATGGGTGAATAGTATTCCCCATTGAGTGCCTTTTAGACTCGCAAAAGTGCCATAAAATCGATTTATTTAAGGCTTCCACATTCGTTGACTCGTTAAGTGAGTGGCTGCACCTATTCCCCCGACAAGGATGCACTTTGCACCTGTCAGGCGTGTGGAAATCCTTCGTATTTTCCGCTAGCCCCCGGATCAGCGAATCCCGGCCATCAAACGCGGCTCAGTGGCCCCAGGTGGAAATTGAATTCCCCCATAAATACCACGAAAATCTTGTCTGGATATCTAGCTGTCCTCCAGTGGAGACTGTTTTTCTGTCTGTTCACCTGCCGCCGGCTGCATTTTGCCAGGATGCAAGGATGCAAGGATGTTGCTCTGGTCCGGGACATGCCACGGCCTACATAAATATGCATATGCGCCACAAACATTTGCCGAGTCGCATGCGATGGGTCCCCCAAAATTCATGCGAAAACTGCTGACATTTTCGAAAATAAATGCAACGTCAGAAATATTGCACATGCATGCAAATACGCGTCAGGCAGCGTGATAAATATACAAATCGCAGTCAGCTTTTGCCGGTTAGACATCCGTTTAATTGAGTCAACATAGCGTAGATCTGGGATTCCGACGGCGGTGGAGGAGGATTAGGGGGAGGGGGTGGAGAAAGGGGATGGAGAAAGCGGACGGAGAAAGCGAACGGAGAAAGGGAGGCGTCAAATTAACGCTGTCAACTTTTCGCAGCGTGCACAGAAAACATTAAAAACTAATTTATGGATTTGCAAGCCAACTCCCGCGTTGATTTATGTACACTCAACAAAAGCCAACTAGAGGACGAAGTTGGCCAAGAACTAATATTAAAAGTCCATTTCGGATTTCTACTTCGGGATAAATGAATTCTAAGAACTCCTTTCACTTAGGTAACAGTCTTCTTTATTATAATTTAATTTCCACCAAATCGTTCTGTGCATTTTAAAACTTTTCTGCTCTTTTTGGGTATTGAATACCAAAAATTTACTTATTTTTAAGTAAACTGAATTCATAGAGAGCACTTAATTTAAATTATTTTTTCATTTTCAATTAAAATTTTAATAATATTTAGTTTAATTATAAAAGCGTTAATATTGATTTAAATTTAAAATAGCTGTCAAATATAACATTTTAAGCCAGAAAACGAATTGTCCTTAAATACTATACTAAATATTCTTGAATACTTAAAAAAACTAGGTTGTTAAAATTTATTGGAACTTCTGTTAATAAATTATTTCCCATTCAGATATTTTAAAATTATTTTAGTTTAACATTTTATAAATACCATTGCTCCAAAGTGCTTTATTTATTAAAACTTTTTTAAATTAAATCTTGAATTCCATATATTCCCATCGTGAATTTAGAGAAATGTTATATTTATTGTTCGAGTGAAGAGTCTACGGTTTCCATGGAATACTCACAGCGTTTGGGTATCCTTCGGAACCTGGGGCACGGTGGTTAGTTTGGCGCGGATGCAGCGCACGGTGCGCTCCAGGCAGGTGCATCCGGAGGGGCAGTAGGCGGCCGTGACTCCGCCGGAGAGGAGGAGCAGGCCGAGCAGCTGCAGCAGGAGCAGCGGCACTCGCATTTCGGGGTAATCTCACGCACTTCTCACCAGATGGACGTGGTTTCAACAACTGTTTGAGGCGCAGCCAAAACGCGACGATAAGTGCCTTTCGCGGGCGGAAGTTGGTACCGCTCCCTTATCACTTTCTGCGGGACAGCGTTTATCACTGAATGCGGTGCCTAAAACACTGCGCAAGTGCGACTTATATATCGCACAATGGCCACCATGCTACACAAACAAAAATCCAAGATATCAGTTTGCTGATTGAAGCCTGCTATTTACTAGTTATTTCTAGTGATGGGATTCTAAATCCTTAAACTTATGATTTTGTAAAGAAATAAAATTTAAAACAATTTAAATGGTATAATAAAAATACAATTTCTTATGAATTTTGCAAAATATTATACAACATTTGTGGTAAAGCATTATGTATAACTTATTTTTAAATTTAACTCTAGTTTATTTTAAGTAATACCAACAATTTCTAAATTATAATTTGTAAAGTTTCTTTAACACTTTCCAAATTAATGTAATCTCAAAAAAGTTTTATTTATAATCAGTTACTTTACACTTTTCAAAATTACTTATTAGAGACAGCAGATTTTTAAATTTTCACTTGTATATTAATAATATGTGTTAAAAATCTTTAACTAAAGATCTGAACTTCTAAAATTATATTTCAGTAAAATTTTAAAATCTTAAAATTTAGGGTGTTAAAAAGTGTTTTCCATTTAAGTTTAATTTAAACCAGCGATAGAACTACACTCTTTACTGATTTGAAAACTCATCGAACTGTAAGCAATGTTACCGATATTTTCTCTCAGTGTCTCGGCGAAATGTTTAATTTTAGAACGATTTTGTTATTAAACGACTCCCGGGGATTTTTATGCCGAGTGAACAGAACTGCACGCGCCAAGTGCCGACGAGCATCTGAACGCCGAGGAACAGAAACTGAAAGGCGGAACTTGGAACCGAGTCCCGAGTTGCACATGCAGCGCTTCGGCTTTTCCGTGTCGGATGCAGACTGTGATAACATTTTCCTGAGGCTCTGGCTTCTCAAGAGTTCTCGATATTAGTTGGCCGGCATGGGACTGAAGCCTATGGTGCCTATATACGGGATGTATAGATGGATGGATGGATGACTCTATATCCACTATATATGGTACAGTATTGCATCAAGGCCGACACACTTGTGTTGCACCGGCATTTTCAATGTATTTTCAATGCGGACGCAAAGCGAGCAAAACAAAACACAACAAGCATACGCCACGTTGCACTTGCACAGCATCAAATGCCCTGCCTGCCTCATTTTTAATGCATGAGGGGGAGGGGGAATAGGGGGGGTGGTGTGTCCTGGTACACTCCATTTGTTTTTGCATCCATGAAGTGATAGGGGGTGGCAGATTCGCAACTGCTCGCTTAAGCGGTCGGTGATAAGACGCGAAATCAAATTTAAAAGCTATCAATTTGATATTAGTTCGGGGACCGGCGAAAACCCTTTGGGGGAAAGCTTCCAGCGCGTGCCAGAATGCAGAAAGCGGAGTTTCGTTTTTGTTTTTGAGCAGGATTGCCCCACAGAGAGAGAATAATACAACAATTTTTCGATTTCTGAATTTGTAGCACCTTTAAATATTATTTTACCCATCAAACACTTTTTCAAAAGTTCTGTTTGTGAGGCAATACTTTTATCATATTTTTAGAAATCATAATATTAGTTTGTTGAAAGAAGATATTGTGAATATATTTTACTACTTCTAACTCTAATCCTTATTTTATTAATAACAAACTATATTTTGTGTTTTTTTAAAAGAAATTAAAAAATACGCCAACAGTAAAAGTAAAATAAACTTATATTTTTAGGATGTAGAAGTTGAAAATAAATCTTTTATAAAATAGTTTGGACTATAATTTAAAATTTTAAAAGTGACAGTCCCAATTTTAATGTATTATTTTAATAGTTTTATGATTTTAATCTAAAAAAGGACTTTTTTTCTCACTGCATCCTATTTGTTTTTGTCCGACATATGCTGCAGCTCATAAAATTTCTCCGTTTTGCAGCAGTTTTCATTTTGCCTTCTTTTTTCGGCAGCACTTTTTTGGTTAGCTGTCGAAGTTTTGAAATCAATTTGCAGATGATTTATTATGTTCCATGGGAGGAGAGGGGTTGAGAGGGGGTCAGAGGGGGCTCAGGAGAGGAGGAAGCTGTGCATACGACATTGCAAATGGAAGCCACTGACGTTGATGAATGCCACTGTGTATTGTTTTGCTGTCAGTTTCGATCAAATTTCTGTTTCGGGGCATCGCATTCCAGGTGAAGCGGAAAATTTGCAAGTTATGCGACAGTTTTATGCGCCCATTTTTTTGATTGGTAAAAGTGGAGGATGTCAAGGAGTTATAAATCTATTCGCAAATTGATTGCAAGTCTCGGGGTAATCGAGTTCCTCGAGGGGAATTTGTCAGTTGGGCATGGCAAATAATTTATTTGACGAAACAGCAAAGTGGTTTTTATTTCATTTAAATTGAAATAAATTCTATGTTTATCTTTAATCCTTTTTCAAAAGGTAACCGCATGTTAGATGCTGCCCATCTACTAAATATTTGTATGGGTAGCACTTTACCTATCTCTAGTACAATTGTGACTATCGATAACACCCAAACCAAGCAATCAACAATCTGCCATTGTTGTTTTATAAACCAAAAAGAAAACAAGCTCAAACTTAAAATCTAAAATGAATATAAGTAGATTAATAAAACGTATAACAAAAAGGTATATTCCCTGTTTTAAATATCAGTATTTTCAACGCGCGTTATTCCACACTTTTCGATAAACATATGTGCCACCCCCAACAAGAAATTTTGCCAAAATAGAAACTGCAAAACAAAAACCGCTGCGAAATCGGTAAAAAACTGGGATGTTATAGCCGTCATAACTGATATGTCCAAGCGCAACAACATAACCTACGTAAAGCCGCAGGAACCGAGTTTTTTGGCCAAGTTGAAGGCGGAAATTGGCTACAAAGAAGGACCCAGCGTAGAGACCAAGGTAAGTTCGTGGTCGTCTGTAACCCGGGGAATTCTAATGGGGATTTAATCCCAAGCAGCGCCAACGTTTGGAGTCGGACCCAGAGGATTACGATTCTGGGGAGGATTCGCGGCCGGAAAGGGAGGACGAACAGCCGCAGGTGGTGGTCCTTCGACCAGGAGATCTTTCCGCTGAGGAAGCCAAAACGGAGAAACAGTTGGCCGCCAAAGGTCGGTACATCCATATATACATACCTATATAATACATACTTACACGCTCGCACACAGACACATAGACAACACGCCAGCGGCGGCAGTTGCACGTGTGTGCGTAGGTAGGATGTTGTAGTTTGTCTTTCAGTTTAACTTTTCAGTCAGAATCGAGCGGTTGTCTTCTTCTGCCCAGCGTTACATATATATATCTAATATATATATGACTTCGTATATATGTGTGCGCGCGTGTGTTTGTGCATTTTTGCCAATGAAAATATAACGGTAGTGCAAAAAGAACCGTTTGTTCGATTTTTGTTTACTGAAAAGTAGGTGTCTTATGTGCATTGGCAGAGGTTTTAATACTTTTTTTAAACCCATGTTGCCATGGTAAACCTTGTAATTTCCGTCCTGAAGATTCCCTTTTTTTGCCCAGCGGAGCACCCCTCACACGAACACACACACATATACAAATAGCCGACGAGGCATACACACTGACATTTTCATTGGGGGGCTCCGCTAAAGCAAAACATGTGATGAAAAACGTTGGTAAAGCGGGCGGGGCGATAAAGCAGCCGGCAAAGAAGTTAACAACAGCAGCTGCCGCTCGCTTTGTCCCCTCTTCCGTTTCCTCCTCTTCACCTCCCCCCTTGGACGAGCGCAGAAAATCGGGTGAAAACAACGTGGGCAAGAACGAACGGATGAAGGAGGCGGCCAAAGCGGAGAGACAATGATGAACGAAGCAAGCGAGCAAAGAGAAAAAGAGCGGGCCAAAGTGGCTTGACGACGTGGTGGAGGAGAAGGAGGGGCGGGGCAGTGGCGGAGGAGGAAGAGGGAGCAGGAGGATGAAGGGGTGGCGGAACAGCGGGGGCGGGTTGCGAATAGGTAGATGGAGCGGTAGGAGACGGAGGAGGAGGGGATTGGCCAGGGCCGAGAAAAACATCTTGTGGGTGCTGCTTGGAGGATGTTGGTTAAGGGGGAGAGGGGGTGGCCTGTTCTGATTTTCCCATCTTCGTCATGCTGCAATTTTTAAACCCAGATACATTTTCCGATCCAATAATGAGTTGGAATTCGTTTGTAGCTTATGCAATTTTTAAAATACATTTCCTTTTTTATATTATTAGCTCTTCAATATTAAATATGTTCTTAAGATTTTGTGCAACTTTCAAACCCACATCCAGTACTCGACAAAAAGCATCCACCATTTGATTTTCATAGCAACTTATGCAATGTTAAGATCCAATACATTTTCAGATCGTACAAGTAAAATATTATATTACATTATTTTAGAAAAAAGGCAGAAGTTTCGCTTTGGCATTTGACAAAGCTCTTTAGTTGTTAGAAATAGTTTTTCTTGTCTAACTCAAGGCAGTTTTCTATAAAAATTCATAATTTCGAATTCTTGAATCACTGTTTTATTTCAAAACTAATTCCTATATTCAATCTTCTCCAGAACTAGCCGAAAAACGTGCGGATCTGACCCAGCCCATAGTCTTCAAACAGCGTGTTAAGCAGCCCAACATCGAGGAAGATAAGTCCCAAACCGAAAACAGCAAGAAGACGGAGAAATCTGGAAAGAAATCTGAGAAGTCTAAAAGCAAGAAGTCCAAGGTCGCCAGCAGTAAGCTGTCCTTCAACGAGGACGAAGAGGACGATACGGCCGAGGATTGAAGATCAGATCAGTTATCCGGAAATAACTTTCACTAGCTTAGTTAACCCGCAGCGAATGATTAAGGTGAGAAATCTATGCTAGAAACTGTAAATGACTGTTAACTAAGATTTAGGTTTTCTTTGTTGCTAAGTGAATTTTGTAGGTTAAATATCGAGTTCTGCTTATTTATGTACGAGTATGTAGCAGAAATCAAGTCAGAATGACGCAGCCATTATGATAAACAACGGTTTTACATTTCGCATTCATAGGTTGACCAAAAAATTGCGAGGTTTTCAATATGTTTTTTTACTTTACAAAACCGAATTATATATGTAATATGTTTATATAGTGATTGGTGGCATTTTGTCCCAAAGTTGCATCAAAACCTAAAAACCCAAAGAAGGATTATTGTTGTTTTTAAATGTGTCATTAAAAGATTTAGATATTAGATCATCACAATTTTAAGCTTAGACACGTCAACCAAGATCATAAGTACATTGATTTAATATTATTTCAAATAAAAATATTCATATAATAATGTGAAACATCAGACAAGATTTCTTTAACTATTATTATACAAAGTACTAAGAAACTTGATTGACTTGGTAAAGCTTTAAATGAAAATGTCATAAAATGTGTTTCTGGGGATCGGATATTGATCTGATATTGTATATTTTGCTGATTAAGCAAAGGTTATATATTGATATATTTTCATTTTTTTGGTTTTAGTTGTAGAAATCATTGATAATCTAATAATACATAAATCATAGCATATCATGATCATGTATACCCAGAATAGTTTTGATCCTAGGTTGGAATTACGATAGCATTGCTCAATTAAAGTTATATTTAAGTTTATGGAAGTTTTGAATCAATCTCAATTAAGGTGTATCTTCTTGTAGTCTTCAAATTGTAGTCTGCGAATAATTAGCTTTAGATACAATTTAAAAATTAGGATCAAGCTCACGCTAAGTAAATAATTTTGTTCACCTTTTTGATCTTATAGACCAAATTTTAGAGATTTTTAAATCGAACCGCCATAGTAATTTTCGATTAACTTTGCATTTTGAATTATGTATGAATTGTCCAATTAAGTTAATATCGAAAAGGTCACGTGTATGTATAACACAAAGTGCGGCGATAGTTTGGTTTTGGGTTTGAGTTTGGGTTTTTAATGGGCCCACCGATGGTGATGATGGCGATTGGTTAGGTGACCGCATACCGTACTTCTTACTCCTTACTCCGGATGCCCTTCGACCTCTACAAAGTTGATGATCAGGGGGGTGGGAAGGGGATGGAAAATGCGCCAGAAGCGGGTTACTTTCAAATTTTGTACTTGCATATAGACCAAATCGTACAGACACACACAGTTACATATTAAGACCCTTACATACAGACATACATATTTAGTTGTATGTATACATATAGATAGGTATGTACGGTTGTATATATCCCGTTGCTGTGGGTGCGAAAGAGAGGGGCAGCGTAATCTGAAATAAGTTGGAGGAGAAAGAAGAAGCATCAGCAAAAGTATCGTGATGAGTATACAGTTTAAGACGCTAGTATGTGTTAGTTTGTGTGTGTAAGGTAAGGGGGGCGAAGAGGGGGGCAGCAGATTAATTTGCTATATTTAAGCTACACATTTAATATTTTTTCGCGCGCTCTGTTTGAATTTTTGCACATGCCAAATCGCATAAATCCATCAAAGTAAAAAAAACCGGCGACAAGCAATGCCGTTTCAGTTTTGTTTTGTTCATTTCGTTCGTGGCGCGCGTACAATTGTCAAATTTGTTTTCCCTCCCATTCCACGCTATTCCATTCATGCACACAGACATACACCCAAACACATGTGTGCGGACCATGCGCTTCACACGGTTATTCGCTATTTTAGAGAGCGTGCTTAATAGAGAGAGCCCTTTCCTTAGCCGGCAAACAGTTGCAAATATTTTTTCCGCTTTTTAATGAGTGAAATAAACATAAACGTAGCAATTAAATATGTAATTAATTGGGATTTAGCAATTTGTAATTGCCCGCTATCGATACCCGATAGCCGATATGAGCCATGCAACCCTGCGCGCGCCCCGGCTGTTCGTTGCAACTCTGTTTTTGCTTTTTCCGCCTCACACATTTCCAGTTTGTCTTGCCTGCTCGTTCGTTCGTTCGTCTCTTGTGTCTCCGCCTTTGGCGTTCTTTCCACTCAGTTTTTTTTTCCAACATAAAAAAAGCCCCAAAGTTTTCGGATTTTCCCCGGTTTTTAGCCACAAAAAAAGGATCCTTAATTTTTGACAGTATTTTTGTTTATTGTGATCGAGGGTGCAAAAGGGAGGCCAAACAAAACAACAACCTGCCGATTGTGACAGGAAATATGTAAATGTAAGTGCGGTTGAAAACAAACAATCATAAAAGCTGTTAAAAAATGTTTTTTGAATGGTACAACGTCTAGTTAAATTATATATAAAATAAGGTGAGATCCAAACCAACATAGAAGCAGAAAAACACACACACACGAAAGCAAGCGCCGCACTCACACACACATCTATAAACACTAGCGCAAAAACACGCTCCTGTACCAAAAACGAACAACAACAACAAAAAGTATACTCCACCACGCCGCCAGCAACAAAAACAACTAAAAAAGCTAAAGCCAAACGTCGTCATCCGTGCCACCCCCCGCACCTCCCCCTTAGCCTTTCCGACTTACATACATAGATATTGCCATTGTATATATAGATTTTATATATATGTGCAAGCGGTGTGTGTGCGTTTCTGTCTGTATGTATGTCAATCGTTTTGTTGGCTCTGCTCGGTAACTGTTCGTATGTACATATAAACATATATATATATATATGTTTTAAATATATATATATAACGGTGTTTGTTTATGCCAAAGTATATAAATTACATACATGTTCCGGAAAATAATAACTCCTTTGCCCTGTTCATTTTTTCTTCCAGTGTAATATTTACATACTTGCATTACATATTAAATTGAAATTTAGTTTTAATCCAATATGGCAGCCATTTTGTATTAAACCATTCTTTCAACTCCCCCCGCTTCCCGCTGCTTCCTCTTCTCTGTTTTTGGTCCGCCTTCTCTTAAATTCACCTTTTTTAATTCACCTAGATTTTCAAATATTTTTCGGTGATTGTTAATTTTTCGCCTTTTGTCTTTGCCCCTTTCCCCTTCTTTCTGCAGTTTTAGCTCTTTTTATTTTTACTCTTTGCCCGCTGCGCTTTGTGCTGCTCATTCGTTGCTTTTTGATACTTTAGTTTTCTTTTACGTGCCAATTTTTCCGGTTGGTCTAAAAAGAAGCTCCCCTTAATTTTCTCAAAAAAGATCTTTAACTGACTTTAGAATTTTCTTTACTTTCAATATGACTTACAGAAACACAAACAGCTGGAAGATAAACCGACTTGGGCACATTCCACGGAGCAGAGAACGGACCTCAAATGACTGAAGTCGATGTCGTTTTGCCGGAGGGCGTGGTCGAGCCCACGACAAAGCTTGCCAGCGCATCAAGTTCCCCAAAACAGTCGAAAACATCAGCAGTGAATGATGAGCAACGGGACAGAGCGGAGGGGGAGGAGAATCAGGTTGAGGAGCATGAGGAGGAGTTACCCTCCAAGGAAAAACTGGATCTCATCTCTACTGGTGAAAAGGACATCTCCAAAGAGGATGTGGCCCAGGCTTCTCCACAAGCTCCAGCGCCCGACGAGTTAATGGAGGTGGAAGAGAACGAGGAAGTCGAGGAAGTGGAGAACGACGACGAGGACTCACAGATCACCAGCAGCAGCTCCAAAGAGCCAAAACTGGATGAGGAGGAGGACGAAGAAGAGGCCACCACTAACGGGGACGTGGATCATGAGCCCGAGGACGAAGACGAGGCCGAGAAGATCGGTAGCACGGCGGAAAACAGTTGCGAGGCCGAAGATCCGCTAGGGGCAGCCACAGTTCAGGAGGAGGCGCTGGTTAGCGGGAAAAAAAACCATCTAGACGGTGACGATAGCCAGCCTAGCGAAGAGGACGACGAGGAAGAGCCCACGTCAAAGAAGGAAAATGGCTTTGACGCCAGCCCGAAACAGAAAGAGAACGGACAGGCCAGCTTATCAGAGGCCATGGGGGCAGTCGCCTCTTCCGATGGGGGAGTGGTCAACCTGGACGAGGACAGTGACGAGGAAATGGATCTCACGGACCACAAGGAGCCTGCAAAGCCTATTGAGAAGGCAGCCAAACCGGCACCCTCCAACGGTGGTGATTCCTCCGACGATGCAGTGCTGATAGCCTCCGACTCGGATACAGAGTCTCCAGCTCCACCGCCGCCTGTGAAGAAGCTTCCCCTATCATCGCCAGTAGTCAAGGCTACACCACCGCCCCCTCCTGTTCATGAGGATGAGGACGATGACGACGACGATGACTGCGTCGTGATTGAAGACGACACACCTCCAAGTATTTCGCCCAGCGGCAAACGCAAGAGCGACCTCGACGATCTGCATCTGCAGCCCAGCCACAAAAGGCAGCGCAGTTCGACGCCGTCGGGAATGGGCCAGCTGACCATCAAGGATGCCCGCTCGCTGATGCCCCACGATGGCAGTACGAGCTCTATGCCGGGACCACGGGATTCCATATATCCGGTTACTATAACGAATGCTGTGACGGGAGCTGCCACCAATTTGGGAGTAGTGCCGCCCAAACTGGTTCCCATGGCGGGAGGCATTGGTGCCAGCCCGGTGCAACTGAATCCGCCAACGCTATCGCTGACCGGACTGCCCAGCATGACTAACAATGCCAACCTGCTACCTGGCCTTACAGACGACATGTTCGTGCTAGAAGCGCCCTCTTTCATTGTGCCCTACATATATGAGAAGCCGCCGCACGAAAACATCTGCGAGGTGGTTAAGGCCATCGAGACCAAGTATGCGCTATCTGCTGAGGATTTAGCCGAGGCGGACAAGGGTGATGAGTTCGACATGATGACCGAGCAGAACAAGGAGGACAAGCCGGCGGATCAGGGCGATGAGGGAAGCAAGAAAAAGAAGAAGAAGCGGGGCGACGACGAATCCTGGTCGGAGCAGTCCGACGATGATGATGACGAAGACGACGACGACGACTCGGAGTCCGGAGTGCGCACTAAGGTGCTGATTAAGGAGGCAAACGACGACCTGAGTGCCCTTAAAGTAGCCATCAAGCCCGCCGCTGCCTTGGCCACAGCCGGTGGACTAGCGCTTAACAATCCAGGAGGCAGCAAACCTGGACAGGAGAACTACTTTGAGAGTCCGTTGGGCAAGTTCTTCATGGACATTGGCGTGGGCCTGGTGCAGGAGTTCGTGCAGGCGGATCTACTGCGTTTGCAGAAGCGCAAGATGCGCAAGGCCCAGGTGCAAGGAGTCCCCAAAGAGTTTGAGATGGCCATCAATGCACTGTCGGGCAATCTCCAGGCCTCCAAAACGAAAAACGCCCCCTTTAAGTTCCGGATGAAGCGCTGCGAGTTCTGTAATTTCAAGTCGGAATCGGCCATGGCCATGGCCAATCATTATGAGACGCCGCACATGAACGGAGTGTTGTACAAGTGCAATTTCTGCACGTTCGAGATCCGAAACGCCACGGAGATCGTTTACCACATGGAGGCGGTGCACAACATCAAGGCGCGCCTGATTAAGCCACTGCCCTACCACCAGTGTCCCAACTGCGGCTTCGAGGACAACGGCAAGGCGAAGCTGGCTCGTCATCAGCCTGTCTGCGCAAAGAAGTTCCGGCCGGAGTTGAACCTGGCGCCACCCAACGACTGGGAGGCACCTGCCAAGATACCGCGCATCAAGCCACGTCATGGTCTAGTGGGCACGGCCACAGCCTATCAGGTAGGAGTTTGTATATCTTAGATCAATGTGGATCAGCTGTTAATCCACTCAATCTATTTCAGGCAATGGCTGCGCAGGCGGCTGCACAAAAGGCCGCTTTGGCCAATATTCAGCAACAGCAGGCGGCGGCGCAGGCCAGGAATAATCTTCAGGCAGCGGCGTTGGCCGCCCAGAATGCGGCCAAGATGAGGCAACGAGCGCCACAGCCGCCCAAACAGAACATGGTGCGCAATCCGGCGCCTGTCCGCGGAGGCAATTCTATGAACGCAGGACTATCGTTGCCCAACAGTTACCAGTTGGCTGCAGGACAGCTTGTTCAGGTAAGCTAAGATACCACTTTGAAAATCTTTGAACACATATATTTAATTTTTTTTTTTAATCGCCTTATTTTTAGAAAAATTCATTGAGATTTTGTTGTTGTTATTTAACATAACTTAAATTTATTAGAATGTTAAAATTTGAATATATGTAAAATTTCTAATAAGAGATCCTTTCCTTTTCTCAAATGGGTATAAAAACTTCTTGAAAAAAAAAACGGTTTTAATCGAATTATCTGTTTATTAACTCAGGCGTCCAAGAAGCCGATGGCCGGACAGCCCAGTATCTCGATAACGCCATTACCTCGACAGAGCTCTGTGGGCGCCGGAGCGGGAGCCTCGTCCAGCAAGGCGCCTCAAGCGGCCGCAGGGATGAAGCCCGGCCAGAGTCCCAGCGGCAACAATAAGGCGCAGTTTGTCATCTGCGAGATCTGCGATGGCTACATCAAGGATCTGGAACAGCTGCGCAACCACATGCAGTGGATGCACAAAGTGAAGGTACAGCTGAGTTTCCATTTGTCCCCGTTTGCCCATTTGCTAATGAATATTTTTTTTAAACAGATTCATCCCAAGATGATCTACAACAGGCCGCCATTGAATTGCCAAAAGTGTCAATTCCGGTTCTTTACGGATCAGGGATTAGAGAGGCATTTGCTGGGCTCTCATGGTTTGGTCACAAGCTCCATGCAGGAGGCTGCCAACAAGGGCAAGGATGCCGGTCGCTGTCCAGTCTGTGGAAGGGTGCGTTTTTCTGATAATTAAGCTCTGGGTTACAGTGCTATAACTCTTATCTCACTTATATGTGACTCTTGAATGAGTAATTTCTAATTCCGCGACTTTTCCCCTGCAGATGTACCAATGGAAGTTGCTGAATCACGTGTCGCGTGATCATCACATGACCCTAAAGCCCGCTCACCTGTCCTACAAGTGCACCGTTTGCACGGCCACCTTCGGCATGTACAAACAGTTCGAGACACACGTTTATACCGCCCACAGTACCGTGGCCAGGAAGGCAATGGATAGCAAGAAGAACAGCGCGCAATCCAGCGGGTCCGGATCTGGAGCAGGGATGTCGCGCAGTTCGTTGGGAGCGGCCAATGACTCGCTGCTGAAGCCGCTTAAGATCAACGATGAGATCACCATCATACCCCAGCCCGCATCGAAGCCACGCATCACAAATATGGAGAGTCATGTCATAGGTTCGTTATTATCCAGATCGGAATTAAAGCTAAAATAATCAAATCGGATATCTTTGGACAACTCAACGCAATTTTAAAGTTAAAATTTAACGTATTTCATTTTTTTTAATGTAAGAAGTCGTTGAAAAGATTATTGGAAAAAAAAAGAATTCGATCAATTTTATTAAGTTACGTAAAGCTAAAATACGGCTTTTTCGATTATAACCCATTGCAAAAGCGGTTGATCATATCATAAACTAAATTGTTTATGAAACAAAAATTCTAAGAATTTTTTCAAGACAATTATTATCTTTTTAAAATATAATGTATTACCTGTAAATCATGCTTATATTTATATATTTTATTCTTTATCCGCAGATTAAAGAAAAGAGCGTGTTGGATCAACCAAAAACCTAATCTCGCAAAGTTTGCAGCATTAACAGCGCTTTAAAATAGTTTCGTTTTTAAGCCGAACGCGACCTTGCCGCCCCAAGGTCACGCCCTTCTACTTCTGTAAGACGAATTGTATAAAGAGCAAGAGTATAAACAAAAACCGAAGCGAATGAGGAGGAGGAGCAGACTGGAAGGCCGGAATGTTGGCCAGTTGGCCTGCGAGCCCTGACTAAACTAAAGTAGCCCGTACTTGGTGCGGTTTAATCACTAACACACCAGCTACAGGATACGCGATACACATAACGCTAACGGCATAGATACAGATAGAGATACTAGTTACGGATTTTAGTTACATACGTTTTGGAGTGTGCACATAAGTTGAAGTTGTAGCTACTACTAATATATACCACATACATACATATATATTTAACTATATTTAAAGCATATTATGAAGAAGCCGCCAGAGCGCATCGTCAGCATGATGACTATGTAAATTAGTTAAAAACTAAACTATTTATACGAAAATTACGATTATCCAAATGTGTGTTGCAGTATGTATATACATTTTGATAGGTCCCCGCCCACGTAAATGGCGTACTTTGTTTCGTTCTCTTCGAATCTTCTAGTTTATTTTTGCGATTAGTCGATGAGGCAATGCGGGAGTAATTCGGAGCGAGGCGCATGGGCTAGGACCCTTCTAAACTGATCTGAGAGTAGTTCGACATTTTAATTTTTGTGTACAAGTTTAAACTTATATTTATATTACACATTATCTATTAATATTAAAGTATATATCATCTATTACCGCCTAAGAATCCCCATGTACTACAGTTATAAAGTAAAACCACAACACAACCTACCAACCAACAAACAAACTGAAAATGAGAAAATTAAAAACCTAGTTAATATAAAATGCTAAGATGATAGAGATTTTCATTGCAATTGCGAGGGTTCCAGTCGGGCCTCTTACTTTTGGATCCACTCCATCATCCATTCCGCCGACGTCAGAGGTGAGAAGTGATCGGAATGCTTTTAGCATTCGCCAGTCACATGACGATTGAGACCACCTCGCACCGCCCGGAGACCAGATAACACCAGTTGGAAAGACAGACGCCTCATTTGCCTAGCACTAATGCGAAATTTATTTTTACTTTACAATAGAAAAGTGAAATTCCAACCTTGTGATGTGACCAAGGCCTGTCCTCGTCCAGTCTTTTCTAGCACTGTAGGTACTTAAGTGTGTGTGAAGCCATAAAACTAAGTAGATCTAGAGTATACGTATTTGTAGGTTGTATGGAGAGCAACGCACTGCATCACGATGAGATTCCGGGGAGGTACGCCCTAATCCTCAGGTTCCGTCACCTCATTATCGGTGGCCGGATTCACGGGCACGGACTGGCCAATTTGTGAGGAGGGCGGGAACAGCTGGGCCGCATGCGTGAGCTTGGCCAGCGCATCCTGATCCAGGATCTGTGGCTTGTCCGCAGCACTGGTGTTGGATCTGCTCAGCTGGTAGAAGGCGGTGTCGCTGTGCGTGATGTTCACAATGCTGCCGGTCAGGGGCAAAGTCTCCAGCAATTCTTGCGGGCTGCTGAAAGCACCCAGGTTCACGGGTGCAATTCCGGTTAGCACTTGGCCGGTGACGTTCGTCTGGATGGGCAGTGGAATGTTGCCCAGGTCAATGTGACTCTTGTTGCTGTGCGTGTCGTAGAAGGTCAAGTCCACGCGCTCCTGGCTCTCGAAACTGGTGTCATTCTCGCCCACCTCCGTCAGGATGCCAATCTCATAGACCACCGCCTTGACCACATAGCTAGAAAGGGGAACACAACCAGTTAAAAGCTTTTCTAAGCATTGATAATATCTATTGATTGTTTTATGGTTATTTCCCTATATAAAAAGATATCTATATTTTTTGTTTATAGTCAATTAACACTTTTTTATCATTGGAAAGAACTATAAATTATAATGCGTTCTAAAATGGTTTCTATTTTTATGAAATATCAATATATTAGAATGGGATTTCAAGTGTGAGGGTTTTTTTTTTATATATGGTAATTTCTGAAGCTAATGATGAATCATAATTAAACATAAATCATACTATGGTATGGTGTGATAATAAATATCACAAATATTAGGAAATTTCTATTCTAAGTTTTGATTGAAATATTTTCTATTTTATATTTCTATATCAAAACTTTAACATAACAGTTCAAAACTTATGTTGTTGGTACACATTTTTTAATAAACTTTTTAAAGGTTTATTTTTTTAATAAATCAAAGGGGCTTCTAGAAATTCGTGCTTAAAAACTTTGATGTAAAAAATGTAATACAAATATATGTGATCATTTTTACTTACAGATTCTTAGGGGTATCGTTAACACTGGCCCTCAGCTCCTCGATGGTGGCGTTGTCGATGCCCGAGCTGACATCCAAAACGGGCAGCGAGCCTCCGATGGCCAACAGCATGCCGAGCACGGCGGCTCCAAACACAGCCTGGTGGATCTGCATCTTTGGGATTAGGCTGGGCTTTTGGAAGGCTTGGGATGACGGCCTGCTGTAGCTCTGCTCTGGGATAGTGGCTCCGGTGCCTTGCTTGACTTTCGCGCGTTTAAAGGTAATTAGTGCAGATCGGGGCGCTTTTATAGCGATGGAGCTTCGGCTGGCGAGGCGCGATTCCGCGTAATTATCGGCATCTGTTAATTGGCCGACAGGTTTGCCACTCTCCGGGGTCTCCATCCCCAGTTTCTAGGCACCAAGTCCGAGTTGGCTTCCGTTTCGGCTGGACTGGCTATTGTTTTCGCGGGGCCCCAGACTCTAATTAATTGTGCCCGTTTTGGGAGCGTGTCTCAGGGACTGTCCCCGAGTCGAATCCCCACAAATATTGATCCATTCGCAGGTAAGCAAGGGCTGCCTACGCAAATCTCGCCATGTTGTTTACTCCTCGCATCGAACCTGGCCAAAAATAAGTCTATAAACATTGCACCTTAAGTGACGCATTTGCCGGGATTATTGCATGTGGCCTGGACACGCGCACGTCTGCCAATTGATGTGAGTTTCCATATTACGCATACGCCCCGGCTGACGTAGACATGTGCTTCGACCGCAAAATGTCCAGAAACGTTTGCATTTAGTATGCAATGTGAAAGTTATCTTCATCACATGCTAAGCGAGCTTTTTAACCTTTTAATAATACTCATACGCCCGGTGTGACAAGAACATATCAAACTTTGGCAATTTGCATGAAACTAGAAACCTATTCTTAAAACCGTTTTCTACCTTAATACAATCTATCTTCAGAAAACAACGGATTATTTGAAGGATTAATTTATTTAAAGACCGTTGTTGGTGGACATTTATTACCATTTAAGAAATTTAAAAGAAAAAGTGATGATCAATTTAAGTAAAACTAAAAGGAAGCACCTGCAAATTTTTTACAAAGTTATTTAACTTATTGCTATTATTTGTATAACTTGTATACAAAATAAAACCTTTCTAACTATAACTTAATATAACATAAAATAATTTATCCTGTAATTTATTACCGTAAATTAATCTTCAGTTTAATTTATCTGAAACTTAAAATGTTTCTAACTTCTAAGAAGATTAGATGTACCATTTAAAAAAACTATTCTTAAATC
Organism: Drosophila rhopaloa; assembly: GCF_018152115.1. NCBI lineage: Eukaryota > Metazoa > Arthropoda > Insecta > Diptera > Drosophilidae > Drosophila > Drosophila rhopaloa. Next base: position 14,457,538 of record NW_025335043.1, read on the forward strand.
CAATAATTCCGAATCTGGACTGTACTGAAATTAGCATTTTTCAGACCTAGAATTAGTGTTCAGGGTGGAGACATTGCGCAGATCCCCCGCCAAATGCCTCATAAATTTGTAAAAAAATTAAAAACTTTTTAGATTTTTACTACCCACCGGGTATTCAAGTTATTTCGCACTAGAGTTAACCGCTTAAAGCCGCCCATTCTCCGGCATAACCAGCCCGATCTTGACTTTCATTCATGACTGCCCAGATTCGGCTATATTTTTTCGGGCTGCAGTCTTTCTCCGGCGAATCGAAGCCGCAGTAAACGTTTTGCGGTTTTTCGACATGGAGGCCAATCGGTTTCCAGGCACGTTTCTTCAACAAGTTTTCACCTGAGCATGAACCTTTTGTCTCAGCGGAAAATTTTCAAAATTAATTTGCACATTTCGCATATCAACTTTGTGCCCAGGTGATCTCATGGCGACCGCTCTAATTATGAAGTGTTAAGGAGGCGTAGTTGTAAGTGGTCCAAAGTGCAGTCATCTGAGGGATACAGAAGCATCACATAAATATATAAATATACCTCGTAAGTATTTTGCGGTTTATAGCGTGTTGGACATGTTTTCTTTTTTCCGCCGATTGTTTTGGCCTTTTAAAGCCTCCAGACTCATCTTGTTTTTATTTTTATCGGCTTCTTGGAATTAAATTGGGCGTTATTTTAGTAGATATATGTTAATTGCCACAATTAGGACAATCAACTTGGATTCAACAGCGACGCTTTCAGGTGTGTTTTAAAAACTCCTGGGTCATATAGCACATTTTACGATCTCCAATTTGTGAATCCTTGGGATATATTTACAATTTTAACTAATTGAACTAAATTCCCTGCCACGTGAAGGCTTAAAGCATTAGCATTAATTTGGATATTTGAATCAAAAACTGCAGTGAAGATGTTCTAACGTCAGAAAAGTGTTTTCGAATTAAGTCAGATAATTAGATTAGATGTTGAAGCGGAAATATACTGTTTTTAGAAGATGATGATGAATGTGATTTATTATTATAATTATAAAAAATTTTAATGAAAGTGTCATTTCAAATTAGATTATTATAAATTTGCTGAATTTTGTATTTTCTTCCATTTTTAGAGCTTCTTTTTTGCCAGTGTCGAAATTTCGGAGCTGGACAACAAACAGAACACGAAGGAATCAAAAAATAGTATAGGTTTGGGACCAAACATCGAGGGAGCAGCACGCGCAGGCACCAAAACAAGTTCGGCAAACCAAGCGACTTAAGTGCTAACTGAACGTAATTACAAAGCTTAGCCGCAACTTTCGATCGGTCGTTCGGCTAGCGCCGGAAAACTTTAAAAACTCGCTGGCCACGGGGCGGTAAACTTATTTCCGATCTGAGCTTGGAGCTGAACACAACTCAACCCATCCGGACTAAATCACCAGTAGCAATGGCCATGAAGTGCACTTTGCTAACCACCGTGAGTATTGATATATCAAGGAATATTAAATGGTACAGTTGGGAGACCTACAAACGAAAAAAAAAGTATACATTCTGTTAATTAAAGTCCTCAATCTAATATGATTTTGATTCTTTTTCTGATAATCCACTTGATGAAACCATAACCCGATTGAAACAACTATATATATTTTTGGAACATTTTTTATTATTTTCTATTCTAATTCATGTCTTGAAATCAAAAAAACAATTAAAGATACCATTGTGACCTAAAAGTAATATAGGATAAACTACATACATTTTAAAGATACTTTTTATAACTATTTATTAGGATCATGTTGTTATATCCATTGTTAAATTTTGAAATCCTTTTCCTTTTTTAGTTGCTGGCGACCCTGGCGGTTTCCTCCTTGGCCGCGCCCTTCGATTTGGGTGATCTCTTCTCGGGCTTCCAGCCGTTGGAGAAACAGGAAGTGGTCAAGCGGCAGGTGCAGGCCAATCCCGATGCCGAGCTGAAGCAGATCTCGTTCCACGGCCTGATCGGAGATCTGGAGGACAGTCTGTTCCAGTCCGCGTTGAGCCTCCACCAGGCCAGTGCCCCAGGAAGCGAGGTGGAGGAGGTGAAGCCCGAAGCCGCGGCTCAGGTCACAGAGGATGAGGAGCACGCGCTGACCAAGCGATCGGATGAGTCCACGCCGGCCCCAGATGTGGATGCCTCGTCGACGGACGACGGCTTGGCCCGCAAGATTCTGCTTCAGACCACCAGGAAGGTGCCGAATAGTGAGGATGGTGTGCCCGCCCACCTGATCATCGACCATGTGTCCGTTCAGCCACACAATGGTGGTGCTCTGCCGCTGATTCCCACCTTCCAGGTGCACCACACCAAGCTGATCTCGGCCACCATCAAGGAGGACTCGAATAACGACAGCAGCGATGGCAAGCAGACCAAGATTAGCATTACCAAGACCTCGATCACGTCCACGGCTCCCATCGAGAGTGTGGAGGAGGCGGTGGCCATTGCCGCATCCGCTTCCACAGCGAGTACCACGGAGGAGCCCTCCACAAAGGTGGAGACCACCACTAAGGCTGCAGAAAAAGAGGACGTGGACAAGAGCTCCACCACCATCTTGACCATTGTGAGCAGCTCCACCTCGGCAACCACTTCCACCACCACCGAGGAGCCCATCCAGAAGCTAAAGAAGGACGAGGAGAAGCTCAAGGAGAAGGTGGCCGAGGTGGAGGCCGATCCCGTCATCCTATCGGCTCGCGTTTAAGCCAGTCGACCCTGTGAACCCACTAGTTGTAGTCCATCTTCGCCCCTCATCCCCCTCTACTCACATATTTATGACACGCCAAGTTCAATTAAAGTCATGTGATCCGATCCGAGGCTTCTTTATTTGCATTCCCAATTCACATGCCGGGGATCTCTGCCAAATTTGAGGCTCTAATTGCTCGGCTAAACACAGGCCCTAATGAAGCCAGCGGTTCACCCAAGCATGCACGATTCACCCGAAACCAAAACCTTCCCAGAATTTTCGACGGGAAAACCCCACATCCGTATGCAAATATAGTATCTGTGCAAAGCAAATTGTACTATCTGGTTCTCACGAAACGCGTTGCAAAATGTGGTCTTCAATTGGGTTAATTAAACATTGCCAAATTGTTGGCGGGCTGAACTATCCAATCGATGTGTTTATATTTGGCCCAAAGTGTTAATCAGCTTCATTGCACGATGACCAACATCATTAGTCAACAAATTGCAAATCAATTGTTTGCATTTTGATTATACGATTGTAGGGAAAGCGGTGTGCGATTTTATTTGGTTTTGATAAAGTTAACAATACTTGGCAAACTAACTTTAACGCCTATAATTAATGGGAATTAGATTCTCTAGATTATATTTCAGAAGCATTTTTACATATGTTTAAAAATTAGGTAATATTGTCAAGATGTTATCAAAACTAAAAAATATATAAATAACATTTTATTTTGAGTAATTAATATATTTTGTATAATAATTTTATTAGTATTTCCTTATCAATTGACATTTTATTGGTAATTTCCGAATAAAGCAGATAATGATTGTACCTGTCTCGTGTTGTCGGGTTCTATTTTAGACTTCTAAATGAGTAGAAAAATTAGAATAAGATATGCAGAAAAGAATCTTAAATATAAAGTTATACTTTGGCAACTTTTAACTATAAATTCGACCTACCTCTTTTCAGAAGCATTTAAATTTAGGTTTGATAATAAAAGTTACACCCTAGAAGCCATAAATATTATATATAGTAGTAGTAGTAGGTTCAATAATATTTTGAGGTGTGAATTAAATTGGAGGGGCGAGCTTATATTTTTCAGTGGCAGAATTTACAAAAAGTAAACATCGTTTATCAATTCGTTTAACGGAGTAAACATTTTTCATGAATTTTGTATTAGGTGTATTATGAATCACCTCCGATAAAGAAATCCCCTGCACTCGCACTCAATCACTTACAACTTATAAAGATGATAGCTTTGAGTTCACGAGCCAAAAAGCTGAGAGTCCGAGTATCAAGTATACGCAACGTGAGCGAGAAAATTGATAAGTCAGTCGTCCGCGTTCTGATAAACTCGCCATCAGCTGTGAGTTTAATTTTAGTTCCTGCTTACTGTCGTGTACCTTTATTTATTTAGCTACCTGGGGGCAGGTTCGCCCATATTTGCTCTTTTGTATATCTATGTTTTCCCAATGATAAAGCTGAAAAGCTTTTTGATAACACATTCAATTTGTATTACAAAATTAGCAAAATATTTGCACTTTTGGTATTGTGCAACTGTAAGGCACAATCTGGGTAGTCACCGTATTTGATAGCAGGTGTAACCCTTAAAATTTCATTAGGTTTATCTTATCGCTCTGAAAAGAGCGGAGCGTTTTGGAGACCCGGACTCGATGGCCATTCGATGGAAGAGCTCAGTCCAAAGGAGGCAGCCGGCGAATGCGTTTCGCCTTCCATTTTTCACCTCCGAAAAAGCCGCGAATTGAGTTCCATCGGTGAGATAACGATTGGTGATTTAGTGAGTGTTTTTCTGTTGTTTATGGCCAACATTGCGTATACTTTATTGAAGTGACGACAACGTAATTTCCCCCTGTGATTCATCCAATCGAAGAGATTAGACAGTCGTCCTCAAGTGTAGCAAAGAAATTGGCCCAGGAATGATTGAGCTATCCCGATTCAATATGCAAAATCCCCCTAAAAACTAATCAAGCTGATTAGATATCTCTCGCATTGACGAATTGTAATTTCAAATTGAATTTATAGCCCCAAAGCGTGCGTTGTCTTATCGAGTAGGCAATTGGCTGGCCCAGCGATCACAGGTTGCACAACCCATTAACCGGAATAGCAAATATCCTATAGTTATAGTATAGAAACACATCAAGATGGCGAGCATGGGCACTGGCTTTTCCAAGTGCTTTATACTCTTCATGGCGATTGTCATACTCGTAAGTACCATAAAGATTTGTCCACATTCCTTTCCGGTTAGTCATTATAATCACGAACATGTGCTCTAGGTCCAGGGAGTCGCCTATTTGGGCTTGTCCATCTGGGGCATCACCTTCCGGGAATGTCCGGATGGGGTTACTGACTTCAGCGAGAATCCCTTCAAATATGCTATGGAACTGATTTACTTTACGGGTGAGTTACTATAATATGAGTTGAATTCAGAGGTGCCAAAGGAAGCCAAATTGATAAGCTTCAAGGTGATCAGAAATAAGTTTCGGGTAGGAACTAATTTATTTAAAGTGAAACTATTATTTACTACACTAAAATTTTTTTGAAAAATCAATTATAGTTATCATTATGGTCTTAGTGCATTCAATCATCATAAGTAACAACTTATTCTCCATTAAATATCTTTAGAAATAAAAATCAACCAAACCTAGGATTTTGATTCTGGAGTTGTGTTTAGAATATTAAACTAAAATAAGGCAATTTCTTAGAGTAAAATGGCATTTTTGATAAAGAATTATTGTAATCATTTATTTCCAATTAAATATTTTTATAACAGAACAGGAATGTGGTGATCCTGTGCTGAAGGTAAACCAAATTCAAGTGGACTTAAACATGGATTGGGCTAAGTCCTTTGCCATAACCAACCGGGAATTCATTTTCATGATAACCTATGCAGTGGTAAGTGGACTTTGGGTAGCTACTTCGGTACTGGTAATTAGTGAGTATCTCAAGAGGGTTTTTAGTTTTTAAAATGAATAACCAAGGATTCATTACAGCCACCTTGTGTAATCGCACCACCAAGCTGATCTCCGGAGTGGTCTATTGGCCCTGGTTTTTATCCGTTCTCGCAGGCAGTATCCTCGATGTGGTGGCCTCAGTGTATCATGGAATCGACTTAACCCATACTACGGTTAGAAAAGTAATGCTCCTTACCCTATGAACAAATTATGATTCTTTCCATTTCAGTCCATGCAAGAAGCACTCAATTACATTGGAGTTAAATATACTGATACTGCCAGTGAAGTTTGGAGCGTCATGGAGCCATTCGGTGTTTACTTTTCGACGCCCTCGATTTTGTTGCTGTGCCTCACCACCCGCGTGGCCATCATCTGGCTGTTGAACATCATTGGAGTCAGCTTCTGTCTGTCCTTGTCCGGTATAATGGCTCAGCAAAATGCCGCCAAAGCCGCGGTGAGCAGGAGTCAGGCTCCCACCCGCCAGCCGACTCCACTGCCAGTGCCTGCGGTGGTCCAACCGGTGGTGGAGGCCACTCTAGTGCAGGCCATTCCGCCCTCGGCCCCGCAGGAAAGCCCCCAGTATCCGGAGCAGATCCGCCCCAAGCCGCTGCCCATCTACATTCCCTCGGAGCAGGGCGTGCAGCGTCAGGACTCCCGGCCGTATGCACCCGGAGATCGCACCACTCTGCAGTCGCCGGTGATGGTGCTGCCGCCGCAAGTTCCCCAGCAGAGGGATGTGGTCTCTCCCCAGCCGGACATCAACACCTATCGCACCACCGAGGCCCATCCCGATCGTCTCAATTATCCACCATCAGAACCACCAACGCCTCGAGCTCCTTCACCGGCGGTCCAACAATTGGCAGTGACTTCGCCGCTGAACACTCGCTACAGCGAGATGTATCCGGCTCCAGTTAACCCACGTGTCAGCGAGGAGCTGCGCAACCAGATGCCTTGGTCTTACACTAGCATGGTGACCAAACCTCCACCGCCGCCACGCAAGCCGAATCTGCAGGTGCAGATCTATCCGCAGATCCCGGAACCCGACTATGCGGATCACTAGTGCATAAAGTAGTGGATGCAGCTCGGAGCTGATTTGTGGTTAATCAGCCTGGATGCGCGGTTGTGAAAAGTTTTGTGTTATTGTTAACTTTATTGCATAAAGCTAAAGCTGATGGCCAACTGAATCGCTTATTCTTTCTTGTGTGTCTTGGGGAAATATTCCCTTCAGAAGACTCTCTTTGTGCTGGCTATAATCCGCTATAAGCTTTAGGGCTTCATTAATGTCTAGTTCAAGTTTTTCACCTTTGCTGAGGTGCACTTCCAGTTTGGGCGATCCCTGATGAGCAGCCTTTGCACCCACTACTATGATGAGCGGATGGCCCAGCCGCTTGGCTTCCAGCAAACGTTTGCCTATCGTTAGTTCCTTGCGATCATCGTGGAGCAGCTCCTGTTGGCCACAAAGTTCTCCTACTTGTAATAGCAGCTCATTCTCGATCACCTCCGCTGCGGGCTGCTCCTTGCTGCCCTGTTTGGGTCCTATTAAACACACATCGTAGGGCGCTAGGAGTCTTGGCCAATGAAGTTCTTGTTCCGAAGAGAGCACCTCCAGAGCAGCAGCTATAACCCTGCTGATTCCAATTCCATAGCAGCCCATTACAAGGGATTGTGGCTTGCCAGAGGTGTTTAGAAAGGTAGCACCCAAGGGCTTGGAGTACTTGTCTCCCAACAAAAAGGTGTGCGCCACCTCAACTCCTCGAACTTCTTTTAAATCTGAGCCTTTACAACTTGGACAGGAAACTGGTGATCCTGGTTTGACATCCAGGACTTCAGAGTTGCCAGCAAAGCCACAAGAGCTGCACTGCAGCAGGGTGTCCTCGCCAACGGGCGATATATAGTGGTACTCGTGGGATACACTGCCTCCCATCATTCCCGTAGCGGCATTCACTAAAAATTGTTTTAGATTATTATCTCTATTAACCTTTTTAAATTGTAGTTATACCGACCCTTAACAAAGGGAACCTCCAGCTGTTTGAACAACCTATCATAGGCAGCACTGACTATGGAATACGTTTCTCTGGCTGTTTCCTCGGAAACATCAAACGAGTACATGTCCTTCATTAGGAATTCCTTGGCTCGCATCAAGCCAAATCGTGTTTTTAGCTCATCCCGGAACTTGGGACCGATTTGGTAAAGCCTCAAGGGCAGCTGGCGATAGGAAATGGGTGAAGTGGTGGCCAGCATGGCCGTGACTGCCTCCTCGTGGGTCTAATCATGGAAAGATAATTAGAATTGAATCGGGAATTGGGATATCTACCCACTCACTCACTGGACTCATGAGGAACTGCTTGCCACTGCGATCCCGCACCATGTAGAACTCGGAGATGTCCCCATCGAGTCGCCCTGTCTTTTTCCAAAGATTTGTGGGCGTTAAAATGGGCAGGGTGATCTTCTGACCACCAGCCAGTAGCATGTTTCTTTGAACCAAGTCAATCATCTTGTCCACCGATCTCTGGGCCATGGGCATTATCTGGTAGGTGCCATTACTGCCCGATTTCACCAATCCCAGTTCAGTCAAGAGCTGTTAAATTATTAGACTTAAGTAATACTTCTTCTTTCGTAACACCTGCATTTTACCTTTTGGCTGCGAGACAGTTGCTCCGTCTGCTTGACCACCGCATTTTTGGGTGTAACTAGAGCCGGACAGAAAAGTCGAGAGGCTTTATTCATCTTTTTATTTAGTTTAGTTAGTTAGCTAGTTGTTAACTTATAAAAACGCCGGTAAATAAAATGCAAAACAATAAATGCTAATGGCCAGTGTGACCACAGTTGGAAAATGAAATATTCCTAGAAAATGTGTCACAGTAAACACTCGATTCAGTGAAAAATATCAAGGGTGCTAAGCTGAAAGACTTCGATAATTGGCTGTAATAAAATAACATTTTAAGTGCCTTCTTAGTTTTGATTTTATGGTTTATATGATTGGTATAAACTATGATAAGTATATTATACAATTATAAGTGATCAGCTTGGACATAGAGATATATAAAAAATAAAAATTTAATAGTTAAAATAAAATGAATAATCATATTATTTCTGGCCTGAAATGAAGAGCAATATTTAATGGTAAATGGTCGTAGACATCTGCACAAAATAATCTTAGAGGCTTATAAAATCGTGATACTAAAATAAAACAAAAAAAAAATGTATCATAATGGGATTTTTATTTTTTGTAAGAACTATGAATACAAATTCAATCTAAGAAATCATTTTTCCATTATTAATACAAGTAGTTAAGAACAACAAAATAATATATAAAATGAATTAATTATATAGCGCTAACCTATACGTTTATTATATACAAGTACCTAACTTTTTAATATTTATTTTTTATTATGTTTTGATTTATTTTAACGTCACGCAGCTGACGTCGCTCCCCCATCCCTAAAACATTCCATAACTAGCCGGGTTTTTGCCCTTTCCAACACTAGTATTTGGGAATAATATATTATAACTCACTTCAAAATGAATTTGAGTTTTCAGGACTTGTACAAAAAGGGTCTGGATATAGGCGAGCAGCAAAGGCGGCGCCAAAAGGACCTTCTTAAGCAACAGAAGCTGCGCCGCCAGCAGGAACAGGATGACTCCCGCCCCCTGCAAAAGACCGGGAAAACGCAGGCAAAGAAGAAAAGCAGAAAACGTGCCGGCCACCAGAAGGGAATCCCCTGGAGACCACAACTTTCCGAGTGGTTGCGCCACAAGCCCGAGGATCTCAACGAGTGGCTGCTGGTTCCCTGTCCCACGGGCAAAAGATGCCTTGTGGTGGCCAGCAGTGGGATCACAAAAGCGTATTCCAAAAGCGGCTGGATGTTCATGGAGATGCGATCTTCTCTGCCCGGCGATTGGCAGCTGCAAAAGTCCCAAACAGTCCTTGACTGCGTTTACGTGGAGGATGCAGACACCTTCTATGTGTTGGATGCCATCTCCTTTGGTCAGCAGAATTTGCAGGATTGCCAGGCATCCTTCCGTTTCTATTGGCTGCGCGCTCGCTTCGAAGAGAACGATTTTGCCAAGATTGGCGAGCACAACGAGAAGCCATTTGTCCTACTAGATCACCACGACTTCGAGGACACCTCTGCTGTGGAGCAGGTCCTGCAAAAATACCCCATTTTCCCGGAAAACAAGCCTCCTTTAGATGGTTTCCTGTTCTATCACAAAGATTCTAGTTATGTGTGCCAAGTCACACCCTTGGTTTGCTGGCTATTCCCCTTTATGATGCAGGATTTGCTAGGTCTACCCGTAAATTCATCTTACACATCTCCAGAGGACTACCAGTCAAGCCAGGCTCTTCATTACATGGACGAGTTCGACCGCAAACTAGCAGAGCAGAGAAAGCAATTCAAGGAGCAGAAAAAGGCAGCTAATGTGCAAGAGTCGCAGCATAACACAATGGAAGCGGAGGAGGAAGCTGATAGCGATGAGTTTGCCAGCCTGAAAGGAGTCCTCGATCATCAGCGGCGTCTGGAGCTCGGGGAATTCGACATGGACTGTGCGGAACCGCCGACAGCTGATGTCTGCTAAGCGAAATGGGTGGCGGTGTGGGGGTGGCTTTCCTGCGCAGGCGCTTTGAAAACGCTGCCCTGGACAAACGGCCTCAGCTCGCGCCCAGGAAAACCAGCCCAGATTGCGGCCAGCCCATAATCAGCAAACCAAACTATTAAATTGCTAAAAACATATTTAACCAAAAATGGTCATTCAGCGAAGTTGGAAAATTCCCACCGATGTGGGGGGTTCCTTAAACACTAACAACACATCAGCGAACGAAGTGCAGCAGCGTTCTTCTCCGGGCATGCAACTGCAGGCAGCAAACTCCTCCTCAGATGACTCCGACTGCTCCAATCAAACCACTCATTCGATGGACACTCGGGTGGCCAGTCCAGTGGAGGGGGGAGAAAACCGGCGGACAAGGATGCGACTGCAGAAAACAACACAATCACGTTGTCGCTGCTGGGCGAGTCCACATCCTCGGATGCGGAGTCCTCGCAGGTCGGTAATTAAAAGTTTATTTATCCATCCCCGTTGCTAAGTTTGTATTTTTGTGCAACCCAGAAATATGTTACCACTCCAGAAATGGCGGAGAACATGTTGCAACGCATTCGCCAACGACTCGGTGGTTCACACAACACGGAAAGTGGCGGCAGTGCGGAGTCGGCCATGAGAGCTCTGGAACTTCTGAGGATTAGTGTACAGCAAACCTTCGATGCGGAGGTCAATGAGATAATCAAACGTTATATGCAAGTATGTTAAAGACGGTTTTGGGGTGTAAACCTTATCTAATTTTGCTTTTGTTTACTTAAACCAGAACTTCTTTAAGCCCGCCTTTGGCAATATCAAGGAGAATCTTGGTCAGCATTCGGTGAATGAGGAAACGCTGCAGAAGATGTCATCATGTGCTTTGTTGGAGAATGCCAAGGCTCAGTACACGAACTTTGTGCGCCAGCATCGCTTGGTGCCTGGAGCCTCAGAACAGCAGCGCTTGGCACTCAAACGCACAGCCAAGCAGGAGATTAACCCAATTAACAAAGTATTTGCTGGAAACACCGGCTTTGTGGCCACCAAACCCATGCCCTGCACGGCGACCACGGCCAACCAGTTGCCAATCCAGAACCAACAACCTGCTGCACAAATTTTGCCACCTCAACAACCGGAGTTGCAAACAGTTCAGCCTCTGCAGCAACAGCAGGAACCAAATCAGGCACAAAACCAACAGCAACAGCAGCATCGCTCAACGGTGACTCCGCTGGTGGGTGGAACCCTGCCCACTCCCGTGCGCAGGCAGATATTTTGGAACACAGCACAGATCTCGACCACCACCAAGTTCGTGCTGGATGTGCAGGCCAATCTGGCCTTTGGCTTTGGCACCGACGGCAAGGAGCGATTGGCCAGCAAGCACCCGGAATTGATACGATATCTGCCAGATGGTGAGGACAGGGAGTGGCTGGCCACTCGAGGCATTATTCCCGCCGAGAATCGCAGTTCTCGGTTCCTATTTCTTATCCACGATGAAGTCTGCCGGCTGCAGCAGACCCATGAACTGTATCGCCACAAAACCAACATTGATCTCAGCATGATGCTTACTTTTAGTGTCACTGATGCCATGATACACAAAATGAGGCTATTCTTTGTTGATCTGAATATCAAGAGCCGTGGGCTTATAACCAACTCGTACATTATGCCCAGCCAGCAGCAATCGGGAAATGCCAACAACAGTCATTTGAGAAATGCCCTGCTCCAGGGCGCTTCAGGTCAGCAACAACAGCAGCAACAGCCGCAGCAACAACAGGTAGCCACGCCGCCGGCTGAAGAAGTGGTGCTTAAAGAACTGCCGGCTGCATCGCCAACTCCTTGCCTGCAGGGTCAAGTGGTGGGCAGTACCACAACGCCGCTAAAGACCAAGCTGGTTGCCAGTTCCACGCTTAGTTCCTCGCATGCCACACTTACGGCGCTACTGAACAACGGAGGAGCTGTTGTGGGAGCAGCTCCTCCAGGAAATTCTGCTCCCAACACCATCGGAAAATTTAGAAATTAAGACGAGTCAATTAGATTTGGTTATTTTGCCAAGGAGTTACCAACTAAAACTGCTTTATTCTATATATTTTAAATCAAAAACTTGTAACACACTTTTGTTTCTTTAAATTTTGTTTTATGCTGCGTTAGCACGAATAGCATTAATAAATGATTGAAGTTTAAATAAGGTATCCTTAAATTTTTTTAATTAATTTTTTATAACCCGTAGAATGTCAAAAATTGTTTGCCTAAATTGTTGACTTGTAGGTTGTTTATTCGTATATGCCACCTAAACCCTCCCACAATCATAGACAATTTCAAATAAATATTTGATGTTTATTGAAACTCAATTTGATATACATATAATGTGGGTCTCTTTTGGTTTTTCTACAGTTATTTTAAATATAATAATATATATTTATAATATGTACGTTCATATTCATATAGTTCACATCTGTGTATATTGTTTTACATAGTGTACGCAGGTAATGGCTAATTATTATTTTAACAAGTAGTAGATTTGTGTTCTTATAAGCCTTGCTATAGCCCACTCTGCACTTTTAAAGCGCAATCCTCCCCAGATTCCTGTTCCTGCCCAACGCTACACGCTGATATGGTGTCATTTTTACAGTATTCAAAGTACTCGATACCAACATTCGGCCAAGTACAATAAGTAATAGTAGTCGTAGGATTAGAGTTAAGAGTTTAGTAGAAAAGACCAAAAATACCTAAGAGTAGTTGATAGCAGCAGTTCAACGCGCTGAACATTAGTAAGTAGTTTTAATTTTGAGATAGCACAACCATTTTAGTTTTCGTTACCCAACTACGTATATAAAACAACAGCCAGATTGTGAAGAGTAATTAGCCAACCGAAGAAACAGGAATATCTTTGTGTGTTCCACTTTTACCCTGACTACCTTGACAACTACCAAGTACTTACAAGATACAACAATGGATTATCTGGTACTAAGTATTTTTCTTAGGGTTTTTTTTAAAGCAACATCTAACAATAAGAAAAGCCCGCAGCTGCCCTTGAAACAGATACAGATACAGATATAGAGACTATATAGTTGCCGTAACGGTTAAAGAGTCGTTAAGCTTTCACACAAGAAATGGTTCTCAGCTTAAGGACATTTTTAGGTACCGTAACTGGCGTTAAAAGTGTTTAGGACAGTAAAAGTTCCACAATCTTTGCTGCAGCTTAAGTACTCTAGGCAATACGACTCAAGTGTAAGCGTTGTATAAATAAATCTATGTGTTTGTAACTTTAGTTTGAAACTCCAAGTCGTTAGGCTGAACGTTGATATAAGATATTAGATATTAGATTTATACACAAGTTCCGAAAATGTAAATTTTTCACTTTTTTTCATTACACGAGATTGTCCTGTTTTTGTGTGGCTGCTAAAAGCGTCTGGAGAGTTTGAAAAACGGGTGGAAATGTGGGGAAAAATAGGAAGAGGGGGTGTCTTTAATCTGCTGTGTTGCAATCAATGCCCTACCATAAAATGACTACAGTAAATTCGTCTTAATCACGCTTTAATCGCACTCAATTCTCACATCCACACAAGCACACACCCACAAAGATTGTCGATTTAAACTAGATATCTTTCGTTCAGTTTTTAGATTTTCAAATTTTGGGTTATTCAATTTGTAGATAATCAGATTGTTAGAGCCTCAGATTTATAGATCCTTTTTTTTAGAAGTTCGGATTTCGTGTTTGTGGAGCAGTTGAAACCTTGGCGGGGTTTTCAGCTGTTCAGATAGTTGGGGCTAGCCTATTTGGTTTTATTGGCGCAACATTTAATTAACACTTATTCGGATATATGTCTTGGTTAGCTAGCAAGCTTTAAATCCCTCTCTCTTCGTTGCCTCGAAATTTCAACATTATTGTTTTGGTGCCCGTTTCGCTTCCATTCTCCAATCTCCATTCCTCACTTTCAAATGCGAACTACATTAAACTTTCACAAACACAACAAGCAAAAATATATAAGCGTGTGTATATATGCTTCTGGTACTCTGATTCCTCATTATTGTGCTGTCTGATATTGGTTTTCCCCGATTTAGTGCTGCCTTACCTGTGTACCTTACTTACAAAGCTCTCTCACCACGAATGTATTATATATGGTATATGGTATTTAGTGTAACATAACCCGACCGATTCCACCTGCCAGCCCGTGCTAAGCTCATTTGACTATAACTAATACATACAGGGGACGTAATGCCTTAATGGGGGATATGTCGGGGTAACAATATATCAATATATATACGGTGTCCATATCTTAGGCGCTAACAAATTGAGCTTGCAGTGACGTAATCTCCGACTCCTTGGGATTCCGGCACTGCCTGTGGATTGGGATGACTGCTGGGTTGTTCGGTCAGGGAGAGTTGTCCGAGTCGGAGCCGCCGTAGCTGTGCATCGGGAATAGTGGATACCATCCGTTGATGGGCTGCCCGATGCTCACCTTGTCCAGGTTCACCTCCGTGCCACCCAATCCCTGGTTGTGCTCGAAGCCCACGCACCGCTGCCACACCATGATGACGATGTTCCGACCAAAGACGTCCGAGCTCTGTATTTGCATGGAAATTCGTTATCGTTATTCGCTGTTCGTTTGGGTAATTACATGGCCACCAATAAAAATATGGCGCGTGCCCAACGGGGCGCATCCATCTGTGATAGGTTAACCCTCTGTATACCAATGGGTGAGTTTACTTACTTCACATTTTAAAACATTCATTTGGATCAATACAAAAATAAATAATAATCAACTAGAGTAGATTTTATATATTTTAGGTGGTCACGGGAATTTTTCCAAGTTAAGCGCAAGTGAAAATGAAATCAACCTGTGGACTTTTAATTTTTTAAATCTTTGTATAGTAGAAAACTTTTACATTTTTCAAGCGACTTATATCAAACCAAAGATCTATAAATTGGAACATAATTAATGTAGTCTTTAAAAAGTATGCAATTAATTCACATAAATTAAAAAAATGCTTGAATATATATTTTACAATGAGAAGTGAATTAACAACGTTAAATGAATTAAAGCCTATACAAATTTTAAAAATAATTATTGCTTAAATTTTCTTGGATTTATTTATTATGAAAATCAAAGAAGATTGAAAGTGATTTCTGTTGGGGACCTATTATTTTTGTTAAAAAACGGATATTGGCATACAGAGGGTTAATTCTGGGCCACCAGCTACCCACTGGTCGCGGAATTTGGCCTCCTCGATGCGGGTCGCCCAGCAGCCATTAATCGCATTACAATGCAGGCAGGAGGTAATAACATCCTGGTGGCCATGGTCAGCATCGCGGTATCATGGTCATCATCATCATCGTCACCTGCCAGGCGCTACAACAATGGCCATTTGCTCACCTGGTACTTAATGGTCTGCCGGTAGAGGGGCTCCGCCGCGTGGCGCACCACCCGCGTTTTCTTCTTGTGCCGCAGCCGGTCCCCGTCCTTGATGTAGCACTTCACGTACGTATCCGGCGGAGTCTCGCAGTCCTCGTTGACAATATTACGGGCGCAGATTAGCTGAAAACGAGGGATAGTAAAAGGGGCCATAAAATATGTGCGTATGATGGCATGTTCCAAAGACTCCATAACCAGGAGCCAGCTAGCAACCACATTCCTATTGCAATATCTGGTTCATGAATTCTTGTGTTTATGCCAATCGATTGGCTTTCACAACTAAACAAATGCATTCTTTTGACAATTTTCACAAAAAATCATAATTCAAAAAATATATATGTTTTTGATGGCTAAAGACCGGTAAAAATGACCTCGATTTTTCAGTTTTATAATAAAAACTCTTGGAAATAATGGTCGAATCTAGGAATGTCATACCTCGTTGAATTCTTAATAAAATTTCCAATCGATTGGTATTCTCAGCTAAAAATTTTTATTTTGGCCCAAAATTGGCAAAAAATCAAGTGTTACCCCTTATAAAAAATGCGAAAATCGGTCAAAAAATAAAATTTACCAAATCCACCTGGAATTGATTGTATTGGTTCTCAGCTGCACAAAACAGTAATTCTTTTGGCTGTGCGTCCCATTTTGGCAAAATTACAACAAAAAACGCTTAAAAACTGTGTCTTAAATATATGTTTTTGATAGCCAAAATCCAGAAAAAACAGCTAAATTTTTCAGTTTTTTAATGAAAACTCTTGGAAATGGTTGGTTTTGGGATTGGTTGGTTTTGGGATTGGTATTCTCAGCTAAAAAATTTTATTTTGGCCCAATTTTGGCAAAAAATCAAATGTGTGTTGAAATATATGTTTTTGATGGCCAAAATTGCAAAAATATAAACTCGAAAAAACAGGGCTTTTTTAAGGGGTAACACTTAAAAAAGCCCTGTTTTTCTTTAAAATATTTAAGTCCACTTACCTCCACCTCCACGTTCCCTTTGATCTTGACGAATCCCATCTTAAGTTCCCCGTACCTCGCGGTGGTCAGGCGGTAGCCCTTGGGGTGGATCTGCGATGGACCCAGCTTAAGTCCATAGCTGGACTCTCCGCCCGTGAGAGCGGGCATGTTGACATAGCTCCCACTGAGGGTCTTGACCACGCTCTGCTTCCTCTGCGGACTATCTGGTCCAGGGCTATCCACACCCAAGCCCACGCCGCTCCTCTGATAAACACTGCCCTTGCGGGTGGGCGTGCCCAGGGGCGGGGTTTCGGTGACCTTGGCCACATACATGCTGCCCTTCCGCTGCAACGTGGTGGTGGTGGTCGGAGTGGGAGCCTGGCTGTCACCCAACTGGAACATGCTGCTCTTGCGCTGCTGCATCTGGCTGGTGGCCAGCAGTTGCCCCTGCCGACTGGAATCCTGGGCCACATTCGACACGGAGGCGGCCTGTTTGAGCCGGGAAAGCACCTGCTTGGGACTCTGCGGCGGCAGCTGGCTTCCTGATCCCTTCCAGCGCGGCCTGTACCGCCTGTCCTCGTCCTCGGACGGCGGACTGGTGTCGGCATTGGCCACGCCCAGGGGCAGATGCTGCTGCAGGTACTGCTGCTGCTGCAACTGCAACTGCTGGAGCTGCTGCAACTGCTGCTGCTGCTGCTGCGACAAATCCAAGACGGAACTCTTGCGGCTATTGGGTCCGCTCGGCAATCCAACGCGACTGGCACCTGTTCAGGTGAGAATCAGAAGTTAGAGCATTCCCTTACACCTCCTTCAAAACGCTTTCGAACTCAACTCAAAGTATCAAGTATTACTGCAGATATGGGAAAACTACCGTTTATCTACGGGCAACTACCAAAAAGTCTACCTATTTAAGTTTTAAGGACCCCATCAAAGGTTCCTTTATGTTTAATTTACATTTTTAATGATTTAGGTATTCAATACTATTTCTACGAGTGAATCATTTTACGTTAACATTCATTATTAACATATATAAGAATAGTACTAAATTCGAATCGTTCATAATATGTGCAATACTTTTTATTCTTATAATGATTTTATGTGATATTTCTTATGATCAACTTTTGAGTTGAATATTTAAAAATTCAATTAATATTTTGTTTTTTTCTAAAATGGTTTAAATTACTCTCTCCAAATAAAGATATTGGGATACATTAATAGCATTAGGCAAATATATAAAATACAAATATGTATATCCCGTAATTTAATTATTTTCTGGCCCCACACTATCTCGATACTTTCCATCACTAGTTTTTTAAGGCTGTAGAATGAAAGGTGTTTAAGGACTAGGACTAAGATAAGAAAATAGGGAAAGCTACATCAAACCAAGCATGCAGATAAAAACATCAGTATCGATTTGGGAATTAAGTCGTTCTCAGTATATATTTTATAATGCTTTATGTTCGTTTTACAACGTTATTGTAATACGCTTTCAAAATGCCGGCAATGGATGTGGACACCGCCCTGCAGACCATTGGTAAAATATATATACCAGAAATATATATTTTTGTTAATACATGAAACTTTGCCCCAATCTCCACCAGGCTATGGCTGTGGTCAGGTGATAATCTTCGCGGTGAGCTTCTTTATTTACATGTATTCCGTTGCCGAGTCCATGAGTGTGTCCTATATCGTGGTGCTGACTTCCTGCGAGTTCGCCACCACCAAAGAGGAGAAGACCCTTCTGGCCGACTCCCTGCTGGGTGGAATGGTTGTCTCCGGGCTGTTCATTGGATTCCTGGCGGACAAGTACGGTCGGAAGTACATTCTCCGCTTGGCGTTGATAGGAGCACTGGGCTTCTCTTCAATCTCCGCTTTAATGCCGGAGCTCTATTCGCTGTCTGTGCTTCGGATGGTCGTGGGAGTCTTGTAGGTGGCCCTGTGTTCATTGGACTCCTTCTAACCACCTCAGTACCTCCTCCAGTCTCTCCGCCGTTGCTTCCTTACAGGTGGGCTTCCTCACCGAGTTCCATTCACCCAACTGGCGACCATTGGTGGTCACCCTTTGCGGCCAATCGGTGAGCACGGCCCTGATCTTCTGTCCCCTGATGGCCATGGCCATCCTGCACGAGGACTTCAGCGTGACCATTAGCAGCGACTACGACATGCGCCCCTGGCGCTTCCTCATGCTGGCCGTCCAGATTCCCGGCTGGTTGGCTCTCCTCGGGATCTGCTTGGTGCCGGACACTCCCTACTTCTACATGTCCGTGGGCCGCGATGATAAGGCCATCCTGGCCCTCCAATGGGTGTGCCGGATGAACCGGAAGAAGTGGGAGGACTTCGATATATCAGGTCTGACTGAAGAGCGCCGCAATTCAGTCGAGGATGGGGGATTTTTTAAGAATATGTGGTCCGAGAGCATCCGGCTGTTCCAGAGGCCTTACGTATACATTGTTGTCATGAGTCTGTTGCTCATTTTTGGGCTATTTTTCACGTGAGTGATTCTCTTTTAATAACGCCACATATATTCTTTATATTTGCTTGCTCAATCAAGTTAAACAGACATAACATGGCCAAAAACATCAGCGGTAGCAGATAAATATGTTTACCTTTTTCACCAGCAGATGGTGCTTGTCTTTCCAATAGAATTGGATTACGCCATCTGCTGGGAAATTTGGCAGCGACTTCAAACAGATTAATAGATATGTGATTAATAACGTTACGATGATCTTGTTAACAACCACGCAGCTCCATTGGCCTGGGCATCTGGTTTCCGGTTATACGCAACATGGACAACTCAGGCAAACACCGACTGTGCAACCTGGTTCGACATAACCCACTATTTCACAAGCATAAAGTCCATATAATCAATGGCACAGAGGTTCCAGAACCGTACCACTGTGACGACGTGATGACCAACCTGATCGATCCCATTTACTACGGCCTCGCCTACTTCTTTTGTTACATACTGTCCTCGCTTTTGCTGCAGTGCCTCATCCGGAAGTACGTCATTGCGCTGCACATTGGAGTGGCTTTTATCCTGGGCGTGACGCTTAATTGGATGAGGCAGCCGACTATTGTGCTGATCTGCTTCACCGGCATGATGGTCCTGCCGGGGGTCCTGATCCCGCTGGCCTCCTCGGTCCTGATCGACGCCCTACCAATTCACCTGCGAGGAAAGGCTCTGTGCATGGTGCGATCCTTGGCGAGACTGGGAGCTGTTGGTGGAAGCACCTTGGTGGGACTGCTGATAAGGGTCTCCTGCGATGTCACCCTCAACGTATTCAACTTCTATCTGATTGGTAAGTGGGGTTGACCTTTAATATATATTTACGACGTTCCTTCTCTTGGCAGTTTGCTTCATTTTGGCCATGTTTTTACCGAAATAAACCCAGGGTAGTCTTGTGTTGCATATTCTTATCCAAATTTGTAAGTGATGCTATAGATATGGGTAAGTGAAAAGCCTTCCTTTTGATCTCTTTTAAATATTGATCCCCAGTTTTGTGAACTGCCGCTGAATGTTATCGCTACCTCTCTGCGAAATGGTTATTGGAGCCTTCAAAAGACTGGAATTATAATAGCTAAAGTCCGTTGAGCTCTTAAACTTTTACCAAGAGGGTCTTGAGTTCACTTGGTGACACAACTGTCAGAACTCAGCGTTACATTAAATATCTACTTGTGGTCTGCTGATAGATCCACTGGAAGCAGCTTTGTAATCTTGTGCACTTTTGAATATCTTTAATAAAGGAATTCACTATGAAGATGTTGTAATTAGTCGAAATAATCTGATAGTAATTTCTGGTGGTATATGAGATATTTTATGTTTTTTTTTTTTTTCTTAATTTAAATTTATTTACATCTATATTTTATGTCCGCTTCGATATGCAATAAACGTTTTCCTAGCAATCCGTATTTTGGTTTCAAGCTTTCGTTATTCGTTTTATATACACAAATTGTGAAATAGCAATAAAGGCTTTGCAGTTCATGGAAACCGACACAATAGCCAATTCAAGCGTGGTCTCGCTCACTCAGCCTCACCTTTGGTCTTGGTCAAGACATCGAACAAAGCATGTAGCTATGTAAACAACATCTAAAATTGAGCAGTGTATATTTTGAAATTTTGTCGTTAATTTATAGAAGATTTCAAGATGCCGGCTGTGGATGTGGACACTGCCCTCTTGACCATAGGTAAAGGAGTTTAGTCAGCCGCAGTCATGGGAAGTAGGCAACTTGTCATCGCTCTCCACCAGGTTATGGCTTCGCTCAGGTGATAATCTTCGTGGTGAGCTTCTTCACTTACATGTACTCCGTATCCGAGTCCATGAGCGTGTCCTATATCGTGGTGCTGACGTCCTGCGAGTTCGCCACCACCAAAGAGGAGAAGACCCTCCTGGCCGACTCCCTGCTAGGTGGAATGGTTGTCTCCGGGCTGTTCATTGGATTCCTGGCGGACAAATACGGGCGGAAGTACATTCTCCGCTTGGCGTTGATAGGAGCTTTGGGCTTCTCTTCAATCTCCGCTTTAATGCCGGAGCTCTACTCGCTGTCAGTGCTTCGGATGATCGTGGGACTCTTGTAGGTAGCCTTAATCTTTATTTGACTTTTTATCTCCATAATCTCCTCCAGCCTCTCCGGGGTTTCCTCCTTACAAGTGGGCTTCCTCACCGAGTTCCATGCGCCCCAGTGGCGACCATTGGTGGTCACCCTTTGCAGCCAATCGGTGAGCACGGCCCTGATCTACTGTCCCCTGATGACCATGGCCATTCAGCCCCACTCCATCAGCGTGAACATCACCAGCGACTACCATATGCGCGGTTGGCGATTCCTGATGATGATCGTCCAGATTCCCGGCTGGATAGCTCTGCTGGGGATTTGCCTAGTGCCCGAGACCCCGCACTTCTACATGTCTGTGAGGCGGGATCAAGAGGCCACCGAGGTCCTCAAGTGGATATGCCGGATGAACAGGAAGAACCTAGAGGATCTGGACATATTTTTGACCGAAGACCCTCGTGCCACGATCATTTCCAAGGAAGGTTTCTTTAGGAATATGTTGTACGAAATGACGCGGCTATTCCGCAAGCCATACGTCGGAACATTTATGATCTGCCTAATGGTAATTTTTGGATTATTCTTTACGTGAGTTAAAGAATTAAAATGTTCAGCTTAAATACCTTTTAGGTCTATACATTCTATAGTCCTAGGTTCTATTATGGTGACCCTAATAATTTTGAAAACAAAATTTATCTTTCTGAACCTTTCAGGTCCATTGGCATGGGCATCTGGTTTCCGATTATTCGCAACATGGACAACTCCGGCAGCCACCGGTTGTGCGATCTCGTTGAAAATAATCCAATATTTCATGCCCCCCCGATCATAAACGGCACAGAGGCAGGACCACCGAGTTGCCACGACGAGATGACCAACCTGATCGATCCCATCTACTATGGATTGGCCTACATGGGTTGTTTTTTTTTGTCCTCGCTGTTGTTGCAGTGCCTCATTCGGAAGAACGTGATTACGTTGCACATCGCAGTGGCTTTTGTCCTGGGCATTTCTCTAAATTTCCTAAAGCAGCCGACTTTGGTGCTAGTCTGCTTCACCGGCATGATGGTCATGCCGGGAGTCCTGATCCCGCTGGCCTCCTCGGTGCTGATCGACGCCCTGCCCATCCACCTGCGAGGAAAGGCTCTGTGCATGGTGCGATCCTTGGCGAGACTGGGAGCCGTGGGGGGCAGCACCTTGGTTGGACTACTGATAAGGGTCTCCTGTGATACCACCCTGAACCTATTCAACGTCTATCTGGCTGGTAAGTGGGTGATCGACCTTTATGTCTGATGTTAATCTTTTTAAGACTTCCCTTACTATTTCAGTTTGCGTCATTTTGGCCATCTTTTTACCCAAGTGAGAGCAGGTCCAGTTTAAGGAAAGTGATGAAACTACCTTTAGACTCCGCTGTCAAGGTACTCGATCTGTACTAGGTCTGCTGATATAGATCAGCAGACTCCTTGGGCAAGGAATTCTGCTGAGCAAGGAAGTCTGCTGATATAGATCAGCAGTTGTCCAGTGAGTGAAAGTGGCTATGAATTCTTGTGTATTCTCAATAAGTGTTTGAATAAATATTTTCGTCGCAAAAAGAGTTTAATTCATGACAGTTCTAAGCAAATGAAAATGTCAACCAATCCTTTTAATATCCCTCAAAAGTTTTCTAAGCAATCCGTATTTACGTTTCAGCTGTTCTACATTTTTTTATTTTTACACAAAAATGGTTAAAAACAACGCGCACGATGAGTGACATAGATGATGTGTTCGCCTTACTGGGTAAGTCCTGTGAAACAGAGGATGATCCTGTTGCCTGAGCTTTGTGGTCCGCAGGATTCGGCAAGATGCAGTACATCGTTCTCTTCGCCTGCCTTGTCATGCAAATGTGGATCACCAACGAGCAAATGGGCATTGCGGTGGTGATTGCCGGGGCCAGTTGTGAGCTGGAGATCGTAGATTATCGGGTGGCCTGGCTAATGGCCTGCAACTTTGGCTCCCAGATGCTATCCTGCTATATGTGGGGCGAACTATCGGATGGGTTTGGAAGACGCAGGGTGATCCTGATCGCGGGCCTGACCGCAATCTTATTGTCCTTGCTGTCGGCTTGCATGCCGGAGTTCTGGTCCTTTTTGGTCCTGCGCACATTGCAAGGTTTCTTGTGAGTAGAGAGAGGACACTTGCGATCCAAAATACAATCACCTTCACCCACCCAAAGTATCTCGGGATCGTTGGTTTGTACCATGACCTACTTGAGTGAGTTCACAAAGGTTTCCCTGCGCCCCAGAGTGCAGAACATTATGAGCTACGCCATCGGCCTGAGCCTGATTTATGTGCCGTGTAAGAATCGATTCACTAGCCTCCTCAGATGAGCAGATTTCTCCTTCCCGCAGCGCTGGCCGGTGTCCTGCTTCCGTTGGAAATGGAACCCATTGGCGGTTGGCGCATCCTGCTTATTTGCAATCAGATCCCCGGAATCCTCGGACTGATCTCGCTGATTTTTCTGCCCGAGAGCCCCAAGTACTGCCTCTCAACTGGCAATCCGGAGAAGGCCATGAACATCATGGAGAAGGTCTGCCGGCTGAACAAGGGCAAGGACGTTACCCTGGCCAGTTTGGGAGTGGACTCGCTCACACAACCTCGCCTGCGTCCTTCGTAAGGATTCGTTTTGCTCCAGTTCCGATTGTAATTCTATTCCCACCAGGCAAATGGTTAAGGATCGGTGTCACGATACCAAGAATCTTATGACAACACATGCCAGGTTCATGTGTATTTTCTTCTTTATCTTTTTTAGCCTGAGTGGAATGTGAGTTAAATGTCTTGTTCTATTTTATTTATTAAAGTTTCCAATCATTTTACAGAGCCTTCGCTTTGCCCATTTGGATGTTGCGAATCAGAGTTCTTGTTTCTCACTTTGAAGAGCCGCAGACGATATGTGATCACTTGAAAGGCGTTCGTCCAGAAAGGAGTCAAGAGGTGGGCTATGATGTTCAAGTATGACTTTCCACACTCACCTCCTCTCACAGTGTGAACTAGGTTTTAAGGAAATGATGGATCCCATTATCCACGGGTTCGTCGTCCTCGGGCTCTTCGTGCTGACCAGCGTTCTCTTGATTTGTCTTAAGCGTCGGATAGTTATAGTTACGTATACCGTTGTGGCAATTGCTGGATGCGTGGCCTTAAATTTTATGAAGCATCCCGACCTGATACTGGCTTCCTTCTTCGCCATAATCGATCCGCCCCTGTGCAGCATCAGGTTGGCAGGTTCCCTGCTCATAGACCTCGTGCCTACTCATCTGAGGTAAGTTTATTTCCATACTATCATTAATTGATTTTTATGATTTTTTTCTAGGGGTAAAGCCTTTGCTCTTATCAGCATGTTAGGTCGCTGTGGCGTTTTGATAACCAGTTTGTATGTGGGTTACACCCTGACCCACAGCTGTTTGGTCACCTTCAATCTCTTAATTTTGATACTATTGGGTAAGCAACTCCTCTCACTTAAAATGTATATTCTACCAAAAGAAAATCCCCAGTTTGCGGCATACTGGTGCTGTTGTTACCAACGGATGTTAAAATTAGAAGTATAACACAGTGAGGTCTCATATAATTTTGCATATGTAAATTGTATATATGACTTTTGAAATAAAAATTGCTCTAAAGCTCTTTTTATTTAAATTTGGAATACCCTCTTTATAAACTTTTGGTGTACGTGAGGTGCGTAATTATACGACAGACATGCTTCATTAAAACTTTTGGCAAATGACGAGGCTTTCGGCAATGAGTTTTTCCCTATCGGGCCTGCCAATCAGTCAATCAATCATTCAATCAATTGGGCGTACAAATTTGATGCCCCCTGCGCCGAAAAGCGGAGAAAAGGATTATGGCAAAAGTTCAAATATTTTTGTGCACCAGCCAAAAATAAAATAAACGTCAAATAAACTTGGCGACAGCTGCGTTTATACGCTCTCGAGTGGTTCTTTTTTTTATATTTTTTGTATGTTTGAGCCCAGCGGATATGAAAGTGCGTAAAAGGCAAAACGGAAACGGAAGGCAAGGCAATCGCTAAGCGGCTTAATAATAACTGTCGAGCAAGAAAATCGAATCGAAAGGAAAACGGGAAGCGAGAAACGAGAAAACATATTGGCGAAGACGGCCAACTTTTTGCTGAGCAAGGACAATAAAAGGGACATCTACTTGGCAGCCAGGTTCCCCAGCGAGAATGGAGCTGTCAATTCCGTATAGAACATGTATATATAATATATATGTGGGACATATATGTATGTTTTCATATCCCCACCTTTGTGGAGAACTTTTCCCAGACAGAGACGCTGCTTATTTTCATATTTAACGGCTTGTTTGTGGCTCTGGGAAATTCGTATTTTTTGGCTTTGTTCTGTTATCGCGTTTCGTTTTTGAACTTTTATTTTTCTGTTCTGTCTGAGCTTTCATATTTCGCATTTGCAAAGTTAATTTCAAGGCTGAGCTATTTCGACGGGGCGTTGAAGGGTTTATGAGGGCGGCGAACTGTTGCGAAAAGACAACAGGTAATAAGGGGTTTTCCCCCTCCGAGCTTTGCATTTTAAACGCAAATTTGCTTGCCAGTTGCTGGCTTTTGTTCGCTGGTACAAATTTCTTTTCGGCAACTTTTTTGGGGCTGTGAAAATAGCATCAATAAGCTTAAATAAGCCCCAAGTTTTCATGTGTCCTGGGACACATTCTCGACTGGATTATCAAGGAGAACGTGAGCCTGGATGAGTGTGTAATGAGATTTCGGCTCCTTCGCAGCTCGCAAACATGCATGCGAGTACATATTATACAATATATAGACGAATACTACTAAGTAATTGTGTGTGAAAGTGGGCGTTAATAAAGTGGCTTGCATGCAGCTAGCTGGAATCAAGAGCTCCAGGTGTATGGCGCTAATTAAGGTGGAAAAAGAAGATGGCAAGCTGAAACCAAAATGCCAAAACGCAACTCAATCTCAACTCAAGTTTATTTTGCATTCTTACCAGTGGTGAGTGATGTTTTTTTTGGTGGTGTTTCTAGTGTGGTACATACTGTAGTCTGTAGTCTGGCTTTAATGCGATTTACATTTCTTAAATACTTGCTGCTAAGCTCAATTTGCAGGAATTCTTATTTTGTTTCTGGTTTCTTGTATAATTTACAAAGGTTTTTAGGTATTCGGTTTTTAGTTTTCAGTTTTCAGTTTTCTACCATTTGTGGTTTTGCTCTGGTGGTGCACAGTGTGGTGGTTGGTTGGTGGTTCACTCGAGAGTGAGCCCTTTTCATTAGATTAAGCAAAAGAATTACGAATACTGACAGGTGCTGAGGGCTTTAAACAAGTGGCTTTAGTTAGTGCTTTAAGCGTTAGTTTATTTGATTTTGCATTTAATTAAGTTGTGTGTGACTTTGCTGGGCATTTCGATTAGTGTTTTGTCCAGTTTGTGTAGGGTGTGTCAAAGCTTTGATAATGCGACACCGATATTGTGGCTAATAGTGGGAAAGATATGGAAGAAGACATTAGAGAGAGACAGTGTCAAAAGTATAGTAAGTGTCAGATGCAATGTTAGATATATTAGGTGTGGGTGTCCATTTAGCATATAGCAGCAAGGCACAGTTGAGGTTTTTGTGGGGTTCATAGGAAATGCAGAGAGACACAGGAATATAGCGGATAGAAAAAGAGAAGGCGGCAAGAGATCTCTTGCAGTGAGTAATTTGGATCTCGGTTTTGAGGTAGGCTAAATCATAATAATTGTAAATAATTCATTTAATCAATCTCGGGTTCCCATAGAAACCGGGGGACATAAAGTAGTTCCCTTGAACATTTGGCTCATAGCAGAATAAATCGTGATAGGCTAACGAAAATCCTTTTAGAATAATGTTGTTAAGCATTTAAAAAAGGTGTCTCTCTTTAATTATTATTTTAAAATCATGGCTGATCGATCAGGGGTGATGTAAATGATAAAATAACCTTTTTAAAAGTGTACTTCAAGTGTTAATGATTAAATCTCTGTAACATCAGTTATCAATCGATTAATTTTGTTATTCGCCTAATGTTCTAGGGAACTACTTCTCCAAAGGACCAATCTTAAGTGCGAATCCCCTTTACTCACGTCTCGATCCCATGCGTTTGTGCTGCTCGGTGCCCAGACTCATGGTGCGCCCCAGCTCGCCGCGGACAGCCTTCAAGGATTTCAAGATCTCATCCGGATCGCGTCGAGCCACGGACGAACGGCGCCGGCCCACCAGATAAGAGGTGGGCGGCGTGGCCATGGCGTCCTCCTCCAGCCGATTCTTCTCGGCATCCTGGAAGCTCGATCGACGCGAGCCCGGCAATGAGCGCGAGAAGTCCTTGCCCAGCTGGTAGACCTCCACCTCCATTGTCTCCGACTGTGAGGAACCGCGTCGCGAGCCGGCTATCCAGGCGTGATCGGGATGCAGCAGCGAGGTTCCATCTCCGATGGAGTCTACATCATCGGAGTTGGAGCGCTGCATGTTGTAGTCGCGACGAAGGAGTCGGGTCACATCGCCACTGGGTGCTCCTGCTCCGGCTGCAATGGAGCCCCTCGGCGAAACACTTGGCGACTTGCTGATGCTAATGCCACGCAAACCCTTCATATCATCCAACCGACACCAGATGGCCTGGTCGTCGAGAAAGGCCTGCTGCAACTCAATTGAGCACTCGCCCAGGAAAATGGACTCCGTGTGGGGCACCAAGTCCCACAGCTGTATGTCTATGTAGCGATCCATCAAGGTGTCGGCCTTCACATGACCGAAGGTCAGGGTGGCGTTCCAAATGGGATTCTGAGTGGGTCGGCTGACCTCCGTCTGCTGCACGCTGCCATCTCCGCTGAGGTTAGGAAAAATATAAAGTGTTTTTAAATATAATGTGTACTTTATTTGGTTATAGCTGTGTCTAACAGGTTTTTTAGAAAATAAATCTGAAAATATACAACTTAATATGGGGCCAGAACAGGTACCTTTCTTCTTTTTGACCTATTAAGACTTGTGGTTTGAATTTCTGAATTTAAATTTGTCATTTAACGTATATACATTTTTTTAGCCATTATTACGTTTTTAAAAATTGGACGGCTATAACGACTGTATAGCTGACTAGGAAGGATTAAAAAATGTATCGGAAAATCGACCTAGCTTCATTGTTTTTAAGCATCAAAATTTAAATATTGTACATTTAATTTTTGTAAGAGCTGCAAGGGTATATAAACTTAGGCTTGTCAAATTCTGCTTCCTTTCTTGTTTATTTAAACTCCTGACAGGATTTCCTTGTAAATTTTTTAGTGTGTTCAAATATTTGTTTAATGGATATAAAAAGGTGGATTCATATAGTGACAAACCATGTTCGTAGGCACTTCTTCACTCACCACTTGGGCAGGATGCGGACCTTGGCGTACGCCTCGGGAAGATTGCCATGTCCGTAGGCCTCATCCCGGAGAGCCAGGTCATCGCCGGCCATCAAGGAGACCACCAGCTCGTTGCGCTCCGCATGGTACCAGACCTGGATCTGGACCCTTCCGGTGACCATCTTCTCGCGGGCAATTTGCTCCTGCGGCGATCAAAAAGCTCGTTAGTGCACGGGTCACAAAGGCTGACGATGCGAATGCCTGCCACTATTCAACTCTTAACAATTGCTAGGAACATATATATATATATATATTTAGTCTAGATTTATCAGCCTAGTGCCTAAACAAAAGCATTTTGTTAGCCTCGCCTATTTACAGTTGTTCGGCTGGCTGGTTTTTCTGTAAATTTGCGTGTTTTTGTTTCGCTTTTTTGTTGTGTTCTGAATGTGAGTGTGTGTGTGTACAATGTACATAACTGAACAACAAATTAAAGCAATCAAAACGTAAATAAAACTAATTAAACGAGTGAGAACGAAGGGATGGAGGCGGGGGGTTGTGGGTGGTGGACTCTGGAGCATGCTAGTTAAATTGCAACGCATTCCCTTCGGGGGAAAACACAAATACGATATACGAAATGCGAAATGCGAAACTGGAAAGCAGGCACACATAAATATAATGCAAATTATGATGTTCGCACACTGCAACACCGATGTGCATGTGTTTTCTCTATTTACAAAAGGCAAAACACACATGCACGGAGATAAACAAAGAGGACCGCAAATGCAATCTGCTCGGGGCATTCTGTCTAGTGTTTTGTGTGCCCCAAAACGGAAGTCATTGCGGCGCAGTTGCGCATGAAGGTCCTGCGAATGTTGCTGTAGTTGTGGCTGAAACTAGCACTATTTTACTATGCTACATATGTGCACGAAGAAAAAACACCACCTGTTATTTATTGTATTTGGGAATTTAGGAGGGTAAGCCAAAAACTTTCTTTCAATTTCATACCTAAGCTCATGATTTATTTTTGGCAAGAGTAAATACACTGTTACCAGTCAAGTGATTATAAGTATAAATACCAACAACTTAGATAAATCTCCAATCGTTGTTTTACTAGTGAAAGTTTCCTATTTAAAAAGTAACTAGTCTAACTCAAAATAATAAAAGTTAAAAAACTTCAAATTTATTGGCCAAAAAAAAATTGTAATAGGTTCTTCTCTATTCTTACAGTAAAATGAATAAGTATTCATCACATAATATTTGAAAATACTTTAATATTATGTGATAAGCTAATCATTATGAAGAGAAAGAAATTCTTTTGTAATCGTTTTTTATTTCTCACATCTTTTAAGCTTTTTAATTTCCTAGGCTAAAATAAAAATATTGAAAAGGTAATCCTACTAAACAATTAAATGTACGTTGTACTCAAGAGGTGAGAATGATGTTAATAAACTCTATATACTCTAGTCTTAATTTTTTTCCGTGTGCTAGTAGTTGGTAATATCGTGGCTTCATAACATATTCATGGCGTGTTCATGCGCAGCAGCAACAACCACACGGCCGAATTGACTTTCTCCTTTCTCCATTTTCCGTGGCGGATCTGCAGCGGAAGCCGCCATATTGCAATAACGTGTTGCGAGCGGAAATGGAGCCCACGCACACACACAGGCATACAAATATTCCAAAACTGTTGCTCGGTAACTTTTTTTACGAGCGAAAAGGAAAAATATTACATTATGACGCACACTTTTCATCTGTGGAAATCGAATTCGTGTTGGGACTGCCTTATAAATTGGGGGGATGGCGATGATGGGGATGTTTATTTTTATCTACAGGTAAGCAGGCACATGTACTTGCTGGATTATTGGAGTTTATCAGAAGGCATCAGGCAGGCGCCGGCGATAAAAGCCTAAGCACTTGAAAACTTTTCAGGCCCGTCGTCGATAATAATAATGACGAAGGCCCCAGCGCAGAAGGAAAAGGTTCCCGACGAATCCAAGGCTGAATTGTTGTTAAAAGTTTTCTAATTTTCGACATTTGCCCGCTTTTTATGCCTCCCAGCTGTCAATTAAAGGGCGACAGCACCTGTTGCTAACAAATTCGCCAAAAGACAAAAGTCACCGCCCACTTGACACCTGCCCGGCTTTGGTTTTCGGGCCCAAAGTTTGTCGACAAACCGCAATTCCCCCCTTTTTTCCACTGGAAGATAACTCAAAGTGACACAAAAGTTTGCCGCAAAAGTTGACAACTAGGTGGACCACAGAAATATATACAAGTACATACAAAAAATTAAACACTAATTATATATGCCATAAGCTACGTTTAACAGATATTTACAGGGGGAAACAAAGACAAGGTTTCTTGCTTTCAAATCGAATTGATTATGCTTTCAGGAGTCGTATGCATATTGTGGGTTAACTGATTACATTCAACAGATCAGATTAGATCAATCAATCAATCCCGTGGAAAGCAGCACAGCTCAATCAATTTGATGACAGTCGTATTACTCTCGGTTTTTAATTTTGTACATATATTTAGCTTGTTTCGGTTGTTATTGTTCGCCTCGCTTTTGAGGTATCAGTTTAATTTTCGGTTACTGTTTTCATTTGGTATCTTTCTGTTTATAGCCATAACTCGTGCCAGCTGGGGTTACATTGGTTGTACAGGAAATGAAAATTGAGTTGGTATACAATCAGCACATGTTGTTATATATAGTTGTATATTCGTAAGTGATTTTAGTTGTCGTTTAGGAAAAATGCTAATCGGTTTAAGATTCAAGAGCCACTAAACGCTAGTCAAACTTAGGCGTAGGTTTTATGCAAATTAGGCAAAATGCAAACAAATCAAAGTGATGTACTCAAGGAATCTAAGAGGAAATCAACTGAAATGGAATCGCAAATGAAAGGCAACTCAAAAAATGTAACCAAAAAAGTTGTGTGTTCTTGTGTTTGTTTTTTCTTTTCTTTTTTTTTCTGCACTGTGACCCTGGACAAAAGTGTATTTCGACTATCAAAAATCCTGGGTAGATCGTCTCTATCTAAACACGAACATCAGGTACATTAGCGCACAATAAGCTTTTGTTTCGACGGATAAAAAACGCAAACTGAAAGGATTCGTTTCGGAAAGTGTGTGTATTAATATGTATGGTACAGGGCTTCGCTTCGGAAGACGAACAAATACGGCACTATATGGTTCACAGATATATATTTTTTTGCGGGAGAGCGGCATAATTAAAGAGTAGTCGGGTATTATGCAAAGCCAAACTGAACAGACAGATCCAAACCAAACGAAACGAAGCGGTAGAATCGAGACGAAAGTAAAGGTAAACATTTGCTAAGCGAAAGCCAAACAAAAGCTCATAAATTGACAGAGAGTGAGAGGTGGAAGTGGAAATTGTGTACAGGGGACACAGCGTGGCGGCAGCAGGAAACCAGGAGAGAAAAACAGGTCGTATACGTAATAAATAAAATGGAACCAAGACGAAAATGAACACAAATTGTAACGCAGCATTACATAAAAAAACAAGAGAAAGCGCACTTTACAATACATATTGACTGGAGGGAGAATGGGCTTTACAAAGTATCTTATACAACCTAACTATAATACACTGATTTTTTGGTAACTGGTTTTACTATTTTAAATACTTTTGGTTCTCTAAGGATACTGGGTGCTAAGACTGTACAAAGGCTGAGGTCTATTTATATATTAATAATAGGGGGTATTTAGAAAATCACTAGGGGTTTGAAATCACTTATAAAGGTGTCTAAAATAAATTAATACTTTTAAGACACCTTTTCAAGAGATTTCGAGACCTTGGTGATTTCTGGGGAACCCCCATTTTCAGGGCTTTTTGTACAGGGTACTTGTGATAGAGTTGCTTTGTTCATTTACCATTTGACTGATGGCTTCGGTGGGGTTGGGTGGATCGGCAAATGGCGGATGGCGGATAGTTGAGTTCTGCGGATTTACGGATATGCGGGTCTGCTGCGAAAGGATATAAAGCAAGTCCAGGCAAGAGAGATTCTCAATTGTTTGCACGCAGTTCGTTTTTGTTTTGCAGTTAAATAGAGAGACTTTATTTTTCACATTTCTTTTGTTAGCCGTTTTTTTTTTAGATTTAGGTTTCTAGCACATTTTGGTACGCTGGTATACGCATTAGTGACTATTAACTGGTTGTATATAGATATATATTTAAGTATCGTATAGCGTAGAGTTGTAAATGTATACATATTTGGTTTGGTTTGTCAAATTAATATCTCAACCTCGAGCTGCGCGGTTAGTGCATGTAATCTTAAAAAATTTCATCAGTTTTGTTCACATTTCCATCAGGGGACCTGCACACCTGCCCAAGTGACTTTTGTAAAGGTATTTTTTATAAATTTAGTACATGTATTACAGGTATTAGTTACAGTTAGAGTTACAGTTACGTTTATGATTACAAGTAGGTAGTCTATACAAAGTGTCGTGATCGAAATCAATGTTAAGTTATCACCCATCTGACAGGAGTTACATAGCTACAAAGCATCTGTTATAAGGTAAACGAGTAAATTCAGTTAGCTCTTTGAAAATGATTCTCCACTCATCGCTCTTCCGTTTTTAGCACTTCGTTATTGTGTTTCTTAAATACGAATACGAGTATGTTTGTATGTAGGTGGGCTTCCCCTTCACTTTCGTTTCCGTTTCCGCTTTCGCTTTCTATCTTACTTTCACTTTCAGTTTCAGTTTCATTTTCAATTTCGATTTGACATATACAAACACAGCTCTAACACTGACATATAGAGAGAGTACGGGGTCTACAAATGCGCACAACTCTCGGACTTTAGTCGTGTACCATACATATATAAGGTATTTCGGGTACTTTGGCTTAAAAACACATTTAAACATTTCAACAACAAACTACTAATTTTTGTCTTTTTTTTTTTTTGTTGGTTTGTCCAATTTGGTTGGTTTTTGATTTAGCTTACGATTACATATATATATATCATAAAGTCAATAACATTTAAAACACACACAAATATTGTTAAACTCTGTTTGCTACAAATTTGCACTAGTAACATTTATAAAAATTTCGGTTTGTCTATAAACTATATATTATAACTGGCCCAAGCTGAGCCTTTACATTTAGTTCATGTTAGTGATTCTCTGTAGGTCTTGTTCCTTTGTTATTATTGTATCGATTCGTAGAGCCTAGAGATGGGTTCTACACAAGCGGATGTATCTTCTTTTCTTTTGTTTTTTTTTGGGAGTTGGGAGTAGCTCAAAATTCGTTTCTCGAGTGGAGTTATTATAGACACGAATGTTACGTTAAAACTTGTTTATATCTTAAAACCCTATTGTTGGTGCTTTGTTCTTACTGTGATCCCCGGGCAATTGGATTGCCCGCGAAGAAGAAGGTTGAACCAAGGAAAAACAGACTTGGAAACGAAAAACGATACGATACACGGACTGTATCGGTATCCACCTCCTTGAGCATCCACTCCTATCAATATATCGCTTAGTGGCTATTTAACCGTCTATATATATACGTTAGTTGGGCATGTTAGTAATATATTTTTGTAGTTTCTCGAAATCACTAAGTTCTACCAACACCGAAAAATAAATATATGTAAGTACATCTGGTGGTTATATGACAAAGAATAGCAATGAACACATTTAGCCATTTCGCATGGTTAGTAATCATAATTTGTAGTGGAATATCAAAGTAAAATATCAAATCCAATAGAAAGGAAATCAGGAGGAAACACATAGAAATCAGGAAATATATATATATTACTCGGTTAGCTACGGTAAATATCGGGTATGAATGTGTTACCAAAAACGAAAAGGTCAAAGCAAATCGTTGAATCAGTGACTAGAAAAGGTGAGTTTTATACGAGTATATTTATATATAAATATATATATATAGCATGGAAGCTGCAATCAAGTACGAAGGTTCAATTCAATTCAATTCGTGAGCACTTTGTGAAAGCTGAAATCGTGTGGAAAACTGCTGCCAATGCTTAAGCTGCATTTAATAGCTACTTTATATAGTATGCATTCGGTTTTTAGTTTTCAGTTTTTGGTTGCGTTTGGCTTGCTGCACATAGCTCGGTGTGTTCTCATTTAGGCGGTAGTATCTTTAAATCAATATAGTATGTTCACTTCCTCGACTGCTGCCGCAGCTTAGGTTCTCTTACACAAATGAATAAAACAAAATAGTTTTATACCGGAGTTTTTGGTAATTTCCGTCTAGTTGGCGATGCTGGTGATTTGTCTGTGGTGGTTTCGGGCTCTGTTTTTCGAGATTTCGGTTTTGTCGCGATAAGAAGTAACAAGAAACGAGAGCAACAAATGAAAATTATGTGAATGTCATAGCTGTTTACTTACAGGGTATATATATATTGTAAAAAAATATTGGGTATTATTTAGGGTTTTTAAAGGGTAGGGGGAACATTTTGTGGACTTATAACTGATCTTACCTGCTATGAGGCCGAGGCCGACGGGTCCGTCTCCGGACCGCCGAGGTCCACTCTGACCACCGGCATTGCCTGGTGGCAGGTTCTCGTCGAACAGATCGCACATCCGGAAATCCGTGGCATGCTCCACCAGAAGCTCTACAATGTCCCCGGTTCGGTCCATGATGGAGCACACCTCCTCGAAACTCCGGTCAATCAGGGACATTCCGTTCCACTCGAGTATCTGCGGATGACAGCCATTGGATTAGATTTCGAAACTAAATTATTTTGATGTCTCCCAACATTTTGTTTAAGTTAATTGAACATTTTTTCTCAAGTATATGCCAAAAATGATTCCAAAAAATTATTATTAAAAAAAACCTATCTTACTACTAACTATCTTTTCATTTGAATAGACTTTAATGTTTCTATACTTGTTCTTCTTGATTTTTACTAACCAGTTTGCAAATCCTCTAAATCTAGTGAATTAAGAAATGTGCTAGCAATATATTAAATTGTAAATTAAAAAAAAAGAAAACAAACACGTATTTAAATTTAAAATAAAATAAAAGCACAATGATGTTAAGGCTAAACCATGTCCAAAGAATAAAGCTGAATTATGAAAAATATGTGTGGCAACATGGAACTTGCTACAGTGTATTGGCAATGTCCCGTGCCGAGAATCATCAATCATGTGCTATTAATTTAGGGCTGGCAGCTGGGCGAGCGTGCACTGCGGTTGGCCGCACTTCAGCACCCTTTGAGCCACTACCAATCATGGCAGACTGGCCAGCCAGCCACATCCTCATCCTCATCTCTACCCACAGCTACCCACACTCACCTTGTCGCCCTGCTGCAGGCCATTCTTCTCGGCGGCTCCTCCTGGAACGGTCCACACAATGTAGGCGAACAGACGGCCATCGGCTCCGGTTTTTCCGCCGACGACGCGCATCCCAAAACCACGTGCTGCGGGAGTAGACAATGTCAGATTTAATAAGAGACTGGCTCACGCACTCGCCGCGATTGGGCAATCCAAGAGGACGGAATAATCAATAGTGGGACTCTTGAACTGGACCAAAAATCGGGGACTGTGACTAGGCACGTATTCGCAGATACAGATACAAATTTCGGGCATGTGGCAACAATTTGCCTTGATTTCATTTGCACTTTGCAGTGGCAGTGCCACAAGTCGCTGAAGTCGCAAGCCGAACCGAAAACCCACGTTGCGTATACGCCATGTCACCCGCCCTGTTTGTGTTTGTCTGCTAAGTTCTCTTTTTTTTCTGCTCAGTCAGCGAGTTTTTTGTGGATTTTCCAGTATTTTTCTTTCTCCCAAATTTGACACAAATTTTTCTCCAACATAAACTTGACCCCCTGGACATTTATAACAATTTAAGTGGCGAAGTGCTTTAAAGGAGATTGCTTACTCGGCTTAAAAAAACATTCAGACAGTTTTACAACAAAGTGAGACTTTGTTCCCTTACATTCATATCATAGTAAAACATACACAAGCATTGATAAACTCTGTAAGGATGGAATTTTGCAGTTTGCAGGTTGTCTTTAAGATTGGAAATGAGGCTTTAAAATTCAAATTTGCACTGTATTTGGAGGCCGAGAGATTTCATTTGCCGAGTACAAACAATTTAATTAATTAAATTGCAATTGCGGGGGCTGCAGTTCAGTTTCAGGTACTTATCATTTGGCGCAGAAAACTAATTTCAACAATTTGTGCACCGAAAACTTGGAAAGCGGATTTCCGCCGCCGGAGGATGGGGTGCAGACAATGGCCAGGAAAGTTAACCAGCCACCGGAGCAGCGATGACAATGAAATTGTGTCTCCAAGGTGAGCTCTCCAGGGATCTGGAAGCAAGGGAGCAGGACGAAGGACGAAAGGACAGCTTGGCAGGTCCAAGTTTTGCGCAGGAAATGGCGGCAAACTTGGGCAGTATGCAATAAAATGTTGCGCATCCGCCAGCGCTGTTGATTCAGGCGCATTGATACCCAATTAGGATAAGGCGACATTTTCCCATCCACGACCGCTGTTTGTTGAGTGTGTTTTAATCAAAAGTTTTTTCCCGGCCCAAGTCTTAAGACTGCAATAAAAACGATATAAATAAAACGCAAATCCTTTTGCTGACAGCGAGGAAAAGGCCCAGATTATTCGATGACGCCACGTTTTTGGGTAAATCGCGATTGATGCACACAAAAAAACAATTGGACTTAAACTAAGAATTTTAACAGATCAATTAAATGCTAAAATTCACTATAATAACAATGAAATGTATGTATTCTCAAGTTTTTTACTCCTACCATAAATAAAGTTATTAACTCATTGCATTAAAATCTTTGTGACAAATAAAAACAGGAGTTCTGTTTAAAACCCATTCAAGTCTTTGAATAAATTTGAAGACTTAATGAAGAGTTCTGGCCTTGGAAAACTTGCTTCTTGGTTTCTTGAAGTTACAAAAACTGAATGTTTGCACTTAAAATTTGTTTTGAGTGCAGTCATTTGCCTTTAAGTCCGCACTTAACATGGAGCTGAGTGAAATTTTCGATTCGTTTTGGCCATAAAAATCATGAGTGGAGGTGAGGTCCTTGTTTTGGCAATGTCCGAAGTCCTTTGTCTCATTGTTGGTCCGCTGTCCAGTGTCCACTGTCTGCTGGCCTTTTCCGTGCGTAGTTGCCATTCTTGGGGCGGGCCAGACTTTTATGATACAATTTGTTTGCCGGATGGCCAACGATTTTTTATGTGGCCATCATTGGGATTTAATAAGCCGGGCTCACAGCCACACACAAAGGTGTGTTGTTTATGGCCAGTGGGTCGGGGCTACAAGGGTTTATTCCTATTTGGGGTATCCGTTTCTTTTGTTGCTTTGCTGGCCAAGGGCCGTAAACATGCTGGCAAATTGAATCAACATTTGTATATATGTAGGTCATTACAGGGCCAGGACTTTAACTTTGGCTTAAGCCAATCAAGAGTTCTGCAAAAAGCAGACTCGAAAGATTTTGTACTTTAATTGGAAAACTATCTCTAAGTTCTGCCTTTTAAATTCCTCCCTGGCAAGTTTTTAATTTGCGCCATGTCCTTGCATCCTTTCTGCCTGGCAGACACATGCTCCACATCCTCGTAATGGCATTAAGTGAGCAAACTTTTAGCTGACACACATTGAACGACTTAATCGATGCACACCTGCTTGCATCCTAGCATCCTGACGTCCCAGGATCCCTTTTCCTGCATCCTTTTCCTGTCCGGGGAAACAAGTCATGGAGTCATGAGCGTAAGCGATTTAGTGGCTTCTATCAGTTGCTATAAAATTGGCTCTTTATTAAACTAGCAAAGCGAGTGCCATGCAAAGAATACTAACTCGTATGTCTTGGCTATCAGTGGCTTAAACTAATAAACCAGATCAAGACAAGGGGTTTCCTGTAGCACTGGCACGTAAAAAAATGTCAACTATATCAGACAATATCTTTAAGGTTTAAACATTTTATTATTAAACTTTCTGTTTAAATTGTAAATATTTTTAACAGT
The DNA here is from genome assembly GCF_018152115.1 of Drosophila rhopaloa. Lineage (NCBI taxonomy): Eukaryota > Metazoa > Arthropoda > Insecta > Diptera > Drosophilidae > Drosophila > Drosophila rhopaloa. Next base: position 14,496,001 of record NW_025335043.1, read on the forward strand.
TTGACAACTGTGAGGTAAGCCTGAAATACCATATTTCAGATAACAATATTAAACTTAAAAAATATTTGAAAATTTAAATTAGTTGATATTTAAGTTATGATGATTCAATTTAAAACCTAAATGTCATTATTTCAATACAAGCAATAATTGGTAGAGCTCAAGTACGATAAGAAAGAAAAGTTTATAGAGTTTAAATAGTTTCTTACTAAAAATTAATTTAAAATGCTTTCGTCTTCGCTTTTCTCCTTATTTTTCCTTATTTAAAAATTTAATTTGACTTATATTTCAGCTATGATGATATGATGGTTCAAATTAAAACCTAATGCGATAATTTCAAGAAAAGTTTGTAGAATCAAAAAAGTTTTTACTAAAAATTAATTTAAAACGCTTTAGTCCTAGCTTTTCTCCTTATTTTTCTCTGCGTACCATAACGCAAAACTGCTCGATTTGAGTGACTTGTGAGGCGGAGAACTATGAAAGGGCAGTCAGGCGAACAGTTAGATGTTATGGGCCAAAGGGGGCGTGGCATATGGCCACCTGTAGCTCAGAAAACCATGCACACAATGCCGAAACCCGAGGTTCGTGATTCGTGGCAATAAATGGGTGTGTGTTCGTTTGTGTGTGTGTGGCTCATGAGGCTGCATAAAATTTCATTAGGCGTGCTAAGACGCCATTTGGTTCTACACCTGGACCTAAAAACCCCTCCCCCCTCCTGTCGATTAACAGTTGCTATTGGAACACTTAAAGCGATGCATAATTGAGGACTTCGCTGGCAACAATTGAATTACATGGAGATGGAGCTCTCGAATGCCTAATTAGCCATGCGAATACAGCGGCTAATTAAGCTCACCTGCGTGTTAATGCTGATGCACCGGCGAAAGTTAATGCAAAAAGTGTAGCATGTTTCAGGGCGCAGCGCAGCGCAGAGCTCAAATTACAAGGCATCAACTCAGTCAATATATCAAGGCGAAATTTCAGCACAGCTGCCACAACCACAAGCTCTACGTACTTCGTATATGTGTGTGTGTGTGTGTGCTGTGGCCAAGGAGACGTAGTCCTGGCAGGCAGGCACAAGGATAAGGATACGGAGGTGTACAACAAGTACCAGCAAGGAAATGGTTTAGCACATTAAAATTCCACTTGCTCCGCTGCATATCAAATATGCCGAGCTAAGCAGGCATACGGACATATAGACAAGGCTCTCGAGAGAGGGTTTAACTCATGATACCGCATGTCTAGTATAGTATAGTATAGTATAGCGTAGCCACCCACATTCCACTGCAGCTGCTTGTGCGTATTTGTTGGGTATTGACATTTTTTTATGATATGCAAATTGAAATTTTATATTAGCAAGCGCACGTCGCACAGGTGGCTAACCGATGGGAAAAAAATGGGAAAACTGTGTGTGCGTGGGTGTGTGTGTTTGTGTGTGTGGAGGCAGCCAGTGGCTAGTTATTTTGATTGGTATTATAGGCGCTCGTTAAGAGCTCTCCACAAGATACTACTAAATGCCACGCACTCCAAGGGAATTATGAGTGGTTTGTGGAGAGCCGTTTCAAGTAGTTTCTTCACATTTATGGAGATATTTTATTATTATACCCTTGCAGAGGGTATTATAATTTTGGTCAAAAATGTGCAACGCAGTGAAGGAGACATCTCCGACCCTATAAAGTATATATATTCTTGATCAGGATCACCTCCTGAGTTGATATAGCCATGTCCGTCTGTCCGTCTGTCCGTCTGTCCGTCTGTCCGTCTGTCTGTCCGTCTGTCTGTTTCTACGCGAACTAGTCTCTCAGTTTTAAAGATATCGAATTGAAACTTTGCACACACCCTTCTTTCCTTTGCACGCAGTATATAAGTCGGAACGGCCGGGATCGGCCGACTATATCCTATAGCTGCCATATAACTGATTGATCGGAAATGCCATAACTCTGCTGTTTGTTAAGTTAGGAAGTTGGGACTTTCTATGGGTTTTATATTTGGCCAATCAATCCGACGTACCACATTTCATAAGGATCGGCCGACTATATCTTATAGCTGCCATATAACTGATTGATCGGAAATGCCATAACTTTGGTGTTTGTTAAGTTAGGAAGTTGGGATTTTCTATGGGTTTTATTTTTGCCTAATCAATCCGATATATCAAATTTCATAAGGATCGGCCGACTATATTCTATAGCTGCCATATAACTGAACGATTGGAAATGATATAACTTTGGTGTTTTTAAAGTTAGGAAGTTGGGATTTTTTATGAGTATTAAGAATGCATTATGAATGATTTTGGAGAATATAATTTGCAGAATATTCTGCAAGGGTATTTCAACTTCGGCTCCGCCCGAAGTTAGCTTTCCTTTCTTGTTGATATTTTAAAAATATGCAATGATTGCTCTGCTTGAACATTTTGTAATTTAAAAGTCAATCATGTCTACCTACGCGGTTTGCTGTGCAGTTTCTAGGAATTTTTTATTAATATATAACAAGATTGAGCTTTATTGGCAGGTTTGGAAAAAGTTCGTTATGGCAAAGGCAAACATATTAAACAAGGAATTTTATTATGCATATATTGTGACATGTTCTAGGAAAAGCAAATTATAAAAAGATATAAATATAATTCTGAGAAGGCTTTCTGACTAGTTTCACAAAGTTGCCAGCTATTTGTCTTTAATAAAAATTAAATATTCATATAGACGAAGTCTTATAATACTCAATTTTAAAAGGATATTCTTGCCTTGGTATAATTTGTCCTCAAAGTAGAAATTCTGGACCAAACGTATTACTCGCAAGAAACTGGCAATCAATTTTCACTTTCAGCTGTTTTATTTGCGCAAAGTTTTCACTTGCAACCAGAGTTAGCTCTTTCCCCTACTCCAATTTGCCCTGGTTTTCTGTCAGTCTTTCGAAATGCGAAATTTGGTTTTGCCCTTGTCGAGAGTGCATCTAACTGTCGGGCATTCTAGTTCCCCCCTTTAGCCAGTACAAATGGCCAGGATGTTGGCCACTTTTTACTGCATTCGACTGGGATGTGTTCATGAAACTGCCCAGGAGCAGGCCATGCATGCACGAATATGCCAAACATTCGGGGGCATTATTATTTATGGCCAGCAAGGCGTGAAGTTTTCCATTCCCTCTGTTTGATTTTTTTTTGTCTTGCTCTCAGAGGAAAAATGCCCCACTTGAATTTTGCTTTGAATCCTAATGCCCACGCTCACGTTCCATTCCGTATTGATTTTCATGCTCCAAGTCCGCTGTCGATAATTAAAAATTCATTTGGCCTGGTATCCTGACTTACTGGCCCCCTGAGGTATGCAACAAAAATGCATATAATTAAAATACATCCAGAGGAAGTGGGAAACAAAGCGAGGGAATAAAAACCCTGCCCCACCCATACACACACACACACACAAACAAACGACATTGGCCAACAATGCCGAACAGCTAAATGTCCTTTGTGTGAGTGTGTGAGTGTGTGTGTGTGGGGTGTCCTTGCTGCTGCAACAGGGAGCTGAGAACTCGGAACTCGAAGCTCTCGGTGCCTTTATGTCGATGAAATCCGCTCAGTTGCTTAATCTGCTACCAGTCTGCTTCCGCTTTGGGTTTCATTAAGGCCCACGGGGACCCAAACCACATTATCCTGGCCACGCCCACATCCCCTACCGCAACCGTAGCCCCTGCACTTTGGCAAGGGAATTAAGGTGTCCACAACCGACTTCGTCGCAGGGTGGAGCGCTGCCCCGCCGAATTAGCATAACCAAACGATGTAATGAGTCCTGTTTACTTGCCCATTTCCGGTGCGGTTCCAAGGGCAGGACATCAACCGAAGCCGGATGGAGCGGCCAAACAAACCGAACTCAATCCCATTTGCGCACAGGCAAATCTAAAGTACAGGTGTGTGTGTAATAGTAGTTTTTTTTGGGCTTTCAGAATTTTAAATGCATTTTTAAGGGCACTGCATTTATTCATTTTTTGACAATGATGTTATGGTTTAAATGGAATTTATTATATGTTAGTTTTTAAATAAAGAATGTTTGCTTGCCAATAGATAATTAAATTAATAATTTGGGAATGTCTAACATTTTTTTGTATTTTCAGAAACCATTTAGTTCTTAAATAAGGAATGCTTTCTCGCCAATATATTGTTAAATTTAATTTGGGAATATCTACCATTTTTTTTTGCATTTTCAGAAGCCATTCAAATTTTTCCCAGTGCACAATCCCCCACACACTCTCGCCCAATCTCAGACACACATTAAGCTAAGCCCCGGGGCTTCGGTGCCTTGTGTCTTAGTCTCTAAGCCCCAAACTCACTGCGGTGCGCCTTGTCCGTGGGATCCCGGCGCAGAATGATGCGCCGCTTAGATGCACAAATCGGACCCGAATCCACGTCGTGTATTACGATCCTTATGGCCTCGCCGTCCATTGATGTCTGCCGCCGTGGCGCCTCCAAATCCTCGAGATTGGGGCCCGTGAACGAGGCCATGGGCGGCGGAATCGCGGAGGGCGGTACCGCCGGCAGAGCTCCGCGATTTTGCAGCATCGCTATGTCGGGTCTGTTAAAGGGATAAAATAAGTATCTTTTTAAAAACAATGTTACTATTAATTTTTCAAATTTTTAGAGGTCAAAAAACTGTGCCCATAGAGTTTAAAATGTAGTACAAATTTTCAATTTTGGAAAACGACCAAAAAAAAACATGACCCGGAGTTATATTTTACTACAATTTCATTTTTACAATTTAGCTTAGCTATTTTTCTGGGTGAAGTTAAATTTCAATATCTTTGAAATAAAATACCTATTATTCTACTTAATAAAACTTGTTTATTATTTAAGAACCCTCAAAAAAAAATGGATTCAGAGTATTAAATCGGGCATTCCCCTTGTGCATGTCGAGTTTTAAAAAGTTAGATTTACTATCAGCTTTCAGTATAAAACTACATTTCAGTTTAAAACACCATAAAACCAATGGTTGTTTTGCGAGTTTAGAATATTCTGAATTTAAAGTCCGACTTTCCCCTCGTAAACTTCAGCTGTCAAACAGTTAACACCACTTACAGCTGCGAGCCGCGTCGCCGCATCCTCCGGTCGTCGTCGACGGTCAGCACGGGACTGCCCTTGTCCGGCGATCCTGGGGAGTCGTCGTTCTGGATGTCCTCCGAGGGATGTGGCACCCGGAACGAGGGTCTCCGCGACCCGGGCAGCTGGATGGGGGGCATGATGCCGCCTTCGCCCGGAGACCGCTGCAGCGCAGGTGTGGCGCCACCCTGCGTCAACCCGGGGGCGAACACATCGTAGGCGGATTTCCTGTGGGTCAGATAGTGGGTAAAAACAGTGGCCTCTCTTCCTCCTCCTCCTCCGGAAAAATCCCCCTACCTGCGCGGCATGGCCGGAATGCCCAGGCCCGCTCCATCTGCCCCCAGTCCCAGCGCCGGTCCCCCGCCGCCCATGCTGCCGCCCACGGGGCCGGTCTTCATGTCGTCGTCGTAGCTGTGCTGCCGGGCCACCCGCGACCCCCTCCGCGACTGCATGCGGGACAGGGGCGCCCCGAAGGGGGCTGTCCATCCGCGCCATCGCCCCTCGGCGGACTGTTGGAGCGACTGGGCGCCATGCTGCGGCCGCCTTTCAGTTGCTGGAAGGGGGTGATAAAAGGGTTAGGATGTTCAACAAATAGCTTTTCATAAAAGGATATTGCATAGATTTTAACTGCTTTAGTTTAGAATTTGTAAGCGTGAGCTGTCATTTTACTAGTTTCGTAATCTACATATTCAGAATCGCTTAAAATAATTATTTAACTCAAATTTTTACTTTTCCTTGATCAACCAATCCTCAAATTATGCAATGTGAAATCTTCTAGTGATCAAAATATATTTTATATATATATTTATTATTCTATAAAAGCTAATAAATATATTTTATATGTGTTGTAAATGCAACTAATTAAACAAAGATTGCAAAACCATCAAAAATAATTTTGGTTTACTTTGAATTCTAACCTGTTGATGAAAGAAAAGCGTTTCTTTAAAAACAAAATAAATATTTTTGTATCATTTGGCGAAATACAAAGGACAACTAAAATGCTCTTTTCTTGTTCAGTATGCGGTAAAATATTCTTGAGTTAATTAAACCTATTAAACATTTCTTAGGACTTCTGATTTCATGAATGCTTTATTATAGTAATGAAAAGTTTTGCCAGAGTTGACTTCTAGCCTAAGCTGGATTTAAAATTAAATCAACAACTGAACTTTATTTTATTACTGGGGGTTATTATTTTATTATAATTATTTTATTGTAATTATTTTATTGTAATTATTTCAATATATTTTTTAACAACTTACCCGTTCCAACTCCTTGAGCGAGGCTGGCGATACGTCGGAGTGGCGCCGCAACTCGGGACTTCTCGGCGGGGCGAGGGCTGCTCCGTTGCTGGGCGCCAGCGTCTGCGTGCTGCTGCCCAACTTGGCGTCCGAGTGGCGCCGCTGCAGTGCCTCCAGCACCGGGACGTCCAGCATGGAGTCCGTCGAGTCCTGCGGAATGCACACACGCGAGGCCATTTTCCGGCGGCACACGCTGCAGCGCCACATGGTCTGGGGGAAAAGGGAGGAGGCGGGGAGGGAAAATCAATTGACATTGCTGTGGCAACGCGGCATCAAGTATACGCAGCGTTAATTAAAATTTGCAGCTTAGCGCTGGAATCTATTTGCGGCCGCACACAGCGCTCGCTAATATTTATTAGTGGCCAGCGAAAGCTCAAGAAAACCCATTATGCTGGGCTGCGAAAATAAATATTAATTACTTTCAGAACAAAACTTTTCACCCCACGGCGAATGGCGTCGAGCACGTTGCAGAAAAATCCTATTTCCAGGACCTCCACACCCACACACCCGCACACCCACACACAAATTGAAGGGGACACAGGTGCACCTGCATCATCGTCATCCCCTCAAGTCCGCCTCGCTGCATTTTCCACTTCCTTTTTCCTTTTTCCGCGGCACGCCCGCACAATGCTCGTTACATTTCCACCTGGCTGCTGATTCATTTTGCCCAGCGGCTTCAATCGTCATGTGTGTCACCCCGTCCCCTCCGCCCCCTCCTCCCATTTCCACCTCTTTTTTTGCCCCATATTCAATGGCTGCCCTGGCGGAAGCTGCCGCCATTGTAATTAAGTCGCTGCACGGAGAAAAACCACCGAAAACGGTCAGCAATTCGGTTTTATAGGTTGCAAGTTGTGGCATGTCAAGTTGTCTGTTAGGATGAATGGGAATTTTGTGTGATTAGGTATTAGATTGCAAATGCTTACCATTTACTAAAGGAGATAATCATTCTACCATATTTGTAATTTCTAGATACAATTTTTATATGAAATTTCAATCAACCAAAACTCTTTATATAACTTCAGAATTATTAATTTTTAAAACCCTTAACATTTGTTTAGGAAGTACTGGATATCAATTCAACAAAATTAGTTGTTTAGTTATTTTTTTTTCGGTGCACCTATGCACATGGCCGGCACTGTACGCCGCAGCTGCGACCTGAAACTAGAGCCCGGCTCTGGTTTATTGCCTCCGTGCTCCCCAGTTGCGTGCTCTGTAATTACACGGTGCTGCAGTGCGGCAGTGTGGCTGCCAGTTCATGATCCCATCGAGAAATCGACTGAAAAGTTATTTCCTAGCTGCCACAGCAACGTCAGACGAAGAAGAGCAGTCAAGCTCACTGCATGCTCATGGAAATTTAAGATTTATTTTGCGTTCATCGCGTATGCAACGGCAGGCGGAAATCGATTTTGATGTGCGAGCTTAGGTCTAAGCAGGAAGTCGAGCATGAAGCGGCAAATAAGCCATAACAAATTTCAAAATAATCAACACTCACTCGGAAATCTATCAGGAATTTCGGTTTGTCAGTCCTCGTTTAATCAGTAATCGTTTATTGATTATGACAATGTTGTGACAAAGTTTTCAAGATTTTATTATCTCTAAATATATAAATAAATCTGTCATTGAAGCATGAAATCCTTTTACCCTTCAAGTTGCAAATGCTTTTCTCAGAGATATTATTAACGTCGTTGGCAATGCAAATTAAATCTTCCACATCATAACTTTTGCCGCTCAAACTGGTGATTTTTAATCACTAGATTTGTACGTGGCATTTCTGTGGTCTATTTTATGATTGGCTTCCAATTATTTTGGCAACTTTCGAAAGATTTACATGCGACACTGATTTGTGTAGCGGTTGAAAAGTGGTTTAATTGGTCAACTAACAAGCCATACCAAATGTTAAGCTTTCATTTGAAGTGAATATAGGAAAACGATAAGTGGAAGTAAAACAGGTATTTGAAAATACAAGTACTTTATTACCATCTCCATTTCTCCGAGTGACTGAAATCAAATTCCCATTTGGCATTGACCATAAGTAGAGTGCATGAACAATCGCATGGCTGTCTAGTGTCCAGTTTACCAGTATGTATGCTCTAAATGATTATTTCAGAAGCGAAGCCTCTGAATGATATGGAACATCCTCCTCCACATCCATCTCCACCTCCATCGGACCCATAATTACGCTGGGCGGGCATAACAGGCGGTTGTTGTGGGCTGGTTGTGTGCTGTATCCTGTAGTCAACGCCCATGAACATCAATTTCAATTAGCCAAAGTGGCCAGGTTGACAGACAAACGTTAAATTTTATGTACAGGGCGTTGGCGTGGCTTCTTGACAAATTACCACAAGTTCGGGTGAAGACAATGTTGCACGGTGTGGTTATCAATGATCATTATGCGGCAAGTGTTGACAGGAGATGGTAGAGAACAGGAGAAACAATGAACAGGGAGCAGGACATCGGACTTCGGACATCGGAGGAGTGCAACCGAATTCCCCTACCCTCCAAAAAGGGGATGCCATTTAATCTCGTTAATTCGGCCTTTATCTTGTTAATGTCCCGCGATGAATAGGCCGCAGTTAGGCCCAGTTGGCCATTGTCACCGAACCCCTTTCGCCACTGCCCGTAATCTAATTTATGTTCACTGACCCATGCCTCCCCTTGGTTGCCACCCACGCAGTCATTATCACGGCAAACAATTTTCAATTCTACGCTTTGTTTTTCTAAACGACTTTGCCATTTTAGGATGAGTGCAAAAAGTTTCTTTGTCCTTAAATGACAACTGACGGAATACAGATACAAATCACATTTTTATATGCATCATAATATTTGGCATTATAAAAACTTTCTTTATTATTCTCACAACATGTTCTACGTTTTATATCGAAAGTTTCTTTCATTAAGAATTCATTTGGTTCACCAGTTATTGCAGTTATTTCTTTGACTTATAAACAGTAATGAAGTAATAAATTTATATATTTAAAAAGTGTCCGATAGAATAATTTGATAAATTACATATTAAATGAGGACTAAAACAAGTGTTACCTCGTATATTTTGAAGTCTTTGGGAGTAGTTTAATATCACATATTAAATTATTCTGATTTTTTAAGTGATATTCCCTTGCTTAAGCCACCTATTTTCCCCCAGTGCTCGACGCCCTCGACTATTTTCTTATTAATGAAGTGCCGCCGAGAGCCTGTGTTTATTTTTGCCGCGCAACTACTCGACCATGGGGCATTGCCTAGTGGCACGGAAGGTGCATCCTGGTGCCCTTTTTCCCTTTCCCTGTGTTCCCGCATCCCATGTCCTGCCAACTTACCGCATCCTCGTGCTCGTCCAGTTTGCTGTAGCTGGCGCAGTCCTCGCACACCCGCTGCTGGCACTCGAAGCACGTCTTGTGGTAGTCGTCCGGCTTGAAGGACTTGAGGCACACCCTGCAGGCGCCCGCCCTTCGTCCTGGCTCCTGTTTGGCCGCCGCCCCGCCCCCTCCGCCTCCGCCCGTGGTCGCCGAGCTGCTGCTGTTATTGTTGTTGTTATTCAGACTGCCGCCGGACTCCTGCTGCATTTGCTGCTGGCTTTGATAGCTGGGCGAGCCGTAACTGCCGCTGGTATCCGCCTCCGTCGGCACCAACGAGGGGCGTGGCGACATTTTATTAACTTTGGAAAGAGAGAGAGAGAGAGAGAGGGCGTTATGTTATGCAATCAATTAGGAAGGCAACCAAGCAAAAAGCCAACCCTCTGGCTCAATGGAAACTTGTTGACTGCATGGACTGACCCAAATGCAGTGTGTGTTTGCCATACCATTCTATGTTTAATTTGTTGTCAGCACACATAATTTGTTTGGTCTGCTAATTGCCCAAGCGACTGGCAATGCAATAAATGAATTAATAATCGGCTATAACGGAAATTTTCGACAGCCTTCGTTATTCATTAAGGGAGAAGGCTAAAAGGATGCAGTGTAAATGGCAGCCAAATTGCATTTATTGCAATCGGTAGATATGGCGAAATAAAAGGGAAGTTGGTGATCTAACATTAAATAAGATATATATCATAAAAAATAGTTAATTTATATTTTTACCAATAATGGTTATCCTAGATGACATTGAAACCAAATGGAAAATATTATGTAGAAGCAAAGTTAACATTTGGCATTAATACTATATATTTACCTACTAACTGGTATTTTAAACAAACATTTGTAATGAAGGAAACTTAAATAAAACCATGTTGATAAATTAAATAAAATATGAGTTTGCCTGTGCGACTAAAGCACTCTCCTAAATTACATGAAATCACTTATGCAACATTTGATTTTTCATTCTAAGTGAGTTTTTTCTAGAACGCTAAGACCCGACAAACTGAAGCCTTTTTCCCTGAACTGGCACACATTTATATGATTATATGAGTTTATACAGCGTGTGTGTTTTATATATTTCACCCTTGAGAAAATGGTGAAAAGTTTTATGCGGCCCGGAAAAAGTCGCGGTGCATTAGTCACAGTCAGGAGACAAGGACAAAGGCGTGCTTTTCTTGTGTGTGCCCTGCATTGCTCATACGCACAGTTGCACCTTGTGCTTTTTCACCTTTTGGCAACTCACGCTTGACATTTTTAGCCGTAAAAGTGGCAAAGCAAATATAAAACAATGCCAGGGAAAACCTGCAAGGAAAAACCTTTTTTTTCCTTTTTTCCTGTTGCGAAAAGCGATTTCACCTGCTCAAGGGAACACTCAGGCAACAGAAAAGATAAAAGAACTGCGCAACTATTAAAGTATCTGCAAGTTTTTCTGTTTTTAAATTATGTGTGAGCTCCTGACTGTGGTTAGCCACAAAAAATCTGGAGATTTGCCAACTGCCACGAAGCGCACTTCAGCAGGATGCATTCTTTGGGGAGTTCAAAGGAACACAAGTGCCAAAATATTTGCACAAATTATGTGCGCAAATCTGTCTCTTTCTTTTACGACACTGCTAAATAAACATCATGAAACGAGATTTCATTTCGTTCTAATAAATCGAATGGCTTGCCCATAAAATCAAGAATCCACAGCGTTCGCTTAGCTGGTGGCAAACTAAAATGTGATAAAAATAACACAAAAGTCAACACCACGTTCTCATGTTTCCCGCTGCTTTTGCTGGTACTACATATTAAATAAATACAGCAGGGCCTAAAAAAATAGTGGCATTGACATGCATTTAAACAAAAAAACATAAAATATATCAACGGCTTTTTATATAAAATAATTCTTATCAGGGAAAAATATATATCTGATTATGCGTTCTTTTACAAGAAAAATGGCAAGTGCTACAGAACTAATGCTGATGTTCGATGCATATTTTAATAGTGATTTGTGGTTAGGTTATATTATGGTTTATTTTATATGAGTAAATAAAAAAGTTCAGTCAATACAATTTTTTATAACTATTATTTTGAACAGAACTGTAACTATAGCTGATGCTGAAACAGAAGTCCACCGAATTTATTGACTTCTTGGCAGCATTTATGGACCCCATAACAATGACAGTGTGAATGTCGATGACTTGGCATTGCAGTAACCACTGACCCCTTGCATAATTCAATGTGCGATGCAAACGAGCGTGAGCATCAAATATTGCGTATACGCGCCGTTAGCCGCCGAAAGCTCATCGCCAAGACTGACGTGCACTCGCAAAAACACACGAACACACAAAGTTTGCATAAAGTTTAGCCAGCAGCTTTACGGGCACTTGTATGAAAATTCATGCCATAAATTCGCATGCACTTACGGCAAGGATAACCGGCAGGATAACTTACCTTTGTCTGTGACGGTGAGCAGCGAGGAGGAAATCGTGGCCTTCATCTTGTTCAGGGCCCCCGTTTGGGTGGCCCCGCCCCCGGAATCCGCCGCATGTTGCTGCCGTTCGCTGGCCTGCTCATCGGTGGCCACCATCTGCGGGAAATAACAGAGGAAAAGCGGAGAAGGTGAGAGGTCAGCGGGCGGGGCTAAGCAAAAGTAAATGTGGATAAGTATTGGCGTATCGAGCTCTGGGTTTGATTTGCGGCAGCTGTAAATCTTTATTCGGGTCTCGGCTGGCCATGAACATAAAACGTGGTTCAAAACGATGAGATTATTGGCCGTGTATTACTACGCCAAGTTACCCGCTTTCATCAGCTAAGAGACTTATGCAACTGCTGTTTTTTTATTAAAAAGGTTTTGAGGTATGTAATCTGCAATGGATCAACTAAACCGATTTTAAAAATTCAAATAAAATGGGTAACGTGATTAGTCTAAGGCAGTATTAAACACAAATAAACAATATGTATTACCAAAGGTTATGAATTAATAAGAAACTAAATAAATTGTATTTTGTTATCGCTTACACACATTGATTTCATTAAAATTAAATTTCCTGGCAACCTTTCTTTTGGTATAAGGTTAATATAATATAAGCAATTTCTTCAAATCATTTTCAAATCCCGCAGCTTAACTAAACCAGACGAATATTATCATTAAATTCATAGGAAGGCAGCAGATTTTCCTGTGAGTAAGGATACAGGTTATTATCCTGGTGTTTTTCAGATTCTCCGCTTTTTTTTTTTGCCCAGTCATCACGGGCACGCAGGTGAAAGTAACGCGGTGCGTTTTATTTGATTTTTTCTGGGTCTTGCTGGAGGCGTCTGAAGCGCAACAAATTGCCAAGAAATCGTAAAGTGTGGCAAGTAATTTTTGATTAAACAACGGAGGACCAGCCAGCAGCCGGAGCGGCTTTCAAAAATTGCCGTCATTCTTTTTAATGCATACCGAAGGTGTGAGAAGGGGGATTCACCGGGCTTAGCTGTGTGTGTCTGTGTATGTGTGTGTGTGTTTATGTTTCAGAGGGAAGAATAACAATTGGAGGCGACTAGCCGACCAGCCGAGCCCCGAAAACATAAGTGCTGCTCTGCTCTGTCAGCATTTTATGAAGTGGAAATTTTCTATTTGCCAAAGCGCCAACGAAACCGGAACAAACAGTCGCTCTGTTCTCTACACAGAAAACAAAATATGGAATGGGATTTGATGTTTACTTAAAGTAAAGGAATATTAAGATGATATAAAATATGAATAAAATTGAATCATATAAAAAAGTACAAAATTTAATGCATTACATTTAATTACCATTTATTTATCAAACCTCTAAAAACTGTTATAAGTGATATTGAAATTTATATCCTTACTGAATTGAATTATTTATTGGTCTATTGATATATCTCTTAACTAATTGTCTTTCTATATGTAAATGTATAAGGGTCTGTTTAATGTTTAATCTAACATATATTGGTCATGAGAAAATCCTGCAATGGATTATAATATTTTTTCCTATGCATTAAGGACGGCCCATATAGGACCGCCTTCTCGCTCGCACTGCGCAAATTACACTAAGTGCTTTTGGCTGCAGCGTTTTCGGTTGTCTACCTTTTGGGGGTGGGGGTTTATAGGGTTTTAGGGGGTTACGAGGGGGGATTAGGGGTTTCAGGGGGCCCAGGGACTCTAGGTCCCAAACTCTGGCTGGAACTAAGCGGCATCTAGTGTCAGATTATGGCCGCTTTGTGCTCAGCTTGGGCTACATTTTTGATGATGTCATTTGATGTCGGCCTGGTAATATTCATGCTGCGGATTTATGGGCTCTTTCATTTTCCCTGCCAACTTTTGCGGGCAGCCCATGGAATCTTAGTGTAACGTAGAGTTGAGGTACCCAGCTACAACCCAACCAACAACCAACTTAATTTATGTGCTCAGGTGTCTGAGGCTATTTTTCTTGCGCAAGGGTAAACTACTCCTCTACATTCCTCTCGCTTTTCTGCTCCCCACACAATTATTGCCGTGTTAATTTTGTCATTTATTATGATTTTTTGCTCTGACGACGTCTGGGTCTTATGGCCCGAAGCCGCAAATAGTTTCATGTTTAGTGCCGAAAATTATGTGTTGACGTTTAAGAGCTGCTGTTGCCGCTTCCGTGAATTTTCCTCCGCTTTTCCACTCGCTTTTCCTCCACTTTTTCACTCGCTTTTCCGACCCCTCCACCATCAGAACAATAATATGGCGCGCAATATGTGCGCCCTTAATGGCCGCAAAGTATGCTACATAAAACAGCAGTCAATGCGAGATGAAATGAGGAGAAAGTTGGTCGCCAGCACGGGGAAAGTTGCGCCTTGTCTGCCATGATTGAATGCGTTTGCATTTCGCCAGGACAGACATCCTTGCAGCCGGAATGGAAATCAATAGCAACTGAAATGAAAGCAGCGAGCAAATACTTTGCCACTTAAAAGTTGCACACAAGTTTACAACGAATGTCTTACGGAAAACGTCAGTGTGCGGTGGAAAAAATACAAGATACATTTTCTTTAACAGCGCTTTGTTTAAGATGAATAATGAATAATTTAACTAAATATTTAACGGCCACCCCTGAAGTTACTTCTTACATTTTGAAATGATTATAGTATACTATGTTATACTAAATTTAGTTTTATTTTTTTTTAAACTTCTCACCCGAGTAATAAGTAGTTTGTGGGGCAGGCACGTGCTTGCCATTGAACCCAAGGCTCCGTACTGCCTGTTGCAAGTTGCCTGTTGATGTTTATGGCCTGCACCCAGGCACAATAAAGTGCAGCACACAGACAACGGCCAACCTACTGGACACGTGTGGTCAGGATGGCATGGTCAGGATGTAATGGCCAGGATCTGTCCACAGCTAGACGGCAACCGCAAGCAAATGTGTAACGAGCCAAGTGCGGCAGTTGCTGGGGAACTTTACAGCGGCAGGACTATTAAGAAAATTGCTGCAAATAAACTGCAGGAGGTGGTCCTAGACCGACCTCACCATTTATGCCCCAGCGAGTGTCCTTTGATGTCCTGCGGCCCCTTCGCATTTGTCGCCGCATTCCAAAATACCCCGACTGGCTGTTAGGCATTTGAATGGCAAATAGAAAAAGTTTGCCAAATCCTTTTTTGCCAACAGACTTGCTAACAGACTGTCAACGGCTCATCATTGTCTTGAGATGGGTTCTTTTCTGGCTGGCAGGCTGTAGAAGTTGGAGCGCTTTGATTTCGTGCTTCATTTGGTCTAATCAAACTTGGCGAAAACACAAAAATCTGCAGCACTTAGTTTGGCTGGCATTTGCTTGTCAGCCGGCATTTTCCCAGCCCTTAATTTCCAACTTGGTTTTTATTAACTTTGCAAAGAATTTTGTGCCAAACAGGAATTTCTACGGAATTTACACTCTTCGAAGGCAGCTCCTTCGCTTCCTTTTGTGTGTTATTTTTGGCTTCACACCAGCCCACCAGCTCATGTACCTATAATTTTATTCTTTCTTTTCCCCCAATCCCGAAAACAATTTCCGCATTATAAAAAAGGGACACCAAACCCAAAGCAGGTGCTCGGCAGGATAATTGAACCACTTCGATTGCCGCCAGTCCGTTTGCGTTTTTATGTGTATTTTTGATATTTTTCGGGCTCATAAACAAAAGGGAAAATCAGTCAGGCGGGCAAAGCATTTAAAGGGCTTTTTAATTAAAAAGTTTTGTTTGCCCTTCCGCAGGGCGTTTGTTTTTGAAGCCTGTTTGAAAAGGTCTTAAACGATTTGAAAAGCTCGAACCTTATCCTGCAGTTGCTTTGTGTATGCAATTTTTGAAAATAATAATATCAGAATAACATTTACAAGTTGTTAGGAAGTTAAAAAATTAGAATAAAAAGAACTAGGTTTTCATAAAAGATTAAATAAATAATAACCAGTTATTAAAACTTTTTAACAATAACTTAAATATATGTTTTTATACCCTTGCAGAGGGTATTATAATTTCAGTCAAAAGTTTGCAACGCAGTGAAGGAGACATTTCCGACCCTATAAAGTATATATATTCTTGATCAGCATCACCAGGAGAGTCGATCTAGCCATGTCCGTCTGTCCGTCTGTCCGTCCGTCTGTCCGTCCGTCTGTCCGTCTGTCCGTCTGTCCGTCTGTCCGTCTGTCCGTCCGTTTCTACGCAAACTAGTCCCTCAGTTTTAAAGCTATCTGCTTGAAACTTTCCCAAAAGTTGTCTTTCTATTGCAGGTAGTATATAAGTCGGAACGAGCCGGATCGGGCCACTATATCATATAGCTGCCATATAACTGAACGATCGGAAATGCCATATCTTTGGTGTTTTTAAAGTTAGGAAGTTGGGATTTTCTATGGGTTTTATTTTTGGCTAAAAAATCCGACCTGCCAAATTTCATAAGGATCGGACGACTATATCCTATAGCTGCCATATAACTGATTGATCGGAAATGCCATAACATTGGTGTTTGTAAAGTTAGGAGGCTGGGATCTTCTATGGATTTTATATTTGGTTAATCAATCCGACCTACCAAATTTCATAAGGATCGGCCGACTATATCCTATAGCTGCCATATAACTGATTGATCGGAAATGCCATAACATTGGTGTTTGTAAAGTTAGGAGGCTGGGATCTTCTATGGATTTTATATTTGGTTAATCAATCCGACCTACCAAATTTCATAAGGATCGGCCGACTATATCTTATAGCTGCCATATAACTGAACGATTGGAAATGACATAACTTTGTTGTTTTTAAAGTTAGGAAGTTGGGACTTTTTTTAAGTATTAAGAATGCATCATATGAATAATTTTGGAGAATATAATTTATAGAATATTCTGCAAGGGTATATCAACTTCGGCTCCGCCCGAAGTTAGCTTTCCTTTCTTGTTTTTATTGAAAATATCAATTGATGTTTAAATTTACGATTTTGGGAATTTTCCACCATTCAACATTTAAGTGTATGCACTTCTTGAACAGAGGCAAACGAGTAATAAATTCGGTTTTATTGCATTTCATTTGGCTGCTCATTATCAGCAGGGAATAATTAAAGAATCACAACTGGCGGATGAAAATGAAATTAAGCATAAATTACGAGCTTCTGCCAGAGACAACAAGGCCGGTGCGCAGTGATTTATATATTCATTAAAAATCGAAGTGTCACTTACCTTCTTCATGAATGACATCACATTTGTTGGCAACATTTTGACGGCTTTTTTACTGCGTTTTTGTTTGGTTGAGAATTGGTTTTGCGTTCGTCGTTTTCCGTGTGTATTTAAAGTGCAATTAATCATGCATCCGCCGTGTTGGACGTTGCGTATACGTTATGTTCGCTTTGTTCTGCTCGCTGGTAAGCCGGTTTAAGTCATTTCGATTTGGATTGTTTTCGTTTCTCTTGGCCATGCTCTTGTGTATTCTGTCCTCTGAGGGCCATTTTTCATTGGCCATGTAAATAGGCATTGACATGGGGGATATTGGCACTCCAGTTCTACATGTTGTGCCTGCTCTCGATCCGGATTGATTTATGTGCAGCTCTAGTTCCACTCTTGGCTTTTAATTAACTTTGGCCATAATTCACAAACGTTATTATTGCCGCCGGCTGCAGCTGCTCCTTTTTGGTGGAAAACATGGAAAGTACACCGAGAAAGAGGCGGAAAATTATAATTAGTCATTTGGCAGTAGAAGGCAAGTTGCACGCGGCGCTTAAGGAGCTCAAAACACGGACGTGTAATGGTCCGCCCGACTTACACCGTACTTAGCCGGGCTCCATAAATTTCCCTACGATAACCATCAACAGTGTTTTGGGTTTTCCCGCTCCCCATAACCAGCCCACCAATACAGTCACACACACGCTTATGCTGAAAAGTGGCGAAAGTTTATAAGGCGGAAATAATGTGTCGCCCGGCATGCAAAAGTGCCTTTTTCATTGTGACCTCTATAATAAGTTGGCCCTGTTAAGTGGGTTAGCCAACGAAACCGTAAAGTTAGTGCCCGAAACTGATTTTCAATAAGTTATATTAACCCTGTCCCAAGTTAGAGCTTTAATAGAGTGAAGTTGCTTTGAAGCCACTGTTTTAGGAGCAGTTAGCAGCGAAACACAGGGAAAAATTTTATGAAATTTGGAAACTAGTATCCATTGGTAATAATAATAATATTTTATGTTTTAGAAAATCTAAGCTATATTCATTACAGATTTAAATTAAAAATACATTTAGAATGGCGTTTTACAATTTCCAAATACAAAATTTGAAAACCCCAAACAAGATAATTAACAAAGCTTTTTTGACAAGTTTTAGTATTCATTAAATTTTTATGCCAACATAAATATTAAAGAAATAAAAAATGATTTTTTAAAGAATTTTTTCTCAGTTCATGGCTGCTTTGTTAAGCTCTTTGGCTGACTGATAAGCTGCTCCAGACTATCGCCATCAAGCAGAGCAATCAGAATGCTTTGGCCAGCTTATCGGGCATTCACTGCAGCTGGGTTGTACTGCACATAAAGGGGAAACTCGGAGCTGGCTTTGCTGTTTGCCTGGAAATGGAATTATTAAATGAAATGACCCACATAGCAATTCAATTGTCGAGCTATCCGCTCGATTTGAGCTGCATAGGGATATATGTGCATGCTATAGGGATATATGGGGCATTTGCAATTCCCAATTCCCCAATTCCCATTGATGTTGCCGGGACAACGGATTAAAAGCAGAGGGATGCCGATCGAGTTTGAAGTTGCAAACTTTGAGCCAAGTCATTGTCACAGAATGCAGTTAGTCGACAAGGGTCTCTCTTTTTTTGGCCATTCGAAAACTTCATAAAAATTGATTCGAGATAGTTGTCGACATGGGGAATGTGTTTACGCCCAATGAAATTCCCGACTTTCCAAATGAGCTGGCGAACTGTCGGGCAAACTTTTAAATTGTATTTGGGGAAAAGCGAAAATTAGTTGCCGCTTGAAGCTGTCAAAATGCCAGCGACAGGACATGCATTCCGCGCAGCGAAATCAGGACGAGATGATTTTTGGAGGAAGATGTAAGGCAAAGTGTTACAAGTGTTTGTTTGAGGGCGAGGAGAGAGGGGGTCCTGGGGAAAATGGTTGGAAAAGGGGCGGAAAAGCGACGGCAGGCTCTCGTGCTTACACAAGCTTAGCGCGCAAGGATGTGCTCATAAATTGTAACTTTCCGTTGCCGTCGTCGTTGTTGTTGCTGTTGGTGTTGGTGTTGGTAACAAGCATGAAATCACATAAACACACACACACACGCACACTGTGAAATCAACAGGACGAAAGGACGAGGCCGGATGCTGGCAAAGTTTCAGCCAACTTGGTCGGCTGTAGTTGGCACCCAGTTAATTAGCGCGAAATTGGGAGAATGAGTTTCCGAATCGGGCTCTGGGCTTTGGGCCAAAAACGAGCTGCCGGCGGCCAAGAGCCTTCGTCCTGTGCATGCTAATGTAACTGATCAGATTGCCATTAGCATTAAAGGACACTATGTGTGTGTGTGTGTGTGTGAGTGTATGTTTTGGATATAATACATGCATTAAATAAAGTCCAACAAGATTTATCAACCACTCGCCTAGATCCTGTGCAGGACCCGGGATCCAAGGACATCGCAATTGTCACGCACAGGCAAACAAAGCTCGGCCAAAACAAAAAAACAGGCAGTAACCGTAGCCAAATCGAAATTGAAACGCTCGCATATAAAATAGAGTGTACTACACAGGAAGAAATTGTAAAAATTAGTTGCGAAAGTTTTAATTTTTTCTATTTTAGAAAAATACAGCAGAAGGACATGGATATATCAACATGTCTAGTAATGCTCATCAAGAATATTTATACTTTAAAAGGTCGGAAATGTCGCCTTTACTCGTTTAAAACTTCTAACCAAAAATTATAATACTCTCAGCCAGAATATACTGAAACTTTTTTCCTGTGTATCTCTTGTTAGAATATTTTTTTCAAATTTGTTTTATATTTTTTCTGTGTGTGTGTGGGCTGCGGCAAACTTTCAATGCCCGGCAATTTATTGGGACTAACGTCACACAGGGTGTCAAAGTGAATTGTTATGCCGGAACGTGCATGGGACACAAATTAAGTGCAGGCCAGTCCGAAATAAATGGAGGAAAAATACGGCAAAAGCAATTCCTCAGCCAAATGAAGCGCAACAGCTTTTGAACCGGGAATAAAAAAAAAGAGATGGACCAAGAGCAGCATCAGGTCCAATTGCAGTTGAGAAATCGCAGCGCAGTTCATAAATAAACCGGACAGCAGGAGGCATCGTCAGAATCGCCAGAATCACCAGATTCAGCAGCAGGCGAGCTGCGAAAGGGAAACCGACCTCATGAATGGCATGAATGAAGCGTTGTCAACAAAGCCAAGCGATGGGGGATTTCCCCGGCGAGTCTGCAGATAACAAAACCCGGGCAGTGTGGTGACCTCCTCCCTTTTTTGTCCTGTTGCTCGCCTTGTTAACACACTCCGTGCTCCGTTGTTGTGGGCTGAACGCCAAAAGGATAGCAAAGGATATTAAAGGATACCGAAGGATCCGAAGGACCAGAATAAAATGAGTGCCGAGTTACCCACTCCTACCAACACTCCATCTCTCAACTACTTGAGGTGCCTGCACAGAAAGTGTGCGTGTGTGTCACTTGAAACTATGAAGAATCATAGTTTATCGATCTCGGGGAAAATTAATTTGCCTTTCGAGAACATGGGAAAGTTTTGAGGGCATAGCTTCAGAGAGCAGAGGAACTTTCAAGGAGCGACAGGGAAATCCAATAACACGTGCAAGCTGCCTTCAAATGTTAAGTTTGGGAATTCATTAATTAAATACTTTAACCAGTTCACAGAAATAGAATTCAGTCTAAACAAATGTCTAAAAGCATGTTAATTAATTATTAATTAATTATGTTAATTTACAAAAAATTTAAATGAATTGGTTTTATTTCATTTTAAGTTTGTTTAAGTGCTAATTGCCTACTTAAAATATTTAATTCGCTCCCATTTTATATAAAGCTAAAGGAGAAAGATCTTACCGTTTTATTAACATATTTATTTCCTAAGATTGAATTAAAGTATAAACTATAATAAATAACTTGATTATAATAAGTAGTTGCGAGTTTTTCGCACTGTGTGGCTGCGGTAGGCAACATTGTTGCCAAAACAGGATTTTTAATGAACCTGCGACCGCGGCCTGTTTGCTCCTGGCCATCCGCTCATCAGGACATGGACATGGACATGGGCATCCACGTCCAACGGCCAAGTGGCAAACGCACGGGATGTCAACGCCATGGCTGGCTAATTGACAGAGACGGGCTTACGTGGCGGATACTCGATCTTGCCGACCCCCTTTTCCTGCCGCCTTTCGTTATCCTTGGAAAGGTTTAATTGCTGGAAATAAACAGAAGAAGTTCGAGGATGTTGTGGGCCGACCGAACAGATTGCTGCCTGATTCTGATTGTGAATCCGAATCCGAATTCGAGTCCCTTTCATGCAGCACATGGCCATTTCCATTTACAATTTCCCCAGGATTTTCAGGATTTTCGCCATGCTGAACACGTACGCGGCAAAATGAAATAAAACTACGCCCACCGAAACGCTCGGCTTTTTCAGCAGGAGTCACAAACAAAGGCTGGCAATCGTTTAAACTGCTGCCAAACTCAATTATTCAAATGCCAGCGAGTGGGGGGCGTGGCCGCGGAGAAGGGGGCGTGGCAAAGGTGCAGGGAACGTGGCTCATGTGCTTCAAGTGGCACTCGCTTTGCGGTCGCACACGGCGATACTTGCAACTTGACATTTAATCAAAGCAAAAGCCTAAGCGAGAGTCCTTCAGAAGGCTCATGCCTCCTCGATTTCCCCTCAAGGACCTGCGTCGTTTTGCGGTCTGGCCGCAAAACTGTTGACACGTCGTCGTTCTCCATATCTGGTCGACTGTATCCCGACTTTCATCTTAATTGAAATCGAATCAAAGTGTTTTCGTTCAACAAATCAAATTGTCTGCTGCACGCATTGTTCGACACAATCTGTTTTGGCCAACTGTTGCCACCAACTAATGACCCGGCATTGTGTTCTGGCTTCTAGGTTTTACACTCAATTTGCTGGTATTGTGGCTTATTGTTTCATAAATTATTTATTAGAAAATTTTATTTGTCCTCGTTCTCGTTCTCAGTTTCGTTCTCTTTGTTTGTTACTTTGGCCCCAAGGGAATTTGACCGGGCTTTGTGTGTGGAGATATTTGATTATAAACTGGAACAGAAACTGAAACTACAACATGGATACACACACTTCACAATACCAGTTGTTGCGTGCCACGACTTGGGCAATTGGATTATGGAACCAATGTTGTTGGTCCGAAGTGCGTTTGATTCCTTATCCTTCTACAATTCCTCCTGCGAGTGGACAAAGCTTTTGGGCAAGGGCTTATTGGACAACGCAATCCCATCGCCCAAATGCACTGTGCTACACAATCAATATCAAACAACTGGCGAGTGCTTGGCAAATATTACACACAAGCTCTGTTTGCTATTAGGAGGAATTACGCATACGCAGTGTGCACATCAGACATTACGACAGAGAGAGAAATAACAATAGGAACAATTTTCTTAGCAGAAATACCTTTTAGTCACTACTAATAATATGTTATTATCCATAATGACCATTTATAAAACTATAAATCTAGTAGGAAAAATGTTCAATATTCAACTTTACTAAAGTTCAGTAAATTTCTTAGGTCTTCTCCAAATATTATATTTCTATTCAATATTCAGTTTATGAAACATTTTAAGACTTTATAATTTTAATGCAATTTTTTGTTTTGCATAAAGTTTTTTTAACAAGCTTAGCAAAACAAACTTTACAAATGTGAGTTTATGTTGAAAGTTTCTTGTTTAATCCCAACCCTTTTTTACTCGTTAATTAATGATTTGAAGAGCGGAAGTTAATATTTAAATTTAATATTCTGATATGAGTGAAAGTGCTGTGAAAAACACACACTTTTTAAAGGGAAATAAGAATGTTTTTCCCGTGAAGAGCAATAAACTTAGTGCCAAATCAACTTGATATGGATATGGGCACAAAACCCCTGAGCTCGCCAGGTGCTCATTAACGCTTTGTAAAATGTGCAGCTCGACGACTATTTTCTTGCATGACAACACGCAACGCTGCCACGCCCCCTTTCCACTCCCCCTTTCCCGAGGGGGCGTCGCATTTTCGCATTTATGACGTCGCGCCAACGTGTCAACCTCATTAGGAATGCGTGAAATTCAACACAGTCTCATCAGAATTTAAGGGCAGAGACAGTGCGTAATTGTCGCTTTGTCGCATAAAACCAAGGAAACGCTACTTAACTTTTATATCAGAGCATCATTTCTAGGCATTCCCTGATTTATTCGCTGCAAAAACTTTATATTAATTACGCACGGCTGGCATAGAAAATTAAATCAAACGAAGCGGAGAACAAAAAAAAAGTGTAGGGTATAAAAACCGAACCTCGTAATAACAAAGGCCCCGACAAACCAGAAAAAAAGGCTTAATGGCCGTTAAGCGATGGCACGACCGTAAAGATTTGGGCAGACTGGGATCCTGAGAGCAAAGTGACCGCAATTAATTAACCACAAGGCGGCGAATGCCGCTGGCAATAAAAAATAATTATAATTATTTTCAGTAAGTGCTCGCAAAATGAGACTTGTACACTCATAAAACAAGAACCAAAAGACCTAAGTGTAAAAACAATTTACAAAAAATTTGTAAAGCACTTTTTTTTTGATTAATGTGAATTTTTGAATATTTATTGGGTTATATGTATTTTATCCAATTAATAAATAGCTCTTAGCTCTTAACACAATGACACATTTTCGGGAAAAATGGCAATCTTAAATGCCTTGCAAAATTTCTTGAGTTAAACAAACTTTTAAAAAGAAGGTAGACATAAAGAAGGGTTTGGGGTTGTTTAACTTGGTTCTAAAATACTATTTATTATTTATGGTAATTTTTTTGAGCAGTAATCAACTGACAACATTTATGAGTGTAGTCTTAGAAAGGATATATTTTGGGGCAAAATTCCACAAAATAATATAAAGTGCTAGGCATTCATTGCGTAATTAAATGCTGGCCCAAAGTGAGCAGGGCAAAGGTTAAGCTGACTGGCTGTCAAGGCCCGGCCTTTGTGCTGAAACATATTGCCAGTTAATTATTCAGCATATGCATGAAGGATATACCAATGTCAGTGTCAATGTCGAACTGTCGGCCAACTAAACAAGCCGTAAAAGCAGCTCAACGGCCTCATGAACTTTTGCAGCGCATCTAATGCGAATTCAATGTCGTCCTGGGCTTCCTTGAACCCCCTCCCCCCCCAGCCTGCCTTCAACTCGTCCTTGGAAGGACGACCTCGTGGCTCGTCAGCAAAGTCAATTAAAAATGTGAGCACAAACTAAATAAATTGTCATAAATATGCAAAAGAGCACAAAATACAGTTTCAGCCAAGGACTTGGTATCTCGGACTGAAGTCATTTCTTGTAGGTCCAGCAGCATTATGCATAATCATGTCTACCCATCGATATCCCTGACTTGGGCGTATGTCCTGTCATTATTGTTATTGCTCGCACTGTCGTGTAACAGTTGTTGTGCTTACTTATCGCACCACACACAACATGTGTCTGGGCTGTCGCAACTGTCTGTCTGCGGTTCTCTTCTCTGTGAAAACCCATTTTCCCCGGCGCCTTCAGCTGTCTCCTTCGGATCCCATTCCCATTTTCATTCCGACATTCCCTGCATCTCACCACAGTAAAGGCGCAGTCCCTTAAATAGCATTGCAAGTGCTCGAAGTTACACAGTGGGAAAACATAAAAGCAGGTCATACAGTTCTCGTATCTTTCCATACTTAAATAGCATTTGCTTGAATAAAAGTGCAACCCAAAATATAAAAGACAGAAGTAAATAAGGTATTATTTAATTTCCTTAGTTTAATTTTTGTTCGGCAGTACTTTCCACCATTATTATTATATTTTGTAAGTCACACAAAGCTGACACCATCTAATAATGTCTGTCACAATTTCTGACAGCTGACCTTAAATACATATAAAATAGCTGCGAACAAGAAAGTGATATACTAATGGGCAAAAAACCCATATTATTCTCAATTACGAATGCAAATGTATACCCTTCGAGTGACTTATTCTCCTGCAACATTTAACAAATCTGTGTGGCCGGAAGGTCAAATGTCAGACCAGCAGACAGACACTTATTTAATTCCCCACAATCGCACACAATCCGCCCTCCCAGTTTGTCCTTTTCTGATTTATTATTTATGAAATATTCAGCACTTATATTCATTAATTTGATTGCGATCCGAATTGATGCATTTTTCATATGGTCTGCCAAATTAGGTTTTAACTTTCTAGTGAAAGTGAATGAATTAAATCGGCAAATTGGGCTAATTCGGTCTGATGAAGCAGTATTTACACGCGATTTCGGGTTCGATTGCACGTTCCCTTTTCCAGGGGTGCATTTAATTAAATCAGGGAAAGTCGCAGAGCCCTCGGGGCATATTGATTACAGGGTCGCCAAAAAGTAAACATGAATCCTGTTGATTTATGACAAATCGAGAAAAGTAAACCACACTCTGCGTTTGATATTTTCCTTGTGTAACATATTGCGCATACGCCGCATGGGCAGTCACAGCCTCAAGTCATTTTTCATGATAATGTACTTAACATACATATTAATCAAAGGCACAGAGGGTGGGCGTGGCAACCGCAGCGAAGGCATTCTGTTATTGAGCCCCACAATTTAAATTGATCCGCAAGCAATAGCAAAGTAATAATTGCTGTGGTTTGGTTTTGCCAGGACGCACACAGATACTGGGATACTGGCACCCGAAGACGGCAGCCGAGACCATTATTCGACCGCACATCCTTGCCAGGACTCTCTGCTCTCGGGCTGCGGAATGCCGCAGGCATCGCATATTGTCCGGATGCCTCGATTCTGCAACTCAAACCTAATCATCTGCGCACAGTAATCCCATCATTTGTAATGCAAACTCATTCAGGATTGTGGTAGGCACACTGGGAAAAAGAAGTCAACCGAACTGGTCATCATTTGGATTTGTTTCCTTAAGAAAATTAAAATTTATATGTTGTTCTCTGTATAGCATAATTCAAGTCAAGTTGGGCTTAGCATTTATTTCTCTGTTTTGGGGTAGTACTTTCTTCATAGGTAAATTCAAAAAAATAACTAAACTGTTGAATAAATATATTCCAAAGTGGAAAAAGTTAAAGGTTTTTAAGTTATGAGAATTAATATTCTGTTAAAATATCTACTTTACTAACTGAAATCTACTACTGAAATCAATACACATTGCAATCCTGTAATAAAGGCGATTAAAAACCTAATGTTATACATAATGTAAAGATAAGAAACGAATATTGTTCTTTATTATTTTCCCGTGTAAACCCACGAATGCAAAAGGTAGTTTCAGGCCTCTCATCTGGCCATTGTGGCAACAAATTACCTGTGCGATTTGATTTCATTTCCGTTCTGCTGCCACCGCCTTTAGCTTCATCTGCGGTTCAGGATGGGGAATTCTGCTAGGGCAATGGCTACATTTGTAGTTCCAGATCCTTTTCCATCTAAATCATCATCAGCGCGAAGTCGGCATCATGCTGCTCGATTTGTTGTGCATTCGGTTTTTTGGCTTTCGATTTCAAATCGGGCTGCGTGGTTGGAGCCCAGCCCTGCAAGGATATGAGCGGAGGAGACTTGTTGTGAGCATGTCCTGGCATTAGACAGCTGTCGAATGTGAAATGTGGGGCATAAATCAAATGTCATATTCGGCCGAGCGGAAAACACTCTGCCTAAACTGCAATCAGGCAGCCCAGCGTTTCAAATTCATCAATTTTCATTCAAACGGAACCAATCTTATTTAAAATAAATTTAATTTGCACTCCTCTTTATTTGTCTTTCCCCGGAAAATAATAGTTGGCAAGATATTTGATCTATTTTCTGCTTATTGAAGCTTGTTCAAGATTTTATAAGATTATATACTTTAGTTTGGTTTTTAATTTAAGATATATGCAAATTTATTTGAGAGCTTTTGACACATTCTATTATCGATTCTGTTTGAATGGACCCGCCCTATTAATACTTTATCACAGCAGCTGACTTTTCTCCATTTACTCCGAGTACTAAGTACCTACTAAGCCCCAAAGTGCAGAGAAAGTATATTTCTATCATAAATTCGGCTGACTTGAAAACTTTTCGACGGCTGTGGCATTTGCGGCCCTGTTGCTGTTGCTATGTTTATGTACATGGTAGATATATACACTTAGTAGATGTAGATGTAGCTGGATCTGAAGCCTTCTTGTGGCTGTTGTCGTTACTCTCGTAATTATGAAAGTTGGCCAACTGGGCTGCGGTCTCGCGGTCCTTGGGGCATTCAAGTTGCTCCACAATGCTCCGCCTTCTTTTGGCGCCCTCAAGTATGCAACGGCAAATTGTATATACGGAAATTGGGGGATACATTTTTATATACAGAAAAGAGTGTGGGAACAGGACATCCTCATTACGTTCAAGTGGCACATTTAGAATGCAGAATTTCTGTGGCCGAAAACTTTGAGCGACTTAGAGGCTGTTGTTGAAAGTTTATTTAAATTACTAAATGAGAAATGTAGTTGTTGGCCGGAAGTTGTCGTCGTCGTTGTCGTTGTCAGTCGACGAGAGCTCGACAAAAACAAGGGCATAAATTACACAAAGGCAGCTGCAGGACCAAGTCCTAGTCCATTTTCGACAGCATCAAAGTCACTCAAGCACACGGGCCATAGTCGAAAAACTTGGCCGAAAGTAAAGTATGCAAAAAGCCTGGCTGGAGTGAAATTATGAAGCACTGCCAAATTCGTTCAAATTGCCAGACAGCCGGGCCGCCAGTCAGGCAGTCATCCAGTCATCTAGTCATCCAGTCAGACATCCTGGACGTACGTACGTGCCGGGAGCTCTGGGCCTGGAAAAGTTAACCCGGGCCACGTAGCCACCTCACTTCGATCCCCTCTCGTCAACTGGTTTCTGTTCAATCAACAACAGGGCTCTATTGCCGGGCATTGTTGCCGCCCTCCGCTTGTTTGTCTAAGTGAAGTGAAGTGTGCCAAAGATATTTGCGCCCGATATGCGTCCAGGCATTTCGGGTTAAGGCCTCGCCCCAGTCACTCTTTCAGTTTCAGCTCCTAGTCGTACACAGTGCGAAAATGTGGCGCACTTTGCTCAACAAGTGGACTAACTAAAAGCTGTTGATTAAGTTCCTTAGTGTTTTGAAGTATTTTCTCAGCTAATTAAATTTAAATCTTTTGTTTAACTGACAAGAAATTAAAACAATCTATATGTAAACAAAAGTTACTAACCCATCATCCAAATATTTTTGGTCAAGGTCTCTCTCTGTAATCCCCAAGAATAGTCAAAGACCTGCTTATGGCCAAATGACTGTATCACTCAATAGCCAGAATATGACAAAGAGAGTACTTGGGCTCGATGGAGCAATAACCAGGCTGGCAAACAAGTATTTCACTTAGAGCGCCGCTCTGTCTAATGAGCCATCCTTTCAGCAGGATTTCGCTTCCTGGCAGCGGAAGAGCACCGGACACACGTGTGCCTTTGATTTGAATGCGACAAAAGAAATTAGTTTCATATGCAGGGGGTTTGGGGAATTGTTCATGCTCCAAGGATTATGTGGAACAAATACAATCAGGCGTAGGGACATTGTTTCTTTCTAACGAATCATGGATTTTCCTTGTTTTGAAGTGACATAACTTTGAGCTGAAAGTCTTGTTCCTCAATTCTCAAGGGGCTTGTAAAGACATTTTAAAGGGTCATAAAATATTTAACAAATTCAATGTATTTGTTTACGTTATATGTTATATGTCAGACTTTATTTCTACATCGTGCGATTTTCTATGAAAATTATGGTTTAATTCTCCAAAAATCTGTCGATTTTTTTCCAAATTTCAAAGTTTCAAAAACCAGCACTCCTAGGCTCATAGCTTTTCCTACAGACATCCGATTGCAAAGTGGCATATCTCTAAATGATTGTGGCTTAATTCTCAAAAAATCTGTGTTCAAATTTTGGTTTTTATTTTTGGGTCGATTTTTCGTCATTTTAATGATGTTACCCCTTTCCAAATATTCGGAAAATGGCTTAGCTGAAAAGTGTCAAAAACCTGCACTTCTAGGCTCATAACTTTTTCTATAGACATCCGTTTGCAAAGTGGCATACCTCTAAATGATTGTGGCTTAATTCTCAAAAAATCTGTGTTCAAATTTTGGTTTTTATTTTTGGGTCGATTTTTCGTCATTTTAATGATGTTACCCCTTTTCAAATATTCGGAAAATGGGTTAGCGGAAAAGTGTCAAAAACCTGCACTCCTAGGCTCATAACTTTTCCTACAGACATCCGATTGCAAAGTGGCATATCTCTAAATGATTGTGGCTTTATTCTCTAAAAATCTGTGTTCAAATTTTGGTTTTTATTTTTGGGTCGATTTTTCGTCATTTTAATGATGTTACCCCTTTCCAAATATTCAGAAAATGGCTTAGATGAAAAGTGTCAAAATCCTGCACTCCTAGGCTCATAACTTTTTCTATAGACATCCGTTTGCAAAGTGGCATACCTCTAAATGATTGTGGCTTAAAATCTCAAAAAATCTGTGTTCAAATTTTGGTTTTTATTTTTGGGTCGATTTTTCGTCATTTTAATGATGTTACCCCTTTTCAAATATTCGGAAAATGGGTTAGCGGAAAAGTGTCAAAAACCTGCACTCCTAGGCTCATAACTTTTCCTACAGACATCCGATTGCAAAGTGGCATACCTCTAAATGATTGCGGCTTAACTCTCTAAAAATCTGTGTTCAAATTTTGGCTTGTATTTTTGGGTCGATTTTTCATCATTTACATAAAGTAACAAAATTTTTGAAAAATCGTATTTTGGTAACATCTTAATTTTATCGATTGCAACGTTTCCCAATGCCCAACGATCTATTAGGGCAAGACTCGAAATCGATTTCCTTTGCAGCTCGATCATTAAGCCATCATATAAATTGGCAGCACTGGCGGACAAAAGCTTCCGATCTCTATGGAAATAGTTAAAATCTTGCAAAAACAAGAAGGACATAGAAATCAGAAGCTCAAATTATTTAGTCTGCATGTTCAGAGAAGTTAAACAAATTCTAGAAATTGTTGTGGCCAGCGAAAGCTAAGCCAAGTTTTTAATCCAATCATAAGTTATTAGCACCCACTCTTCCTGAGCAGGAAAAGCTCAAAGTGAAAAATGAAAAAAGCAAAAAAAGAGAAAGCCATTCACTTGTGGAGCGTTTTTTAAACGACATTTTTCCCATGCGAGGGCGGCGCAGAAAAAACTTTATTCATGGACCGCACTTTTTTTTTCTATGGTCGCCACTGGATTGTAGGCAACATTCAACGAGGCGTGGATCCCTTTCGGAATCGAGTGAGTCCCTTTTGATGGCCTTTGTGGGTGGATGTAGATGTGGATGCTGTGCGTTGACGGCCAGTTTCACAAATGATTTCACATTTTTGCATAAATAAATGTCAAGTGTGCGCCGGAGCATGCGGAGAGTTGCTGACAGTTTTCTAATAAACCCAAAGGACGAAAGAAAACAGGATAATCAGCGCGCAGGACAGGGATAAAGAAACCGGAGCAACAAGTTGTACAGATATCTTGTGTCCCTGTATGTGTGTTTGTGTCCACTTCAGCTTAGCAATAATAATAACCTTGGCTGCCATTTCTCAATGTGTGTGCGGCTGTGTGTGTGTGTTCGGTTTTCCCCATATGAAAATGACAATTTCCATTCCCCTCGACACTCAGCACTCGACACTCTGGCTGGGCGCCATGGTTATTTTAGGATTTCCCAGCAACGCTGGCAATTTTAATAATGTTTACTCAAGGCGTAGCCTTAGATCATTTTGTCACCCCCCTCCCCCTCTCGAAATAAATAATAATGGAATGCCAGGAGCCGGAAAAAGTAGCCGAGCTGCAGGACTCGTGTGTGCAGTGAGGCATGCCGAATGACAGCTGCTGGCAAATGGGAAAATGCCAGGATCCTAATAAGCAGGCCAGGCCATAAGATGCAGCACGCCATTGCAGCGGAAAACTGACAATTCCGGGTTCTACGTGTTTGTTTTGTGTCGAGAGACCGGCATTCGAGCCATAACACCCATTAGACCCGTAATTTATATTCCACCCATCAAAGCGAGGGGGATTCTTCGCACAGAACTCACATTATCCCTTTTGCAGCAGCCAGCACAAAGCAGCTGCTGCCTAATGAGCGGATTAAAGTGCCCCAATAAAGGTCCTTGGCGCTTCCTGTTCTAGGAAATGTTATTCCGCACTCTAGTTGGTTCCGGGAAAAGCCGAGGCTGCAATTCAAAGCGACGCAGGAAAGCCAACTACTAGAACTTTAGCTGCCAAAAGGGGCATCTTCTGGGAAAACAAATTGCTTGACGTCTTTGGCAATCAGATATCAAAATTGAATAGTCCTCGTCTAGTTTCGAAGTATTCGTTTATGTCGAAAGGGATTTCAATGCACGAAAGTAATGCAGAGAGTTCTTGGCAATCAAAATCTATTATTTATTGACAATTTCAGCAGATTCATGCTTTCGTTTATGTCGAAAAGGGATTTAGTACCCTTGTTTTGAAGATTGTAAGAAGAATTCAGGAATTCATATTAAAATATTGACTACTCAAACAGTGCAGCATAAAACATAAACTATACCAACATTGCGTATACGCAATGTATGATTGAAACTTTTTGTTTATATTTTTATTTTTTATATTTAAAATTATCAACAATATCTATCATTCTCCGTAATTTTCTGTTCTATTTCTAGGTTTTAGTTTTCTATGAAACATTTCAACCTACTGTGCGTATACGCAATAAGTGCTCTTTTCTTTTCCTTTCCAATTTTCTCTCGATATTTACAGTAAAAAAGAAAAAGCCTTTGATTTGCATGCGGGAGTCTTTGAGGTGCCTTTGTTTGGCAAAAGACTCTGCCCTGAGACACAAAAACATATTGCCTTCATGCGTTTATATTGGAAAATATTGATTTACCTGCTATCAAAGACAGCTGCCACAATGCCAGGACCTTAGATCCCCGCTGCCAGGATACACACTCGTACCAGTGTTTGATTTCGTCTTTATGCTCCAGTTGCCAGCCATAAACGCAATAATCAATACGGATTGTCGGGGCGCAAAGTGCCAGGATGCCGCAAACGATTCAGATTCAGATTCAGACTCCCATTCCTATTCCCATTCCCATTCACAGTGGGTCGGCGAGTGTGGCCAACTCAGCCGGAGGGCTCAACAAGTGCAACTAAGGCCACATCATTAACATTTGGTGCGGCACTCAATGTCAAGGCAACGTGACTTATAAATATATCCGCACATAGGTACATGTGTATGCCTAAGGTCACGAGGGCTAGACGCACCTCAAGTATTCTATTTTCACGGCTTGGGCTTGAATTGTGTTTACGTACCAAACTTACTTTGAAAGAACCTTCAAGAAAATAATGCTAAAGCTATTTTAATTTGACCTTGAATAGTTGCTATTAAGAATAAAAAGTACAATCAGGGTCACTGGGTTTAAAAGTTTTTAAAAAATATGAATTGTAGATTGAGTAATAGAAAAAACAAAAATAAATGTACTATATATAAATTTGACCAAACTAACTTAAGTTGAAACAAAATAAGCATCAGATATCAAACATTATTTTGACAATGAACAAATTTTATCATTTTTTTTTTGAAAGATGATAGGTGTAATTTAAATTTAATTAATTTTATCAGCTGTATTTTTAATTTAGATCCGCGGTGTTGCGAGGACTTTTCAGACTAGTATTTAAATACATAGGTAATTGTTGGCCTATTTTCTGTGGGTAATTTATTTTTATTACACAGTGGGTATCATATTCACGCTGTAAAATCTACTCCCTTTAATTAAAAACTCAAATGGGGTTTCTCGCCTGTTATTTTGTTTCTTATTTCTGTATAAGCAGATTTATAATAAACTCACCACAATATGGAAAGCACAAAGTCATCACGTTCCTAGAAACAGTGGAACCTTTGACCCCGAACTGGGAAAATGTTTTTAAAGTAAATCTGTCAAGCTTTCCTTTCCCACGCTGCTCGGCAAAGGTATTTTTAGAAATGCTAATAATTCACTCGAAAAGTGCGAGCTGCGTGGGGGTCGTTTCCATACATTTCCGACTTAATAAGTTGACAGGAGCAGTCAATCAGCGTCGTGGCATCCACACACACTGCCGTTACCCTCTGAGATTTTTCATTTCCCATTTCCCACGATTTTCCACACCGCACATCCTGTCGGCGACAGCTCATTTAAAAATCATTGTTAGATCTGGCAAACGGTTTCTTTAATTAGCTCAAGGACCTCTTTGAAAGGAGCTCAGAGCAGAGATTTCCATGCCTGGCACATGTTAAATGCAAAACGGCTCATAAAATCTACCAACTAATGTGACACGCATTTTTGGACTGCTGCCTGTTGCTGGGTTTTCTTTTTGGGGGAAAAGATGAGGTGGTTTTTTGTGGGTGGTGCGAGTGTGGTTGGCTCTGTTTGTGCAAAACGTTACTTTGCGCAAAATTATGCAAATTTGATGTGCGTTTTGTTTGCCAAGAGCACCGCCTGCTGAGTGTGTGTGTGTGGATGGGAGTGGGTGTGTGGGTGGGTGTTGTGGGGGGCGGGTCCTGTGGCGGTTGCACCACATGCCAGGACCTGGACAAACATCGTGCTGTGCAAGTTCCTCGGACAGCAGACAAAGTGCATGGCAAACAGAGCAACTTTAAACACAGAGCACACACACATGGCCAAAAACAAATGAAACTTGCTCGAAAGAAACCAAACATTTGTTAACCCATTCTGGGGCTTAGCAATCCGGAGAACTTTAAGCGAAACTTCAGGTGCAGACCCTATAAATATTCACTAAAATCGATGGCCCACAGAAAAATAATTCCAGCAAGAAAAAGGGACTAATCTGATCAAAGCAACGCAGCTAGCAAAATAACGAAACAATTTCTGCAGCAAATGGAAGAAAAACACGAGAATCCGGCCAACTTTTTGGGCCTTTGAATTTCTCGTTTGTTGTGGGTGGTGGCCAGGAAAATCGGGAAAAGAACAAGCCAGGACCTTGTAACCGGAAACCACTCACACACACACACTGGGGCGGGCAAATAAACTGCTCATTATTATGCAAAGTTTTCACTTTTTGCTATCTGCAGAAGTGTAAGTTGAGCCACTTTCACTGAGGGCAAAATTACTGGCCTAAAATTACAAATAACTTTCTTATAATAAGAAAATTTAAAAAGCAGTCTTTAAATTCTTTAAAATTCTTTGTTTATTTTAAACCCAGCTATAGTCTTTATTTGTTTACCATTTCAATAAGCTGTCAAAGTAGTCGAATTGACTTGTCTTTGGACAATTTCTAAAATATCAAATGAAATTTAAAGAAAAATATTCTTTACTTATTTTTGGTACATTATGGTATTAATAAAATTTATTCAAAATGTGATTACATTTTTGATGTTTCTTAGATCTCGAAAGTAAAGAGATTTCTACTGCGCCTGCACCCGATTTATTTATTCAGAGAAAACCACTACATTGGTAACAGCCTTTAACATTTGATTTTAGTTTTCACAACGAACTCTTGATTTTCTAAGACATTTTTCTGAGTGTTGAAGTACGCCAGGAGCAACAGTCGGTCGAGCAGCACACCCCGCGCCCTCAATTTAATTGGCCCACCATAATGTATTGTGTGTTTGGTAAGAGGAGTGGCCCAAACAGACGTTGGCATATGGCCAGTCGACCCCGGGCTTAATATTTCGCTAACGTCCCCGCCATTCGACTCTTTTTCTGGCTAAGCACACGCCTGGGATTTTGCCAGGCTCATCGGCCAACAGAAATGACTGCCCATAAAGTGAACTAAGCTTTGTGGCAAAAGCGAAATGCGGAATTCAATTTGCCAACATGGGACGGTTGGAACTTGCCCAAAAACGATGCTTAATGCCCCACAAAAATTTTGCAGCGCCAAGAAAAACGAGTAAAACACAAAAAAAAAAACAAAATTGTAAGCCAAATTTGAACACATTTGATTTATGGCCAAGCTCAGCAGCAAAAGTAAAAAGTTTCGAGTTTCGCCGTTTGGCTTTGCCAATTTTAAAGGCCTGCGATAAGACGAAGGCTTGGCACCAATCAGCATATGCACGGCCACGCAAGCAAACACAAACAAAGGCGCACTCAGACGAACAAACAAACTTACATTAGGGTGATCCGTTAAATTAACATACTATAATGACTTACTCTTAAAGCTTTAAATGTTTTTGGGTACAATATTTCTTAATCGAAAGTTACTTTGATTAATAAATAATCATTTCTTATTATAACATTTATAGCACACGGCATGTATTTATAAATATTACGCATACGCCATGCGGGCCAAGTCAAATATTTCAGAATTCAAGGTTTAAAAATAAATTGTTCATAAATTCATCTTAGCTAATGCAGCGAATATATGGAATTACGTAAAAAAGAAAACTTATACTGACTGTTTTTTTTTTAGTAATAGTACGCTTACGCCACGGAGGCCAACTCAAATACTTCTTAATAGAAAGTTACTTTTACTTAATACCAAAAAGACAATGAGTGTATGATTTTAATGTTTTTATAAGGATTTCAACTAAAAACCTCTGAAAATCATATTAATGTTTTGAAAATCCTTTATCTAATATTTCAAGCATTAAATATCATTCACTTAAGTTGCCCTTTAGTAATGTCAGTTATAATATTTTATAGAGTTGGCTTTTATTTTTTCTTATTTTCCAAGTTCACCCTAACGTAGGCACACACATATAGAGAAAGCGGGCCGTCCCGAGAAGTATGCAAATGTAAGCACCCGTTAAACATGCCAGAAAAACACGCCTCAAAAACAACTGGCAACAAAACCAGAACGTAATTGCCTCGTTTCATTTTTAATAACTGTCAATCCTTTTGGCTGTTTTTGGGAGCGGCAATTGCCCAACTGGCACAAACCGCCCGTAATTTGCGCCGAGCACATGAGCTGTAGGAACATCGCGATACGAGGATACCCACAAAACCGCAGGAGCCACAGCCACGAAACCAGAAACAACAAAGGGAAAAAATGTCGACTTTGTAGAAAGAAAAGTTGAGCCAACTTTTGGGGGATGGGATTCTAATACCCTGCGAAGGTTGAGCAGAGGCAATCAAACTAAATTGAATACATTCCGATAAGAAAGTTATAGTCTCAGGCGGACAAACAAGATGAGAGATGAACCCAAAATGAGGCGAACATTTATGCAATAAAAAACCCAAAATATTCACTCCCCGAACCAAGAAAGTCCATGCACAAAATGACTTTACCATAAAGGGTATTTTATTGTCAACGAACCGCAAATAGTTTTTGCCCCATTTCCTTTTTTACAGCGCTTTTGGGGGGCCAAAAGTTTTGCTTAGCTCGTTTGATAAATGTTTGTGCCAACTTTTCGCCAAACTGTTGCTCTGCTCTCGGTTTCCACATTGCATTGTGGCGATATCGGCGAGTGTTAGCCAAAAAAAAAGGGGAAACTGGGGAAAAAAATAAGGAAATTTTACCTAAAACTTTAGGCAAACACCGAGCGGGCGACTCCCAGGATTCCGCTCTGAAACTTTTACATTTCAGTAAAATTACTTTCGATTTTCAGCTCGCCCATCTCCGGACTCATTTTTATTGTTGAACTTTAAGCTCAGCCTGTTGCCCGTCGGACGGGCACATGCATTAATCATCTCGAGTACACAACACGGCCCGTTCGTCCGGTTCAAAGTGTCAAACTCCCCTGGAAACGTGACCTCGGGCGCCAATTACATTAATCAAAGCATAAACCGTAAGCTGCACTCATAACACGACTCTTAGCTGGCTCAAATATTTCATTAGGCCAACCCATCCTCCAGTCGATCCAGCAATCCTCCAATCCAGCAACCCAGCTTCCACCCACAGCAGAATCCACTCCACTCGACCCATAGAAAGGGCATAAAATGTCAATTTTGCGCAGAACTGAGGAGAGCCCGGCCAAACAATGCGGCACATTCTGTTTGCCAGAGTGCACAAAGAAAAATTAAACAATGGGAAACCAATTCAGCATAAAAGTCTGGTTGAGAAAAAATGAACTATAAATAAGAACCATTTTGTACATTTCAAGTAATTTAAAGAGCGGCTTTATTAAATACAGTGTCAATGAGTAATTATTAAGACTGATGTCCGTTTTCTCGTCTTACACACTTTTTCTAAGTTTAAAACAACTTGCTTACTATAACATTTATTCATAAAATGTTAACTATATTCCCTTATAAGAAGGCAAATCTATTTTATGCAATCATTCTATATATTTAAAATAGATAAATAGATAAAGTAGTTTTAATTGTTTAGTTATTTGTTCTGTAGACTTTAATATTTATGCACTATACAAAAAATCGCATTCTATGAGAGTAAGTCTTACTCGTTAATTCCCTAATTTGTAATTTTTAAAACAAGTAAAAGGAAAATAAAGTTTTCCCTGAAGCTGAGGCATTAAGAAAGCGTTTTTCCAATCCCAGAAAATTATTTTATTCAAGTGTAGTTAAACTGGGAGGAGGATTGGGCTGGCGTCAGCAGCCAGTAGAGCCATTATCAGCTGCTTTGAGCGATTACACGTTATGGCCAAGGACTGGGAAAGGACCTGGATGAGCTGGGAGGAGGAAAAGAAGGAGGAGGAGGAGGTGGAGGAGTAGGACGACAAGGACAGCTCGGGCTGAGTTGGACGCGGGTCAGGGTCGCGTTTAACAAAATGTAAACAGAGCGCGGCCAGGCAACATTTCGCCAACATTGGTTATCCACCTTCTGTCACTGTCTGCCTGGGTATCCCATATATCCCTATTCCTATTCCCTAGTACCCCCTCCCTCCCCCCTTTGTGTTTCACCCGGATATTAAGGATAGTCCGCGTTAAGGTAATGGCAATGCCAACAGCCGGCGGCCAACGGAGATCCAGAATGAGACTTTAAATGGCACAAGGAAATTGTAAAATTTGTAGCATTTTGTCACTGTCGCTGCTGCGGCGATTTGGCCAAGTTAAGACAAGTGGGCCAGATCCCTTTGGACTTCGTAAGCTCCCAAGGAGAATTATCTAAATTAGACTGTCAACTAAAGTAATGTCTTGGCGGAAGAGAAAGGTAAATTATTTCTTGGTAACGAACTAATTGTGTTTCTTTACTTTCTAAATCTATGTTTTTTAACAGAAAAATTATTTGTTTTAAAACAAAATTATTCATGTGCCTTTAATGTGAAAAGAAAAAATATTTGTTTGGAGACTTTAAGCTCTTTTAAAAAGAAATCTTGCTGAAGACGACTTTAATCTGAATAAAAATATATATTTAAAAATCATTTTACTGTAAACTAAATCAAAATTTTATTGGCTAAGAAAGAAGTTCATTCTTTCTAGAGTTTTTAACTGGCAATTTATTTATTTTCCTAATAGTTTGAAAGTGATTGAGGTGTCTGAAATCTCGAATCCTCTTTACCTAACTCGTACTTCAATTCAATTTACTCTCTGTGTTTGTCCAAAAATTCGAAATCCTATTAAAGCTGCAAGACATGAAAGTAATTTACTTCAAAGCTGACTTTAATTCAGTCAAAGTTCACTTTATTTCCCTGGAATAATTCAACATTTTCAGGATTACAAACAAGCGAAAAAGTGTAATTTATTTCTGCCAGCCAACCACTTTTTTTACCCCGTTGGATAGTTGCTTTTTATGGGGCCTCAACGAGAAATTGTATTTCGGGAAAGAGTCACGCATCCACATATGCAAATTACCAGTGAACAAGAGCTGCTCCAGAACTGTGGGTAAACATTTTAATTGAGAATTCGTCGAGCCGCAGAAAGTAAATAGAGGAGTGTGCAAACGACAAGTGAGCGGAGCGATTGCGAATGCATGGCAGCATCCTGTGTGGGTGAAAAACTGGAAAATGTGAAAATGTGAGGAAGAGGGGGATGGGGGATGGGAGTTTTCCATCTACGCCTTCCACTTAGAACCCTTTGATTTTTTGCATAAACCTGCACTTTGCACATTTTTGCATGCGTAACAAACGAAAAGGGAGCAAAAACTGGAAGTCCTTCTGACTTCCGTGATGAGTGGACATGCCAACGAAATTCAATTAATTACATTCCCCACTGCCAGCAATCCATTTTCCTGTGCACAGAAAACAATTAGATATTAAAGGACTAAGAACTAAAAGATTTCAGAGAAGCGAAAAAAATGATTGAACTTTAAGATGTTTACAAAATAAGGTATAAGATAAATAAAAGTAGAAAAAGCAAAAACAAACAAGATACATATACTAAATGCCAGAGGACTATTTTAAAAGGTTAAGTAAATATTGACTTATATTTCTATATTGGACAGTCAATAAGCGTTTATCATTATTAATTTGAATCAACAACTTTTCTTTTGTAAACAGTTAATTAGTGAATTTATATATTCAAACAGATAGGAATCTTATCAATATAAAGTTTAAAATGTCTCTCCCTCAGTTTTTCTGTATATGAATATAAAATGGGTTGTCAGCATAAAAAACAAATACAACAAATGTGAGCGACTTATTTAAAAATGTAAAATAAATATTTGCGCCTGTGGCCAGCATCATTCACTTTATGCGGCTTATGTTGGTTATTTGTTTACGCGTTTTTTATCTTTGGCCCGGAGTTTTTTTTTTCGGCCCTCTGCTTGTTTGCGTCCGGAAAACCCGGCAAAAAGCCGCGGACGAAAAAAAAATTCGCTCACTTTGCTGCTGCTTTATTAAAAATTGTTGTGCAAATGAAGCGGCAATTTGGTATTTTGCATCTCGCAATCCGGGAGTCGTTCATTATTCACTACACACGCGGCGAAAGAGATGAGCCAACGGGAGTCCTCGGAATAAAGTTAATTAATTTTTGCTTTTGATTAAAGCGCAACCAGAATAAGCCAAAGGCGGCTAAGCAGGGCCCAAAAAAGGAGGACCTTAATCCTTTTGTGTATGTGTGTGTGTGTGTTGTGTGTTTTGTGTTGTGGGGTGGGCAAAGGATATGAAGGATATTTCACCGAGCGTGTTCAACATTTTAAACACTTTGACTTTGGAGGCGACATTAATGAATACATTTGGACAGGCATGCGGGGAAAACTGGCCATCGTTCAGTGGTTTAAAATGCCATTAAGTTCGTAGGGATGGCCAGCCTGTCAGCATTTGCCTGCTGTCCATTTTCCGGACTTTCCCGCCCCATTTTCCGCTGCGAGCTGCGAGCTGTCAGCATGCATAACTGTTGCTGTCAGGATTATGGCTTGTCATATTATGTATTATGGAGTCTTTTATTTGCTTTCAATTAAAACGCGTGTGTCACCCGGCTGCGCATATAAATTGCCAACAAAATAAGACGCAAATTTATGCAAACGATCCGAATGAGTTTTCTTTTTTCTCCAGTTTTTCCCCACTATTTGTTGTTCTTGCCAACTTTTCCCTTTTCTTGTTGTTGCCTATTTTGTGTGGAATCCGAAATGAGTTTTGCCGCTTGATTTGCATATCCGCTCAAAACAGGAAAACTAAACAACTTTGTTTACTCCTTTCGATAGACATAAAAACGTTGGCCGTGAAAACAGTAGGCAACATCAATACAAATTGTGATTCTTGTAAAAACAATCAAATGAATTTGTAAAATATGGGATTGACTTTCGACCTGCAAACCATTTTTTTACTGTCTGGAATATGAGTTATAAATAATTGCTCAGGGGTATTTACTTTTTTAAATATTGCAGTTACTTGTAGCCCAAAATAAAGGACCAAATATTGGCGCATTATTTAGCGGTAAACATTTATTTAATTAATATTTTTTATAAATATAAATCAGCTATTGTATATTACTGTCAAGTTATTGAACTAAATTATAGCCCACGTTGGGAAATCAATTTATTGGCCATTAAAATGTATTTTATAATAAATGTTTATTCTAATTCAGTTATAAAATCCTAAAATCGTACATTTTCAAGATAAATTATCTCTAACCACCAATGGAAAAACAATTTTCTGCAATTACCAACATTAAATTTAATTACATTTTTGTAAATCAATTATGGCACTTTCATTCATTGACAAAAGCCTGAAGTAAAATATTTGCTGTCACAACTACGAGTAGATGAAAATTAAACCAAAATTGCATTGAATTAAAAACTTCAAATGAAAAAAATTTAAATAAAATTAAGAAACATTAATTGATACATCAATGACTTTCAGTGGCAAGATAAGAATATAATAATCGTATGTTGGGTAAATATGTGAACAGCTCTCTATTGCTCCTAAAGCTTGAGTAATATTTAATTTTTAAAGCCAATCTTTTCGTTGTCCACTCAGTGGTAAAACCCGATAAAATTAAGTTTTCGTAATAAAAATCAAGCGGATATCAGGCTAATGCCTCTGACCTTAATGGCTAATATCTTTTCGTTTTTTACGCTTTTGTTTTGTCTGTGGCGGTGCACATAATGCTTATTACTGATTGATAGGAATCTAAATTAAAATGGCATAATAAAAGCACTTTGGGGCAGACTTCGACCAGACGCGCAAAGGCAGGTGAAAGTGCTTGGGTTTTGCAGCTCTGGGTTTTAGAGCCCTTCGCGTGGAGCGGCACAAACTTTGGCAGGGATTAGGGCCAAGAGTAATGACAGTTGGCTGGCCAAGAGGAGGCATTAGCCAGTCCCCATACCAAACTCAAACTGATTGCCATCGATACGGCAGGCGGGTCACGTCCATAAAGTCTCAATCGCAGCGAATCGAACTGAACCAGGTGCCGAAGACAGCTTAAAGTTGCTCCTTATCCTGGAACTTAAAGCCGGAGCTCGGGAAATCCGAGAAGGGCCCGGGCAAATCCTTAACTTAATTATAAATTAATTAGACGGGGGCCAGAAACATCAAAGTATCAATAATTAATCGCCTTGATAATGTTTTCAATTTCTTGCTTCATTAAGTTGTTTTATTTCGCAGCCTGCGAGGTGTTGCTCCGCCGTCTTTTCTCTAAGACCCCAAGGGCTAAGACATAAGCCTGGTTAATACATTCGGAATTAGT
Organism: Drosophila rhopaloa; assembly: GCF_018152115.1. Lineage (NCBI taxonomy): Eukaryota > Metazoa > Arthropoda > Insecta > Diptera > Drosophilidae > Drosophila > Drosophila rhopaloa. The sequence goes on from NW_025335043.1 coordinate 14,538,362, forward strand.
TGGGGGGACCAAAAATCAATAGCTTTTGAGTAATGGTATTTTTATGTTTTTATGTAACTTGAGAAGATTTTTTTTTTTAATTCAAACAGGGATTTAAGAGAAAGGCGTTGATAAGGCAATATTATTAACATTTGCATTAACATTATCTGTAAACAATTAATTATACAGATGACTATAATTCCCAACTAGTCTTAGTAAATGCAAGCTAACGTTAGACCTTGACTACCTTCTTAGAATCTTAAAGAATATATTTGAAAATCTCAATACTTTATTTCGAATTTAAAACTTGTTCTTATTTATGGGAAATTAATTTAAGACTCGACAGCCAATATTTTGCACATGTGACTGAGCAGTGAGCACAGACGGAAATAAAACTGAAACCGGATGTGCGCCTGATGGCCAGACCGGAAATTAAACTATTTGCTAGCCTGCCACGCGAGTCCTTTCATGGCAGCGAATTTTGGCACAACACTGATTTAACTCACCTGGATTCAAAATATTTGTTGCTTTCAAATTTTGAGTAGTATTTAGTGGGTTAAAAATGTATATTCTCAGGTAGCGTGTGTTAGGCGCGCGGATTTAAATTTATTCGTCACTTATTTTGGCTTTTGTTTGGTGTTGGCCAACACACCGACACACACACGCACACACACACACAGCGAGGCGGCCAGGATACCCACACTCGCGCACACGCACACCTTGGCCGGGAAAGTTAGAAAAGCTATGGGTTCTAAAGCCTGGGTTCCTGGTTCCCCAAAGTCCTGGCCACAGGATATGTCAGCCTCCGCGTTTGGTGTCCTGCTCGCGAGACGGCTCAACTCGAACTGTGACGAGGCTGGCGGTTTTGGTCCTTCGGCGAGGCGCTCTCACTGCGTCCCTTTCTCACTCTCACGCTCTCTCTCTCTCTCTCTGTCGCACTGCCGCTCCTCGGCATACACCCCTCCCTGTCGCGCACTGGAAGTCCTGCCAGCAGCTGGCCCAGCATTAAAAAGTAATATCAATTTCCACCTTGCGAAGTCGTCGCACGAAAGCAACAGCTAAGCGATTTCCCTGGATGCGGATGCAGCCAGCTGCGAACGTCGCTTTTTCGCACATGCCCCGCCCCCTTACGCCCACGCACTGGCTACATAAGGTGCGCGCTCTCCACGCCGAGTACCACCATCCACATCCACATCCACATCCACATCCCGATTCTGGGTCTACACGAGCGGACAAGCGTACCCGAGTGGAGAGTTTCCATAATTGTTGCATGCCCAGCCGATGCCAATGCCATGATGCTGATGGCCATCATCATGTTGATGTCGATGAAGATGACGATGAAGATGGAGATGGAGATTGCGGGGAAAGCGAGCTGTTTATAAGGATATTTGGGGTTTTTTAAGGAGAGATATCTAGGACTTAGAGACTAATTTCTTACACTAAATTATTTAAGAGTTTATGTACTTTGGGATAGCTAGAAAACGTATTAGAGTCGGTTATAATATAATATAACATTTAAAAAAAATACATTTTATAATTCTTAGCAAATAAATAAATAATACAATAAATATTTTGTATCAGAAATTCAAGGCTCCTATTTAAGGGTATTCGAAATGTATAAAACAAAATTGAAAAATTAATTTAGCTAAAGAAATTGTATGAACATATAGAAATAAATAAATAGGAGAACATTTCGAGTTTTTTTAATTGGGTACTATAAAGCCAACTTTCCTGATGAGTTACGTAAAAAGAAGAATCATAGCACTTTAATAAAATTTTAGAACATTTTTTAAATTGAACTCAGCATACTTAAGTTTGTTATATGAAAATGTATCTTTGGCATGTGGTAAACTAAAAATTAATCACAAAAAAAAGAAGTTAAATGAGCAATGATAAATAGACTTTTGAAATTATACAATTCACCTATGATAATAACATTTTAAATAGTAAATAAAGTTCATGATGTCTTAAATATAAAAAAAATTAAAATTAAAAACTGTTTAACAATGAATATAAAATCTCAAATTAAGTGTATTTGTGAGTGCTGAATAACAGAATTAATTACGTTATTTTAGCAACTTGGAGTTGACTTTGTCTGAATACAAACTAAGCGAGCCACCCATACTCGCACACAGTCGGTGGAAAAAGCGCAACAGGACCAAAATAATTGCGCGTTAAACATGTGCCAAGCAACAGCCGAATTACACGGAGAGAGAAAGCCTTTCGCCGAGAGAGCGGGAGAGAGAGAGCCAGAGGACGACATTGAAAGCCGAACGGAGCCGAGGCCCAGAGAGTCCTGCTGGAAATGTTCAACTGGTTGCGTTTTCGCAAGCAACAGGATACGCTGGAAGGCAGGAGAACATCGCCGAGGAGGAAAACATCGCACGCACACCAGCACACGAGCACAATCGCAGGACCTGCAGCAGCAACAAAGAACAAAAAAATGAACGGAAGGAGCAGTAGCAGCACAAGGAGCAGAAGGAGCAGCGGGAGCAGGACCAACCACAGGCATAGAAGCAGTCGCGTGCTTTAAGCTTGAATACCAAAACAATTTGAGCGCACAATAAAATTCAATGGGCCCCAAGAAAAGTGGAAAAGGGCCAAGGAGGAGCTGCGAAAAAAAGCTGAGGAGGCAGCGAAAAGAAAATGTGCCAATGCGAGGTGGAAAAGGGAAAATGCGGGGAGGAGCTGGGGGCGTTGCGTGTGAAAGGAGCAGCGCCTGTTGAAGGACGAACGGCATTAGAAAGCTGCAAAAGGAAACGCACACGGGTGAATTTGGAAAAAATACTATTCTATAACTGAATATAATTTTTAAAATATAAATAACAGTACAGTATTTATTTACAAGTAAAATCTTTAGTAGTTACATTACTTCTTTATATTTTCGGAATATGAAGAGCTCCAAATTATATTTATTTCGTAAATAAAATTATATTTATATCTTTTAAATTTATTATAAGCTATACTAAATAAAACTACACCTTACCCCTCTATAATAAAATTCAAGAAGTTTATTTTTTACAGGAGTAATTTATTTTTTGATTTGCTAACTTTGATAATTGTTCTTAGGCCTAGCATTTTTGTATCTTTATGTTATGAGCTGCATTTTTTAACATTTAACCATTCCACTTGAAACTTTTCCCAGCCCCAAGGCTATTTTTTTGCGAGTGTAGCCAATGTTTACCTGTTAGCCAGCCAGTCATCGGGGGATGTTTGTGTTGGACCCGTTCGAGATCCCTTTCCACTCCACTCGAGGTCGGGATGTCGACTGGCGATTTCGCAGGCCTCGAAAAGGTATGCAGCGTCTGTCGATTAAGATGCCAGGGTCTGGGTACCTGGGTATCCGGACATTGTTGGGGGGCTTAGGCCGGGACCTGGCTGCCAGCTTATCAATTTGTATGCCTGCAGATATTTATTTATGAATATCCTTTGGACCCTCGCCTGCTCGCAATGCCGAAATGCCGAAATGGTGAAATGCCGCGTAATCCTGACGCACACCTTTTGCCTTTGGCCAAGGGTCCATTTTCCTCGGCTCCTCTTTATGTGCTGTCTTTTCCTTCTCCCTTTTTTTATGGCGCCTTCCGTCGTCTTCTTAATTTTATTTTTATTGCAGATTGATTTTTTCAGATTAAGTTTTCCATTTTATAGACGGCGAATTTTCCTGTAAGAAATCTGCTTCAATTAGCACTGCACAACAGAGGGAAAACAAAACATTAAGCAAGCGCAAACAAAATGGCGAGCCCCCGTGCTCCCGGTTTCCCCTCCATTTGCTCGTCACACACACAAAACTCGAAGTAAAAGTAAAACATTTTCATGCAAATGCTTTTGTTTAACCATGGAATATCCCCGACATTTGCACACATTCTCGCCGAGAATCCAGCGCGTGTGAGAGTCTTGCGGCAAAAGTTTTTGCTCCGCATGCTGGCAGCCAAGAGCAAACAAAATCAAACCGAGCGCAGTAAAGCAAACCAATATTGACCCACGGTCAGGAGGCGGTGGGTCCGGTCCGGTCAGGTCAGGGGTCAGGGGTCGGACTAGCGGTGGGGTCGATCAAAAACCAGATGGTACACCATGCTCGAGGCTCCTGACTCCGAGATAAACGCCATTCAATGGCGGGATGCACGATTTGTGGCCTACTTTTAGAGGCTTAACAGTGGTCAGTTTTCTGGGGGAAAATTAAATCTCTACATTGTTATAAAAATAACATACAAAATTTACGTACAAAATTTAGAGCAATTGAAATTTGAAAAATAATTTTAGAAATATAGAAAGCTAACATGCTTCCATAAATTCAGCTGTAAGCATAAAATAGAGGATGTTTCTTAAATTTCAGGGGATCAATCATCAATCACATTCTCTAATTGATTGATTGACATAGCCTGGATATTGTATCAGTAACTTATATTTGTATTTAGTAAGATGTTTTATTTGAATATGTAATAAGGACACTTAAAGAAATGCCAAAAAGATTATATATTTCTTATAATAATAACTGCTTTCTTGAAGTAGTTTTATTTTTAAATGATTTAAATAAGTCTGGTTTGGGATAAAACAAACGTCCTTTCTATCTAGCAAACTAGAAAGGAAAACACCCACGTGCCAGTGAGAGAATTTATGCCCCATAACATCTGCTTCGAAGAAGAATAAAAACCCCAGCTAATTGCCTGCCATTAGATTGGCTTAAGAATCTATTTTGCGATAGCCAACTCCAACTGCAAGTGCAACTGTCATTGAATTGGATGACCAGCTGGCAGTTTATCCCTGACGGTTATGTCAACTAAATGCGTAAGCTTATTTTGCATTCGCCATGACACTCAATTAATGGCGACGGTCAGGAGGGAAGACAGCCGAAGGACGAAGGGCACCAGTCCGAGCACTGAGGACCCCGCATAATAATCCTTTGCCCACTTTCAATGGCTACAACTTAATTATGTGGAAGCCCTAAGAAAGACAGCCGAGCACTCGACGCTAATGCCGGGGACACTTGAATCTCAAATCCTCGCTCGCCAACAACCAAGATGGCTGAGTTAAGAGCCACCAAATACAGGATGTCACCAACTTGTATTTACTGAGTATCTAATACTCTTTAAAAAATCTAACAACCGATAATAAGCTTTTAATTTATTTTGAACTTACATTTTGAATATTACAAAAGGCATTTCAATTTAAAGAAGCCAATAAATAATACGCGATATCCAACTGAAGTCAAAATTTAATAACATAAGTAAAATGGTGCGTTTTAACTAAATATAATTAAAATAAATAATAATAAACAAATAAATAAATAAATAATAAACAAATAATTAAAAGGAAACTCAGAAGATGGCACTACATTTTCATTAAAAAATTAGTTACCAAAATATTAATATTAATCTAATAACATGTCACTTAATTGAATTTAACCTTCTTTACATCTAAGATTTATCCCTTCTTATAATGCTACAACCAGCCTTCAAAAGTCTCAAAATATTTATCTTTAACTAATCCAATTTCTATAATTCTCCTTAAAATTCCCAAATACATTTTGAGGACCCTTTGGGAGGGCAGCAAAAAAGGTCTAAGAAAACACAACTTAAGTGCTTCATTACGATTTTAATTTGGCATTTTACCTGCCCGAACGCCCCGCCCTTTTCGACCAACTTCGTCGCCAACTTGGTCTTCTTAATTAGAACAATTTGCGAGGACGACAAGTGGTCTTAGCATTAACTTGGGTGAATGACGCAAAAATCGCGAAAGCAGTCATTGTTGCCGTTGTGTTCGTCCTCGTTGTCCTGGCCGTTTGGGTAAATGCTCAATGCAAATAGTTTGCCAGACAGATTTTCGGCTAGGCCGTATTTCTGCCTATTTACAGCGCGAAGTTAATTGAATTTTCACACCAAAGACGGCGGAAACAATGGCAATGCCTGTTGTGCCTGTGGCTCAAAACGCTTTATTTGACAAAGTAATTAACTCTGAATAATGTGCCGGGAAATTGCTGTCGAGTGGGTCATAATTTGTGAGGCTCTGAAAATTCCCTTTGTTAATCAAATGGCGAAAAAATCGTGTGCCTTCGCGTGGCTCAATCAATTGATATCGATCAGTGGGCAAACGCAAAAGCTGGCAGGAAAGTGAAAAGTTCACACCAGCGAAATGAAAGCAACAGTTTGACTTATGGGCTGGGTGGACTCGTCGGGGGTGTCCTTTGGCGGGGGTGAGGGGTAAGTGGGAACTGGCCCTGAAGGATGATGGCCAACACGGCCAACTTGTTGCTGGGCCAAGTCCAAAAGGCAAACGCCAAGAAGTACGCACATTGCGTAGTTCCCTCGGGGCTTCGGCCAGAGCAGTTTAGGAAACCTCTATATGGCAGTGATCAAGGGATTTGGCCATAAGTCTAAAAGAAGTAAGGCGAAAGGGTGTCCTTTTGTTTTTGAAAATATATACTAACCTTGGCGGGGAACATCACGTTACCAGATTTAAGGGTAGAGTAACTAGTGACGAACATTTATTTTGGTATCGGATTTTCTTTTTGTACACTTACTAATTTTAACTAGTTTAATAAAAATATGTATAAATAATATTTTAGTCCTTAGAAATATGGTCATAAAATCAAGCACTTCCTTTGACGGTTAAACAATATTAAAGGCTTAAAGTGAAATAAAAATATATATAATGAAAGCCAACCATAACCAACTAGACACCTTCATCATCATTATTTCCAACTGGACAGTAAACCTGCTGGTTTCCCGCTAAAAATTCTTTTTGTGTCTTAGCGAAATACCAAATTCCCAGAAATAAATCTCAATTTACTTGACTGGCCATCGGAGAATGACCTATTTGTAGCGCAGCTCCAACACAATTAGAGGAGCGTGGAAGACCAGCACAGGGGCTCCTGTGACAAGGACCCAGGACTAAGGACCAAGGACCAAGGACCTGCGAACGATGAAGGGGGCGTGGCGAAACTTTTCGCTTTGGTAAGCAACTGACGCCATTTTAATAACGCAAATTACAGTCAGCGCTGTATAAATTTAGTTCGCAATGGGTGGTTGTAGATTCGCGAGAGTGGTGCGGTGGTTCGCGATGGTTTTGTGTGGTGCTGCTGCTGGGCAACTGTTGCTGGCACATATTGCAGCTGTTGTGGAATGTTGACGCTGTTGTTTTCGCTGTGGCCGCCTGCCAACAATGGCCAAAAACAACGCAGAATGGATGCATAAATTGGCATGGATATAAGGCGGGTTATTAAAGGTAATGGCCAAGCTTAATTGGGGAATACGCAAGTCGGCCATCGACTCATTGAGGACTCTAAGCCCTTCAATGCCGATTGCTGAGTGGCCATTGAATTTTCCCAACAATAGATGATTAGCTTAATACTCCCAGAGTGCAGACTAGTTAGAAACTTAATACCTTGATTAAAACAGTGAATGGGATATTTTTCATAGAAAACTATGTGAGGCCAGTAAATACTATAGAAAAGTCTCAAAAACCTGCACTCCTAGGTTCATAACTTTTCCTACAGACATCCGATTGCAAAGTGGCATATCTCTAAATGATTGTGGCTTTATTCTCAAAAAATCTGTGTTCAAATTTTGGTTTTTATTTTTGGGTCGATTTTTCGTCATTTTAATGATGTTACCCCTTTCCAAATATTCGGAAAATGGGTTAGCTGAAAAGTGTCAAAAACCTGCACTCCAAGGCTCATAACTTTTCCTACAGACATCCGATTGCAAAGTGGCATATCTCTAAATGATTGTGGCTTTATTCTCAAAAAATCTGTGTTCAAATTTTGGTTTTTATTTTTGGGTCGATTTTTCGTCATTTTAATGATGTTACCCCTTTCCAAATTTTCGGAAAATGGGTTAGCTGAAAAGTGTCAAAAACCTGCACTCCCAGGCTCATAACTTTTCCTACAGACATCCGATTGCAAAGTGGCATATCTCTAAATGATTGTGGCTTTATTCTCAAAAAATCTGTGTTCAAATTTTGGTTTTTATTTTTGGGTCGATTTTTCGTCATTTTAATGATGTTACCCCTTTCCAAATTTTCGGAAAATGGCTTAGCTGAAAAGTGTCAAAAACCTGCACTCCCAGGCTCATAACTTTTCCTACAGACATCCGATTGCAAAGTGGCATACCTCTAAATGATTGCGGCTTAATTCTCAAAAAATCTGTGTTTAAATTTTGGTTTTTATTTTTGGGTCGATTTTTCGTCATTTTAATGATGTTACCCCTTTCCAAATTTTCGGAAAATGGGTTAGCTGAAAAGTGTCAAAAACCTGCACTCCCAGGCTCATAACTTTTCCTACAGACATCCGATTGCAAAGTGGCATATCTCTAAATGATTGTGGCTTTATTCTCAAAAAATCTGTGTTCAAATTTTGGTTTTTATTTTTGGGTCGATTTTTCGTCATTTTAATGATGTTACCCCTTTCCAAATTTTCGGAAAATGGGTTAGCTGAAAAGTGTCAAAAACCTGCACTCCCAGGCTCATAACTTTTCCTACAGACATCCGATTGCAAAGTGGCATATCTCTAAATGATTGTGGCTTTATTCTCAAAAAATCTGTGTTCAAATTTTGGTTTTTATTTTTGGGTCGATTTTTCGTCATTTTAATGATGTTACCCCTTTCCAAATTTTCGGAAAATGGGTTAGCTGAAAAGTGTCAAAAACCTGCACTCCCAGGCTCATAACTTTTCCTACAGACATCCGATTGCAAAGTGGCATATCTCTAAATGATTGTGGCTTTATTCTCAAAAAATCTGTGTTCAAATTTTGGTTTTTATTTTTGGGTCAATTTTTCGTCATTTTAATGATGTTACCCCTTTCCAAATATTCGGAAAATGGCTTAGCTGAAAAGTGTCAAAAACCAGCACTGCTAGGCTCATAACTTTTTCTACAGACATCCGATTGCAAAGTGGCATATCTCTAAATAATTGTGGCTTTATTCTCTAAAAATCCGTGTTCAAATTTTGGTTTTTATTTTTGGGTCGATTTTTTGTTATTTTAATGAAGTAACCCCTTTCAAAATTTTCGGAAACTAAACTATTTTTAAACTAACTAAATTTTGGATCCGAACCACTTTCTGCGGATTTAATGACGATCATAATATTCCAGGATTTTGATTAACATAACAATAATTTAATTAAATTGATTTGAATAAGACCATTGGCAAAAATATTAACAAAGAGAATTTCCTGTCTTCAATTTCAAAGATAGTTCTCTCGATAAAAATATCTTGAAATATGCAAAACTATTGTTTCTTCAATTAAATCCGAATCATACCTTTAATTCCAAGAAACAGATAAAGGGCTCCTCCTTCCGCCGATAAAGCCAAGTTTACTTTCAAAGGAGATTCACGAGCAGATTGTCTCTGTGTGGGACAGCAGGGCTCTGCCGCTGCAGGAGGTCCTGTGTTTCCCTCGTCCTTTGTGCTCCGCCATTGTCCTTCGGCTGTAAGCCATAACGCTTGGCAGCCGTCCAACTATGGAATATCCGACAATTGTTGCCATGGCTACTCAACTGCCACTGCTGCTGCAATTTTGCGTCATATTGTTTGCTGAATTCGTTTCGGGTCTAAAAATAAACGACTGAACTCAACTCGATTTCACCCAGTGCCCCGCCCCCCAAATCCGCCCAGTAAGTGGGCGGTGGGCCGCCAATCAAGGAATGGCCGCTTTGGCTAATGATAAGCCTTGTTTTGTTGATGTTGTTGATACTGCTCTGTGGCAGCCACAAAATCATTATGATTGCGTATTATTCTGTCATTGATTTTAATTTTAATGTGGAATTTAACTTGCGCAGGGGCGTAATGCGCTTAAATGCGTATTTATCATGCTTCGCAGAGTTCAAAACTTGATAAAGTACTGGGCCAAAAGCATTTGTTTGGCTTCGCTAATCAGTTTGGTAAGTAAATTAAATCTGGGCACCACATTTTGGAAAAATGAATAATGTTTTTATTTACGCATTAATATATATAAGTATATCGGTATATCACTTGTTATGTTTTATTATGTAGACTTTTATCCTTTTTGTTGCAATAAAATTACACATAGTTCATGACGTGATTGAGTTTATTCTGTATTGTATTTAAATGAAATCTCTTTTAAACGCAACGCACAAAAATTGTTCAAGCCAACATATTAAATTAGATATTTATGTAATTAAATTTAGAATTAATCAAACAATAAGTTTAGTTATGTAATTAAGTTTGGTTCTAACAATAAACGTATTCATTAAAATTAATATATGAATTGTTATAATGGAAACGTTTCTCATTTGTGTTTAAAGCGCGTCGATGATAAATATACTTTAAGCTTACAATCCAAATTTAAATCAGATTATTGCAAATGTAAACAAGTGTCAAGTGATGATTAACTTTTGCTCTGCGGGTGAAATGTGTGAAATTTTAGACTAGATCTAAACGTAGAGTATATATAATTCGCTTATACAAAAATATATTTATTGTATTGAGTTTTTCACACTTTGCAATTTTGAATTGGGTTCTCTTTTGCTTGTTTCTCCTTGAAATGTGTCCTTTGCTTAATGTATAATTATTTCAGTTTACATTTAAATTTGATTTTATTGAGCCTTACACTCAAAAATATGTCCGAATGCTTGGCATGCTCCAAATTTACAAAATACACTTAGCCAAATATGTAAGCATACAAGAGTTAAACAATTACAATTCCGAATTGCGTTAGACACTGTTAATAAATGTGCGTTAAGTACACGCCGCAGAATTGAATTACTTTACGAAGTAGCTAAATTAATTGCTTTTAATATATTTTCTTTAGAATTAATTTAAGTAACGGAATTCGCTGTGCCTAAGAATGCAAAACAAAAAGAAATATGAATATATATATTTTCGCTAGCATTTGAAATGAAATTGATCCGAGTTTAAATATTAATTTAACTGGTTTGTGGCTTCGACTACTTTAAAGGCTTTTTCTTTCCTTGCAGGAAATACTTCTCAAATTGTGTTTTAAATTTTTATTTAATTTCGCTTTCAAATTAGAATTAAGCATTGCGTAGGCTTTAAATAATTGAATTCATTTCATTTTAAATAGAACTTAAAACAAAATTACTGAATGTGTTTCACTTAAGTCGTTCTCACAACAAGAATATAATTTTTTTTACGTTTTTTATAATTTTTTTTTCTTTTTTTCCTTTGCCACTTTCTCTCCTTTATTTTCTGCAGATCTTGATCCTCATCCTGGACTCATCAACTCATTCATTCTTCCATTCGGTTTAGTTAGTTAGATTTCACTCGCATTATTCTCAAATTGGAATGACCTTCATTAGAAACATGTACTTTTGTTTTTTCTTTTCTCTCTTTATCGATCTTTACAACTTTTGTTTGTAGACTTACGATTTAGTGATAGTTTATGATAAGTTTTACTTGTTATCCTTTTCTAAATGTTTTGGCTGTTTTTTGTGGTTTTTGTTTTTCTTGCTTATATAGGAAAGGGTGCAAAGTATGGTTTTTGGAGTGTTACTCCCGGCAATTTTGGCATTGTTTTTTTGTTTTTCTTGGAAATAGTAAAGTTTCAAAATTTCAACTGACGTTCAAATGTTTTAAATGCATTTAGAAAATAAATAGGATTTGTTTTGTTTTGTGTGTGTGTGTGTGTGTTTGCTTTCTTCGAAACGAATTCTTCAGGAATATTTTGAGAAAAGTGAGCACCACGCTGGATTGTGTGTATGTTTTTTCTTTTCGATACGGAACAAAGTTGGGGAAATATATAGATGTGATTTTGAAAATTCTGCTCTGCCTTTTTTTTAAGGGGGACTATATGGAAACATAAACCATCTAGACGGTGAAATCCCCTGCTGCCCAGTTCATCTTGTAGTCGTCCATGTTGAACAGATCGAATATATCGCCGCTGGTATTGAAGGCGTCCACTGCTCCGCCACCGCCGTTGTCCACGCCCATTCCTACTCCTCCTCCAGTTCCATTGGCCATGCTCGTCGACGTCGAGTACTCGCCGTGTTGACCCGCCTGCGGCTGGGTCACCGCCTGCATGAAGGAGTTGAGTGTGCTCTCGAAATCATCGCAATCCATCGGGGTGCTGTGGCTGCCAAAATGGCCATTCACGGCCGACGACGATGCTTCCAGGGATCCATTGCAATTGACCCCCGGACTGTTGCCATTGCCGGTGACATGCTGGCTCAGCTGGGCCACAAAGCTATCCGCATCGAAGTCCACATCGGCACCCGCATTGTTGTTCAGCAGCACGCTGTCCGGACTGCTGGCGTCCAGCAGCTCGTTGATGGACGGCTGCAGGCTGGGATTGAGATCGCGTCGCAGGTTGCCGTTGTTGTTGCCGCCGCTGTTCTTGGCCGACGAGGTGTGACAATAGCCACTGGAGTCGTCCCCCATGTCCATCTCCAGTTGCTGCGACATCAGCTCCAGCAACTCGTACTCATCGAAGTGATTGAGCTTGGCATCCGGACTATTGGGTTTCTCGCTGCCACTGTGACAACTCTTGGGCGGCGTGCTGGGCGGGGGCGTGGCATGGTGCTGCTCCAGGAAGATGTCCAGGGTCTTGGCCACACTCTCCGCATCGATGGCCGACGTATCCGTCTGCAGAGGCGAGGCCATGTCTATGTTCTCGATGAATCCATGACTCGCCGTGGGCTGAGTGCTGACATAGCTCACGTGCGCTTCATTCGTGTCCATGGCCACGATGTCAAGGGCTTGGGCCGGAGTGGATGGAGCCTCTAGCTTGGGCACCAGCGGCACTATGCTGGCTCCACCCGCCGCCGTCGTGGGCGTGGCTCCGTTGAACATGGACAACTCGGGCAGCGGCGTCAGCGGTGTGATGGGCTCCAGAGCGGCACTTTCCGGAAGCTCTCCCTGTTTGATGAGTATGTCCAGGACATCGCTGACCTGTTCGGACTTGATGCTCGCCGATTTACGTTTGCACACAGGAGCTGTTGTTGTTAAAGGAGCAACAGCCGGCGCCGGGGATTGAACGGGCTCCTCCTTAATCTTCACCAGCGGTAGGAGGCCATTCAAAGCTGCCGCCTTGCTGGCCGCCAGCTGCTTGGTGGCCTCCTCATAATGCGGCGGTGGTGCTGGAGAGGGCTTAATATCCAGCTGGATAAGTTGCTGCTGCTGCTGGACAGGCTGGAATTGCTGATGTTGCTGTTGTTGGAGCTGCTGCAACTGCTGCTGCGTGATGATGGACTTGGTTTCGATGGGGAAAACAATGCTGGGCAGGGAGTTTGTGCGTTGGTGGCCATTCAAAAGCTTCTTGGGAGGAGCTGGTGGAGCAGGAGCTGCTGTTGTGGTGGTGGCCGTTAAGCTGATGTTGCCCAGCGTGTGCGCCGTCATCTGTTGATCGTTCAGACCCACCAGGAATATGGTCTGATTGCCCTCGTTCCACAACAGCCCCAAGTTATTGTGGTGCTGGGTAACTGGAGTAGTTGCTGCTGTTACCGCCGGCTTAGCTGCCTGCAATATGGTTGTGCTGGTTGTATTGCTGGCGGGCACATTGGATTTCTTGGCTGTTGTCTTGGCAGGAGCATTGTTTATGTGATTGTTGTTGTTGTTGAATGGAATGAGTACAGTTTGTGTCTTTTGCGTGAGCAGGCGCACCTGTTGCTGCTGTTGTTGTTGCTGTTGCTGCTGCTGTTGTTGCTGCTGTTGTTGCTGTTGTTGGAGCTGCTGTGCCGCGGCTGCTGCCGCTGCTTTCTGCTTTTGGATTTTGGCCTCAAGTTGCTGCTTGACCACCATCTTTTGGTTGATGGGCGGTGGATTGGCTGATGAGATGTTGCTACTGCTGTTGTTGTTGGAGTTGCCGCCAGCTGGCTTCTTCGCTGCCGATCCCTGTTGCTGCAACCCATTGACCTTGTGACCTCCACTAGCTTTCACCGTCACCTTGGCCGGTATGGTCTTCTCCACCTGCTGCGGCATCACAGTCAGCGTTTGCTGCGGTCCGTTCGAGGTCGTGGTGATCAGCGTAATCTGCTGCGTGGGCAATGAATTCACCACTTGGGCCGTGACAGTCTGCTGCTGATGTTGCTGCTGCTGTTGTCGCTGGCGTATTTTCTGCAACTCCTGCTGCGATCGCTGCAATTGCCGCTGCAGCTCATCAATCTTGCGCTGCTGCTCCCTCAGCAGTTCCTCGTTGGTCAGGACTATGGTGGCCGTTTGCGGTTGTGGAGGCAGAATGGTCTGCAAAGTTATCGGATGTGTGTTATCCAGCTGCTGCTGCACCACGTCCATTTGCTCGTGCTCCAAGCCCGCATCTGAGACCAACATGGTCACCGGCGGAGTTTGTTCCACCAAGCCGCAGTTACTGGTATCCATGGCATCGCTGATGGTGATCACCTCTGTGGTGGTATTGCTGTTAGAAGCAGGAGTGGCTGTTACAGTGCTCTCAAGTGGCTCCAAAGGCAGATACGGCTTCAGTCGCTCGATAAGATGGGGCTTGGGTCCGGATACGGGCAGATTCCTGCGCTTGAGATGCTGCTTCAAGTCCGAGACCTTCATCTTCTCCAGCCGCGTCAGATCCGTGATGGAGCTGGTGGTGGACTCGGCATAACTGGTGGCCGGACTGGGCGGAATCGAGGAGCTAACCGAGAGCGCCGGCGAGGGCAGAGGTGGTGGATGCTGCACAACAGCCGGTTGAAGTTGTAGCTGCTGATGTTGCTGGTGTAGCTGCAATTGTTGGTGCGGTGTGGCAATTAGCGACAGTGTGGGCGGTGTGGGCGTAACCGCCGGCGTGGACGTCAACATCGCGGCATCGCCGAAATTCAGCGGAGCTCCTCCCGAGCTGCTCGTTATGGAAATGGTATTGGGCAGGCTGATGGGAGCCGGAGCTGGAGCAGATTGCGAGGCCAGAGCGGGCACCGTCTTCGTGGTCACCGTGATGCTGTTGTTGGTCGCTCCCGGCGCTGAAGGAATCATGACACCCGGCGCACTGGGCGCTGGGATGATGGACTGATTCTTGTTGAGGTTCTCCAGGAACTTTAGCAGGCAGTTCTGCTGCTCCAACATCAGCTGGTAGGAGGTCTCCTCCGGCTGTGTTTGATCCTGCTTCTGGCCAGCGGCACTCGGCGGACCCTTGTACTCGTGGAACTTAATGGTGCGCGCCTTGGACACCGGCTTGGACTTGGACTTCTTCCGGTTCTTGTCCTTCCCCGGGGCATCGGACTTGACGGACACGGGCTGGAGGTGCAGCCGAGTGGTGGTCATCGGCGGGGGTGGCGGCGAGGCGATGGAGGAGAGGGGGCTCAGGGTGGACGTACTCGAGGCCCGGGAGCAGGGCGATGCCAGCATGGGCAGGTACTGGAGGCTGACCGGACTCGCCGTCGTTCCCGTCACACTCTGGCACAGTTCCTCGAACAGATTGGCCGTCTCCTGCTTCACCTTAATGATACTGGCCACCGGAAGAGGTGGTGGCGGCGGCGGAGGTGGTGGTACTGGAGCCGGAACCAACACAGCCTTCGGCTGCTGCTGCTGGGTGAGAATCCTAGGTGAGGTGACCACCAGTTGACCCGCTGTGGGCATGGTCAGGGCCATGGACACGATTCCCGCAGAGGCAGCCGCCGCCTGTAGCACATCGGTGGGTGAACTGGATGCGACCGCCATCGCCTCATCCAAACGCGGCGGCGTCTGCCGCGTATCGCTCTCCGAGCTCAGGGAATCCTCGTCGAAGGTCACATAGCTATGCGGATGCTGCGGCCTGGTGAGCAATCCCTCGCTGGTGGCCTTGAAGGACACCAGTCCCTCCTTGACGATCTTCTCGATCGGCTTCTCCGTGTGCAGGATGTTCTTCTTGATTAGCTCCAATGGACCAGGACGATGCTGAATCTGCGAGTTGAGTTGGTCCGCCAGGCGAGCCTTCTTCAGCATGCGCTGCTTCTCCGCCAGACTCGGATCGATGTGGCACTCGTCCTCCTCCAGGATGTGCAGCCTCTCCAGATCCTCGCGATTGGGCCGCTGCTGGATCTTGGCCTTCAGCAGATCGCTGGTCTTGGCGCGCTCCAGTTGCTTGCATTGTTCGTGGATGGCGGGCGATGTCTTCAGAGCTGGCGAGGAAAATGAAATAATTATTTAATAAGTTTATGTTTCGATTAGTTTGACTATTGACTAATTCCTTAAAGAAATCCAAAAAGACTGCCTTTTTAAATAATTTAAAGTGCTAGTTCTTAAGTTTCATTATGAAATTTGTACTGCTGAAATTCAATGCATTTAAATTTAAAAGAAATGTTATTTCATTTTTCTTTTTCTAGATTTTTAAATAGTAAAAGTCAAGCTTAGAGTTGCGCTTTTCGATGGTCAAAGGTCCTAAAACCATTTCCATTAGTTCACCGGCATATGTAAACATTCCGCTTGAAGAGTTTCCCGACTCGCTCATCAACATCTAATAAATTTAATGCATTTCGCAGCCATCTAGTCAGAACCTAATACCCTGCCCTACTATTTGGATACACAAAATGTATTTCTGATCCAGTGCCCAAAAGTTGGCTCAGCTTTTTCCTCGCTCTTGGCGCTTCAACATTGCTGGAAATTTATCATTTAAATTCAAATTCACTTTCGGCTGCGTTGAGGGCTTTGAATTAGTTTGTAAATTTGCGTATTTCCAGGATACTTTTCCTTGGTTTCGCTTTTTTTCCTTTGCGCATAAATTTGAAAGCCATTGAAATGAAATGTTCGGCAGCAGTATTTGCATATCCTTTTTGGCAGCCGATGAATTGGACGCCAGCAGATGCTCTGAACCGGCTAAGTGAGGTTAATGTGTATTTTATCGATCTGACTAAGCGGCTAAATGCTGTGACCCGGGGCAGGAATAAAATCTGCTTTTCGGACGCATCTACTTACATGGTATGATGCCCTGCTCGACAAGCTGCGAATGTGGACGTCGCACCATGAGCTTCACTTTGAGCGCTGCAAAAAGAGTGAAAACCAAAAAAGCGGGTTAGTAAAGCTGCACTAGATGTCAGTTGTTAATAAAAACACAAAAGTTATAAGTTAGTTTTATTAGAATAAGGGGAAATGGTAATTAAATGGGGGTAATCTCATACAAAAGATCTTAAAATTTTTATTATATTTAGAGAAAATAGCTAACTCTATAATGTGATATATGTATCATCGTTTCCTCTTTTTTAATATCACGAATTCATAAATTTTCTTTTTTACAGAAATGAGTAATGATTCAAGGAGTTACAATTAATAATCAGGAAGATTATTTTTCTTTCTGTTGTAATTAACTACTAATTTCAACTTTAATATAAGCGCTGTTAAATAAAATATATAAGAGAGCCCAATAATTTTTTTAACATTTGAAAATCCGCAAAAAAATCATAAATTATTAAACAATAAAATGTGGGAGAGTGGCGATCAAACATAGAAATTCCATACAAAAGTGCTCGAAACAGCTGGGGGGAAATATTTTTGGGGCGAAAAGTTTGCCTTTTCCTAGCCTTTTGACAATGCCAGGGCAATGGCAATAAATGTCGAGAGGCAGCTGCGAATGGGAAAAACAAGGCAGCGCGAAAAAAGGAAAAAGTTTTTAATATCTTTATGTGCGGGCTATTATGGTGTGAACAATGTGTACACATATTTTCCAGGAGTGAAAAGTTTGGGGCTGGAAAATTAAATATTTAAGCCAGGCCAAAGTCAAACTCAAAAGCTGGAGTTTGGGTCTGAAGTCTGGCGACGAAGGTGTGGCCCCATGGGGCGTATGCGTAATAATCTGATTAGATTGCCAATGCTCCCGGCGGCTAAATAACAGATTGATGTCAATTAACTTGGCATCCAGTCAATGGCAGCCGCTGAGAAATAGGGACAAAGTGACAGACTGTCGGCAAAATAAATAATGGGGAACAAGGAGCCCTCTTAAGCCACCGCATTTGACTTTGAAAGATGAGACAA
Organism: Drosophila rhopaloa; assembly: GCF_018152115.1. Taxonomy (NCBI): domain Eukaryota; kingdom Metazoa; phylum Arthropoda; class Insecta; order Diptera; family Drosophilidae; genus Drosophila; species Drosophila rhopaloa. The sequence continues at coordinate 14,556,197 of NW_025335043.1, forward strand.
TACTCTCTCAAAGTCACTCTAATTATAATCGAAAAGCGTATAAAATAATCAATTAATGGGACATTATCCTTTCAACATTAAATCCGAATGGACGATTAAATGCGTGCAAGCATTGTGTAATGTAATTTTAGTCTCCAGGGAATGTTTTGGCATATTAAGCATACGACCTGCTCTCCTAATATCATTACCTTCAATTAGCATTCCGAGCACTGGCGAAATTGATTCACAAAATGGCCAGCCAGCCATGTAATTAAAACGAAATAAAGCCCATTAAGGCGGCAGGACACTGCGGAGTGGGAGGATGGGGATGGCCTCATCTATCGGAAGCCTGCAAACTGGAGGTAAATAAAGCCAAAGCCGCAAATGAAACGAAAACACAAAATCTTATGCCCCTTCGGCAGTTCGAGGCAGCAAAACAAGCCGAAGGGCAGTGCAATCGGTGTTTTTGTGGTTACCATCCTAAAAGCCAAGGATGAGCATTTAAGACCGGAAACAGAGATGCAGAATGAGGAAAAATTGTGAACAATTTCTCATACTGCCTTTACATTTATGCGTTTAACTTTCACCAAGAACTTTGCTCTGACCAAGTTACTTTAAATACAAATATTAATTTTAACTTGCTTTGGGTAATATACCTGATTTTTATTGAATCAAATTCTAAAATTATATTATTTTGTTTATTTTCTTTAATGTGTTTTGAGTATTAAAATTAATTATAAAATTGTGAGTTTAATGTAAATGTACTTTAAATCATATTTTTTGTTACTCTAATTAGACTATTTATTTATCAATGAAGACTAGGAGACTAATATTTTTAAATGTCATGAAATTGTAACCCTGTTTAAACCCTATAAATTCCTATTTATGAAAAGATTAAGTTGGACATTTTTTCCCAGTGCATGTAAATACATTTCCCCCTTTTACCATTTTGGACTTTCGACTTTTGCAGCTTGTGTGCAATCTTAGTAAGTGGGTTAGTCGCTTAGAAAAGCCTTTTACCCAGTGTATTTAATTTTCGATGCTGCCCAGGCAGACACAGAGAAAACACTTGACGCCACAACAAAGTCGACATCAAAGTGACGATGACGTTATTAAAGTAATTTGGGCTCTTTGTCGGAAATCATCATAAAAAGCCAAGAGAGCTGCCAAGGCGCGTAATTGTCTTAGACGGCGGTGGCAGCTGTTGGCGATTTTACGATTGAAGTGTGCCACACAAAAATTTGTGTGCAAAACAACACCCAAGAAAGAAAGAAAAGAAAAAAAAAAGAAAATAACCGAAAACAAATTCTTGTTTTTGTTTATGGCTGCCAGGGAAAACACTTGAATTTTTAGCAATGTAACACTGGAAAATCTTCTCTCGGTGACGACACTGTCGCCTTCGTAAATTAATTATGCGCGAAATTTTGTTTTTTCTCCCCGTCGATACACACACCTACCTCCACCCACGGATTGATAAAAACAATAACATAAATTCCAAATTAAACACATAAAAGTTTTATGCGAAAAGCAATAAATGTGTGTAGACATGGCCAACGAGTTTCTTATAGAATTCCTGTTGGTATTTTGTTGCGGTTAGCTGCCCTTCGCCGAGAAAACCCACTGCCTGTGGCGAAGGTCAGGTAAACAATTGCCGGGGAAAACGAAGAAAATCTGGCCAGAGAGCGGGAAAACAGGGAGAGGCAGCCCGCACAAAAGTGTGGCTAAATACGTGTTTATATGTTGTATTATAAAATCGATTACGTGATCAACGCTGCTCTGACTAAACGAAGACGCCATCATCGCAGCTAGGCAAATGCATGTGATGGCAGCCAAGGGACAGGCACAGTGGACTGAAAAGGTCACTTTAGTGGTGAAAAAGTAAGGTTGACTTTGCGATATATAAAGTTTTTGACTTTGAAGATGAGATTATGCAATGAGATGCCATCTTTGAGGATTCTCATTTCAAATAGTTTTTTAAACTAAAAAGCAATACAAATAATTTCATAAAATTCGTGGAGATACGTGTTTCACTTCAGAGCTCATGTGATGCCATTAAAATTTCTACATTTTTTTCTACTCAATGCTATATTTTTTCTTAGCTAACCTGCATTACCTTGGATAACTTAAAATTGAGTGTCTATTAGACACGTCTTAAGGTCAGGCATGTATCTATGAGTATTTTGTACTTGAAATTAAACAGTTTTCGGTAAAAATATAAACGTGACACCTCTAGTTACCTAAGCTTCACTGATGTTTCTAATATAAACCTATTCTCTAGCCATAAATAAATAAATTTAAATTTATTTCCGATTGTGAAAACCAATGTGCACTGGCCACCGAGTGGCATGTGAAAATGCCTTTGCAACTGTCGCCCTGCCGCCGATATTTCCGCTCTTCTCTGCGTTTTCGGGTCGCGTGCAGCGTGTTTATTTGTCAAAACATTTTTGCAGCGCCGCCATCATTGACTGCCAGCCATGTGTTTATAATAAATTTTTTTCACAATGTTTACATACACCCCGAATTGAACTGACCAAAAGGCAAAGAGAGATAGAGAACTGGTGGTTGTTGCTAAATATGCAGTTTATTGTTAGATAACTTTGCTCGGCGCCTGCCGGAAATTTTCACCATACATTTTTGGCAGCTTTTGGCCAGAAATAAACCTTGTTTTCCTAAATATTTAGATTTAGAGATCCTTTTTGTCAGGGTCAGGGCGTGTGAACTTTATATCGTCCACTTCCGGTTACACCTCAAAAATCGTGCAATTGCAGGCGACAAGAGCTGTCAAAACTATTAGCGACCATGCAGCCATATATATATATTATATATATGCTATATACACACACCAGTTCTGTCATCTTGGGCCATTCAAAATTAATAAGAATATTTCTCTTCACTCAAAATGCCAAGCAAATATGTAGGCCAGCCAAAAAAGAACAGAACGGAACGGAAAACTGTTGACAAAATAGAAAAGCATTTTTTGAATGAGTTTTCGACCGCTGTTGGCCGCCGGGGGCGTGGCACCTCAAGTGTACGCCCTAAGTGCCTGTTGTGCCGTGACAGCTTCATTAAAACTGTGTGCGCCCTGTAAAAGTCACCACCCCACTCACAACTGTCCCCCAGGCGAACGTCAATAATGAGCTGGGCAGCCGAGGAGGATTACGATGATGGTTCTCTGGCGATGATCGTTGTGGTCGTGGTGTTGGCTGGCATTTATGACTAAGCAGGAGGCACCGGATGACAAATGCCAAACAGCCGCCGAAAGATGGCCAACGTGGGCGGCAAACATTGGGTAAACAAGAGCTGAACTAACAGCCAAAGGGTTCTGAGTTCTGGGCTGTTAAGTTGGATTGATTCCTCGGCTGTCGGCTTCTCTGGGTGGTCCCCCTTTTTTTTTGGGGCCATAATTAATCATTTAAAAATGTTTTTATTCTCACAAAAACTATAGAAATAAAACAAACAAATTAAACTGCATGCGATTAGATTTGGTAAACCGTAAAGTTTACTTAAAGTATTTTTGAATTTATTTAAAAGAAAACCCCTCCTTAAAATAAAAGTTGAAAATGAGCTAACTGAAACTTTTAATAAAAGCAAAACTCTGCTAAATTCTTGTGAAAGAAGTGGATTGCTACTGCCATTGTATTTAGGAATTTCGATTAAGGATTGTCAACTCACATTCTTTGTTCTTGTCCATCGCCGGCTGCAGCGGACTGGAATCCACGATTGCCTTTGGCGGCGACTGTCTGGCATCGTAACAATCCGAGTTGTTGCCATCATCGCTGCTGCCCAGAAACGTGGCATGCAAACGCTGCTCACCTAAAAATTGAGGTTGAAAAAATATTAGTAAAGTATTAAATTGAAAGGAGAGAACCACACTAAAAAGGTACAACAAACTATTGTTATTCCATGGTATAAAGAAGTTTGCTAAAATAAGTTTTGAAGAACAAAATGGTAAAAACTGTTGTTGGAAAATTGCTCCTTTAAATGATTATTTTAAATAAAATATAAGCCCTTATTATTTTAAGATGCAAATGTCGGTAATGGTTAAACATAACTATAATTTTCAATACAACTTTGTACAGCCTTTTATTTTATCATAGCAAATGAAATTTAATAGCTCAAAGCCTAAGTATTAATATCCACTAAAATGTCTACTATTACTTAACTATTTTAAGGGGTCTTTTAAAACGCTTTTTAATGTGGTTTCCACTAATCCTAATGCTACCAAACGTAAACTCACCCTCCGACATGTCGGACATGGCCTCCTGCAGCAGAATTATGTCCTGAAAGTCCTTGCCGCTGAGCCTGGTGGCCAGGAGGCCACTGCAGGCGGCGCTCGAGATGAGCTCGACGGTGGTCAGCGGCGACGTGGAGATGGTGGCCAGCAGCGAGGAGCTGCCGCTGGCGCTGTTCCCGCTGCTACTGCCGCTGCTGCCGCTGCTCAGGCTGTGCAGGGAGGCGGACTTGACCAGCTGGCCAACCTTCTGGTTGCCGCCCGTCTTCTGGGTGGCCTTCAGAGTCCTCGCAAGGCTCTTGGCGGGCGACGTGGAGGTGGATTTGTTGAGGAACCTGCTCGCCGTCGCTGCACTGGCTCCCTTGGAACCACTGGTACCGGACTTGGCGTTGGAGATGCAATGGGAGCTGCTGCTGCTGTTGCTACTGCTGCTGCTGCAGCTGCTCAGGCTGCTGCTGATGGACTTCTTCGAGGAGTTGGAACTGACGGAGGACGCGGGCGAGGCCGACGACGAACTGTGGCCCAGGATGGCCGCCTGCTGCTGATGTTGCTGGAGTGTATTTGTATTGCTGGCGCCGAGCTTGGTGTCAATGGTTATGGGTATGACACTGGTGGCCACCAGTTGGTGATGCTTCTGCTGGACCAGCTGATGGTTGTGCTGATGATGATGATGGTGCTGCTGCTGCTTGCTGGCTGCTCCTCCTCCGCCGGCTGAGACCTGGAACCAGCTGGGAAAGTTGCCCTTGAGCGTGTCAATTAGATCCTGATCGAGCGTTAAACGCCACGATGCAGGTCCGCCGTCCACGCTTTGCGTAGACTCTGCAAAAAGGCAAATAAAACCAAATACATGAGAACTTGTTTGAAAAATATAAAAATAATTAAACAAAAGATGTTTATATTAGCATTCTGTTCTTTTATCAACATATCAACTATATTTATAATACAATATTCATAATGATTGATTGCCTTGGGATATTGTCGTGTTTATATTTGGCTATAACAAATATACAATTCAAATACGCTGTTAAAGTCATATTTAATATGTCCTTTACAATAAAAAAACCAAGGACTTTGTTCTGAATAGCTTTTTATGCAAACAATGCATAATTTATTATAATAAATTTATTGCATTTTTAGCTTAACCAATATATTTAAAATAATTCAAAAACTATAATTAAATTTGGTAGATAAAATAGTGAACTATTGCAATGGCGAGTCTGTAGTTAAAGCCCACCCCATTTTTAATAGCTAAAGCCAACCCAATTCATTAATTTTCAATGGTTTAAAACGCAGTGTTAATTTGATTTTCCATTTTCCTCATTATCCGTTCTCTCTTTTCCCACCCACACTCACATTTATTTATTTTAATGTGGCTTTGCGATGATGTTTCTGTTGTTGCCGTTGATGTGGCCACTTGTGTGCTAGTTATTTATGCTAAACACTGCCAAGTAACCTAGTTTGTTGGCCCAATCCCCCCACACTCTGCTCGACCACCCCCGCATAGAAAACATAGCAAAGCGCGTACTTGGTATTTATTTTTCAAATTCTTTTCTATTTGCCGCACTGGGGGGCTCTGGTTTTCAGTGTGCCTGAGATTTTGTGGCCACTTTTTGGCTTGGGAATTGCCCGACAGCAATACGTAGATTATAAATGTATAATTGCAATTTGCCGAATCACTGGGCGCACTGCTGCACTTACTCGTAACTGGTGGCGACAGTAATGCGAATGCGAACTGCAAATGGCGAAATTGCGCCGAAAATCTTGGCAAACGGCGGCATTGCATCATGCGAAAGCGACATTCCCAGACACGCCTCAGATTATGCAATATTCGGCAATATCTGGCGACTATTTTCAACACGATCGTCGGTTAAAAATAAGTCCCATCCCAGCATAATGGCCAAAATCTCTTTGCTGACTGACATGCACTTGTCAAATGTCCTTCTATTTCTGGCACTAATTTCTGTTTCTGTTTTTGTTTCCTTTTCCTTTGATTGTGTTATTTTCGGGGAGCTTAAAAGGGTTTGTGCTTACATTGTCGTTGCCCGAATTTGGATATTTTTAGAGAGTTTAGAGAGAACTCATCGCAATTGTCGCATTTAGGTCGCCTCCAAATATCTTTCGCTAACACTGCGTGGGCCGGAAAACTGTCACACTTTCAGCATTTTTTTTCCTGCCTTCCGCTCGACCGTCCTGTTTGTTTATCTAAACTAAATTTAAAATTGCTACGCAAATAAATGGATAACTGTGCCGAGCGCTGCATTTGCATTCGCTGCGACATTTATTGGTCGTTAAGAAGAGCGCCAGAGCAAAAGAAAAGCAGCAGGAAAGACGGCAGCATCAGCAACAGGCTAGCTAGCAAACAAACAAACAAAACAAACATACCAGCCAGCCATACACGTAAAAAAAATATAGGCAATTTTTAGCCAAAGATATATTATACATTTTTTAAGGAAACTATATTTCTGCTCTCTCTATTAACAGATTATAATTATTTGGGTAGGATCAACAAAATAACCTAAATCGCCACTGTAAAAATGTGTATAATAAAGGTTTATTCTCTCTTGTATTTAAAGAAAAAGTAATTTTGGAATAGTTGTTGATGAAAATAGTTTTTTTTTAGTTTCAGTAAATGGTCAATATTACTTTGAATCAAAATATTTGCTTCTAGAACCTTTTACAATTTTGTTGTTCGATTGAGTGAAGCTTACATAAAGTACACAAATTTTTTCCTGTGTACTTTTGATGCCTGCCCCAATCTTTGCGTTTGGGCTTGCCTGTGTGCGGTGGCGCGACATGTTGTCCACACGCAGGCACATGGTTTCGAGATGAACGGTCGGCGGACGAGGGACCACCAAAGCCATTGCCAAATTCTATTTTCGCGCCAGCAGCCAGCGAATGCAAGTGGTTTCTCTTGGCCAAGACGTCGCCACCCCCTGCTCGCCAGGGAGTCTCCTCCGTCCTTCACCCTTCACCCCACTGCCCACCGCTCACTGCCCTTCGCCCCGCTCACTCGCCTCCTTGGCCATTACAATTTGTCAACGGGGCGTATGCGCAATGCTGCTGCCGAGGCAATGACAAAACAATTGAATTGACAAAGGAACCGAGAGTGAAAAGGAAACCGTTGCTTCAAAGCGAAAATTAATGAATCGGAAAGAACAATTGAACAGGCGAGAAATTGCCCAGAATTAGTTGGCTTAAAATATTTCAACTAAAATAGAAAAAACAATTGCGGAATTGGCCATTAGCTCGAAATAAACTAGACACAAGTTTTGTAATACTTAAAAGTGAACAAAAAGTCATAGAACTAACATTAGCAACCACCTTCAATGTTTTAAAAATACTTATAATGTTTCTAAAGGAATTAATTATAATAGAAAGTATTTTAAGTACTATTAAAATTACAACCCTTACATCACATGTTAAGTATAATTGATTTAAGTTTATTATAGATTTAATTTCAAACTTTCCCAAATTCTTATTCCATTCCATTCCACTTGTTGCCATTATGGAAATTATAATCAAAGGAGAGCATACAGGCAAACCCCTTGATGAATCAATAAATAAAACAAATACACACTCAACAATTTTCCAGAGATGTTGACAAAACTATAACCTTGAGCGGGAAAACTATATATACACAGACACACACAGACAAATAGTGGAGCCCAGCCAGCCGGAACAGTTGAAAAATAAAGGACTCTGGCCCGGGCACTTAGTTTGATTTCATGGCCAGGAAGAGAGTCCTTCATGGCCAAAACTAATCATTCAGGGCGGAGAGGAAGTTGCGGCGGAAGTTGTAGCCCAGTTTTCCGTAGCCACAGAAGTGTGTGGGTGTGTGTGTGTGTGGTAGTTTGGCATGCTTACTTCAGAGTAAACATCAATTATGTATGCTGTGTGCCAGCAGCCATACACGAATCAACGCGCCGCAAAGTATGCTACATTGAGGTTGCCCCATGTGTGTGCGAGTGTGCGTGTGCGCGAGTGTGTCTGTGTTGGCCAACTTCCTTTTGGCAAGACGGGAAACAGGATGCTGTTAACGTTACAATTCGACATAATCGATGCTTGTCGTACGAGGCTCGCATTTAACCTGGCAATTTGTCTGCGGCTGCATAAACATTAACTTTCATTTGCAGTTTATCTTCCGAACCGCGCAATAAATAAAAATGTGAGCAAAATAAATTGATCCTTGAAATTCATTACCGTACACGAAAGTGGTTATAATTCTATTCAAAAGAAATCTTTAGTTTAGGTTATTTTAATAAAAACTAATCTGAGATAACTAAGCTTGACTGACTAAATATGCACTAAAATATACATTTATTTTACAATTAAATTAATAAACAAAACATCAGTATTTGTTTTCTTTTGTACGAGTTGATGACTATTATTTTTAAATTCATTTAATAGCAAGCATACCCGAATTATGTTTTCATTAAACAAACATAATATTCATACCACATTAGACATAATTTAACTAAAAATTTAACCAAGTAAATGCCAGTGCAGTTTATGATCAAAATTATCATCTTATCAACAACGGAACTAAAGATTTTCATAGTCCCAGGTTTAATTCCTTAATAAATCAAGGTCATATCTTTCCTAACAAAAACAATTTTACAAATTGCAATTAACCAATTACCCAGTGGATATCTATTTAAAAAATTCATATTTTGTGTGTCTTATCAAGTGAGTCATCGCCTACAAGAAGCAGTTGCATATAAATTATTTGAAACGTGCTACCTGATGATTTTTGCACCTCGAATCGTGACCACTGCGATTGTTTATTGTTTCGATTTAGCGAAAACAATCTGCGAGATGCGACGTTTACATATTCATTTGAATGCCAATAACAGCTGCAGTGGCAACATCGCTGACAGCTTCGACAAGCGAGGATTATGCAAGCGCCATGAATCCCAAAAAAAAAAAAAAATACGAAAAACTGAACCGAAACGAAAAAAAGAACCCCCAAAAAAAGGAAGGAAAATCAAATGGATCCGTGGGGGAAACATCGGAGCAATAACAAACAGAAAATTGCTTGCCATGTGTCGCTGGGTGGGTGTATAATGTATAATGTACATGTATATGGGGCTGCAAATTGAAACGTATATTTGTAAACAATACGCAGACGTCATAGACAAAACTCATTTAAATGGGAAAAACATCCAGCAACAACATTTCAGCGGAAAATACTAGTACCAACGATCACTAGCAGCACAAATTAAAAGTGTAGTACACCACAGCCAAGAAGCTGAGTCGATCGTTTAAATGCACTGGGAAAAAATGATTTGTTTTATAATGGAAATCAGATCCACACAAAGATTTATTTATTAGCTATTTAATAAAGTGGCTAGAAACAAAAACCATAACTAACTTTAATTCTAGTGCATTTTCCAGACGAACATACATTTTTTTAATGATTTAATTCTAAATTTCAGATATAAGAACTATCTTTAAAAAATAACACTTTATTCTTTGTGAATAAACGGCTGAACGAGCGCTCATCCGATTTGGTCATAATAGTGAAAACTTGTTTTTCAACTTGCCAGCCGAACCAAAGATAAATACAATATATAATAAAACAATCTATGGCGAACGTTATTTTATAGTTTTTAATATGCATAAAGTGGTTTTGCCTTTTTGGTGAAGCTTTGCCTGAAATTTCGCATGTTATCGCAACTTGACAAGTGTCAGGTAGCTGGCAACAACAACCAAACAACCAAACAACATGAACAACAATAACAAATTTCAGGAGCAATATCATCGGACAAATCAACCAAACATCTACTCGAACTGGCATTGAAATTGGAAATATTATTTTGGTCGAATCAGTTACTTTTTTTTGGGCTTCTGGCCTTATCAATGGAATGAGTCATGGTAAAATTCGGTTTATGTGGGGGATTTAGTTTTTAGTTTCTGTTCAACATGTAACAATACATGTTAGAGGGTTTATCTTATAAACGGTTTGTTTTATTACAATTTTGTTCGAGATTTTTAACAGTTCAGTCTTTTTTAAAGACTTTAGCTGGAATATAAAATTTATTATCACAACTTTCAATAGATTTTATAAGCTCAAGTGCTTTGGCTATCGCTTTGGCTTAGTTATTATTGATTAGTTTGTTTTGTTTTTGTTTAGTCGATGTAGATATGCGCTTTATGAACTTTAACATGTTTTAAGTTTTTTTAGTTAGTTAAAGGTCATCTTATTCAGTTGCCAGTATTCTACTCAACTTCTCCTTTTCTTTTATTATTAAACTCTGAATTTAATTTCTACATTTCTCTGAGAAATTCAGGATCCAAATTCATTTATAAGTGACAAGCTTTTTAATTGATTTTAATGCTTGAATGCATTTTAAGTAAATTCATTTTGTGCAACACAATTTCACACCTGTCAGTAGATTCAACGCGTTCGTGTGGCTTCTTATCACTTTAACTTATTTATTCTTGGACATTTTGCTTTGTTTTTGTGTAGTTTGCGGCCTTAGTTAAGTTTCAAAAGCACTGGCATATCGGGACGGTAAACAAAAACCCACGATAACACAAATCGTTAACTGATTCATTAAGCCATTATCAGTATATGTATAGAAACGCTTCTGAAATCGCGTCCGGCGTGTTGAGAGCAACCCGGCAAACTGAATATGAACAAAAATAAAAAAAGTCAAACTGGTCGAGCGGCTAATGTTTTGGGGGCGCTGTTCGATTGTGGAAATGGCCAAGTGACGTTTACCTGGCCAACTGACTGAGTGACACAGGTGGGCGTCATCGACTTAACTGGCATTATGTGACGAGCTCTCTCTCACTCTTTAAACTAAAGTTCTGCGCTGCACAGAAAGAAACTGAGTGTTCTTTTGATTTAAAAAAAATTAAAATTAATTCATTTTCTGTCAAATAAACTTTTAAATGTTGGAATATTACAAAATAAAATTGCGACTACATCTGTACTTTATGTACTACTTTATATGGGAAAATAATCCACTTTTGGCTGAAATTTGGATAAATATTAAATATTGTTTTTTATCAGCTTTTCGATCTGGATTTTGTAAAAGGGTCTTTAAATAAGATGAAATGCTATATTCGAACACTTTTGAATTTATACCTATAGTTTTTTATCAGAAAAAAATCTAAAAACAAAATCATACCCCTGTATCATAAGATCAGTCACATAAAACTATACTTTTCAATCTGCATTTAAGGTATATTTTGAAGTCTCCACTTTTGACCAGGTAGAAAGAAATGATATTAAGCTGCGTGTGCTGACATATTTGCGATTCATTGCGTTGATTGTGTCGACAGTGGCTCCTTCTCAGAAACAATGGCTGCTAATAAGCGCCAAGCGCGCAGTGCAACTGAAACTGAAATTGAATTAAAGCTGTTTTGTTCAACTGTTGCATGCAAATGAGTGGCGGCAACGTCGTCCTCAATGCCTGCGGTTTTCATGCAGTTGTTGCTGATGAGCTGATGTTGCTGCTGGTGCTGTTGCTGCTGGTGCTGCTGATGATGTTGCTGCTGGGCGACGTTCTCTGCTACCTGAACCAAACAATTGCTCGACAGCAAAAGTCAATTGGGCAGGCACACACGCAACAACACACACTCAGTGCACACCACACCCCACACACCCAAAAAGCAGGCTCTCGGCTGCTGTCGGACATGTTTTGCATACAAAGACCCCACTGACGTTGACTGGTCTTTTATGTAGCTGCATGCGTGAGATGCGTGTGTGCACTGAGAGAAATTATGGAAACGAGGATCAAGGAAATTTTCTAAAAAATAAAATGCTTAGAAGTTGACACAGGAATTTTTCTCTGATAAATTAATGCCTCATTTCAATTTACTTTAAAACTTAGTTTTGCAATCCTCTATGTATTTTTCTAAGCTTTCTTTCCAACTCTTTCTAAAATCCAAATAGCACTGCCTGGAAAACAATTTCAATTTGTAATTAAACATTTTTTTCTAAAGTGTACTTGTGCGGCTGCCACAGGATGCACTTGCAGGATTGTAACACTTGAGCACACAATGGGCAGTGGTCAGTTGTGCATTTTTGCCCAGCACACTGGACTGATTGAATTGAAAGTTAATTAGAGAATGAGAGACAGGTGTGATGGTCGAAAATGTTGGGAAAGTGTGAGCATTCTTCACAGACTTATTCAGTGTAGCCTATTTAAAAGAGTTCCGCCTACCAAAATAAGTATAAATAGACCCAAAACGACCGTGTTTTTCGTAAGGGTGTGGCCGTCTGTGTGGGTAGTGTCCTCAATTAAAATTAATTATGCCCAAACGATACGCTCAATAAAATTTAATTTGCGAAAATATGAGCCAAGAAAATGAGCCACATAGGAAAATGTGACATTTAAGTGCCGGGGGCCACCGTCCACAAACTATTCCCCAAACAACAAACATACACAGTCGGGTCTAATAATTGAAATTGAATTTTCAATGATAGCACGGCGAGGGCCCAACGATATTTGCATATATATCCACCCCCATGAGCAGAGATTTTCGGCAAACTATTTATATTCAAGAAGGCTTCCTTGGTTCTTTTGGCAACTGCAGCTGGCTTTCTTTTTAATTATTTGGTTTAATTTTGTGGCAAAGCTGTATTACAGCCACTGGAACATATACCCTGTACAAGATCTAAATTGTTCCCACAAAATACCTTAATTTTATTTTATCTCCCTACTAGTTTTAACCAGTTTACCGAAAAAAAAGGCATTCAACAGTTTCTCCAGATCCACACAACCACTTCTGATTTTATCAAATCTAAGCAAAGTCGTATTAAAAATTAATAAAATTAAAAGTGTAAAATGCACAAATACACACGACTTTTGGCCATGTTGCGTGCCAAGTGGAAAATATTTCGCAAGTTTTTCTACACATTATTGTGTGAAAAATACTATATATATAGTATATATATACGTATAAATTCGGACGCAGGCAAGCTGCTTGTGTGTTATGTTTAGTTTTGTACATTCAATTTGCCATTGTTGTTGCCTTCTATTCTATTGTTGCCGGCAAAACAAAATAAAACAACAGAAAATGGTAGAAAGAGCGAAAAAAACAAGACATAATAAGCAGGCAAGAAAAAAAAAAATGAAAAAAGAAGCATAAAGGAGATGAAAATGAACATTTTTTGGCAAACAATTCAGGGCTAAATATTTTCATTGTGTTGTTGTGTTTTTATCACAACAGCATAGGTTCGTATCCAAGCGGCAACAGGAAAAATCTAGATAAAATCATCAAGATTCTAGCAATTTAAAGTCTCACATTGTTTATGTGCGAATCATCTGATATTTTTGGTAGGTATCGTTGTCTTCTTCCTGATGGTAGTTAATTTGTAGGAAGAAAAGGGATTTGTGTTTTTAAATAGCGTCTAAGATCGCAGAGTTAAGCTACACTTAATTATTAAACAGTTCAGAAGTTTTCGTCTTTGAATAATGTACTTTAAATATTTAATGACTAAACAAGCTATAATTTTATTTAATATCAAAAAGTTTTGTGACTATACCTTAATCCTCAGAAACTTTTATGAAAACTTGAAGTAACACCCAAACCATCGAACCTTTTCGCAGTTTTCCTTGAGACGTCGCCAAGTTATTAGTTAAATATTCAGCGCTAAGGCAAGGTAAAGTTTGTTTAGTTCAAAGGGTTTTGGTTGGAGGTTTTTGGGGTTTGGTTTTGGGCTTTGGGCTTTCGGCCTGCACACACAGACACGCGCACACATTTAATTGCAAAAATGCTTAATTATGCATGAAACATTGAACATACGCAGTCGGAGAGAGATGAATTATTCATGGCAAAATGGAGAAATCGTGGATCGGCTTTTCTCTCTCTCCGATTAAACAGCGCGCGTTGCTAAAACAAACAAACAAACAGCATAAGCAGCAATATTTTGCAGCTCCTAATGACGTACGTCGCTCTTTCCAGACGGCAAACAAGAAAAAATCAACACGAAAATTGGGAAAACTTTTGCCCGTGCAATTTGCACGTCAACATTTTCCCCAAACACCCGAAAGTAATACTAATGGCAGGCACAACAATAATTTTGGCAGCACTGACGGTCAAGTTTGTGTTGTGATATTATAAAGAAGCCTCCAGTCGGTCATACCCTTCCTCCAAATCGGCCAAATCGAGGACATTCGATTTGGGAACGAGGTGAGAAATGATTGGACAAGGCCCTCGCTAACTTGGGTATATAGTAAGTACAGGTGAAATTCCCTAATTTCGTTATTAAAAATAAAAATTTTATTTTTATCAATGTCTTAGCTTCAACACTTTTTTGTTTTTTAACAACTATTTTAAAAATGTATAGTTATCGCTAATAAAATCATCAAGTTTATTTTAATTTATTCACTATATATATAAAAATAAAACTTTAATTTGTGTATGACAAAAACCGGTGACCTTCTCAAGATTTTAATATAATAAATTATCAAAATAAATTATCAAACAGTTCAAACCCTTACAGAGTATATTATACTTTCAGTCAAAAGTTTGGAACGCAGTGAAGAGCGCATTGGATTAAACTTTGCAATAATTATAACTTCGTTGTTTCTTAATATATTTCTAGTTATTACCTACTTAAAAGCTTTAAAAAATAATAATTTAATCCTTTGGATTTGCTCATGCAAGCTTTACCGTGCCCGAAACTAAACATAAATTTCCACTCACTCTCGAATGGATTCCAATCGTTTGGCCAGAAAGGAAACTCACCTGCAACGATACAAAATGAGAAGACAATAATTAGCAAGAAAGGCAAGGAATACAGACGCATGTAATTTGTCTAGTCAGAATCAGAATCAGAATCGGAGGAAAAACGATTTTCTTTTGCGGACCGGTGAGCATGTGAGTGTGTGGGTTGTCAACCGATTGCGCATACGCCGCGTTGGTCAACGCACTTTCCAAGGCTGCCAAAAAAACACGAAAGCAGCTGCAGCTCGCTAGCCCCTAATCATAATTTTTGATCTACAAATTAATTAGCACTCGCACGAGTGTGATTGCAATTTATTGGACACCAATTGAGATGAAAACGAGTACTTTCATTCATAAACATTGCAAAATACGAATACTAGTGCGGGCAAAAACCAAAAAAAAAAAGAAGGACCTCAATTTATTAATTGCTAGCAAATGTTGGGCGTGTGTTGCAAGAGTTTCTGCGATTGCCATTGCAATTATTTCGTCATGTTCGCGTCGCCGCGAAAGTTCAAAGTTGCAAAATCTTTAGAACATAAAAGTTTTTCGCACGTTCCGCACATTGTGCAAAGGGGGGAAGGAAAATTCAAGGGGCTGTCACTGGGTAGAGAATTATTCATGGCGCATGTTTCAACGGTTTGGCAATAACCCCCCGCCTCTCGAGCGCCGAAATAAATAATTGCAAATATTATTGGCCACTCAGCGCATGCCAACACAATAAGGACCATAAAAATAGCCAGTGAAATTTTGCAGTTCGCATAGTTTCGCAATAAGTCGACGGCGGGCGATGACTCAAAACTGCAAGCCCAAAAATTCAAGCCATAAAAAAAACGATGTGTGTGTGGGAAATTATGCATTATTTTGGCATGGCCGCATCTTCTCCTCACGGGATGATGAACTGCGATCTGACGGGTTGAGGTTGAGGTGGTCTAGTTGGTCGCCGTTTTGGTGGGCTGGTCAATTGGCAGGACTCTAGAGTCTCGAGTAAATTAGCCGAGCGATTCGAAACTATTTCAAGGCCCCAAAGGCCAAAACAAATCAATTTGAAACACAATATTCTGTTCTGACAGTGATTAAACTAAAATAATCAAATTATTCTAAATTATCGCAGACGGGCAGTAAACCAAAGTGTTTGTACTCATAGTACTTAAACGTTTAATTAAGCTGTAAAATATTCTTTATATGTTTTCGGCTGCCAAAAAGCATTTAAGTGATACTAAGCGCACTTAAAACAAAAACTATTTCCCACAAAGCTATGTGAAATACAAAACTTTGACAATTTTAAGATTTGATAAATGCTGTAGTAAATTTTATTCTATACTAATAAAAGAAACAGTTCACATAACCTCGTGTTAATTGCAAAAAAATAAGTAGGGACATAAATTTTAATTTTTAATTAGAGGTTTTCTATGATAATAAATGCATGTTCAGATTAATTCTATCTAAAACTAATACTTTTAAAGTTAATTTGCATATGAAAATTCAATAGTTTAGGTTTTCTCCCAGATAAGAAAATGTAAAGAAAAACACAATAGCGATAAAAGTTTAAAATAATTACCAATTTTTAATTAAATTTTAGTTAAGGCTTTTACAAGCATTTAAATCTATTTAAAATTTGTAAAATCTACTATTTTATACATAAATGTGATGATTTATTTTTTATAATTTTAAAATCAATAGTTGGTTAACTTAAGAATGAATACATAAATATTTGTTCGTCTGTGTTTTTAAGCAAGGTAGACTATTAACCATTTCCTGTTGCTCACTTCTTAAAGGTTTTCCAGGTCGGTCCTGGCTAATTGCACCCCATTTATTTAGTGGAAATGCAACTGCAGATGCAGCCACCACAAGGCAACCACCCACAACCACCCACCTGGTGGTGTGGCAAACTGTTGCTAGGCGGGCGGCTGTGTTTTTGACCGCCAGCTGCCCACTGGCAGCCAAAAGCAGGCGCAGCGCCAATGCAGCAAACCAAAACCGCACGTCACTCGCACATACAGTCATGGGCATTACAATAGCTATTAAGGGGAAAAGCAAAAACACTTCTTGGCAGGCGGTGTCGTGTGCTACGGGTCATTTCGACTGAATTATGTGACTGCATTTTGGGGGACACAGAGAAATGGGAATTTCTGCACCAGTCCATGCGAAACGTGGAACACATTCGATTACAATAATCACATCGGAAATTCCATTGTGAATTATTTAAAACTGTTTTCGTACATGTTTTTGGCCATGAACAAAAATCTATAGAATACTTTGTATACTGGCCGGATTAAATGCGGTGATGCATGGTGCGGCAATTGAGATTTAATTAAAAACTTAGTGGGGCAGCAACAGCAGCACAGCGCACACTTTGATTTATGATTTAAGCCAAATAGTTTTAAAGCGCCGGCGGCGAGGTATAAATTCTACTTTATTTTACATTTTAAATTTCCCGTAATAACAAAAATGATGTATAGAAAATAATCATAATTTTCACACTTGAAAGAGCGACACAAGACGACGACGCCCAGTCGTCCCGCGGCCTGTGCATTATTTCTTAATTAAATTTATTAATTGCACACAACACGAGCCGACGGCCGTACAACGGGGCGTATGCGCAACGTTCGCCCCCGCAAAGCGATGGAAATGAAAATTAAGAGTGAGTAAGAGAGCGCGGAAAAGCGGGAAAGGCGAGAGCAAGGAAAGCAAAATAAAAGCCATTCGAATGATTCATTTACGTGCCGAAAACTTAATTGTGCTAGCAGGTAATCCGCTTGCCGATGACGCCAAAGGCTGAGTGGACAAAAAATAACATAATAATGATTAAAAACCATCTAAGCAGAGCTAACCAAAAATGGTAATACAAATTACCGATTTTCTTTTGATTAAGGAATTTTAAATTAATCAGAGCAATTTAAATAAGCAATTTATGGTATTTAGATTTGATTTATTGCTCATCCTTTCAGTATTCGTAATTGAAATTACTCAGGAAAAGGATAGTAGATTTCATTTAATTCTCATTTTATTGATGCAAATTAAAAATGAATTTTATGGCGATCAACAAAGGAATAATAAGTGGTCAAACAATTTAGTTAAAATTCTTGCGTTTTTCGCACGTCACTAGGGGTTTTTCACGATATTTTTGAATGACTGCAAGCACCACACGAGCATCCAAAACAGCAGCTGTCAGGCCAAGAATATCGCCGTCATTTGGATCTGTCACAATTGCGAACTCTGGGGCATTTGTCACCCACTCACCTTTGCCCCGCGCGAATTCCCCCGAAAAGCTCAACAAACAATTAGAAGCAAGTAGAGCAGCGCAGATATTTAAAATGTGTCATATTCGGCCAAAATAAATACAAACACTTTGTTTCTGTTTCACAAATATTTCAGCTATTTTGGTCTAAGCAAACAAAAGACCAGCGGGACATTGAGTTGAGTATCTATTCGAAAATTAATTAGGTTCAGTAAAGCAAGGAATGCTGATGAAAAAGAAATCACGAGGGGCGAAAGGGGGTTGAAACGAAGGTCCTTGGCCGAATGCTTTCCATGACAGTTGTCGACTTAATTCAATTAATTAGATGACATTTTTTGAATGCACCAAATTCAGAGCCCCAAAGCTCTGCAGCGGAAAAGTGTGGAAAATAAGCAAATATTTTGCAATTAGAAAAATATCTTTGTTAACTAGGGGGAATCTCTGCACTGCAAGTAAAAGTTGAACTCTCTTTTTGACATTAAAAATAAATAAATAAATAATATATTCGGTATTCAAATTCTATCATAATTATTTTAAAACATTTCATTACTAAATTTTAAACATGTAGCAATAATTTTTTTCTGTGCCATATCCAACCAAAGCAAAGTAATTGCCTTTGAAATGCATGCATTTAATTTAACCACATTTAATTCAGCTCTGCAAACTTTTCAATTTAACTTTTGTGAATTTTTCGGAAAATATTCTGTTGCATAATTTGTATTGTGTACATACTTTTTCCATTTGCAACGTCTCGTTTTAACTTTTGCCTTTGATTCGCCCCTCCCTTTTTTTTTGTGATCCACCCAGCGCCGAAATTTCTCTTTTTCGCCCGCTTAGAGCAAACATTTGCATAATTTAAGTTTGATGTGGAAAGTTACGTGTTTGCCTGGGAAATGACAACAAGCTGGCTGGGTGAACTCAACGCTTCAATGGGCAAACAGGTGCACCAGGTTAAGAGCCACCCACGGAAAACGCCACCCAACTGCAACATTGTAGGATGAAAAATTGAGAGCTTAGCGGCATTTGCTTGCAATGTTGCCAGGAAAAACCACCTAAATCAGGAGCAACCTTGTCGATTCGCGGCTACAGGTGTTTGTTGCTGCTGCATGTGTATGTACATTAAGATATACTAGAAAATTCAAGAGTAGTTTCTGCTCAGTGAAAACTATAGCAGTGGGCGTTCAAAAAATCCATGCAAATGTTTTTCGAAAATAAAATTTAATTTCTTTTAATATTTTTTAGTAAGCTAAATAAAGAACTGTAACTTTTAAAATAACTTTTAAACTTTTTAAAAATATATATTGCAATTCTTGATACGAAATCTTTTTTAGGAAAATCATACAAAATGATGTTAATTTTTATGAATTGCTAGAATTTTGTCAAAAATTGTAGACATTTGTTTGGCAATTTTCGCTGGCGGTTTTGGATCTGTAGTTTGTGCTGTTGTTCAGTTTTTGGTAATCTGTCTGATTATTTAACTTGCGCTAAATACAAATATTTAGAAAATATTTTGTGGCAATTTTTATGTTATTTTTCTTGGCATCTCGGCTATTTGGATATTTTCCCTCTCCACCGCCAAAAGAATGAGGGTCATTAAGATACATATACAGCGGACAAATTCTGATTGTTATACATTCTATCTATGTGGTGAGCATTATTCTTTCTAATTTATTCGACTTGGGCTTTAAGGCGAGTGATAATTATAACTTAATGCTCAAGTAGAGGTCGAAATGGGGATGTCTAGGAAGTCGTGAAAAATTGGAACACGGGGCCATGAAACCGCATTTCATTAGATAACACCCACCCAAAATGACTGCCTGAATTGTACTGATAATTTGCAAATACCGGCCGGCAAAGCTAAAAATATCAAACACACAAACATGAAAAAAAAAAAGCACAAAACTAAACACTTAACAGTCGGAGGCGTTGAGTGCCGAACATTTGTGCAAAAAGTGATTAATAAATTTTGGGCTTTTCACAATAAAACAACAAAACATGTCATACCAACAGCTGCTTAAATTTAAAAAAAAAAAAATGTATTGCCAAACAAAATTATCAAACAAATGATGACTCAGCTTATGTGGATCAAAGTAATTTTAAACACTTTACATATGAACATTTTATAATTTTTTTTACATAAAAAACAAGATGAAAAATAAACATCAATTTACATTTTTCATATTAGAAAACATTTTTATCTTCAGTTTAAAAAGAAAAATTAATATTGACTAGGCTTGTATACCTTATGGAATTTTGTACATAATTCAAAGATGTTTCTTCTTTGTTGTTGCGTACTTATTTCGCAAAAAAAGGTGCAGCTCCTCATTAAATCAGCTAATTTTCCATTAAGCTGAAAACATCATCCAATTTACCAGCCATCAAATTCATAAATTATAAACATCGCCTGCACCGAAAATAAATATCTCAATTAAGAAGCGGGTGAATGTGAAACATGCCTAAAATCGCAATAAATAAACCAAACAGCCAGAAATAAATGGAATTGTCGCTAAAGAAATTCGCACCACAACCGAGGCGAACAAAGTGCAGCGCCATCTGACACATGAAGCAAATTAAGAGCACCAAATGGCCAAAAACAAAATAAAACCAGCGAATGCAAATGTCGCCCACGCTCGTTGAAAGAACAAAAAAAATAGGATTGAGAGAAAGACTGGACGAGACGACAGTCCGTCATTTGATGAATTCGCATGGAATGATTTTAATTAAAAACCTGTAAATCTCGCCAACGGAATGAAGAAAACCGAATACAACATTTTGCGGACCGCGTAATAAAGTTGTCAAATATTCTCCGACAACTCGAATATGTGCATAATTATGATGGATGTGCGTACGACATTTGCCAATTGATGGCTTCTGTTTGCCTTTGTTCTAAAATGCTGTTCATTCATGTCCCCATGTGGGCATTAATCATTTTTGTTTATGCCAAATTCAAAGCCCAGACAAGAAGGGCAGAGTAGCAGCAGCAACACTGTCTCTTCCATTGGCAATTTATTAGCATTTAATGTATTTATTACGTTTGCTTTCGTCTACTTTTACTGCCCTGACAAATCAATGAATTTTCTTTTTCCAAACAACGTTTTCTCATGACTTTGGCAAAAATGTGTGTAAGAAACTAGTGCAGTAAATCGAATTCAAGAATAGCGTTTAGTTTTCGTTTAATCTCAGGGTTTTGCATTGGTGTGGAATTAAGACTTTTAATAATATTTAAAAAAATATAAATCATTGATATAGAACAACTACATCTATATATATAAATATATATAGTATATAGAAAAAACATTCATTGGGGTGAATTTAAATAGTATTCCTATCATTTAAAGTCCCATTATTCAAGAAGTTCATTAGATTTCAAATCGCCTCTTCGATAGAAAAGGGGCAGGCCAAACCACCCTCTGAAATACGCATTGAGCGCTAGAAATCTCTACAGATCTCTAAGAAACATATATATACGCTATATACTTAGTGCCACCTTAAGGCAACGTCAAAGGTAAAAACTTGGAGAATCTCGAAAAAAGAAAAAAAAAAAGTGAAATGGGAACGCCACAAATCTCCGTCCGAAAATAGAATGGGGACAACGAATGAGACAGACGGGCGGACGGATTTGAGTTGACTTCTCTCCCGGCGGCAGGCGAAAAGTTGGTAACAGAAGTGAAAGTTTATTGAGGCATTCCATCTAAGCTGATTTGTTGTCCAGCTGCCCGGGCTTTTCTTTTCGCTTTTCTCGCTGTTCGTTTTCCGTTTTTCGTTTCGATGGAACTTTTCCGCCATTGCACAAGGGCAACAGTTGTCAGCTGCTTAGCAGCTCCAAATATTTACATGGAATGCGTAGCCAGATTTTCCCCCCTGTGTGTGTGGGTAAAAAATTTTCCACGGCGGACGGCGTAAATCAAAAGATGGCGCGGCCCTTCTGCTGCCCCAGACTTTTCCGACTGCATTTCCCTTTGAAGGGAACTGTCAAAGGTATTTGACAAGATTTTCGGCAAGACTTTTGAGTATGCGGGATGAATTTGAATTAAGGTTGCTACCTTTCATTCCTAATCGCTGAATTAAAAATGTGCAAATTTTTTAATTAGATCTTAGGGAAATTTAATGTCCAACTCTGTCTTTAATAGATTTCTATCAAAAGATGATAAGCATACATTATGTGTGTTGTGAAATGGTAAACAAGCTGTCTAAACCCAAGCCAAAATATTGTAATTTAAATACTTAAAAATCAATCTTTTATCGTTGGTTATACTTTTTATAAATTTTATGTTCAAATCGGTTAATATATGTTAAAGTATTATTTTTAAATTACTTTTTCAAATCAGCATTTTTAATTAAAAAACAAAAACAAATAAAATAAAGCCAACTTCGGCAAGCCGAATTGTTTTATACCCTATACGCTATAAAATAAAACGGACAGACAAGCGGACGGACAAATGTTCAGAGTAAGATCGACTTGCCAGGTAATGCCGATCAAGAATATAGAGATATAGAGTCGGAAAGTTTTGACTGGTAGTAAATACCCTTTGCAAGGGTAAAAAAAAAAGAAAATTTCTCAGCCAAACGCAGCACTTTGGCCGCAGGGCCTTGTCGTTTGTTGACACTTTTCTTTATTTTCATTTCGCATTTGTTTTGCGTTTGAAGTTATTTACATGTGTCGCCGCCTGACAATTGACGACTCTGTCCCTTTCACACCCTGTTTCCCTCTCGTTTCTACTTATTTTTTTTTTGTTTTCTGTTTCAGCTCCTTTTCGGCACATAAAATGCCAGCGGGCTTTTGGCACAGTCAGCTAGTCACGGTTCTTTTCTGCCTTCGTTTTTATCAAACGTTCAAAATTTGTTGACAACATGTTGCGACTGATTGTTAAAGTCTCACTTTCTCTTTCTATCTGCCCTCTCGCTCTAGCTACCAAGTCGCTTACAGCTGAACAAATCGATTGATTGATTTCTCAGGTGTGTTCGATTTTGCTGATGATGACAACGATAAAGATCCGTCGATAAAAGGATGGCAGTTCAACTGAAGTCGAGCTAAAAATATACATACACTAGTTTTTTAAAGATATCGCTAACTTATTTCATAGGTTATTGTTTTTGAGGGCTATTTTTAGTTAAATTCAAACGAGACGTTTCAAAACTTAATCTGAAATCATTATCATCAGCGATCAAATTCATTATAATAAAATTGAAGTATTAATTTGTAGATAAGATTCATTTAATAATTTTCTTTAATGTTAGCTTATCAAGTAAGTAGTAAAAAAGTAATTAATTTGCATGACAACACCTTGCTTTCTAATTATTCGCACTATTGTATCTGATACCATTTATTTATTTAGTTCAGCTTTGTAACCATATCATATCCAATCATTTGTCACGATCTGACGTTTATTTGATTCGCATCACTAACTGAAAGCTGGGTCGTTGGGTGAAATAACGTTTAGTTTTATGTAACGCCATTTTACTTTTATGAGCTCCGCATGCGATACTCCCCGTGCATTCATGTATCCATGTCTGCGTGACTGAGTATCTGTGTGTGTGGTCATGTATCTTTTAGTTTGGCCCTTGGATTGGAAGGGGTGTGTTTGCATTTGGCGGCTAACAGCGGTTTGATTGAAACGCTGATTGTTGAAGCGTAGCAAATATATACAAATGTAAACAAGAGGAAAACAAGATACAATGAATTGGTTGCAGGCATAAAATGCATACAATTTGGGTTTGGAATACAACTGACAATACACTAAAAAGTGATCAAAATATCTCAATATTATTTAAAATAATTAACTGATTTAACCAGGCGTTAAAGTTTATTTAGATTCTATTACCTACTAAAAATCGATAATATTTTGGGGATGTTATTTTATTAATTCTGTTTCATGGCATTTTTTGTGTGTTTTGTGTGCAGTACTGTTTTCTATACCTCACAGAGATCGATGAGCAATTCGCGACCTAAAACCTAAATACGGTGCTATTTTCGCAATTGCTCATTTGGGTACGCAAAAAATGCGCTTGATCTATGCTGATCCGATTCGATGCGATGCCATCCCATTCCCATCCCATCCCCTTCGATGTGGTCAGCCGCAGATATATAGAAAGCAATGCCAAATAAAGATTCAACTAGAGAAGGACTTTTTGCGGCTGGCCTGTAAATTAATTACATTCAGGCAAATAAAAGGCCAAAACAAAACAAAACAATTTTCCAAGCAAAACCAAACTAAAGCCGAAAACAAAACGAAACAGAACAAAACACACAGAGTCCGTAATAGAAAATGGGAAAAGGAAGGGGACGTTGTACAAAAGTCACAGGGAAAATAATAAAAACAGCAAATAAAATTCTCGTCTGACGTTTGGTTTTTTGCATTTTTTATGCAGACCAAGCAAGAATAAAGTAGAAAATTATCCAACAGACACAACCCGAGTCCGAGTCCTAAATAAACAAGACCAAAAACTGCACAGACATGGAGCCCGCGTACCGCTGCTATTTTCTCCGACATAAGCGTTCAAGTTAAGTTTCGAAATTATTCGGGCACGCCAAGGAAAATGCATTAGAATCCGCTTTTCGTAGATGCAAAAAAGAAAAAAAAAAAAAGTTGAAAAAGAGAAAGAAAAGCATAGGGAAAATAAAACAAGAGACGACGGCGTCGACAAGATGCGTGCCAAGTTATTTGCATTGCCGCCGTATTGTTTGGTCTTATTTGGTCTAAAAAACCAAAGGCCTATTGCTCTGGGCTCAGAGAGTCTGACAATGCTTAGGATCCCCATTTTCCTATTCCCGATCCCCAATCCGACTGACAGTTGGCTCGTGTCGATAAAATGTTGCCGCGGCGGCTTAAGTGGCAGCGTTGGGCCAAATCTATTTTTGTTTGGCCGCCGGACGTTGCAAACAACGCCTCTACCACACTTCTACGTCCAACGTGTGCAGCATAAATTCAAATTGAGAAACGTAAAAAGTAAGGAGTCGCCAATTCCACATATTAAGCACTGGCACAACCAAAAGAAATGCACGACAAATTAAATAGAAAACCATTAAGCCAGCATAAATATATTGCATGCTCTAGTGGGGATTAATGGTGGAATTTCAAGGAAAACAAATAAGTATATATTTTTATGTGCGGCTTGTTTATTGCTTAAATCTTTTTCAGACTTAAACATCACAACAAAAAGTTTAATAAGAATAATACAATTAAACTTTTACGTTAGATATTTATTTAAATAAAGGTATATCTTACACAAAAGCGCCTAAAAATGTTTAAACAACCCATTGCAATCATTACTTGTCAAACTTTCCAGCCAAGACAAATAAATAAACCAATTTGAAACTTTGAATAAATTAATTTCCTAAACTAAACTTTGATTCTTCAAAAGGGATAACAAAAAGATTTTCTTTGTGTCCATTACAAATCCAAATCTATTTGTGTCATACATCATACATTTTATATGCTCCGAAATGTTTACAATAAATGTATATCCAGGCAATTACTTGGCAAACTTTTCCACTTTTCAACAATCTTTTTCGAATAAGATGGAACCGGCAAATAACAGACAGTTTAAAATCAAATTACTCACATAATTTATATGCACAGCCTCGAACGAGAACAAAGTTGGGATGAAAGAAGGGAGGCACAGAAGATATAGAACCTACGGAAAAATCCGAACCAATGCAAAACTTTCACAGAACGCCCTCACACTTTCACCTCACATCTCCCACCCACCTCCTATTTTCCTATTTTTCCCCGTATGTTTGTTTGTTTGTTGTTGCTGCTGCCCGCCCATTCGCCCCGTACAATATTTGTCCTTCATTTGAAAGTCAAATGCGTGTGAAGCTAAGAAATCTGTTGCTTTCGACCAACCGACTAACCGCCCTGGGATCTCAAAAGAAAAAAAAAATATAAAATACAAAAAACAAAAAACACAGCCCCCTCGCCACGATGACAACAAAATTATTTTATAGAATGGAATGAAACAGCCGAGACAAACCAGAAGAATGTATGAAAAACACAACATAAATTCTAAAAGGCTGACAAGCATATAAAAAAGCATACACATATAGTAGCACCGTCATTGATATAAAAACTATGGAACGACGGGAAATTGGGTTAAAAATAAATGCAGGCCCATCAAAATTTATGGTTGTGATGTCGCTGGCTCTGTTCAAGCAATTAACAACAACGGGAGGGAGTCCGAAATATAAATTTAACCCTCGAGGTGAAAAGGTTGGACCCCCTCGAAGGATACAGAAATAGTTCCGAACTTCATAAGTTGAATTGTTTAAATAAGTGAAAAAAACCAAGAACCTAAGATAAAAAAAAGATACAGATAAAAGCATGCCTAAGTTTGTAAATTTTATTTTATGTACATCACAACAAAGAACATGTTGTTAAGTCAACAGATTGCAAATGATTTGTGCTAATAAAAACTTGCTCAAAAAAATATTCCGACTCAAAACTAATCGTTTAATCAGTGACTAATGTACCGCCTGCAATGGCAGCCAAATATTTAAGTTAAAAACACACAGCATAAACATAAACAATTCGGATGGGAAATGCGCAACTGAAACCAATAAAAAAGTCAGCCCAAAAACAGACAGATCAAGAACTAAACAATGGCGAATCGAGAAACAAAAAACGAAAAAGGGGGAAAAAAACAGATTTATGCAAATCAACAAATTCCCACTAATTGTAAAAAGAGTCTAGATGGCGGAGGTTATTGGCCAGGCCCATCAATTAGGGCCAAAACACAAGATGGCCAGGCAATATCTATCGGAATGGGGCATTATCATGAGATTTGGCTGAATAGTGTTAATTGCCATTTGATTGCTTCTCATTTTCACAGGCACAACATCGCAATTTATGCAAAATCTTTGTAAAATATTGGGCCATGTCTGGGCCTACATTTTCATTATGGTGTCCATATTTCTTCGTTTTTTTTGTCTTGCCCCCAAAAATTGAGACACAGTTTCTTTACGCACTAATGGCAAAATATTAGCGAGATGTCAATGAACTGAAGTGTCTGCATGTGTTCCATAATAGGATCAATATCCTCCCCTTATATCACACCAGCTACATATATATTTATTGGGCGCAAAGTTCAACGTTCGACGTAGCTCAAAAGAAATTATTGGAAAACCAATTTCCAATTAGATGAGCCAGCAATGTTATTTATTATGGGAATGAATACAAAATATTAATATTATACATATGAAAATACTCTATGGTTTTCAAGTAAAACAAGAAATATTATTATTGTGATAACTTTTAAAAAAACATCAAATATAATGTTTAACTATTTATAAAGACATTTTGTTTAAATTGTAGATAATCCTAACACAACTTTTATCCTCGGGGAAATGTAAATTTTCATAATTCTACTTTTCTCAGATACTTTTCAATAGCTGTTAAAAGTTAGCTTGCTAAATATTCTATAAAATGGAAACCTTAAAGCATATTACCACAACAATTGACTCCCCAAAGCAAAAGCCATCACCCAAAACTTTCCTGTGGGACAGCAACACATCTGATTACGTATACGCCCAGTTAGCAGCTTTGGCCAACAGCCAAAAACCGACTTTGATGCGTTTTTAAGTTGGCTCTTTGAGTGCCATTTTTTCTTTTATTTTTTTTATTTTTGGTGTTGGCCAAACTTTTCCATTACCACATCAACAGCAACTACACTTTAAGCCAGGGGACAGGAGCTACTTTTTGGGGTCAAGTCGACATTAAAATAGTTTAGGGATTTGTATTTATGTTGATTGCATTGTCGGGCCAACTAACTGACATGTGCATGGGATTTGTGGGGGAAATTGAAAAGTTGTGTGCTGCCAGGTTCTAGAGATTTGTGCCCATGTCAGCGAGTGTAAAATGCAATTTCATTCAATGCCACACAAAAACAGTAATGCACAAAAAAAATAATGTTTGATATCAAATTTAAATGTATTTTTAAAATAATATTTTGGAACTTTATCCCTATAAAAATTGTTGATTAAATAAATTGTAGAGTTTTTAAATAAAAATTGCATAGCAAACTCATTTTAGAAACCATTCTTATATTTACATTTTTCAGTGTGCCAAAAAACGAAGGTTAAGGTATAAAATATCTGTCTGCGTAAGTTCAAAAGTGCCAAAGAGTCAAACATTAAATTGACCCCCAACCAAGAGCAAACATTGGCAGAAAAAAAAGAAGAAAAAATGAATCGTGCAACATGCACCTGTTTCAACTTCAATTCGCGAGGTTTCTATTTTTATATATGGCTGCAGCGTCTGGTTTTTATTTCTTTTATCCGTTTTTGCTCTTTCAATTCCCTTTTGCCATATTTTTTCCTGACCCACATTGACAATATTCATGTTTATTAATATGCATCAGCCAACTCTGCCCAGCTGTTGTTGTTTGTTCAACGGAAATGAAGTTATCCGACTTTGCTGGCATTAATTGCCCGGTAAAAGAGTGAGAACTACTCTAATTAAAAGTAGCTGCATAAGCAGCAAATAATTGTTCGCAAAGTGAAGCAATTAGCTATCCAAAGAACAAAAAATAAACTGTATTTTGAAACGTTACTGTAGCAGTAAATATGACATTAAATTGGATTTTAATTTTACAACTGACATTTTTAGAGATTTTAAATAATAAAATGATGTTAGGTGCATTCTTAAACATAGGTTTAAATATATTTTCTTTTTATTATATGTAGCTAAAATGTTTTGACATTCAAATAAAATATTTCAATTTAAGTCTTTTTGTGTGTACCCAAGAATGGATTTATTTTTCATCATTAATTTTCTGATTGTTATGCTCAGCAAATAAAAATCCAAGAAAAATATATGAATAATGCCCGCTAATTTCAAACACATTTCACGTAGATTTTCGAGATTTCTTCACGGATCCCTGACTAATTAGCCACTCGGATCACGCGTCTCGTCAGTCCTTTCTGGAAGAGCCATCGAGTCATCTATCGCTCAGCTGTCTCAGCTCCGCCGCCTCCGCCTGTTGGCCATTTATCTATATCGGAGTGGCATTATAAATACAATGACCACACTTCTTGACATGCCATGGTCAAATTTTTGTGCATTTGTCAAAGCGAAAATAAATCACAAAACGGCAAACAAACAAAACGCAACGCAAAAAGACAATTTCTTTTTGGTTTATTTCATTTGTTTTTGGCAATTGCGTTGCGTGTTTGGATGCTTTTGTTTAGACAAAGTGTTCGTCGTTCTATGCACTCGAAAGAAAATGGGGAATCTGACATAGTTTTCGCTCAGGCAGAAAGTCGACATTTTGAGATATAGATGCCATATAGTCCCGATTCCGTTGACAGCATAAAAAGCGCTGCTAAAAAAGCGAATTATAGCAAAAAAGCAAATTTCATGCCACATTTAAAATAGCCACCGCACTGTTTTGTAATTTATCAACGCCCGCCCGCACCAGATATCGTATATAGTATTGGATATATATCTAGTATATGCGGTGGCAGGCGTGTGACTACTGCTACGATGTTGCAATGCAATGGCCACGGCGAATGCAAAATGCAGACATTTCTTGACACTTCTCTAAATAGTTTTGCGTGCGACGCAGCAGCCAGGGAAACCAAAGAAAATGCGAGGAAATTCAGGGGAAAGGGGGTGGTAAAACGCACACGGTCACTCGAGTGCCAAAATGTCCCCGCACGCCATTAAAAATGTTGCGAAAATTACACAGCAAACTGAAAGGTGTTCTAATGAGGCGTGCGCCGGACTCTGTCCCGAAATGTGTGTATTTTAGTGGGTGTTTTCGTGCTAAATGGGGGTAAAGGGAGGTGTAGGGGCTCCTATTTGCAAAAGTGCTGCCCAACTGAGCTCTCTATCCCCATAAAAAATAATCATAAAAGTTTAGACGATGTTTATGGGCTGGAAAGCCTCTAAATGGGTCTCTCCTGAAAATAATTATAAAATGACTCTTTCCTGAGTCAATATTTTTTTGTTAGAGATATGCTGTAAGACAATTAATTTTTAAATACAGCTTAGTAATAATTTTGTCTACATAACACGTACATGTATGTAATATGATTTTAAGTTCATAATGCATAAGATTATGTTTGACAGGTAGCATAGTTATTATGAAGAAAAGTATAATTATTAACTTGTCTGCAGTTTTAAATAAAATTTAAAATCAAATTCGAATTTTACCAATTAAATCTCATTACAAGAATGTGACACTTTCGAGTCCCATTAAATATTTACGAACCCTTTGGAACACACTTCAGAGTACTTTTAAACTTTACTAATTGAAGAAATTAAATTTGCTTCGATTTCCAGTCCATTCCACCCTAATTTCACCTGAATTGCTTTCGGCAACCTTGCAGATTTTTCGCAACCATTTTTCGTACTTAGCCCAGCCATTGGCCTCCATTTTAATGCTGCAATTTTCATTGAAATGAGTTCAAAGTCAAGGTCGCAGCCACCATCTCGTCCCGCTCTCGGTCATAATGGTCATGCTACATCATCCCGGTCTCGAGAATCTTGGGTCTTGAACTCGACCCGAGCGATGCCATGAATACAAATTGTTGCATTTACAATAAAGAATTCATGGGATTCCATTTCAATAAGCGAAACGGGCGAATAAATGCAGCAGGGGAACAGAACAGCAAGTCGAATCAGTTTATTAAATAAAAGGCAATGTGAAACATGAAGAACGACCTTTGCAAAGACAGACACACGCTTCTCGCATGAAAACTTCACTAAATTACCAAGAAAAATATTTGCCAATAAGCCAGAGGAAAAAAAAAAGTAACAATTCAAAAAGCGGGGGAAAAGGGGAGGACAGGTAATTTGTTTATCCAGCGATAGGAACACCTGCAAATTGCCAACTCGAGATCCCAAGACAATCCCTCTTATTTCTTACTCTCTGTGTTTTTTCGCATTTTTTCGCGGGATTGGAATCCAATAGTTTCCAGTGGCAATAGCAAATTATTGCGTTTATTGAGGAAAAGCAGCAGACTCAAAGGGGCTTTTAGAAAAGAAAATTGAAGATAAATTGGAAGGCAACAAACAAAATATTTCGCAAAATTAAAAATGGAATTTAATCATTGTCTCTAATAAGAATTGAAATATATTAAATGGCGTAGAATAATTTTGTTTTCCTTTTTATTTAATGGAAGAATAAATCAAAAAGTGCATTCATCATTTTTCGTACAAAATTCTTTTGCGATAAAATAAAACCGTCATAAAAACTCGTTTATCTTTCATCCTAATTTCCATATCAATACTCCCACATGTAGGCCTATTACCCACTGTAAATTATTCAGACATTGCTTAGATGTATGTAGCATTGCGCCCACCCCTTTAAAAACCACCCACCCCCACCTGTTTTCCACCCCCTCACACACCCGCGCATTGTTTATTTGCACAAATGCGTGCGCTTTCGTTTTCCGAATTTTCCAACGAATTTCTTGGCCAGCAAAATTGCTAAGCGAAGTAAAACTGGACAATGTGGGATATATAGCGATGCCATACGTTGGGGATTTACATATATAGTTACGAAAAACTGCCTGTTGCTGTTGTTGTTTGGGATTTTCGTTCCAGAACATGTGTCTGCAACATGCAAAAGTAATGAACAACAAGTAAACGGAAAAAAATTAGATCCTTTTAAGCTGATATTATAAAAAAATGTAGTTTGATAAGTCTTTAGATCTAATTTTTATATATTATTGATCATCTTTATGATATATTCAAAATTTTGTTTCCTAACTATATTATACTCTGTGTTTAATATAATATAATATATTTTCACTATTTTAGCAAAAGTGAAATACATGAAGATATTCAAATCATCTCTAATATTAAATATGGATCTTGGGACAAAAATAATTTTTCAGTGTAGCAAAACTTCTCCCCTGTTTTTCCCTTAAAAAATCACCGATCGATTCTCTTTTCTCTCTTTTTCGTGTACATGGATTTTGACTTTGACTGGACGCTGAAATTTAATGTGTAAACATTGCGCAAGCTAGAAACAACAACAAAACAACAACAAGAAAAGCCAGCAGTAATAAAATTTCTATATTCATACGCCGCGTTGTACAAGCTCACCCAAAAGACGTCAGAAAGGGATGAAAAAAGTGGGCGAAAGTGGGACGGAGGATGGCTGATTCAGACAACAACAGAAATTTGACTACAAAAATGGGCAAAATGCAAATACACACAGTCGGCCGCAATTTCCATGTGTGCGTTTGGCTTTTTCGGCAATTTTGCGGCATGTTTTTCACACATTCGCGCGCTGCGAGGAAAAACAATCGAACACGACGCTCTGGCTGCCATGGAATATCAGTATTCATATTCGTATTCCTATTCATTCCATTCGATACGATACGATATGGCAATGATGATGATGATGCAAGTGCAAATTTATTTGCCACTTTGTGTGCGGCTCGTCGAGTTGTAAGTGAAATTTTCGAATTCCCCATTGGGCGGCTGGCTGGAAAAGCCTCCAAGTTGATTGATTTTCCAATTGCAAGCTGAGTGCTTTTGGGTTAGTAGTTTTGAGTCTACAGAAAGAAAAAATGGTCGTGATTTTTAAATAATAATAATAAATGGAAAACTAGCCTAGGCACTTTCTGTATGAAAAAGATTTAATCATATTATATTAAACTCAAGATTAAATTAAGACAAAATCATGTTTAAACCAAGCTTAAACCACATATTTAAATTTAAAATATCTTTTTAAAAATCTTATTCCACGAGACTTCTTGAAAATAGTTTTTTAATAAATGGCAATCTTTGATTAATGATGATTCAACTAATATTCTACTATTTTTTTTCCCTGCACAAACCAGTTCAATGAGCTTTGTGAGTTCAGTCAGTGAGTGATCCCCGAAATTCTTTGGATGAACCACAGAAAATTAAAATGTTTCCCCCTTTTCAAATTCACAGTTCAGCACGATTTTTGTTCCCCCCCAAGAAGCAATCGAAAGAGATGTCAGGAATGCCCAGCCAAAGGGAATGCGATGGATGGATAAGGGGTAACTGAGGTGGGGGACTGGAAATAGCCCCAGCGACACTCATTTTAAAGTGTTTAGGAGAGCTCACACGCAGAAAACACAAAACGACAACACCTTGTGCCCCACTCAACACTAAAAATTACATTGAAAATGGTCATAAAAACATGGAAAACAAAAAGGAAAAGCCTGCTGGAAAGGGACAGCAGTCGGTTGTGTCTGCCTCGCTTTTGATTTTCATTAAATTTAATTTTATTTCGCTTTAGCTGTCACACAGCAGCTAATTTTGCTGAGCAGTCTGCCCCTCGTTTATCATGTAAATAAAAAAGCCATAAACGAAAAAAATCAAAATGAAAATCTTTTTTTACATTCAGCTGCAGTTGTCTAATCACAGCCATCAAATTCACTATATATCAAATGGAATAAAAATATATGTGCGCAATATATTGAAAGAGTGTCAAGGCTTGGAAAATTTTACGTTCCGATTAGCCGCAAGAAATGGAATTTTCCTCCTCTTTTCAGCTATTTGTAAACAAGATTGCATTGTTGTAAACAAGTCGTTTATATGGCAAAATGATTTGGCTTAGCCCGTTGTTAGCTTGTTGCTTGTTTTTTTAGTTTGATTAATTCTGGGTATTAGGGTAATTTATTTATTTTTAAATGCTTTAGGGGAAAGTTTATTTATTGTGGGTTACAACAAGTGGCAGCGTTGGCTTATTGGATTTATAGAAGATAAAAGGAGCTTTCTTTCTTTTCATGATTGAAAGTGAAACGGTTCTAACTATAATATTACAAATTTGCGTCTTAAAGTTTACTTTGAAGTTAAAATTAAATCAAGTTAATAAAATAATCAAAAAAGACACCAAATTTTGTTATTATTCAATGGATATTAGGACAGTTGAAATATAAAAGAAGAATAATTTAGATGATAAATATGTTTTTAAAGTCAAAAACATAAGTGATAGTTTATTTTGTATTATTCCAAATCGATTTTGTAATTTAGATGTCACTGGTAAATTAATATTTTCTTTTTGTAATTAAAGTCAAATGGTTACGAAAGATTTCATTCTATAAAAGTTGCATATTCCTTTTCTTCGATTTCAAATATTTTCCGCAAGATTTTCAATTTCCCGGCTGCGTTTTTCTGGGGTTCGCCCACGCTTTGTTTAACTTTGGCATATATGCTGGGTTCCTCGTTATATTATATATTCATACAATGTCTGCATTTGTTGACAACATTTTACAATGCTTTATTTTTAACAGCTCGTTAGCCAAGGCGTAGAAGGGTTGGGGGTGGTGGGTGGTGGGTGCTGGTGGGGTGCGCCGTGAAAGTGGGCGGGGGAAGGTGGGCTGGTCAGTTTGACATTGAGCGCGTGCCAAGCAGAAAACGCACGGCCAAAAGGCAGCCAGCAAAAGCAACAAAAAACTCAGCCTCTGCTCATTAGGGGTAACACTTTTGCTTAATTAATCTAAATGAACTAAAATTGAACTACCAGCGTTTTTATAAATATTTCATCTTATCCAAAGACTTATCACAAGTTAACGATAACACCATATACAAGGCAAACTTCAGGTCAAAATTTATTTTTTAACATTTTTTCATATCTTAACCAAAGTAAAGACAGATTTTTGAAATCGTTACGTTAATTATTTATTCGATGCTCATACACATATTATGTCAATATTGTAATAAGACTGTATAAAAGGAAGCAAATATTCAAGTAAATTTACATAAAGTTTAAAAATGAAAATTTCTGATCTTCCAATAAAGACAATGGAACTTTAATTGCGGCTTACGAATTATAAAATTCACGTAAATATAGAAAACAAAATTTATATTCAATTCGAATTGAAAATACATTTTTAAAACTATTTAAATCGATCCCCATTTTCTTAGCATAGACTTTATAAATGTTTATAGCCTATCGTCAGAAACTATGTTTACAAATTAAACAAATCTTTAATTAAACTAGAATGTATAAATGAGTTGCATTTAATGCTAACCGTAATTTATAAAACAGATATTGTATGAAATGCAATCAAAGGAAGTGTTTATGGCTCATTTCATTAAATTCAAAAAAAAAAACATTAACATGAAAATCCTCTTTGAAATTAAATTAGTTTCCTGTGCATAATATTTTGACATTTCCGGTCAAAATTATAATGTTGTCAAAATCCCGGCGAAAATCCATTTTTCCCTAGCTAATCTCGAGGCCTATTTTGCAGCCAGTGGCGTTAGCTGTCATGAATTTCCACTACCAAACAATTTTAAGTAGACGCGTCAGCGGTTTTTCTTCTGTTCCATTTTTCTTCATTTTTTTTTTTTTTTTGGTAGCAGGAAAAACTAAGTGCCCAGCAATTGCTGCCCCTGGCCAAAGAGCAACAAAAATTAAAACAAACAAATGGAGAGCAAAGTTAATGTCAGTCAAGTGGCGGGGGAAAAAACATAGGGGGCACACGGTGGGGGAGGGAAGAAATTAAGCATAAATCTTTCAATTGTGTTTGGATTTTGGGCCGAAGTTAATAGCCAACAATAGCGGCGAATCGGTTAACGAACCCGCTGCACTTTTCCTGCCATTGTTTATACAGTAGGTGGATATATAGGTGGATAGGTTGGATAGGTTGGATGTAAGATCTAGGCATACCCTCACAATGTTTGCAACATTTTGCTGGTGGCTCATCGCTGGCGGCATCGGCAATGACCGGCATGGTCCCCGCGAACCACTAAAACCACCCGGTGGTGCAGTCCTCCTCGACTTTTAACTCGGATAACGCAGCTCGGTGTTCGCCGTCGAGGGATTCTTTTTTGATTAAAAACACATCCTTGTTTTAGGCACTTGAGACACTCGCGGGAGACAACCACCTGCTGCCCAGGAATCTATGTTCTCTCGGTATTTTCCTTCCGATTTCAGCAATGGAATGTTGGCATTTTCGTAACACTTCTTAGGCTAAACACTTCAAGATCAGTTAGTTAGGATCGGATCGGATCGGTTAGATCGGGGCGTTAGATCCTCTCTCGGTTCGCTATAGTCCGCTACTGACGGTGCGGTGCTAATCGTTCTGCTGTCTGTCGTCTGTGTGGGACGTCACGCCAGGCTATTTCTAGTCTTTTTTGGCTTTCACATTGCGCTTTTCCGTGGAAATCTCGTCGTGTGTTTCGTTCGAGAGACGTTTTAACGTGAAACCTCCGCAGAGACCACTGAGTGTAGATATTCCGGGCGCACGCCGATCTGCTCCCATTTCGAATTCCGAATTCGAAATTTTCGGCCATCCGCGCGCAGCATCTCGCCACTGTTAGATAATTTGACTTTTTCACCATTTTTCCTCAATGAAACAATGAACTTTCACATTTCCTACACGAACAACAACCGACTAAATGCCCGCGCTCTTTCACTCTCCGTGTTTCGAAAACGTTTCTTTCGAAAATAGAACTCAAAATCCTCTCGCCGGAGAGTTCGAAGACGATCGGCGCACGGCTCTTAATTTCGAAAAGTTTTCTGAAAAGTTTTCGGTCTATTTTACCGAGCACCCTACACCAAGGAGAGTTGCCCATCTCGTGAGGTATTTGGGATCTTACGATCGTTTGGGTTTCGTTTCAAAGTGGGTTTCTGGGTCAAGGCATCCGCCTGCACTTAGTCTAATCTTTTTTGAGTGGGTTCAGTTACGAGGAAATCTGCGAAGGCCTCTCAAAGGTTGAAGAAGATTAAAAAAGAAACCTTGGCTGTCATAAGTTAGCAATTAAGAGTATTTTAAATGATGGCTAGCATAATTTATAATAAATAGGAACTTATTAACCATTCTGAACATGATAAGCCCATATTTAATTATCTTAATTTTTGTTCATTTTCAAACATAGCTGAACATATGAGAAGGAATACATTTACAAATTGATACATATACATTTCTTTATTTATTTCTCATAAAAACACACTTAACCTTTTTTATAATTATACTTTATTTACATATGACATATGCGCATCCCTAAAGCCTATTCAGTACAACAATCTCATAATCTCCATGGTATAAGACAAATCATTTAGTAAAGAAAGGTTAATAAAAAATATAATAAAAAATTGTCACACAAACTGAAACCTCTTAAAGTTCAACGCATCCAAAAGCTATCGAAATTCCCAAATAAATATAGCCTAAGCACTCTGTATGTTTTTTATTTATGACTGACTTCCTAAAATATATTTCCCCATTTGATATTTCCAGTCCCCGACACCTTTTCTTTTATTTTCCCTACCCACATATCACAAGGAGCAAAAATAAGATATGCCAAATGAAAAAAGCGAAAAAAAAAAATAATATTTATTATTTGGCCAACATCCAAAGCAGAGATCTTAACTGCAAAAATCCTTTGCAAACAATCCAACGACCTTGAAAAGCAACGTCTCTGAAATAACTTTCGCCCGGATCGCAGCATAATTTTTTGCCAATAAACAAATTCGCAAATTGGGCAATTGGACGTTTGGGGAATCGATTCAAGATATAAAATATAATTTATGATGGTCGTAGAATTTCTAAACACAAACCGAACTGTGAATTGATTCGATGTCGATTGTGGGGGGCCGTAAGACATAGAGAAAAACACCTGCATGACTAATCCCCGATTTCAGTATCCCCCTTGAGTTTGCTTTTCGATTGATTTGCGGCCGAAGAATGCTGGCAAAGGAAAATCAAAGTAAATTGCAAATATAAATTTAGAACGCCGACAACTAATTGGGTTAAATTTAGCACAAATATATATTTTTTTTATTATTCGCAAATAGAAATGTACATTTAAAAGAATAAAATAAAAGCACATACCAAAAGCAGCAACTAAAAATAAGAAAATTGACTCAGCTCTGACTTTTGTTGTTCTTCGTTTTGATTTAGCGACACAACATATTTGCTTTGTGCGACTGCAGAATTTTGTAGAAAATATTTTTTCAAATTTATAGCCAAATCGGGCGCAAACGTCAAAACTTTTCAGGCCGCCAGGGAAAAATCGGGCAAATGGGCGGCATATTACCAGGCATCATCTTCGATTGTGTCATGGTTGTGGGCGTGTTCTTTATGATGCCTTTAGTCAAGTCGAATCACTGTTCACAGTAAACCTCAGATAGATCTTACATATTACATAGTTCCTATATACATAAACCCGTACATGTATACAATTAAATATTATAAAACAATCATAATCCATATAAAAAGAATTTGTAATTAATTTAAACATTTTCATTATTATATTTAGTAAGATACCATAAATCACAATTTTTCTGTACTGATGAGAAGTGTGTTTCTTCTTTCCAAAAAATGAATTTTATATTATTTGTTACGCACTGTACCTCTGGCTAAATCTTGTTTGCTTTGGATTCTCCAATTCTTTTTTTGGCCTTTTGTGCAGTCTTCGATTTAGAAATTGTCATAAACAAAGTGAACCATTTTTCATGGGAAAATATC
Organism: Drosophila rhopaloa; assembly: GCF_018152115.1. Classification (NCBI taxonomy): domain Eukaryota; kingdom Metazoa; phylum Arthropoda; class Insecta; order Diptera; family Drosophilidae; genus Drosophila; species Drosophila rhopaloa. Next base: position 14,594,729 of record NW_025335043.1, read on the forward strand.
GCCCATTTGCATTTTCCATTAGCTGCGTTCGCACAATTTTCCATTTTCCATGCAGCAAGTGCAATGTCAGGGCCAAACAAATGCACCGAAAAAAAGGGAATTTACTTGCGAATTCCGGCGTTCGCACAAATTTATAGTGCACAGATGCTAGAAACATAAAAAGATATGTGCACTTCCAACCCGAATTTAATTGTTGCCACTGTCAAGCACCTCGTCCAGGGTCACAGAAAAATAGTTTGGCCTATGAGTTATGAGTGGGCCGACTTTTATGGCCCACTGTGCACCCATAATCACCCCCTGCTCCCTCACTTTCCGGCTGAAATGCTGCGAAAATCCATTCCACTCCCGATCGTCTTAATGCAGGCATTGCTTATTTATTTTTTTGATTTTTTTATGCATAAATTATAAAGCGGGTAGCATAAAAAATATGGGAACAAGGCACCAAGACAAACACAAATCGAGCGCGTCAGAATTTTCGGCGTGGGCGAGAAAAGTTTTTCTTTCTTTTTTCGGGGCAGCAGCAGCGGCGGAAAATTGAAAAACATCTTTACCGTGCGAAAGTTCTTGGTGCTTTTACTTTGACGTCGTTTCATAATGACGAAACGGCAATGCGAGCGTTTAGTTTTAAAACAGCTATAAACAAACAAAGCCCGAAGACAGCGGGAAATCTCAGAATATCTTCATTCTTTAATAAAGAATTAAAATAATTTATAGTGTGAAAATATAGATGTATAAAATATAACAATAAAATAAATTGAATTAATAAACATTCCCGTAACTATAGAAAACCAAATAAATTGAGCACCCTATAAAGCCCTTAAAAAGGTTTTTGCTTAATAAATTAATACCTTGAATGTTCTTAAGCTAAATTTATAAAAATGTACCCCCATCTAATCTCCTTATCATCAATTAATCCCCTTTCCCCAAGGAGTATAATTTAATATCTAAAATCTTAAGAAACACACAACCAATTTCATCGGCTGATTTCATAATCTGTGATAATTTATGTGATTACTTAAATGAGCAATGTTAGATCGGTCAAAATAAGAAAAAACTATGCCAAGAACATCTAATTGGTTTGAAAAAAACAAAAACGATGAAATATTAAATTTGTCTGAAACACTTCCAACGAAAAGTATACTTTCACTTATGTGGGTGGCGCGTAGCAACAGGTAGAGGGTGTATACTTTTAGCAGTCACTGTGAGGCGACATCAAGCCACAAAATAAATAAAAAGGCAAACAAAAAATAAGAAATGAATGCCTGACAACGCAGAGCACAGCCGCTGCAATAAATAAATATTTAAATCGGCTAATAATGTTACAAAATACACACCGATTTCTGTAAAGAAAATTTAAGAAATAGTCGAATATTGTTTACTCTGTCCTGAACATTTTTTAAGGAACGTTTTTTTTTTTTAAAACGAGCCCATTCCTTAGGGAATTGTGTAATTTTTTTGAATTGTTAAGAGTTCATTTGGGAAAAGGAAAAACAAACTTAAAAGTCAAAATATATGTGATAAATACACAGTTTCTTATCTAGAAATAAGTTGTTATTGTTCCTTATCAGTTTGGGATTTAAATAGCCCAGCATACTTTGTGTCGATACAAAAGAACTATTGGAAATAACGCCTTGTAATTTCTGCCGTTTTTATTTGAAAATTACGAAGCAATAAAACGTGATTAATAGACACCTCAACCACCGCCCACATGGGTTAGCTATCTAATAAGACAGGGGGAGAGGTATATTCTTATTGGGGGACAATGCAATCAAACTCTAATGCATTCCATTCCATGAAAAACTGGTGGAATTCTCTTTCCTGCGACATTTTACTATGTTCAGAATGTGGATTATTTTTATTTTATTGTTTATTTAAAGGTGTACAATAACTTAAAACTAATGACAGTCTGATTTTTACTCGAATCTTATAACAACGTAGTTTTTTATATATTTGTTTACCTTAACTAAGCCTTACTTTAGTTCTTCTAAGTAAATCAAGAAATATAGTGGCAAACACAATTCTTAAGTAATGTATGTATATGTATCTATTTTTAATAAAAAAAACATTTTTTATTCCGGAGATCCCAAAGTTCCAATTGGAAAAAGGGCGTCGTAAATTCGAACAAAAGAAGACAACAAAAACGTCATCGAAACGCCGGCAAAACAAAGACGCGAAGCAGCGGCAAAAAGCGGAGAAGCGAAAAGCGAAGAAGGGGAGCCCAAAAGAGAACGCCAAAACTTTGCGAATCTCACGCAAAAAGGGGGTTTAAACAGCGGAATAGATACATATACATAAATGCAATTAAATAAAGGGGGACTACATGAAAAGTTGCAGCAAAAATCAAATTTAGATGGGAAGCTAACGCACATCACTCTCACACACGCACAACTATATAAATAAACATAAAATAAAGCATTAAAAAATAGCAAAATTACCTCAGCGCACGTTGTTGTTGTTGTGTGTGTGTAGTGTAGTTGTTGCTGGTATATTTTATATATTGTTATTGTTGCTGCAGCTGCTGCAATTGCACTGTTTTTCACGACACGTAAACGGCAACCGACAAAGACAATAACTTTTCGCGTATCGGAGATACGTTTAGAAACGCGAGGAAAACTTTAAACGGTTGTTAAATATTATTTAGTTGTAGTTTTTTAACAAATACGCGACGTTCTTGTGGTACCAGTGTGGCCGCAGCACGACAGTGGAAATATCCCATGTTGCTCTACCAAAAATACTGAAATGCTCTGCAAATATGCCTCAAAAATGGTTGCGAGCTTAAATAAGTCCTTAGCTGACACCCGAACCCGTAATTATATCTTAAAAAATGTAATTAACACAACATTTTTAAAAGGGTTTAGCTGAGAGCAACGTATAATTATAACTAATATAATCTTAGGCTATTAGAAATGGGCATTTTTTAGAAAAATTAATTTAGCTTCAATATAGCTAGATTTGTATGCACCTGTCGTCTAGCCACATTTGGCTAGAGCCCCGTCAGCACTGTCCGATAGAGGGATTTTCTTCTTTCGATACCGATAAGTGCGGTCATCAAGTTGCAACCCTATAGAGACGCCGGTGTAAAGAAAAAACGGAAGAATTTGTGTAGCCGTAAAATATTTCGAAAAACGTGAAAAGACCCCCGAAAAGTGAGTTGCAGGTAAGCATGTCCCAGCACATCCAATTCCAGGCGGGCACAACGAAACTAACCCTTACCGCCTCCACAGTAATACGTGTCCCGCAGGAAAACGAGGAATACCACGAACAAGATGTCGGACATCTCAAGCGAGGACCTGCGTCGCGAAATACAGGCCGTTCTGAAGGACGCAGATTTGGCCACCATTTCCGCGAAGAGGGTGCGCGAGCAGGTGGAGGGGAAGCTCAACTGCTCCTTGCTGAGCCGCAAAAAGGAGTTCGACAAGATCGTGATGGAGGTGATCAACGAGCAGCAGGACGAGGAGGATGAGGACGATGACGAGGGCAAGGACCCGGATGCGGAGCCCGATGATGAGAGCGAGCCCAGCGAGGAGGAGGACCCCAGCAGCAGCGAGGAGGAGGCCCAAAAGAAGAAGAAGCCGGGTCCCAAGAAGAGGCCACAACCCACCAAGCACAAGGCGCCCAAGAAGAAGCGCAAGACCCTGAACGCAGATGATTCCGGGACCGAGAGCGATGCAGGATCGGATTCGGACTATGAGGTGGTAAAGAAACCCGCCGCCAAGAAGAAGGGCAAGGCTGCCGGAGGAGCAGGGTCCGGGTCCGGACGCAAGAGCACCGGCTTCACAAGGGCCTACAATCTCTCACCCGAACTGAGCGCCCTCATGGGCGAATCCTCGCTACCCCGCCACGAAGTGGTCAAGAAGGTGTGGGCCATCATCAAGGAGCGCGACCTGTACGATCCCAAGAACAAGCAGTTCGCCATCTGCGACGATGAGCTGATGAAGGTGATGAAGATCCGCCGATTCCGCACCTTTGGCATGCTCAAGCACCTCAAGCCGCACTTCCTCGACTAAGTTCGCGCCGCCCGCCGATCCTCTCCAGATGCAACCATATATGTACGCAGCCTCACAGCCAGCCTGGTTTACCTAACCCACTGTAACTTTCGGCTCCGCTTGGATTTGTTTGTTCCACACAACCTTTGATTAAGATTTAGTTGACGCATGTGTTTAGCATTAACCTAATTAGGACGGGTTTGATATGCACTTTACGGCATTTTAAGGAAAAGTTCAGACGAGAAGCGTAAGATGAACGGAGAAATTATATAAAAGAAAACTGTAATACATAAAGTGTATGATTTTTTTATAACAAACTCGTGTAGTTTACATTTTATAAAGTATCAAAGAAAAACAAGTTTAAGGCAATGTATCGAGTAATAAAAAGAGAAATAGACGAGTGATGCATCTGAATGGCGACTTTTTTTTGGGTTGAAAGTGGGGGAAAATCAATCAATCGAACGAACAGAGCTTATTGCTCAATAAAGAATCCTTTTTTTTATTGTTTTGCGTTTCTCACAAATTTCTTACAAACATTTTTCACTTTTCTCTAATATACATATTAGGTGTATATGCAGTGTATATATATAATTCTCGATCTGAAATATATGCCAGCGTGTATATAATTGAATAAATGGAATTACTTTGCACTGCATTTCAATCAACACTCTCCGGACGAAACGAAAGTACAAATGTGCCATAATCAAAAGCGGGGCATAAACGATTAACAAATTAAGTACGTAAACAATACGAGAGGTTAAATCGATCACTTATTATTGTAGATTTCATAATTCGAAAAAGGGATTTTCATTTAACATTGCTTATTATTTCGATTTGAAGCTTTAGCTATTTGGAATTAATATTTGTTGATGAAACTTTTCCAAATTTGTATAAAATCGACATCTTTTGAATTATGATAACCTAGTCAAAAAGCAATCGAATATCTAAAATAAATTCAAGTGATCGGCAATAAAAACATTTCAAGGGGATAAATTCTTAGGGGCAAGATTAGTTTAGGGTTTAGAGAGTCATGGGGGATTAGTAAACAGAGAGAATACTCCTGCGGCTAAATCGAGTGCTAAATACTATATCGAAGACGTTAAATGCTAACGAAAAGCAACCAATAATTCCGCTCGAGCTAAACTAAGCAATACAATGGTAATAGTAACTTTGTGTTCTCCTTTCCGTATCCTTTTGTGTGTTCTGTGTGTGTGTCAACAATTGTTTTAAATAGTTTTACTTCTTCGCAAAGACAATACTTTCGTTGGCGTTGTTGTTACTCCTAATTGCTGGTGTTATTGTCCGCAGATCGCTGCCCTCGACCTCTTTTTAGTAGCGGTAGTAGTTGGGCTTGAAAGGACCGGCCTTGTTGAGCCCCATGTACTTGGCCTGCTCGTCGCTCAGCTCCGTGAGGTGAGCATCGAAGGTGGGCAGGTGCAGGCTAGCCACATACTCGTCCATCTTCTTGGGCAGCAAGTAGACATCCGTCTTGTAGCGTCCGGGCGGGGCATTGAAAAGCTCGATTAGAGCCAGCGCCTGGGTGGCCGAGGTGATCGACACGGCGAACGAGGGAATGCTGGAGCACGAGAGATTCACCAGCCTGCCCTCGGCCAGCAGTATGATGTACTTGCCCTCCGGCCAGATGATGTGGTCCACCTGCGAACGCACCTTCTCCCAGGTCAAATCCGGTGTGCGCAGTCCATTCACATCGATCTCCGTGTTTGAGTGACCCATGTTGCACACAATGCACCCGCTCTTCATCTTGTCCATGTGCTCGCGCACCACCACGTTCTTGTTGCCCGTCGCCGTCACCACGATGTCCACGTTACGGATCACTTCGTTCAGCTTCACCACGCGGAAGCCATCCATGCTGGCCTGCAGGGCGCAAATGGGATCGATCTCCGTGATGTAAACAATGCAGCCCTGTAAAAAATAATTGAGTAGGTTAATAGAGGCTCTATGTTTGTGGATTTAATCAGCGCTCACCTGTCCTTTGAGTGCCTGAGCACAGCCCTTGCCCACATCACCGTAGCCACAGACGACCACCTGCTTTCCGCCGAACATCACATCCGTGGAGCGCTTGAGACTATCCAGGATCGACTCCTTGCAGCTGTACAGGTTGTCGAACTTGGTCTTGGTCACCGAGTCGTTCACATTCATCGCCGGCACCGTCAGCTTGCCGGCTTTGGAGAGCTGATAGAGTCTGTGCACCCCGGTGACGCTCTCCTCCACGATTCCCTTGACCAACTTGAACATGGTCGGGTACTTCTTTAGCATCAGGTGCGTGGCATCGCCGCCATCGTCCAGGATCATGTTGGGCTGCCAGTTCTCGGCGTTTACGCAGCGATCGATGCACCACCAGAAGTCCTCTTCCGTCTCGCCGCGCCAGGCGAAGATCGGGATTCCAGATTCGGCCAAAGCAGCGGCAACTTCGTTCTAAAAAATGAGGGAAATATTAGTTGGTTTTAGCTTAATATGCCTTTAATATGTTTAATGATTATAATCATTAAACAAAGCCTGAAGTTCTTTTTTTCTCACTTTACGATAATACCTTTTCGTTTTGGTAATTGTTTTACTAACTAATCAACGGCCAAAAGTTGATTTATCATTTTCAAGACCTTTTCAAGTTAATAAAAAAGTTTGTTTTTCTCTTATCATTTCGACTGAGGTCACAATTAACATTAGTACTATTATTAAACTATGTTAAAATTTATTACAATTTTATAAAGCGATATAACAAAAAGTATTATCACGTGTGTATAAGTTGTAAAATTAAAAATTAGGTTGCTGAAAATGTATAGTTTCTTACTAAAAATTATTAAATAATTTATAGAAATTATAACACACTTCTATTTTAATAGATAGAAGTAGCATAGTCTGGCTATGAGATCCAACAAAAATTTCAAGTTAAGTACAAGTTTAAGTAATAGTAAGAATAACAGGGTACATGGTATGATAAATGGTGTTGTTTTAAACACGAATATAATATGTAAGCATGGATTATTGTGACTGCCCCATCAATTTTAAAAAGATAATGTATTCCATGATGGAGTAAAAAAGTATATTTCGTGTTATTACAACTATTGCCATGAAGTAAATACCCCCAAGGAATTCCGAAAAGACTGTTTGTCTGATAAATCGAGTCCCCCTAATGCGGTGTAAACATTTGGTAATATCTGACTTATATCGGGCTGCACCCTCGCTAAGCACAGCACTCGGAGCTCGGCTGATAAGCCCCAGGTGATACAGGTGATTCAGCGTGACAGGCTGTCGGGAACTCGAAGGCGATAAAAGTTTCGACGGACGGGTGGGTGCATAAATGAGCAGGGGGTGTGCCCTCGCACTCGGACCGCTTCATTAGAGATCCCATAAATTGTTTATAGTCCGCACACTCGTGATAATTGCATCAGCCACGCCGCAGGACTGGGCAAACAGATCGAGAAACCGCAGACGAGGCTGCAAATGGAACTACTGCGTCTACAACTTCCACTCCACCAATGATGTGGCGACCCAATTCAGGGCACATCAATTACTCAGCGATTGCCAAACACTTGAGCCGCGGGCGCTTAATTGATTAACATGGCTTGATTGATCATTTGTTTGCGCCGCCTGGCGTGACAACAATTGTCTCCAAGCGACCAGCCAGATCAAGTGACCAAACTCGAATATAAATGTGTATTTAAATAAATATAATAAAATGTGTTTAGATATAAATTCAGGGAAATTTGATTTAGCACTTTATAAAATGTGACTTTAAGTTTGGTGCGATGTTGCATAAATGTATGCATTACCTATTCTTTTAAATTGTTAGTTTCAGCAAAGTACTGGAAAATATTAATATAACTTAGGAATACAATCTGCAACTTTAAATCTTTACCATTTAAAAAACATTCAATATTAAATATAATCATTTCTGTAAAACGAAAACTTAACTATGACTACTAAAAACAAGAAAGAAAAGCTAACTTCGGGCGGAGCCGAAGTTGATATACCCTTGCAGAATATTCTGTAAATTATATTCTCCAAAATTATTCATATGATGCAATCTTAATACTCATAAAAAATCCCAACTTCCTAACTTTAAAAACACCAAAGTTATGGCATTTCCAATCGTTCAGTTATATGGCAGCTATAGGATATAGTCGGCCGATCCTTATGAAATTTGATAGGTTGGATTGATTGGTTAAAAATAGAACCCATAGAAAATCCCAACTTCCTAACTTAACAAAAACCAAAGTTGTGGCATTTCCGATCAATCAGTTATATGGTGGCTATAGGATATAGTCGGCCGATCCTTATGAAATTTGGTAGTTCGGATTGATAGGCCAAATATAACACCCATAGAAAATCCCAACTTCCTAACTTCACAAACACCAAAGTTATGGCATTTCCGATCAATCAGTTATATGGCAGCTATAGGATATAGTCGGCCGATCTTTATGAAATTTGGTAGGTCGGATTGATTGGCCAAATATAAAACCCATATAAAATTTCAATTTCCTAACTTAACAAACAGCAGAGTTATGGCATTTCCGATCAATCAGTTATATGGCAGCTATAGGATATAGTCGGCCGATCCCGGCCGTTCCGACTTATATACTGCGTGCAAAGGAAAGAAGGGTGTGTGCAAAGTTTCAATTCGATATCTTTAAAACTGAGAGACTAGTTCGCGTAGAAACAGACAGACGGACAGACAGACGGACAGACAGACGGACAGACGGACAGACGGACAGACGGACATGGCTATATCAACTCAGGAGGTGATCCTGATCAAGAATATATATACTTTATAGGGTCGGAGATGTCTCCTTCACTGCGTTGCACACTTTTGACCAAAATTATAATACCCTCTGCAAGGGTATAACAAGTTGTTCCGTTGTAGTAAAACATTTTAAAAACTCGTTAAAAGTCCATAAATATCTGTCGTTTATCTGTAATATTTTTCCTATTTTGTATACGACATATGGTTGTAAATAAATAAATGAATGATGTGGCGGGTGGTGGTTGGTGTTTCATAGGCCCGGACTTACCTGCGTGGAGTAGATGTTGCAGGCGGCCCAGCGCACACTTGCGCCCAATTCCACCAGTGTTTCGATGAGCACCGCCGTCTGGGCGTTGATGTGTGTGCATCCCACGATCTTGGCATCCTTCAGCGGCTTGTCCTCGGCGGCCCGCTTTTTCAGCGCAATAATGCCCGGCATCTCCTGCTCCGCAATCTCAATCTCCCTTCGACCAAAAGCATGCTGGGCGGCAATGTTCCTCACACAGAAATCGGAGCTGCCTTTGGAGTTCTTCTGCACCTTCTCCCTTGGCGGCACATCATCGCCATCTTCGCTGCTGCCCGTATAGCTGGCCGAACTGAAGGAATCCGTGGAGGAGGCACTAAGCGAGCGGCTCCTGTACCGACTGGTCTTCTTCAGGGCCGAGGATTGCTTGGTCGCGGGTGGGGGCACCACCACACTGGCATCCTGCGGCGCCGGTCCTGCCTGCGCCTGCTTGTCACCGCCTCCGAATCCAGGATCAACTACTACAGTGTCTGCCAGGTTGTTCATGGTGGAAGTTCGGGGGTTCGTTTCGGGGTTTTCTTAAGGTTCTTTTGGTGCTGCTTCCCTGATCCTTTAAAGCTCTTTGTCTGCTTCTCCTGTCAAGTTTCTAGCTGTCTTGGTTTCTCCAGCTGTTCTATAACTCCAATTTGTGGTCCTCTTTCTCCAGCTACTAGTTTTCCACTTCCTAATCCTTCACGGCTCCTCCTTCAGAACGACCGCCTTGGATGTTATGTAAAGCCTGAAATTCAGGATAAACTTCAAATCACTTTATACTTGGATCGGGGATTATACTAACCAGACAATCACGTGATAAATCGACGTTAGGTCGCCCACAAATTGCCAATTTAATTGTTTTTAGTTTGCGTCTCCTTTGTTTCACCTCTCCTCTGTTGTTGTTGTTGTTCTTCCTCTTCTTCTACTTCTTGGGGGGGCTACGCACTTTGAATCCGGGGATTCCTGGGCTTTTCCGGAGGGCGGGGTGGAAATTATATATAGCCGTCGGTTTTTTCGGGCGACGTTGTTTGTGTGGCGACCAAGTGGGGGATCGTTTGGCGATCGTTTATTAACTATTATTTATTATCCAGAGAAAGAGAACTAAACCGAAACCGAGGACAGTAAGCAAGAAATGCGAAAATACCAAAAAGCAGAAGGCGTTAGTGCTATTTATGGCCTCTTCATATGCGCCGGCAGTCGTTTCATTTGTGTCTTGCGTTCACACTAAATAACTGACAACTTTTTAAATCCCATTTTAACAATAAATATAATTTTTAAACTTATTAATACGGTAATGAGCAAGAATTCGTAAAGAAAAAAAATCTTGACCGTTTGCGTTCGGATCATGAATAAAAATAAATACTTTGGGAATTTATAAATGAAAACTTTAACTATCACAGAACGCAGATAAAAATGAACATAATTGGCAAATTATTCGAATTGTATTTAAAACAAATAGTCAACATGTTCTCCCTACATTCCCTCCTGCAGGTAACCGCACAGCTCGTAGTCATCCGCCGTGGTAACCAAGTGGGCCTCCGTGAGTAGTCCCTCCTTGTAGGTTTCCCTTTTTTCCACCACCCGCGACAGTTCCTCCGGAGCAAGTGGTCCCTGCTTGGCGTGTTTCTGGATGAAGTCCACCGCCAATCGCTGGTCCACGACGGACATCTCCAGGCTGCGGCTCCAGGCGAGCAGGGCCAGAGGACGCTCCGGATTGAGGGCCTGCGAGGGTGAGATCAAATGGCGATACAGGCAGCCGCCCAGGATGTCCTGCAGTTGCTTCACTTGGCTTGGAAAAGCGCAGGGATGATAGAGCATCACTATGGCACCTTCTGCCAGGTTACGAAGGTATCGCTGGGGTGGCAGGTAGGAATAGGATCCATATTCAGCAGGCAATGGACGATATGGACCACTAAAATTATGGATTTGGTTTAAAAGTGGTCAGGAAAGAGTAATATCATTGGCATTACTTGGTGACTGGCAGGTGGGAATAACTAATATTTTCACTCAGGCACTTGGCTGGTGGCAAATAGGCGCTGGGCAGGAAGTGCTCCGTGAGGATGGCTTCTCTGGTCAAGTTCGGCTGGTACACACTGCGATTGCTGCTGATGCACAGGTAATTCAGGCTATCACGGATGTCATTTGGATCGAAATCCACGGCAAGGTTGCTCTGAAAAAAACAATACAAACAAAATAAGTCATTCAATGTATTTACAAAAATAGCAATATTAAATACTTCAAGTACTTATCAGTAGCTGCGGGATTAAAAGTTTGTTTTATGTATATACACAGTGTGATTTTAAGCAAGATCAGCATTTAAAAAGATTTTACAGCAGATTTTTTTGTTTTTAAAAAGTAACTAACATAAAAATAAGTCAAAAATTTGATCAACGTTAAATTGAAAAATGTGAATGCAGATTTTTAGAGTGTCGAATCACAAGTCGTTAGAGGTATGTCACTTTGGGATCGGCTTAAATTTGGTAAAGTTATGGACTCCGAAAGTCCAGTTGTGGGTCACGTTTTAACAACACATCGGAAACTTGGAAATAAATGATATGAAAATGGGTCAAAAATTGGACCAATGTTAAAATGAAAATTTTGAATGCAGTTTTTTTGAGAATCAAATTACGAGTCTTACGAGATATGCCACTTTCAAATCGGATAAAATTTGGTAAAGTTATGGACTCCGGAAGTCCAGTTAAGGGTCACCTTTTAACAACACATCGGAAACTTGGAAATAAATGACATGAAAATGGGTCAAAAATTGGACCAACGTTAAAATTAAAATTTTGAATGCAGTTTTTTTGAGAATCAAATTACGAGTCTTACGAGATATGCCACTTTCAAATCGGATAAAATTTGGTAAAGTTATGGACTCCGGAAGTCCAGTTAAGGGTCACCTTCTAACAACACATCAGAAACTTGGAAATAAATGACATGAAAATGGGTCAAAAATTGGACCAACGTTAAAATTAAAAATTTGAATGGAGATTTTTTGAGAATCAAATTACGAGTCTTACGAGATATGCCACTTTCAAATCGGATAAAATTTGGTAAAGTTATGGACTCCAGAAGTCCAGTTGTGGGTCACCTTTTAACAACACATCGGAAACTTGGAAATAAATGACATGAAAACGGGTCAAAAATTGGACCAACGTTAAAATGCAAATTTTGAATGCAGATTTTTAGAGAATCAAACCACAAGTCTTTAGAGGTATGCCACTTTGGAATAGGCTTAAATTTGGAAAAGTTATGGACTCCATAAGTCCAATTTTAGATCACGCTTTTACAAGACATGGGAATTCCCCTTTATCCGGATAGAAAACTCACCTTGCCATCATCGCAAATGAATGGTTTATATTTGTGTGGTTCGTTGGGACCCTGAGGAAACCACTTTCCCTGCCAATTATCCTGTATCTTTACGTCCTCCGTGGTACTTTTCTCCTCAGTTTCCTCCGTGTTCTTTCCGTCCAGCGGTTTCTTCCGTATCACATGGGGTTTTTCGGTCGTGGACGGAATCACCTTGCCCTTCAATGTGGACTCATCCGACTTGTTCCTGTCCTGAGGGGACATCTTGATCAGGTGCGGTTCCCCAGGGGCTTGGGGAAACCACTTGCCCTGCCAACTATCCTTTGTTGTGGAATCCAGTAGAGTAACTGCCTCCGTGGTCGTCTTTTCCACAGACTGCTTCTTATCCTCCGGATCTCCCGGGGCATGGGGGAACCACTTGCCCTTCCAGTCATCTTTTCCAGGTGCATCACTCGATGGGACCTGCACACGTTGCACATCATTGGAAATGTCGGGTGGGGACATCCCCATCTTTCCCAGTCTCTCGTCCAGATCAAATGTCGGCTCCAACAGACTAACATGCGACTTTTTGATGGATTTCGCCTCGTTTGCGGCGAAACCAAGGCACAAAAGGCTCAAATAATGCCAAAGGAACATAATTAATGCAAACAAAAGAAAAACTAAAGAGGAAAATAATAATAATTAAGAACTTAGCAAACAAACAGCTGGTGTGAAGCTGTGTTTTTCAACACTGGGCAAAGTATGACTTATTGCAGGGTATCAACAGGTGGTTTGTTTTTTAATTTTACTATACCAATGGGTACGTGACTTGAGTCATGTTCTGATACATAATTAATATGAATTAAATAATCTAATAATATAATCTTGTAAATAATACAAAAGTATTAATAAGTAAATTACTTATTCTTGATATTTTTTAAAAATATTTTCAACTAATTAAAATTTGAGGGAACATATTCAATATTTTTTGGAAAAGATATTTAATTCCAGGATTTAGCTAAGGTTAGTTGAAATGTAACCTTCAAAATATGTAAAAAAACTCAAGACAAATAAACAATAATAAACAAACAGCTGTTAGGGTGTGTTCCCCAGCACTGGCCAAAGCCTGGCTTTTTAGAAGTTAGTCGAAAAGTGCTTTAAATATAGTTTGTGTGCTCCTATACTCCGAAGCAGTAATACATTTCATTTCTTTTAAGTAAATATAAATTAATTATTAGCCATTTTCAAACCACCTTTTTTGGCCCTCCCCCGCAGAGCCCTAGGCAATCGGTCATTTTCGACTACCACTCTCCTGGTCACACTAACCACAGCAACAAAAAGAAGAAGAACAAGGGCCAACTTTGATGGTCACTCGCTAACTGCGCTTTATTAATTCATTATTTTCCAAAATAATGCACATATATACCCGCCCACAGCCGCCCTCCGCCCCCGCCAATCATAAAATGTGAGTGGTAAGCGATTTTTACAGACTCTTATCGCTGATTTACGAACCAATTCTCTTCCGTTTCCTTGTTTCGACACCAGAAAACAATAACAAAGGTCTGTCACAGTTGTTGTTGCTGCTGCTGCGCTGGAAAAAATATCACCACGAAAAATTTAAAACGCACAAAAGAAAGATCGGTGAAAACGTGGAAAATTTGGCTGAGGGAAAAACCCAGGCAAGATGTCGTGGTTTAATCCCTGGGATGGCCTCAAAACGAAGATGTGTCGCTACCTGCTGCAGCGATATTTGGGCCAGTTTTTCGAGAATAACTTAAACTTGGAGCAGCTGAAAGTGGATCTTTACAATGGCAAGGCGGTGGTGGAAGATATATTCCTGAAGGTCAACGCCTTCAATGATCTCTTCGAAGATCAGGGCTGGGCCTTCGAGGTGGTTTCGGGTCACATTGGCTGCCTGACGGTCGTCGTGCCCTGGAATGCCCTGATGACCAACGACAGCAGCTTGGAGATCTCCAATTTAACCATCACTTTGAGGCCAGTTACTCGCTACCAGAGCGGCACCACCATGCTGGAGTCCATGTGGTCCTCGGTTAGCAGTTCCATGCAAATGGCAGAGGAATGCATGAAGCAGGTGGACGACGATGTGCCCTTTCTAAACCACAATAACGCCCTGATTGGCCTGGAGAAGTTCGCCGAAACCATCGACAATGTCCTCAATCGCATTCGGGCCAAGCTAACGAATACTACTTTAAATATAGAGTACCTACTGCCCAGGTCGGACAGAAAACTGGTGCTCTCCTTCCAGGCCAGCCATGTAGAGTACAAGAACAAAACGGGCTACGAGATGCCCATGTCCACTTCCCAGGACACTGAAACCGAAGAAGATCCCAACAGCAGCTTCAATGCCTTGCCCATGATAGCAAAACATAATCTGATGATCGAGGGACTCAGTTTGCACACCTCTGAGGTGCTGGATGTGTTGGATCACCAGTTTGGACCCACTCCCTACGAGCAGCTCTGCAAGATTGTGGAGCTCAAGGGTGCGCAGAATATACAAATCAATATCAAGCAGACGGAGAACATAGTGGGGCCGAAAGTCAGTCTGGAACTAAGTCTGGATGACATATACTTTATGCTGACCCCGCGTCAAATTCATCTGCTCATCGAGCTCTCCAAGGGATTCAATAGCGGAGGCCAGCAGGAGCGGCCCAAAAAGGGCAGGAGCTTGAAGTCGGCTCCTCCCAGCGAGTATCATATGCAGAATCAGCAGCAGCCCACCCGCATGACGGGAATCCTGGGCCAGAATGCAGATTGGTGTACGGGAATGTCAGACCCAGAGCCCTCTGAATACTCCGGCTATGGAAATCCCCCCAGGAGCGTTTACTCCCGGAGTCGAAAAATGAGTGAATCCACAAACAGCATGCTCACCTCGTGCACTAATACTTTGCAGCAGGAGCTGGGCTACACGGAGAAATCCGGCGAGATCCTCAAGTTTAAGGTTCAGATCTCGAAGATTTATGGAGTGGCTTTGCACCAAGATATTCTCATTCAAAACACCGCCAACATCGATAGCTGCAGCACGGTTTTCGATCACGCCAGTTATCTTCGCTACTCGGACACTGCCAGTGGTTTCTTTTTGGGCACTGTCCTGGAGAATCACATGCCCCTGCAGCAGCAGCAGTATCTCCTGCTCCGCGCAGCCCCAATCATCGTTGGTGGAAGCCAGCAGCGCTACTTCCAAGAGCTCACATCTAGAACCACACTCTCGGCCACTGCTGTGGATCTCTGCGAGGTGCTGAACGACTCCATGGAGCACCTGCTGCTGTTCGATCGCCAGCGAAACTGCCCGGATGGTTATCACATCCGACCGGAAATTGTGGTTACCCAGAGCTCCTCGTTCATGTTCAAGCAAAACCATAATCGTTGCACCAACAAAATCGAATGCAGTTTGGATGAATGCACGGCAGAATTGGATATATCTATATACGATCGTTTGGGAGCCCTCTTTGGCAGTTCCCCGTTCTCCAGGGATTCGGCTCCTTCACATCCTTATCCAGATGATCCCAGCCAAACGGAATTTAGTGTGAAGTGCGAGAATCTGCGACTTCATTTGCGTTTCCCAGTGGTGGATGGTAGAGCGGCCAACGATCCGCAGAAGATTCCCTGGTGGCAAAAGAATGTGCGTCGCGATTTCTTGGCCTTGGAGTTTCGATCATTGGTAGTCACTTCGAGGTCTCAGATCAGCATCGTTTCGGATGAACTGGATGCGTTCTACTGTGATGCGGACAAACAGAGTGCAGTGCATCTTCTGAAATGCCAACAGAGAATGCAGCCGAACAAGAAAATCCAAATTGATGTTCTCCAGCTGACGGATACTAGTGATAACCAAAAGAAACCACCAAGGAAATCCCCCTTCAGCTCAAAATGTACCTTTGGCTACACATCCCATGTGGAGGGACTCGATGGCAGTGTGGACAAAACGGATTCCCTTTTGCCCGGCGAAACGGAGGAGATCAATGAATTCTGCGATAGTTGCACGCAATCCTCAAAGCTGAAAATCTTTGCCTTTATCCCACTCGTAAAGGTTGTGTTGGATTCCAAGAATATGTATGAACTGATATACAACCGTCTGAATGGAGATCTTTTCATGTGGGAGCCACGTTCCCCGCACTATGAAAACAATCTGGAGGAGGAGGGGGGAGAATCAAAGAACCTGGATTCAGAGCCCCAGTTGGAGGAGTTCCGGAGGAACCTTCTCCTCAGTACCAGTGCCATGGAGAGCAGCATTTACTTTTCCATGGCGGAGCCGACTGTTCCTGCTGCTGCGGCGCCACCAGTTCGGAATGAAGCCTTCTCCTTTGAGCTGTTTGTGGAGCAGGGTTCGCTTATCCTGTTCTCCCACTTTCTCGATCCCGAGACCAATCAACGCTCCAAGGAGTGCGGCAAGTTCCAGGTGAATCTCAAGGAGCTGCGATTGTTTACAGTGAATGGATTGGATAACGATTCGAACAGGAGCTTCTTCTGCATCCAGTTGGGCGAGATTGAGGCCTTGCACTGCGGAAACACTCTCCAGGATTTGGTGCTAGCCTGGAGTGATTTGCCAGACAAGGATCTGCTGCCCACCATCTATAATTTCCCAAACGATCATCAGCAGCAGGACAGAAAACGAATGGAGGTTTTATCGTTGGTAGCAGAGATCAAGAAACAACCGGAGCAGCGCATCAAGAGGATCAAAATGTCCTTTGGAATAAGTGGTGCCATCCTGGAGCACCACTCCTGCCACTCAGAGCACAGTTGGCTGACTCAGCTGATTGATTTCATGGACGTGGCCGACTTTCCCATCGAGGAATACGAACCCTTCGCCTTGGTTTCCGAACTGCAGTTGCATGTCTGGAATGCTGGTATTGACTATCGCCCGAAATTCTTCCCGCAACGAGCTTTCCTGGATTTGGGCTACTGCACCTTGAGCAGCAATATTATATCCTCCATGAGTGGCTGCACTCTGCGACTTCTGGCCGAGGATTGTGTACTCCAACTGGGATTGGTTAAGGAATCCAATGACGCTTTGATACCCGTTTTGAATCTTGGACTACTGAATATATCTTTCAGGTTGAATGCAGAGGGCAGTGGACAGCCGCGAGTGGATCTGCGCTCCTCCATTCACGACATGCACCTGAAGACCTGCTACGACTCGGCGGCAGCTCTGGCCCAACTGATAGCCTATGTAGCCAACGACAGAGATTTGTCGCCGCCAGAGGAGCCCGTCTTAAACGAGGAAACAAAAGTCGCAGAGCCCAAACCCAATGAGGATCAGGAGGTGAACGATCACACGCAGAACCAAGTGAACAAATTGATGGCCGATGCCGTGATGGATGTAGAGTGCTCGCCCAATCCCAGGGCAACCAAATCCCCGGGAAGCAGGGAGGAGGGCATCGAGATCTTCTACTTTCCGGATGAGCCCAAGGAGAAGAGAAAGTTTACGCCCGCCAAACTTCAGAGCACATCGCTGATGGTGGAGAGTCCTTCGGTCATTGGCGACATTCTGGACTTTGAATCGAATGTGATACTGACATCATACTACCAACAGAGCCAAATGCAACCGCAGACTTCGCTGGGCTCGCAAGTGCAGCAGGAGCTGGGATCCCTGGGCAATGCCTCACTGGAGGAGCGCGATTTCGATATCATCCACGACGAGGAGATCTGCCGCATGGACAAGTTCGGCATCAAGCAAATCTACATCTCGGAGGATCCCCTCCAGATCGTGGATAACCACTTTGAATTGCCCCACGAGAAGGTGGATCTGCTGAGGCCTCCAGCTAACTTCCCAATGGCCGAGAGCAGTTACACTCTCTGCGAGATGACCTTCACCTGGCACCTTTATGGCGGCAGAGATTTCCCGGACGAACCACTCAAGAAATCCTCGTCAACGGCTGCCAGTGGCTTTGGCATGTCGGAGACGTACAAGTATGGAGTATCGCAAGCCCAGGAACAAGAGAAACAGGAAAGGAAGGGTTCAAGGAAAAGCCTGCTCAAACAGCCCAAGGGTTCCAAGCGCAATTTGGAGATTCTGGTGGAGATACAGCTCTCCAAGATCCGCTTCTCCTACGAAACCTACCCGTTGACCTCCATGTACTCATCTCGACAGGTGCTGCTCGTGTCGGAAATTGAAATCAGGGACAGACTGCGTTCGTCGGACATCAACAAGTTTCTGTATCACCCGACGGGCAACAATTTGTCCCACAGACCAGACGAGAATATGGTAATTGTGAAGGCTCTTAATGTGCGTCCAAATCCACAGAAGAGCTCAGCGGAGGAGTGTTCTTTGCGGGTCTCCATCCTGCCCATAAAACTCAATATCGACCAGGATACTCTGCTCTTCCTGGAGGATTTCTTCTCTGGCATGTTCCGGAACTCCGCCAGTGCTGCTGGCGGCACCAAGACGGAGGTCAGCAGCTCCTCCGCAACAGATATGCCGGTGATGTCGGTGAGCAAGCTGCCGGAGGATCAGTCCGATGAATTGCCCGATTCGGAGGTCAAGGAGATGGTGGAAAGGAATCTGAATGTGCTGATTGAAGAGAATAGCGTGGAGATCGAACTAGAGGAGGATCCTGCCACTGCTTCACCTGTGTTCTTCCGCGAGGTGATCTTCAGTCCAGCGCTTCCCATTTGTTTCGACTACCATGGCAGGCGGATCGAGCTCTCCCGAGGACCCGTCACTGGCCTGATCATGGGTCTGGCCCAGCTACAAGGATCCGGAATTAATTTGAGGGAAATCGTTAACCGCCGGGGAATCCTGGGGTGGAACAAACTCTGCGAGTTTCTGGCCAAGGAGTGGCTCAAGGACATCAAGCGGAATCAGCTCCCTAATATCTTGAGTGGAATCGGGCCCACCAATGCGGTGTTGCAGCTTTTCCAGGGATTCTACGATCTTTTCCGCCTGCCCATAGAGCAGTACAACAAGGATGGACGGATTATCAGGGGATTCCAGCTGGGAGCGCAGAGTTTCACGGCCCGCACAGCACTGGCAGCGCTGGAGATCACCTCGAGGATCATACACCTGCTGCAATTCACGGCGGAGACCACTTTTGACATGCTATCCGCAGGTCCATCCATGAAAAAGAGGAAGGGCGGCAGGCAGGGCAGGAGGAGGCGCCAGGGACGACCCAAGGATCTGCGCGAGGGCGTGGCCAACGCCTACACCATCGTGAGGGATGGCATCAACGAATCGGCCAACACACTCATCGAGGCGGCCATCACGGAGCACGACCAGAAGGGCTACAGCGGAGCAGTGGGCGCGGTGGTGCGCCAGATCCCGCAGCTCGTCGTCTGCCCGGCGGTGCTGGCCACCCAGGCCACCACCAATATCCTGGGCGGCGCCAAGAGCTCGCTCGTTCCGGAGGCAAAACTGGAGGCGCGCGACAAGTGGAAACAGGAAATCCACTAAGCAAGTTTGGGTTTCCCAATCACCCAAATCGGTTAGGTTTACGGTAGCTTTAGTTCCAAGGGGCTTACAGCATAACACACTATTTTCTAATGTTTTACTAAAAATAAATAATGTACATAAAAGGAGCACATGCACAAGGCGAGGGAGACGAGGGACTGGGATCCCGATTGGATGTGATGATTGAACTTATCCTTTTTAGCCATATTACTACAGTACATCAAAGTTATATTTTTTATTATTTTACCTAAATAAAAATGTATATAAAAGGAAAGTGGGAACTGTATTTATTTTTTCTATTTTTATACATTTGCAGAGGATATTATAATCTGAAATCGTTTTTCTGTAAGGTTACGTTTTTTGACACTTCTGTAAAGCCATTCTTCGAAAATTTGAAAAGGGGCAACTTAATCGAAATGATGAAAAATCGACCCAAAAATAAAAACCAAAATAAAAACACAGATTTCTAGAGAATTAAGCCACGATCATTTAGAGGTATGCCACTTTGCAATCGGATGCCTGTAGGAAAAGTTATGAGCCTAGGAGCGCAGGTTTTTGACACTTTTCAGCTAAGCTATTTTCCGAATATTTGGAAAGGGGTAACATCATTAAAATGACAAAAAATCGACCCAAAAATAAAAACCAAAATTTGATGCCACAAAATGCCACTTTGCAATCGGATGCCTGTAGGAAAAGTTATGAGCCTAGGAGTGCAGGTTTTCGAGGCTTTTCAGCTACGCCATTTTCCGAAAATTTGGAAAAGGGTAACATCATTAAAATGATGAAAAATCGATCCAAAACAAAATTAATAGTGAAAACACCGATTTTTAGAGAATTAAAACACAATCATTAAGATATATGCCACTTTGAAATCTGATGTCTGTAAAAATGTTATTGGCCTAGAACTGCAGGTTTAAGGGCACTTTTCTGGAAAGCCGTTTTTCGAAAATTTGGAAAGGGGTAACATCATTAAAATGATGAAAAATCGACCCAAAAATACAAACCAAAATTTGAACACAGATTTTAAGAGAATTAAAACACAATCATTTAGAGGTATGCCACTGTTAAAACGGATGCCTGTAGGAAAAGTTATGAGCCTAGGAGTGCCGGTTTTTGACACTTTTCTGCAAAGACCCGAAGAGAATTGAATCACAATAATTTCTAAGTGTGCTATATTTATTAATAATTTATTAATTGTGTTTTTGTTAGCTTGTAATTTAAAACATAAACTTTTTAACGGAATTTTATTAGAAACCCGCTTAAATGTCACCTGGGAATGGCAGTCCCCTGTGTACAGCTGTTTTCTTTTGCAGTTCGGGGAGAATGGCATTTAGTAGTCGCATGGTTTACGTAAAAGCCGCAAAAGTTGATAGGTTTTTTAATAAAAAGTAGATTTCAAAAAAGAAATTTAAGTGTAAAACCATGTCTGCTGGATTAACTCGTTTGTGGGAGCGATTACCACTCAAAAAACATGCGGCCCAAAGCAGAATCCGTGTTTTTTCCAACCAGGACCAGCCAGAAATTGAAGACGATGAAGGTAAACAACACGCTTTTTCTAGGAGTATACATTAATGGGTATATCTTCCTGTTCGATCAGAATTCCGAGTGCTCAGCCTGCGGACGGTGAAGCAGCAATTCCAGCGGCGCCAGCAGGTGCGCAGGGATCCCATCACACCTCCGCGCACCACTCGCATGGCAGTGGATCAGGATTGGACGGCTGTTTGGCCAGGACCACGATCCTTCCACCCGGCCAGTGTGCCTCTGCCACTTCGCCAGGGATTCACGGAGCGTGGGGCGGCAGCCCCCTCGAAATTCGCCAATGCGGAGCTGATGAAAATCCCCAACTTTCTGCATTTAACACCGCCTGCCATTCGTCAGCAATGCGAAGCTATTAAGAGATTCTGCACCCCGTGGCCAAAGGGTCTGGAAACGGAAGCCAAGTGGCAGCGACACTTTCCCATCGAGGTCACCACCACAGACTACTGCCAGAGTTTGCCCACGATCAGGAACCCGGAGGCCAGGAAGGTGACCGTGTCCCTGAAGCTCTCTGATCTTCGGTTTGATTCGCATTCCCGGGATAAGTTTCTGCGCCTCGTGGGCGATCGTTACAACAAGGAGACAGATATCCTTACAATTGTCACGGATCGGTGTCCCCAAAAGAAGCAGAACTACGACTACGCCTTGTATTTACTCACCGCTTGCTACCACGAATCCTTTGTCACCGAACCCTGGGAGGAAACCAAATCGGAGGCCGACATGGAAGAGTATTTGTTTGAAAGGAACCAGTCGAAGATTTCCGCCGAGGGAATCCTCAACTGGAACGCCAAAGAGGGCGCCCCCAAGGAGTCTCCCAGTAAATCATATGCCAATAGTGTGGAGCAGCTGATCAACGAGGGTGAAAACGAGTACAATTTGGGCAAATACAAGGAGGAGGTCAAGAAAATGTTGAACATTGTCTAGGGAACTTGTTTACGCCAATAAAGCATGAAGTTATTAATAATTTATGTGGATTTTGTATTTAATAATAACGTTTTGCATTAAACTGACAAGAATATAATATCCAAAAAGATATTAAGGCAGTCATTCTTTAAGTATATTAAATATAATTAAGAAAGTTAAAAAGCATTAAAATTTTAAATAGCCAATAATGCTTTATCTGTAAGACATTTTTTAAATTGTTACTATTTTATTTTTTGAATTGGATATAAATTTGAATGAAGATTTTAGTCCCCTTTAAACGGCGCCCCTTTTTCGGGGCAAATACCCCAACAGCTGATTCTGCGGCAAGTGCAGGCGTTTCCGAGTGAACGGCACAAGAACAGCGCCAAGAACAGCCAAAAAAACCGAATTTCCGTGGACGTGGAAGCGAACTTTTGTTTTGCTATGCTAATTAGTAGCTATTAGTTTATTCAACCCAGATCGGCTGAAGCTTTACGCGAAATATAATTCTAACCGGGTGAGAATGGGTATAAACCCCTAAAAATCCATTAAAAACACTGCCTTCTTTTAATAAGAACTCAAGGTGCTGATGACGTTTCACCTGATAAATTCCATAAAATCATGAATTATAAACAATGCCAGTCCGTTTGGTTTTATTAAAGTTTATAATACTCTTTATATATAGTAATTACTTATAAACATACATAAGCGATAATGTTAATATTCACCGGAAGTTCTTTAAGTGCTCAGTACCACACAATTTCTTTTATCTCAACATTCAATTTGGTGAAAATGTCTCGCTTATCTTTGGGTTCTTTTTGTATGTGACACTCAAAAAAGATATGTGTGTACAAATGCGCTTACGTTTCCCTTTTTTTTGCAGTATTCATTTCTCTTTGACGTAGAAGAAACCACGTTGCAAGATAGAGGGCAAACCCAGCAAACACCAGAAACACCTGAGCTAACAGTGGGACAATAGGTCTATCGAGGCTTTACTTAATGGTTTATATAGAGACCCGTATAGCCGACACGTAACCACGGATATTCGGCAAGGATGAGGCGACCCAATCTCAAGTGGATAGTGAAGGCCTCGCTGCTTTTGTTTATCTCCCTGACACTCTTCATACTGATAACCAGCTGGATCTCCTCCAGTCCGTACACTAATAAGCCCGTACATCACGGCGTAGAGCCCCTGCCCGAACAGGCTGGACTTTCCGGCGATGTCCAGCAGCCAAGGAAGCCAGTTCCCGAGGCAAAAGTTAAGAAACCAGATGTGAAACAGTCAGAGGAACACGATCTTGAAGAGGATCCAGAGCTGCAGAAGATCGATGAGCCGGAGCCGGTGGGCGATGAGCAGCCTCAGGAGGAGCTGCAGGTGGCCCCACCCGCCGATGGTTCGGTGAAGAAGGACTGGCATGATTATACGGCTATGGCCAGAGATGCACAGAGAGTGGGTCTCGGGGAAAAAGGAAAAGCCGCCACGCTGGACGACGAGACCCAGCGCGAGTTGGAGAAACAAATGTCGCTGGAGAATGGATTTAATGCGCTGCTTTCGGATTCAATATCAGTTAACCGCTCGCTGCCGGACATCCGCCACCATCTGTAAGTTTTTGGCATACAATCATATTTTTTTGGGGCACTCATTGAATTTAATAAGGGTGTACTTCGTAAAATAATATCTATGTTATGTGAAGAAAAAAAAGCTTATCACGTTTATTGTGATAATCTTTTTATTATAATATGAATCACATATATTTATGAATTTTAATTAGAAAAAAGCTTATATATATACAACAAAAATATATAATAAACCGTATAAGTGTATATATTCTTTATAAGCATCACTAGGCGAGTTGATAGAACCCATTTTCGTATTTTTCTTCATCGTTTGCAAGCTAACTTTAAATCTAGACCCTTGAAACTTTTTCATATGTTTTTTTAAACTCTTTGCAGCTGCCGCAAAAAGGAATATGTGGCCAAGTTGCCCACTGTAAGTGTGATCATCATCTTCTACAACGAATATTTGAGCGTACTGATGCGCTCGGTTCATAGCTTGATCAACCGTTCACCGCCCGAGCTTCTCAAGGAGATAATCCTGGTGGACGATCACAGCGATCGGGATTATTTGGGTCACGATTTGGAGGCCTACATTGCGGATCACTTCAAGTGGGTTCGCGTGGTGAGATTGCCAAAACGCACGGGCTTGATTGGAGCCCGAGCTGAGGGAGCCAGGAATGCCACTGCTGAAGTGCTCATCTTCCTCGATTCTCACGTGGAAGCCAACTACAACTGGTTGCCTCCGCTGCTGGAACCGATCGCCTTGAACAAACGGACGGCGGTGTGTCCATTTATCGATGTGATCGATCACTCCAACTTCAACTACCGGGCGCAGGATGAGGGTGCCCGAGGAGCCTTCGACTGGGAGTTCTACTACAAGCGACTGCCCTTGTTGGAAGAGGATCTGCAGAAGCCGGCGGATCCCTTCAAAAGCCCCGTAATGGCTGGCGGACTGTTTGCCATTTCCACGGAGTTCTTCTTTGAACTGGGCGGCTACGACGAGGGTCTGGACATCTGGGGCGGAGAGCAGTACGAGCTGAGCTTCAAGATCTGGATGTGCGGCGGTGAAATGTACGATGCTCCCTGCTCTCGCATTGGTCACATATATCGGGGACCCCGCCACCATCAGCCAAGTCCCAGAAAGGGCGACTATCTGCACAAGGTGAGTCGACAAATTGGCAATTATGTTATATATTTTATCTCTTCAAAATCGCTTTAAATGAGCTAAGTTGATTGACTTCATTAAAACAAAACACGTTCTTGGAATTGAGCAATGCATTTAAAATTCACAGACACGCCCATCAATCTAGCCGTAGGAATACCAGTTTCTCACTTTTATTACAGTCTCTATTTAAGTTCTTTTGTGTGTAAATCTGCTTGTGAAGATCAAAAAAGAGATTTCATTCTTGCTTTTTAAAAAGTACACAACAAAAAAATTGTCATATTGGTGCTAAATTTAAAGGCCTATGCCGAGTTTCTCAGCAATTTCACTATCTAATCTGTGTGGGACATCTTTATTTGATATTTGTTTTGCAAATAGATGTTTACTATCGAAAATTCAGGGCAGCAAACCTAACACTTTGATGTTAAAAATACTTTAAATAATGCGAAACGGTTTACAGCAAAATGGGCTTGCAAATATTGAAGTAACTTTTAAAGCCCCTATGATTGCTGACCATAAAAAACAAAATGATTTGCGGTTTAATAACCTTGTTTTCCGATAATATCTAATATCTATCTTATCTAAGCAATCAATCAATGAATTAATCATACTGACTCTTTTGCAGAATTACAAACGAGTGGCGGAGGTTTGGATGGACGAGTACAAGAACTACCTGTACAGCCACGGCGATGGACTCTATGAAAGCGTAGATCCTGGAGATCTGACCGCACAGAAGGCGATCCGCACCAAGCTGAAGTGCAAGTCCTTCAAGTGGTTCATGGAGGAGGTGGCCTTCGATCTGATGAAGACCTACCCGCCGGTGGATCCGCCGAGCTATGCTCTTGGCGCCCTGCAGAATTTGGGCAATACGAATCTATGCTTGGACACGATGAGCAGAAAGAAGCACAACAAGATGGGAATGTACTCATGTGCCAACGATATAAAGATTCCACAGAAAACTCAGTTCTGGGAGCTGAGCTGGAAACGCGATCTGCGTTTACGGCGAAAGAAGGAATGCCTGGACGTACAGATCTGGGATGATAATGCCCCCGTTTGGCTGTGGGACTGCCATGGACAGGGTGGCAATCAGTACTGGTTCTATGACTACCACAAGAAGCTACTTAAGCACGGCGCGGAGGGCAGAAGATGCCTGGAGCTGCTGCCCTTCTCCCAGGAGGTGGTGGTCAACAAGTGCGACCCCGACAATCGTTTCCAGCACTGGAACTTCGGCTCCTTCAATCAGACGTCGTTGGACAACTACTCCAAGGAACTCGTCCTCAACCTTTAAACGCAGCTCAGCGATAGTATCACTTGCCATGTACTTAGAAAACTTCGATGTAAATAACTAGGCTAGCTAGGTTGTAAGGCACTTTGGCCAATTTACAATTTACTCCGACTCAAGCGCACATTTCCATTGCTGCATTAAAGGCTATCTTTATAAATAGTGCATCTCAACGTAATTATAATTAACACAAAATTTATTTGTGGTGATTTTTTGGAATTTTGTTTGGTTTTAAGCAAGATTCTAAATGTATTATGAAAGGAAAATTCATAGTAAGCCTTGAAATGGTCATAAATTTTGACATGTACGACTTTGTATGCCAGAAAAATTGTTTTCCATTAAAATTTAGAAGTTAAACAAATTACAGCAAACTTATTGAAGTCCCATATGATAAAACCACTTTAAAACCACGTAAGAAAGAAACAAATTGGCGATTTTAACTTTGTTTTCGTTTTATTTAATATTAATATCTGTTTGCTTTCCATGCGCGTACTTTAAATAAATATAATTTATGTTTTTTTCTCATCCATCCATCTTCGTGCTGCACAATCTGTATATACGTTCTCGGTTTGTGTGTATCGTTTTACAATATGTATGTATCATCGCTATATCGTATCTCTCGCTGATTTCGCACCTGAAAGTCGCTATACCAGGTGCGTTATCTTTGTTCTCTTTTCTGATTTCTAATTTCTGATTTCGGCTTATTACTTATGCTGCTCAGTGTTAATTGGTTTTTGTTTCTGCTTTATCATATGCCAATACGTATAGTTTATATATAAGGTGCACGCCGGTCGCCCCGCGAAACTCAAAAGTCGATTTGGGGTGTTGTGTAACTTAATAATGGCAAAGGATTTGCTTTTATTTGAAAATGATAAAAAAGCATTTACAAACTATAATAGTTGTTGGCTTGCGTAATCAGTTAATCAATTATCAATTATCATAAGTTATATTAATATATATATATATTTATATAAACATTTAAATATTTATCAAAACATGTTTTTTCTTGTTGCTCAAAAGTCTTCTTCGCTGCCTTACATTTACATTACATTACGTACAATCGTCGAAATTAAAAATCGTATTATCAATAACCGTTTTTTGCTTATCCTTTCCTTTTTTGTTTTGTTTTGTGCAAAATATATTTATATGTAGACTAATTTGATTTGAAATTCAGTTGCGCTGCCACATTTTGCATTCTAATCTTTAATTTTTATTTTACCTTTTGGATGGATGCAAATTATTAATTGAGTTTTATACAACAATTACAAATGGTTAGGCAAATAAGTTTAGTATTAGTTGTTGGTTGTTTAGTGCTTAATACTTGATTGGTTTCGAGTCTTTTTGGGTTTTTCAAACTAAATCTTGCAGAAATAATAATAACTAGAATTAACCCCTTATTTGCCGTCGATTTGCGCATAAATAAATATATAACTTTCGTTTTGTGTTGCATGTGTGTGTGTTGCTTAAACTTAGTTTAAATTATGATTAAAGTTTAAAATGTCTTGCTGCCTTATATTTCCATCGGTTTATCTCTTTCTCACCAAGCGTGTGCCGCTCTGTTTGTCTCTTTCTCACTTGCTCAAAAATATTCAATTCTTCTCTAGTTGTAGTTGTAGTTGTCCTGCTCGCACCATTTTCAACTGTTTTGCTTGTGGTTTGGTTTAACGGTAAATCAGCTGAGCAATTGAGAAATTTCTTTCAGTGTAAAAATCATTTTTAACCTTTTTAAAGAGAGAAATACCTCATTTGTTCATTTTATACAATTTAAATTCGTTTGGCACTGCCACTCAATTTTCGAGCCAATCCCAAAGGACAGTCAAATTGTTAAAAAAAAAGGTTCTTAAATAAATTTAAAACTCTTGTAATGTAGTGTAGTTCTTTTGTTTTCCTTTGTTACCAACTATTTTCTTTTGTTGTCTTGCGAAATTCTTTAAGTTTTTCTAGTTGCTTGTTAAAAAATGGTTTATTTGTACTTTTGGCAATGATCTTTCTTTTTTCAACTCCCACTAACTCTTAATATGACTTTTTTGTTTTCAAGCAAAATTTCTTTATTTAGTTTTTGTTTTAGTAGTATTCGTTTTTGTGGCTCTTCTGTAGTTTGTTTTTTGCTTGTCTTTAAAAAATAACTCATTTAACAGAAATTGTTTTGTTGCTGGCTCTTAAGAAACTAAAGTTAATAGTTGAATTTAAACTAGCTGCTTTATCAGTTTAGAAACTTGTTATTTTTGTGTGATTTTTGCTGAGTGATGTATGTAGTATCTGGGATTTGTTTTTTTTATTCGTGGAATGGTGACAACTCTAGCCTGGCAGCGTCAACTGTACTTTTTTAACTGCAACTCCTTTTGGGGGACTTTTCCTACTCTCCTCCTATGGCACACAAAATCAGACGCATTTACAAAAATAATCAATTCTTTTGTCTCCGTTTCTTTTCTTTGCTTTGAGTGAATATTCAGTCATACAGCCCTGTTCTTTTTTCATTTCATTTCATTTCGATTTATTTTGGCGGCTTACTTTAACGGAAAAAGGTTTCTGATTTTTAAATTCATTTTAAAAAATTTTTTTTGTTAATTTCTTAAAAGGTTACCTCCTCAAAACAACCAGTTAGAGTTAAATAATTTTGAATTATAACATTTTGAAGTTGGTGAAAACGCGTTATATTAAAATAGTTTTACAATTTTTTGGTTTCAAATCTAGCTTTTTGAAAAAAATCCAGAACTTTTGCGTTTCATAAGTGTTACATACAAGATTTTTAAAAACTCTTTCTGAAATGAAAATGTATACAGAAACCCTTTTGAAAGATAAGATCAAAGATAAGATCAAACTGAAATCTAAATGAATATGTTTTTTGGTTATTCCAAATAAGTCTCAAAACTGATTTCAATTTCTTAAACTCTCAAACCCATTTTCGCTTGCTTCTGGAATATATTCAGTTTATTAATTCCCTAACCGCCTAATCCGCCGTAATTGAAATCCGGACAGGGCTGATTTGTGTGGATGCTTATGATTAGGACTCCGGCGGTGGCCGATTACCAGTAGTAGCCCCTCAGCCTGAAGAGATTCAGGTCTGCTGCTGCTGCGGCAGCGGCTGCTGCTGTTGCGGAGTGGGCGGCGGTGGTGCCGCGGTGCCAGTGGGCGTGGCCGGCGGTATGTGGGGGCGAGCCCACTGCCAGGAGGAGGAGCCAACTGCTGCTGCTGTTGTTGTTGTTGGCCTGGTGGGCAACCACCACCGTTGGGCGCGTTGTTCGTGGACGAGGTCGGACTGCTATTGCCCTCCGGATATTTCCCCGAAACCACGCACGGATGCATGGGAAACAGGGTCGTCCACGACGTGGTCGTCAGTGTTGGTGCGTGGAGGGCAACCTTCTCGTTTTTTGACTGCTCGCTGGTTTGGTTCTTCTTGGAATCGGCGCTGCTCTTCTTTTTCTTACTGCCACTGGCTCCGTTTTTTAGCTGCTGTCCATTGGCGGACTCCTTCTTAACGGGCGCCGACGGCTCGTCCATCAGGGCATCCTCATCCAGATCGTCCAGATCCTCGCCAGCCGCCTTCTTCATCAGCCGCTCGCGTTCCTCTTTGGCTTTATTGTCCAGATCCGTGTTGATCTTCTTCACCCGCATCTTCTCCTCCCACTCGTCTATGCCATGTCGGCATCTGTTGAGGTTCCTGTGCTGGTAGAAGATCAGGGTCATCCGCGTTGGATGGTGGCGATCCGGCCTTCGCACCGCCGTCGTGGCGTGCATCTCGTGTTTGGCACACTCGATCAGGACACTGCCATGATTCAGGGCAATGGCCACGCCCCCCATCTGCGGATCCTGGAAGGCCTCGATGTTCTCATTGATCTCGGCCACCTCGCCGATGGGTTCGATTTTGCTGGAATTCGTGCTGCCCGGCGAAGCAGCAGGTGGAGCCGTGATTGCTGCACTTGCTCCGCCAGTGGGTGTTTGGTTTCCAGCTCCCGGATTGCCCGATCCCGCATCATTACTCGGCGCTTCGCCGGTGGGCGTGGGTGTGGCTACCGTTTCGGAGGTGGTTTGGCCATTACTCAGGTCGGGTAATATCGTCTGTGGCGGTTCCTGTTGTTGTTGCTGCTGCACCTGATGTTGCTGTTGCACCTGCTGCTGATGATGCAGCGGTCCTGGTACTGGAACAATGGGCTTCTGGAGACCCACTCCCGCCGGCGCCACTGCACCATGGGTGGCTATCAACGAACCCGCTCCGACCGCAGGATTCGCACCACCATAGCCCGAGTTCACGGACCCCGTCTGGTGGTGACCATACATGTTCCAGTTGGGCGAGGGCGGCGGAGGCGTGGGAGGCGGCGTCTGCTGGGGATACATCCCGTAGGGCGAGTACGCCTGGTGATAGCCGTAGTTGTAGTTCATGTTCTGGTAGGCATCGTAGGCGGAGTACGCCGAGTGGGGCGGTGGCGGTGGAGGCGGGTACATCTGGTAGTTGTTGGGATACTGAGCCGTATACTGGGCCGTGTAATCGCTGGGCGGTGGCTTCGGCTTCACGAATCCCTCCTGCGGATGATGTGAGGTGGTCAGCTGGGCGAGGTTCGTCATCGGTTGCATGGCCGTCAAGGCGGTTAATTTACTTTCCGTGAGGTTGTGGTGGTGGTGATGGTGGTTCACTAAGGTCGTGGAATCGGGATTCTCCTCGCTGACCAGGCGGCTCTTGAGGTCACCGGGTGCCCCGCCCACCAAGGGTAGTCCCGTGGGGACAACTCCTCCTGGAGCTAGGACTCCCTGTTGCTGTTGGTTTTGCTGATGCACCTGCTGCACTTCGGTGGTTACTCCTCCAGGATTGGCTAGATTCGAGGCGGGATTGGGATTACTGACCAGCGTTTGATAGCTGCCTGGTCCGTAGCCATTACTCGTCTCCAGATGATTGGGAGTGACCGCGGCAGGAGCTGTGGGTGGAAGTGCTCCCGGTGGGGCTCCTGTGGTGGTTCCTCCTCCTCCGGGTAACGAAGTCGCCGGCGGAACTCCCAGTTGTGGCTGAGCCGTGGGCGTGGTGGGCGTTAGGGGTGCCACTCCGCCGGCCACAGCTCCTCCAGGACCTACTGCTCCGCCCGGTCCTCCTGGTCCTCCTCCGCCCACTTGCCCCTGCATGCCCATCGGAGCATGAGGCGTGGGCCACTGGCCGTAGTAGTTCCTGGAGTCGATATAGGAACCCGTCTGGTAGTCGTAGGAATACGGGGAATCCAGGACAGTGCTTGAGATCTGATTGGACTGCAGCTGGGCGTCCGTGAAGGTATCAATCATGGTGGCCATGTTCATCAGACTGGAGTTGGAGCTCATTAGTTGGCCGGGCTGACCTGCACCCGCCGTCTGCCCACCATTCGTCTGGGGATTGGCATTGGATCCGTGGACGGGCGGCGTGCTGAAGGCACTGCCCGCCGGACTGGGATTGTTCGTCACCGGAGTCTGGCATCGCGGCGAGGGGGTCGAGGGAGGGGCCGATCCCGGCGTGGAAGCACTGGAGTTGTTCGACTGATTCGACTTGCCCTTGCCCTTCGACTTGGAACCCGCTCCCCCACCATTCGCTGCTCCTCCACTGCCGTTCTCCTTCTTGATGTGGGCTGCTCCCAAAGCTGGTGGACTGCTCTGCTGGTTGTTGTTGGCCTGCGTCTGCGACTGGGCGCCATTGCTGGAGCTGCTCTGGCTGTTGGCATCGCCCACCGCATCCTGGTCCCCGTCCGGTGGCGCCGCCTCGTCGCCCTCCTTCCGCTTCTTGCCGTGTCTTCTGCAGGGTATCAAAGGGGTCGATCGCACGCGTACTTCGCAGGGGAATCTATTCGATTGGGATGCAAGATAGGGAGTGCATATTAGCAAAGTCCAGGAATTAATACACTCTGAACAGAAATCGAACTTAAATGTGGGAAATCGTTAATATCGTTATTTATAAATCAGAATATTTTTTAATTTCAGAAGGAACTTATTAAAATAACAGTTTAAAACCCTTGTTTTTTTTAGTTTGTAGGTCGTGACATTGTTAATTTTTTTTTTTTTTTCGATAATCTTTAGGAAAAGGTTATTTACTTGGTTAATATTATAAACTCAGGATTCTAGTTTGTAAATCGTGACATTGTTAAATTGTGCAATTTGCTCTACATAATTACATTTTTTTTTTTTTTTTGATTATCTAATGACGATTTCCCTGATCCTCGATCGATTTCTTTTCGGAGTGCCTGGGAGCTGCTGCTCAAAACTCAACGGTACACTCACTTGTCCAGCATTTGCACCGCCCCGGTGCGGTGCTTGTCCCGCTGACCCTCGACACTCTCGAACTCGTCCGTGCCGTCCATCGTGTAGAGCGGCAGGACGTGGAACTGCTCGTCGTCTGGGAGGCGGGTGTCCCGATTGCCGGGCTTCAGCAGCGCCACATGCACCGTGCAGCCATCCTGCATGTTGTGCAGATCCCTGTGGGAGTGGGCGCAGAAGTCCAGGCAGGCGGTGACCCCCGAGAAGGGTTTTCCGGGCTCCAGGCCCAGCCGGCAATCGCTGGCCTCGTGCTCGTACTTCGTCTGATTGTCGTAGGACCGCGGACACACCTGCTTGAACACCGGCGCCAAAAGGGTGGCAATCAGGTTCATGTGATCCTCGATGGCCGCCTCCTCGCTCTTCACCGACAGCCGGAACTTCCTCACCGTCTTGGAGCGGGCGTACTTGCAACCATTGTAGTACATCGACCAGGAGCAACCAAAGGAGTACGAGGCGCCCGACGATTCCGGATCCAGTCCTGCAAATTGGTTAAAGTTAGTATTAAACATGAAGTATGTAATGGAGACCAAAATGGACATGTGGAAAATCGCTAAGTCGTATCACTAACCATATTGTTTGGTTAGTGGTCGTATACTGTATTCTTAAAAATTCCTAATACTATATCTGCAATATTACAAATTTAATCTTGGAAAGTAATTTAATTTAAAAGAAAAATATATCTGGGCTTAACACTTGTTTGTTAAAAATTCAATATATATTTTTTGATATTCCAGAAAAGACATATTTAAATGGCTTTCGCTTAAGGAATTCCTACGTTCTCAATTTTGAGTTCGAAAGTTACTTAAAAGCAGGACTTTAGAAAGAGATTTAAAGACTTTTGTTTTAAAATACTGTGATTATTATTTTTAAAAATTAAAAAATTGGTTAATTTTTAAAAAAGGGTATTTCTAATAATATAGGTTTACTACATACCTTGACAGGCACAGGTGCGATTCTCATTGGTGGCACATCTTCGCGTGGTGGGCAGGCCGTATTTGTTGAGCTTCGGGATCAGATTCTTATAGGCATTATCCGCCTCCAAACGAGGCATTCCATCCCAAGCCACCATGCACACTACAATATAGGCAGCTATGCATCTGGAAAATACAAATATTACAGTTTGAGAACCATTGTAAAATAGATAATAATAGAGAAAACCCACCTGTGACCCGGTCGTTTCTTGACCACCACCAGAATCTTCTCTTCGAGATCAGCTCTTCGGATGACCCACTTGGCCACAGGACATCCTTGTGAAGTCTTACCCTCCTTTCCAGTGTAGACGATCTTTTCGATCCTCAACTGGCGACCCGTGAGGTTGCAACGCTCCTCGAATTCTCTTCGTAAGTCCATTAGGGAAGATGCAGTGCCTGGTAAAATAATACATTTAAATAAGATAATTATTTTACTTGATTCAACAGCCTGATTTAATCCTTGAAATTTATTTATTTGTTTATTTTTACACTGTAAGTTTAAGTATGAAATTAAGCTACAGGAAAACAATTTCATGTTATATGTCATACTCGTACATAATATTCTAAATATATGATGATACATATTTCTATCGTTTTTCTAAATGAAAACTACTTTGGTCAGTAAAAATCTCACTTTTAATTATTATTTCACTGCTCTTCTCTAAATTGATTTTAAAATAGATTTCTGATTCCGAACAGATTTGTAGGACTACTCACCCAGATGCGTGTAGTAAGTACCCGGCTCCGGGGGATTCTTGTCGGACTGGAAGCACTCGCACTCGGGAATCTCCGTTTTGTTGCCCTTCTCCAGTCGATCCGTGGTGTCGAACATGGGATTGATCTTCTCGTGCTTCACCACGATCTCGGGGATCTCGTCGGGCTTCTGCTTTCCCTTGGCCTTGCCCACTCCCACGATGGGTTTCAAGCCATTGCCATGCGTGTCGATGAGCTCATCCTCGTCGATGAGCTCCTCCTTGGGCTGGATGCCCAATCCCAGGCAGGTGCCGTCCTTCAAGTGCTCCGCGGTGGGTGGCCGCGTGCCTCCCTGTCGGCAGCAGGAGAACCCATTGTTCAGCGCCTTCCCCTCACTTCCCAGATAGGCATAGCCCCCGCCATGTCCCAGCATGCCCATGTCCTCGATCTTGGGCTCCAGCATCCCGTGGTGACTCAAGTGCGGCGGAGCTCCATGGCCCAATGCATAGCGATGTGGCGGAATGGGATAGGCGGGTATGTCCTTCTCGTAGTTCGTGGGCAGTGGTATGATGCTATTGGTGTCCGGTTTCCGGTCGAGTTCCATCAAGCTCTGACCATGTCCGTGGATCTGATGGGGTTGATTGGCCCCCGGAGGCTTCCCTCTGCCTCCGTAAGTGGAGTGCTGATAGCCCGGCACAAAGTTCTGCTGGAAGTTCTGCTGAAAACTACTAGCTCCGGCGCCATAGTACGCCGAATTGTGATGATAGCTGGCGTAATCCTGCTGTCCATGTCCATGTCCATGGTGCTGTTGCACCGGCTGACCCTGACCATCGTTTTGGCAGAAGTCCGCGTATTGTATAAAGTTCTGGTAGTTCCGCTCGTAGCCCTCCATTTTATTCGGCTGCGGAGGACCAAGGAGACCCGGTTCGGTCTTGATGTACTGCGAGTGGTAGTCCTGACCCGGTGGACCAGGTCCTCCGGCGGCATGCGGATGCGGCGGGTAGTGGGCGGCACCGAGTGGCTTCAGCCCACCACCGCCTCCGGGATCCGTGGAATTGCGATCCCGGTCAATTTCCGCCGCTGCCTCTGCCGCTGCCGCTGCCGCCGCCGCTGCTCGACTGGCTTTACTGCGACTCCTGGACTTTTTGGGCTGGGCTGCGACGGGAACGGGGACGGGAGCCACTGGAACCGGCGGCTCCACCGAATGACTGATGGTCGTGTGTTGTCCTGGCTGGTGTTGCTGCAACTGCAGCTGCAACTGGGCATCCTGTCCTACTCCTGCTGGATAGCCACTAACCACGCTCGGTTTCTTGAACGAGTTGGCGTGGTGCGGCTTCCAGATGTGATCGCCACCACCTCCGATCGGCTCGGCAGGCACTGACCCACTATTCACGGCCTGCTGTTGCACCTGCTGCACTTGCTGGTGATTCATTCCTGGAAGAGTAATACAGAGGAATGTCTAGATGAAATGGCAAATAGGTATTGTAGGTCCATAAGGTATTAATTGATAAATGAACTAACTTTTGATTCAAGTTTTATGTTTAGTTTTAATAGATGAGATGATGTTTGAACTTATTCTAGTTTAGACAATAATTGTCAGTAATTAATAAATTAATAATAATAAACAAATGAAACATTGTGAATACTACTCACCAGTCATATGCTGCGACTGTGCTGGCGGCATTTCTTGCTGCTGTTTTTGCTGCAGGTTGGGCGGCAGTGGGTGGGTGGGCGTGGCACTGCTCGGTCCGTTGGCGCTCAGCGCCGCTTCGGGCCGGAGATGGTGGCTATACGATAAAAAATGACCGGTCTGTTGTTGCTGTTGCTGCGGTTGTTGTTGCTGCTGTTGCTGCAAATCGGGCGGCGGATCCTTGGGATCGCTCTTGCGCATGATCATGGACTTGATGCGGGTGTTCAGGTGGAGTCTCTCCCCCTGCGGATATCCCTCGGCGCCCAAGGATTGCTGCTGCTGCTGTTGTTGTTGCTGCTGCCAATTCCAATCCTGCATGGGGGGCGAGGAGAGGTGTTGCTGCTGTTGCTGTTGCTGCTGCTGTTGTTGCTGCTGCTGAGGTGAAACATAGGGCTGCAGCCCGTTGCCCGTGGGCGACTGATGTTGCTGCTGCTGCTGTTGCTGCAACATGTTGCTGCGCGTGGGCGACTGGGGCACCGCCTGGTTGGGTGGTTGCATGGGCGAGGAGGCGGGCTGCGCCACTACAGTGGGCGGTGGGGCTGGGGTGGTTGTGCCACCACTGACCACTGTCGGGGGATTGCTGTTGTTGTTGCTGGTGTTACTAGTGTTGTTGTTGCTGTTGTTGCTGTTGGTGGTTGGGGAACCGCTGTAGTCGCCTGAATACCCGTTACAGTTGAGTGAGCGCGGCGGCACGCTGCTCACCCGCGGATATCCAGGCGTGTCGTTTCCCGACATCGTCTTGTTCAGGTCCGCTCCCAGATGTTGCTGCTGTTGTTGCTGCTGCTGCTGCTGCTGTTGTTGCTGCGACGGCGGCACTGGAGCGGCGGACACCTGTCCTGCGTAACTGGGCGCGAAGCCAGCCACACTCTGCAGACCAACCTGATTGATCGCCGACGGAGCCGTGGACAACTGCTGACTCTGGAAGTCGTAGCGCTGCACTGGCGCCGCATATGGCGACCTTCCGTAGTTGGGATCGAATCCCAGTCCCGACTGGACGTAGCCGTTCGAGGGATACGCATACGACTGCGTCTGGAAGTCCAGCGAGTTCAGGGACGTTATGGCCGGTGTGTTCTGTGGTATCTGCTGTATGAACTGGTTCTGCCAGCCCTGCGACGGATCCGCCTGCCATGTGGGGTAGAAGGCCATGGGTGCCTAAAAGAAAGGGAAATACCAGGATCGATTAGTACTGGAAAAGCGGTATTGGTCGTAAGTATAGGTGTTTAATTTTTAGCCATTTAGTTTAAAATTTTTAGGGGATAAGTCTTAATTAATATACTGTATACCACTTTCAAACTTTGTAATTGCTGGTAATTTCTTTTTAATAATAATAATAAAATAATTTTAAGGTTAAAGTATTATTTTATGTATTCATTATTTCCTAGAAAGCAATTTCAAAATGCTTTTTTTAAATCAGTAAGCCCCTAGGAAAACATTAGTTACCCAAAGTCCTCTAATGTCCCAAAACCAAATCGCATTTATGTTAAATTGTTATTTATTACCCAGGTATTTTTTTTGACCATTTATTAACCAATTTCAACTGCTGCTTTCTAACCACCTTATTATGACCATATCCTACCATTAATTTCAGGTCTAGACTTAACCCAAACACAATACCATTACTCCACTGGCTTACAGGACCATTCATAAATAAACATTTTGGTCATAAAAACAGTTCAAAAACTGACATGAATTATGTACCCAAAGCTGGTCTGAATTGGCCAGTCATAAATCATATTTTGTGTGCCCTAATTAGGCTCAGTCTAATTGGTGGCGAACTGCAGACCCCAAAAACAGAAATTTCCTTTTTGCCCTGAGTTACAACTTCCGCGGCGTGTACACAAAACACCACTGTTAATTAACGCGCCTCAAATTATGCTACATTTTTTGTTCCCTGAATAAACAGGAAAACCCCATGAAAAGAAATAAAACGAGAAACAAGGCAGAAAAACAAAGCCAGACTGCCGGCCAGACCCAAAACTCAACCCGTTTTCATTTGCATTTTTACGAGCGCGCTGAAAAAGTTATGAAAGTGAAAGTGAGGAGTAATGGGATGGGGGCGAGCAATAAAATCCAAATAAAATGTAAAAATTAAAACGCAAACAATTTGCATTGCACACACAAAAGAAATTGTTGAAATTCAATTAAAATAAAACTGAATTGCAAAGAGATCAAGCTCAAAACAAAACGATGAATACAGAAATATACATTTTACTTTGAGAGATATTATTATTCTTCTTTTAATATTTCCTATCCTTGTTTTCAATTCAGTTACATAAACCAAAAGCATTTCTTAATGTTTTTAAGAAAAGTCAATAAAATTCTAAAAAATCAATTTTATGGCTATACTTGCTTAGTAAAATTTCTGTAAGTGTAGGAGTGGAATTGCCAGGCAGCTGGCTTCCTGTATCTGGAATTTATCTGCACCTGGCTCACGTGTGTGCGTGGTGTGTGGTTTTGTTTTCAAAAGCATTTAGCAATCATTGATAAAAATCGACCAAATCTTTATGAATGAATGGGAGACTATATACACAATATATATATGTCTGGCTGTTGAGTGTATGCACAGCTGCAATTGATTGGCCCCGGGGCCACGTGACGTATACGCAATATGGCCAAACGGATTTATGGGCTTGCTGTGTTTTGTATTTTTCATTTGGCTGCCTTGAAACGGAAAACGAAATGAAAATCAAAACCGATTGACTAGTGAGGGGGTGATGGGGGAACAACTGAGAAGGTCAATGGCATTTAAGGGGAAAAATCGAAACCGATTGACGACTCACCATGGGTTGCTGCGGTTGATCCTTCATGGTTTGGATTTGTGCGGTTATCTGATGTTGCTGCTGTGGCAAATGTTGCTGCTGTGCGTGCTGCTGCTGCTGCAAGTGCTGTTGCTGCTGGAAGTGCTGCTGTTGCTGCTGCGGCTGCTGATATTGCTGTTGCTGCTGCTGCGACAGGAGTTGCTGCTGCGACAAAAGTTGCTGATGCTGCTGGTACTGCTGCTGCTGTTGCTGTTGCTGCTGCTGCAGATTGCCTGTTGCTGATGTGGTATTTGGCGATTGCTGCGGCAACAGTGTTGCTGCCGGCACTGGACTTAGACGAGGCGATGTTGCTGATGCAGCGGCTGCATTCAGTTTGTTTGCTTTGGTGGAGTTTTTGCGGGCGCGTGACTGCTGAAAAGTAAGGAAAAGATAAAAGGATCTCCAGTTAGTAAGGGGTTATTGACAAAACTATGTGTAAACTTGTGATAAGGTAGCTTAGCGTAATTAATAGCTAGTTAAGACAGCTCTAAATACCCATAATCTTTTCTTGTTTGCTCGTTTCTATTCAACCTTACTATATAAACTAAATATTTGCAAAAGCTATTATTTTAAAGCTGTATAATTAATTTATTATTGTTTATTTTTTTGCTTGCTGTAGAAATACACCAAATTCCGATACATATGACCCACTCTTTTTTCCCGCTTATTAAAAACTTATATTTTGTTGATCTCACTTATTCAACTCGTAATTGCATAGTTTAAAACATTTTTTAATTAAGGAAATTTGTTAGTTGGCACAAATATTTTAATTGCCTCCCCATCCGATCGCATAAATTATGCCCGCTTCGCTCACATAATTTCAACTTGTTTTCAGACTGCAAACGCCGGGCAACATGTAAAATTTATGTTGCCCACGATTTATGCGCAATTTATTTGAGCAGCCAAATCCGAAAACAGAGGAAAAATGTTGCAAAAATTCGTAGCAACAGCTGCGGTTGCCATTTGTTGTTGTCGTTGTGGCTGCTCGCCATTAAAGGCTTTCAAAATTTATGTTCATAAAAGAGTCGCTGTCGTTTCTTCTCGTCGTTTATTAGTTTTATTTTTTTTTTTTTTTTTTTGGCTTGGCGAAGGGATGCATATAGTCTAATGGAAAAGCAAAAATGGTTTTACGCTGCTCTTGGCAGGTCAATCGATAATGGTCAGATATTTTTGCATAATGCTCGAGAGTTTTCTTTTGTGGGCAAGCCTCACACTATTTTTGCATCGTGGAAGCCTCACAAAGTTTGTGAAAACAAGAAAACCTTTTTAATTTGAATTAGTTTCTGGTAGAATTGCAAAGATTGTATAAATCTTGGTTGCGCAATTAATTAAGGGGTAGTTTTTAGGCAGTGTAAAAGCGAATAAAAATAAAATAAAATGTAAATTTATCCTTTCAAAAACCTTGTTCACCCAATTAATGAAGCGTTGCTCTTAAAACATTTAAAATGCTGGCTGTGCAAATAGGGATTTACACAAGCAGACAAAACTTTTATTGTTCCTTTCCAGCAATCTGTTGAAAAGAGGAATAAATCCAAGGGAGAGGAAGCCGTATAAATAAGCATTGTGTCTGTCGTAAATTTCTTGCAATAAATCAACAAAACTCCTTGGGTTCAGGGCAAACAAATATATATCTCGAAATATTTCTGCTAATTGCGAAAGGCACAAATCAAAAATGGCCCAAAAAGGCTGCATCCAATTAATGTGGCTTATGTGGCAGGGAGTTTTGTGCAGACACACACAATAAACACAATTTGCATACATGGCCCGCAAAATGGCAGTCAAAGCAAATCGTTTGTGCAAATTGGCTGCAATAAAGTGATTTATATTTTACACATGTGTGAAATAATATTTGCCACCTTGGCAGGCCATCTCTCTCTCTATATATTTATTTAAACTGTATGTATAGTATGTGTCGCATAATGCTATGCAAATAAATCCAACAATCCGAGCTGGTAAATTCGAATTCCTCTCCTTATCTCTGGGTTCCCAGGTGGCAACCAAGCAGCCAAATAACTTGAACAAACACTGGCCAGAAAAAAGGTGAGGGGGCGATGCTGGTTTTTCCCTCTTTTGGCTTTCTAAAAATATTTGCATTGCAAACATCGATGGGGATGGCAAACGCAGGTGCAAAATTAAAATAAATTTGCACGCAATTTCCAATTGAAAATTGCCAATTATTTTTGCTTACATTTCCTTTTTTTTGTATTTTAAGAGCAAACAATCCCAAAATAAATAGTCCTACAGACGAGTGCACAGCAATAGGGCATTTGGAAAATATATTTTTAATTTAATCAAAATGTTTGAAATTTCCAAAAATGTTTGAAATTTCCAAAAATGTATAAATTTGTACTGCCATCTTTTTCAAAATAGTTTTAATAGATTAAAACACTAAATAAAATTTAAATATTAAAAGAACATTTTGAAGACTTTTTTTCGTCTACCAAAATTTTGCAGATCAATAAAAATATTACAAAGTTGAGGTGTTGCCAATTTTATTTGCATCCTAAGTTCACTACTATTTTGTTAACCTCTGCTGTATAACCCTCATAAATATTAGCATTGAAGTATTAATTAAACTTTTGCAAACACCGGCGAAAACATTTGCTTAGACATCGGCAAACAAATAAACAAACACGACGCAAATGAAAAATCGTAAGGAAAGTAAATAAAAATGTATTTTCAGACCCGGGGTCTTGAGTAAATGTTTTTCTAGTTTTTCTGCGCTGTGTTTAATGCATTTTCCCCACTATTTACCCAGCTCATAAAAGTTAATTAAATTTTTATGATCGCGCGTTTGCATCGCGGCAACTATTTGTTTCTTGGTAAAATAAATAAAACGTTAAAGAAAGATGGCACCGCCGGAGATATATAAAGTGCATGTGTGCTAGTGAGTATCTGTGTGTGTGTGAGATAGTGAGAGATTAGTGAGTTGCAGTTGACACAGCGACAAAAAAGAAGAACGAGAACACCGGGCAATGGCCCTCAGCTTACAGCGCTTTTTCACATATTTTTCTCTGAGTGTTGAAAAGAAAATTGCGGGCTGAGTAAACAGCAATTAGTTGTGTCTCTGTGTGAGTTTATCTCCCTGTGCGTGTGTGTGTTTTCTTAATGTGTGTGTTCTTTACGCTTGTGTGCGTTACATCGCCTTGATAAGCAGCAAACGAAACACAGCCGAATAAGGTTAAGTAAAGGTAAAAACCTTGGTAAGACACTCACAAAATATATTATTCTTAAATTCGGAATCTCAAAATCTATGTAAGTCGAAAAATTATATATATAAATATATATATATACATTTTTTATCTGTACTATATCGAAGTAGTCTCGATTAAATCATTACAATGATTTTTAATTCCTATTGTGAAATGAAATATAACATTTAATAAGGCAATTTAAAGTTTAAATGAACTATTTAAATAATTAAAAAAATTGTATTGCATATCATCACATTTTGTTGTCATTTTAAATCTCAAAATCCCTTTTTCTTCAGTGTTTTTATTAATTTCCGTATTTTTAATTACCCAGATTACTTGATATTCAGAAAAATAATATTGCATTTTAAAGTTTTGATGACTTATCTAAATTATTGTTTCTATCTAATCGTTAATTAAATTTGTATGCTAATCATAGCCACATTTTGTTGTAATTTTAAGTCTCAAAATCCTTTTTTCTCCAGTGTTTTTATTAATTTCCGTATTTTTAATTACCAAGATTACTTGATATTCAGAAACACATTTATACTCCTCCATATATATATGCTAATTCCGCCATAAACCCAGCCTGATATTGTTGCCAGGCACTAACTATTTTACTAGCTCCCCGAACACCCGTCCCACTTTCACGCTGATAAGAGCTATATAACACCTCGTTCGCTCTTTGTTTTTTATAGTGTGCCTGCACGGCCGTCATAAATTACACACATAACAGAGTATACAATATAAATTATTTACATGTCCCCAAAGTCAAAGTCTGCTGATAAGGCGCATGGAGTGAGAGAGAGAGGAATAAAAAACAAATCAACAGCCAAAGAAAAGAAAACAAGGTGAAAGACAGCGAAAAAATAAAAAAAATGCAGCGGGTAAATTGTAAATAAATCAAATATTAGTTATCGCCAACGTTGGTGTGTGTTCTTATTTATTTTAAATGTTATCAGCAGTCCATTTATCTTGTGTCATGTCAACCTTATATTGGAAAATGGAAAAA
Organism: Drosophila rhopaloa; assembly: GCF_018152115.1. Classification (NCBI taxonomy): domain Eukaryota; kingdom Metazoa; phylum Arthropoda; class Insecta; order Diptera; family Drosophilidae; genus Drosophila; species Drosophila rhopaloa. The sequence goes on from NW_025335043.1 coordinate 14,637,503, forward strand.
CAGGTAAGGGAAAAGTTCTTCAGCTCCATGACAAATTAATAAGAACTTAGAAGATGGTATGATGGGAATTTGAAGGATTTTCTTTTTATTTGTTCTCACTATCAAATGTTGAAAATTGGAAGAGATAAAGGACAGATTCTTTAGCTGCAGGAAAATAAATGTGAATGGAGAAAATGGTTTGCAGGAAGAGTAAAGAATTTTCTTGTAATTTTCGATTACGATCTAGTGGCTGACTAAACTGTTTAAATATTTACAATTCGGAGTTCAGGACCCCAGGATGCACATATCCCATTTTGGCATAATGGCAAGCAATTAAAGCAAATCTTTATCGGGCACATTCTGCTTATGCGGCAGAATACTTCATTTTGGACTCGAAAGCACCATTTGCTCTACCGGCAAATGCAATTTCTATGATTGCATCACAGACATCTCGTACTCGCCTGCATTTTCCCTTTTTCCTGGCTCTGCTTTTTCGGTGTTTTCCCGCTTAAAATGCTCCATTCTTATGCTCGTTTCCTCTCTCTTTCGCTTGAAACACCTTTGGGCTGCTCAAATATTTAACTTGTATTTCGCATTCATGCTAATTTTGCATTTTCCACAATTTTCCCGCCCACTTCCACCTACTCCTTGGCCCCCTTTTATGTGCACAGAATGTGTTTCTTCTCCCGTTCTCTTATCCATGTCCTGCTTTATTCCATTCCATTATCCTGCAGCATTTTGGAATGGCTATGTTGCTACACAGAGCAAAAAATAAATGTTCCTTGTTACCTAATAATATTTCTATGAATTTATTATTTTAATAGTTTTCGAAATAAAATACATTTAAATAAATATTTACATGTGCTAAAAAAGATAGTAATATTTTTCTGATGGTTGCACTTTTAAGCTGAAAAATATTACTAAGCAATGTCAAAAAAAAATATTGTTTGCCCAATCAAAAAAAGAGAAAAGTAATATTTATTTTATACAAAAATTTTAAACTTTTAACCCATTTAGGAGACGTTTCTGACAGTGTTCCTCAGTTTCAGGCTCTTCAGTTTCTTGCTGACTGTCTGGCTATATCCTCTCACACACACACACACACACACTGTCGTATAAGTAATTGCAACTGCTTATGTGTGTGTGAGTGCTGTACTGTAATTGTACGTGTCGAGTGTGCGCCGTTGAGCAGGCTACACTTTATTTTTTCCCTTTTTTTTCTGCTGTCTTGTTAGCATGTGTCTGTGTGCCGAGGGCTTGTTCTCGGCGCTTGTGTGAGTTTTATTCAATTTAGCTTTCAATTAGGCTGCAATTGTTCGTCCATCGCACGGACAGTTGCATTCGTAAACAGCTCGCTTCTGCGGCAGCTTAACTAAAATCGAAATAATCCACCGACATGACATTTGCCCCCAAGAAATGCCTGACTAATTCAATTTACGCCTTCTGAATTATTAAAGTTTCATTTAGTGAATCGAGGGGGCCTTTCATCGAGCCATCATTGATTGCACTCACTTCCACTCACATCATCATTTTGATTGCATATTTGCGATAAATTAAATTGAAAAAGGGCGGTGCAAATACACATTTACTGTGAGTCTGAGTGGGCGGCCAATTTATAATCAGTGATAGGAAAGGTACTGTTCATTGACGATGATGTAAGGTACAAGGTTACAAAAAATGTTGTTTAAAATATCCAGATTATTATGATCGAAAAATCGTGAAAAGCATTTATTTTGCACTTTAACTATTTAAACAGGCCCTTTTTAACAAAGCAGAAATTTTTATTGTTTATATTAAATATAATATTTTATAAAAAGTTTAAGTATGTGAAATTTATAATATTAATATGTACCTAAGCCTAAATATAGGTACTCAGATCTAAGCACTTTCCATCACTGTTGATAAAACATTACTGGCTGGTAATCAATAGAGCAAATATTTGCAAATCCCTAAAAAAGGTAAGCAGACCTTACAATCCGGAAAGTCATTTGGAAATGGATGGAAATGCTTGTTATATAATGCATTTCGCTTTGGACCGCCCCCGCTTTTTGTTTTTTTTTTTTTTTTTTTGTGTAAAAAACTTGTTTGGATGCTCAGTCTCGGTCTCTTTCTTTTTGCCTCCATCTATCTCTGTCTGCTCTGGACTTTTTTTGCAGCGTCAGCTTCGTGCTGCCTTGTTTTTGTTTTAATTATTGCCAGGCATGCCATTAATTTTGGCATGTCGAGTCGTTAACGAATTCCTTGGCAATTCTTTTTTGCTCTCCCCTCTTTTCTTTTTCTTTTTCTTTTTCTTTCTCTTTTTCTTTATTTTAGCTTCTTTTACTTTTATTATACTTCTTTAATTTTGGACACGCCATGGAACTTCTATTGTTCTCCTTTCAGCTTTAATTTCTGTTTTCGGTTTTAATAGGTTTTAAGCTGGCGTCTCTAATTGTTGCATATTTTAGAAATACTTGCTGTCATCTCGCAAATAAATAATTACTTATGCATGTTCACCTCGCAGAATGCAGTTCCTTTTATTTGTATTTATTTCACATTCGGTCGAGAGTCCTCGAAAGACTTTGGCATCGTCGTGACAAAAGTTAATTACAAAGTTTGCAGCGCGGAAACTGCCAAATGAACACGAACAAAGCGGAGCCCCAAAACGGGGATAGCATGCACCAGCAACACTGTAACAGAAATTGCAACTGCAACAGCAACAGCAACACATTGCAGACGATACTTATCCATTGGTGCACGGAAAAACATTGTCACATCAATTTATCATCATAAAATGTATGCCTTTAAAAGTAATATTTTAAAATCTATATATAACATGAGTTTTTAATAATTTAATATTATAATAAGTTTCGAAATGTGGTTTATAGATTTAAACATAAAAAGCTTTTTCTTCTTTGAATAATGATTGACAAGCTAGTTATATAATATAATTTATTTATTTTACAAATCTCAAGAATTTGCGAGTAAAATCTTTTGTAAAATGTATCTTTCTCCCAGAAATGTGTAGATATAAGTAAAAGTTAATACCAATTACTTAGTATTTTTTCTAAGTGCAAGACCAGAGAATACCCAACACCAACAACGTCACAGGCAGTTAGGCATTATATATATATAACATGAGTTTTTAATAATTTCATATTATAATAAACATTTAAACATAGAAAGCTTTTTGTTTTTTGCATAATGATTGACAAGCTAGTTATATAATATAATTTATTTTTACAAATCTCAAGAATTTGCTAGTAAAATCATTTGTAAAATGTAACTTTGTAGATATATGTATAAGTCAATACAAAATAGAATTTTTTCTAAGTGCTGGACCAGAGAATACCCAACACCAACAACGTCACAGGCAGTTAGGCATTGTGGATACACTGCACTCACACACACACAAACATGGCCGTCAATTGGCACACACGCACACACACTCACACATTTGGGGCCAAAAACAAGTGACTGGATCGCATTGTACAATAGAAAGTTAGCACAGCTCGTTGAAACTCGACTTTGAGGCAGGAATGGAAAATGGAAAATGGGTTTTGGGAATGGGAACGGGGACTCCACTCTACTTGTTGGATTCGCAGGGAAGATTGTGTACATCCGACAGTCGAAAGCCGAAAGCGATCGCAGATGTCGGCAGTTGACACTAGTGTGAGAAATTTGTCATGATGCAGACCGAAATGCAGTTAAAATGTAAGCGAAAGGGTGAATGTATGCCTATGATATTAAAAGTAGAGATGACCATGAAATTATTAATATTTTGTTTCTTAAAATCATCCTAAGAATGGATACTTTTCATATCAAAATATTTAAGCATAAACTGCTTTAAACATTGCTTTTACTTACTTAATTGTTATAACATGCACATTAGCGTGAAGAAAAAAAATAAATAGGATTGCTTTTCTAATTTACATTTTGGAAAGGTTCTTATTCCCTTATTTATATTACATTCCACTTACTTATATTAGAAATCATGTCCCCTGTTCAATTTACCAAAATATTCTGCCTGTCAAACTCATGCTAATTTTGCCTTTACTCAAAGTCTTAATGGCAAATTGGAATTGTCTGTCATAAGCCATTTGTTTGAATAGAAAACTCATTAAGTGTGCTCGAATCGAGTGGAATATTGTGGAATATTACAATTTATATGCCGAAATGCTGGCCAAAATGCTGTTGGCTTAATTACTTGGCTTACTAAATACAAAGTAGCCGTACTGCGAAGAGGCGTTGCTTTCGTTTGGCAGCTGCTGCGAAGTATAAACAATTATGCTAAAATGCAATATTTACGGCCTCGTCGACTGTTATGCTAATCACGTTGTTTATGCTGGGAGAGTGTGTGTGTGTGTGTGGTGTGGTGTGTTGCTGTATTGTCGATTGCATTTGCATACAAATTGCAATGTAGACGAAGAAGCAGCAACAAAAGCTACAAAAACAGCAAAAACAGCAGCCACAATGCAGAACAAGTCTCGCATAATTACAAGCAGAAGGAGAAGATTTTTCGCAGGCCACAATGTAAAGCGAAAATATTTCCCGTCTGCCGTTGCACTTTGTATTTGCATTAATATTGGTATTTTTAAACCATATTTTTATGGATTTAATTGGCCACTGAGAAAACATCGTTATGCTCCCAATGTGTATGCTTAAAATAAATATACAATTGCAAACAATGGCGGGTTATTGTATGGTTAGTAAATAATAATAATAGCTTAGTAACAAAATTGATTTGTTCAGTTCAATTCCTCTGCCTAAGGTTAAATATTTTATAAACTCTAAAGCATTTTAAATTGTAGACTTTTGAGTTTAATTCCTCTTCCTAAAGTTTAAATATTTTATTAACTCTAAAGCAATTTAAATTTTAGACTTTTGAGTCTTATATTAATTATTTTATGAGTATATATTTATATTTATTGAAACGATTTTTGAAAAATTAATTATTGGAAAGCTTTTAAAATTTGTTAAATATTTTAAATCCAATTTTTTAAAACTTTTTTTCTTTATGTGCTCTTTTTTTTTGGTTTTCAGATAAACCATTTTAATCGAGTATTGTCTGCGATAAGTAACCCAACAAAAATTGGCTCAATTCCTGTGATTGGAAAAAGTAAATTGAAGCAGTTGTGTGTTTCCTCCTCGTTTATTTATCCTTTTTAGCTGCACGCGATGATTTAATGCCTTGTGCCACTTCATTTCAGGCTGTCCTGGCCATATTTAAATTATTATTATGCCAGGCCATAACAGACACAACAACAACAACAACAACGACGACGGCAAAAACATAATTAAAAACTTGTCTTCAATTGCCATAAATTCACGTCAAAGAATCTCGTTGCTAAAGTTGCCAAATACAATTTTTTTTTGTACGCTGCTCTACTCTGCTTTCGTTATTATTATTATTTTTTACAACAATCTCTTTGCCTGGCCGGCCTGAAAATTGAAGTCATTATTATAATACTAGTTTGTGTTAGTTTTTCTGTATTTTTTTTTAGCAAACTAGTTTTGTGGCCTGGCCGCGATTTGGCCAAGTGGAAATGTAAGTATTTGCAATCGTTTTCCCCGCAGATTTCCCACTTGTGTTATTAGATCAACTTGGCTAATTGCCGGCAAAAAAATATAAATACAAAAAGATATATTTGTGAGTCATGAATGGGGAAGCTTTTAGCTCATGGGTTACTTTTTTTTTACAAACGGAAATGCCAAACTGGCAGCTCTATGTGAACGCTTTTTTTATAGGTAACTTTAAGTTTATTTTATACCTCGACTGCTGAGCAATTGACACCATGAATCACTTTTATCTGATGTGCTTATATATATTTTGCCTATATCTACTTTTTAGTGCCTTCGGCGAATGGCATTTATGTTTTGATGAGCTGCGAGCGTTTAGTCATTTAATGAGTTAATTGTTTTGCACATCAATTGGAAGTCAAATTAAGTGTTTTCTTAATGAATCGAGCAATTTGCATATTTTAATCAATTAAGTGGGTTTGTTTGCAGCATAAAAGTTGCTTGGCCAACAACATAATCAATGTGTAATTTGTGCTCAGTAATTGCTTACAAGTAATAAAGTTGTTCTCAATTTTTTAGCACATTTTTTGTTCATTGATTTGTCTGTGAGTTTTATTCATTTTTAATGTCGCCAACATTTAATAATTAGATTTTTCTTTTTCAATGGAATTTTTTAATATATTATGGCGCATATATTTCTCGCCTAACTTGGCATTTTTCTTGAATATTAATTGGGCTGTTTCTAACGACTTAATCAAGTGTTATTTATACTTTCTCAGCACTTCCTCATTCGTTTTTATAACTCTGCCAACAAATTTGCCAGTAATAAACTGTTCAAACAAATTTCGCCCAATTTGTCTTCATTTATTTAGCATTTTTGCACTTCCCTCAACTCGATTATTGATTTACATTCGCTTTTACCCCACTCAACATTCATTTTGCACACCTGTGTGCCGCCCTCGATTGGCAACGTCATCGGTTACCAAGCTGGGCACAAAATAAACAACGAAATCAAAATAAACTTTTTCCCTCGCTTTTTTTGCTTGGCAACCGGGCACGTCAAAAAAAGACTACAATTAATTTGTATGGGTAAAAAAAAATGACAGAACCAAAAAAAAAACCTGAGCAAATAAATATGAAAAATAATAAAAAAAGGGGAGCAAGCTCTAAAAAAACGAAAAGAACGGCACGCGAGTCGGTGTATCAATGGCAAGGGGGCTTTCAAACCCCCCGAACCCCTCTTAAAAAGCAGTGGCCTTAGGCTAACCAAATACAAAAATATAACAAAAAATAAAAAACATCTTAAAAGGGTAAAAAAATATGCGTTGCAAGTGTTGATGAATGAGTTTTTGGTTGATATTGCTGATGTTGTTGCTGCTGCTGCTGTAGTTGTTGCTGTTGTTGTTGCTGCCGCTGCTGTTGTTCATATGTTGTCGTTGTCAAGTGCATAACAAAAATAACAATAACAAAAAAAAAGGGTGAAAAACAACGACATCTGGCAACTACAACCAAATGACTCAATTTACAATTGTAAAAAAAATTGCAAAAAAAAAGTTGTAAAAAAAATCTGCGTTGCGTTGTTGTTCTCGTTGTTGCTGTTGTAAAATGTGCAAAATGTCAACGACAACAACGACGTCACAACACCGTTTTTTGCAATCTTTTTTTATGTGAATGTTCAATTTTCAGTGTGCGAGTGTGTAGTTTAAAGTTTTGCTTGTATTTTGCGCGCTGTGTGTGCTTTGCGTTTATTGAACTCGCGACGCGGCATGAGGTTAATTGACCTCGTGCTTAATGCAAAAATAAATATAATTTTGTACAGCAACAACAGCAACAACACCAACGACAACGACTACGAAAACGAAGTCAAATGAAAAAAGGGTCGCAGTTGCCGTGTAGTTTGTGTAGTAAGAAGTTTAAAAAAGAAGGTAAAGAGCAAAGCAAACAAGTCAAAATGAAAACACGTTTAAAGTGTTTAACATACAAACTGATATGCGCAAGTATGTGAGCAGTGATATGTGCCTGTTAAGCCGATGAATAAGGGGTACACAAAGGGTTAATGGGGCAGTTGGTCAGCCTTGTTGCAATCCAAAAATAATTATACTTCAAGAAGTTACTTGTATATGTCACAAATTCTCTACTATTTTATAAAGTTATAGCTTTGATCTTCCAAATATAAGAACTGTTCAACATATAATTAAAAAAAAATATTTTAAATAAATCTTTACATTTTGTTCATTCTTATAATTTCCCACTTTTAAATAGATTATCTGTTATAACAAAACCTAAAGTATAAATAAATATATTTACGCTCAAAAAAAGGGGTACAAATTTGTTTACTCCCTCCAAAATAAAGCCCAATCTAATATCTCTTAAGCCAAATCTTTTTCCACAACTTCAATTGTATTTACATAGATATAATAATACTGACACTCAAGACTATTTAATATGCATATCACACTGCCACCCACATCCAAATCCACTGAATGAATATTTGAAAAATTTCATTAACTTCAAGTCTATGCAAATGACAGCAAAATCAATAATATCCATCCACTTGCCACACCCCAAAACCATTGAACAAATTATTCTATAAAAAAGGAAAAAAAGCTAAATTGTTTTGCATTATTTTCTCGTGCTCGTTTCTTTAGCTCAAGTAAAATATATATATTTGTATTATTCTTCTCTAAAATATACCTTTTGCCTACTTTTGGTTCATTGAACTGCCACGAAATTAGAAACTTTCCCAAATATTAATGAATAATTTATAATTTAAATTTATGACCTAATAAAGGGGAATTTACTGTGATATCATCTTTTCGATTTAATTCAATTCGATTCAATTAAAATTTTGCTTTATGAGACAAACGAGATATAATAAATCTAGATGATATTATTCTATATTAAATGCCACGTGACAAGCATAATTTATTTTCCAAGGCTAATGCCATAAATTCGCTTTAAAAATGCAAAATAGCTTTTAATTATGCATAATTATTTCGGTTAGCTGAGAGTCTAATTAAAAACAATTAAAATGGTTCTTTGCTGGTACAAAAAAATGCAAATGAGGAAGAGAAGTGGATAAAGATGGTGGGTCAGTGACCGCCGAATAAGTGAACTTTTGCCCAAGTGTTTTTAGGGCTCTCCAAAACGAAGTCTTCAATTTGATGTTAAGAGGCGGATCAACTTGAGTTCTAAATGAAGAGCCCCCCCCCGAAATCCTGGATTTAACTTGTTATTTTTTGGGATTACACTCGAAATCTGGTTCTAGCCATCCCCTAAGCCCGCTCATTTCGTGGCTTATCCCCACGTCATTAAGTTACTTAATCACTGTATTTAATTTCCTTACGGCCCGGCTCATTATCTCGTCGAGTTACTGGAGAGTAAAGTGGATCTGGGGATTGGGGATTGGGGAATGGGGAATGGGGAACCCGATGTGAGTTGGAGCGTACTAAGAGATACTCGTACTCGCATGAATCACTCATACCTCCGATTCGGCCAGCTGGTTTTCGGCCTTTTCCCTCTTTCTTCACCTCACTTTTCTTTACCTTACTTTACTTTACTTCACTTTACTTTATTTATTTTGCGGAAATGTTTTCCTTTCCTCGGCGTTTACACCAGAAACTCGTTTCGCTAATTGGCCCCAAAAACAAAGAGCGGCACAAAAAATACGAATAAATTGGCGACAGACATTAAGTGACTTGTCTTGTTAGCCCGATTCCGATTCCGAATCCGAATCCCCGTCCAATTCCGATCCCCACTCCTTACCAACCATCGATTTAGGTTAAGCGCAGCGCAAATGTCCAGAACTTACCTGCAAGGGAAAGCGAAAAAAGTGTTAATTAGTAAAAGTCGTCTGTTGGCCAAGTGAAATCAATTAAACAAGCTTATTAAATATGGATGCTTAAATGCAATTGCTGCAGAGAGAAAAAATGGGTCTATATTACCAGGATAATGTCTTAGAAAATGGTATTATATTTATATGCATTTATAGGCATTTATTTGGCTGAAAAGTTAACATAGCCCGGAGGGTTTTTTTAAATAAAATAAATTATATATTTGATTCTTTACAATTTTTACAATATTTAAACATTATTACGATGTCCCATAAACATGTTGATATTTTCTCCCCGTGTGGATTAAGCTTTGGGGTTATGTTCCCCCGTAATTATATCAATCGATTGCGATTTATAGGAAAATACTCTCCGGATTCGAAGGCCAGTTTCGGATGGGACAAAGGAGAACCTCGGGTTAGTGGTTATCCTTGAAATAGTACAATGCCTGCTGAATGCGGAGGCTGCGACGTCGGCTGCGACTGCGCGCTGCCAAGGTAAACACTGTCATAAGGTCGCACTGGTGCGACAGAGAGGGGGAGATGGTCTAAGAACGAGACGGGACGACAGCATAAACAGGCTCCAGAAAGAGAGGGCGAGTGCACATTAAAAAAATGGGAAGAAGACAAACTGCTTTCAGATTGAGAATCAGATTCTTTTCCTCTTCTCTTTTTTGCTCTTTGTTCGCTGGCATTAAGAACAACAAAAAAATACAAAAAAAAAGGAAAACAAAGAGAAAGAAACTGAGCAGCAACAACAAAACTCGATTAACTCGACATTAATTTTAATTCGACATTTGCCTGTTCCTTAGTTTATTTTATTGTCCTCTTTAAGCCCTATTTTATGTGGAATTTCTTTTGATTTTTTTTCGGTTTCTTTTCTTTGTTTCCGCGTAATTAAATGCTTGGTTTTTGTTTTAATTTTAATTTTAATTTTTTTTTTCGTCTGGCCCTCTGTGTTTGCCCTCGAGTGTCTGTCAAAATGCAAAGTGTTTTTTATTAAACGAGTTCTATTTCCGTTTTTGACTGACTTTAACGAGGGATCATAAATCATCGAGGGTCTGTATTTCCACCTTTCAAACGAATGGAACTCATTTTTAGTCCGCAGCAGATGCAATCAATGGAGTCGTTAAAACATATTTAAAACCAATTCATATTTATATTAACGACTTCCTTTTTAAGAAGAAGGAAAATATTGTAATATAATCCATTGAGGGTCTTTTGCATGGGGACTTTTCCACTAATTGGGTGATTTATCTCTAGCCCGCAGGTTGTAAAAGCTAAAAATAATACAGGAAACATTTAAAGACAACATTGTGTACTTTATAATCCCAACAAAGAGAGTGTGGTTTTATATACATATACCACTTAAATATTTTGATAAATATATTTTAATGTATGATTTAATAGACAAAGATTCTATGGACTTTCCAAACATTCTTAGAAAATTTTTAAGCCCTCAGAAATATGTTTACAAATACAAAAGAGACATAAAATATTAAATGACCAAGTAATTAATTTAGAAAGCTATTCCCTTCACCCCAGAAAAATCATTAAAAATGGCCAATGGTTCTTTGGAACCCCATCCCAAGATTTCTCTGCAAAAAGTGCAGTTAAACGATGAAGGAATAATTGATTCGTTCATCGCCGCGGCGAATGTGGCCATAAAAAGTGGCCAAGTGTTTGGGCCAGGGTCTCAGACACCTTTTTCTTGTGCATTCCCAGGTTCCGAAGAGGTTAAGACGGGGGGTTTTACGAACCAAACTAGAGAAGACGAGACTTTCGAGGCTGTGTCGGGGTCACGTAGACCCCATTTATATCAAATTATCTTACCATAATAATGAATTGTTGGCAATTATAGGCATTATCGTTATTTATGGCCCTCGAAGTCGTCGTATTCCAATCTCTTTGCATTTTCCACGTCCCAAGGGAGCCCTTAAGCCCTGCCAGACATAAAAGTAAATCTAATTAAACGCGAATGCCTTACGATCCGACGTCTACAAATAGAACCTGTGTAAATGGTCAATGTTTATAGACACAATTTCGTACGATTCGTACTTCTGTGACTCATTGAAATTGGCAACTTCCGCTGCGCAAGGCGGAATTAATGAAATGTCTTCCCAATTCGACATTGAACAACTAATTGAGTGAAGCACTAATTGCCCTAGAATTTTCCCCCGAAAACAAAACAAAAACAAACTGAATGCAGATAAGGGGGAAGATGTCATAAACATTCGGTTGAAGGCAATTTTGGGACTGATAAGCGTCCTCTATTTGGTAATACGCTGTATGATATGGTTGAAATTCAAGGAGAACAGTGAAATATGATGGAAGATTTCGGCAGAATGGCAGGGAAATTTTGTTTAGGAATATCCCAGGTGTTGTTATGGATTGTTTAGGGGGTTACCCTGAGCTATGTTATCATATTTTTATGGCAATCATTTAAACGAGTTTATTTATTTAATGTAGACAGAGACAATTTACTTTTTTGAAGCCTTAAATTAGTCCCTAATTGTTTTACAAATATTTTCCTAAATTATAATACCCCAACTGCAAGCTAAATGAATGCTATTTGGCTAATGGCATTTCCTGTTCCGATTTAGTTGCCAATCAAGCGATGACTTGTACTTTTCCATGCACTTTTATTCAATTTAATACAAGAGGGTCTGATTTTTTCCATTTTCACCCAGCGCACACCCCTCTTTAAGTCTTTATTAGAGTTTGCGCGTTTATAGCTCATTTCCTGTGTGTTGACTTACGCGGCAACAAAGAAAAATCAATCAGCCAACGAGAAAAGAAACAAACGAGAGGAAAATGTTAATCAAAATAGTCTATTTCGATGATAAAGAAAAATTGAGGGCAAGGGAAAAATAAATATAAATAAATGTAAATGGCAAAATGACCAGCATTAAAGTATTTATGTGAATGTCACACAAAAACTGTTTTGTTCTGCAGTCAAACTCAAATAGAAATAACACGAATCAAGTATGCAAAATAGGCAAAAAAGTAGCTAATAAAATTGTTATGGCTTTGGGGGGTTTTTGGGTACCTCTTAGTTAAACACACTAATGATAAATATTTTTTTTATGACTGTTTAATGTTAAAACAGTTTTTATGTTATGACTGTCATTCTTTTAATTTTTTTTCATTATTAACTTTTTGTTCATAAATAGATAGAAATAAAGATGGTGTTCAATAAATTAAGAAAACTACATTTTTATATATTTTTCTGACATAACGTTTTTTTTAAATGCATTTTGTAATAATTTGTAATTAAATTATTGTGTTTCTTAGTATTTTTAATAACGTAAGAGGTATTTTCCAGCTTCGACTTCATTTGGAGTCTTTTTCGTTGGCACTTGAATTTAATTAAAATGAATGCAAATGCAGAAACCATAAAGTTGAAAGTTTATTTGCATTGTTATTGCAATTTTGTGATTGTCACTTGAATTGTTTAGTGTTGTTACTGCATTTTTGCTGGCAATTTTTATTGCAGCATTTTTTGTTGAATTTGCAGCAGTGTCATTTGTTATTTTTTCGACTTGGCTGCGGTCTTTGCAGCCCCCTTGGCATTAAATGAAAATTTATTTCACTAGTCGAGTATGTGAAAATTGTTGCTCATGTGGAAAACTATTTTCGCAAGACCAAAACAAAATGTAGGAAATGGCCAAAGAAATGTGTCAATTAAATTTGAAGTCCAACAGCAGTTGGCAATTGACTACAAAGTATCTACTAGATGTATCTTCGTATCTCAACATCTCAACCACTCTCGTTTTGTTCAAGCAATTTGCATTTCTTTTGGTCATATTTGTGGAAAATAAAATTAAACTGCACTTTAAACAAAGCAAAAATTAAAAGCAAATATTGCCCGGCCAAGAAAAAGAGGGAGAGCGACACATTTACATATGCAAACACGACATGAAATGTTTCCCCTCTTTATCCCCCTGCTGCCACGCCCCTTTTTCTATCTCCTCTGGTTTTGAGCGTCTTCTCTTGAGTTTTCGCCCCATGCCGACTGAATCTTCGGGTCTCTGCAGGAATTTTAATAAACGAATGTCAATATTTGCCCAACATAAAGCAGAAAATACAACGAGCTGGCTCCACAATTGTAGTTGTCGAGTGAAAGCGGAGGAAAATCGGAGGGAAAATGGGGTCTGGAGATACCAAAAGTCAGAATTTCTATTTTCCTGGTGTTTGCTTAAATTTTGTATATTTTTTTTTTGGCCCCAACTGGGCTGGCATCTCCTCGATTTGGGCAATTCAATTAATCTGCAATTGAAATGCAATTGCTGTCACAGGTGTTTGGAATCGATAAGCTAAGCAAAAATGTAGGCACCCAAATAGGAGCCAAAGGAATTTGAATAGCCTGCAGAACATTCTTGGTTTTAAATGTCTATTCATTGACTTTGCCGAAGTTTTAGGTAGGTGTTAAATTGAGGCAATAAATTTGATAATATGATTTTCCATAAATCAATGGAAACTGGCAATTTGTTCATTTGTTTCGTTTTAAAAAAAAAACTTACTACTATAAATACCGATTTCTCCAACTGTCTAAAATGCAATCTTATAACCTACATATTTTCTTAAGGAGTAGCATTTGCATAAGATAATTGCTTGGTATTTAATGTTTAACATTCAATATTTGAATAATAAGAAACTCTGCTTAAATCAACTTGAGTAACTATGTTGCAAGAATATGTGCAAAATAACTTTGAATCGATTTGCATCAGAAGCAATTGCCTGTAACCTATTTGCAAATAAGAGGGAAATGTGAAACCAATTTCCAGCAAAATGTTCTGCAATCCAGCAGAAACTATTCCCGATAATCTACCTTGAGCAAACAGGCAAACAAATGCCAGGCAGTTGTGTTTCCATATCTATGCAGCCATCGGAAAAAGGAGCAAACACGGCCATCGTGTATAGATTACAAGGCAATCATCCAACACCTGAGCTAAGACACTGATAAGGAAAAATTACCTCCTCCTCTATTTATCGATGTGGAGGGAAAACACTGCATAGTTTTCCAGTTTGAATCTTTTGCCTCTCTCTCTTCCAACTCAGCACTCGATAATCGTTAGCAGTTATCATGGGTTTTGGCACTACACGACAGCTAAAAAGTTGGAAAAACCAGAAAAAAATAGAGAATTGCTTTGGCAGCACACTCCGGGCCAAGAAAAGGGCACTCGAATCTCCGCATCCTTGCCATGCAAAACACTTAACTATAATGTTTTCTCGATTTTTCCTCTTTCCTTTTTTTTTCAGCCCCGTCTCGTTGCTTTATCAATTTGACATATTGACGTTGAGCGCTGAAAGTGCATTAAAGTAGCTGGCAGATGCATAGATACAAATGTATCTGGAAAGCCAGTTTTCCTGTGGATTGTGAATTTTTGTGCAGCCTTTTTGGAATTGACACCTGACCCGATTCATGGTCACAACCGATGACAAATTGTGCTCCAGGCCAAAAGAGCGAGATGGAGATGGCCTGCAAGTGCTTGTTAGCGCTTCTGGCATTGTTTGTGCACAATTCTGGCCCAAACCCCCCCCTCCCCCTTTCCCCTTTCTGCATATACACATAGTTCAGTTGGCTTTTTTGCTTTGCACGCTTTTTCGGTTTTTAGCAAAGTCATGGAGCCGCATTTCTCACATCAAAAGTGGGGATCCAAGGGGGTTTCTCCACTCAGACTACAGTCTATTTGGAGGGCCCCCAGACAGGATATGAAAAAGTGTCGGTGTATAATGGCAAAAGTCTAAGATATACTGGCAACAACAAAACAAATACCAAAGTGCAAACAAAGATGGCAAAAATGCACTTAAACTCAAGTGAACTCTGGCCACCAAAAGTCAGAGGAAAAAAGGGTTTCCATACCCCCAAAGAACTTCCAGCGAAAACAAGACTTTGATTTCATTTCAATTTTCATCCGATAATAAACATTTGCAAGTAGTTTTTCTTCGAACTCATGATAAGCGGGAATATTTCAATCGCTTCTCATAAATTTCATCAATTTTGGACTTTCGACGAGTTGTTTTGATGATGACTCAAGGTAATCGTGGGCAATTTTCCTGAATTTTTATTTCCTTATAAAGACTAGTTTATCGACTTTGGTATCTGGCAATAGATAAGAAGCATTTGTTATCTGATTTATGGGTTCTCCATTTTAGAAATGGGAATTACGACAGTCTTTTATATACCCACGCTATAAACAGGGCTATGATGAAATTAAATATCTTCGAAAATATTTATTTTTCTTATCTGCTTAATTCCGATTAGAGATTACGACGTTTTGGTTATTTTTATACGTTGTCAAGGCTGCCAATAAATTTGCAATCTATCCCAGCTAAGTCTATCAAAAACTTTCAAATGAAAAATATAGTGATAATAGTTTCCAGATTAGTTTAAATTCAGTTTTAAATTTTTAAAAATATTATATACGTATTTTCTTAGTCGTCAGTAATTTTAGATAACTTTAATTAAATAAGTTGCCTTTTCTGCCTTCCAACTTTTAATGAAAATATCAAGCTTGCCTTTTAGTGAAGCACTAAAGTTGTCTCTATAAGGTCTACTGGGCCAAATTGTTGGCCATAATAACCAAAAGGCAGCGTAATAAATTTTAAATAATTACCTATTAAGGCTTTACTTGGTCGTTGGCAGTAACTTATACATGAACCATCCGCTCGTATACGTATTTCACTTGGTTTGTCTGTATGAACGTGGCCATAATGGTTGGTCTAAAGCGAAAGAGGAAGAAACTCGAAAATGGCTCTCGAAATTGCTGTAATTTATGATGATGTCCTAGATTACATGAAAATTGTTTTCTTTCGATTACAGTTTGCCACAAATAGAGATATATATTTATAGTTATACATTTAGCTTTACTTACAGTGTGCACATTTGTCACCGTAATTTAAAGGCCTTTGAAAGAGTTAAATTAAATGTAAATATAATAAACGTGTAGCATAAATCCATGCCATGACAGTTGCCCCTAAAACCCTCGTCTCACCGACAAACTGGCAAACTGGTTGCGACAACTTTCTATAGATACTTAGATACATCTGACGGCTTCCTTGAGCGTGTTTGCTTTTCGTTAAAAAAAAGAAAAAAAGTGGAAAAAAATTAAATGCAAAACTAAACCTAAATATTTGATCTAAACTATGCCAACCTGGTTTCGTTTCCAAAACCGTATATAAAGTTTCTATTATGTCTTGGGAAGCTAAGCAGTTGATTTACTGCCTCTGGTAAGTACTTTTTGTGTGTGAGTGGGTTTATCTGCCAGAACCTTGCCGCATATATATATATATGTATATGTATATGTATACTTTTTGAGGGCGAGCAGTTGGGGGTTCAACTATCGCATTATTTATGAGTTTGTTTGTTGCTCTTGCTCGTCTCTCGTATCAGCTCATTACAATGATTTATATTGGGCATTAGATAAATGCTGTTGTGAAAGTTGTAAATGCTGTCTATATGTTTTTCAGACACTAGCATAAAGATATTTTTATCAAATTTCCCCCTTCTAAAATTAGTCTAGGAAAATTGCCAAGAAATACATTTTACGGGCCAATTTATAATGCTGAATGCAACAATTTCTTGGGGGCTACTGACAGAAATTTCAATTTTCATTTAGATCAGAGAGTAGTTTTGCCCACAACATTGTTGGAATTGCTTTCGAATGCTAATTGAATTCGCCATGGTCGGGCCTAATGGCCTAATGAGCATTATTAGAGGCTAAATGCCTTTGGTCAGCTGTCAGTTTATTTTTTTATTTTTTCGTACTATTTATATTTGCAATTATTATAATTATTTCAAATTATCCTCAAGTAATTTCAATGAGCTTCTTATAAATTTACTCCTTTTTATTTTAAAATATTTTCTTTCCTTGGGTTTGAATCGAAAGTGGGTTTTAAATGGATTTCATTATCTTTTTTGTCTCTACGATCTCGACAATTTTTCGAAATTAGCTATTTACGAAATTTCGTCAATTTCGTGTAGATTTCCTGAATTTTCTTTCTCCCAGTCATGCAACAACATTTTTGGTTGTTAGCTAACTGCAACATGCAGCTGCCACAGCTGACTTTCTCACATGGATATTTTTGTTTTTATTTTGTAGTGCCTCTAATGATCTGCACGAAGTAAAACTTTAATTTATGTATGAATTTATTTTAATGCCGGAAAATTCATGAAAAATTTGTTTCTTTCTCGCTTAACTCTTTTGTAATGAAAATTTGGCAACAAGCTGAAGAAATAATAGAGGGAAAGGCAGAGGCGCAATAAGCTTTTGCTTAAATGTCAGGCAGTCATTTCAATTGTTCAAGTTTCTTTACCATTTTTTTGATTGTAGGTTTTACTTATTGTCAAATTTTGTTATTTGTTTGATCAATTTCGGGTTGGCAATTTTATTGTGATTTTTAACTGTTTGAGACATTTCATTTTGTGGCTCCACCAAACTTCTTGTACGAAAAGTTATTTACAAAATTTCACTGTTTAATTTGGCATATAGGTATTTCTGAATCAGGAGTGTATAGTTTTTGTTTGTTTGTTGAGAATTTCAGGTTATTTACTTGGCACATTGTTAAGCTGCATTCTATTTATATTGCCGCGGAAAATATAAAATCAATTTTCATTAAAGTTATTTAAGAGATTCTCTTAATAAGTTTTGTAAAATGTATTATCTTTATAAATGGAAATCACTTATTCATAATCATTTTCTCACGAAATTAATCTCCATTAATGTTCTTTAGAGAGTTTTTAATGAAGTAATTAAGAAATGAGAACACCTAACCCAAAACTCAGTAACCCTAAGCCAATCAATTAAGATTACATATTCCAACTAGCACACAACTGGGGACTTATGGACCTTAGCCCAAGGTAAAACCATATGGATATGTAGGGGGAATTTTCTCTCAGAGGCGGCAGCTGCAATACCTGAGATTAATGAGGGTAGGGGCACAAAGAAGACAATCCGTAAAAAAAAGGGTTGATAAGGAATTTTCGATTAGAACCTGAAAACAACTCTGCCCAAGGGTTAGATAACTTTTTGCCCCTTTTCTAAAATTCCTTAAACATAACAAAAAAAAACAGAATTTAATGAGTTTTTGGCGAGGAGAAGAGAGAGATTCTTATGAAGACATGTGAACTTGATTGCCAAATTTGTTTTTGCTTTCATAATTGTTTGTAGCTATGTACTTTTCGTGTATGGGAAGAGCAAAAGTTGAGAAATTGCGTGTGTATGCAAAACTTTTACATGGATTTATAAGCTGGGAAAACTTTTTCCCAGGCGACTCAAAGTTTTGTGCAGCATTGGAAAAAAATTTATGACAGTTTGGGAAAAGTTTTTTGTTCATTTTTTGTCCGACCAGAAGAGAAGAACAAAAATTACTTAAAAAATGACAAAAGAAGGAGGAGCCGTACAAACAAATTGAAGGCGTGGCAGCAAGTACAAAGTGCGTAGTGAAAAACTGAGAAAGAGAGAGCAACTTTCATGAATTGAATTGCATAAATCATGTGGGGAAAAGTTTTGTTCTTCGGGAGGATGGAAACTGTAGGGATCTCAAGGTAGCGCCTATTGCTAGCCAGATAAATTCACAGAGACACGCGGAAATGCAGGGGTTATGCCATGCTGGCGAAGGGGGGTTCACCGGGCGTATACTTGATATGGTAATTTATTATGTTTTTATTGCCTTTTGTTGTGTGCGATGAGCCAAAGCGGAGCGGGCTGCAGCCCTTGCCTGGTCATTAATCTTGGTTATGCCGCTCGCTCGCACACATGTGCCATATGTATATATCCCCAGCACTAATACGAACACACATGCAGGAACACACGGACACACTATGAGTTATCCTTTTGCTTTTGTTCGCAACTTGAGTCGCGGCCAAAATGCCGCCACGCATAAATACGAGTCTATTTAAGTGCGCCATCGAAGGGGTATATTGGGCATCTCAGGGGTGGCAAAAAATAAGAGGACTACAACTTTTGGTTACTTAACTTTTTTATAAAGCAAGTACAAATTAATGAAAATTCGCATACTGAATTTTGAGCTCCAGCTTAGTAAAATAACAAAATATTTTTATTCAAACAAAGAAATGCGATAAGAGTTTGTTTTCATTAATTTTAGAAAAAAAAGCCAATAAATTTTTTCTATAAATGTAAACAGTTGATATATTTCAAATGACATATTATGATGCAGAACGAACCACGATCAAAATGTCCCATATTATTCTTGGCAGTAAAAATATTACGATGGCAAATTTGAAGGCAAAATAAGAACAATGCGATAAGAATTTTGCATTACATTTTTGGCAGCTTAATTAAACAGGTGATATTGCTTTAAATTAAATTATATAAGTGAGAAGCCCATGTTTATTTAAATTTCTTACAACATTCTGAGCAGACATGAAAGTTGATCAAAATATTTTAAATATTTTTTATAGATGCAAATAGTTAGCAATGCAATTTTTTTTATCAAATTCCGGAAATGGAAGTATAGCTTAAAAAACAAGCACTGCAATAAGCAGGGCATCATTAAGTCGACTTCACACTGCAGGTACATTACTTTCTTCCTGCTTTTCGTTGGTGTGGTTTATGTGCGTGTGTATGTGTTAGTGTGTAGCGCAAAAAATTAAATTGCGCAGATAAATTTGCGCAACGCTAATAAATTAATATTTATGGTTGCCTGCCCTGCATAATTGTAATTCTGGCTTTACCCCCTCCCCCCCACCTTTGCGCTCTACTCCCCTAACTCGTGTAATTATTTCTGAATTTCTGTATTTCGTATTTTGAATTTCTTTCTTATTTATTTTGTGTTACTTTTGCACATTTGGCTCTGGGCCATTGGAAAATTAGTGCAATGGTTTGTTTTAGTAAGTGTATCTTCAAGATGCACATCATATAAATCTATATATATACACACACGATCTCGTTATTGTGCGCCGTATATTATATAGCTTGTTTTTCTTACATTTTTTTTTTTTGGTGAGTGAGTGTATGATTTTTTTTTACAGTTTTTTATGTCGTGCCATTTCAGCGAAGCTCGGCAACAAAGCATAATAAAACTAATTGTCTGCGCTTCGCTCTCACACACAGATACACCCATACGTAGCCACACACACATTCAGAGATAGTTTCGCGAAAAGAGAGACAGCAAGAAATAAAATAAAAAGACAAGAAACGGACCACATGTTTGCCATTCTGAGTGTTTCCTTCGCCTGGAGAAACAACAATAATTCTCCATCTCTGGCACAACACTCCTTTTCTTCTACTTTTATTTTCCTCTTTCTCTTCTGCTTCCTTTTCGGCCTTTTCTTTGGCACACACAAAAATTTATGCGACCCGCCATTTTGCATTACTCAATTGGGAGGCCCGAAAAATGCAGTTGGCATTTCTCTTCATTAGATTTCCTTTTCCAATCCGGGAAATCTTTTTTCTCGATCTGATCTTCGACAACAAAAGTTCCTTAAAGGAATTTATCAACAAGGAATCTCTGTGAATTGGAAGCAGAAAACATTCCAAAGAGATAATAAGGATTTCAGGAACTGAACTGAACTGGAAACAGGAAAGTAAATTTGTAAAGCTATTCAACTGTTTATAGTCAGTGATATATTTTTTATGTCTAAAAAAGATTTTACCTCACTCATATAATTGTGAAAATTTTCCAAAAACTTTAAATAGCTTTCACATAATAAAAACTTATAAAGTTATCAGGATTTATAGTACTTTTGAACCTTATTTATAAGTCAATATAAATATGGTATTATAAACTTTAGTTTTCCATATAATAAAACCTTATAAAGATCCACAAAAAACAGCGCTATCAGTAATTTAAAGTTTATTGATGATCAATTTAATTAATGATGACAATTGAAAAGAGGGGATAGACCGTAATCATTTGACAATTATTTATTAAATCGCAGAAAAAAATACAGGTCTTATTATTATGATGAAAAATGTTTTTATTAGGAAACTCTCCTTCTTTTATACTATTAAAAGTTCAATTCATTTCGACTGTATTTATTAAAAGTAATCCCATGAAAACCCAAGTAATGACTATATTTCACAAGATTTCCTAACCGTGTATTCCGAATTGCCCAACTTAAAGAAAATCCAATTTCTCGCTCCGCTGCGGCGATGTGTTGCAGGCACACACATTTTTCGCGCGGTGCATGCCTCATCGACGTCATGCAATGTGCAGATACAAAGTAACACAAAGTGTATCTTTTGGATCTCGAAGCTATTTTTTTCGGTTTTTGGCCACTCGCCACTTCTCTGTTTTCCAACCATTTCCAAGCGGGAAACTTAATTAATTCATTAAAAATGTAGGAATTGCATGCTTTGCTCGCTTTAAGCAAATGAATTATTAATAGAAAAAAAAGAGCTACAGGGCAGCGAAGCTATATCTATTTATTCATAAAAAGGTTCTCCCGGATGTCGGGCAGCGCTTTTGTGCGATTTTTGCAAGTGTAATCAATGGCAGTGAGCTTTTTTTCTTGATTTTGTTTATTTTGTTCTTTCATTTATCTTGTCTTCAATTCAATTTCGATTCGTTACGCTTTGATTTTAATGCAAAAAAGCTGTTGTTGTCTTATTTCTTTGATTTGTTTGTTCTCCAACTCTCCACTCGAGTACATTTATTGATTATATCGTCTCTGAGTGATTGAAGTTCCTTCGACCGCGTCTGCGATGACAGACAGAATGTATTTCTCAGCCGGGCTAGAGAATCCGACTCCGGAGTCATAACCTTCGACATCCCCATTCCGAAGTTGAGTTTGTTTTGGGGATTGGATCGGATCGGTTCAAAAGTCCATTGTCACGACCTGCCATGACTTTTGATATTCTCCGTTTCTCAGGAGGGTAATGAAAAATCGTTTAATTTCTGACTTATGATTACGACCGGTTTTAATTGTAGAACTTGTAATGACTGCTAAATTTATTTGATTCCAATATATTTATTATTTTTAAGGAAGGTTGGTTAATAAGTAAATAGTCAGCAGAGCAATTTGATTTAAAATGATTTCCTTACTTGATAATTTATTTAATAATCAAATAGACCTTAAAAACAAATTACTTTTAGTAATATAAGTTGATAAAAAATCTTTACTTTTGGTATGTATCATATTTCTCATATTTGACAACTACTTTAAGAAGGTTATTCTTATGGAAAGCTTTCATTAAAAAACGTATAATAAATTCCTTGCTTTTATACGATTCCAATTACTCGAATTTCTTAGATGTTTTCAAGGGTTGTTTGTCCCCCTCAATCGCTTATTTTATGTGCTGCCCTTTGGGGTGGGAAATTCGATCAATAATAATCTACATAAGTTCACTTAAGTCGCAGAGGTAAACGAGAATAAAAAACCAAAAGAAAATCCTGTCATGATTGATGTTATTTTTCGCTGGGAGTGTCCGATTTAAATGGGTTTTTAACTATCGTTCGATAAACGCCGGGAGATCACTTACTTTTTATCACGTTTTAAAGCTGCTGGGGATATATCTTTCAGTCGCTATATGGCAAGTCTGGGTTGGATATTGCGATTTCGATTTCGATTTTTGGATGCACGTTTGAGTTTTGCGTTTTAACGCTGCTTATTATTCAATTTGATTCTGGCTCTTATCGGGTTTGGTTCTTGAGTTATTAATATACTTTTATGGCTGTGATGGTTGTTGTTGTTGTTGTTGTGGTGTTATTTTAGAAATAGATTGCACGGAATTATCAGATTATTTTTCTTTATTATTATCCTACTACGTATTCATTGAATATTAATTATATATAATTAAATTTAATTTTGCTGCACAACACAATTAAACAATTAAATTGTTTATACTGGATCTATTTACACAATTACTTGTTAGTTGTTGAACAATATTTTTGTTTTGTTTTTATTTTTGTATTTATTTACTTAATAATGGTGTTGCTGTTGATGTTTTTTCTTCGCTGTGCACTTGGAATGACATTTTGAATTTGATTTCGAAGCGCGCGCAAATTAATTTTTATTTACTCGCAGGGCTAATAATATATTTATTTGTTGGTTGTGTGCTGTTGTTGATAAGGAAATCACATTTTTCAATTGGCAACTGGCCCAAATTTCATTAGTTGCTTGTGTTTGTTATCTTTTAGCTGGTGCTGCTGCTGCAGCGGAAATAAACAATCAATTTTAGTTAAAGAATTTACGCAGGCACACACCAGTAAATACAGCTCTATACACTCGCACGCAATTTCTTTTTTTAATTTTTTTTTTTTATAATTTCCCCGCTTATTTAACTTTGAATTACTTTTGTATCTTTGAGATGCACAAGAAGGGGGTGGGGTGTTTCTTTCTTTCTTTTGGTATTGGTGAGTGAGTGAGTGGGTGGTGGGCGCGTAACCGTTGATATAGCTGATATAGCTCAAAAACCGGGCTGATCGGCCGACGTTTCACGTTACGTCCTCGAGGAATCGCGTTTACAGAATGAATCTGAATCTGAACGTGGAGTGTAAGCAGCGTAAAAGATACAGATACAACGGCAACGGCGACTTCGGCAGCGCCTTTGGGTGTGTGAGTGTGTGTTCGAGTATAGGTATAGGTGTGAGTATGAGTGTGGGCCGAAGAGAGCTGGTGTGAGCGTGTGGTGGTGAGAGAAAGAGCGCATGCGAGAGAAACGTGCTTGCCGCCATTGTGGGCGACGCGAGCGAGAGCGCCAAAGAGAGGCGCTCTCTCTCGCCGGCTTTCGCCGACTGCGCTGCTGTCGTTGACGTCGCGCCTTCTTGGTGTGCGTGTATCTGTGTCCGTGTATTTGTATCAGTGTGCGGTTGCTACGGCAAAAAGGTAGTAAAAAATAACTGCGGTAAACCGAAAAAGGCACAAAAAATTTAAGGAAAGGCGGGGAACGACCGAAAAGAAAACAAAAACTGAAAACGAAAATGGGAAAACATAGCCACCCATTACCCCCCCAAAAAATCATCTAACAACACCCCTAAAAACCCCCAAAATCCACAGTTCTTAAGTTCTTTTCAATTTCTTCTGCAATTTCTGACAGTGAAATGTGCAAAGTCTTGGGAATTGGCTTTTCCGATAACCGATCTCGACCTTTGTTGCATATTTTTTGGCTACTTACAGCGCAGCATTACAATTAAGAACGAAATCCAAGCATCTTGATAAGCAGTTACTTACCTGAAACGAGAAGAGGAAAAGATCGATTAGATAACGAGAATAAGGAAAATGGGAAAGCAGGCGAAATTACTCGGGGGAAATTTAAATCTAGATAGACTGTCAAATTCCTTTGATAGTGATTGCATTTGGGGATACAAATTGGTAAAGAGCATATTGAGCTACAAGTTCATTACTTTAATACTTTAAATATATATCAATCTAGGAAGTCTTTTACTTTTTAATTTTATTGGCTTATAATTTGTAGAAAATGATTGTGATTGATTCCTTCGAAATTTAAATTTAATTAAAAAACCAAGTCAAATAAATTAAAGGAAATTTTCTAGGAATTAATAGCTTTTTAAGAATAAATGGAGACGAATCGATTTGGAAATAGAAAATACCAGGAAATCTTCCAATTACCTCCAGTGAAATAAATGGCAAGCCAGTGGCATATTCTAATTGGCATTGTAGTTCCCCAGAATCAAGATCGAGTAAAACTTCAAGGGGGCAACTTTATATTGTGCCATTTATATTGATTTTGGGTGGGATATACGCATATCGTTATGGCAGCTGGGACGATGATCAAACTCAATTTAAATTGGTTTCCTTGAATTGCCATTCCCCCGAACAGTTTGCAACTTCAACTTCCTCTGCTTTTTGCCCATTTCTATCTCGCTTTTTGTTTTGCTTTTGCTCTTTTGCCACGCAACTCATTTTGGAAAAAAACTTTAGCCGGCAATATTTCATGCCACCCATTAAGCCATTGCCACCCACAACTCCACCGCCCTCTCCCCGCCCCCGCCACCTTCCCCATCAGATCCCCATCTCTGCTCGCAATTTCCGCCCCCTCACACAGATACAATTGTGAGAGTATGTGTGTGTGTTTGTGGGGAGTGAAAAAGTGGCTTCATTACAAATTTCAATTTTGTTTTATTATTATTTTCCTTGGCCTTTTGCCATTTTCTTTTTTATTTTTATTATTATTATATTTTGCAAAGTTTGAGGCCCAGGAAAAAGCCTTTATAATTTCCACAAGCACACACACACACAGACAAAAACAAGCTCGCAAAAGGCAGCTGTTGTCTTGCATTTATTTATTTTGATTTGACTTTTCTTTTTTCTTTACTGTCTTTTACATTTTCCTTGTGTTTTCTTTTCTCGTTGTGGCATTTTTTGCCGTTTATTTTTTGTTCGATTTTCGCCTTTGTTGTCTTCGCTGGCTGCCCCATAAGTATTTTCTTTTCCTCGATGTTTTGTTGCATCTTTCCATTTAAGCTGCGCAGCATTCTAGCCCCACCGCCCCATAGACCGCCTCGTTTTGGACCATCTCCTCGTTTTTGCCTGTGTCTACGCCTTTCAAGAGCCGAAACTTCTATCATAATCACTGCGAAAAATAATACAACATTAATTTTTCAAACGAAAAATTAAATGGAAATCGTGTATTGGATTTTCTGTACATTTATCCTTAAGTTTTCGAATATTAAATATATCTCAGTATACTTTTAAACCGTTTTCTAAGAGAATTGAAATCTCCAGAGTTTTCAAAAGCTTTACCGCACAAATTACATGAGAGATATAATAATATGTCTGTTCAATCACATTTGTTATTATACCATTGAACCCTCAAAAGACATTGATAAGTTTTCTTGTTTCCAAAATCAAATTATTCAAAGCATACTTTTGGGTCGATTTAAAATCTCCAAAATTTAAATCTCCAAAAATCCGAGTTTATATGGCTTGAAAATCTTGTAGATTTCAATTAAATAATTAATCTAAAAGAAACCTAAACACCCAATACCAGAGATATTTTTCTCAAAGTGCAGTCACCATCATCGACCTCTTTTCCGCAGCTGCAAATGTGGGGTTTTGTAGGGGGAAGGGGATGGCCAAATGAGGGGGTGTGGGTGTGTTTTTAGGGGGCGGTGGGGCGGAGTGTTTTGGGGCAGCATATGCCGGCTTCTTCTGCCGCTGCTGCTTCTTGCTCTTATGCCAGCGAAAACAACAACAAAAACTGCAACATTCTCGCAAACACACACACACATGCAGTGTCGCAGAGCGGGAGAGCGAAAATAGCAGTCAATAAAAGCAGCAAAAGCAAAAGCAAAAGCAAAAGCAGGAAAAGCAACAACAATCGACAAGCCTTTGGGGTCATTATTCTCTTCGAGTCGCGTCACTGCAATAGCTGTATATGTGTGTAGCCTTGGTGGTTGCACACGCACACTTGTGCATTTGGGGAGACTCTCTCCGTCTCTCTTTCGCACCCTTTCTTGCCCTCCCCCTTTTTCGCCCTTTCTCACTCACTCTTGTTGTGCCTCTCCAAACAATGTAATAAAATTCAATTATTCCCGTGTGCGTCTTGCACTTTGTTTCGTCTTTTGTCTGCCTCTGTGTTTGTGAGTGCTGCGCGCATTTCGCGAATATCGCCGCAAAATGCCAAAAGCAAAAAGTACAGGCAGCAAGGCTCTGGGTTTTTTTTTGGGGCAAAACAGCAACAGAGCAACAGCAAAAGCAACAACAACCAGCCTCCTGCGCCACCAACGCTCCATCACACACACACATGCCATAACAGCGAGCACTTACACCACCGTAATTCGTGCTCTTGCACTTTCTTAGCCCGCACGGTGGGTCAGGTCAAATGATCACAAGTGGGAGTAAGAGATCATTAAGGATATAAAAGTTTAATAAGAATATAGAAGACACAACAAAGGTTAAGAGCAAATGCTCCAAAATATAAACAAATAATTCGGGATAAATTTGAATATTTTGGACATTTTTCAAATTTTAAATACCGTTGGCATAACGTAAAATGCCTGGGATCCTTTAGCACCAATGTGTTTTTAAGGGCATGCTTACCTTTGACTTTGAAAATATCACAAAATTCTTTAAAAAATTGAAGTATTTTTAAAATTTGTATTATTAAAATAAATTTACAATGGAAAAAAAACAAGGAACTTGGGTTATGGGCATTCACTGTTTAAATTATATTTTTAGGTATTATTCTCCGCACAATTGGCCCCACTGCGCTTTGTCGCCGAGCAGCTGCTTTGGCTTCTTCTCCTCCTGCTTTTCCTTCTGCTGCTGCGCTGCCGGCGTCGCAGTCGCTGCATTTTGGCGTTGGCGTTCTTTTTGCGCTTTGCCTTTTGGCTTTTCCTTCACATGCGCTGCGCTGCTTCCTCTTTTTCCTGCCCCCCTTGCTCCACCACCTCCACCTCCTCCTTCTTTTGTTGCTGCCTCTGTTGGTGTTCTTTGTTGTCTCGTCTGCTTTAGCTGTTGTTGTTGTAGTTGTTGTTTGTGTTTTAGCCCTTTTGCTGCGCATTTTGCATAAGCAGCTTCTCCTCTTAATTTTTCTCCTTCTAGGTTTTCTTCCTCTTGTTGTCCTTTATTTTGGAAGCTTTTATGATTTCCTTGTGTCGCCTTGCCAATTTTCTTATTTCTTTAATTTCGTTTTGCACATATTTTAAGTTTGTTGATGCATTCCCTTCCCCCATCCCTTCCTTACCACCTCCTCCCACTTTCTTCTTGGCGAAGAAGAGTTACTATGCAGCTGCTCTCGCTCCCTCTCTTTTCCGGCCCTCTCTTTCGCGCTCTCTTCGGCGCATGCGTTGCATTTCGATTGTTTGTGTAATGTAAAAGCGCTGTAAGCTGCCTTATGCCTGCCCCACCCCCTTTTAACCAGCGATCCTTGCTTTTCCGCTTTTCAAGGCTCTCCTTCTTTTCTTTATTTTCCCCTTTTTTTTTTGGCCAACCTCAACTTTTATTTCCCCCAAAAATGACAAAATAAAATAAAAGCTAAAAGGCTTTAAAAGAGAAGCGAGAGTCAAAGGAAGATGCAAAAAACAGCTTGCAGTCGCTCTGCCAACGTCGCTGCCGGCGCCGGTGTCGGCGTCGTTGTTTTCCATTTGCCTGCAGCGTATTTTGTAAATTACATTTCCGGCAATAAATTTGCATACCTCTGGCATCTTCTAAATTGCTATCGTTTGTTAAAAGCGCCACCCGAAAATTCTACCCCCTTTTGGGCGGGGGAGGGTGGCTTAAAAGTGGGTGGGGCGGGGTGAAGGTTGGGGGTGGGTGGGTGTATTAGTGTGTGTGCACCTTGCCACCCCCTAAAATTCCTTGAAAAATTCCTAACCTGGGCCGCACCTTCTTTTCGTTGAAAATGGGGATGAGTACACAAGAAATAAAGGTGGCTTTAAATCATTTAACAATAAGTGTAAAACCCAAAACCTAATCGAATTAAATATTAAAGCCATTTCCTGGTTAAAGATTAAATTGTTTTTTAAATTTTTCAACTTTTTTGACTTTTTTTTAAATAACGTGTCATTCATGTTATCCATTATTTAAAGTTATCCTTTGTTTTCGGAATTTTCTATAATAGTATCAAATCTTATTCATTTTCTTTCAAAATCTCAAAGTATGTTTATATAAAGAAAGCTGGAAATTTATTTGTCTTACATTGAATATTCTTCTATAAAAGTTAAATATAATTCATATATTTTTCCGTGTACACGTGATTGTGCGAAAGAATAGAGAAAATTGACTGGAGGGTGAAAAGTGGAGAAAGGGAGTGTGGTTTGATGGGTGGGGATCAAAATGGGGTGAGGCTCGGCAAATCCTCCGCAGGGTGACTTTCCACCACTCCTTGCTCCTTGAATTCGATATTGATTGTCCTGCAATTAGCAAAGTTCTCGGGCCGTGTCTCAACGAATCCAATCCGACTTTCACTGCTCGACAAATGCTCAAGGATATGCAGGAAGTCCAGGGATAACAAGAACGCGCTGCCAGAACTTTTCCCCCGCCACGCTTTTTGGCCAAAGTCTGGCATTGGATTTTTCCCACAACAGGTTGTTGCATTTCGAATACGTGACGCCCCAAATAGTTGGAGTTGCTGTTGCTGCTGTTGCTTTGAACTTGCATTACACGTATCCGTCGGAAAGTCGGGATGATGGAGGGGAATTTCGGGGGGGATTCGGGGTCCAGGAGGGACCATGGAATTCCAGCGAGGGTGTCGGAAATATAGGTCGACAAACTTTTGCGGCACGCTCCTTGTTGCTGCTCTTGTTGCTGCTGCTGCATAAA
The DNA here is from genome assembly GCF_018152115.1 of Drosophila rhopaloa. Taxonomy (NCBI): domain Eukaryota; kingdom Metazoa; phylum Arthropoda; class Insecta; order Diptera; family Drosophilidae; genus Drosophila; species Drosophila rhopaloa. Next base: position 14,667,004 of record NW_025335043.1, read on the forward strand.
AATTCAAATTTCGCGTCTGGCCAAAGCCAAAGCAACAATGAGTCACAGCATTTCGATAGTCGACTGGCTAATACCCAGGAAATATGATAGGTCAACTTTTAAAGGTTGTTTACAAGCCTAAGAAAGTATTTGATAAGGCCAACATGTAAGATTTTTGATGATTTATTTTAGCTATCCAGACTGATTATAGATAATCCTATATAATTCTCTATAAAATGTATTATTTTAAAACATATAAATTGTTACATAAACAACCCTGCAGTCAACTAAAAAATCGGAATAGTGGTTGCATTTTCTATCCCAATACCAGACGACCTTTGACAACCCTTGAAACGCATTGCCGACTGCAAATGTCCTCGCCAGTTGGGGAATTGGACAAGGTTTTAGCGGAAAGGAGGCAGGAGTGGCACGAGTGGCAGGACTACCAGGAGCAGCAGGTCAGGGAGTCAGTTGCATTCCCAGAGCATCGTTCGAAAAAAAGACCCCGCCAGTTGGCCCAAAAAACGTTTCTCTTTCGATGGCCCAAACTTCTTTTTTATAGCTAGCCGGTTGCTGCACCACGCGGCGTATGAGTGATGCTATGACGCTATGTGTGTGTGAATGAATCTGTGGGATTGCAGGCCATTGCACATGTGTGCGTTCTGTGGGTGCGTATGTGTGAGAGTGGTTCATTCATCGCTCAATCGGCAGGTGCTTTGTTTTGTGAATTTTCCACCGATTTTCAGCGCCAGCCCCCCTCCCCCGCTTTTTGCCACGCGAATTTTTGTGTTTGCCGATAGTTTTGACCTCGTTTCAACCCGCGATTGCATGCGTAATTGATGGCCGGCCAACAGCTGACATTTGTTTATATGACCGGCGCCGCGGCCAAAAACAAACAATAAATGGTTGGCATGGCAATGCAGGTGTTTTATTTTTTTTTTACTTACCGCCCACATGCATTCATTCATAACAATTTCCACGCTGCCGCTGCTGCTGTCGCTTTTTTATGTACAACTTTCAAGTTCATAATGTCAACCTTCACACACAGACGTACACACACACACACACACACATTCGCACTGGGGAAAAGCGGCTAACACAGACAGCGTGAAAGCGTTTAGCTGGCAGGTTTGAGGTCCCCGAAGTCCCAGACACGAGATTCCCATTCCCGGATTCCTTTGTGCCCGCCGGGGGTTCCCGGTTTTTACTTTCGCACGCGCTGCCATGACGTTGCATCTACATCCTGGCCGGGAAAATCTACTCCTGCTGCTTCTCCTCGGCTTTCAGCCCCCGCTTGATGAGCAACTTTTTTTTCTTGCCACTGCAACAATCACTCTTCCTCTGGTTCTGCCCTGAATTTCCACTGTTTTCCTCGCTGTTCGCCCTTTGTTATGCAATTTCTTTGGGGCGACAAAATGGTAACTTCTTGTCTACAACGGAAGCTGCCACTTAAAGACAAAAGTGGCTAAGTTCTCATACTATTTTTTTGGTGCCATTTTTGTTTTACTTTTTTCGAAAGTTTTTAAACTTTCTGCCACTTTTTTTATTACATCTTTTGTACCATTCTTTAACTGTTCTCTACTTGTTTAATTATTATTCGTATATTTGTCTTGCTAATCTTTTACAAAATGTGCTTTTGATCTTTTTCCTACTTTGTTTAGCCATTTTAAAGACTTGTTATCTACTTTTTGACTATTGGCCTTTAATCTTTTATTAATAGTCTTATAAATATTACTATCATTTGTTTTATAAACGCTCTATATCTTTTACCATTACTGTATTATTCCTTTTTTTTTTAGCCAAACTAGATAACAAATTTAATTCATCAAGTTTGCCTGCCCTTCGTATCTACTCCTCATCTATTTACTTTTTTACGTTTTCTATTTTGCAAATAATCTGTCTTACATTTTAGAAAATATGCTAGCCATTAATTAAGCTCAGTTGATTAACTAAATGCAATCATTCAGGTTCATTGACATCCTGCTCCCCCTCGCTAAAAATAGAAATCAAAACAAGTCAACTTTTCGCCACGAATGAAAAGCGTGTTTCCTGGGAGACGCGCCCAAGGAACAAGGAACAAAAAGAAAAAAAAAACGAGGAGGAAAATAGCGTCGGAAAAGCCCGTGGAAGGCGGAAAAAATCGATATGCCTCAGACATAGACAGCAGCCGCGTGGAAAGTTGGGGGTTGTCAGCCAGCAAGGGTTGCAAAATGTTGTGCAAACTCACACACACACACTAACACACACACTCGCTTCGTCATGTCATCGTCCCTTTTTGGCACTTGCTTTCGCCTTTCTCCTCGCCTTTCTCCGCTTTTTGGCGTTACTTCCGCTTTGGCGTTCTCTTCCGCTTTTCCTTTGAGTTTGCGCTCAATTTTCGCTACTTTTCCGTCTTATGCCGTCTCTTTTGGTTCCGTTCTTTGCCAATTTTTTGCCCATTGATTTTCGTGGTAATTATTTTTTGGGGGAAAGGTTTTCGGGTGGGTGGTTTTCTGGTTTTTGTTTTTATCTGGGGGTCCCTTTTTGTGGCGCTTCCTCTTCCGGTTGCTCCCCCGCCTTTTCTTCCTCTTCCGGCATTTCCCCACACACACACACATCCCCACATTCCTGCGGCTTAAATTGCTCTTATTGTTCGGCTTTCGTCCTTCCTTCGCCGCTGCCACCCCGGCGTATACGTTATTTTATTACATCAAATGTTTTACTGCCACTTCTCCATTCTCTCTCCCTTTCTCACTCTCTCTCTCTCTTGGCTTTTCTCAGCTCGCTTTTCTCTCTCGCCGTCGCAGTCGCAGTCGCTGCCTCTGCCGACGTCGCTGCTTCGTCCTGTCTGCTTCTTCTTCCTGTTCTTAATTGAAATTTGCGGCTTGCATCAATATTTGCTTTTTCCTTGTGTTTTCCACGTTATTAAAAACCTTGTGCAAGTTTTCCTTTATTTTTTTTGTCCTGCGTTGTGTTGTCTTTGTTTTTTGTACAATATTATATTGCAGAATGGGTAGGATATGGCCAGGACCTTTCCGTCGCCCCCGATTTTCCCGTCTTGTGGTTTTGGCGCTGTGCTCACTAATTTGTTTCGCTTGCGGGAAGCATTTTTATGTGCATTCTCATTAAAGTTTCAACAATTCCATACAAACTTGATTAGAAAATTGAGTTGTGTTAAGGAATTCAGCAATGTAAGGCTTTATTTAAATGGGTGGAATATTTATTTATTGACTTGGGTATTTGGTTAAATTTATCATAACATTGTTAGAAAACTTTAGTATTCCTCCTAAAAAAAGTTATAATAGCTAAATAATACTTAAATGTTTGATTTCTACCTTTAATAGATTTGTAATTAATTAGCGGAAATATATGTATATTCCTACTAAAATGGAACCATATCTCAACCAATATAAATGCAATATTTCACATTTGATTAACAAATACCCAAGTCAATTATGGAAAATATTCCAATCACTTTTCGAACACAATACGGATTGGATTGGCCTTAACTAATTCCGAAATGAGGCGAATCTAAGCCCTTGGCCTCAACGCACATCACGTTCAAATGGATATGTTTTCACACATCATTGGATGTGGGGATTTAAAGGGGCAAGTTGGAGGGGTAGGTGTGTGCGGAGCTGTCTGAAATTATGCCTAATTGAAAATGCATTTTAAAGCAGTTGCCGGGCGACTGCAGATCTCCTTCCGCTTTCCTGCATCCCAGGCACTCCGACAATGCCACGGCCAAAGCCAAGCGGAGCTCGGCTTCCTTCTGCAATAATTGCCATTGGCCCGGCCGCTCCCACCGCCTTTCCGCCCACAGTGTCCCGCCCTCCGCTGCCACCGCCCCTTCCCCGTTCCCCGTTCCCCCGATCCCCGCCCGCCTGTCTGGCACTCGAGAGGAGCCGAAGGCTACAAGCTGCCGGCTGAAGGCTGCCACTGAAGGCCGCATTGTGCACACTCCAACTTCGTTCGTTCACGGAAAAAAATGTAGAGACAGTATAGAAATTATTGAAAAAATAGGAAAAAAGAAATTTTAATTTGTTCAACATATTTCTAGAAATAAATCATTTAAATCAATAAAATATTTTTTAAAAAATAAGATATTCCCTCTTTTTTTTAATAAACATTTTTATATAAACATTTTTTCAACCAAATTATATTTGAAAGTTGACGTCATTTGATTCCTCGTATGATTTGTTTTTACAGTGAAAAGAGTTCCAAACATAATTATCAAATTGATCATTTTAAATATTTTTTTTTTTAACTGAGTTTTTTTTTATTTAATAGAATATTCTGCAAATGAAAAGAATTCTCAGGGAAATTTTGGAGAAAAGAGGAGACCTAAGATTATAAATTATTCAATAAAAAATACTTTTAGCTAACAATGAACATTAGGTGCAAATTAGTTAACAAAAATCATTTCAAGTGCATTGGCAACTTCACAGCATCAGCTTCACATGGCTGCTGATGCTGCTGCATTCTGCATGGGGGAATTTGCAACTGAAATGCATTAATCAATCATTCATTAAATCAATCAATCAATTTATGTATTCCTCGCGGTTTTTTATTTCACTCCCCCGCCTCACCCCTTTGTTGTCCTGGCCGCTTTGTTGTTTGGCTTGAGCGTTTTGCCAGTTTTTGATTGATTGCCATTAATAACTCATTTTTTTCCTCGTGGCTTAGCTTTGTTTTCCTACGTTTTTGCTGCTTTCGAAAATTTATTTGTTTTGCTGGTTTTGAGTTGAGTCGGTTTTGATGAGTGTGCCGTTGTCGGTGGTGGAAAACTATGGGGTTTTGGCCACGGTAATTGGATGGGGACTTTGGGAGCTCAATGTGCTCCAGTTGAAAAGAACATTGGAGTCGGAAGGAAAAGTCTAGGTTTTCTGACTGCGATTATAAATAATTGATAATGATTTTGTTTAAATTATGAAATCGATTTAAATTATTGACAGGAAGCATTTAAATTAGTTGTATTTTATTACTTGGACCATTTATTTATGATGTAACAGATACAAAATCTGGAATTATGTCTACTTTGCAACACAACTAATCATTTAATTAATCTTTTTCACGATACCATTATTCTCAATTATGGTAAAAGCCCATATCTCATTGCCATTGAGAAATTTATTTTCCTTTGCAATTTTCCCTCACAATAATATTCACATATAGCAATTTGCAACACTGTTCGATGCTCAAAATCGGAAAATGCATTTTGCTGCTTATTTGCATATTTGAGTGAGCATTTTCGCTCTTTCTCCTACTATCTCTCTTGCCTGATTGCGCTCTCCAATGTTAAGGATGCGCAGAATATCCTGCGGGAACTTTTCACAAAGGAGGCAGAGCAACGAGAATTGCATGTAATAAAATGCATTGCAAATTGCATGAAGCTTCCTTTCTTAAGTGTTAAAGGATTGTTAAAGGCGAGAAAAATAATATTTACATATACATATGGTAGTAGTTATGAGTTCATGCTTTTGGGTCAAAATGCAAAAAGCATCATTCAAACATCAAACTTTAAGACGTCTGTCAAATTTAAAATCGTATTTCACTTTTTGATTTAAAAAATGCCTTGTTTCTAAAATAAATATATTTAGTTTTTGCCTTAATCTAAAACTTACGAAATTTTTTTTATTTGTATCATTAATAAACCACATCTTAAAGCACACAAAATACACATCTTTTTACTCACTGTTCTACAAATTCAATTCGCATCGAAAAGGAAAGGCAACTTACCTGGAATGAGAGAAGCAATTAAGATAATGATTAGTCAAATGTAAGATATTGGAGCAGATGAAACTAATTTAGAGGGGGAAATCGATCAGACGGAGAGGGAAAACAGCTCCAGAGCGACAGGTAGTTTAATTTATGTGAATGCCCGATGTGATCCCACTCCTTTTCCCCTTGTTTTTTTCTGCTGCATTTTCGCTTTTTGTCTCGTCCGCTGTTCCCTGCCATTATGCTGCGTCGTTTTAATGGCCAGAAAAAGCAGGAATAAAAAAAAAAACAAAATGAAAAAAAATAAAAGAAAAGAAAAATACAGCGGAGAAAAAAAAAACAAGCAAGTCACGAGCTCCAACAATGGCGATGCCGTCGGCAGAAGAGGCAGCAGCAGAAAAAAAAGGATAAAAGGCAAATAAATAAATAAATAAACATTTTGCCAGAGACCGGGCAAAAACAATTTCGTCTGCGAAGTTGGCCCAAAAGAAGAACAACAAAAATTATGCGCTCTAAAAATAAAACGAAATCAAACCAAACGCCAACTAAAAAATAAAAAAACAAGAAAGGAAAGCTAACTTCGGGCGGAGCCGAAGTTGAAATACCCTTGCAGAATATTCTGCAAATTATATTCTCCAAAATCATTCATAATGCATTCTTAATACTCATAAAAAATCCCAATTTCCTAACTTTAAAAACACTAAAGTTATGGCATTTCCAATCGTTCAGTTATATGGCAGTTATAGAATATAGTCGGCCGATCCTTATGAAATTTGATATGTCGGATTGATTAGGCAAAAATAAAACCCATAGAAAATCCCAACTTCCTAACTTAACAAACACCAAAGTTATGGCATTTCCGATCAATCAGTTATATGGCAGCTATAAGATATAGTCGGCCGATCCTTATGAAATTTGGTACGTCTGATTGATTGGCCAAATATAAAACCCATAGAAAATCCCAACTTCCTAACTTTACAAACACCAAAGTTATGGCATTTCCGATCAATCAGTTATATGGCAGCTATAAGATATAGTCGGCCGATCCTTATGAAATTTGGTACGTCGGATTGATTGGCCAAATATAAAACCCATAGAAAATCCCAACTTCCTAACTTTACAAACACCAAAGTTATGGCATTTCCGATCAATCAGTTATATGGCAGCTATAAGATATAGTCGGCCGATCCTTATGAAATTTGGTACGTCGGATTGATTGGCCAAATATAAAACCCATAGAAAATCCCAACTTCCTAACTTTACAAACACCAAAGTTATGGCATTTCCGATCAATCAGTTATATGGCAGCTATAAGATATAGTCGGCCGATCCTTATGAAATTTGGTACGTCGGATTGATTGGCCAAATATAAAACCCATAGAAAGTCCCAACTTCCTAACCTAACAAACAGCAGAGTTATGGCATTTCCGATCAATCAGTTATATGGCAGCTATAGGATATAGTCGGCCGATCCCGGCCGTTCCGACTTATATACTGCGTGCAAAGGAAAGAAGGGTGTGTGCAAAGTTTCAATTCGATATCTTTAAAACTGAGAGACTAGTTCGCGTAGAAACAGACAGACGGACAGACAGACGGACAGACGGACAGACGGACAGACGGACAGACGGACAGACGGACAGACGGACAGACGGACATGGCTATATCAACTCAGGAGGTGATCCTGATCAAGAATATATATACTTTATAGGGTCGGAGATGTCTCCTTCACTGCGTTGCACACTTTTGACCAAAATTATAATACCCTCTGCAAGGGTATAAAAAATGGTTAAAAAAACGTGACCGCGCATTTTTCAATGTCAGACGAAAAGGTTTTCATTGCTCTGCTGATTACTTGAACATTTATTATTCTTTTTAGGGTCACTCTGTTGTATAAGAACCCAGAAAATCTATAGTACAATAATATTTCCATACCGCAAATGTGGCCCAAAAACAAAATGGGGTAAGTGTAAAGAATCCTTTTCAAATAGCTCATGTGTGAGGAAATTGTTGGTTATTATTTTTTGTGTGCTGCCATAAAGAATTTACGCTACATAAAATTTAATAATTTCATTTTTTATAGTCACACACACACATGGCTCCCCATCGACTTGTCTTCGTGCGCTAGTGTGTGTGTGTGGACTGAATTATAGCATACTTTTAGGCGTGTGCCAGGGCAGGCATTATTTCAGCTTTTATGGCTTACATAACGAGCCAAGCGGAAATAGAGAAAGAAAGGCCAAAAAAAATATGTGAGCAGAGAAACAGCGGAGAAGAGATGGTGGGGGACTGGAAAAACTACGGGGGAAATGTGGAAAATTGGTTGCTAGAAGCTGAGGAAAGCGTCTAAGGAAAGTTGCTAGATCCCATTAATGTAATGAAGCTACAGCTATTCAAAACGACTTTAAAATCTTCATTCTTAAATTGGTATCTGCTTGGAATTCTAAATTGGAAGTTTCTCAAGATTTCTTACAGCCATTTTTGGTACTATAATGTTTTAAAGTACTTTTCTTTTGTTATCCCCTGAAATAACCGCATTTTATGGTTATATTTTTAAGTGGAAACCTTCTCTTTGTTAGCCCAAAATGTAATAATCATATTAAAATTCTTTGTAGTGTTTCCATAAAGTTGATAGTATAGGAGAATATGAATGTTATTAAACAAATTGGATGAATTCAGAAGTTTTTTTTGTAATATTATTAGGGTTTTAAAGGAGATCCCAAGCTATCGATAAATGTTGAAATTGAAATCTTGACATTTACTTATTGAAATGCCAAAGATATTTATGGAAATATATTTTCCCACGTAGAACCTGCAATAATTTTCCCCAGCCAATTGCAATGTACAAATGTTTGCCATTTTTTGCAGATCCCCTTGCTTAAATCATAATTTATCCAGCGACTTTTTGCAATCGTCTGGATATTTTCAGGATTTTTCTCATCGCGTTTGCGTTCTTTACTTTTTCGTGTTGCTCTTCTTTTTTTGCGTTAATATTTCACTAATGGCATTGGCTGGCGAAATTGCATTACGCTCAAGTTGACTCATTTTAATTGAATTTTAACTTCAGTTCGAAATTGAATTACGTGCCATGGGCCAAGATGGGCGTTGGTAAGGGGGCGGGGATTTTCCGAGTGGGTGTGTTCATGTGTGTGTGTGTGTGTGTATGCTGTTGTGTGTGAGTATAAGTGCCTGTGTGTGTTGGACGATGGCGAAAATTCCCGCTGCTAGTAATGAAAATTCATGGCGCGATCTGAGAGCGAAAAGCGAGAAATTGCATTAAGTCAGTTGCCATCATTTTGGGCCAAATAAAAGAGGTTAAATGCAGCCCACCATCATTTCGCCCCGAACACATTTTCCACCCATTATTCCACAGTTAAAAGTTTAGTTTCAGTTCGTGCCAGAAAGTGACCAAATTCACTTTCCTTTGGGTCCTCACCAAAAAAAATTTCATTATTTTGCACTTAATTAAAAACACGCGCATATCCATAAAAAAAAGCAGCCGCACAAATATCAGACTTTCAGCCAGGCTCCAGACCACACCACACTCTTTTTCCCATTTATTCTCTACCCTTTTCGCGCTTTTAGCCATTTTTTATTATTTTTTTTTTTTGCCATTCTGTTTGCTCGCTTTTGCCGCGAGCCTGGTCAACTGGAAAAAAGGCAACAGCAATAACAGAGAGCCTGTCTGGTTGGCCATATAACTCCCCCCCCTTTTCGCCCTATGGTTTTCGCACTGCCGCGTCGCTAAAAATGTTTTGCTGTTTGATTTTGGACTTTGGCAAAATCCTTTCGCTTTCATCCATTTAAATGTCGGGTGAGAGATGCGGAAAATGTGAAGTACTGGCGTGGAGTGTGGTAACTATGGCCAGACCGTTTGGCCAAAAGCCGTTGGGAAAGGACACTAAATGGCTAACAACATTTGCACGTGGACGCACCAGCAGGCAATAAGCAAAAATATGAACATTTGACGGAAGATGAACTTGCCTGTTTGAAATTTGTATAAACTTTGAATTTGAAACATTATTAGATGCACAGAAATAAATCTATTATTTTTTAAAATTGTATAGAGTTTTCTTAGTCAATTTAAATAGACTTTTTAGAATGAACATTAAGTTGATTTGGTTAAAATTGTAAATAAATAAAATTTTAAAAATAAATTTGAAGTTGACAAATATTTTTCTAAACATTAAAAGTTTGATCTTAATATTTATTTATATTTTTTCTCACTGCATCAATATCATTAAGCCACAGGCTAATAACTCCCTTCGCCAACTCCCTCTGTCAACCCATTTTTTAATTGCCTGTCTCGGCTGAGTTTCTGCATTCATTTTCATATCAAAGACATAAAAAAGAAACTAATTTTCCATTTCGTTTCTGACACCGACTCAGATTCGGATGAGATGAGAATCTTCGGCGGAGACGAAGAGTAAGGGTCTGCAACTTTGGCCACTATTTTATTTATATGCCTCAAAATGCAAAAGGAAACGAAAAATGGCAACAAAAACGAGGCAAAATGCGGCCATAAACTACAAATCATGCCAAGAAAGGGCAGAGGCGGGGGTGCGAGGCGTTCTGATGGGGGTGGGGGAGGGGGAGGGGGAGGGGGTCAGCAGACGGTCGGCAACAACAAAAATTGTCTAAAAATTCAACATAACCTCGAATGATTTATGGATGCCTGCGAATATTTAAAAGGTACAAGGAGGCAGCAACAAAAAAGGCAACAAAATCGAGCTGGTTGTGCAAAAAACAAAGGGAATACAAGAGCGGGGAGTTGGAGGAGTGTGGATGCGGCATCTTTTTGCCTCTGGAGCTTAAGTGCATTTTACAGCGAACAGCAGAAAGGACATAAAAGCTCAAAAAGGGCATGCAACAACACCAACGACGGCCAGAAGCTAAGAAATGTGCGAAAAATTGAAAAAACAGGAGAATGCACAGTGGTTAGAGTGGTAAAGAATATTGAAACTTTAAACAATCGATTTTAAAATAGATAAATATTTTAAAATACAAAGAAAATATCTACAGAAAGCCATTTATTTATACATTTTTATTATGCAAATAAAAATATAGGTATTTTCTAAACAACTTTAAACATAGCTTCATTGTTATACAAAATATATGTGAAAATATAATTTTATATTGTTCCTCAAGTTATATATTTTAAATTTTATATATTGTTAAACCACAGTTCTTAAACGCAAAATACAGAAAGAACTTGTGTAAAAATTTACGACAGAAAGGCGTTAAGCCTGTTGTTGTTACTGTTTCTCTGGCTGCAAGGAGACAATGGACACATAAATTGCATTTTCACTTTTAATATTTTCCGATACCAACTTTAATGAACAGTGCACTGAGAAAACATCCGATTATTAAGTAACAACATTTACGCATAAAATAACCAGTCTTAAGAAAATAAATTGATAGACGAAATAGGAGGAGAGATTGTCGAAATAAAAATATAATATCGACTGTGATCAAATATAATAAATGTTATATAGATAATAGATTGGTGTATAGAAAATATAGATTTTTTTTATATCGATAGAACCATATCTTATCTCTTGCATATGTCTACAATAAAGAGTTTGTAAACAATTTTGTTCGTTACTGTAAACATCTGAATTGCTGTTCTATCTAGAACTGAATTTAAAGGGACCTTCTCTTATTTAACACATCATTTGGCTATAGAAAACCATTTCGAAATGTTACTCCTGTAGATACTTGATGTGTTTTCAAACAAAGCCATCCTAGAAAAATCTATATTTTAGACATCCTCGTTTATTTTCCACCAAAATCCCGACCAGCTCTTTGTCTATCGATCCTGGGCCTAAAGCCCCCCTATTTTGCACTTTTTGGCCGACCCAAAAGACCAGTCAAACGAGTGCTGGGGGTCAGCATATCTCATGAGTCTGCGGCTGCAACCCCGAGGCGCATTCTTTTTCCTCTATTTAATATGCATGCAATTGTTGTCTGTCTGTGTAGAAGGCTAAAAATATGTTTAAATCGCGCCCAGAGCCAAAAAGGCAACAAAAAGAGGCAGCAGCAGCAGCAGCAGAAGAGGCCAGGAACATTTGGCGGGGGATTGAGTGGGGGCAAATCAAAAACTCGTTTTTAGTTTGTTGCTGCTGTTGCTGCTGCTGTTGTTGGTGTTGTTGCTGCTGTGGCATTGTTGCCAGTTTCAAGGCAAGTTGCGAGAGTTGCAGCTGGCCAACTTGTTGTTGCTGCTGCCTCTAGCTGGTTTTCAGAACTTGGCTCGCTTACATTTTGGCCGTGACCTTTTGTTACTCTGCTGCCAGCTTCATTAAAACGCGCATAAATATTAATTAAATGATAATCCGACGAAAAGCAGCATACTTTGTGGCGCCTAATGATCAAAAAAACACTCGCACACTTGTTAATAATAGCATTAAAAGTGTTTATCCTTCACACACACACACACAAAAAGGGGGAAATCGGCAAAGGAAAATCGTTTGGAAAATCCACACAAAAGCGAACATTTCAGTTTACCCCGCCCTCGAGAAAAGCTCTCAAAAAAAAAGCGAAGAGAACTTGAAAAAAATAAAAGAAACGCCGGCGAAGGCAAGCAAATTGAATTTTCCCTGAGCAAAATTAAATTTTCCAAGGAAATTGAATTTTTTGATTAGTTTGCTTTTTGCATCTCCCTCCCACACACACACACACACATATACGGGGCCAAAAAGCGGGGCGGGGAAAACAAAAGTAAAAACTGAAAAGCGTAAGGGAAAGCCAGCTCAAGATGAATAAGACGACGAAGGAGCAGCCAGCAAGCTTTTGATTTAAAAGTAAAATGAAATTAAAAACACGCTTTGCCCAAAGAAAACAGAGTTGAGATTGAGAATATTTTACAACATTCTGTGAAGGAAATAAATTGCGATGAATTTTGTTGAATTATGTTTCCTACTTTGTTTGAATTACCATTCTGTTTAAATAAATGTATATTTATAGCGCTATTCACGATGGAAAATCCTTTTAAGGTAAGGTCAATTGCAAAATTTAGTTAAATAAATAGGAGTTGTTGGGAATGTATTTCTTTCCATAAATTATAGTATAATAAAGTGTCTATTAAGAATGATTATTTTACAGTTTTCTACCTACAATAGTTATAGTCATCCTTTTTTCAGGGCTTAAAGTCAAGCGTTGAATTGGAATGCTAAGTCGAGGACATTTGGTCGCATTCTATAATCATCATAATATAAAGTAATTCGATTATACAATAAAAAGTATAAATTCTTAATTCTTAATGTTAGCTTGCAACAAACCCATATAATACGATCAAAACCTTATGTGGCAAATTAAGGGCAGCAACAGTTGTTGCCTTTTTTGGGTGACAACAAAAGGAATGCAAAAGAGTCGTTTGTTTGTTTTGCGACTCAAGATTTAAAGTTGTTCCTTTTGCTTGCCTTTGTTTTCGATTTCGCCTTGTGTTTGCTTATTGAATAATTTGATTGCAAGAGTTGATTGCATTTGGAAATTGTGTTTTGGCAAATAAAACTTGGCGGCGGGGAAATAAATCAAGCTGGATATAAAAAGGGCCCCAGCACAGCGGGTAGCAAAAAGGTAGACCGCGGTTTTATTTTCATATATTTTTCGCTCTCATTCTCTTTTTTAATGACGTTACGCCCGCTTCCTTTTGGGGACACGAAGAATATTTATACTCTTGCAGAGGGTATTATCATATTAAGTAGTCGTGTACTATAAGCTAGTCTTATAATTTAAGCTAGTCTTCTAAAACTAGTCTTATATTATAACATAGTCTTATAATTTAAGCTAGTCTTCTAAAATGGTGACCCAAAACTGAACTTCTAGAGTCCATAACTTCGCCAAATTTAATCCGATTTTAAAGCAACAAACCTCTTAAGACTTGTGATTTGATTCTTCTCATTCAGTCTAAAGTTTTCAAGACAGTGAAGGCACATTTCAGAAATATGGTTTTAGTTTTATAAAAATATTATATAGCTTCCATAGGAACGATCAAAAATGTATCTTCATTGTTTTTAAGCATCGAAACATAGTAGGGTATATAAACTTCGGCTTGCCGAAGTTTGATGCCTTTCTTGTTTTATTTAAACTCCTCGATCCATTTCAATTGAATTCGCTTTGCGAAGAGACTCGGGCTCTTCTTCTTGTTTTCTTCACGTTTTTTCCATTTCGTGTGTTCCCCTTTTTATTTTTATTATTTTCGCTGGTTGCGCGCATCAAAGAAGTATTTTTAATTTTCTGCCTTTTGCACTTTTCTCAGCGTTTTTACCGGGCCATAAAAATCATAAAAATAAAACTTAAACTCGAACGAGCGAACGAAAAGAAAAGGAAAACGAAAATGGAAACGTGTACGAAATTTTGCGATTTTAATTAAATGATATGAAAATTGCAAGCAGTCAAGGAAGAACAAAAAGCAAAGAAAATGTTGTAGTGGGTGTATCTATATATGTGGGCGTAGGTGTGGCCGCGCCCAGTTCCTCCTTTTATTTTGGGGGAGTGGTCCTTTTGAGAGTGTTTCGTGTTTGGCAATTATCTGGAACTTTGTTTCGCGCCTCGTCTTCTTCTTATTTTGGTTCTTGCCTCATTTTGGCCCTTTTGCGACACTTGAACTGCATTGGCTTTAATGGAGGAGCTGCATATTGGAACACCGACATTGAATTATACGGTGTATGTACATATTGAATCCCATAAAAACAACCGACAATTCTCAGGCAAAAAACGCGCAGAAGAAAACATTCGAGGGGTGGAGGTGAGTAAAGCAACATTCAGAGCGTAAAACAAACAACTCACAGCACAAACAGTTTGCAATATTAAAAAATGTTGCTGTCTCTGTGGGTGCAGTACAAAAAAATATTTTAATAACACTAAATCCGGTTTTTTAATATTAATAAAAATAATTAGATATAATTAATCATCGTTAAAACCACTGTCAATAAAAGCGATTACATTTTGAGGAATGCCTAAATTGTAATATTATAAATGTATGAGAATATTAATTTTGCAACCAAAGAATCCATACCACATTTCTTTTTGATTCATATTAATAAAATCTAATATGTAAAAAAAAAAAGAATAGATATAGTCAGTATTACAAACATTTCAATATAATAATAATAATGAATATGGAATAATTCCAGAAAATGGGAAATAAGGTTTGACTATTCCAGAATTATTTTTGAGAAATATGTTTGAAAAACATTTCTTCACTATTTTTTTCTGTGCTTTCAAGACGAAAATACACAAAAATAATAATAATATAAAATGGCGGGCAATGTGCAGTTTGTTTGGCATTCCTTATTTTTTACCATTTTGTTTGTGATTTTTCTCTTTGCTCTTCAGCTTCAGAACGCAATATATTCTGCGTTGGTGTTGTTGCTGTCGCTTTTATGGCTTTAGTTTCGCTTCCAGACGTTGCTGTTGTTGTTGTTGTTGTTGCCTCTGACCCAGCAGCAACAGCAACAACAACCAGCAACATCCAACAGCAACAACAATTTGAACCAGCAACGTTGCCACGTTTTAATGGAACATTAAAAGCAGCTTGTGCTGGCTGCTTAACTGCCCACCCCCTCATATAACCCCCATATAACCCCCACATAACCCCTTCTATAAAACACCCCCTCCCCCGTTTAGAACCCACAAAATGTTGCACAGCTCGGCGAAACTTCGAAATTAAAAGCGAAAACTGTTTATATCGGTTTGCGCTTGTTTGCGTCCCACGTTTTGTGCAACAAGATGTTGCATTTAGAGAGATACAAAAATGTTAATATGCCACTTGATGGTTAATTGTCTGTGCTTCGGGGCAACAAAGGAACCTGAAATACTGCTGATGGTTATGGCCGTCTAATGGAAAGTCTAAGCACCGTCATTGTGGTTTAAGGTTCGGGAAATTATGGTTTTTTAGGTAACTAAATGTGGTACTTTTACTATTCACTTTGCAGTCGGAAACTTCATCCTATCTATGAATTTTGTAGATAGTTTGGGGGATTTTAGATTTTCAGGATATATAGTTATTTATAAAACACTTTTCGCTTTCAGTGGATCCAGTGTTATAGTCAATAATTTAAGTTTAAATTCGCTTTTCTGTAATCTATTTCCCCCTCTAATATATCTGCTTAAACTTGACAGCAAGGGAATCATTTAGCATGGTTATTTGACAACTTCCGGCATCCGGTTTTAATCAGCTATCTCGTTCGCTCTTTACGCCATGATAATTGCACTGGAAAATTGCTGGAAAAATGTAAGCAAAGTACAGAAAACCTAAATAAACATAAAGTATGCCAGTTTTTATCAACGTTATTCGGGGCAACATTATTTACTCGTAATATCTTTCTCCTGGCCATCGTACCTCTCTTTCTGGCTCTATTTGGCCCGACTTTTGTTAGTTTTGTGGCTGTCGTTGTGGACATTGTTGTTGTAGCTGCTGCTGCTGCTGCTGTTATTGTTGTAAACTTTATGCATTAATTTTACATTTTCCTGGACCAACATTGCCCCCTCCCACCCCCCGGGAAAACCCATCCAAAAGGTTGTATCTGTGTATATCTTGTGTGAGTCTGTGTTTGCATTAACTCGCCACATGCAAAATTTACGTTTATTTATTATGGGGCTCCCCCCTTTTGCCACGCCCCTGCCGCTATGACATCACGCCCCCTTTGGACTGCAGCCTGCGGCAAAAATGTGCAGCCAAACATTTTGCGAGATTTCATATACATAAAAGTTATGTAATTATCAAAGTTTTAATGCACCTACAGCCGGAGATCTAAAGGAATGTGGTTTTTTTTTTGTAAGGGTGGTTTTGAGGGGGGAGGGGGTCTGTGCACTCTGGAGCACATATATCACTTAACTTATATCACATGTTTCATATTCCCCCTTTTTTATGGCCCTACAGTTCTGACCTTTTCTTCATTTTCTTTGGTTCTTTTATGGATGTTCTTCTATCGTCGAATAAAGTTTCGGGAATTAGCTTTTGGCAATAGTTTTGGGACAGGAAATTGAAGTTGTCGGGGATGGCAAATAAATGAGAAGTTTTTAAAATGCTGATTGAAATAAAAATTTTACACTAAAGATATAATTTTTTGTAGAATTCTAAGACTATGGTATTAAAAAGTATTTATTGAAATCAAGTTTGAAGCTTACAAATTTAGAAGTACATATTCATTTTTTGGTGCTGGTTTGTAAAATAAATATATATTTTATAAACAAGAGATTTACTATCTTAGTAGTTAACTAGATAGTGCTTTAAAAAATAGATTGATTCTTGAAGGCCCATAATTAGTTGCTCAATTTCCTCAACTTCGATTGCATTTCGAATTTTCCCTTGCCTCGCCTGCTTTTCTTCTCATGTTTTTCTGTCTTATCTCGTCTATAAATATATCTCATTTGCATAAAATTCTAATTTAACTGCTGCTGTAGACGCTTCTTCTTCTCATTTTTCCTCTAACTTGTCTTCCTCTTCTGGCTATTTATTTTTCCTGCCATCCCGCTCTATCTTATGGCTCCTACTTTCGGCCCGTTTTTATGATGCAATTTATTTTATTTTCTCTTCGGTTGGTTTTCCAGCTGAAATTTTCCTTTTTCCTCCTGCTCTTCGTTTTACTTCTTGTTATTTTTCTTGATTTCAAGATGGTAAAACGGGGTTAAGGAAGAGCATTTTTTTGGGAGGGAGGGCTAAGAAAAGTAGAAACAATTTTCGTTTATTTATTTTTGTTTTTCCCTACTTCTTATTGTTTTTCTTGCCTCTGTGAGGCTCCGCTTCGATTATTTTCATTTTTGTTTATTTTGTTGGGAAGTTTTCTCAATGGTTGTTCTTGTTTTTGTTGTTGTTGTGTTTTATTATTATTATTATTCTGGTTTTTGTTGTAACTGTGGCAACACACATTATTTATATTTATATGTTTATTTTATAGTTTATTCATGCAAATTGCAATAAAAATTGTCTTTATTTTTACATTTTTATTGAGGCGAGGCTTTTAAAGAGGGTTGGCAATATATATATACACCTAAGGAAATCAATAAGCTTCCTCGCAGTTTTCAGTTGTCTTTCCTGCGTTTTTTTTTAAATTTCTTGTACGCGCAATTCGTATGAATTATTTATAAGCCTGAAGAAAACCCCATCCATCGACATAAGCAACAATTTTTATGGCCGCCATACAGCATTATTTGCTTTTTATATTTTTTATTATTAGCTGCTGGAATTTCTGGCACAAAAAGTAGCCGGTTTTTTTTTTCCAGCAATTTTCTTCAATGCAAAATAAAAAATAAAAATAAGCAGCTACATAAATGTTGCACACACACACACATAAAATATGCAAAATATTCAAATTTTCGTTTTTCAAGTGAATTGGAATTTTAAGCAAATGAAATGAGTGCGGCATTTGGGGTGGCGGTTGGCTAAAAGGGTTGTTCGAAGGGTTCCTTTTTTAAATGTTAATAGGAAAATGGGAGTTTGCTTCTTCATGGCAGGGCAACCAAAAACAAAAACCATTTGTTTATTCAGGGAGGAAGGAAGGAATAACTGCGGTTGCAAGGCTTCACCCTCCACAAAGAAAGTGATTAGAATCTTTACCGAGAATTCGAATTCAGCCATGTATTAAAGTATTTTAAATGGGGCACATTTGCTGGCGAGCATTTTTATGATGCAAAATGTAAAGGTATATTTATAAAAAATTAAATTACATAAAAAGGGGCTCTGCTGAAGTTTTTAAAACTATTTTCTAAGGTAGGTGAAGTATTTGTGCTTATTAAATTTTGATATAAAATTAAAGGGTAGTAAAAATATGTTAAAAATAATTTCCTCAGGTCTAGACCTGAACTTTAAAAGAAATATATTGCAAATAATATTTGTGAATGTTTCAAGAAATGTTTTGGAATATTAATTTTAAGAAAGGAACATTCCCTAAGTATGTTATTTTCAATTAAATTGATGAAACTAAGTTGGGAGTGATCATAATAAATATATAACCATGACTTAGTAAAGAAAACTATTTAAGGTTTTACTACGTGTATTAAAGTGTTAAAGAATCTTTCCAATTAAACCATTTATGTAAAGACCACCATTCTCCAATTGACTTATAAATAATACAAAATTCCAGGTAATTTCTTCATCAAACAGAGTTTTTAAAACGAGCAAACCCTTTGATTTGGTAACGATTGTCCGTGCCTATGTTAACACCCCTTCTCGGTTGTCTTAAAGAACTTGTCAATCTGGCGACCAGTGCTGGGCCTCTCCCCTGCCACGCCCCCTTTTGGCCATCGCCATGTAATTTACTGCAATTTGCTGAACGTTTTCTTGCACCGCCCCTGCACTGCCACGCCCCCTGTTTGGACAGAATGGGACAGCTGCCTTCGCTTTTTTGCCCGCTGCTCAATTATGAAAAATAATTTTTTAATTTGTTTGTTTTCTGTTTTCGTGCCGCTGATGTTGTGGCCCTTTTATTTTTGTTTATTTTTAGTGGAGATTCAGACAGCGTGCAGTAAAATGGGATTTTCATTTAATGAATTTACTCTTGGCATTTTATTTGCTGTGGTATTATTATTTTTATTTATTTTCCTGCATCGACGTCTTGTCGACTGCGTTCTCCCTTGTGCTGGTGTGCTTTAAATATATAAATTATTAATTTTAATTTTCTGCATGCATACTTCAGTGCACAGTCAGGACATTCACACACACACACACAAACACCCGCACACACACAGCAACGCCCTCGCAAAACTTCCTCGCACTTTCCACATTTTCCCTGCTTTTCCCGCCTTGTCATCATCATTTTGCCAGTGTTCTTTTGTGTCTGGCAATTAATTTTAAATTGGGCGTGCATACGAAAAATATTCGTAGTTTTCTTTCCATTTTCACCCACACACTCTGGTAATGTGCACTTTTCCTCTGTGTGTGTGTGTGTGTGTGTGTGCAGGGCAAGCAAATGGCGGATAAAAGTAGAAATAATTCTGCATTAAATGAATTTCTGTGGTGTTTTTACCCATTAATGCGTTTTCGCTGCAGGTCTTTACTTTTGGCCTGAATTGGCTGTGATGTCGGCTATTTTGACTGTAATTAAATTCTTGAGAATTTCAGGAGCTAAATAAATAACATTTTGTGAATAAACAAGTAAAATTAATGTTTGATGAAAGGAAATTAGTTTCTAAAACTTTTAAAATGTATTTAATAAATTTAAATAAATTTGTTCTACTTTAAGAAATATTTCTCAGCACCTAAAAACTTGTATAAACCAGAAGCTAGACACCCGCAACATTTTATTCTTTAGATATAGTTTTATTTTAAGGGTCCCCCTCATTATCTAAACAAATTTATTGTGGGCAGCGAAAAGTTTTCTTATTTGTGAGTACTATTAACATTTGGTGCAACCGCAAATAAAAAACATCAGTGGCAACAATCAGGGCCAAACAATCGGCAAAAGTCCAGTAAGTTTTGCTGTGGCATTTATTTCCAGCTCCTTTATTAATGCGAATTTTTCCAAGCCTTTTTGCCACTCTTTTTCTTTTGCTGTTGGTTTTTTGATTTTTTGCCCGTACAAGTTGGCCCAACCCAGGCAATAATAATAATAACAACTACAGCAAAACAAGGAATGTACAACATACTACAACGTCGAACTTTAATTGCATAATTATGTGCAGTTTGCAATTTATCATTTTCATTTTTCCATGTTGTTGCCTTTTTTTTCATCTTCTTCAACTTCAGCTTTTTGCTTTTCTTTTTGTTGGCTGTCTGTAATTTATGTGTTCACTTCTCAGCTTTTTCTTCTTCGTTTTTTTTTGCCCTGAATGTTTGGTTTTCTTTTTGCAGCTTTGTTGAAAAAGAAAAAGGCAACAAAAAGTGCGAGATACGATGCAGCTGAAGTGAAATGAAACTTAATGCAGCGCAAATATTGAGAATAGTTTTTGCACATCTTCAAGTTTCTGAGTTTTCTGGTATTTTTATAATTGTTTGTTAATTTTTTATTTTTTATTTGTTTATTTTGGTAGGTACCTCTTGCATTTGGTTTTTAATAACATTTTAGTTAATTTGAAAGGATTCATTTAAAACTCTGTAATTTTTCCTGCATAATGCCCTTGAAGAAATTTACTTTGCGCGCTATTACTTTTTTATTGAATCTTTTATTGGCCTCACAAATTGTTTTTATTTCTTTCTGTTTGCCTTTTTTAATTGTTTTTGCTTTTGCTTAAGTTATTCTCCATATTTGCAGATCGCACACAGATATTGCCCTTGATGTTTAATTTATTTCTTGGCTTGGCTTAACCCTTTCGGATATTGCTTTTGGCTCTTTTTCTGCTATCACGCCCTTTGGTCGTGATCTCGGGGTGTGTATCTTTTATCCTCATCTCCGATTCTTGCGTGTTGCCTATATTAATTATAATTTATGTTGGAGTCGGGGCGGGATTATCGCTGAATCGTTTGAAGTTTGCGGGGGTTGGGGGTGGTGAGGGTGTGGGGGCGTGGGAACCGCATTGCTAATCAAGCAATTAGCGAATGCCATCAAATGTGCATTAGACAGACGAGACAGCTCCAGGACCAGACAGATTTTCACCCCTTCTTCACCCCTCTACTTGCATTTTCGATTATGTCTATGACCGTTTTGGCAGTTTCGTCGAATTTTCGGGGGTAAGATATATATAGGAGCTTATATATATATGTGTAGAGAGACGACGCTGGCCAGACAAAGAAAATCGCAGGAATATTGAAAAACAAAGAAAATTAGTTGCAGTATGTACGTGGCAAAAAGTTGACTCCGCCAGAAGACGCAGACGAGCAAAACAAAGCAGAATGGCCGGCAAAAAGCGACCCGTTCAACGGGTCGTATGAGCAATGCAGGCATTTTAAGGGTTGCAACTAATCGCAGACAAAAGCCAGTCCTTGTGTGGGTGTATTTGTATGCATGTATGTGTCTGTCTGGCAGACATCGCATGTGAGTAGAAGGATATATTCCCCGTGTAGATATAGACAGAGGGGAAATGATGAACCGGGGGTTGAGGTTGCAATTGGCCAACATCAATTAGCCAAAATGCGCGCGTAAGTAGGCAATGAAAAATTTAAAGCCCTACACTGCAACTTCAAGGCGAAAGGCGAATAAATAAATTACACACTCACAGAAGTATATCTATGGAATAATAACGGGAAACAACCCCCTGGAGCGCACTTAATGCATGCCAAAATTAAAGCGAGCGGCCCCACCCCCTCGCAAAAACCACCCAACCCCAACACCACCGAGCTGAGCACTCAGACAGACACACACCGATATACACACACACACATGGGGAGGGGGTGGTGGGAGTTCGTTTATATAAGGCATTATAGACGCGCATTTGTGTGGGGGTGGCAATTGAAAAGCTTTACTGCTGCCATCGTCATCGCCATCGCCACCTCCATTTCCATCTACAACTTGCGGAATACTCCTTACTTTTGATTGGGGTATGCTGGAGTTTTCCAGGGAGTTTTTCTTTGGTTTTCCTGACCTTAAAACTATATTTTTATATTTTACTGATTTTATTTCAGACGTGTTTTAAAAAGGGTTTTATTTATGTTGTAAGAACTAAATTTTCAAGTTGCACTAAGTTTTTACACATACAAAATTATATCTCTCATAATATAATTATGCAATATAAGTCTCAAATAAAGAGAGATATAACAAAATACTTTTTTATCAGAATTTTTTTAATTAATCACATAATTGCGATGAGTGCTACCCGTCAATAATTTAGAATTTTTAATTGTAAGGTAACATCCATTTTTAACCATATATTATATATTTTTACTACATTTTTAATAGATATATTAAATAAAATTAAAACTTATGTAGACTGAATATAAATCTAAGTAGAACCATTCAGTCTGAACTATTTATAAGACTTAGACAGTATTATTATATTGATATCTCAGTAATACCCATCCTGAAACCCATCGCACTCTGTACAAAAAATCTGCTAGGTATCAATTGAGTTCAATTTTCTTGCCAGTGTTTTGCCTTCATTTTCTTCGCTTACTTTTTGTCCAATATAGCTATAGGTATATATATAAGTGTACATATAGATATCTGTACATATATTTGTGTGTGTATATCCTTGAATGTGTGTGGTGCTATGTATGTGTCGCTGCCATGCACATTTATCAAGTGTATATAGGAGGAAGCTGAAGCTGTAGCTGGCTGCCATTATGTACGGTGGAAAGCCGGGGAAATGGCGGGGAAAATGGGGGTGGCGGTGGGTGGCTGGTGCGCGTAAGACAAGGCAGTAAACAAAAAAATAAAACACGCACACAAATACACAAGAAATTAACGAGCAAACGATTTTTATGGCAGTATTTTGTGCCTTAAAGCGCTTAATGCGATTTATGTGTGTGAGCTTGGGCTGGGTATTTTTGCTCTTCGCCTGTGTGTTAGTTGAAAAATGTTTTTTAAAAATGACAAGCTTCGAAAGTTGAAGCAATTTATGTTCATTTTAAATTGAATTTCAAATTTATTGCAGCAATTTAGACGCTGTGTAAGTCTTTGCTTGTGTGTGTGTGTGTGTGTGTGCAAGCAGGAAACGGAAGTGCTCGTCCTTTTTGTGTTAGTCTGTGTCCGTTAAAAGTTGTAAATTTCATTGTAGCAGCCAAGAAAATTAATTAAGCAAAAAGACAAGTCAAACAAAAAAATTAAAGGAAAGATTGAACTTGGAAATTGAGTTGACATTTTCATTTGCCAAATGTCACAAGCATGCACAGGAATGTCCTTAAATAATTAAATAGGATATAAAACGGGGGGGTTAAAGGCCAAGAAAAGTATAGAAGAGGACAAGTAAAAATCCTTTGAAGAAGGTCAATCAACTTGCTGGCCAAAAGGAAACCTTTTCCGAGCAGACGCCTGGCAGACTTGTCTGGCGGGAAAAAAAGGATATCCCGGCAGAAAAAGGACATGCAAATGCCGCCCCAAGCAACAGTTGATAAAGTAGCTAACGAAACGCACAAAAAAAACATGCTCCGGAGAAAGCAGAAAGTTACGAGTCAGCGGCTCACAAAAGGTTGACGACACCAGCAAGGATGCGGCGGCAAGGACCTTTTTATTTTTTTATTTCGGGTTGACTGGATGCTCAAGGATGTTTGTTGCTGTCGCCGGCCAAAAAGGGTCAAGTGCCAGTACGCGTGGCAGAGGACGCAAAAGGACATCAACCCGGAAAAGGGTTAAATTAAGCTCATTGCCCTTTTTATTATTAGATGCGACGAAGGCGTTTCCGCTTTTCGAGGGTTCTTTCATGGCCTTTCGCCGACCTTGACCCACAACAAACCGAGCAACCTTGACATTGCTTTCCCAGTGCTCCTTTGCCTTTTTTATTTATTTCATTTTGGCCCTTTTCCCCAGCCCAGCCCTCTTGGCTTGGATTTCAATGAAGGTGCCGCAGGCGTGTCCCGTTCGCAGTAGCAACAGCCACATAAACAGCAGCAACAGCAACAGTTGCGTGGCCGCTTTCAGCGCTTTCATTGTTCGACTTAAGACCCACACGGGATCGTCCGTCCGTCCTTTAGGTCTTTCATAAGCGGAAAGGGGAGGGGAAGTGCCAGGCCAGAAGGACAGGGGCGACAGGAGGACAGCAGGACAGCAGGACAGAACCGCAGACAGGTTGCCCGGCCGGCTCACGTGCTGCGTGTGCCAAAAGTCGCTCTGTCGCCGTCTCCTCTTACAGTTTGGGACACCAGCCAGTGCACTGCGAGAAATCAGCACCAAAAAACTGTTGGGCATAGGGTACTTTGTTCATTGCATAATAAATTGAAGAATATTTTGTTAATTTTTCAGAGATTTAGTTTCTGTTAATGATCTGTTAATAAGTTTTCAAGTTTTTCGATTTTCATACTTTTCTTATTTATGGATTTTTTGTTGAATTTTAAATATTTATGGCCTCGTAGCTACCACTATGCCTTTAAGCTTTAGTAAGCTTTAGTTTTATAAACTATTATATTATTTATAATAAATAAATAAATAAATGATTTGTGGCCTGTCATTTTGTTTTTATATATTAATAATCTTACATATTTCAATATATTTTGAAAATGTTTTGATTTATTAATTTTTGTTCGTTAACTTATTCAAGTTTTTTATTTATTGATTCACATTCAAATTACAACTTGTTTTAAATTTTATGTTTGTATATTTTATTATTATTATTTTATTGGTTATAAGGACATTTAAACCCGTATTTTTGTGTGATTTTGTCTATATTTTCTCTTCGTGCAGCAAGTGCTGCTGCTGGTTAGCTGTTGCTGTTGCTGTTTGTGTTGCTGCTGTTCCTGGTGTTGCCGGTGCCTCCAATGCGGACAGTTGGACGACAAATTGTCTGCCTGCCGCCTGCTGCTGATGCCACGGGCCGTGGGTCTGTTTTTCTGTTTTTTACGAGCTGTTTGTAAGCTCTTGTATCGCCATCGCACGTAGGAGTCCCCTTGGTGTTTCATGTTGCTGCTGTTGCTCCGATGTTGCTGCTGCTGCTGCTGCCGTAGATGTTGCTGCTGTCACGGTTGGTGGTACTGTGCCACTGAGGTAGCCATGCCAGCCAACTTGGCGCCGACATGTTGGCATTTACGATTATGTCTGGCCCACAGACTGCAACTTCTGTTTGTTTTCTGCTCTCTGTTTGTTTTTGTTTTTTATTTTTGAGTGATGGCCAAGGTGTGGCCAAAGTCTTGAAAAGCCTTTGCTTTGACATTGCCAACTGGAGGAGTCGCCTCGGAACAGGAACCCGTTGAGCGGCTTTTCAGCAGGCGCCGCCTAATTAGACGTTAAGTGCACAAGTCGGCTCCCAATTGAAGTGGCCCCTCTTCGCCTTCTACTCTCGAGAACCCCCCACCTTCATTGCATGCCATGTCCATGTCCAAACATTGTGACAGGCTGATTGCATCGCCGGGCATGTGTTGACTAATTGCCAGGGGCGCTGGACGGTGGTCTTTGGTGTTCAGTAGCTGGATGGCCCCATTCCCAGCTGGAAAAACGCCAACGCGTTGGAATAAAAAACAAAAAAAAACCACTCACAACAAGAATGGTGGGTGGTTGTGAGTTGGGCAAAGGAGTAAAGGGGTAAAGAGGTGTAGTTTCGGAAAAAATGCAATGCGAATGTGCAGAGCACCAGTCAACAAAGTTATGTTAGGAGAGAAATTGTATAAAATGTAAGTTTTTTGTGTAATTATTGTACCACAATATTTGTTTGATTACTTTGATTTTTTAAAATATTTTTTTGAAAACTTTTTTAGGCCTATAATCTTGTATACCTTAGCCACGTTTAAAATAAGATTTTTAAAAAATATTTTAAATATATATTAATATGATTTTAATGGGACATACAAATATTTTGTTGCCGAATAATCATACATATATTAATTTCAGTTTATAAAGAACGTATGACTTAGGCAAATCAATGGATTACATTTTTGCATTCAATGGATTACATTTTTGCAAATCAATGGATTACATTTTTGCAAATCAATGGATTACATTTTTGCAAATCAATGGATTACATTTTTGCCAATCAATGGATTACTTGTTTGCAATAGAAACCCATTTCCTGCTGCAGAGTGTTGTCCTCATTGGCCGGGATGACAAAGTCAGCCGCATTCCGCATGAGCCCATGTATATGCAGATTCGCTGCCAGATGGGAAAGGATAAAGACCTGGTGAAACGGGGAGTGGAGAGAGTGTGGGAGGTGCAACAAGTCGATGTCGCTGATGCTGCCGTTGGCCAAAAGGACACAGTCGACATGGCGACCCTGAACTGTGGACTGTGGAGCCGCACAATTCGAGGCCATCAAAGCCAAAACCCGACTCAACTCGGCGCGGCTCCATTTCGGCCCAATGCGACCCAATCCGCGACCCGGCTGGACTGAACAATGGCTAACTGGCTGACTGCCTGGCCAAAAATGTTGGTAACTGCAGGCAAACATGAACACGAAGGCCAAAAGGTGCACAGGGAAAAATCATTAGATTGTTAAGATATTTGTATTTTTGTTTTTTAATCAGAAAGGCTTTAAAATGTTTTTTTTTAGGTCTAGAAAAATATATAAAAAGGTAGAGCTTGACAATCAACCTTAAATTAATGCAAGCTTTATTTAACACATACTTTGTAGTGACGCAATAAATAATTGCAAATGTTAAAAAGCTTTCTATGGCAATGTTAAACAAAAACCTTGAATTACTTTAAGCTTAACTAGAAAAGCATCCGAATTTTGTAGTAACTTTGAGATATAGATTTCTAAATAATCTTCTTTATGAAATATTTTTAAATTGATTTTTTCAGCTATCCATTATTTTTTGCAGTGCATGATGCGATGCCCAGGTCCGCGTTGCAGGCGTCAAAGCGTGCCGCCAGGGGAGTTTTGTGGGGTGGGCTCTTGGCCAGGAGTGCAATGCCCCTGACCATGGAAATGTTGCAGCTTGCCGGGTTCGTCCTTGGCCAAATCCCAATGCCCCTTGTGCCGCCAATGGATTTGCCTTTGCCGGCCTCTCTACTCCATTTTTTTGTGTCCCATCGTGTGGAAAAGGTGGGAGTGGCAGGAGAATTTCCTGGCAAATGCACCGCGACCTGAATTTTGGTGGCAACAACAACAACAGCAGCAAAAAATGAAGTAGTAGCCTTGTTTCTGTTTCCGTGTCCGTGTCACTGGGCCACCGAAAACTTCAACTCACTTTCCCCCGTTTGGAAAATTGGCCAAAGGAAAAGTTCGCAAGTGTTGCACTCAGCACGGGGAAAATCAAGAGGAAAAGACAGAGAGCTGCCGCAAAACTTGAGGAAATTTCTAGTGGTTTCAACCCCCCCCTCCGAAGTTACCCAAACTACAGAAAATTTCATCCAAGGACCAGGACAACCTGTTGCCGTCTAGCTGATTTTATGGCCAGCGGAGCCACACGTGATTCAGATTCAGATTCAGCTGGATGAGGAAGTCTGGTTGCCTTTTTATGGGCTTCTGCGTGTGTGTGGCGACACCGCAGGGAGTCTCGAAGACGACTGGGTCGCTGTGACGACATAATCAACGCTCCATTGGAGGAGAGTCGCCTCCAGACGCAGATGTTGCCACAAGCCACTTGCCACTTGCCAAACAAATCGCTGGCTTAGACTGATGGCCTGGGAAGGGTACTCCACTCCACTCCACTTCGCATAAAATGACATGAGTGATGAGCTGGATAGACGAGTAGGTACAGGGGTAACTCGGCGAGTGGAAAGAGACTTTACCATGAATGAAATTCGTCACGGAAACACAAGCCTTTGAAAGTGGGAAAGAAGGTAAGTGAGCTTTTTGTGCCTAATTAAATATTAATCAGTCTTATGAGGAAGATAAGATATTTTTCTTGTTACAAAACAAAGAAAGAAGGAAAAATAAATTTATTATATTTATTTTTTTCTCAACATGGGCCTATAAAGTATTTATCATTGCAAAATTAGTAGCACCTTTTGATTTGATATTAAAGAAACTCAATTTTTTAAAGCAGAATCTATGGAATTAAAAAGATATAATTTTGAAGTATTTAAGAGCTTTCTTAAAAGAGATAAGCATGTTTCTCCTATGTCATTTTTTATTAAAGTATTTTCCTCCCCTGCTTCCCATTTTTGTGGGAATGCCAGCGAAGGTATCCCACATTCAAATTCCGCTGTCGCCAAACTTCGAGACCCTTGTGCCTGGCACTCACTGTATCAAGTAACGTTCATTCACTGTATTAGCTTGTGTCATGTTTTTACGACGGTCCCGACCTTGAATTCACAACGACATGGAGGACTGTTGCGTGTGCTGCTGAAAGGGAAATCCCCGGCCGATCCGTCCCGTCAAAGGTCAAAGTCACTGGCAGTCGGTGGCGTTTTCCCGGGTTTCCCTGGGTTTCCCCGGGTTTCCTTTGGGTTTTTCCCCAAGACAGGGACTCAAACGGCAAAGTCAGACAGTTCCCAGCGGATGTGGCGATGGGAAAAGGGATTGGGATTGGGAGACCCTCACCCTGGCAACAATAAGTGGCTGTGTAGCCATCCTCTGGGCTGCGGGCTCTTGGCTTCTGGGTCTTTTGCCTCTGGTCTCTGCTTTCTGGTATCTGGCTGCTACGTGCGGCTTGTGGCTGCCACATCCACATCCACAATCCGCAGCACAAGTGGCCTCTGAGCAAGTCAACACGGCGGCACAACTTTGTCTGCCCCCGTTCGGCTGTTACTTTTTCATTCTACTTCCACTGGCAGGTTTTTATGGTGGTGACCCCCAGCTACGTGCGGTCGCTTGCCTGCGGCGGAGATTATGTCTGGATGTCTGGATGTCTTTGGCTGGGTCTGTCACTGGGTCTGGGTCTGGGTCTCGGACAGGGACTGCCTTTCGGGGAAGCCGACCGGCTCTGGTTGCTATGACGGCACTGCACAGGGAATAATGTAGTATTTCTTTCATATTTACATACAAATATAAAGGCTTTTCCAAAAGCTTATTTCATTTATATTCTGGCTTAGAAACAATAAATCATTTCTAAGATGCTTTAGCGAACTAGCTATGTTTGCTTTAAATGAAACCTGTAGAGATTTCTGTGCCACTTTCTTATATGTAAAATAATTATATATAGTATATAAGTATAATTACTTATTACTTAAAAATATATACTTTGAGCAAGAAATAAAAAGAAAAGGAAAGCAGCTCAATAATATTACATTATTAACAGATATCATGTTTTAAGGTGAAATTCCCTCTAAGTAAAATTGAGAGTTTACCATATACCGCACTTCCCAAAAGTAACAACAATTTTTGCCAGTGCATTTGCCTGTGCAAACAAAGCAAGTGGCGTCGGGCGTGATGACGTGGAAAACGTTGCTGCGGCATGCCGCGAAAAAAGACTGGTGGTCCGTGAAGGGGTCTGTGTGTCTGGAATCTGGGGTTCGGGGTTTCGGGGTCTGGACATGGAAGTGGATGTGGATGTGGCTGCGGGTCTGGCTTTGGAGTTTGGGGCCTGGGCCTGGGCAATCCCTCGACCGCAGACAGTCTGTCTGGCAGAGTCGTCGCGTGACTTAATTAGTTCCCATGAATAAAATGCGGAGAGGTGGGTTTTTTTGGCTGAGCAATAAACGCAGGTTGACGTCACTTACCCCAGTTGTTGGTGTTCCATTGCCGGCGGCGATACCTGTGGCGTTAACCGATCCGTTGCCGGAACCAGCGGACTTTCCTTTGCCCCGGCCGCGTTTCGAATCGGGTCGAACGGGCTGACCATCGGCTCCGAAGACGATCTGGAAATATGAGAGAGATTTGTTTTTATTAAGGTGTAACTATTACTGAGAATATATAATCTGTTAAAGGAACTATTACTAAAATAAAATCTCTGAAAATGTATTTATATTTAATTTTTTACTTAAAGATTCATAGTTTAACTTCTCATATTTTAAATTATTTCACTTCCTTACTTTTACTACAAATCTAAATTACCCTCCCAACAAAATTGAATACAAAAATTTGTTGAGCCAGTGTTGTCAGGACTTGGAGTTGCCAGATCGTCCTTTTTAAAAGTAATTTCCCGTTTCCCGGAAATTGCCAAAAAGGAAAAGTGTCTGAAAACCCCTGAAATAAAAAGGACATTCTACTCCTTACATATGATATCTATGATACCTATGATATTTTACATTTGACATGTGTCGAAATATTCAGACGCCAACCTGAAGTAAAATTTGAAAATTACCCTCCATCTGGCGGTCAAATTGTGCACTAAGCATCATGTAGAAATGCGAGTATGAGTAAAATGTATAATATAAGTAAAATTATACGAGTTGTGGGAGTCGTGAAGGTCTGATTTTAGTTGTGAGACTTGGGAGCTGCTCCAATGCACTTTTCGCGGATCCCAGATTGGAGGCGTATGCGGGGGAGCGTGGCGCAACTTTTGAGGGGTCTGACATTAGGGGGCGACGTCGGAAAACCCAGAAAATAGGGAAAAGCCGCGAAATTTCAATTCAAGGATCTGCCGGAACTGGTTTTTCCGAACTGGAAAAGATTGGTAACTGCTGATTGCAGTTATCTGTTAAGTGTCACCAACTTGGAACGCAAATGTGGTCCCTTTTTACACTTAGATAAGACAATGACGAACATTATGCTGGTCAATGGTTGATGATATTTTCTGAGTTCCGTTTTTAAAGTGTTTTCTTATAATTGGCATTGTAATGCTGTTCCCCCGTTTCGGAAATGAAAGAAAAACTCACATTTTTCTAACCTTGAAGTAGTGGGATTATTTAATTCTTAAAATTAGTATTCTTTAGTTATGGACCTTTTGATTCTTAAGTATTTCCGGCCCAGCAAAATCTTAATACTCTAATCCTATTCATGTACATACATACTTTATATCTTCAAGGATAATAAATTTTGGAACTATTTATTACAGTGAATTTAGCTGATACATAAAGTCCCATAAATCTTAATCCTATTTCCCTTGAAGCACAAAACAGGAACTACCCATCCTGATCCCCATAGTTCTTCCCCAACATTTAATTTTCTGCTCCCACAGGCTCAAAAACTGTGCAGTTGAATAATGACCTTTAACCTCAGAAGGAACTGGCTGCCATATTAAATTACTTCAATGTAAAATGAACACATGGATATTAGAAACGAAGCCATAGATAATTCCAATAAGCATGAAGAAGGCTGCAAATGCAAACCGCCTGTTGGAACAAATTCCGAGTCTATTTCCGGCGCAGGCCCATAAATATCAGAGCCGTGGAAATGAAGAGCCTGAGACGCGATCGGGTCTCAGAAGAACCATTAGGCAAAGTGCTGGGAAAGCGGAGAATTCAACGGTAAAGTTGGAAAACTAAAATTGAAAATGGAAATTATGTGTGTGTGTGCGCAGGCGTGCCCAGCTCCACAGTTTTACAAAAATAGATCGAGGAGTTCGAAGGGGGAATGGAGGAGGCGACATATGGATCCAGATCGGATCCAGACAGCTTCGCAGGAGTGCCTCTGGAATGCCCTTGTCTGACTCTTTTCGGCGGCTGATTGACAGCCGCTGCGTCTTAACGGTAAATAAGCGACGCCATCAAAGACACTGGAAAAAAATTCCAGGACTAACTCTCGATTTTGGAGTATAAATATACAGAGCGATCTCCAAGTGGATCTAAAAGAACTATGAAAAATTTCATGGCAAGAATTTTGGAATTTAAAATGAATTACTAATATTTTTTATAAAAATATATCACAAATGCATTATTTGGAAAAATTTTGAAAATTTATCATTATCTTTAGCATATTGATGGATATTTATGTTATAAGACTAAATATATTTTTTCATCCCATTGAATTGTGGTCTTGAATTTTTTCTCAGTGCGAGTAGCTCCCCCCAAATCAACCCCAATCCATTTGTGCACCATCCCATTGCCATCTCCATCGCCAGGCTGCATTTACATTGTTGGCACGCGCAGGCGCGCACACATGTTGCAAGAACGTCAACCTTTTGGGGGCGATCAGATCAGGGAACCGGGGGATCGGGGAATCGGGGAACTGGGAACGAAATGCGTCTGCGTACAGGGCACTTTTCAATTTTAGCAGCAGTTGTCATTTCGGAAGCAATTATTTTAATGCAGAGCCGAAGTAGGAGTCACACAGTTGCATTTGCAGTCGCAGTTGAGAGCGTGCCAGCATGGCAGCCCCCCGATGATGAAAAGATGGGAATTGGAAGATGGAGACGATGTCACTGGGACTGGGGACTGGGAAGTCTGGGATCTGGGATTACTGCGAGTTGGGGTTGCTTTCGGTGGCGTCTAAATTTAGTCGCAGCCTTCGGGAGTTCTTGAGGTGTTTTCGGCTGAAACCGATACGACAATGTTACGCAGTGAGTGAAGTTGGTACAGTTGTGCTCGGTTCGAATAAGTTTGTTGAGTTTTCAATAGGAGGAAATATTTCGAGAGCGAATGTGAAGAGGTTTTTCAATTGTAAATCAGTTCGGCTTAAGATATCTTCGATCTTGTTGGTACTTAAGGTTTTTGTTTGATAAATGAGTTAATTGTTAAGGGGATTGTTTTAAGAAGGTACGGAACGATTTTACTTATCATCAGTTTCACAAATGTATTATACGGGTTATGAGTAATTCAATTTATGCTGGTAGCTGTAATTGAGTATTATATTATTTTGCGTAATGTTTTTTGATATAATTGCGTGTGAAATAATTAAACCAATCAGTTATTGATTTTTTAAGAAACTTGAAAAGGGCTATGGCGTGTGTTTTCTTAAAGCGTTTCGTCAACCAAATAGTATTGATATTTGTACCTTTTTCTTAAAATCAAGAAAGTTATTAGTAAAATTAAGTAAAAAGAATAACACAAAACATAATTGTTCCACACAATAATGTCGCCAAATATGCTAATAAAATAAACACTCTAAACCACGCCATGAATACACTCATCAAGTCAATGAAATCCTCCTAATTCAAGCTACAAAAACTTCCCACAAAAGCGGAGGAAAAATATACCCACACAAGCAATCAAATTTAAGAAGCCCCAAAAAAAGCCGGAAAAACAAGGCCAACGACCTATAAAAATAGGGCCAAAAGTAGGCAACCCAGAAAGCACACAAAAGGACGAAAAAGAAAAAACCGGCAGACATGCATAAGGTCCTGTGTTGAAAAAGCTTCATCATTTCCTCGCCAAAAAAAATCGATGACAGTTTATGAGCCTCGGAACGATACCTTCCTTAAATCAATTTTTTCGTAGCTTCCTGTTGAAAGGTTCCTGCCTCGCTTTTTTCCATTAACTGCAGCGTGTTTTTTTTCCTTGTTGTTTTCCTTTTGACTTTATTAGCGCCAACAATGCAAGAGCACAAAACGCATGTTGGCTTAATTGGGGCTATTAGTTTTTATTAAAAAGAAGGCAGGTGGCAGCTGCTGCGATGCCATAATGAGCTGCTCTAAAGGCCCGCCGGTGGTTCACTTGTTAACTTGGCCAAGGGAAGGTGAGGCAATGGTCCTGGGGTTTTCGTAACAACGGGAGCCGAGCAACAGGTAGCCCCCATTTCGAATTTGAGTTAACCGCAGAGAGGCCACACGCACACACAAATGGGCCAAAAACCGAGCACTGACCTAGGCCAATTGGCTTTGTGGTAGGATCCCACAGCATGGAGAAAATCAGCGGGGAGGGTTCGCTTTTTATGACACAATTTTGGGGAAGCCAGAGCCCCCGGAGAATAACCACAGCAACAACAACAACTGCTCGACATTTCCTACCCCTCCTAATGAGCCATAAAAAGTTTGGTTTATGTGTGCGCCAGACTTTTGGCAACCCTTCGTCGAGGCTGATGTATTATAAACCTTTCAACAGCTCCACTTTTGGTGGACACTGGGGGAAAAGCAGTGAAATTTCAGCTTAGTTTTCTTAAACTAAATGTGAGGGGAAATCCCCTATGTTAAGCCTGCACAAGTCTAATCGAATTATATCACTTCTGGATATTGTAAAATATTTAAATATCAGGAAATGGTCTGCTAGACCTAATCAACCTTTAGAAATATACCTAATAATTCTTATAAATGAAAATCGAAATCATATAATAGTTAATTGGGTAGAACTGAATTGGTTTTGTTTAAAGAATTCTCAACAAAAAGATTATTAATGTATTCATATGTGATGAAAATAGTATAGAAACCCTATGAACACATTCTTTCAATTAAGAGGTAAGGTTTGTGTAGCTACAATATTTCTTTTAATAAAAAGATAAGGTTCTATCAATTTTTATCCCCCCTGATAATAATTTTCTAAAGCCTTTTAAATTTTGTAAACATTTTGAAAGTTGTGGGACTCACAGTGCCTCATGTTCATTCAACCTGAGCTCACTCGAATATTTAGAGCTTCCCAAAGGTGAGAGTGGAATACCTAATTCCCGGCGACAACCTTGACCTGTTCCAAAATAAAGCTCTAATTACTGCCAGCCCAAGGACAACCCTTTTTTCGAGGACAACCAGCCCCCAGGAAGTGAAATCGATTTTCGTAGGCAAAACATTTCAAGGTTGGCGCACCCAGAGCCCCCTAACATTTGCCACCTTGAGTCCTGTTTATTTTGATTATCACTTTCGCGAGAGGAGGGGAGAAAAGGGGGCGGGAGCTTCCTGATTAGTCCCGGCGTCCTTGAAGGTTGCCGAAAATTGCGTCTGGAGAAATTCTGGACGAGGACGAGGTAGACGACGACGATGATGATGATGATTCACCAGGGCCAAGGCCTGCTGGATTTGCTTTTTATGGCTTATTTCCCATTTTGATTTCGGCCGTCAGACTTTTCTCTTTCTCTACTGTTTTCGGGGGTTGACTTCTTCCCTATACACATTTATCCATACACGAGGGTGAGTTTCGTTCCATTTGGCATTGTAATTGCAGCCACCCCTATATGTATTATATATCTGTCGGATACATACCTACATATCTGCTTTCTCTCGGGGGACAGAAAGTAGAGATGCGTCATCCGACGATTTGTTACACGTAATTTAGATGCGAAATTTTCAATGTCAATCTCTCCCCCGGTTTTTCGGTGTGCGCCCCCTTGAGATGTAACCGTTTTGATATGTGCTAAAAAGCTCACTTCACAATTTTATCAAGGTCAAGTTCAGAAGGGGGGAGCGTTTTATTGTTTGTTGAGGTAGCGGGAAAAGCATCAGCCAAAGTCACAGGCCACCAAATGAGTGATAAAAGGGGTAAAGCACAACAACAAAGGCCATTCGGTTGCCTTGTGACACAATTCGAGGGTCTCGCTTTGAATTGCGTTTGACTGGGGTTTATTATTACCGCCAAGATGGGGGAAGTACCATCGGAATCTCTGCGTTAATTGAGCGGCTTTATGGATCTGAAGAAACAATTGAAAAGGGAAACAATTGCCGAAGGAAAGCCTGGGACTCAAAAGGTTTCCCAGGATTACCAGTGGCACAGGGGAAATGGCACATGATCTTTGGGTTGATAAAAGCTGCAAGTATTTATCAGATTATAGTTGTCTTTTGTATAAAGGTACTCGATTTCTTTGTTTTTCTTTTGGTATTAAGACAATTATATTTTTCTGGCTTAAGAAACCATATATTTTCTTAATATGGAAATAACTCGAAATCTATAGATTTTTTATACATTTTTTCTAATTTTTAGAAAAAATACCTTACATTTAAGAAATATTTTTCTATTTTTTAGAAAAGTTTTTCTTGTTTTTAGGGCTCTTTGCCTTAGATTTTAGAACAGAACGCCCTTAATTTTAGAAAAATTTACCCTACAATTTAAGGTGCGATGCCTTTGAAGTCAAAAATAAGGCGAATTTCTTGTTTTTAGGGTTAATTTTGGTATGAGTGTACCAAATAGGAATTTCTATCAGAAGTTACTATAGATAGTATGAGCATTTAAGCAAGTTTAAATAAATGAGAGAGGCTTTTGGCTAAACTACTTTGGAATCAAAGAAATAATAAGAGTAAAGAAATTTCTTATAACGAAAATAGTTTGAGAAGTGATCAGCTTATACACACAGATCTGAACATAAATGAGAGCTCCTTTAAATAATCTGATTGCCTTTATTATTTAAATTAAAAAATTCCCAATTAAACTGAGCACCTTTACGCCCAATAATCAAGGACAGCTGTGCGATTTAACCCAAAAATCCCAAGAGAAATGAGACAATAGAAACGAACTTAATTAGTTATATTTGGTTGGGATTGCAGATGCGTGCTAATGAAAGTGCATTAGCACTGGGACTTGGTGGCAGGACGAAAGGACGACAGGACTAACCAAGGATAATGGACTAGATACTGCCGCGGGGCTAATAATACTCCCACTGAAAGTGAGCAAAGTCAGGCGAACAAGCAGAAAAGAATTAATTTGAAATTCCATTTCGTAGATTTAATTGAGTTGAAATCAAATTAAAAGCAATTTATTTTCAACCCTCATTGCGAATTTTTTCCTTGTCTCCCTTTTGCGATGTTCCACACGCACACGCACGCACTATCATCCCACTCTCCTCCCACTCCTTTCTTCACCATTCTCCACTCTCTATTCTCCATTCTCTATTCTCCCCTCTTTTTTTTCTCAGTTTTCCGTCGTTTCTGGTATTTTCTAAAAGTGCGTGGTCCATTGACAGGGTGTGGGGGTGAAAAAAAAGGAAAAATTCAGACTCGTTTTTGGGGTTGCAAAAATTTCATCGCCTGCATTGCAAGAGGAAAATCGATAAAAATGTGCCGGTGCCCTGTGTGCAAAAAGCGAATTCATCCTCTGCCCTGCAAATAGAAGACATATGAAAATGCCCTGCAAATAGAAGATATATGAGAATGCCCTCCAAATAGAATATATATGAGACCGCCCTATCTCTTTTTTATCCCACTGGTGATTGCATTTTTCGGTGGCCTCTGTGATGTGGCATTAATTTTTAATTCGTCCAAAAATGATTTATGCCTGACTCGAATCGCAAATTAAAAAGCCATTCCAGTTGCATATTCAAACAGTTGAAAATAGAAAAAAAATACGGGCTAGAAACTTTTCGCATCCACTGTGGACTGCCAAACAAGAAATGCAAATAATGCGCTCGAGTTGACAGAATCCAAGTGAGAAGGTGGGGGCGGCAACTGATGAGGGGGCGTGGCACAGCGCTTCAAATTGCATTTGATAGAGCCGCAGAACTCGGTTCGTGTTCCTCTTAACCACCACTCCAAAAGAATGACCATTAAAATGCATTAAATAGAAGAGGAGCGTTTTTTTTATTCCCGAAAATCTAAATACTCTAAATGATGAGTCTTTTAAACATAATTAGAAGGGAAGCTTAAGAAAGACCTTAAAGAACTTAAATATTTCAGGAGATTATAAGGAAAAACTCTAATAATTTAAATTTAGTTGGAAACAAAAAACATCTTTTAAAAACTTCAGGAAATTAATGGTTATATTAAATACTTTTTTTAAAACCTATAGAATAAACTCATGAACTATTGAGCGATGCTTAATCAGCAAACCTAAATCAGTATTACAATTATAAAACACCTTTTCCAATTAATGGTTAATCCAAATTATCTATTCACACCTCCGGCTGCATAATTAATTAATTTTTAGCAAATGACTCCCCCACCTGCCAATCTCCTGATGGAATTTATGGACTCCTTGGGCTCCTTTCAGGGCATATAAATTGAAAATAAAATTCAACAGCGCGCTTTGGCAGCAGAAATGTTGTTTAATTTGGCAGCAGAAGCATCAGCAGCAGCAGAGGCATCGGAGTTTCAGTGGCAGGGGCAGGGGCAGCTGCAGTTTTGCTGGTGGCGCAGTAAAAGTGGCTTTTGTACGTGCAATGACCTACCAACACATAAAAAATGCAACGCGAAGGCACGAATCGCGCGCTAAAATATGCAAAGGACGATGGGGAGGATGCCAGGATGTCGGGATGTCGGGCTGTCGGGATGCC
Organism: Drosophila rhopaloa; assembly: GCF_018152115.1. Classification (NCBI taxonomy): domain Eukaryota; kingdom Metazoa; phylum Arthropoda; class Insecta; order Diptera; family Drosophilidae; genus Drosophila; species Drosophila rhopaloa. The sequence continues at coordinate 14,705,020 of NW_025335043.1, forward strand.
AGTGCCAAAGATGTTGCCTTTGCTTTTCGCAGGCCCCAAGGCAAAAGTTTCCCAGCAGCTCTATTTGCAAGGACAAACTTGGGGTTCGGGGTCCTGGGTCCTGCGCTCCAACTTCAATAATAGTCAAGTGCAGTGAAGCGTTTTGCCAACTGCAAACCTACTTTTGGCTCCTTCTCCCAGCGAGACAAAATCAAAGCCCAGCTTCCTCCATTTTATTTGGCGTTTTCTTCAATTTTTTCTTCACGTTTTCTCTTTCTATTTTATTTTTTTTTTGCAACATCCTTTTGGCCAACACGCAGTTCCCCCCCCTCAATTCGCTTTTTTCGCCTGCCACTTTCCTAATGTGTGAGAGTGTGTGCGAACTTTGCATTTACCCTTGGCAAGGACTTTTGCAGCGGATGGAAAGCCAACGAAAGCAAAAAGTTTTATTTGCACAGTTTTCTTTTTCTTAAACTTTTGTTGTGAAAAACCCCCCCGCTCCCCCTCCTCACCACCCACCGTCGCAAACTGCCAGCTTGCAATTTGCTCAAACAAGTCTAAAAATATATATATGTATGTGCTTATGTACAAGTCTGGTATATAAAGTACATTTATATATATATATATATATCCTTCTCGACAAAAGCTGCCGCAAAGGGGGGAAAATTGTAGCATGCTTTTGAGCGCTCGCTTAGAAAATTTCCTCCACTTGCCAGCTAAAACGAGGGAAAATGGAAAATTTTTATAATTAACAGCGACAAAGTAGCACAGCAGATGCAGATGCATCGCAGCATCTCAAACATGGCAAACATCGGCTGTTTATCAGATGGGGCAAGATGCCAAGGAATGGTAATTTTTTCCATACATTTTTCTTTATACTTTTCTTTTTGGGGTGCCAGTTGAAGCAAGACTTCTGGTTTTTCCCCTATTTTCCTCTGCCGGCGGCCTGTGAAATGCAAATATTTATACCAACTACTTGAAAACGCTGGGGAAAAATGGCAAGTGCCTCACGCGCAAAAGTGCGTCATCCTGCACCAAAAACAGTGAATATCAATTAAGTGCAATTCGGTTTCTTGACACTTCACTGAATCAAAAGGGCAAAGGATGTAGGCTTAAATTAGCTGGATTTCAAGGGTTCACACTGCTTTGATGTACGTTTGATGTTCTGATTTTAAGAGGGGATTACTTGTGAAGTAGAAAACAAATATTTAGGGTGAGGCAATAGAAAGGATCTTTAACGCCTTTAGAGGACTTCAATTGAGAGTCCTGTAGCAATCATTTAATTATCGTGACTTGGATTTCAAATCATTTTTAAAACAAAATTAGGAAAACTGTTTAAATTAACATTAAAGTCTTGTCTGATATTGATATTAATAATAAAGTATAAGGTGAATCTAATCTCATTCATATTGCAGTTTTTTAAAAGGGTTTTAATATGGATAAGATCTTCAATATCCAGGTATCCTTAAGCTTAGTTCTAGATATCTTTATAATAGATAAGATAATGACTTGTCTGAGTTTTGATATTAATAATAAAGTATAAGGTTAATCTAATCTCATGAATAGTAAACTTTTTTTTAAAGAGTTTAATTAAGGATAAGATCTTAAATATCCAGGTATCCTTAAGCTTAGTTCTAGTTATCTTTATAATTTGTTTACTGTAATGCCGATGGGGTTATGCTCTGAAGATCTAGAAAAAGGTAAGGAATGGCAAGGAGTTCAGGGAGTTCAGCGAAGAAGCCATTGCAGTGCGTTCCTTTTCTTTCATTTTTTTTTGCAGCCCTCTTCTTGTTAGTGTTGCTGTTGTTGTGTACGCAATGTGCGTAAGGAGAAAGCTTGAAAGGAGCTAAAAAAAAGCGAAGAAAGCGGAGAAAGGGCTGTAGGTGATGTATGTGGGCCTATATTTGCACATGTGCCGTTAGCTCTAGCTGCTGTATGCGTGTTGAGTTTGTTATTTTCCCTCTTCTCGAGCGTCCTCTTATTTATCCTCCTCCATTTCATTTTTTTCTTTTCCTTTTTGCATAATGTCGTGGGATGGTGTGTGCGTGCATATTTATGCGTATTTGTTTGCATAGCTGATGATGTGCCAGCAGCAACAGCAACAAGAACACTTTATGAGTGCGTGCGAGCCACATTTCACCCCCCGATTCACCCACCCCCCTTTAACCCCACTTAACCCCCTGCTAAGTCCCGTTTTTAACCCCCTCTATCTGCACTCCTAATATCCTTTGGGGGCGCCATTGCAATTAGAAAACTTGCAGCGCAACTTTTTTTTTGCACCAACAACTTGTAATGCAATGCGCTAAATTGTTTGATATCACACTAACATTCGCACACTGGGAAATGTTAAGTGCAAAGTCCTGCTCACAAGTTTTAGTCCTGCACACGACAAAATAGGAATCCTTTAAATATGTGAATATTGACAGGGATGACACATAGATTTAAACACTTTGTAATCCACAAGTCATGAAATCATTTTGATTGTTCTTTACAAACTACGAAAAAATATTGTGGAGATGTTAAAGAAAGGAAATCTTAAGCATTTTGTACTAATAACGAAATATATATTGTGGAAATTGAGAAAAATACATGCTAAAAATAATTTCTCAAAAAAATTCTCAAGTTAAAATACACAGGTTTCTTTTGAAGTTAAAATTTTGGATAAGGAAAAACCTCAATTTAATCGTGATAAATATAAAACAAGCTTAATTAAAAATACATAAGTATTGGAAACATTTTTTTCCTGAACAGTAGTATTATAAGTTCAAGGTAATATACCCAAAGTTTCTCCCTGTGCACTTTACAACTGCCAGCTACGTGCTGTGAAATTTTTTCAGCGCATTCATGTTGCACGTACCGCCCATTGTTCTTGCCGCTGCTGATTCTGTGGAGTTTTTTTATTTTATTTTATTTTATTTTGTTTTTGCTGTTCTTGCTTGAAAAACATTTCTTTAATTCTTTCTTTTTTGCGTTTCTTTCGTTCGCCTGGTGTCTTGACTGCAAACCACCCCCACGTTAGGGGATGTTTATGCGCGACAGGACTTTCGTACTTTGGCAAATGACTTGACTTTGGTCAGAGAACTGAGACCAACTTTTAGTTGTTAGCCGGAGTCGGAAAAAAAACCTGAAATTAAATTGATTTTTTTGCCTTCTCTTTTGGCGGAGGAAAACAAGTCGAGCGAAAACGAACAAATACATATAATCCCAGGCAACTCTTTCAATGCTCGACAACATAACAATTTATTGTTTCAATTATATTTTTCAATTTGCGCCGACAAACAAAAGTCCGCCAAATGCAAAAAAGGCTCTCAGCTATAAATAAAATAAATAGCAAACGAACTGAAATTTGTTTTCCTCATCGCTGTGCTGTTTTTTCCTTGTATTGTGTTTGCCAGGTTTATGGACGGAATGGGGGATATATATGAAAGTTATTGAAAGTAAACATGATAAAATAAACTCCGCACAGAGCGTCGACAAAAAATTGTGTGCCACTTTTTTCGTTGTAATGCTGGTGAAATTGTCTCAAATAATATTTAAAGAAAATTAAATTGAATTTACGGCGGTTCCTTGTTGTTTTTCCGGGGGTGGCGTGAAACGAAAAACGAACAGAGGAAGGAGCAAACAGAATGATAAGCAAAAATAATCAAAAATCGATTTGGAAAGTGCGTCCCTGTTTCGCTCTCTTTTCCTCTGGCTTCTTGTTTTTGTTGTAACAATATGCCAGAATTTTCCATTTCCCATTTGTTGTCAAAATGCAATCATTTCGTTTTTGTTGTTGTTACAGCTTGATAGGCACTTTGTAAGCAAAGCACAACAAAAAAAAAAAATAAAGAAAGAAAGCAAGCAAAACAAGCAACAACTTTCTCCGGGAAACATTTGGAAATTGAAATTGTAAGGCGACGGGCTTGGCCTTACGTTTTATAAATTCTGTGATTTTGTTTGATTCACTTGACTTAAACGGATTTGGCCAAAAGGAAAACCGGCATAAAGCAGGAAACGAAAAATTGGCAGGCAATGCAGGAAATGGTACATATTGAAATTCAGAACAAGGAGAATATGTTAACTAAATAAAATATTGAAGAAAAATAAAGTTCTCTATGAAAAGTACTTTTGAAATTCTAGAGATATGAAATAAGTTACTAAGTGTGGTTTAAAAATAAAGTGATATTAATAAAAACAATACTGATTGAATAAACCCATTATAATTCTACGAAAAACCTATATAATTTAAATCACAAGTTTTTCATTAGAAAAAGAAACCAATTAAAATTCGATAAATTGTCAGATCAATTATATCCGTGATTATGTAATTATTTTCTAAACCACCTTGCACCAACCACCAATCTGTAGGCCTCGTTTAGTGCCCCATTTAGTTGACTTTTGCACCATTCTGTGCCAAAGGCCGACAGCAATTAGTAAGTTTTGTAACCTGCTGACCCTCTAAGCCATTACAGTTAAGTATTCTCGTTCAAATAGGCGTGTGTATGTATCTGTCCGCCTATGGCTGCATTTAACCCCTCGGAAACTGGACTAAATGACAACCGTTTCCTCCGACTCCGCCTCCGCCCCATATTTTCCTGCCAGTTTTGCTGGGGTGCGAATTTGCTTAGTTTGTCGCGCAGTTAGGAATAAGCCGTGAAAAGGGTCCGCCAGCGACGACGACGAGTCGGTCAAGCTGAAAAATGCACTGCAATTGCACCTTGCACACAGATACACATGCACAGCAGTTGTGCACTGCGAGAAAAAGGAGGGTAAATAATTCTGAATTTTTTAAATAGTGCTAACTGGTACTTAAAAATTTCTTATAAAATGTTTAAGATATAAAATCATTAACTAAATGGTATATATCCATTATAAAAGTGTAGAATAAAAATTAAGAATACTTCATATTCTTTAACATTAAACTAATATATATTTTGAGATCCAAATTATTTCAAAATTATTTTTTTGCTGCGGTTTGAGTACACCTAATAAAATCTTGAAAAGTCGTTTACAATATTTGGCATTTTATAATTACACCATAAATCATGTCTATCAAAAATCACCCTTTATTTCTCTTCGTGTAAGTTTAACCCCTTTTTGGCCATGCATCGCTGATATTTAAATTGAGCCAGCGGGCAGTGAAAAGTTCTGAGGGGCACCAGCAGCGGGTAGAATGCACTTCTAAAATAGAAAAAAAGGGTTCGTGGGTTCCACGCTCCTAGGACTCTGCATGTGCAGGGATATCCTTGATCTATTTGAGCTCTAACTGACTGCTTTCTATGTAACATACCTCTCCCGTTTTTTGCCCGAGTGTGAGTGGGTTGCTGTGGCAATTAGCGCCGGAGTTCGGTGTCTCGCTTTGTTGTTTGTTTATTAATAAACAATAACAGCCAACAAATTGCTTAATTGCTGGATAGCACCTGCCCAGCCCCAAGGATCTCAGCATAATGCTTCAACAGCCAAGGACCTCATTACGGGATGGATATTTTGTGTCTCTCATTAGGAGAAAAAGAGAGAAAAGTTAACTGATTTTGCACTCATTACCGAGGAAGTGGAGGTGCAAAGGGGCGGGTAATGCGGTACTTTTGTCCTTTAACTATTTCAAGGATAAGTTCTCAAAGTTCCTCTTTCTCAGCCTTGTCCTTATGCAAATTGCCATCAAGTATACGCAGCGTGGTCCCTGCCATGCGTAATTATATAACATTAATTTGCATTTCTCGCTTCTTTCCGTTCTGTTCTGTTTTTTGTGCTAGTGCAATCAATGCAAATGTTCTCGCTGCTGGCAACTTAACAAGGATGTGAACATTTATTTATTAAAATTTAACAACGCTTTACGATCAGCGCACATTTATACACACAAATGTGTGTGCAGCTCGACCCGACTGATTGCCATCGGGCAGAAAACCAGAACCACCACCAGAATCAGATTCAGAATCAGAACCACCAGATCAACCCAACCATCCATCCCATCCATCCCATCATCATCATCCACATGAGCGGCAAATCTGTTCCATAAATACAGCAACAAAAGCATTCAATTGCGCAGACTGGCAAACACTCACACACAGACAGAGTCAAGCATTTTATTATTTAATTTATGCGGAGACAACAGAACAACAAATTCTGCTGGTAAAAAAAAAGAGCACCAAAACTACCACACAAAAGATCTACCGGTACATAGATGAAAAGATACATTTGTATCTGCAGCGCAAACAATAGGAATTCTGCAAGGCAAACAGCCCAAAACAAATATTGGTCACCAAATAGATTACAAAATTGCGATAAACAATGCAGTAGGGCATATTAAAACAACTTGAAATTTAATTAAAGAACTCAAGAGATATTTTCATAGTTTTCAATATTTTTGTAACAAATAGTAAAAGCAAATTCTTTAATTTATTTGATAAGCGAAATGCGGAAATTTAGAATCTAATATATATTACCTCAAAAGATATATTATACAAAATTAAATCATGTAAAATCCACTGTTGTAAAAAAATCATTTACAACTCTTTGCAGCGCAATACCTCAATTAAAACCTTTCAAGGCTTTTAAAAACTTCCCACGCGAGCCCCATTATTAAACGGATTAAATGTGATTCAAATATATTCACCCATAATTATTAAAAAAATAAATACTTAGTGCCCCAGCAAGTGCAAATATAATTACATGAAAATGTATACGTACGGTTTTGGCTTTGGGTTCCTGCAAGAAAAAAAGATAGAAAATGAAAATAAATCAACTGTAAATACAAATAAGCTGTGATGCATAAAACAATTAGCAATAATTAAAAATTAAATAAATCTGTGAGCAGGAGGTGTCCCCTCGCAAACCAAAAATTACTCAATGCTGGAAAATAAAACCCTATATGTACATGCCACATGCCCCGTGGCACATAGCAAAAGTGTATATAGACCGACTGTCGGGCTATCAAAATATAAGCCCACTAATTGGCTGTCATGGCGGCAATTTGCGTGCCCAAACCGCCTCACCAATGAGAACCCATTAAAATGAAAAAGGCAATGAACAAAAAAAACAATGCAAATGTTAAATTATGGTTTTTAAAGTTATGGTTGAAATTTTGGTAATTAAAAGAAGTACTCATAAATCCCCGCAAAGCCTAAGCTGCTTAAAGCAAAATAATATACAGAAAAATCATTCATCAATGCCATTTAAATGGACGTGCGTGCATGTGTGTTTGAACGGCATGGGGCTTAAGTTCTGCTCCTAGGACTCTGGCTTAGGATTCTGATTCCTATTCCTATTCCGATTCCGATTCCCAATCCTTAGAGCACAATGCGAACAGATGTGCAGGCGAGCGAGTTCTGCAGATGGTCTACGAATAATGGTGTGTGCTCCCTGCAACAGATGAATATGCAATCCTTCGAGCAGGAAATAAAACAACGGAAGCTGCTTGGAATTTTCAATGGGATTTTGTGCCCACTCAAGCTACAGATGCACGGAAATAAATTAGATTCCATAAGGACTTATATTATAAAACTGCATTGTCAACAAAGTCTTTAAGACTCTCATTTGAAAATGGTTAAGAATTAAAAAAAAATACTTCATCACGAAATATAAAACTCTATACATTTCGATCAGTTTTCCTTGTTTAAACATTGAGTTGTTTTTAATGTTTTACTTTATGTATTATGTAAAATCTTCTTAAAACATTCACGAATTTATTTCTGGTGTACCTCAGCTGAAACCTAAAACAAAACTTTATCTGCCAGTCGAGTTCAGAGCATTGAACTCAAACTCAAACTGAAACTGAAAAACCCAAACTCAAACTGAGAATTCGGGGAGTGCATGGGAGGCATGCCTGGCAGCATCTTTTGGGACTTATCGAATGACAAACGCACATTTTGCTCTGCCTATAGATTGAATGATTGAATCACCGACTGAGGATGATTTTTGGAGCGAATGAGGGAGGATGGCAGTCGTGTGCCTGGCCACAAGCGACAATTAACCGAAAGACAACACATTTTTGGCCAAGCATATTTTTCCATTTTTCGGCAAAAAAAGCTGAGCCAGAAAGTGGCAAGTGATATGCCGGGGGAAGGAGATAGCAGGGCAGGATGAAAGAGGATGCCCAAGTGCAACTGGATATCCAAGGAGCACGACCACGACCGAGTATCAGATTGCACAACATGCTCATAATGAAGCACATCCAGGGCATTATCGTCGACATCGTCATCGTCATCATCATCGCCACCACCACCATACGTTGCAGTTCATGTGGCTCAAGTATCCAGCGGCGAGTGTGTGCATGAGCATTATCCTGTTTTCCAGGAGCTGGCAAGCCAACGTGCCAAAAACTGGGCACTGAGAAAAAGTCCAAGGGCCTAACTTTAACTATTTTAAGAATAAACATTTACAAATTCAACAGAATTTTGGATTCATGAATCAATTATTATTGGTTTTGAATTTTGATCATAATACTATAGCATTCTATATTATATAAGCGGAATTATACAAATATCATTTAAAGTTTTTAAAACATTTTTTAAAGAAATCATCAAACGAAATCCTAAGTCTTAAGATGGCTGGAATATTATTAACTTGCTTAAATAATCTAAATTACTTCAGGCAAGCAATTATATTAGTTCATTGTTTCCCAAAATTTAATAAGATTGCTAATAAACTCCATTTCATATAAAATATGAGCTACTTGCTGTTTTATAAAGTTAATTTTGTTTTTCTATACTGTTTATATTATATGGCCAATTTTTCCCCCAGTGCACAAGCCACCTTGGCAAGTGGTCTCCTTTTTCGCCCACTCTCTCTATTTGTTAGTGTGTGTTTGCCGAGAGTATGTCACGAACGGGTGGTGTTGGTGTGAGAGTGTGTGTGTGTGTGTGTGTAACCTCAAGTAGGAGCAATGCACTCGTCCTGGCCCAAAGAAGGACTAAGGATAAGGATACGGCGAGTGTTTCATATGAGCACATGCATGGTGGCGAGCATTTTGTATGCATGAAGCGAAAACCTTTAAGTTGTTATGGCTGTATGTTGGTTTTTAGTGACTCCAGTGCATTTGCCTCAATGAAGTTGGAGCGAAGCGTGAACTGAAAATAAGAGCCAGGAATAAAAAGGGGAGCAGATCTTGGAGTGAAAAGCATCCTTGGACAGCCCAATGAAGTCAATCACTCAAACCCCGAAGCACACAGACTCCAAATGGACTTTCGGGGTTGATTTCTTTGGCTTTCGGTAACTTTCTTTTCACTCAGACACTTTCAATATTTGCCTCGTCTTGTTGTTGATTTTCTTTTATTTGTGAAGGCGAAAAAAACGTAGAAAAAAATGTTCAAATTTTAATGAGAAAATTCCTAAGAAAAACTGCATATTTAAAGAAGAAAAAAAATACCCCAGACAAATTGAGCGACACAGGAAATATCCTCTTAGATAGGCCCGTCCAGAGATTTCTCTTCATTTTTTATTTGGGGCGGGGAAAGATGGAAAACCGAGGTGGGAGTGAGTTCGCTAAGCAATTCAAATAGCCAAGTTAATGACTAAGCCCGAAGGTCTTTTCTGCTGATTTGGGAAAGTAAAAAAAGAAATTACAAAAAATATTAAACGAAAAAATACAAGAGGGAAAGCTGGCCGGAAAGGGACAGACTTGGAGTTTATCATAAAGTATGAGCTATTTGAGAAAGATAAATAAGTCGAGAAGTGCATCGATCCGCATTCGATGGGAAACCCAAGAATGAAATAATTCACGTTCAAAATTTATCGCCATTAAGAATAAAACCGGACCAAAGAAGTTGGACAGCCGGGACCAGCTGTGAGTTTTAGCTGAGAACTTTCAGGCTGGAAAAAAAACCGCGAAAACCTTGTCATTATAAAGTCCATGGACAAAGGCATAAATATATGAGCACATGAGTAATTTTAACCTACACTGTCCTACAAAGAATTAAACACCTTATCTGCCCGCCTGTTACAGAAGAATTGAAAGGTCTGATATATTTTACATTGGTATTATAATTAAATAATTTTTGAGATCCGCTTAGTCTTTTACATGATATTTCTTTTTCTATTAAGGGATATAACAAATTATGAAATATGATTTAACTTATTAATTTAAGGATCTCGTTTCGTAACTTCAAAGTTTTTATTGAGTAAAACATTATTTTTTAAATAATTTTGATGGAAAATAAACAAGCATCTAATAAGGATAAAAAACAAAAGTTCTATAAGTAAAGTGGAATTAACTTGGAGAATTTTTAAGATTACAGAAAACCCCAACCCAGTGACATAGTGTTCCAGTAGTTCAGCCGACATGTGAGGCAGTTGGACAATGAAACCCCTGATAATGATGTTGCGGATGGCGATGATAAAGAAAAGGAAGATATAAAAAGTAAAGCGTCAATTGTCCCGAGGAGGAAGAAGAGGAAGAAGGGGAAGGAGAGGAAGAGGAGCTACTCCAAATTGGCGCTGCACTATCGCGTCGCGTATCTTGTAGATACCCTGTCCATATTGACATGTCAACTGTTGCTCTTTCTCGGCGAAACTGCGAAATTTACAACTTTATCTATGTGTGTCGTCGGAAAAGAGGAGGTTTCCGTAGAGGGGGGAGGGTCATAAAGAGGGGGAGGGGGTTTCGCAGAAGGGGAGGGGGTACGGGTCCATAGAGCGGTATAAGTAGAGATCTCTGCGTGCCATTTTCTCGTTTGACGGCCTTTTGTATAGCGCCCGATCTCCTCGCTCCTGTCAACCTTAATTGTCCGTTCGTGCTATCTCTTTCCTGCCGTATGTCCCCCTCTCTTTTCCACACTCTATCCACCTCTCTGTTGCACACACTCTCATATAGTTTTTCTGTCTTTTTTTTTTGTTTCCTGTTTGCAGTCCGCTGATCGCGACTGAGAGACAAAACGCTGCGCACTCGCTTATTTATTTATCTCTGTCTGTCTGCGTGTATCTGTGTGCGCCGCTTTGTTTGTGTATCTGCATCGGCATGTGTGTGAGTGTGTGTACTTGTATCTGTGTGTGCGATCAAAAGCCGCGTTTGTAACTTGTGAACATCTGCTCCTTTCCTTTCCTTTTATTGTTGTTTTCGTTGCCTCGTTTCGTTATTATCGTTATTTTTATTGTTGTTCTTATTTTATATATGGCATATTGGGCATTTGTTGCTGTTGTTCTTGGACGTCTGTATTTGTATTCTGAGGCCCCGAGAAAATAACGCCGCAATGTGGAAGCGTCTGTCAATATTGAAAATACTCCAAATACCCTGATTATTTGACCAGGTTTTAAGATTTGGCAACCAGCTGTGGGGGAAAATTGGAACAAGACCTTGGATAACTGGCATATGAAAGAACTTCTAGTCACTTGAATGGAGCACTTATAAAAATATGAGATTATATCATTAGATAGCAGGGTAGTAACCAAAGTTAAGGCTAAAATTGGTATCATAATTGCTGTTTAATTTGCGATAACAACAACGATTCATTTTTAATAAAACTATATATCTTTCATTTGCTCTAAGTGGCCAAAAGTGAGTTCCAAAAACAACCTATTTCACCCATTCCACCATATTCCACTTTAAAAATGTTATGTTTAGAAAATTGAGATGCACACATATCCTTGGCAGCAGATCACTTGAAACCCCTTAATGGTCCTTGGGCCATTGAACTTGTTCCCAAGCCTCCACTTCACCTCGAATCCACATCCACCCATTCTAAATTCGAGTGACGACATGCAGGCGCAATTTGAGATCCCAGATTCGGGGACCTCTCGCACACACATGTGCAACCTGATTTGCGACCGCTCAAAGGACACGCTCTGCCTGCGGCTGCGGCATCTTAAGTGATTTCGAAAAGGAGCTGGGAAGCGGCAAAAGTATCTGGAGGATGCGCGGATGTCGGATCACTCAGCCCAGATACTCAAATACTTGGATACTCGGATACTCGAGTGCACCTCGTACGCTGCCACTTGGGCACACACACACTCCTCTCATTGTAGGTTACTAGTTAAATCTTAAATCGAGGCAGCTGGAGAAAGAGAAAGAGACGGCTGCCCGGGGGCAGAAAGAGACGGGGCGAGGCACTTGGCCAGGGAACATCTGTTGCGCTGACATAAATCCTGAGTGACTGACCGCTGGTGCGAAAGACCGCGAATCTTGAATACGAACGTGGATGTGGATGTGGATGCGACTTGGCCGCCGGCTCTCTTTTGAGGACCAAAACCAGTTTCAACCGATTCCCAGCTGCCCGTTTAGGCACAGTAGTTCGAAAATGAAAATTTCTTGGTAAAATTTAGTTAATATTACGAGGCCTACAAGTAAAAATAGTGTTCCCAATGCAATTAGATAAAGTAAAAAAAAAAACATGGCAAGAAAACAATTATGTTGGTTCACTTTAAGGTAAGATTTCCAAAAAAAATAGCATATAATCAAAAAAACTTTTAAAATATTTGAAATGCGAAGAATTTAGTAGTTTATTTTATATTATTTTATATTATCTTGAAATATTGGATCGCTGGTTTCGTCAGAAAAAGGTAGCTTTTTAGATAAGTGAAAGACTCTTGACTCTTTTGTAAGTCTTTCATAAATCTGTCTCATATCCTAAAATCCATTTTAATAACTTAGTTAAGAAAGTCACTTCCACTTGATTGAATATCCCAGAAAACCCACTGTGCCACCGATTTCATTGAGTAACTTTTGCTTTGCCTGTGAATGAATCTGTGAGGTACTCCATGCACACCGTTGCTGAAGTCGGTGGATTGGAGTCTGGGGACGGGAAACCCAGGTCGGAACTCACCTTCTTCTCGGTGAGCTTCTCGCAACGGCGCTGCTTGCAGATCTGGTGGCTCTTGTCGTTCCTGCAAGGAGCGCACTCGCCGCAATTGTCCTTTCGCTGGCATCCCACGCATTCGCCGCACCGCTTGCGCTTCTTCTTCGACTGAAAGAGAGAGCAGGAAGAGGAGTTGTTGTCGTTGGAGTGGTTGTGGTTGTGGTGGTGTTGGTGTGGGTGGTGGTGTGGCTGGTGGTCGTGGTTGTGGGCGGTGGGTGTGATTGTGATGGTGGGCAGTGGCAGTGGCAGTGTGGGTGGCGGAAGATGGTGGCGACGACCGTAGGCCTGTTAATCGCAGCGGTTGCCAGTTCGCCCCGTTTCGCTCGTTAAGCGGTGGGGTTGTCGAAGATTATTGGGGATATCACTTCGATTGGGGGACATTTTTTCAAATTTATGCTGAATCTTTTTTATCTTTTTTAAAAAGTAATTTATTTTTATGATTTTTTAAAAGGTTTCTATTTTTAATGACTTTATTGATGATAAAAAAATGCTAGTTTTTTAATTTCATATAAATATAAATGCTAAGAGAAAGTCTATTGACTTTTTCGCACAAATAATATCTAGTTCTCTGAAGTCAGTTTACAGTTAGTTGGAGATGTTATTCAATTCAGTTGTGCAATTAAAAACAGATATGTTTCTTGATTCATAATATTTCATCGACTAAAGGAAACTAAGTTCATTCAAGGCTAACTGATTTGAAATGGATTCGAATATTGTAAACAATATTTGCAATAACTGATTCATTTATTCATTTTCAAGAAAAGGTTACGAAAAACATAATTTTCATTATCAACCTGCTGTCTTTTATAATGTTTAAATGCAATTTAAATCCACCGATATAGGTATATATCCCGTAATCTTCGACAACCCCACCCACCGATCACTTACCTGCTTGTCGCATCCGCTGGCATTGGCATCGTTGCTATCGCCCATCCCGAGCGCACTCAGAGGACTCTTGAAGTTGGCCGTGCTGGAGACGGCGTCCACTTGGCCAGGATTGCTGGGGTCTACGTCCATGCCGCTGGCCTCGCTCTCGGCACTGGACTCCAGCGAATTGGGCCGCTGTTTCCGGCGCTCTTTCTTCCGGGCCTCCAGTCGGGCGATGGGCGATTGCAGCAGCTTCTCGACCTTGACCGGCGTGGTGGTGGTGGGCGTGGGCTGTTGGGTGGTGGTGTGCGGCGTGTGGCTGCCACTCCCACTTCCCGCCGTCGCCTGCGGATAGCTGTTGTTGCTGTTGTTGCCATCGTACGAGGTGGGCGTGTGCATTCCCATGGGTATGGGATGCGGCTGGCCGTGCTGAAGCGGATGGTGGATCAGACCGCCGCCTCCGCTGTTGCTGAGATCAAAGTCCTCCTTCTTGAGCAGCATCTCAAAGTCGCTGGCTCCCGATCCTGGTTCCTTCTTGACACTCAGTGGAGTGAATCCCGGATAGAGTGGTAGTTCTGCGTAGGGTGTGGGATAACCAGAGGCGCCTCGATGATGATGGTGCGGATTGAGGGCATGGTGATGGGCAAACGCGTTCGGCGGAGGTGGTGCCGGAAAGCTGCCCGCTGAGGGTGGAGTGATGCTGGTCTGCAGACTCGATAGCTGGGTCAATGGAGAGCCCACGCTCATCATTCCGGGGGAACTGACTGAAATACTAGCCGGCGACATGGCCACCGTTTGCAGGGAGCTCATTGTGGTTGGTCCCACGGAGCCGGTTACCGAGTTTGGTCCTACGGAGCCGGATACTGAGCCGGGAGCTGCGGTACCAGGAGCTGCTGCTGTCGAACCTGGCGGTGCTATGGGCACTGGCATGGGTGTACCATCTGGTAGTAATTGCTCATTGAAGCCATGAAACTGGCTCTGAAACGAGGGCAGCTTGGAGAAGGGTTCGAAGCCGCTCTTTAGCTGCAGATGAGGTTGTGTCTGGGGTTGTGGACCATTGTCCTTGGACTCCATTTCCCAGGGACGCGTATAGCTGCCGTTCGAGTTGGAATTGGAGTTCGAATTCGAGTTGGCGTTGGCGTTGGCGTTACTAGTTGTGTTATTGGGATTACCCGGATTCCCTGGATTCCCCGGATTTCCTACTGCGGTGGAGGCGGCGGAAATGGCATTGGCATTGGCATCGCCGTGTTGCCGCTGGCCAGAGTTGCCACCGGTTGCAACATTAGCATGATTGCTGCTGCCCAAAGGCGCTGGAACCGTGGTATTGCTGCCGTCGGTGTTGTTGCTGCTGTTGCCGTTGGTGTTGCTGGTGGCGGCCGCTGGCTGTTGATGATGTTGCTGCTGCTGCTGCCTGGCATAGTAGTCCCAGTGCTGCTGCTGCTGCTGCTGCTGTTGCTGATGCTGCTGCTGATGTTGTTGCTGCTGCTGCTGCTGGAGGTGTTGCTGCTGCGGATAGTGTTGCTGGTAGTGATGGTGGGGATGCGGGTGGTGGTACGGCGTGGTGTAGTGCTGACTGAGGCTGCTCAGCTGATTCAAGTGGGTGTTGTGCAGCGAGGATACGGTGGCCTCCACGGATGCGGCTGATGATGCTGCTGATGTAGTTGCTCCCAAATTGCTGCTGTCGGCGGTAGCACCTGTGCTGCTCTGGGCTAAAATTGAAGACGCCATTTAAGCTCAAACTCTGGCATGGCTATGCAGTTGTCTTTAAAAACTGCGGGGCTTTGTACTGATTTAAAGATTCGTTATAGTTTTGTACACTTTTCGGTTCACTTTTCGTTTGTTTCTCTGCTTTGTGAGGTAGTTCTTCTTTAAAAATGTTTCCGATTCGACTGGTTTTTGTTTGTTGGCTAGTGTAAAACACTCTGATTATATTTGTATACTATAATATAAGTTGAAGCTACTCCAAGATTTGTATTTCGTTTTTATATTTTTTTGAACTCACTGGTTTTGCGTGTTTTAATGCAAAGTTGATTATTTACTTGTTATGGTGTTCTTTTCTTTTCTTTTGTAAAGTGCTCGTATTAAATTGAATTGTTTAAAATTTTTTAAGATTGGTTGTTGGTTGTTTTGTACTTTATTCTTTTGTTTGTTTGTAAAACGGCAGCTAGGCAAAAATTTGTATTTTGATATTTGATTTTTATTTGTAGCAGACTTGGTTTGGTTTTTTTTTTTTTTGTTTTTAAAAAATCTTTGTAAATTTGTAATTTGTAAAATTTGTATTTTGTATGCGTTGTTGTTGTTGTATTTACTTTGTTAATTACTTGCGTTTTGTTATTGATAATATTTGATGCTTGCTTGTTGTTGTAAATTGATTAAGTTTTTGTACTCTGGTTTATGCTTCGTTTCTCAATTGAATTTGCTTTGTTAATATGTCGTCGGATATAAAAATAATTTAAGTATTTATGTCTAGTAAATTGTACTTAATGTGTAGGCCTAAAAATCTTTGTCTTCCGTTTGTTTGTTTGTTTGGGTTCTGGACTTAACAATTAATTAAACATTAGCGCGTTATTTGTTATAGGCTTTAATAGTAATAATATTTTATATTTCATATAAGTTGTGTGTTTAGCTTAATTCATTTTATGCTTTTTTTGTTGGCTTGGCTTTCAATTTTGATTGTGGGCCGAAAAGGGGGTTTTTATTTTGTAAGTTGTTTAAAGATCTTCCAAAGTATTTTGTTGTTGTTGCGCCCGTTCTTCTCAAATCCTTTGATTAAAAGCTGTAACAATGAAGAGAAAAAATAAATGAAGTTAGTAAAGTTTCGTATAGAGGTGTTTCTGAGTTTCTTATAAAAATATCCTTGCTGCAAAGTTTTCTTGTGCTTACACTTTTGTTGTTGTATTTTCTGGTTCTCTTTCCCTTTCTGGCCTTAAACATCTACAAACTTCAACACATAATTATGGTCTTTGACTATATAATGAGCGGCCAAGTCAGCGAGGCAGGAAGCGGCAAAAAAATAATAAACAAGAAAGGAAAGCAAACTTCGGGCGGAGCCGAAGTTGATATACCCTTGCAGAATATTCTGTAAATTATATTCTCCAAAATTATTTATATGATGCATTCTTAATACTCATAAAAAATCCCAACTTCCCAACATCAAAAACACCAAAGTTATGGCATTTCCAATCGTTCAGTTATATGGCAGCTACAAGATATAGTCGGCCGATCCTTATGAAATTTGGTAGGTCGGATTGATTGGCGAAAAATTAAACCCATAGATAATCCCAACTTTCTAACTTTACAAACACCAAAGTTATGGCATTTCCGATCAATCAGTTATATGGCGGCTATAGGATATAGTCGCCCGATCCTTATGAAATTTGATAGTTCAGACTGATTGGCCAAAAATAAAACCCATAGAAAATTACAACTTCCTAACTTCAAAAACACCAAAGTTATGGCATTTCCGATCGTTCAGTTATATGACAGCTATACGATATAGTGGCCCGATCCGGCTCGTTCCGACTTATATACTACCTGCAATAGAAAGACAACTTTTGGGAAAGTTTCAAGCAGATAGCTTTAAAACTGAGGGACTAGTTTGCGTAGAAACGGACGGACGGACAGACGGACGGACAGACGGACGGACAGACGGACGGACAGACGGACAGACGGACAGACGGACATGGCTAGATCGACTCTCCTGGTGATGCTGATCAAGAATATATATACTTTATAGGGTCGGAAATGTCTCCTTCACTGCGTTGCAAACTTTTGACTGAAATTATAATACCCTCTGCAAGGGTATAAAAACGAACAGCACAAAAAATGAGCTAAAGGACACTCACTTCTGGCTTTTTATTGCCGCTGCCGTTGTTGTTTTTTCTCGTTTTTTCTCGTTTTTTGGCTTGTAAGTTATGCTGCCAAGTTGGTTTTGGCTTTGTAAAGCCTCGCTCACACACACAGTTGCACACACACTTGCGTGGCACACTCACACATACCATCACACAAGCGTATTTCAGTTGCCTTCAACGCCGTTGTCATTTTCTTGTCTTTTTTCGCCATTTTTTGCCCCGCTGTTTGTATCTTTTTCTTTTTCTTTATTTTTATTTATATTATTTTTTTTTCTGTGGCACAGGTGTACTTTTGGTTTCTTTTTTTGTTGCCGAGCGCGTCCTTTGGCTTTTTGCATTTGGCCAGCGAACATTTCGTTGCGCTTCAGAAAGTTCATTGGGCTCGGAACCTGGGCTTTTTCATCACAATCATAATGATGATGATGATGATGATGATGAGGATGATTGTGACGTGTGAGGATGAATATTATGCATGCACTGGATGTGCCTAAAGCTGCACCAGTTTTTGAACATAAGCTGAGGTGCATAAGTGCATGGCTCTTGAGCGTTAAAGTGAGTGAAAATGTAGAATTAATTAGCTCGGTATAATTAGAGTGCTCGAAAATTTGAAGGTCTCCTTATCTTAAAACTGATGGTTATATGTAATTTGGAACTGATTTATTTTGATGTAATAACTGAAGTAACCTGAATCTATAAATTTTTGTATTTAAATATAATTAAAAAGAAGTTCTCTACAAGTTTTTTGCCCGCAATTGAACCTTTAAAAAAAAGATATTTAATTAAACATAGCATTTATCTGACATTGTTAAAACCATTTGTCTTGAGACTCAGTGATTAAGTTCTTCAAATACATTTTTTGCAGATTTAAAACCATCTTTCATAAGGTAGTTAAAGTTGGTTTAAAGTTTTACAAAATTGACGTTTTGTAAGTTAAAACTCAGGGGGCGATATGGTTACGTTCCAACCTACTTATGATGTTTCCCCTGTAATTTCCCACACTAAAAATAAATATTTCGCATCTCTGTGCACAATTTCACCCCCAAGCTTTGAAATGGCGAAACTTTTCGCCTGATTTCGGTTGACAAGTCAACTGAGTCATCTGCCCCATTGTTCTTGTCCTCCGCAATTTCGCTTTTTGGGTTCCTTGAGGTTCTCCTTGCCTCGAGTTGCTCTGCACATTGTTGCAGAACGACAATTAAAGTCTGATTATTTTGTCGACTGCAATTTGCGTGCTGCAATTGCCCTTGCCCCCCACCCTGCCCCTCTCGCTCCCTCCTCTCATGCCGTCTCACTCACATTATCTTTGTTGCAGTGCCTTCAATAAAAACGGTAAAAGGCCAACGGCCAAGCCAAGCAAACCAACTAAAAAAAAAAAAGGAGGAAAAAGCGGAGAAGAGAACCTGCAGCGAAGGAAAAAAAAAACACAAAATGTTGCAGCTGCCACAATTTGCTGCACTTTCCGTTTTATGCGATTCCGTTTCGCGTTTCCACTTCTGGCCTTTCATCCTGTCCTGTTCTGCAGCTGTAACTTCTGACTCGTCCTCCGCCCCTGCCCCCCTCCCCCCTTGGTCCTCCCTTTCCTGGGAGAGTTACGAGTCTTACGCTCGACATGGCGCGATAAAGATCCCGATCCCGATCCTGATCCCATGCCCAGCGATCGCCGGCACTCGCGATTTGACGAAATTGGGCCAACGAGTTGGGAAAATGGCAACATGTGCAGACTGCAATTAGGGCTTCCTTTTTCCCTGACTTCAGTCAAATCCCGACTACACAGAGAAAGGTTTTGGTATTTTATGGTGACTAGGTCTAATACATAATATGATATCTTAAATGGAACTCAAAAGATAGTTTTCTGAATCTAAAATATTTAAACTATACGAATATATTTATTTTATATTTGTAGAAATATATTTATTTTATATTTATAAAAATATATTTATTTTATATTTAGAAAAATATATTTATTTTATATTTATAAAAATATATTTATTGTATATTTATAAAAATATATATACTTCCCAAAGATATAGCCATTTCCTTCTGGATTTCCGCTACTGCCAAGTGATATAACCCCGAAAGTTATATAAGTTGTTTGCCAAACCATTCTTGGCACTTAAACCATCCCCAATCGACTGTCTAATGCCTATCTAATCTTATCTTGCGAAGCTCCCAAGCGAAGTTTCAATGTTATGCACATACGGGTTTGGTCTATATAAACAGGGATTTCTATTTCCAACTGGCCCAGTATGGGTGTATGTTCGAAAAAAAAAGAAGTAAAACCAAGAGAAATAAAACGAAGTGAGGAACAATGACCGCAATTCACTTAAATTTTCTTGTTTGCTGCTCACGCTTAATGCAGCACATTTTTGCAACATGTATGTACAATGTACGTACAACATTCTTTATTTTTTTCGCATTTTGAATTTGCAAATTAAACACGCAGTCCAGACGCGTACAGAAGTACCATATACACGAGCGTTTATATGCGACCGAACAATGCGTCATTTGGAAAACAAAGTCGCTGTGGAGTCGCTGTGGAATGGAAATGGCAGCAGGCGGCATAGAATCTAGGTGACTGCGAGGGCTGTTTTTTGGCAGTATACCACATATATATGTTATGCGGAGAGTATCACAGGACGAGGAACTAGGCTACACACACACACAGACGAGGCAGTTGCATGTGCAAATGAGGAGAGCAAGTGAAGCCGCAGGACGAGAAACAGGAACAGAAGAGGCAGCAGCAACTGAAACAGGAGCAGAATCGGGCACAGGATCTGGGGTTTCAGGTGTATCCAGAGGGAAACCATGCTACCTGTGCGCTGTTTGACTTTCCATTTGTTTGTAGTCAGACGGGGCACGAAAAATGGGAGAGAAAAGTGGAAAATATGATGGCAATATCAGATGGAAAACCCTGCATACAAGCTATTTTCATTTTTTAGATTATCTGTTTTGGAATGTGTTTGCCATTTCATATTTTTTTTAATTTAAAATATGAAATAATTCTATATACTGCACTTATTTTACAGACACTATTCAAATTTGAAACTAAGTATAACCATTTTACAAAATCTTATGGAATAATCATTATATCAAAAGCAGAGAAGTGTAATTTTTTTATATTATAAGAAATGTCCTTTTGAAATTTTTATCTGACGTATCTGATAGTTTTGGTATAAAATTTAAAGCCAGATGGTATTAAATCATAGTTTCAACATAAAGTTTAATTATGAATTCTAGGAATTCCGGTTAACCACACGAATCTCAATACTCCCTCACCCACAGCCTTCCCCATCTTTTGATAACAAGTGCAACCAACGACAGTTGGGCAGGAGCTTGTTCCGCCCATCCCTTTGCAGAATCCTGCAGGACTCCCTCACCCCTCACCCCCTTCTGTCCCTTCATGTCTGTCTGCCAAGCTGACGCTCCATTTGTGCAAATGAAGTGCTCCTCCTCGTTCCCCGAATCCTGAGTAACCCCCCCTGCTAACCACTTTCCCAGCTCATCCGCTTCAATGTTATATTTTAATATGTTATCCGAACATTCTGCGCTTGTTTACAACTTTTGCTCATATGAGGATTGTTCAAAAACAGTTGGGCTAAATATTTATTAACATTTTTCCCCAGCATTTCGCTATTCGGCAACTATTATTTTGCGGGGCAAAATAAGTTTGCATATTTATGCTTGTTATACAATTGCCAAATGCTGCAACGCTGCAAGTTAATGAATAAAATTCCAGTTTCGGTGGGGTGCCATCATTTTGCTGGTTAATATTACAAGAAGCCGTAGAAACCGGTTAGTGGGTAGGGAAATAATTTCATTTTATGTTAATGATACGTGCTAGACGGCTGAAATTGCATTTCTTGCGAAGGTGGTGGAAGTACTTGATCGAGTTCATACTGTGCGGAAGGAAGTGTTCCAAGACACCTGATAAGCTGGGTAAAAAAGTGGTTTTATTAAGGCACCAAAGCTGACCTTAAGTTGGCCAAATAAAGGTAGGTCAAAAATCTTAACACCTTAACACGCTCAGTTTATTAGACTACGCCATTAAACTGTATAATATATGGACCCTTATTTAAAAGTAAATTTTTTAATTCAGATTATTAAGAAATAAACCAGTTAACTTTTAGAGGCTTACAACTCGGAAAACCAGTTTAATTACCTCAAAGTTTAAGATCGGAAAGTTAAAACAAAAATGTTTAATCCTGCAAGAGTGAGTAAAAATAAAATATCTTTTAGAAACGCGGCTCATGAGTTAATTCGCCCCACTTCTCGTTCTTCTGTGTGTCACGTGTAAATTGAGTTGTGCCGAAGGTTGCCGGTGGTGCGGAGTGGTTGGGTGGTGCGCAGAGTGGTGCGGTGGGTGGGTGGTGTTGCAGGTGTGGATGAAATGAAACGTGCTGTGCGGCCCAATGAAGCCATGCAAAGAGCTCATGGAGAGGCATACGCGGCTGAGTATTAAGCGTATATGAATAGGAGCCGGGGTACTTATGCCACATGCCTCACTCAGCCAAAAAAAAAAAAGAAGCAACACCCACCACCCACAACCCACTTCCCGTGAGTGTGTTGAGATTTACGAGTTTGTCATTTGCCTCGCATGCTTTCAAAGTCACGCACGTTACCGTTAACGAGTGGGCGGAGGGGGAGGGGTAGGGGGCAGGGGGCTATGTCCTGGGTGTTGTTTATTTGTCTCTAGGTCAAAGCCTTAATTTGCCTGCGTGTCCTTTAGCCAACTCGCCGTTTTGGGCTGGTGTTTTATGAATGGATAGCGGGCGGGCAAGTTGTAAACAAAATATAGGAGCTAAATATAGAATGTATCTGCTAAATTCATTGGGGGTAAGACAGGCAGGCAGTCATAACTTGCAGGCGGCCGACAAATTGCATCCAGCAGATACAGATACAGATACAGATACAAGCACACCAAACTGAACTTGAACTTCTTTCGCGGCCTGCGCCTCAATTCGTTTGCTTTCATTATTTATCTTTCTTTAAATTCTCTTTATTGCCATGTCAAGGCGGCCCGAGTATCTGTATCTGTGGGAGCACAAGTATCTTCTGCTGTATCTTTAGCTTTTCGCTTTCTGTTGTGCTTCTCGGTTCCTTTATTTTATTTCTTTCTTTTTTGGCGCTTCTGTTCTGAGCGCGCCAAAAAAGTATCTTAAAGATGTACGCACGTTACTGTTAGTTACGAGTATCTGTATCTTTGTGTCCGTATCTTTGTGCGGCTGTTTGCTGGCACGTTTTCAGGGCCTCAACTCAACTCTTCACAGGCCGAGGAACTTCAGAACCCGCTGCTTTTTAATTTAAATTGGCGCAAACACAAATGGCAAATGTATCTATCAGCAACAGTTCTCCTTCTGTTGTCATTACTCATTCCGAAAAAAAAAGAAATGTTCGCAACCCGAAAAAAAACTCCGCCTTATGCCTTTACTTTATTATTATTATACCCTTGCAGAGGGTATTATAATTTTGGTCAAAAGTGTGCAACGCAGTGAAGGAGACATCTCCGACCCTATAAAGTATATATATTCTTGATCAGGATCACCTCCTGAGTTGATATAGCCATGTCCGTCTGTCCGTCTGTCCGTCTGTCCGTCTGTCCGTCTGTCCGTCTGTCTGTCCGTCTGTCTGTTTCTACGCGAACTAGTCTCTCAGTTTTAAAGATATCGAATTGAAACTTTGCACACACCCTTCTTTCCTTTGCACGCAGTATATAAGTCGGAACGGCCGGGATCGGCCGACTATATCCTATAGCTGACATATAACTGATTGATCGGAAATGCCATAACTCTGCTGTTTGTTAAGTTAGGAAGTTGGGACTTTCTATGGGTTTTATATTTGGCCAATCAATCCGACGTACCAAATTTCATAAGGATCGGCCGACTATATCTTATAGCTGCCATATAACTGATTGATCGGAAATGCCATAACTTTGGTGTTTGTAAAGTTAGGAAGTTGGGATTTTCTATGGGTTTTATATTTGGCCAATTAATCCGACCTACCAAATTTCATAAGGATCGGCCGACTATATCTTATAGCTGCCATATAACTGATTGATCGGAAATGCCATAACTTTGGTGTTTGTTAAGTTAGGAAGTTGGGATTTTCTATGGGTTTTATTTTTGCCTAATCAATCCGACATATCAAATTTCATAAGGATCGGCCGACTATATTCTATAGCTGCCATATAACTGAACGATTGGAAATGATATAACTTTGGTGCTTTTAAAGTTAGGAAGTTGGGATTTTTTATGAGTATTAAGAATGCATTATGAATGATTTTGGAGAATATAATTTGCAGAATATTCTGCAAGGGTATTTCAACTTCGGCTCCGCCCGAAGTTAGCTTTCCTTTCTTGTTTTTATTTTGTTTATTTGACTTGCGGAAATAAAGCTGCTTAGCTGCCTGAAATTGCCTGTTTAGGTGATTTTGTTTTTTGGGGCTCCCTTTGAGCCTGCACTTATTGTAATTTGATCCTCCGATGACCAATAACAATTGTTATCTCTTTGTTTACGTGTTTACGCTTGAACAGTGCTTCCTGTGGCCCAAATGCAAATTTCAATTGGAAATTTGTTTTTCTTTGGCTTTCGGTCGAGAGGTGAGTTTAATTGGGGGATTAGCCCAAGATGCGTAGTATTTTATATAAACTTGAATGGAGTTAAAAATGCTGTATTTATTTCCTCAATTGGTTTAATTAATTGGAGTCGGTCTTATGAAAGGGATATGGCTACTCTTGTTTGTTTCGTGGAATCGCTGATTGGGTTATATTCTCAAAGAGTTAATTATGTTTCGGTCGCTGTTTGTCATGTTATTATTCGTTGATTAATTAATAGAAGAGAACAGGGCTATGATTTTTTTTCATAGTTACTATTTAATAACAAAAGAAAATCTAAAAAGGTTCAAAATTTTAAATGCTAGCGCAGCGTAAAAATAAAACTGAAGATTAAAGAAAGATTTTAAGGTCTTAATCTTTAGTTGTCATTCGTAACATTTCTTATAGAACTACATGAGTCCGATATATTTAGTCCCAATTACAA
This sequence comes from Drosophila rhopaloa, assembly GCF_018152115.1. NCBI lineage: Eukaryota > Metazoa > Arthropoda > Insecta > Diptera > Drosophilidae > Drosophila > Drosophila rhopaloa. The sequence continues at coordinate 14,729,519 of NW_025335043.1, forward strand.
ACCTTTGTTGTTAATCCATTTCCTTTGCCTCCCTTGGTTTTGTCATTCGGAAAACGATGGGTATATAGTAGCTATTGGAAATCCAGGCCAGTTTCCTTATCCATTCGCCGACCGTTATTAGACCGTTAGAAAAGCCGCGAAAGCCCGCACGAAAACGAAAGTTGACAATAACAAACCGCGTCGCGAAATCGGAACGAAAGGAACGAAAAGAAAATGCAGGGAAGGCCAGAAAACCGAACGCGAAACTGGAACTGCAAATTAAAACCGGGATTCAGATATGCGAAACTGAAAAATTTAGAACGGCAGATGCGGCATCTGCGGGAGTTCTCGATTTTGTTGTGGTTTTCGGATCTCTTATTTCTCACTGGTCACATGGGCAATTGATTTTGGTTGCTTGTGTTTTCAAACTGGAATAAGTTAGTCGCGAGTCCTTGAACTCGATCTGGATCACACCGAAAGGATAGTATTTGCCCGAAATAAGTTGCTTAGTTAGTTAGTGAGTGGGCTTCTCTCGCACTCGCACTCGTTTCTAGCGCTCGAACGGCGACGGCGGCGGTGCAGAAAGTTCGTGTTTTGTAGGAAACTTTTCACCCGAAGGATACACAACAACTGATTGCGCCGTGCAGCAGCGAGCGGCAACAAACCAACCCCGAAGACGGTTGCAACATCGAACCTTGTGGCCGTCGAACGTGTGCGAGAGCAACATGTTGCCAGTTGTCAGTTGCCAGTTGCCGGTGGGAAAATACACAATAGTATGTGTTCTGCAATTCAAGTAAAGATAGGGCTTAATTGAACTTGACATTTTCTATTTTAAACAGTAAAATTAAATAAACTATTATGTTTTTGAATTCATTTAAATAATTTTAAAAATGTTTAGTCTAAAGAGTCTTAAAATAACTGTTTCCTCATATAGACGAACAATGTAACTCTGAATTTAAATCTATTTTTATAAAAACAATCTTCTTAAGTTATTTTTTCTTTGAATGCTTAAACTAATTATGGCTTAGATAACCTTCTTTGTTTTTTTTTTAAGTGTAGATTTCTAAATTTTCATTTAATCTCATAAATTTAGGTAGGTATTGCCAGGGTCACCCTGTAGTTTTGTGTTCGATCTCTAGTTCCCATGTTACCTTGCAACCTGCGATCGATCCTTCGAACTGTTGCTTCTAAAGTTGCAGTTGCAGTTGTGTGTGCAACCTTTGGTTCGAGAGTCCTGGCACACACACTCACACACATACTGAGGGATATTTACAGCTGCATGTCCTCTCTCTTCCATTAAAACACACACACACAGGGGCAGCAACACACCGATACGAACATGCGGCGTTTGAAGTGCGCTTTTGTTGCTGTTGTTGGTGTGGCTGTTGTTGTTGCTGCTGCTGTTGCTGCTGATGTTGTTGTTGCTGCTGCTGCTGCTGATGTTGTTGTTGCTGCTGCTGCTGCTGATGTTGTTGTTGTTGCTGCTGCTGCGCCGCTGTACAGTTGTTGTTCCAATTAAAAATTTTTTTCCCTAGTTTCGCGCTCACAATGCGAACTTGCAATCTATGTGCACTACGAGATATTTTGTGCTGCTTTTATTCTGATACCCTTGTCGAGGGTATTTTGATTTTGGTTACGAGCTTGAGTTGGACCTTTACAATAAGACAAAGCAATTTACTATTTATAGTCTTCTTTTATAAATACAAAGAAATAGTTCGAAAATCATCAATTTAGAGTTTTAATGGTTTATGAAAAATAATTTCATTTGATAGTCATTTATAATGTTTCAGGAGGCACATTTTAATTATTTTGAAAAATGTACTAATATCCTGTCATAGAAACGATACAATGATTTAAATAGACTCTATTATTTTTAATAGTACTACATAAAAATATATTTGTCATAGAAACAACTGATCTAAATTTGCATAAGATTATTGCTCATTTATATAAATAAGAACAAATAAAATTGAGGTCGTAAATTTAATTTAAAAACTCAGAAGGGTTTTGGAAAGTAAAAGTAATAGTGTTTTAATAAAAAAAGTAAAATGAATAGATCGCCTTTTTTATTTGCAAGAGTAAATAAGCTTCGTCCTGCCAAAGTAAACTTTCTTCCTCGCTTCTGTTGCTGCGGTTCTGCTGTTGGTGTTGCTGCGACGCTGTTGCTGCTGCGCTGGACGCAGGACACCGACGCAGGACCTTGTGGGCATGTGCCATATATCCTGGCATTGCACTGGCTGCTGTTGCGGGATTTTGGTACAATTTGCCTTCTGTATTTTGCCCCTTTTTTATTTTTGCGCAAAGAGCGGGGGCGGCTCTATATGTCAGTTGATTTCATTTCACTTTTTTTTTCTGATGGTCCTTTTGCAACCTCGTTTCATGCCAACTATTAGTGGAGCTGCCATTTTTTCGCCTTTTGATACAGAGCACTGCAATCCACGGCGGTAAATGGAAACCTTGACAGTTGCATTGTTGCCTGGTGCTGACAGAAAAAGAGTAACGAAAAGAAAACGAAGTGAAATACGCGGATAGCTGCTGCCTATTTGCATTGCGTAATGGAAAATCATTCAACCAAGGGGCGCAACCCTTATCCAAATCCGAATTCAAGTCCTCGGAACACTGACCTGTCCCATACACAAAAGTACGCATCGAATCCCACGAGGAGCCTTAAGGAAACATCTGCACAAACAACGAGATGCAGCCGGCTTTTGGGTCATAATTTTCTCTTAGATAGTTCTTAAGTTCACGATCCCCAGACAAGTTACAGATTGGTTTTTTTTCTACCCAAAAGCTGCTGCAAGTTTCTCTTTTTTCTTGTGCATTCTGCTCTTCCTTTTTTCTTATTTTTTTTCTTTCTCTCTTATTTGCTTTCTGCGTGTCCTTTGTGAGGACAGCAAAGGACATTCACACTGCAAGCATCCACAATAAAAAGACGAACGGCAAAGGAAACCAGAAATGTATCTGACAGTTGGTGCTGCTAAAGTATTTGAAAAATGAATGAAATGTGCGCAAAAAACAAGAACATGGAAATATAACAAAAATTTTAATAAGAATGAAAAATTGAATACACTGGAATGCAAACTAGAAATATTGAACCTTTAAAAACCTTTGTTACCTTCGGATTATTTTTATAGGAGTAATTTTATTTTCTCCTTATTGATTATAAAAAATCTATTAAAATCTTTTTGAAATACTCACATTATTTAGACTAAATTCTAAGGAGTGTATAATCAAATTTAAAATCGCTTAACTACTAAAGTAAAAGCGAACTATGTTATAAAATCCCATGCTTAGTTAATAAATATTTAAGCTAACAATTCGAAAAAAAATCAGAAGTGTAGTGTATCCTATAAAAATATAAAATGTACTTAATATAATATGTGCAATACGATTACTTAATCATGTCTTTAAGTTTCTTAAAGTGTAGTGCCAGTTCTTCAAGGGCAAAAATCTCTTGCTGAAGTTGAATGCACCAGCAGAAGATGCATGGCATCCGGCAGGACGAAAAGTATCCTGTGGATGCTGTTGCCGCATCCTCGCCGTATTTTAATTTATTTCATGCCGCTTAAGATCTGATGGCTGTTTTACTATCTCACTGCTCCAAAAGGAGCATTTCCAGAGTATCTCAGCATCCGAGTATCTGGGTATCTCACTTTATTTCTGTTGTATCTCAGAGTGGCAAATGCACACGTAATACGAGTAAAGCAAGCCAAATGCATTAACAGCGGCAACAACGGGCGGCCAGAAAGAGAGGGGTATGCAATGGAGTGAAAGAGATGGGGATACACACACCCATACACACGCATATATATTTTTATTTGTGCCATTACAGCCCTCGTTGTTGTACGAGTTTTGAGTTTTCCGAAACTGAAATCATGAAAGGAGCAGATGTTAAATTTTTATACACAACGCACAACAACAACGACGACGTCGGCAGCGCTGCTGCTGCATTGTTGTTGCTGTTGTTGTTTTTGATGCCTTATTCTGCACTGCTCGTCATGAGCAGGCCATCTCTTTCGCTCTTAACTCGGTTGCCAGGCAGCCGCAAATGCTGCCCTCTCTTTCTGACCACTTTTACTGGTGTTGTTGGACTGGCAGAAACTTCAGCTGCTCACTGTGGTTGTTGTTGGTATTTTTCATGAGCTGAGGGGGAGGGGGTCGCCCAAAGGGATAAGGGGGGTAGAGGGGAAAGGGGGCGGGGGGATCTGGACATTGACCGTCCTTTGAGGAGCCTGCAGCCTCAAAAGGTTTCACTGGCAAAATCAAATTTAAAGCATAGGAATCCGAAAGGAAAGTTTGATTTATTGGTTTGAATTTTATTTTCGACTCTGTTTTTGATTTTAAAATATTATAAAATATCTCAATTAAGTGATGACTAAACATAGCATTTAAAGTGAAAATAAATATCATTTAAAATATTTAGATTTATATACCTATTTTCGCTGACAAAGCCAATTGGGTTCTTAAAAAGTCATGATCATTGCATTTAATAAATAAAGTTTTTAGGTAGTGTTTCTTCTTATTTATCTAATTGGCAATATGCAATGACAAGCATCACTTAGCAATCAATTTTTTTAATTTTCCCCCTGCCATAATCCTAAATTGCAACAATTTCACCTTTGCATCCCATGTGAGTTGGATATTTTTGTTTTGTGGACTTATCCTTACCTGATTTGTCAATGCCTTTTTACCTGGTTCTCGACTGCGTATTGGAACAATAGTTTTCCATTTCGTGATGCTAATCATTGCTAAAACTCTGCACAAAACAAGCCGGCAGGCCTCTCTTTCCCTCTTCCTCTCTGCCCTTCTCCCCCTCTCGCTCACATCCTCACATCGCATCCTTATGGAGGACAAATTAACCCTCGGCAGAGTCACGGGGTGTGAGATGAGCCTGCACAGAGCTCGGTGGGTGGGTTCCGTCCCACTGTGCCAGTTTGAATCGCTGCCAGTTGAACATACCCACTGTGTGTAGGTCGGTGAGCTGCATTTTCCACAACAGGTACGAAAACCGAGAGCTCAATATACAAAACACAAGGTACAAGCTGCAGCAGGACGAGGCTGTTGCACCTTTGGCTTAATTGAGATTTTCGGCCATGCAAACACTCGAACTCTGACTTATCAATATATTTTTTCCATTTCTTTGGTGAATGAAACTTATGCAATCGGAACTTGTTGCAATCAGCATTGCCTGGATATATCTATGATATTTATAAGTGAGTATTTACTAAAAGGGGTTTTTTAAATGAGCCCATGTTTACACACCAGAATTATATGTTAATGTATTAAAAGGTGATTTTGAGTTCACTGACTAAAGGATTATAAAAGGATTATATTTAATTTACCTTATGAATACACATTTTTTATAGATATTGAAGGCAAATGAATTGCTGAAAGTGAGATGAAGTCTGCTCTGTTGATGAGTAAATCCCTCAGCTCATACGAAAAATAAGTATTAGTAGATTTAATATAAACTATAACATTTCATTTTTATAATAGATTAAAAAAAAATAAAATATTGGCAGTATAAGTTAAAAGTATTTCAATTCGTGTCTTAATAGCTTATCTAATAATGCATTTCGTTATTTTTATATATTCGAAAATCCAAAAGGAGGCAAACAATATGGTCCCAATTAAAAATAAAACCATCCAACTTTTCCAATAATGTCTTTGTATTTCCGCTTGTTTCAAATATAAACCCGAGATGGAGTATCCCCAAACTTCAGCTGCTTCCTTGCTTTCCTTTTTTCCATCTTGCCATCCTGTCACCAACTGGGGCCATCTGGAGCAGTTTTGGTGTCGCAGATGTACGGATGCAGGGGCATACATCATCGGGCCATAACATCGGCCATCAATACATCCATTGCGTATCCTCTGATGGTATCCTCATGGGCCTCGGGTCCTCGCTCTGGATCCGCCCTTCCCCTTTCCGGCAATCCATGTATGGCCCCCTTTTTTGAGCCGCGCTTCGTGCGCGTGACACCTGATGTTATTTTACGATTATTGTCTCTGGATTTATGGAACGCAATTGCATTTGCAGCACAGCAGGTGTAGTTATAGCTTGTTTTTGCTGCTTTTGCCGCTTCTGCCGCTGCGGAAACTCTCATTTCGCATTTCACAATTAAAAGTTTGGAATCCTTTGCGGCTGCTGTGCTAGCACAAAAAGGAATAACTATATTAATTAAAAACCACAAAATCCGATTTGCACTATGCCCAGGGCTTAATAATCTTCCTGTGTCATTATGTGTTTGCAATTGTCAGGGATTGAAAAGTGGGCGAATATTGATTGAAAGTGTGGAGCTTATTCAATTTTATGGAATTATGAATGTGTAGCCTGCCTTTGGATTAAATTCGTTTAAAATCAATTCTTAAGAATTCAATTACTTGAACAAATTACTTTAAAATTAAATTGTTTTTGAAATTAAAGTGTTGGATTTTACTGGATTACAATTTGTTGGAATTATTTTATATTTAAGTTGAGGGATTACAAGCATTTTATTTTTGATTTATTAATATAAGTGAAGATTTGAATACTTGCCTTTCATATAATTATATACAGAGGTTTTGTATCCTTTCAGCATAAGACCTATATTTTCCAGGAAAACAAATTTATAAAGATCAAAATCCACCCCAGAAAAAACACAGTCATGATCTTAACTTGAAAAAAGCATCGCCTCGAATCGTTGTTTATTTGATATCCATTAGATCGCTCACAGGGTAACTCTAATGCTACTATACAAAACTCAAAGGGATTGTGCGGGCATAAATCCAATTTAGCATGCTCCACTCGATGTTTTCGATTTAAATTACATTTTTAAGAACTACATTGTGTGTGTTTGTGTGTAACTACATGAGAGAGATATTGAGTGTGCTTGTGTGTGTGTGTGGGGGTGTTGTGTGTTTTCGTATCATTTAGCTATCAGATATGAATTTGCCAAAATCGTCCTCGTCCTTCCTCGTCCTGCATCCACTGACACATTTAATTGGCGGCTATCGTGCAGACACAGCAACTGGGAAACCAGAACGTGTCCGTGTAAAGATTCTGCCCATTGCCCTGGAGCGCAATTAAGCGTTTTTGCACAAACTTCTGCTCGCATCTCGAGTTGTAGCCGTTGGGCAATTCGCACAGGTTCGAGCAGGTGTTCGATCTGAAATATAAACGAAATAAGTGGCGAATGTGAATGCGAAGTACACCAATGCCAAATGCTAAAAATCAACAATTGTCCAGAATTTAGTTGTGGGTTGTCGGGCATAAATAAAGAGCGCCGGCTGCGACTCCTTCGCAAGGAGGAAAAAAGGAAGATCCCGGAGTCGCAGGCGGAGCAGAGTTGAAAGTTTAACGAACTCGTTAAAACGGGAATCATATGTAATTGATAAGGAGTCGCCGTCCGAGCGGAAGCAGAAACGGTAAAATCCCTGCACTGCAACAAATAAATTCATTTTATCTTAAAATTTACCACAAAAAAATTATTATATATACTGATTAAAAAAATAATTATATATTGCCAAACTTACTGGATATTTGTTATTCAATATTTTGGTATAATAAAAGTACAATGATTTTATAAGAGCAGAAACTGTGCATCTGACTTTTAAACTGGTTGCTCATTACACTTGTTATTAAAATTCTCAATAAAATTTAAAACGTAGCAAATAATACTTTAAATTACTTTAGATTAACCTAGCTTTAGGCGATGGAAGTAAATATTTAGGCAAAGGCAAAAGTCCACCAACACTCAATTCAAAAATGATAGTTCTAGACATGCCTCTTTGAAATCCGAGTTCAGATCACATTTCTGCATTCCTTCTATAATATATGTTATAATATCATAATACACTGAAGTATACAAATGTTTTGAATATAAAATATGTTTTAATTTATCTGCGTGTAGCCCGGTTCCCAGCTGTTCCTTGGCCAAGATTTATGCGCGCCTGCGTAGGTACTCCATTTGGTTAAACAAATTGCGGCAAGTACCGGGTTCAGTGCTAACAACAAGTGGCAGGGAAAAGGGAAAAGGGGAAGGGAGTGGCCTCAGTTTTTGAGACTGGGAAGCGGGCGAATCGGGCAACAATTAGGGCAACGCGTTGACCCAACTCGAAGAACCAGAAACCGAAGCACCCCTCCCCCGTTCCCGGCATTTGTTTGCGCTTTTTCCGGATGAGTGTGGAAAGGTTTTCGAGTAGCGCACGCATCCAAAAAAAAAAATATTAAAAAAAAAGGGGAAGGACCAAGCAGAGGGGAATAAAACAGGGGACAAGGACATGGCCTAATGGCGGACTGCTCTGGTATTTCATTCTCATTTTCGGGGTGTGATAATTCGTTTAACCGCAATTATGACACCGTGTAAACGGGCCTTAGTTCGACTGCACTAACCACGTGCCCGCCGGTGGGAAAAGGAGCGATGGATTTGAGAGAAAGAGAAGGACAGCGAGGGACTTCCCCTAGTCCAAACAAAAAATAAATAAAAGAAGGGGGAAACCTCGGGCGTCCCGCTGCGAATTATTAACATCGGAATGGGGTTGGCATGACACCTCGCCACTGATTACAAGTGCTGAAAACGGTAAGGCGTGTGCCTCTGGATCAGGGGAAAAATTCGAAATAACGAGTGGGAAAGGCTACTTCAAGGACGGCTGGATGGACAAGTCACTCACATTATCCCCTAATGCTGCAAAATAATTACAGACTTATGATTTGTGAAGCAGAAGAATAAAAAAGCCCGCAATAATAAATGGTTAATAATAAAAATAACACTAAGTTCTTTCTTTCCGAAAGGTGGCAGATATTAGCTGTGGTAACTTATTAATTTTACCTTTTTAATCAGTGATGAGAATCAAACAGTTATTTCGACTTCAAACTATTTTTTAGTTGGCAAATCTATTTCAGTTTTAAAGATAAAAATAATTTTTTTTTATAATTTTGTTGTGCATCTCAGTTATTATACAAATTTATGAAACATTATATGTTTTATTGTGCATTTAAATTACTGAAAAATATATAACCCTAACCATCTGTAAATAATTTTTATTTATTTTATAATTCAATGCTTAATTTATGTACATAACAAGAAAGGAAAGCTAACTTCGGACGGAGCCGAAGTTGATATACCCTTGCAGAATATTCTGTAAATTATATTCTTCAAAATTATTCATATATTCTTAATACTCATAAAAAGTCCTAACTTCCTAACTTTAAAAACACCAAAGTTATGGCATTTCCAATCGTTCAGTTATATGGCAGCTATAGGATATAGTCGGCCGATCCTTATGAAATTTGGTAGGTCGGATTGATTGGCCAAAAATAAAACCCATAGAAAATCCCAACTTGATAACTTTACAAACACCAAAGTTATGGCATTTCCGATCAATCAATTATATGGCGGCTATAGGATATAGTCGTCCGATCCTTATGAAATTCGGTAGGTCGGATTAATTGGCCAAAAATAAAACTCATAGAAAATCCCAACTTCCTAACTTTAAAAACACCAAAGTTATGGCATTTCCGATCGTTCAGTTATATGGCAGCTATATGATATAGTGGCCCGATCCGGCTCGTTCCGACTTATATACTACCTGCAATAGAAAGACAACTTTTGGGAAAGTTTCAAGCAGATAGCTTTAAAACTGAGGGACTAGTTTGCGTAGAAACGGACGGACGGACAGACGGACAGACGGACGGACAGACGGACAGACGGACAGACGGACGGACAGACGGACATGGCTAGATCGACTCTCCTGGTGATGCTGATCAAGAATATATATACTTTATAGGGTCGGAAATGTCTCCTTCACTGCGTTGCAAACTTTTGACTGAAATTATAATACCCTCTGCAAGGGTATAAAAACATGGCTCTGACATTAATCTTAGTTTTCAATCAGGCAAGCAGTTCACTGCTTACTATACTCCTAGCGAAGACACCAACCCTGTGTCAAATTGATGTAGAATTGATTTTTCATATAAACTAGCTTAGAAAATTACGGGTCTAACAAAGTTAAACAGTTAATTATTATGCAATTGTTTAAAAATTGAATGGGTAATGGTAAGTTCTTAGAACCTTTAAGAGGAGCCAAAAAATACAATAATTGCATTATCTTTTCTTCCTGGGCATGCTTATTTAATTAGTGTCCCGACTCCCCAGTCCCCCAGATTTGTACTCACGCGCACAGTTCCGCCTTGACCATCTGGCGCGCGGTGTTCTGCTCGTTGACCACGAACATCCAGTTTCCGCGGCTGTTGAGCGCCGCCTGCGGGGTGATGAACTGCGAGGTGGTCTGGCAGAGGGTGGAGCGTCCAGGACTCTGGCGCTTTGTCCTCGAGCGCTTCTTCAGCGGATTGGGGGCGTCCACGCCCACGATATCCAAGAGATCCATGTTAAGCGAGACGTCGCGCTTGCTCTGCGCGTGATCCTCTGCCGGTGCACCCTGCTCCTCGTTCTCCTCGTTCTCCTCCTCCTCCTCCACCTCTTCCGGCTGCTCGCCCTCCTCCTCCTCCGCCTCCACCACCTCTTCCTCCACCTCCTCGTCGCCGCCGGCCTGCCGCTGCTTTCGACTGAGATCCCGGACCAACCGCTTCAGCCAGAGGGTGGCATTGTAGGGAGTGGTCTTGCCGCCCTGGTTGAAGTACAGGTTACCGCCGGAGGACGAGGCTCCGCCCTGCGAGTTGTACCTTTGACCCGAGCGATGACCTCCGCCCGAGGAGGTGTACAGCAGATACCTAAGTCAGGGAAAATTACAAATTTGTATAAAAATAATTCGTACAATGTATATCTGATACCAGTTGCTTTCTACTAGTTGTTCTAAATAACTATTTAGTGGTTTTCTAATAAAGTGATTAATCAATCTGCAGCAACCTAAAGAACTCGGGAGTCTTCTTTAAATTTGTAAAAATTTTAAATTCATAATTTATAATTTAAACATTCAAAGAGTGTGTTTTGATCATAATTAACTTTACAATCAGTTTTATAACCACATTGTGACAATACTACGTCCAAGGCTGAATAGTTTTCCCTTTTCTGTTATGGTATAAACAAATCTAATTTTAAGGAAGGCCTTCAAAAACGTTAAAAATCGGTTACCGGAACAAACGTATTCAAATTGCTAGTCATACATTTAATTTATATTTGTTAATGATTTTTTGAGTACTCACGTTGGTGCTTCCGTTGAGGGATTACTGGCGAAGAGGGGGTTCCCCCGCCACTCACCCTCTGGGGATTGCCTCCAAATGGGGTCTGATAACTATATCCATTAAAATCCTGGGCATTGGGATCGCGGGGTGGGAAAATGGACTTGGGATCGTAGAAGACGGGAGTATCGTACCACGCCACAGCCGCAAAGTCTTCCCAGGTTTCGTCCACCAACAAAGTTCCGGCCTCATAGCCCCATTTTCGAACGAGGCTCTTAATGAGATACCTTGAAAAAGAAATCAATTGAAATAGTTGTAAAATAGGTTATATGGGGAAAAAATTTGTATCTGTTATTAACAAGTGGAAAATGACCTTATTTTGAATTTTTTTCCTGCGTGCAAGAGGGAAACAATGAGTGATGTAAGCTGCGATGCTTAACAGGCTGGGAAAGCGAAAATCAGGCACTTGTTGAATCCACTGAATTATGCAAGTCACAGAGCGACTGACTGACAAGTGCCAGAAATTGCTATGGAAATGGTAATTGCGGAGTTGCCCAATCCAAATCAAATATGAGTATCATAATTAATATGCGGCCGCCGGGCAAGAAAGAAAAAAGATTGGGAGGCGCAGACATCGTAAATAATAAATTGGCAGTGCTGTATTTATTTTGTATTTTGCGACTCTTATCAACAAGCATCGCATGCTCGTCACGTGCCACAAAAACAGGCAGAGAAAGGTAAGGGTTAAGGGACGGGAAAGGCCCAGCCTATATGTATAGTAAAAACCAGCTTGGGGCTTTCCCAAATATATATATATCTTTTTTCAGAATTATGCAACTAACAGAAATTCCAATGCAAGCGTTGTAATAAAAATGCCTATTTAATTGCCGTGTCGGCGCCGAGGGCTTATCAAGCCATTCGCATTACCATTACCGACTAACGCACATATTATTTAAATCCGAGTCAAAGAAATGCTCTAAAAATAGACGAACAAACATGGCCAACCAGTCGAGCGAAGGTGGGTGATAAACAAACAAGCAAAACAACAAACATTTGAGTGCCATCTTTGGAAACCGTAAGACAAAAGGCGTAATCTTGTGGTCATTTGCTGAGTTATGGATGCTCTTTCCTTTGATTTCAATTTTAATTTCATTTATTTCGTATTCATTTTGAAAAATCGAATAACTTAGTTGATGGTCATTACACAATTATAACGTTCAATAAATGTTATATAGCGAATGCATTTTTATAAATTCAATTAAATTTAATTAATCATTAAGAGTTAAAATAAATAACTGACTAGTGATAAAACTTAGAATCTTTCATAAAATTTAAGCCCATTTCAAAGTGGCTTACCTCTAAAAATTACCTCTCTAAAAATCTGCATTCAAAATTTTCAATTTATCGTTGATCAAAATTTTGACCCATTTTCATGTTAGTTATTTCTAATTTTCCGATGTCTTGTAATACAGTGACTCAAAATTGGGCTTCCAGAGTCCATAACTTTACTAAATTCAAGCCGATTCCAAAGTGGCATACCTATAAAGACTTGTGAATCGATTCTCTAAAAATCTGCATTCAAAATTTTCAATTTATCGTTGTTCAATATGTTGACCCATTTTCATGTTAGTTATTTTTGTAGTTTTCCGATGTCTTGTAATACAGTGACTCAAAATTGGGCTTCGAGAGTCCATAACTTTACCAAATTTAAGCCGATTCCAAAGAGGCATACCTCTAAAGACTTGTGATTTGATTCTCTAAAAATCTGCATTCAAAATTTTCAATTTATCGTTGATCAAAATTTTGACCCATTTTCATGTTAGTTATTTCTAATTTTCCGATGTCTTGTAATACAGTGACTCAAAATTGGGCTTCCAGAGTCCATAACTTTACTAAATTCAAGCCGATTCCAAAGTGGCATACCTATAAAGACTTGTGAATCGATTCTCTAAAAATCTGCATTCAAAATTTTCAATTTATCGTTGTTCAATATGTTGACCCATTTTCATGTTAGTTATTTTTGTAGTTTTCCGATGTCTTGTAATACAGTGACTCAAAATTGGGCTTCGAGAGTCCATAACTTTACCAAATTTAAGCCGATTCCAAAGTGGCATACCTCTAAAGACTTGTGATTTGATTCTCTAAAAATCTGCATTCAAAATTTTCAATTTATCGTTGATCAAAATTTTGACCCATTTTCATGTTAGTTATTTCTAATTTTCCGATGTCTTGTAATACAGTGACTCAAAATTGGGCTTCCAGAGTCCATAACTTTACTAAATTCAAGCCGATTCCAAAGTGGCATACCTATAAAGACTTGTGAATCGATTCTCTAAAAATCTGCATTCAAAATTTTCAATTTATCGTTGTTCAATATGTTGACCCATTTTCATGTTAGTTATTTTTGTAGTTTTCCGATGTCTTGTAATACAGTGACTCAAAATTGGGCTTCGAGAGTCCATAACTTTACCAAATTTAAGCCGATTCCAAAGAGGCATACCTCTAAAGACTTGTGATTTGATTCTCTAAAAATCTGCATTCAAAATTTTCAATTTATCGTTGATCAAAATTTTGACCCATTTTCATGTTAGTTATTTTTGTAGTTTTCCGATGTCTTGTAATACAGTGACTCAAAATCGGGCTTCGAGAGTCCATAACTTTACCAAATTTAAGCCGATTCCAAAGTGGCATACCTCTAAAGACTTGTTATTTGATTCTCTAAAAATCTGCATTAAAAATATTTGACCTATTTTCATGTTAGTTATTTCCAAGTTGTCTTCTAAAAGAGTGACCCAAAATTGGACTTCTAATTTCATAAAAGTGACGTACCTCTTAAGACTTGTCGTTTGATTCTCTAACTTGCAATCTACATTTGTCATTTTAAAGCTGATTAATTTTTTAACATATTTAGGGTATAATAATTTCAGACCCTATAAAATTTATATATTGTTGAAAGGGTATATAAAATTTGACTTGCAATTTTGTTTTGCTTGATAAGATCTCTTAAAGCCATAAGTCTTATCAGATATATAATAAAAATATTTTAAGAAATCCATAAATTATTAGGCAACATGTTTTATTCATTGAAAAACATGATGTTCTCCGCAAAAGTCTGAAGCACACCCAAAATACCCTAGCTCAAGCGCCAAAGTGCCGGTCTAAGCAACTTATGATGCCCCGAAGACACGATTATTCATTGGAGGCATTCATAAATATTCGAGAAGCACGCGGCCAGTCGTCGTATCGTCGCCAAAGTTATACTACATGGTAGGAGGCAAACAAAAAGTGTCTTGAACTGTCAATTCAAGTTTATTGGGTCAAGGAATTCCCCCATCTGACTGAGAGCAGAAGCCCCACGAAGCAGCATCTCCACGAGTATTCGAGTATTCGAGTATCTGAGAGCTCGTCGCGGAAGCAGCCACAAAAGATACTTACTCGAGCTCGATGCTGATGCTCCTATGCTAATGCGATGCCAACGAACAAGTTTCGATTTTAATAGCGAACTCAAATCGAAACTCAAATTGTCTCGTGGTCAAACATTTGTTTGAAATCCATTTGAATGAAGAGCACATTGATTGGACCAGCGATGTTTAAGTTTTAATTAATGATTAATGCAAAATAAATGTCAGCATTTGTTTAACACTAAATAATGGTTTTATTTTAGATATTAGATATTGAATCAATTTTTTATTTAAGAATACTTCTGCAGTTTTGTAATTTGGAATAATAGTTTTTAAATAGTTTAGTACTCCAATATAATTGAAAGTTATGGTGAAGGAAAAACTAAGTTTGATTGGATGAAAGCATTGTATATGAAGAGCGTTAATGCTTTTAAATTGTTTAATATATTAAATATATTTTTATATTAATAATATATTTAATAATAATATATTTAATAATAATATATTTAATAATTATTTATTACATTAATAATCAATTCCTAATTTATTTGTAAAAGGTTGTACTTATTTTATTAGATATTGGTGAAGGGAAAACTAAGTTTCATTGGATGAAAGCATTTTCTATGAAGAACATCAGTTAATGCTTTTAAATTCCCTAATTTATTTTTATGAACTCTAAGATCGAATTCGAAGCGTCATCTATATTTGGATTGTATTTATGTTTTAATGAGTTAACATATTTAAGATAAATTAGATGGTAAGAACTACTGAACTTTAAATAAGATATTATAATGGATAATGGAAGATATTATAGTGGTTATACTTACGTGGGGTAGTTATCAGCGTGTTCGCAGTAGGTTTTTCCTGGACGGGCACAGGTGGGCGTTTGGCCAGGTGGCGCCGGGAGGAATTGGCAAGGCGGCGCTCCATAAAGGCCACATGGCGGGGGCGAGCTGTGGGCGGCTACTGTATAAGCTAATATCTGAAAGGAATATGCTGTCAATTATACCAAGTACTTCTTGATCAAGGAATACTCACCACATAGGTAAGGAGAACGCGGTTACAACTAATAGGGGGCGGACGTTTAATACTCTTTGTCATTGTCAATTCATTCGCCGTCGATTTGCATTTGCATTTGACTCGTTTGCGATTCAGAAACTGTCTTCAACGCGAAGTCTTCAACGTCTAAAGCGAAAGAGAAACTGTCATGAATTATTTGGCTAAATATTAGTCGCGAAAAAAGGCAAATACTCGGGAATTTTTCACACCATTTCCATTGGGACACAAAACAGACAATAACTGATGGTTTTTCCGCAGCGGAAATGCCCCAAAGTGTTTGTTTGTCGTGCAGAGTTCACTTGGGCTTATTGTTAAGTCAAACAATCAGCAACTAAAACAATAACATAAACACGAACTACACAACCGACAACCTCTAAAGCAAACAACACCCAAACAACTCGAACAACTCCCGTAAATAGTGAAAATAAATTGCCAAAAGTGAAAGTGACGAACAAGCTCAAGACAACAAGATTAAGTATACGTAGATTAAGTATACGCCGCGCAGATAATGGACTGGTCACGCCCACTGCTATTGTGGGGGCGTTCTCAATTGGCAATCCAAGCTGTCAGCTAATGACAATATTTATAAACTCTAATGATTTATAAGCGCTTCTAAACGGTGCTTTAAATTGGCGGCATTTCAATAAATGATTGAGTGGACATTAAACAGTTTATTTAAGAATAAATCGAAGTTTTCAATAAAATGTGGAGCAATTTAAAAAAGAAGAATAAAAACAGTAATTATAAAGTCGAATTTTTTTATGTTCAATGTGATTTACTGTACAGGAAATGAAATGGAAACAAATGGGAAGTTTTCGAGTATATTTGTTATTTAACCTACCTATCTGAACAAATACTAATTAATACTAAAACTGTGAAATAAAATTACCTTAATTAGCGTTTCTAACTTGGTGGTAATATAATAGGGAAAAAGTGGAACTTCCCAGTGATTTGAAATTAATTTTGTGGTAGCCAAAGTAAAAATAAAAAACTTTTTTAATTGTTCTAAAGCCATGGTTACAAGTGATCATATCAAAAGCTGTCACTGTCAATGCTAAAAACCGGATTTCATGTCAAGCTTTGCTTTAGTTTCGATAAAAATGTGTACCACAATTATTAATAGAACAAACAGCAATAACAATTCGCTTTAACAGCCTGTCATGGGGTGCCTGTAAAAACAGTGAACATTCAAGAATTAATAGGAATTTATGCTGATACAAAAACACCTGCCACGAGCTGTGATAGGATTTCCGGGATCACAGGCTCTTTGAACAAGCCAAGCAAAACAAATCAGTCAACAATCAAACGCCAATGACAAAGTGTCGGGCAAGGTACACTAAAATAAATTTGTAACTTTTTTTATAGTTTGAATTTATTACATATAAATAAAGTAATTCATTATTTGAATAATAAAGGAGAAAGTTTATTCTATTAAAATTTAAAAGAAAAACATATTTTTTTTCGAATTTACTTTTACAATTTTGTAAAGAAAACATTTAAATATTTGTCTTCAGTTTTTTAAAAATATATTAAACAGACATAATAATATTCCCTTCTATTATATAATATTACAGCTGAATTTAATCTTATCCTTAAAATTTATAAATTAAACGTTTTTTAAACCATACACTAAGGACTTGAAAGTGCTGATTATTTTTCTCTGTGTATGGACCCCAGCTTTGTTTGGTGTTTGCGATCTGCTAATGGAGTCTTGCACATGGCTACACCCACGTATCACTGGTATTTCCCCGATGCCAAAGTTGCGCCAGGCGATCACCTCATAAATCACAGAGTGGCCAAAAGAAGTTGGACTTGGTTAAAGTCGGGCCAAGTGTTGGTATTGGGCATTGTCTCCCTTACCAACTTTAGAGGCAGTGTGTGTTTTATGGTGTGTTTTGGGCCATTTGCACATCATTAGGTCGACGGGCCAAAAGTTAATGAAATTGTTAAAGATCTTTGGCCGAGCTTCAGCGGCTAATCCATTGGCTGCAGCCCCATTTTCGAAATTGAGTGCTCAACATTGATGGGCTTTATTCAATTTATTTGAATGATTTGGCCGCAAAATCATCTATCTATATTTAATTGATTATCCCCCGCCTGACTAATGATCGATTGTCGGATCTTTATCTTTGTCTCGCCCAGACATTCTCACTTATTCACTTGATTGGAACGTTTTCAGGGGATGAGTCTAGATATTTTGTTGGCAACTAATTAAAATATGAGTTGGTCAAAAAAATCATTTAACTTAGAATACTGTTAATTAATTATATGGCTATTTAATTAAAAGAAATGATTATTACTTTTTGTATAACAAAAATGCAATACAGATGGCTAAGCCATAAAGTTTTATTTTAGATAAAATTGAATTAAATAAAACGAGACTTGAAATCTTTAAAAATTACATGTTTTATCTATAACAGAATTTTTAAATTTATATTTGTAATAATAAATTTAGAAATTTATCAATCAGAAAGGCTTAAGCGTTTACCAGAAATTATATATTTATGAATCTCAAATTGTGGTAACAGCTCACTTTTGATCCGCTTTTTGGCCTATTTGATACTAAATTAGGGACTAAAACAATGGATTCGATTCGAGCCAGACAAAAAGCTGGGCTTCATTAAAATTTTTTAAACATATCTTTAATGCCTGCATTTAGCTGAGAAATTAAGCACGACTTTTCAAGGCTGCGGCCAGGTTTTGTTTCCCCACTCTTATTATATTTTGTTTTTATTTACTCAAAGTGTTGTCTGCATTTTTTGTGGATTTTGTTTTGTGATCGCTTTGATTTAATTTGTGTTTGCTGGTTTCCTAACATTTCGGTTACAAGTATATAGACGAATAGAAACAATAAAATTATACAATAAATCAGATCTACGACGACAGATTAATTAAATTTATTAATTTATGGCAGAGCGTTCAATTATTCACTTTATTAATTACTCACCTACTGTGCGGCCTATTGTATTGTTTTGTCTGTTGCCTGTTTTTGTTAACCTTTTTTTACACACTACACTTAAGCTTAGCTATGCTGTTTTGTATTTTTGTGAATTATTTTCTCTTTTTGCCACCGAAATCACTTGAAAATTCTACTAATTAAAAAACTTAACACGTACCGAAGAGAAGCGCGGAGATTTCAATTTGTATTTTTCGGCTTTGGGTTTTAGGTTTCGTTTTAGGTTTCGTTTTTTCCGTTTTACGCGTTTGCCAATGCTCACGGCAGAGGTTCGTAGCCAACTGAACCAACTGAGTCTTAGCCAAGTTAACAGCCGCGAACTCTGGGCAGAGAAAAGCAGAGCTCGGGTCAGAGCAGCGCTATATGGCAGAAAGATATAGCCGGCTGTGATCTCCCCAGCTAATCTCTCAATTCAGCCCGGTCAACTTTGAACTTTTTGGTCCGTGATTCATGTCGTTGGCCACATACTACAATATGATATGTGCGGTTTTTCATTTCTGGCCCGAATCAAGACCGGAAGTCCAGCGGTTCGGGCCATTCAATATGACGCGGTCTTTATTTATTGACAACTTTTATTGTTTGTTTTACATTGTCGCCAAAATGCGAACTGCAATAAAGTGAATTTATTTAAATTGTTAATTTTTGCTGGTCGCCAATTGTTGTGTGGCGTTGCCGCCGGTTTTGGCCCATAGATACGATTCATTGTTCGGGCGATGAATTTGGATTTTTATGGCCAATGAAGGTCATTTAACAGCTTTTATCTGTCGCAGATTTGTGACTGCTGCCGTTGATTTGGCGCTGCCTCCGGCGCAGACATTGGATGTTGCCAAGAAAAGGCTTTTAATGACCAAGACCACGCACAATTGTAGGAGTTACCTACGGCTTTTGTCTCTTAGGTAAGGCATTTAAATCAATTTATGTTCGTTGACAAAGGTGGAATTATGGGATAGTGTATTTTTATAGTCTTTTTTTATATATTCTGTATTAAAAAATATTATTCCAAAACTTACATATCAATTTGATAAATGTTAGTACTTATACACATTTATATTTATATTTATTTATTTGAATTTCTTTTTGAAAGAAAGCGTTCATTGCTTAGTCAAATAATTTCCCTTTTAATTTATAAAAATTGCATATTCATTAAAACCACAAGATATATGTACATTCGTAAAACAAGTGTAGGAAACTAATTTGGACATTATTTGTAGTTTGTTTTATTAATAATTAAAGCCTAAAATAAATTAACCATTATAACAATTATACGAGGGCATTGAAATATGAATTGTATTACATTAATATTTTATAATTAAAAACAATTTACTTATACAGTCAATAAGATAAGTTTTGAATAAGATAGTTTTTCTTTTTTAAATATTTATTTTTTAATGTTCAATTGTGATAAGATTATCTTAATATACTAAATTAAATTTACTTATACTTAATACTGAATAGAAAACATACTTGAGGCAAACTTCTATTTTAAATACAGAGTATCCCTTAGTTCACTCACCGAATCCGATCATTATTTATGTTAACAGCTGATTGCCAATAAGCAATGTCCCATAAAGCAAGAGATTTGCACTCTCAAATCTTCCGAGACGTTTTTGGAATTTTATCCGTCGCCTTGTTGGTTTCATCGTTCAATTTTGGTTTTTTCGGTTTTATATTTGCACAACTTTCACAAAGTCGAGACCTAGACCAAGAGGCTGAAAAGTACGGGAAAACCCTCGCCGAAATCACGAATTGGGGGGCTCCGAGCTCTTATCGAAAATGGTTTTTAATGCGTTTTTAAGTCAAATTAGTGACTTCATCAGTCTGCCGGCCGAGCAGGCTCAGATTCGGTTTGAGATTCACTTAAGCCGCTCATTAATCAAACTCCGAGTCCAAGGTATCGGGACCAAAGTTATTTTATAACTAACACTAACTCGCATATGTAACCCAGTGGAAGGGCCACTCCCCCATCCGCCTCCAAAGTTTTAGGGCTCAGCTGCAATTGCGAAAGGGTTAATTAGAGGCTGGGCTTGGGCTTAAAGCCGTCGGTTGGCCAACGGTATCCAAATCGCCGTTTGCCCCGGGCCAATTCGTACCTCATGCCGCATGATTTTTGTCCCACTAACCCGTCAAACATCACCCGCTGCCCGTGACGCAATGGTAATAGCTTTTATGGGCCGGCCAGTTTTGAGGTAGGCTTATTTTATGAGTTCCCGCCTCCGAAAACTAAACAGCGCGCGAAGAATCGCTAGGGAAACGCTAGCAAACCGCGCTAAAACCGCTGCTCGATGGGTTGTGATCTTCGATTAGTGACTGACAAAAGCAAAATGACTTTGCTCTTAAACATTATATTTTAAACTAATTTTACTGGTTGAAAAACAAAGATCTTGAATACTCTTGACCCTGTTATATTATTATTTTAAATTATAATTAAAAATAAGACAAAAATTTGTTAAATTAGTTTCTGAATTCCCAGAACTAATTTACCTTTTAGGTTTAATGCTATAGTCTGTATATTAAAAACTTTAGTATATGCAAAACAACATTAAATTCTTTTTTTATAATGGGGCTCTTATATGTTGGTACTTATCACAATTGATGTTCGTGAAATTTATGTTTTCAAATAAATTAAAAAACAATTCCCTCGGGAATAAATAGTACTTGAACAAATTGTGATGATCGAAATAAGACCAAGTGGTTATCTTTCAACACAAATTTCGAGCCCATACTTAAAATCTTTTGCATTTTATGGGCCACCTGAAATGTTTCAACAGTTAATAAAATAATGCTGAATTATGCTTTCGCATATATTCAAACGCTATTCTCATACTAACACTCTGTTTTGCGTCTAGTCGACTTAAAAAAACTGAAAACACTTCGTGCCGGGTGTTCTTTATGATTGTTTAGCCATAAAAGCCTCCTCCTGTCACTTAGGGTATAATTTATATTCATGACTGGTCAAGGCGTCGAAAGAAAAAACAAGGATGGGGAAAAGACAAAAGAGAAGCGGGATATTTTCACCACATGTCCTTCAGATAAACAGGATAACACAAAAGTAAACCATATGCTTTGGATTTGAGCATCATAAACTTTCCTGATTGTCCCTTGTCTACGCTTGTCATTTAAAACAAATGACCATAAATAATGAAAACTTTATAAGTTTGAATGGGTGTCATACAAAGCATTTTCTTAAAATTTATCCAACATTTTGGCGCGAACATTTGAGAGTCGTATCGAACGGCTTGAGTTTATTTTTATAGTCGATAAGAGATACTCCAGGTTGTGTGACATCACTTCGAACCGAAAACAGGTTCGATTGCTTTCGTTTAACTATTGAATGAAAAAGGTGTTTTGTTTTGTAATAATAATTGAAATTATTTAATACAAAAATATAAATAATATTTTTATAAAATTATTTTTCTTAAATATTTCGTTTATTATTCTTTTCTGACAGTGCCAAATGTTAAATGACTGAAAATAATATTATGTTATGCTAACATGAACATTTGACCCGCACTTAAAATAAAATTGTTAAACAGACTACTAAAGATTTAATTAGACTCTGTTGAGTTAAGCTTTTTTATGGGATTTGCGAACGTCAAGTTGTATTATTTTTACATAAACACTTGTAAACCAAAATAACTAATATTAATAGTAATTAATATTGAAATTCTACAGCTTTGTAAATTAACATAGAGATATTTCACATTAAACATGAAACACCTGCATCTCCAATTTTCCACCCCCATTTGCGGTAAAGCCCTTTCAAGGCAATCCGCCCCTGCTGGCGTTTCGAAACGCTCATCCTCATCCGCCATCAGCTGGCCGGAAACTCACCACGACGTCGACGTCGGCGTCGGCAGCGCCGGATCCGGCGGCAGCGGCCTGTCTCCGGCGGAACGCTCTCAAAAGCGCTGGGCCACAGCTGAGAACGGACGTGTGGTGGGTGCCTGAATAAACCGCTCCGGTCGTGTGCCGCATGGCGTATACTTAACGTCGGACGACGCCTCGGCTTCCGTCGTGTTTTTTCTGGCGTTTTGCTAGTCGGTTAGCCAGTTGGTCACTTGGTCAGTTGGCCAGTCAGTCGGCGGCTGGCCATCAACTGTTACCAATCCAATGCAACTCCTGGCCTGCAAACAAAAAAGTGTGTGTGTGCGCGGAAATTCGTGAAAAAATGCCAAGAAGTCAATGAGGAAAAATTAAAAATTTCGAAAATAAATCAAGTGTGACAAAAGAGATTTTGCGCGAGAGAAAGCAAAAGAAAGCACAAATACCGAAACGTATAATCTAAAATCTAAATTTCTTGTGACGCGTTTAAAAGTGCAGAAAATGTGGCCATCGCAGTCAATCAATTGATTTTTCTTTTTACCAAAAGTTGCCAGGGGGAAGGAAACTCACAGAGTTTGTATCTCTTTGGGGTCACAGGACATTAATAATGCCAAGGCAGCATTTCTGGGGAGTTGTATCGCAAAAACTAGATAAACAACTGGGTAGCAAAACAAATTGCCCAACGGAAGCCCAAAAACCAGATCTTCGAAGCCCCGAAAAAGGGGGTCATATGATTGACAATGGTTAAATGGGGGTTGCTAGTTGGCGTCAGGCGGGAAAAGTCGGAAAAGCCAGACAACAGACGCGGCGTCGCAATAATCATAAAGGCAATAACAAAACACGGCCAAAGGAATCATAAATTCATGTGTCAGCGATTCGGGCTTCCTAGGGGCTTCGGTTTTCTTGGGGGTTAAATGTCTCCCCTTGGTTATTCATTCATGGGTCGTAATTAGCCGAGTAGTTGCAGTTGCCTGAATAATTTGGCAGCCACAACGCAACTTGGCCAATTAGCCGCTTAAAAGATGTATACACAAACAAAGACAGGTGGGCCGCACTTTTCGCTTGACTAAGGTCAAAAGTTGTCTCTCTCTCCATAAAGATGGTCCCCCAAAAACAAGAAAAATAGAACCCATCTGAACTTGATGCTGTCGCTGAGGCTGCCGACGCATCGCGAGGCTATGGCGGCTATTTTTAACGGAAAAGCACGCCCGCACGGCCAATAAATTTTACCCAGAAAATGAAAAGCCAAAGAAAAAAAGGAGAAAAAGAAAACAGAAAACAGAGAGATCGGAAAGCATATATGTAGGCATTCGAGACATTCATATTAATTAAACTTTGCAAGTGGAAATCTACTTTGAAAACTTTAAAACTCATTTCTTTTCGTGGCGGAATGTAGTTGTCAAATCGCACGCACAACAGGGAAAACAAACCAGCGGGAGAGAGGAAAATCCGAGAAGAGAGAGAGCGACTTTTCCTAGCCAAAGAGAGAGAGCGCGAGAGAGTGGCTTTTCCAGGAGGTTTGGGCCTTCCAAAATAACACATTCCTCGTACAAAGGATTGGCTTCGCATTGACATTGGAAGCTTCTCGGTTTTCCGCTTTTCCTGCTGCTCGAGTTTGGAGTTTCCCCGACGCTTTCAGTTCGTGGCTAGACTTTGGAGCGTGCTGTGCTTGGGAAAAACTGTGTGCGTGAGCAGCGGAAAATCGAAAAAGGCCCCCGCCAACCCCCTCCACTCCCCGTACGCACACTTTTACACCGCATTTTCCACAGGCCAAATGTGTAATAAAATCGAAACAATGGAACAGCAAACAAAACAACAGAAAATATAATACCGAATTGAAGTTCATTTGAATTGTGAGTGCAGAGGGCCGCAAGAAAAGGTGTTTTCCCTCGGTGAAGTAAGGCGTGTTCCACCCATATACCTTCGAATTCAAATACAGTCGGGAGAAAAAAAAAAGGAAAGGCCCGAAAGGCAGACAGATAGGCTGGCAGAAAAGAAAAATCCGCTCTAGGACTGGCATTACCATAATGCCAACGCGCCGAATGGAATACGTTTTCCTTACGAATTATAAAAAGATTCCTTAAAATGTGTAAAGTATGCTAAGTTCTCTTTGTTTTCCAGCGAGTGTGTCTGTGACAAATATTTTCCTAAAGCCAGATAAATGAAAATTCCTTAAATTACAATCGGAAATGTAAAATAATTATATTCCTATGCTATAACAAATAAACACAAAATCAAAAACTTAACCAACGCTTAAACAAACCCTTAAACTAAACCTAAACAATACGCCAGTGAATTTAATACTCTTTAGTTGGTAAGTGTAATTAAAATAATATATTTTACTATAACTATTGTTATATTATATTTCTACGTAAATTATAATGTAACTCAATGCTGAAGCAAACGATTTTTATAGTCTACCTATTTTAAAAACTAATACCTTCGTATAATAAGTTCTAGAGAATTGTGAAATTAATTCTATACTCGAGAATTATTTTACCCTTAATAAATGTTTATTGGTAAAATAAACGAAAACTTTTTATTATTGGTGAGTTTCAGAAATAACTTCCGCAGTATTTCCGGTAAATTTTGCTTTATGAATTTATGCTAATGCAATCGATATTTTGACTCGTGCCGCACTTTTGGCAACTTTACGAGTCAATTAGCGTTTGTAATTCGACATGCTACTTACTCAGGTTTTCCACATTTTCATGAAGCCCTTTCTGTATTTGAGCTGGGGTTTTTATCGGCCGCAATTACCCGTGCTGCGCAAACACATTTCCCAAGTTGTCAAACGGCCTTAATGGCACCTATGCGGGATCCAACCGCCCCCAAACCTAGATAAGGAATAAAAATAATATTATACTCATGCTAGTTGACAGACAAGCCAATAATCAAGTGATGTGCCGCAAATATTTTGATAAGGCGGTGCTATCCACCACTGCGTTCTCGCCCCTTTTCCACCTGCAGCGGGAAAAGCGGGAAAGTTTCGGGAATTTATGGGGGAAATTCGGCTGGGCGAGGCTGGGCCATAAAATATACTTAGTCCAAACATTATTCGCAGGTGATAAAATGGCTTCAGATGTGTAAACAACAACAGTGCACGCTTCTTAATGGTTTGCCAATTTTGGTTCCGTGTTTTCGGAAGGCGTGGTCCACATCCAAAGCAATTTTCCCAAAGTGAAAGGTTTCCAAAGGGATTGACGCGATTGTCGGGAGCGAATGAAGCGGAAAAGCCTGTTAGAATTACGAAAAAAACACAGTAAGTGCACTCGATCACGGTTTTTGTAAGCTATAAATCAGCTTAAACTAAATTGGAAGTATAGTATGTATCCAGATATATAAAAATCATTCGTCAAACATTGCATATTAAATTATCCACTTTGTTTGTCCCTATGAAACAAAGGCTTTTGAAAACTCTGAAAACTAAAAACAATTTTTAAGGTTTAAGCTTGAATCTTTACTTTATATTTTGTTGTGATTTATTTTATTTAATGTGAATATACATTTATCCGTCATTTTGATTAAATAATTGCTGAAAAGCACTGTCATCTGCGTTCAAAGATTTATGCATTCTAACATAGTGCTATAACTACTAACTAAAAAGTCAAAAGAAAAAATCAGTGATGAAGTTATAAGCCAAACAAATCATTTGAAAAATCAAAAGTAAACGGTAGAGAACCAAAATAGATTCAGAGCCCAAATATATATTTCCTCATACAACAAAGTGCTGTGTGTACTAACTAAAAGGCCAACCAAAAAATTCAATGATGAAGTTATAAGCCAAACAAATCATTTGAAGAATCCAAAGTAAACGCTTGAAATCTAAAATAGTTTCAGCACTCAAATATCTATTTCCGCATAGTTTGTATTTGTTTGGCCTTACAACAATCTAGTTTACTTCCCAAAGAGAATATCTTTAGCTGCCATTCAGTCCTAAAGTTGGTCCTGAAGGTTGTCCATAAATTTGGTCTTCGGTCCGCGCGCTTGTACTTATTTATCTTTGCACAGTTGCCAGTTAAAAGCTATGAATTGTGTTGGCTGTCGAAATAAATACCAGACCGTTGCAGTCTGACATTTTTATGGCAGTTCCAAATTATTCAGCACAGCTCTAGGAAAAAGGGAGATGTGAAAAAATGCTGAATGAGAATTCCATACGGCATTAGTTGGGCTTTTACCATCAGTTTTGTTTGGGAGTAAACTCGTACATTTGTTGTGGATTTAAATGATTTGTCAACTCATTAAACTCGTAGTATTTATGCCAACAATGATGAAAGAAAGAGAGAAAGTTGGTCTTTATTCTGCAAGTATTTGTTAATGTTCATGGCCCATTAGGCGGCCAAGTTAGGCTTTTATTAGAGTTTGCCAAGTGTGGCATCTCTTATTTGGGCCATTAAAGTTGTTAACTGGATTTGAGGCCACCATAGGATCCCCTATCCATCCGTTTACATTGGCTATAGTTTTTTCGCTTGCACATTTTTTTATCCCGGATGTGCTTTTTTCGGCCTGATGACGTGCATACGTCGAACTTCGGGCTTATCTTGGCCCTTTTTTCTATACTCTATACTCTAGACCTCCGGATTGCACCCTGTTCCCCAGATTTTGCCACCACTTGAGCGGAGTCAGCGAAGCGCGCTTCCATTCATGTTTGAGGGCACATAATCAATATTTGGCAAGCAGCCGAATCGCATATGACAAACAGCGACAGGCCCGAGAACTACGCGATATATGTGTATATATATCAGTATACTATATATATATGGGGCATAAGTGTTACGGGGACCGGAGTTACAAGGAGGAACCCATTGCCATCCCATCAGCAAAGTGCATCAGCCCATTGAATCCTGCCTGAGTGGGCTTTTGATGATTTAAAAAAACCGATTTTGTTTTTGCCAGCGATACTCTTTTGCATAAATAAAGTAGCGAGTTAAGTTGATTTGCGGCGAAATTCTGCATAGAGAAGGAAATTGCTTGGTAATTGGAAAGTAATCCAAAATAAGTTTTATTATTTACTAAATCAGAAAGAATGGTTTTTTGTTTAAAATAAGGAATATTAAATGGTTAAACAAGATCATTACTTGTATCTTATCTAAAACTAAAACCCTTATAATTTCCAGGAAATGTTTTACTCTTTTTAATTATTACCTTCTTCACCGGTTGTGGTTTTTAATGTATTTAATTGTATGGGATTTTTAGTTATTTTATTATTATTTTTTAAAAAGAGTATTTAGAAGTCTGCATTGATTTTCTACCCCTTTGGGCAGGGCAAATCAACTTCTTGTCGGAGTCGCTAGTTGAGCTTTGTGCAGAGCCCCGAGGCGATAAAAATCAATGGCAGTGGCAGTCAGCGGGTCGCAAGCTACGGATATTATTTCTTCGTACTTTTTGGCACACATGCAATGCCACGCTGCCTACTCCTTCGCTTTCTCCGCCCACTTTCTCCTCTGGTCTGCTTTCTCCAAAGCGTGGGAGTTCAAAAGTCGCCGCGCTGCTGACATGAGCCGCAAAGTGCATTCTGAATTCTGCATTCTGCAGGTGCAAGATTCTGGCGTGGGTGTGTCACGGCGCCCAGACGACAACACAATTGGATTTAAGGCAAGAAGACAGCAGCGAAAAGCGAGGAAAATCGTGGAAAAGCAGCCTGAGCAGTCAAAACTTTTGGGCCTGTCCCTCTTTTTTATCAACCGAGCCTTGTTTGTCAAGGCACAGCTGCCAAGAAAGCGGCAGCGCGCCACAAATTTCAATTTCAATTGGACAACTGGAGCGGTAAAGGGGGTCAAGACGAGTAAACACTGGTGCAGTGAGAAAAATCTAAGGAAAACTCAGATAGAATTTATATATTTTTTTGAAAAAATAAGAGGACTTAAAGGGTACGATGAATAATGTATATAAAAGCTTTATAAATTTTATATTTAATCAAGTACATATTTTATTATCTCTTATTTACATTCGATCTCCCTTTTTTCTTACTACTACTTCTTCTCACAGGATTTCTCCTTATTATTTGGAGGAGTCTCTTCAAAGGCTGTCATAGACTTCTGAAGCCATTTAAATTTATTTATTATTTATTTATTATTTTTATTATTTATTTTCTTCACTGCATTGGATGTAGATCCCATATTTTCCCACAATATTTGAAGTCTTCTCACAGGCTGTCACAGACTTCTGGAGCCAACTCGGTTCTCTGGTTCGAAGCCTGGCGGCTTATTTATTCATGTGCTTCGAGTGGATTGCATTTGCCTGAGAGATAGAGTGCCAATTGCTCACGCCTAAGGGATTCCGCATCGATTTGCTGCGCAACGCGGCGTATACGCAATGCGATTAATCTTTGCAGCCCGAAAAAAAAGGAGCTCATTAGCATGGAAGTATTGGGGGAAAAACTGTGCAAGATTAATTGTGGGTTGTGTTCATCTTAGCTCTTCTTTTTTGACCACTTTGTAGGCGGCCTCTCGTTTTGGCCTAAGTGCCAGCACATTTATGCTAAATGGCCAGCCAAGAATTGTCTGCGGCAACAACTTGAAACTAATTGCCTCTTGACTTTTCCTCCATGGGGGTGGCTCATCTCTGCCCACCGATTTTCCGCTCACTGTCTGCCATCCTTCTTTGTCCTGGAATGGTAATTGTTCACGGAGAACTGCACTTAAACACACAACATTACCGGGAATGTGTGGCAAAATGCTGAAATGCAATTGCTATTGCGGCTGTGCCTCGATGTGCGATGTGGTACACCTCTAATGACACGGCAATGGACACAGCAAGACTGGAAATGCCACAGGCAAAACAAATAAAACACATAAAATAGTGAAGAAAAAGAGAATATATTTGTTCATGGGATGAGAACAGAAGAGGCATTCAAGTACAACAAAACTTTAATTAGACTAAAAGGCACATTTAAAATGATTGTTATAAAGTTTCTTTAACTTTCTTGGTGTAGAGAACTTCTGAAACTTTCGCTGAGGATATAGATAAATATAAGTAGAACAAATGTGCTTAGTAACTCTCTAGCAAACTTATATTATAGCTAATTATTATTACCATTAGTTAATAAATAAACTATAAGTAACCTTTACGTAACTCAGCCCAAAACTAGATAATTAAAGGCCAAGAAAGTAATTAACTTGATAATCAATCACCGCGCACTTCAAGCAACTTTCATTACGAAATTAAACTTGGTTTCATGGAGTGTGATTCCTGAAAATCTTTTTGCTGCATCCGAGGCTTTTCCCAGCTGCCACAGCGAGTTTTCCGCCAGCAAAACCACAGTTTTCCGCTTTTCTTGGCGGTAATTGCAGGCAAAAGGGGTGTGGGAAAAGGCGAGGAAATGCCAAGGCTCTTGCAGCCACCATTAGCGTCATCATTATTACACAAATGATAATGAAACTTCATGATTGCCCTGGTTTTTCTTTTCCATCCCAGTGATAAGTACCTAAACATGAGTTTTCTCCCACGCTCACATACTGGCATAATTCTTTTTTAATGGCGTTGAGATTCAATTAAGTGAAACCCTTTCTCTTGTCATTTCTAGAAATTAAATGAAATTCTGCAGAGGCGTGCTCAAGAAAGTGGGCGTGCCACGTATGTTTGTGATATCTTAATAAAGTTAAAAGCGCCAGCGCTTTTTGTTCCAACTTGTTACTGTCATCTGCACACGATTTGGGAACATCGGGGGCAAATTCTGAGGAAAAACGAGGCAAAGGCTTCGAGGACTTGGCGCAAAGTTTTCCCCTTTTTGCTGGCGACATCCTGGCCTGTGCGCCAGATCAAAGCTGCTCAAGGAAATTGAAAAATAAAATTTTGCACTCCTTTTGGAGAAGAAATAAAACACAAAGAATAAGTTGGGTGTACAAAAAAGGCACAAATCTGTGAAGCTAAAACAAGGCTTAAATTTCGTGTTTAAAATCCGACTTGCTCCGTCTCCTTTTGTCCTTCTGGGATAATGGTCACGCGGGCTTTGTGTCGCTGCCACTTTTATCTGCACCGCCGTTGTTGTTGTTTTATGTCTCCTGCGGCGAAAAATAGAGGAGTTTTCATGGCGAAAAGCAATGGAAATGTCTACGGCGGTGGCTTTTACTCCACTGCTTTTGTTCCTACAGTCTTGCTTTATTTATGGCACATCTGCTGCTGGTTTTCTCTCGACGTCTTCTTTTACAGCAGGACCTGCACCCAGCGGATGTGCAGCGACATGTGCTCACAGGGGGTACAGTAAGGACTGGCTAAGTGGAACAAAAACTGTAAGAAGTTTCGGCATTTTAATAAGCAGATAAGTCAAATTATGGAAGTAAAAAGTATACATATTCATTATAAATGTATATCCTGCCTAGGAAAGTGTGACGAAATTTTCTTCAACTTAATTAAATTCCTATTTGTGTGGAATTGACTCTGGTGTGTCTTTTAGTTCATGATTATTTAATATAGCTGAAGACCCCGAACTATTAAGGCCATTAATGTTTCAAAGGAAACTTTAAGCATAAAATGAATAAGACTCCTTAAAATGATACTCAACCTCACAAAGAAATGTTAATTGGTTATTGACAAAACAAAAAAAATGCAAAGTTAAGATTAGTACTTTCATTTGATTCTTATATGCTTAAAAGTTGTATTTATATTTTAAATGAGTATAACAAAAGCCCAGAATATCATTGAAATTTTTAAAAAGAAGGACAGATTACTGTACCGGCAGTTACTTTGCATACATATGAGTACGAGCATGTTGCAAGTCAGTTCTGGTGGAATATATGGCTGCACTTTAACTGAAAGGACGCCGGCGAAAACTAAAAGGGAAAAGGGCCACGGGCAGTCCTAAAAACACACACAATTACAAACAGTCGCCCGCAGGTGACTCCGTGTATCTGTGTGAGTTGCAAGGAGAAAAGTGACATCTGTATCTTGTATCTGGCAATATTTACACTCAAGGTGCGGCACCACGGATGCAGATACAAGGATACGGGATGCTTCCTGTTGCTGGATTCCCAGGAAAGTGAGGAGGCAGGGGAGGGAGGGTGGCCCACGAATAATTAATAGTGTCTGGGCCCGGTCAATGTGTGCTAACGATTCCAGTTGGCTGCCTGCAACGGTAACACGAGCTTTTCCCACACGCTTTCCACCTGCCCCTGTATCTGTGTGTGTGCATGCCCTTTACTATTTAATGAGCACTCAGCCGCAGGTTTCTGTGGGCGTGTAGATACGAATATATTCCCATCCTGCCGAGGATTCTGCCAGTCACCGTTAAAATGGGAAAGGCGAGGCGAAAATGCGGGAAAATCCTTGCCTATTTTCAGGCGCCTTGAGTGGAAAACATGGCTGCTTTACGATGCCCCCTTCTCTAGTAATTTTCTAAATTTACCTTTTGGGTGCATTTACGCCGCTGCGCTATAAATAACTGCCACAGACGTATCCTTTTTGTTTTCCAAGTTTTCGAATTAATTTCGCTAAGAGCTTTGTCATTCTTCTTTTCAGCAAAAGCCACCCGCTGAAAATCAATTGGAATCATATGGGCTTTGCTGCCAATAAAATTCGAGAAAAAATCAACATAAGCACTCGGGGGCGATTGCAAACAAATCAATAAAATTGAAAAGTTTATTTGAATTATAAATATACAAATCAGTTTTTACGAGCTTTTCCATTGCAGCCAGTACTTATCGTAAAAATTATGAAATTATGTTTATAAGAGGGCAAGAAAAGATCGCATTCCCCATTCGAGTAATTTTTCATGATGAAAAACTTCCGCCCCGTAATTCTCCATTGATTTGTTTGTTTGATCAGCGCAATGGGATCCAGGGGTCGAAAGATTCAAATATAAATATTAAAATGGAGACTCATAAAACACGCAGAATGGCTCATAAATTGATCTGAATCTTCTTGTATTTATTTACGGCTTCATTACCATTAATCGATGTATATATATTTTCAATTGCTCAATATGCTAATGTGCTCTCGGGCAAATGGCGAATTACCGCCACTAGACATAAGTTGGCTTAGCCGCAAAACGAGCGACTTTAAGCCAAATCCCGAATGACATTAGGTCTAATAGGCCCACTACTGAAAAATCCAATCGAAATGGCTTAGCTGAGCACTTAAGGCGGGTGTCGCAAAATAAGCTATTTAGTGGGCGGATAGTGGGATGTTTATGCGGGGTTCTAGATTGAGATAAGGAACACGAACTTTTCATTGAATTGTGGGTAACTTTTTTAAATTGTTTTTCAATGCAATGTACAAAAAATTATAAGAATTATAAGAAGTATATTTACAAAAGCAAGAGACAGGCCACCACTTCTAGAATGATTTATTTGAAGAGGTATACCTCTTAAAGATTATCGTTTACTTCTTCATTGGCATTAGTTTCCTTTTAATAAAAAAAAGGTTTTTTTTCTAAATTTATCAATCAATTTAAAGAACATTTTCCTAAAGTCAAATCCGCATAAACGTGCATAAGAGATATATTTGCTCATCTACAGATGCGATCTCCTTTCTGTGTGGTTGAGTTGCTTGCGTGTGTGAGTGCCTGAGTGTGCGAGTGTGTGTGTTTGTGTGTTTGTGCTACTGTGGTGGTGGAGTGTGTTTGGGGCTATATCTGTGTGCACCGCTCGAGAACTCTTGAGGCTTTAAGCTGGTGCCATATAATCACACTCGACACAGTCATCAACAACATTGACGTACTCTCATCATTGCCGTCATTCGTGACGCTTGAAAATTTTCTTCAAATTTTAGCTTTTTTTATTTCGCCATATTTTCTGTTTTTCTTTTTTTTTATTTTTTCCAAGTGTTTGGCACTTGAGTGAGAGATTATCAAAAACTGTTTACTCGACTCGAGACTCGAGAGTGTGGAGCTGCCAGTTGGCAGTGGCGAGGTTTTCCTCCGCTTTTCCCTGCTGCTTTTCTATCTTTTTCTATTTGCCTGTGGATTTCAGCCACATGTCCTGACACTTTTTTCTGCTCACTTGCCACTGACAGGCGCCCTTCAACGGCCTGCCTCCCCCTTCGGACATAATTTCCATGAAATTGATTGACAATTGCCGCATTTTGTGGCACATTTGCAAAACAGGCGGCCGCCCGTGGCGCGCTGTATCGATTAGGCCACGCCAGGATGCACGTTGTACCACCGGACACGGCGCTGAGTTCAGACCTGACAACTGCCCACCCTTCGGATGGAGTCTCCTTTTTCAATCCCCGGGGAGCTGGAGTGCCGGCCCTTTTCTATAAAGTTTAATTAAATTGCTTGGAACAGTGAGAAACACCAGCAATTGCAGCGGAAGTTTTGTATCCGTGGAAAACTCGGTGAATATTTTATTTGTTTTGAATAATCGTTCTAGAATGGGTTTTACCTTAAAATAAATTTTAAATAAATATTTTAAACAGTTCTATTGTACCTACGAATTTAAAAAAGCTGTGCCTAAATTTTGTATATCACAATTTGATATTAGCTACAGAATTTGATATATGTTTAAATTAGTTTAAATAACAAAAAGTTGTTGAATATTTGATACTAGCTACAGAATTTGATATATGTTTAAATTAGTTTAAATAACAAAAAGTTGTTAAATATTTGATATTAGCTACATAATGTGATATATGTATAAATTAGTTTAAATATCCAGAGATGGTTTAATATTTTTGAGTTTTCTGTGGTTCTTTAAAATTCCTTAATGAAATATTTAAACCTATTTATTTGAACTACAGGATTTCTGCTTTTAAACTTACTCAGGTCATTCTGGTTTCAGTTCTTCTGCCCTTCGGCTTCTGTTTCTTATTCCACTCCCTGTGTTTTCTCCCCGAGGAATGTCACAAATTTGTGTAATTTGCGCTTGCTTGTAGGCATCACTTTTTCCGCTGCAACTGGCGCAGAAACTCAGGGCAAGAAATGTGCGACTGGGACCCTATTCTCCAGATTGCTGCAGATTATCTCATTGTGCCAGGACTGTCAAAGGACTCAGCCAGGCAAGAGGCACAAAAAAAGAAAACAATTACGTGCAGCGAGTGTGTGTTGTTGTGAACCTCCTGCATGAATGCACTCGCAGCTTGACTTTGGCCATTGTTGTTTTCTGGGGACATGGGGAATCCAGCGACAAGTTGCATCCTGGGGATCCGGGAAACATCTTGATGCTCGCATGCAAAGCCCACTTCATTGTGTTCCGTTTCAACGCTCTCGGCGGCAACAACGGGTATTTAATTGTGCAGTCGCCAGATGACAGATGCACTCCAAAGTCGGCACACACACACAAAAAAGCAGTCGGAAAATGAAGAGCGGAGAAGTGGGAAAATGGGTTGCATCAAATTGAAAATTCTTTGGGCATTGTAAACAAACTGAAATTGTTTGCTTTTCTCCCTTTTTACTGGAAAATTTGTTTCTGGGCCATTGAAGTTGGTTTTCATGTGCTTGATTTGGTCACACAAACAGGGTGCTCATATTGAAACAAAGTAGAGGCAGGGTGAGTCAAGGAAAGTAAAATGTTTTACTTAGATTTCTATAAAAAGTGAACTATCGTGTGTTTAACAATATCCAGAAAATAATCATTTGATTTTAAAACCAACAGATATAAAATATATAAAAAGTAATGCTACTTAATGAACGTAACAATTAAATTATGTTGAACTTTGTTGGTTTTTAAATAAATTATAAAGGACATAAATAATGTAGTGAAAATGATATAAGATTAAAGGAATATTGTAGGCAAGTTTAAAGCACTGCATTTCACTAGAATAAAATTCCTATCAAATCCCCAGATAATTTTAAGCTTTTCCCAAATAAATGTAAAAAATACACAAAAATAAGACCAGGGAGAAATAAATAATGGGAAATGGAGCTAAGCACTTGGAATCTAAAACAAACATTTGGCCATCGAGTCGTACTATACAATGCGTGTGTCTTTCGGGGCGTCTGGCAGAGCATTTCCATTTATCAGGTGGTTTCCCAAAGGCCTATAAATAGCCATTGTTTTCAATGAGATTCCGCTGGCGCTCTCTGGCTCTCGGTCGGGGCTATGTGGGCCACAAAAGATATATATATAGATATAGCCGGCTATTCTGCGTTTCCCGAGATGCAGTCACACTCTCTTTCTCTTTCTCTTTCTCCTTCTTATTTTATTTTTGATTTAGCGAAATTGAACAAAACGCTGGCCACCAAAATAAACTGTTACTCATGTCGCCTTCGGTGTTCGTTTTTAATTATTTACAAGACATGACAAATGTATAAATAATTTCGTATATTTAATTCCATGGTTGTCAACGCTGCGTATGCGCAATGACCGAAGTGCAATTTGTTTTCCATTTCGTTTTTCCTCGGTTTCTCTGCTGTTATTGTTATTGTTCTGGGCCATTCACGCTATTCGACTTGAGTATAAACAATTCCTCAAGTTTGTTTATGTACAAACACATCGAAGAGGCCGGGGCGTGAGTGTAGATAATTTTCCATAACGCAATGAAAACTGTTTATGGCTAACATATGCTCCTTGGCCAAATCAGTTCTTCCGATATATATCCGCACTTGTGTACCTATATTTTTTGTATAATTGTTTATGGCGATATTTCGCGTCGTTCCTTTTGGCAAGCGTTTCAGATAAAAATTTCATTCGCCAACGAGGAAAAGCTCGTTTTCAACTTTTCACGTTGGCCCAACAATAATTGCGAATGCAACGGTTTGTTCTGGTCTGATTTGGTTTTCCTCGCTTTTCCAACGTAGTGGCGTCATCAATTTAAAAATGTGCAGCTGATAAGAGGCGAAGAAATGTGAGTGCCCCGCCTGTGAACATTTTCCTGGCGCGTTTTCCATTAATTCCCTGGCAGGCGGGGAAGGTCATTGTGTTCGCTGGCTGCAGTTTATTTTGGTCGGCACACCTACTCGCCGGATTCCTCCTCCACCTCGTGAAATTTGCACTTTGCCGCATGCGACTGCGAATTTATTTCCGTTTAGATTGTGTCATTTCGGTAATTTTGGCCCGCGCTGCGTATACGCAATGTGTGTGCAAGTGCGGGGGCGGAAATTCGCACCTCGCTAAATGTGTGCACAGAAAAGAGAGAACGAAAAATATTAATCATATTTTGTACAATTGTTGTTCACTTATTTCTCAGAGTTCAGCGGTTTTTTACTATTTCTTAGGGGTCCTTTTTTTCTCTTTTTTACGGGGACGATAAAATGGTAATTTATACCTGCCTGTGCTACCACTTTTTCATTGGTTGCAACCAATTAGACCCTGACATCATATAATTTATTTTTCTGTGCTGCATTAACTAACCTCCTTTTTGCAAAACATGTTATGGGTAGCAATTGCACTTATTGCGAATGTCTAGAATATTGCAAATGCCGCTGGCAAAGGTGAGAAGCTTATGGAATTCTTCGTTAATGGCACCTGCCACCAGTCATCTGGCCAACTGACACCTGTTTCAAGCATTGTTGGGGCTTTATTGATTTATGTGGTTCAACCACTAATGGCGTCATCTGAGGTTGCAATAAATGACAAATAAATTGAGTGGCAGAAAGGTATTCTTTCACTTCATGGTGGCATTTGTGTCAGCTTTTGATCTATAACATTTCAATGAAATTCGACAAGCAGTACATTTTTTATTAAAAATAGTTCAATAAAGATAATGAAGACACCCAAAAAAGCGGTTTAAATAGTTTCAGAAAAGAGAAAAGTAAACAATTTATAAAAACTTTACATTTTTATTTTGATAACTTTTAAAGTGTCTAATTAAAACTAAGAGCACAACAAGATATGTTGCATTTTAAATTTTATTGGGTCAATTTGGCTATTCAAAACATAATATTTTAAGCAAAATAAAGGATGCTGCCAATTAAAATGGAAAACTCCGATTGCGAGTCTTTTGTTCCACCAAACCACTTTCCATTTCGGGACCATGTACCCCGAAAAATCTTTTGTTGTCCCGATGACAAGACCCCAGCCTCTTAACCCCCTTCGAACACCCTTAACCCACTGACAACCATTCACGCTGAATGGATGCGGACACTGGCCAAAAACGCGTTTAAACATAAAAACTTAATTATGTGTCAAAAATTGTTGCCGGCTCGTTAACGCAGTGTTCAACATTGCGGCCACGGGCGTTTCATGTTTGTGCATACATTGACGCCCCCCTTTTGCCGTTTTCCACCCAGAATTTCCCGCATGTGAGTGCGGTGGAAAGGGGGAAAAGTCCAAGCTTGGCCAGGGAAATAGGCGGGCGACCGCAAACGCAAACAAAATAAAGCGAAAAACACAAAATTGAGCGAGGACAAAAATGAATGGGAAATCAGATGGGCGCCGCGGAAAAAGGGGAAAAGCGAAAGGGCGAACTGAAGGGATGTGCAGGCCAATAAAAAGTAGCTGTAAAATGGCCTTTACGGAATCCAACTACACGAATTTATGGCCCTGTTTTTGCCGGGTAATGCGCAATTAAAACTGCCAAGTGCATTACATTAAATTAAAATTAAAAATGAAAATGCAATGACAACAGAAACCCGCGTCCATGATAAATTGCCCGACCATGGCAGATTCAAGTGCCCAGAAATAAGGCAATATTATATGGCATACTCGGCTGTGGAAAATCTCAAAGTATATATCAAAGAGATTTCATTGTCGCCTATCTGAATGCCAATAAAAGGGGCATTAATCTTACCAATTTGCGCGATAATTTCAAAAATGTTTCGAATTAGCAAGAGTGGGTCCATGCAACCTCAACTCATAAATATAATTATGCATTTATAGTTTTAATTAGCCCGCATTCTGGGCAATGCTCAGTAATATTTTAACAGCTCATGAATAGAAAAGTTTATTCAAAGTGACCATTATATGGCTTTCATAATTTTAATTAAAACTTTTCACTGAAGCATTGTTCTAGGGGCATATGATTTTAATTTTAGAAAAACACTCATTATGCGAAAAGTTTTTAGTCGGTGATTCAGGTGCCCAGTTTACTTATTAAAGAGTTGTGCAGAAATAAAGAATTATAATAAATTCAAGATAAATAATTGGTAAATGCATGTAAATATATAATAATATTAAAAAAAATATTTATATAAAGTTCAAGAACAGCATAAATGACAATATGGACACATAGTTCATTCCAAATTTTGCCAAATCAAATTTCTGAACAATTTGAAACATATTGGCCTTCACCGCCTCGAAGCTATCTCCCTGAAATTTCCCCCCGCCAACGATGCGTATGCGTTATTCATGCAATTCATTCAGTGCGAGCATCAGCTGTTCCCCCATCGATTCGCCATAAACAATCGAAACGAGGGGAAAAACCAATTAAAATCATGCGTCGAAATGCACGACCACTTCGGGAGTGAGAGTGGCAAAGGGGGCGGTGGGTGTTGGGCGGTGGAAAGGGGGAGGAAATGAGAGGACAACACCACAAATAGCTGGCATCGAGCATCGTCAGCTGGTCCATAAAGTATTTTGGCCTGCCTACGCGACCATTAATGCTGTAAAAGCAATGCGACGACGTAGAGATATGCAAAAAAAAAAGCCGAACGTCCAAGACGGAACGAAAATAAAACTGAAATTGGTTCATTACTGGGGGGGAGAGGGGGTCCCGAGGGGGCGGCCACCTTGACGTTGCTGCTTGAACTCGAGCCAGAGAACTATTGAAGGGTGTTGCGAAGGCCTGTGGAAAACCGGCGGTGATTTGCACTTATTACTAATGGTAAAACGTCCGATTCCATAGAAACTTTTTCTTATGCTTCGGCTTCAACTAATCTATTTACACGTAAACAAATTGAGATGCCCTTGAATTGTGCCGAAAGTGCTGATGTTCTCTTAATCGAATGACAGCTTTCTGTCTGCCTATCTGAAACTTTGTATATTCTGTTACAGTTTGTTTATGGGGAACTACAAGTTTTCCATTACGTTTTCTTAATTCAGATTATCCAGGTATGGGAAATAAATAGATTTATTTTTGTACTTGTTTAATTATATATTTTTTAAGTCACTTAAGCTAAAAAGGAAATTAGTATTATATGTTTCTTACTTAATTCCACCTCACAAATGTTCAGTGGTTTTGTGTAATTTTCCGAAATAAGTGAGATTCTTTTTGAGAAATTTCCTATTCCACGAACTATAATTAAAGAATTGCACGTGGCAATTAGTAATACGATTTTTATTTGCACATAATTTTCGGCCAAAAATATTTCATTGGGCCTTAACGAATAATAATTTTGCTCAGCGAATGTTCTTTTGTTTAAATTATTCCATTAACGGTCATTACAATGTGCTGACTGCAAATTATACATTTTCGCTGGAATTTGTTTGCTGAGGCTGTTCGCACGTTCTCGAAATGTTATTCCTAATATGTTAGCCACTCGAGTGTGCCGCAAAATGTGATTGATTAGAAACGAATTTGGCCCGTACGGCGGACACATGAATCATGTTTAAGAGTGCTGAGTATTTGCATCTGGCTGCCTGGCGAAAAGTTGCGGAAAAGTTTTACCGCCCGGGCATGTGACTGCTACGTCATAAGTACGGAAAATATAGAATCCAACACCTCCCCTGAAAAGATATCACCACTTCTGACAGGACTTCAAAAGCCAAAAGGCAGTTGGCAATGTCGAGGCGACTGTGGGACTTAAATGTTTGGCGCATTCATGCTGTCAGTGCGGACATGTCACATACAAGCAACATTGTGTACATTAAAAATAATTTTCGGTTTCTAAATATTTGTGGGGCGGCTCTCCTTGGCAATTGGCCCAGTTTTTGTGGGAAATGCGACAAGCCAAGGGCCTGGATA
Source organism: Drosophila rhopaloa (assembly GCF_018152115.1). Lineage (NCBI taxonomy): Eukaryota > Metazoa > Arthropoda > Insecta > Diptera > Drosophilidae > Drosophila > Drosophila rhopaloa. The sequence continues at coordinate 14,769,570 of NW_025335043.1, forward strand.
TGTGGGTCTTGGAGGATGGCATAGAACATCTTGTCCACAATTAGGTGTGTCAGCTGCAATTAGAAATGATGCCCAAAATACACGATGCATATGCGTAATGCGGAGTAATGTATAGTGATTCACTGGATTTTCCAGCAAAGAAGAGTTCTTGAGAAGTAATTATCTGGTAAAATAGTTGTTTCTCTTGAAAAATTCTTTGATACTTATTTTCCTTTTACTCCAACCAATCTTATTTTCAAGTATCGCAAACTAAATCTGTTCGCGAATTGGCCACTTATTGCTATTGAATGCTCTATTAAATTTGGCGAAAAGCCCAAGCCAAAAACTGAAACCCATCACTTTTCCATCGATCTGAACAAAATCAGTTAGGTAGTATTTCTTATAAAAAAACATTGCTAAATTATCTGGTTAGACACGGAAAATGGGCGGTTCCTTTCTTAATTTAGGTTAATATATTGCACATTTTAGTAAGCACACTTTCAGAACTTATAACTCAGCTAAATTTATCAGGCACTATTTTACATTACACCCACATTAGTCCATTAGGATCATTTTATAATTTCCAACAGGCCTATAAAACTGTTCAATAAACAAACATGTATAAAAGGATAATAATTCTCCTCCGAACATTAAAATAATGGCCAATAACAATAATTTCAAACATTTTGTTTAAAATCATTGTACTTGAGTTTAGTTTTAAAAATGTTTAATCGATGAACTTAATTATGTATGGCCACTAATGGAATGAAAAATAAAATATTTGCACTTATTTAATATTATTATATAAAAGCATTTAATTTTGTTTATTTGGTAAGCCAGTGGTAAATACGAATATATATTTTCATTTTCTTCTTTACCCATTTTATATTTGCCGCATTTTAATATTTCGCCCCGAGTCATTTAAGTAGCGGCTTTGACCATAAAATTGATTGGTTTTCTTCATTATTAAAAAGCCAAAAGTGCTCTTCATTTCTGTCAACAGCCAGTGACGAAGTTATATCCCCTCACGAACCACCTCTGACCCTGATAAATAAATATATGGTAGTTTTTGCTGATCCATCGCCGGCTCCAGTCAGACCAGCTCAGTGCCAAAAATAGCAAAACAATATTAATTTTTGTTTGCTTTGTTTTGGTTTCTGTTTCTGTTTCTTTGGCCCCCGAAGCCGCAAACAGGCAGGAAATGAGAATTGAATACAATAAAAATCATTCAATAGTATCACTCGGCCCCATTGTTGTTCCGAATTAATAATAGATAACAATGCCAGTGGAAAGCGGAAGCCCAAAGAGGAAAAGCCGAAACACACACACTGCCAGACAATGGGCGAATAAAAAGGCAGGAATAAGAAGGAGACAAGTGGATTATGAGGACTGGGGCCAGGACCCGAAATCCATCCCTGGTTTAATTAACTCTCGACGTGATTTTCCCTGTTTTCCAGCGCTGAGAAATGGCCAGAAGTAGTGGCGGAATGGGCCATTCAATTTCTGTGGTCAGAGGCTCGTAATTTGAAGTTATGTGCGGTCTGATGTAACCAACAACCAACAACAAGCTTTCTCGAGGTCCTTCGAGAAATTTCCATTTAAGTCGGGCAAGCATGGCGAACTGGGTTTTCCCTTCATACCCATAAATCATAAACAAAAGACAGCATTTTTGGATAACAAAAGGCTGGAGGAAAAGTTTTTGAAATTCAGCTTTAAAAATGTTTGTAGTTCGGGAAGAAATTCATGGAAGAGTGGGAGGTTAGGAAAAATGTTCATCTCTTGCTGAAACGCAAAACAAACTTCATAGAAAAAAATCCTGAACAAAAGGCATTAATTTCGAAGAACAAAAAACAAACTTTGCTAGTTAGTTCTAAAATTTTCTAGTTGAAAAACTAGACTGCAAGTGCTAAGCATGCTCTCTGTCGGAATTAAGTTCATCTTAATAAACAAAAGTTATTAACAATATGAAAGGCTTAATGAAAGTTCAATAGGATATGTAACAAAAATAAAATAGTTTCATATTAAAGCTAGGAAATATAAATCCTTTCCCTTGTCTGTTAAAAAATGAATGCTTAGGTGCAAGCTATCTTCTGTCACCGACCAACTCGCAATCCAATCGCATCTGCAGGGCAGAGTATAAATGACAGGTCATGGGTGGCAGGATACAGAACGAGATTTAAGCCTGGCAATGTGGTTGAGTGGGGCTCCTTGCTGGTGTCCTTGAATCAGACACTCGAACTCGACCACAGGCAACGGGAACGGCAGTAACTTCCAGCTGGTTTGCTAGGTGGACTGCAAATGGGTTGGGGGTGGTGGAGGTGGTGGCCTCGTGGAGTGACTCCTTCACCTGTCACACGGGCGAGGGAAGGACATACGAACTTGGGTGCACGCGTACCCAGCTGCGAAAATGAAAAAGAGGGCTCCGAGATTGCCAACTAACCAGCAAAAGCAGCCACAAAAGTAGAAGGAACATGGCACTAACAGATACAAGATATCACTGAAAAAATCTTTAAGGCTACAAATTGAAATAAAAAAATAAAAAATATGTTAACTTAAATAGAAAACAAATATCTTAATTATCTTTAAAAATTAAATTGTTAAAATGCCAACTATTAAATATCCAAATAGAAACAATATAAATTGGTAATTAAATTTAAAGTGAACTAGAATTCAATACTTTTAGATTGAGGTTAAAGAGAAAAATATCAATAAAAATCATTAGTTTTAAAAACATTTTTTAAATGATACAAATATTTTAAAATTAAATACTATATTTATCGCTAACTAATTTTATTTGTTCAATGTGTTGTCATTGAATCTTATTTCGAGTGTAACGACTGTAAAAATGGCTAAACAGCACTCGTTCAGCAGAGTTGTATGCTGTTCCCAATTTTCATTCAGTATCCTACTTCGCGCGCACTTCGTGTTCCCCCCTTTTGTGCCACGCCTCTCTCGCCCACCGCCCACTTTGCAGCCCAGTAAACTCACCCACCAGCCACCACCCACCAGCCACCACCCACCGACTTACATCCCAAAGTAGGTCGTCGCGTCTGTCCTTGCCGTGGAGCGAAGGCAGGCACAAAGGCGAGCACAACGAACAAGGAGCTGCAAAAAGGACGAAAAACTTCACCTAACCTCATTACGAGTTTCCCAACCAACTGGTGACGTCATTGGTTGAGCTGTGTGCCTTCGCCTGCTCATTCGCCTGTAAAGGCTGCGCACGAGGTGGGTGGTTGGTAGTGGGTGGTGAAAATGTCACAGGTTCAGTGAAGAAAACTACCTGTAAGCTTAGGTGAATCTAAATAAAAATCAAATAATAAATAATTGTTAATAAATGCAAATACATTTTAGAATACAACATAACATTGCCCAAAATTAATTCACGGGCGGATCAAATAGATCTAAGCAAATGAATGGAGCTATTTCCCTTTTGGGCTGGAAAGGACCTGCGCATTGAATAAAGAGCGGAAGAGAGAGAGTTATTGGAGTCGTCGGCTTTAGATTTTCTGGAAAAAACAAAAAGGGCAACAACAAATTGCAGTAAACAGTAGAAAAAGTAGCCAAATGTGGGGAGGTGGGCGGTATTAATGGGCGGTATAACAAGCGGCAGGAAAAGGGGCGGGGTAAAAGGGTAACATGCGTAGCGGCAACTGAGACATTGGAATTATTATTACATTTTACTTGCTTTTATTGCGATTTATCCTGGGTTTCCATTTGCACCCCTCTTTCTATTTGTTTGAATTTTTGTCCTGATATATGTATATATTTCTACTGGTTTTATTCAATTTTTTACGATTCAGCCAAGAGAGATGGGATTCCTGCCTGGATACTCAACGCAGAACTGGCCAAAGTGGATGACAAAATCTTCACTAATCCCATTTGAATTTCATTCAACTGCCAAATGGATTTCAGTTTAATTTCGCATTAAGCAACGACAAATCCCTGCAACGGCTTTCGGTTACCAAATTTAAATGCGTTCGCAGCTGATTTGCATGCAAATAAGCCAGATTTTCCATTCCCATCTCATTCGAAGGATGAATTTTCCTTCACATGTTAGGTGAAACTGCCAGATTTGCCAAACAAATATGCGGGAATGTCACGGTTCATCGCTTCGTCGCTCAAATAAAATAGATAATTAACATATCCATGGGATATGCGGGAATATTTGCGTTTGCCGATGGCGTTTCTGTGTGACTGATCCGGACCAATTGAGTATCCGCTCAGCCAGAACTAATTGAAGTTTGTATTTACTATTTGGCAAAGTTTTTCATATGGAAAATTGCCGCACTTTTTCATACAAGTTAAGAGATTGAACACAAATTGATATCAAATATTGCCTTTATTAACTTGTATATTGTAAAATCATTTCATGTGTAAACACCACTTAATATTATAAGGGAATAAAGATTTTTTTGCAATTACTTAAGAAAAGTCTTCTCTTTAAAAGGTAAATGTTCTTCTTACCTGGAGTTAAGTTAAATTAATAGACTTATTATTATAATATATTAATTTAGGAGAACAATAAGAATGAACTAAATCAACATAAATTCAATTTATTTGTATATTCTTAATTTATTTTAAGTCTCTTTGAATGTTTTCATGGCATTGTTTTTAGGGAAATAAGGAATAAACAAGCAAATGTGTATTTAAAAATCTTTTTGCAAATGTATGTACTTATCTTGGAAATAATTTTTTAATTATACAAAAAGTCAATTTGCCGAGAAATAAATATATAGATTAACAGCTTGCAAACCACTTTTTTTGACTGAGGTTTGATAAACTTTGTGAACACGCTTTTCGTTGATGAGGTTCAAACTGCCGTTTCCTTGTATTAAGTAGCCGCCATTTGGGCCGCTTGGTTAGTTAGGCATTTTTGTTAGCTCTCGGCCGATTGTTATTATTTTTATTATTATGAATTTCAATTTCGTTGTCTCAAGGACGTTGCTCGAAATTAAAGACCCGAAATATGCGCAACACTTTCGCGCCACTTGCGCACGTATATCCACTGTTTTAAAGTGTGTGTGGACCGTCCTTGGTGCTTGTGTGTTTGTGCGAGTGGTACGCGGCGTATACGTGATGTGTGTTCTAAGCAATCCCCTCTCGCTTCTCAGGCTTTTCCGATTTCTGGGGCTTTTCAATTTCCTGTTGCTTTCGTGCATTAAGCTCCTTGGAAAAGCATGAGCCCGAGAACTAATCTGCAAAAGGCACATTTCATTTTTGTGAATTAATATTATTTTTCTTTCCTGAATGGAAAGTGCTTTAAAGATGAATCTGTGATCCGAGTTTGCGCTGCTTTTGAGGTCGCCAGTGTCCTTGGCATTATATACAATTTGTACTTGCTTTTATGTATTCTCTTTTGACTTTCTCCTCTTTTTTGTTCGGCTTGCAGCTTCCCCAACGGCGGTGAAATTTTCCCTTCTCTTCTCCGTTGCGTGTTCTGGTTTTTCCAGATCAGTGCCTCGCAGCTAGAGCCATATTTTTCCTGGCATAATTGCAAGAGGCGAAATCCTCTAAGTGGCAGGATACGGCAGGATGAGCGAAGGATGTCGCCGTCTGAAGGCAATTTCTTTGGCTTTCGGCTGGCCAAATGCCAAGGGCCAAATTTCAGATTGAAATTCTTTTTATTTTTCATTTTTAAAGACATGGTAACACTTAACTTACTAACTAAGTGTGAACGCCAATTACAAAGTTTTTCGCTTGTTATTACAAAAACATAAGCATTTCTGGGATTTCTTTCATATTGAAAGTACTCAAATAAAATGTAATTCAAAAAATCCATGCTGACATTACTGATTGCCAAAAACTGGGTCAATAACATATTTATATACCCCTTGATATATTATATATAAATATAAAAAGAAGGATATGTCACTGGTAGTAAAGAATGTTCCTGTCTCAAAGATATTTCTTCTACTTTCAGCTGGCCAAATGCCAGGGGCTAAATTTCCATTTGAGTGGCAAGTCAAAACTGCCAATAAACTCAAAAAAAAACTCGCCTTCGTTCCTATTAATTTGGCTAATATTTTGTAAACATCATTTGTCTATATTCCATGACGTCACCTGGTTGAGAAATCAAGAAAACCGAACGAAGACGTAAAAGATTGTTTCGTATCTGTGCATCTGATGGATAAACAAATCGCCTGCGTGCGCTCATCGATTTTTATGAGTTCAAAGATTTACTTTCTGCCGCATTCCAACCGAAAAATCCCTGCACCGAAAATCCAATGTGCATTCGCATGCCAGAAGCCGGGGAAACAAAGGCATAAATCCGTGCGAAAAACAAAGAGCAAAACAAAAATATTAATGGCGTCATTTGTCGAACAGAGAAAAAGGCAACGAATGAAGTGCAGAAGAAATTTTTGTTGCTCACCAGGGAAATGTACGGAAAAAATAACAAATAAAATGAAAATATTTGCTACAACGAATGGGGTGTGCTTTAAAGTGTAGGTGTATATTGAAAATAAATAAGGAAATTTACATAATTAGGAAGCATACAATCATTATGAGCATTTTCTTTTGATCGAGGTTATGCCAAAGCTTTCTTATTTTTTTTTTGATATTTACTAAGCCAATTATTGTAAATTAAAATTTTTAGAAACATTTATCTTTTTTGAATACTTAAAACATTACCCCAAAAAGAGCAAATTAATTGGCAATTCAAATGCTTTCAACTAGAAAATCTGGATTTCGTTTTAGGCGCATTTAAATTTTCCCCAAAATGGGCATTAAAAAAACTCCCAGAGATGGAATGCTTTTGGGGTCAAAAGCCAAACACGTGCTTCGCCGAAGCATTTGACTTTGGCTTTAATTGCGAAAAGGCACGCGAATTCGCCTACGATTCCGACAAGCCCCCAGGAACTCAATCTCAGTCTCAGCGGGTTCTGGCCAACTATTTTCGGATGGCCAATTAATCTTTGGCCAGAAATTTCACTGCGTGCGGTGGTGTGGAATTTTAAGCGATTTGCTAGTCATTATTTATTTTTCTTCGAGATCGCCGAGTGAAATAAATTGAGCTAAAAATAACACCAAAACAAGAACTTGGCCAGCAATGAACTTACATCGTCGAGTGAGGTGAACCACACCGAAATCATTTATCATTATCAGGGGACAGCGGACATTTGAAACATTCATGAGTCGGTTAATGCCACCAACTTGATAAATGCTCGGAGCCTTTGAATAAATAACTAAAATCGGAGAGAATCAACCGATTCTTTGAATACCCTTGCACAATATTGATTTATAAAACCCTTTGGATATTTAAAACAACACGTGTTTAAAAGAATGCCACAAAATGTTTTATAGATTTCTGGAAATAATTTGATATGATAAACTGTTTGAGATATAAATTATAGTATATAATTTAAAAGGTGGTTAGGTGTTAACTTCTAATACATTTATTTTCTGTATCGATTTTGTTAACTGAAAGTTTTGTGGTTTTTCTGAAATCACTAATGTGCCTATCTGTGGGTGGCAAACTTTTGAAAAAGTAATAAGCCCTTCTGCAGTAAGCCAATCGAAGGCACTATCAATTCTCTTCGAATTGGTATACCATGCATTATTCAGTGCCCCTCTCTACCAACATCAATGGCTTATTAGGCCAAACACGCATGGCTAACAGGTTGGCAAATGCACAGGCGAAAATTCTAGAGCTTAATTTAAAAAACCATTAGGTATTGAAAACGCTAATGGGTTCAAAACCTTAGTTTTATGTTTAATTTATATGAGCAAGCACTGAGATTTGAAATTGTAATTTCTGAATTGTATTTATAGCTATCATAAATATTTTAAAATCTAAAACCTGACCTAATAAATTTTAATTTAATTGTATGGTTAAGTATTTCCATGTTTATCACCAATTTTGTAGTTTTAGTTTACCAGACTTTACAAATTCCTCATGAACTGCATTAATTGGAACGAAAACTGAATAAATACCTTTTTTGAATTGTGCACCCGTTGAAGGGGTGTGCGGTGACCATAATCGAAAATCAATAAGGCGGCTGGCACATATGAGGAATATGGTCGCCAATGGCAGGCTGTTAACGTTAACGGGCAATGGCCCAAAGTCGATTATGAATATTTGATGCGGTGGCGGTCCGTCCAACTGCGCAGTTGACATGGCCAACGGATGAGGGCCGCAAAGGTAGCGAACGCACTGCAGGCTATTAACCAAGACTAGCGGCAGACAGCAATATGTGCCGGGTTAATGACACCTCACCTACTACCACAATAGCACTTTCATACTGCGGTGCCTGGCACACCCTGTTGCCATCGATTTTGGCCAGGGATCCGGGATCAAGATGACGCCATGCCGGAATGCAGGACCTCGGGGCCATAAAGCCGCGTAATACCCAATAAAACAATTAAGTTAATACACGAATGCCCCGGAAAGTGTGCTCTCTCTTTCTGCCCCATTTTAGGGAGCTGCCAAGTGCAACAATTGAGCGAAAGTGGGAAAGAGCACCCACACATACATATATATATACATATATATGGGGACCCTAAATGTTAGCCAAGGCCAAGTCAAGTTGGTCAAGAAGAAGAAACAGTAGAAGCAGCAGCAGCTTGCATGCCAATGGCCAATAAGTCGCTGTGGCACGCAAAAGAAAACCCCGAAAATGCGGGGAAAATGCCGAGGAAAGGCTGAGAAAAGCGGCGAACACAATTAGAGTAACTCGCTTAAATTTACAGAAAATGGAAAGTGTGCTACAGAGACGTGAGTGTTAGTTCCACACTAACTTTGTTTGACCGCCCCTCACACACATTTTGTTGGCCAAATAATATTAGAACACTGCACTGAAGAAACTAGCTACCAGAAAGTAAGGGCCACTAAAACTAACTAGACATTTTTCTTGGTTCTAAACATTGCATATAGATCGTTTGAAATTTTAAAATTATTTCCTAGCTGAATTTTATAAATCTTACAAAATAAATCAAATATTCTTTTATATTTTAAACTTTAATGGGGTCGTTCATATTCTAAACCATATTTTAGTGTGACGAATTTCGCTAAAAATAATATTATTTGCTAGCTGAATTTTATAAATTTTACAAAATAAATAAAATATCCTTTTATATTAAAGACTATAATAAGGTTATCTATGACCATAATCCATATTTTAGTGTGCCTAGAGTGATCGATTTTCGCTAAAAAATCCTCCTGTGAGCCTGCAGTTTACAAAGCGTTCAAAATTAGGTTATCCTTTTTAACACAGTGTAATGTTGGATGTCTGGGGGTCAGCTTCTGGCGGATGTGGCTGTGGCCGGAAGTGGATGGCGTCGAATTGGGGAAGACCCGCCAGCAAAAGGAAGCCCGCCACACCGACACAGATAGAAAGGCGGCCAAGTGTTGAGGTTGCCGCTGACGCACTCCGAAAGAGACGCCCTTCGCGGCCCTTTTGCAGAGGAGCATTTAAAAATAAATGCACTTGACTTGCAAAATGCTTGCGCCAAACAAAACAAAATGGCAGCAATAAATTTAGACAATGGCAATGGCGATGGCGACGCTGGAGAGTCGGCAATAAATGTTTGCCACTCACAAGCGGAACAACAATTGGCATAACAAGAGCTACGGGCTGTGCAACATTGACACGCTTTTCGTACATATTTGCAATGCCTTGTTGTTGCCGCGGGCTTTAGTTTTACATTTAGTTTAGTCCTGGCTAGTTTTTCACCCCTCCCTTTGAAAACAGCGAAAACAGGAAACATTCAGCCATGCAATATGCAAATGGAAAAAGCTTGGAGTTGCTTGCTTTTAGCACTTAAGTGGATTTTTGGCATTTGATGCAATGTATCTTGTCTGAGAAGGGGTTTGGCCAAAAAGGGAATTCCTTTGTGTCCGAAAGCCTTACAAATTCATTCCTGATAAAGTGCTTTGAAGTCTGTCAAAGTCAGTTAAGGAAGATTTATTCGAATTAGTTAAATAATGGACCATCTATTTCTATTTTGCTTATTTTCAGCAAGAACATAAATTATAGCTGCAAGCTTTTAAAATGTGTATTTATTGACTTATATATTTCAATAAATTTCACTGCCTTAAGAAAAGGTTTAATAAATCTTATATAGGTCTTCGTAATTGATTACCTCCCCTGCCTTCGATTTTAAATTTTAGATCTCCCTTTATAACCAAAGCTTCTAATTATTTTCGCTGATGTTTGCCCAACATTTTTCAATTAGCGTCAACAAAGCAAAGAAACCATTAATCACACATGAGGCTGCTCAGACTTTCAGCTTTGTCATCAAATTCAGCCAGCAACTTTATAATGACCCCATGGCTATATGGCTATATGGCTGTTGTTTTAGCCCAGTTTAGTAACCCGAGAAGCCCTGTTTTGAGGGAAAATGTCTGGGGAAAGTCAAGGCTGTACGGCGACGGACAATGTCAAACCATTTGAGGGCAATTAAGGGGCCATTTTGTAATGTTCTGCATACGTGTTTAGCAAATTATGTTTGCAGATTTATGAGCTCCACTAAATGAGTGTGTGTGTGGGTGCTGCCATAAATTTCACCAGCCATTATCTGGCCAAGTTTTTATGACAAGGCCAGGAGCAGTCAAAAGAAATGGCTTTCGTCCTGCCTCTCACGCTTTTGGCCAACTTTCGCTGGGAACAACGAAAAGGTCTCACCTCATTAAAATGGGAAATTAATTGCATTCTGCCACGGCCTCAAGGCAATTCAACAGGTTCCAAGGTGAAGTTGGCCACTTCTCGCACACACACACACACACTTGAACCCACAAACACAGATACCCACCCATACAATCAAGGAATTAATTGTCGAGCTGCGGGGCTAACATGTTGCATGCATCCTTAGCAAAAAATGAGAAATATAAAAGCCAACTGCAACAAGAGCTGCCAGTTTGCATGCAGTTTAGTTTCATTTTGCGCCAGAAATAATTGCAATAAAAGCGGAGAAAAACTTTTGCCTTTCGTCTGCACGCGATTAAAATAAATGGAAAATTCAAGCAGCGCGAATAAAAGCTTTCAATTAAATCAAAAGTTACGCTTATAAACGCTTTGTTACCTGGAGGATAGGGCAAAAAAGTGGTGAAATATAAGAAGTAATTACAATCCGGCAATTATAACAACAATTAACAATAATTATAACATTTATTTAAATGGTTTTCAGTAAATGAATCATAAAAACGAAATTAATATGTAAGTAGTCCTTAAAACCTAGGAATTATAACACATAAAAGATCGTAGCACATAATTTGACAAAGAAAAAATTATAAATATTTAAAATTTGGGTATATGTACAAATTGTTTTGTATACGATTGAAGCATTAAACAAAAAAACTTATAAAAAGTAAGCTTAAGTTATATATTTATATAAAATGTTCAATGTTTAATTGGCCAATTATTTTATAAACCAAGATCTAGAACACGTCAAGATATAAGGCTTTAAATTCCACTTCCGTTCCCTTAAGTTCATCATACCCTGCCCAAAATGCATACCCCTTAAACTCAAAGAGAAACTCGCCAGAAATGTTGTCAAAAATGTGACTGCTCGAGCTTTGGCATTGCCATTCGGAAATTATATAATGCCGAGTACCCACTTGGGCTTGGAGCTAATAAACAACAATTTAGTCGGACTAAAATGCAACAAAACTATATAATTTGCGTCGCAGCCATAACTGGCGAACTCTGACCCCTGGCACGCGAGGTGAACGAGGTGAAAGAGGTGAAAGGGCAGCGAGAGTGACAGGTGGCGCACAAATCAGCAATCTGCATGCGAATGGCTATTCACGTGGGCCAAAATGTGAATACGTGAATACGAATGCGGGAATGAATACGAAATGAAGACGTTTTGCACGACGGTCTGGGGTCAGTTAACATTTTTCAGGGCGCTACGCATGGCAATCCATTTGAAAAACTCGCGGACTGTTAGGCATATTACTTGCCATTTCCGGCGGGGCGTAAAAATTCAAATTTGATTGCAATGCGGCAGAAACTGAATCACAGGGCTGAAATCTGGGCAAAGGCCAAATAAGCAAAGGAAGCCAAAAATAGGCATTTAAATGCAAAGGGCCCAGCCTTCGGCGATTGCAAATTAACGCTAATAAATAAGAGAAGCGGCCTCGATTCTTTTGTTCCAGAATTTACCAACAATTGCATTCATTTGCATACGCAATTATGCGATAATTGCCACAAAGTGTTCCCAGCCCCAAAATGTATGCTACAAATAAAGCAGAAATGGAAATGAAAAAGGGGCAGGGGGAAATCACCAACCCAATGATTGGTTTCCTATCTTATCAGTTGTCCGCAACTATTGATTCATTACGCACAGTGGGCGTGGCACCTTTAACTAGAGTGAATCAATAAGAGGTTTCTAGGCGAGTGATTCATTGGTTGAACAAATGCGGTGACCTCGAAACAGGAATGAGATGGGTTATCTTTTCAGCACTTGTGGCCAAGGTTTATGATTTTAGGCAAACCGAATAGCTTCGATTTATAATGACTTTCCATCGCCATTTATTTTAAAGCTTAAGAAATATTGCTGATAGTTTTTATTGCAAGATTTGTTGTCAGACTAATTATTTGTAGGGAAATACATTTTAAGATATACCTAAATATTAATTTAGGAAACATGTTATAATAGCAATTTTTGAATATTTTAATCTCTTTCCATTAACTAAAAAAAAATAAAATTATTTTCTCGTTAAAGTAAGCATAAATATTAATGTTTATAAATTAAAACCAAACATAAGTCCCACTGTGCCGCCGTGTGTTTAATTACACGGCACGCATAATTAAGGTGCTTGGTATTTACGCGGCTTATCAGCCATCGATTTGCGGATAGATATAATTGCTTTCCAATAGGCGACCTTTACTGATTGCTGTCCCTTATCTCTGGCCATAAATTGCAGCTATTGCCCCCACAAAATGCTGCCAAACCACGCCTGAGCCTCAATCTCAATCTCAACCCCAATCTCAACCTGAACCTGAGCCCGGAACCACGACCCAGGGGCCAGGACCAGAACACAACTGTGATCATAGACATAACAACGAGAGTGGCGCAGGAAGGGAGCCAGGAGGGAACCGCAGCCACAGCCACAGCCAAAGATGAGGGAATCGGGGGACACAGCCAGCAGCCTGCCAGACCGCAACTGAGCGATTTATAGATCCGCAGATAATACCGGGCCCGGAAATCGGAATCAATTGCCCCGGCGATAGCAATCGGCAATCAGCAAGAGGAAAGGACACCAGAGCAGCAAACTCGCCAAAGGAGGCTGTAATGACGACAATTGACGCGATGTAGCGGTGAGTCTCTAAGCACTAAATTCATGAAAAGCAAGAAAAAACCATCTAATTTGAACTATTAAAATCAAAATACATTTGCAATATGAAAAATATTAAATTTAAAAAGTAAATTGCCATTTTGTATGTTATGAAAACAATGACAATTTTATAATTTAAATGTATAAATAACTCAGAAATTAATTCAAGATTACGAACTAATGATCCTAACACCTATTTAGAGCATGAATTGCTAGAAACATAATAAACTAACGTTCTTACTATTTCTTTTAATTCTTTAAATTTTAAATGAAAGAAGTATCTTATTTCTGTTGAAAATGTAATGGCTTTCATTTTAAAGTAAATAAACACCTTTGTCTGGTAATAAATTCAGCTCTCAGTGCCCTTTCATCTTCGTGGATAATAAATCTGAGTTTTCCAATTGCAGCAGACTTATGGTCGGCGAACGCGACAGGGACCGTGAGGCGGTACGCTGGGCAACGGGTGAATCAACACCGCTTCAAACCAATAATGGAGTATTACAAATGGTCGGGCAATTGCAAGGTGGACAGGCTGCTGGCCAGCAACAGCAACAGCAACAAGCGACTCAGCAACAGCAACAGCAACTCTCAAGGCAGCAGCAACAGCAACAGCAGCAGCAGCAGCAGCAACTGCAACACAAGCAGCAACAGGACATCCTGTATCAGCAACATAACGAGGCAATTGCAATTGCACGCGGACTGCAGGCTGCAACACCTGCCGACATCGGCGATAATCAGCCGTACTACGATACAAGCGGTAATGTCGATTGGGAGCGGGCGATGGGAACCGGTGGAGCTGGTGCATATGGTGGCATCGGCATCGGATCTCTACCAGCAGCTGGCGGTGCTGCTTATCACCTTGGGCCAGCTAATCCCGCAGGCCTCGTTCCTCGTCACATGGATTACGCTGATGGCGGCCACCTTGCTGGCCCATCCGCCGGTCTTCCTGCTGGAGGTGTGGGCGGACCGGCAGTCACGGGATCAGGATCCACAGGAGCGGGAGCAGGAGCAGGAACAGGACCAGGAGCAGGAGCAGCAGGCAAGGAAGTTCGCTACGCCCCATTCCCAGTCGCATCACCAACGCACTCGATTCCCACAACCTCCCAGCAGATCGTTGGCAGCGTCGGTGGCGGGGGCGTCGGTGGTGCCACCAGCAGCCAGTCGATCTCTGGCGGTGGCGGTGGTGGTGTGCCCACCAATCACAGCCAGAGCAACACCACCGGCGCCCTGCAGCGGACACATTCCAGATCCATGTCCTCCATACCGCCGCCCGAGCCGTTCATGATAGCCCAGTCGAAGGCGGTCAATAGCCGCGTGTCCATCAACGTGGGCGGGGTGAGGCACGAGGTCCTTTGGCGGACCCTGGAGCGACTCCCACACACGCGGCTCGGGCGGCTGAGGGAGTGCACCACCCACGAGGCCATCGTGGAGCTGTGCGACGACTACTCGCTGGCGGACAACGAGTACTTCTTCGACCGACATCCGAAGAGCTTCAGCTCCATCCTGAACTTCTATCGCACCGGCAAGCTGCACATCGTCGACGAGATGTGCGTGCTGGCGTTTAGTGATGACCTGGAGTACTGGGGCGTCGACGAACTGTACCTGGAGTCCTGCTGCCAGCACAAGTACCACCAGCGCAAGGAGAACGTCCACGAGGAGATGCGCAAGGAGGCAGAGTCCCTGCGGCAGCGCGACGAGGAGGAGTTCGGCGAAGGTAAATGCGCCGAGTACCAGAAGTATCTGTGGGAGCTGCTCGAGAAGCCCAACACCAGCTTCGCCGCCCGGGTAAGTCCAGTCGGTAGCCCCGACCTTAAGGTATTCTATAGTGTCCCACATCCACTAACCCGAAACTGTACCCTCACAGGGAAAAAGGATATCGCCATAGTAGATCTCAATTTATATATTTAATCGTTATACATGATAGCGCTAACTATCTATTTATCAGAAATTTTAGTGAAATTTCAATTCAGTTTCTCAATTTCAAGTTTCACATTCAGATATTCCATTCACAACAAAATGTATGGTGAACCCACTTTAGTAACAATTGTATATTTCCTTAAAATTTGATTCCTCCTCAAATGTACAAATATTAATATAACTCTGGCATTACTAACTATTAACAAATAAAAACAAATTAAACTTTCAGTTCACAATACCAAAAGAGGTTTCTTTATGCCAATCGATACCTTAATCGTTACTCGTTACTGGTTACTCGCTACTCGTTTCGAATTATCTGTCTAGAGTATCAAAAATTATTCAAAATTTTGTATCTGATAAGAATTCAGTTTTAACTAAACCGGATAATCCTTTTTCTCTGTGCCCTACCCAAATCCCCCCAAATCCCTCCAACTGATACCCAAAGATTCTCATAGATGTGTTCGTATTGTGTTTCTAACCGTTGAACTGTGAACCGTGTCAATGTCAAGCGTAAGAAACCCTATTTAGTTCGATAACCCCAATAACTCCCCTCCTCCAACTTATATTTAACCTTTTGAGTTATTGATTACCTCTTGAGTTACTCTTATGTAGTCGAACTTTGGTTCTGTGCAAAGTCACTATTATTTTTACACTATCGCCAGCTCTTGCACTCTGTAATATAACTCAGCCGTCGAGCAGATCAGAGTACTATATAGTGTAAGAATAACAGCAACAGCAACATATCTATCTCTACTCTCTTTATATAAATAACCCACTCTCAATGCTGTACAAATCTTGCCAATTCATCACTTGCTTTTGCGACTCAAACCGATATATGCTTGCACTCTGAAAAGATATATAATCGATACCTTAATCGTTACTCGTTACTGGTTACTCGCTACTCGTTTCGAATGTCCGCCAGTTATCTGTACCATATGATGTGATGATATCGCCTAACTATATCTATATCCCGCTGCTTGGCGCGCAGATCCCCTGGGATCGAAATCGGTGTATATATGGCTGATCTCATGTGAATATCCCATATCGAAGTGCTTCCAGCTTTTGTGTCATGTATCATACAGATCGGACAGGACAGTCTTCCTCCATCGGACGGAACTTGGAAGTCCCCGAAAATCTGAGAAGAGTAACCTCGAAAAAAATGATATAAAAAGAGTTCACGGCACCATTTGATTGAGTTCCTTTAAGTTCATAATTTCTGCTTTTGCCTAACCAATCCCACCATCCTCTCTTAGTGTAAGATGCATTGTATGTTTTAGTTTGAGTTTTAGTTATAGTTTTAGTTCGAGTCTTAGTAACCGAAACACGCGACGACACCCAGAGAGTTCCAATTAGCTAAAAGATCAAGCCAGAACTGATCGAGCGCAATCGAAACTGCCAAAATTGTTTACTAATCGTTTCTCTAATCCAGTCTTTTTACATCACACACAGTTTAAATGCGAAATTGACAAGCCCTGTATACATACAACTATATATAAACTTATTATATCTACTCTGAATATTATTAATACGTATATCTCTTAATTGTTGATGATGATGGTGAAGTAATATCTCTCTGTTTATCTCTAATGTTCTCCCCAAATCCCCCAAACACCCCACTGTAACTATGTTTGGGAATGGGCAATAAGCGATATGACCAGGCGGCAGGTGTGCTGTAGAAATCCTCGAAAATATTGTAACGAACAAGGACTCTGGGGAGAAGTGGCCAAAGCGGTGTTGTAATACATTTCCATTTTCCATGTGCTAGGGGGAAAATTCGATAGGATCCGGACCAGATCAGAATATTTCGGAGGACTCACGCTCCTTCATTCTGACTGGCCTTGTACCATATATATATATATATATATAGCTTATATATATAGCTTAAGGCCTCGGGCACACAACCACACACACATATATAAATATCACAATTGAAACACTCACTCAAAACGACCTCTGTTTGGCTTTAGCTTGTATTATACAGCCGATAATCTGCCCCGATTTATGGCATTAGCTTTGGCTTTAACCAAGAATATTGGTGGGAGAATGGAAATAATTACAACATTTTTGGGTGCATCTCCTATAATTTTTCATTCGATTTTTGGTTCCTTTTTATTTAAATTATGTACTTTTTATTTTAAAACTCATTTAGGGTTACCATTTTTATTTTTTTTTATTTTATTACAACTATGGAATGAATTCCTAGAAATTTCTAAAAACTTATTTAGAGTTTCGAAAGAATGTAATCATTCCATATGAACTATGATTTAAACTTTTTATTTAAACTTTTCGGTTCTTTTTAAAAGGTAATGAAAAATTTCCAGAGCCCTTTGCCAGTTGTACTTTTTATCGTATTTTCATTTATGATTTTTCTTCAAGAACTAACTCGATTTCCGTCAGAGAGAAAGAAGAAACTAACCAAGATTTTTAGTTCTGTACTTTTTTATTTTATTTTTAATACCACGCCTAAACACATCCTTTTTTCAACGAAATGATAAATATGAGAACCAACAAAACTAGCTCTGATCTAATATAAGTTAGAAAACTCAGTTGATATCTTCGCCTCGTTGAAAGCGACAAACAACTCAGCAAGAAACCAAAGCGCGCTCACAAGACAAACAAAAAAAACAGAAAATATCCAAAAATACTCCAAAAATATTCAAAAACGTTTATTTTATTTGTTATACTCTATAAATACACTTCAAAAACAACAATAACGAAACTGGAAATATATAATGTCCAAATTGTTGTTCAGTTGTTTGCCTTTTGTGTTGATATTTTCCTTTCCATTGGCGATGATATATGTACATATCTGTATGTCGTATATAAACCCTCGTATTCTTTTCCTATATATTTGATGTCATGTTGTAAACTCGTGTGTATTGCATATGGAAGAAATTTATTTAACTCTCGTTGTTATTGTATTTTAACCAACTTCCTTTGTAAGCTATTGGTCTCTTGATTACCTACAATTTTCGACACTTAAACAGAAACACAAAACACTCACACACACAACTAAATACACTTGAAAAATATTCTACGGTGCCTTCGAAGTCTTAGCCCCTTCTTTAAATCAGCATTTAATCAGAAAACTATCTTCCATCTGAACCCTCAAAGAATAAATTTAAAATTCATCGTCTCTGTTTGCTTTCAGTTTTAGTTTAGTCTTTTGATTTCGGTATACGAGACCCGTAACCAAAATAAATACATCGATCGAACAAAATCTCCTTCTTGAAATATTAACCCACCAAATTTGCTGCATTTGAATGCCACTAGTATAGAATTTCGTAGTCGATTCGTACTGAATTCTATAGCCGTTTGTATCGAATTTTGTTTGTTTTTTAGTGAGTCGAACAAAGTATGCGAACCAACTCATGCACCCACCGAAAACCACCCACCCCCCACTTCCCCCACTCCAGAAAAACCCCAACAAACCACCAAAAAAAAAACCGAAAAACCGAAACCACAAAACGTACAACCCGTAAAAAAAACACTCCACGTGAACCAAATGCAAACCTGATCAAATAATTTAGCCGGAACTCAGTTTCCAAAGACCCACAAGTACACACAAACACACACACCAAAACACGCCGACACTGAGCGAAAACACTCAAAGTTTTGCACTCCCCTATTTTTAATTAAAATTGAATGTGATTTTTAGTTTTGGTTTTCATCTGACCTGAAGTTTACCCTTTTTGATCTAGATTTAGTTTTGTATGTACAGCGATTGCGATGAGTTCCCCTCAAACCTTTGTAAATTTGTATATTTATCATAAATATCTCAATATCTTTAAGACGAAACTCTTATGTCCCGATTTTATTGTCGCATGAATTGTTTTTTGACTGTTTTTGGTCCTTATTTGTTCACCACCTCAGCTCATCTCTTCTCTTTCACTGGTCACCTTTATCTTTCTCCTCACTTTGCTTCAACCCTGAGATCTTGATCTGTTATCCATCGATCTTTCATTACTTGTAATTCAAGTGGATTTCAGCCAGGTTCAGGGAAGTTAATTCAAATTTGTTCTCCTGTTAGATGCGATTGCAAAAATTCCGAGTTTTCTGTTTTCAAATAGTTTAAAATCCAGCAAAAAAGTATAAATTGCGTAATTATGTAAACAAAAGAAATCTAGGATTTAACAACATTTAAAAAATAGTAGACCTTGATAAACTAATTAAGTCGAAAGAATTATCAGGTTATAAATACTAAACTAAATACTTAAAATCTTAAAATAATACCCATATTTTGCTTCTCAAAATATTCTACCTCAATGCTCAAACTTTGCAAAAGTATCCAAATGGTCGGACTACCGACGATCAGCTTCCTTTTTCGCTTTAAGTTTTTTTTTTGTAAATCTTGTGGCTCTGTTGTCAGCGGCTTTATAGACGGAATTTTGATTTTTGTAGGCCTAAAGCAGCAGAAAACGCTTTGAACTTTGTAGTTGTTGTGAGTTTAGTGCATTTTCAGTTACCTTTTGAGTTCCCTGTTCCCCCGGAGACTGTGATCAAGTAAGCCAGCTAGGAGTATTGCGAAATCATGTTTTACTTTCAACCCAGCGAGCCCTATCCATCCCCCCGAAAACCCCCCAACCACCTTCATGACTGAGCAGCAATGGTAGCAGTTCCAAAATCCAAAACAACAGTATGCCAAAGTGATATAATTCGCACACAAATTTTTTGTTTACGAAACTCCAATGCATTCTGTTCAATCGAAAGCGAAATAAGAATCGAAAGTAAATTAGTTTGTAAAGCCTCACCGCCATCTCAAGTAGATTGTTGAAAACCCCGCCCCGCCCCGCCCCGCTCAATCCCCAAATCCCCCAAAACTATGGAAATTTAATTAACTTTCCCGAAGTTTGACAGTCCAAGACCAAGACCACTTCAATGCAAGAACATCTCTATCCAAAACTCTATGTATATCAAAACCCTGTTTCTCTATTTCCAATCCCCTTTAGGTGCCCTCTCGCACATGTATCTTACTATAGTATCTAGTATCTAGTATCTGTACTTTGACTTTATTCCACTTCTCCTTCTACTTCTCATCGTTGCTAACTAGCACCATCCAAATGTTTTCTCTTTTTGATTTCTTTTTTGGTTCTGTGAGTTTGTGTATCCTTTAGTGCGTTTCGTTTATCCTTACGTAATGACTCCTTCTTGACTATGTATCTTTTGTCTAATAACTGCATAATCTGTATCTTTAACTTTTGTATCTATACGTAGCAAGCCATATAAGCCATAAATAGAGAAGTCAGCCCATCCAACGAAGCAGAACTATGAAATTCAGCTTTCCCCCCTCCCTCCCCGAAAAAAACCCCAAGTCCAATGTCCAATGTCCAATGTCCAAGATCCAAGATCCTAATCCGAATCCGATTCCGAAACCAGAACTGCGTGGTTGCGTACAGTGGCCTACTATGGTAGATCTGGACACTCACAGAGTTATCTATGCATACCACTTTGGGGGCGTGGCATGTCCAAGATGTTCAACCTATCTCTCTCTCTCTCTCTCTCTCTCTATCTCTATCTCTGACCCCCTCTCGAATGTCAGTCACACGCACACCCAACATTCCACCCAAAAACACTCAGACCCCAATCCCCACACCACATAAGCCCCGATTCAGTTTCGGATTCAGATACGAAGCCATTTGACCTAATGTGGCATTGAAAACGCAATTGAAATTTGCATTTCTGACAGGCCTCCTCCTGTCCCCCGAAAATCCATTTTCTCCCCCCCTCTCTTCCGAACACTTCAATCTGCAATTGGCAGTTTTTGGTAAATTAAATGTATTATTTAGAGCCAACCAATTAAAATTGTTTAAGTGTGTTTGTTTACGGAACGAAATCGTAGTCCAACCATTTGGCCGGAGAATAAATGCATAATTTCACGGACTGTATTTGTGTGTATCCGGGGACAGATGCAATTATTTGATGGCCTGATTGGCGATTTCTAATTTGATTTAATTTTTTAATTTGATTTGGAATCCCCTATCTCGTAACCGTAATTCCTAGCTCGTTTGGTACGAAAGTTATGCATTTGGATTTGAATTAGATTTGGATTTCTTCCTTTTGTCATTTGCTAGAACTATCATAAATTTAAACCGATTTAGTTTCCAAACATTATTTTCCAAGAGAAAACAAGTCAGACCCAAAAAACAAATACACAAAACAAAAAAAAAAAAAAAAAGAGCGTATGAAACGGTGATTTCTGAGGATTATGTAAAAATCGAAAGTGAGGTTATAAACTTTAAACAATAATGTCGACTGCAGACCCCAAGGGTAGCGTCTCTTATTAAACGACGGAGTGCCCCATCCTGGTTCACCCTCATACCATAATAGAACCAATTAGACACACACACGTATAGATGATATGTATGTAGGTGTGTTATGTCCTTGTGTTGCGTCATGTGATCTGTCCCCCACAAAACAGAGAACTCACACATATACAGTAACCCGAAAAACACACCACCAACCACTAGCCACCGAACCACTAACCACAGAACCACTTACCACAGAACCACTTGCCACCTACCACTTACCACTCAACCACTTACTCAACCACTTACACCCACACCATCCAGAGAAAGAGTTGATCTAGACTAGAGACCCCAAAACTTCGAGACTTAGGATCAAAATATAATAATTCCCAACCCATGTTTTGCGTTTGTGTGTTTTCGTTTGTTGCCAACCTTTGATTTTACTTTATGGTTTGTTTTTGATGAAGAAGGATTCACGACGAATAAATATATACTTCACATATAGTACAGCAGCCTTTGGAAAGTACAAAAACCGTTTAGGAAAGCCAACAAAGTTCTTAACCCCTGCCTAAATGAAACGATTTAGTTATCACTAATTAAGAGACCCCGTTTCGACTAACAATCCCCCCAAGATAAAGCTTGATTCGAGACCAGAACTCTAACAATATGTTAACTTAACCCCTAAAAACAGATTGCGATACAGAATCAAAGTGAACTCTACTTTGCTGATTGTTGTAACCGTGTTTTTTCGATTAATTACCAAAACCAAACAAAAAAAAAACCCAAATTAAATGTGTATAAAAGACAGACTTGATATTGAATGAACGTATCGTGTTATGTGCCTACCAAAAACCAAACAAAAATTAAAAACCAATTATGAAATACCTTAAATACCTATTATCGTTGTGATTTGATTGCATTGAAATTGAATCGTTGCTGAATCATGGTCTCGACAAAGTCTCGATTGTTCTTTACCGTTCGCAGGTTATCGCAGTGATATCCATACTATTCATAGTCCTGTCTACCATAGCCCTGACGTTGAACACCCTACCACAACTACAACACATTGACAACGGTACACCACAGGATAATCCGCAATTGGCAATGGTTGAGGCCGTGTGTATCACGTGGTTCACTCTAGAGTACATACTTAGGTTTAGCGCCTCGCCGGACAAGTGGAAGTTCTTTAAGGGCGGCCTTAACATAATCGATCTATTGGCAATACTCCCATACTTTGTTTCGTTATTTCTATTGGAAACGAATAAGAATGCAACGGACCAGTTCCAGGATGTGCGTCGGGTGGTGCAGGTCTTTCGCATCATGCGCATCCTGCGAATCCTTAAGCTGGCCCGTCACTCAACGGGCCTGCAGTCGTTAGGCTTTACGCTGCGTAACTCGTATAAGGAACTCGGTCTACTAATGCTGTTCCTGGCCATGGGCGTTCTCATATTTTCTTCGCTGGCATATTTTGCCGAAAAGGATGAAAAGGATACAAAATTCGTTTCAATACCGGAAACATTTTGGTGGGCGGGTATTACAATGACAACTGTTGGCTACGGGGACATCTATCCCACAACTGCACTGGGAAAGGTTATTGGTACTGTGTGTTGCATATGCGGTGTTCTGGTAATCGCTTTGCCTATTCCCATCATCGTTAACAATTTTGCTGAATTTTATAAGAATCAGATGCGCCGCGAAAAGGCCCTCAAGCGTCGCGAGGCACTCGATCGTGCCAAGCGCGAGGGCAGCATTGTCTCCTTCCATCATATCAATCTGAAAGATGCCTTCGCCAAGTCCATGGATCTCATCGATGTGATTGTCGACACAGGTAAGATCTAATTTGGTTCCCCAATCTATCTAAGAATGTGCCTTGCCTACGTATCTACTAAACTAGCCGACTCAAGGGATCTGCCAACGCGATCCCCCGCCTCATGCTATGCTTACTATCCACCCCTAATCGTAGTGACTACACAAAATAATATATCATATATTTACCTGATTTTATTTTCAACTTTTTAAAGCTATGAATTGCCAATTAAAATTTTTATTAAGGAAAATTTAGGGCCTTAGTTATTTGGTTTTATTACCTTTGAAACCAATTGACAAAGAGTATGAAATCAAATGTTAATCCCTATGAAATTAGATAACAAATAATTA
Organism: Drosophila rhopaloa; assembly: GCF_018152115.1. NCBI lineage: Eukaryota > Metazoa > Arthropoda > Insecta > Diptera > Drosophilidae > Drosophila > Drosophila rhopaloa. The sequence continues at coordinate 14,793,144 of NW_025335043.1, forward strand.
AATTGTTATTAATTCTTAATGAATTATGATATGGTGGTAAATCTAAGCTTATTTTTTATATTTTTAAATTATATTGATTGCCCATCCTATATTTTCTGTGAACTTTCCCTATTAAACGCTTAAAATCCCTCCCTTTTAACTTTGCTTACTCTTGTGTAGTTTTGTGCGTTAGCTGTCTAAGTAATCGTTTTTATATTTTTATACTTTCGGCATGCAATTTTTTTCTTGGCTTTTTCTTAGTATCTGTTAAGATTGGTTAAACTTTTTATTCGGTAAAAAGCTGTATCTAAAATCCAGCCTAGAGGCGTGTAAATAGCAATTAGCAGAAACGGGACGAAAGTCCTGCGACTGCTGAGCCGTAAGATGATAGAAATTGTTGAACCTTTGATTATTCCGAGCTCAGACTTACGTTCGATTAATCAATTGTAAACTAGTTAAGCGATTTGAGTTACACTTAAGTTCTGTAGCTAAGACCCACCCCCTACAATACAGAAAAAAACACCGCCAGCGTCACACAATAATGGTCAATTAGGCAAATGCTTTTGTACTTAGCGCATTAAACGGGAAATTAGTGGGGTTTTCACTTGTACAAAGCACACACACCCCTGAACCCCCGGGAAAACCCCCCAATCGACACCTCTGCTGTATAAAAGCCCGCGCGCCTAGAAGTAGGCAATGGAATCGCACGGCCCTTTAAAGCCGGCAAAAGCCCCTTTAGCCCTAACCCCCTCTCAACCCTCCGACGTGTGTTTTATTTTAGGCAAGCAAACAAATGTCGTGCATCCGAAGGGTAAAAGACAAAGCACCCCCAATATAGGCAGGCAGACCCTCGATGTGCAAAGCGCCCCAGGTGACTACATTGCGTATACGTAGCCTAGCCCACTCTTTGCCTCCCAACAACAACAACAACTCGTATTATACTCTATTAAATGCCGTAGCCTTTGACAATCGCTTTTGAATAGCCCCTAGGCACACGGATACGAAACACAGATACACACACACACACTCACACGCGCCAACTACAGCCACACACTATTGTACTATATATACTATATACTGTATATCGAACTATATTTATTCGCACACTCTCTCTCTCTTTGGAGTTACCTCTTTTTCTCTTAGTGTATCTTGGTATATTTAATAAGTTATAGCAAAGATATAGCTTAGCTTAGGGAGAGAATCCACACGGCTTCAGCTTTATTCCAGCTTTTTCCAAGTGGAGGAAAAATAGTTGCAGCTGTCCTGGGAGTTGAGAAAATTAATCTCTTTAAATGACCAAACAAAATTATTATTGACATTATGTAAATAATATTTTACAATCGATTTTTAATTGAATTAAATGTGCTTATGTGATGACCTTATAGGTTACTCATGATATACAATTATTTACAATTAACGATGATGATGGTTGTATTATAGAATAATTATTATACAATTTCAAACAATTATAATGAACTTTTTGTATTAACATTTATATTTTAAACATTCATTTTACCTCTATAGAATTTCAAATACTTTGTAGTCACAAAAACACGTCATTTATATTAAACCAATGTAATACAATGTAGTAAATATCTAAAATTAATTCGTACACCATCAATATATAAGCCCCAACAAATCTCGCCCCGCACAGCTGCAATTCGAATCCAAAGTATATATAATACAAAAACCCCCAGAGTCGTCCTGTATATATAGCCAAGGATCTAGTGATTAGCTAGGCAATTGCTGTTGCAATTTGTTTCGTTGTTCGGTTTTAGTTTGCCTTCAGTTAAATTGAGTTTGCCTAATTGCTGACTTCAGTTGGACATTTGCCCAGAATTGTGAATTATGATGATGACATTTTGCTACTCATTGCTTGATTCTTGTTTTAATTCCGCCACAACCATAGCAAATTTGAATGCTCAATATAGAGTTACCATTTCGAACTTATTAAAAAAAGTCAAAAAGAAAAAAAAACAAACAAATTATTATAAATACAACAAACATTTTTTTAGAAAATTTTCAAGTGCTGATTACATACAATTATAAAAAAAAACACACACACATGAAACCATATGATGTATATGCTCATTCTCTTAGCCAAATGTAGTTGTAATTTAGCGAATCGAAATCGTTATGGGGCCTATATGCCTAGAAATACTAGTCTCCAAAATATCTACCTACAACGTGTTCTTTTCTCTGCTCTTCTTTTTCTACTTTCTGCTCACGACATTCTTTGAATTTTCAACCATTTCAAAACCAAAACATCTTACACACACACATATACGAATATTGAAAAATTGCAAAATAAAAAACAAACACTGAATAAAAATAAAAAAAACGTTAATTAAATTGAATGCGGCTGATTTTGACCTAGGCGAGAAAAACACGCTGATCGAGGCGCCGCCACCGCCCTCCTTTGGCACGCCCCGTCGTCGAGCACTTTCTGCGAGAATCCAGGAGCTGAACCGCAGTTTGCTGGAGGAGCGGGACGCCCAGCAGCAGAATAGCTCCAGCGACAACGAAGACAGCCGTTAGGAAAATGCCCAAGAGAACGCCCCAGAAATCACCCTCGAAATCGCTGGCAAACCGCTGCAACCACAGCAACAACAACCCGACCCAAACAAACAACCTACAACAATCTATACTAAGCGAAACTAGCTAAGAGAATGACAGGCGATTGTTATTATGTATATGTAAATTAGTCGAAAACAAATGCAATTTGTTACAAACACACCACCACACCAACACACACGTACATGAATCAATCACACACACTCCAGAGTCCTAGACTTAAGCGAAAGTACTTCCAAGGAAAACAAAAAAAAAGAATAACATTTGGTTAGCAGTTATCCCAAATGCGTAGGCTTGCTTTGAAGCTTCAAATCAATCAGAAATCAAATGAATTGTGTACTTCCATTTTTGATTTATTTTCCAATTGAATGTTGTGATTAAATGTAACTGCTTTTAGGCGCCCTCATACCCACACACACACACAAACACACACACACACACGAACACGAGACACTCAAGCTCATACAGACATGCTGTCACACACACACACACTCACACGCTGCTGCTAAATACCCGTATTTATGCATTGCGCATACGCCACGTTGTCATAGTTTTCTTTTTCTTAAGAGTTAGATGCAATAAAGTGGCAATTTTTATTATTTAGCATTTATTTTTTATTGCATTAAAATTAAATACAAATAAGAAAAACAATAATTACTTTACATTTATTAGTTCATATTTGTTATCTTTGTTTTACCTACCTTTTACCCACTTTATCTCTTTGTAAAGTGTGTAAGAGATAGATGCAAAAAAAAAACAACAAAAGGCGTATGCTTCATCGTACTATCGTATATTGAAAGTTTTGCTAATCTCCATCAGCACTTGAAAATAAATCTAAAAGAAATTCAAAGCCATAAACGAAATGAAGATCTGCTCAAATTTGCTGATGTTCTCCTCAGTTTTGTTGTAACTTATTTTCGATAACCGATTGCCTGGCCAGTTTATGCTATATCCATTTGGTTTCAACGCAAATATTCGTCTGCAAGCAAAACTTTCAAGTACCCAAATGAGATTTGCAGTAGTAGTGGGTGTGGCAGCATGTGTGTGAGCGAAATCTTCCAGGAACTACCATATTCCCCATGTAACCCCAATCCAAAATATGCTAACACAACACGCCATTCGAGAGCTGAACTCTGAAAATACAATCCGCGTAAGCACAATTTTGATTTAGTCTAAATCTTAGCAATTAACTAGGCCTAACCTCTATGTAAACTCCAAGAAGGCATTTATCGAGCGCACTAGTCAAAAGAATTCCCTCCATGGACATGAAAGCACTTCAAGTGGTCGCCATGAGGTAAACCAAATCGAAATCGAAGATGTATCGAGATCGAAATCGAAAATAATACCCAAAAAGAGATGTGAAAAACCAGAAAACAAAACGAACAACAACAGAGCAAGCCTTATTTATGAAATTAGTTGTTGTAGCTGTGAGAGGGTAAGCTTAGTTTTTAATTTAGAGAGCGCATCAGCGATATAGCGTGCATTAGGTATACCAATGAAATATACTCGTTCCAAATGTAGAAACAAGAGAACTTAGCAAAAACGATGGCGATACGTTCCTAAAAACGCATAAAGCACAACGGAAAACGGAAAAACAAAAGAAATTGCCTTATTTAAAGCGAATTGCTCCTAGTTTGCAGCCATATATAAATACTTTAAGATAGAACAGCTGAAGTTTTGTTAAATTGTAAGCCCAACAAGTTATATCGATATTAATAAGCGAGCTGAGCGGTTCAAACAAACTAAATTATATACAAATTATATACAGATTTTGAAATCCTTTTTTGTGTGTGATATTTGAACGATTACCTATGATTTGCCTTGAGTTTCCACATAGTTCAAACATTTCTATCATTGCGCTCAAAGAAGCTAGAGTCCTGAAAAAATGAAAAATAAACAACCGGACTGACATTCCAAAAAGCCTTTTCGTGCCTTTTACTTGATATTCTTTTCCATTTCCTCCTGTTTTCCTTACTTGTAACCTACTTATATATGTGTGTGTGTCTTCGACTTTTCGTTTCCACATTATTAACGCTTCCGTTCCAAAATTAATTCCTATCTAACGCGCTGCATGCTCTAATCCTATGAACTAATCTATAGAAACTGTGTACGCTCTCTTTATGCTCAAGCCATGTATGATCGAACAAGAACATATAGTGAATATGAATACTCACTCGTACTCGTGCTCGTACTCGTACTCGTACTCGTACTCGTAATAACCCAATGAATAACTGTGTACTGTACTCGTACTTTTGTGTACTACTGTTAAAGCCGTAAACAACTTTGTGTGTCTGTGAAATTAGCAATAAAACCAAAACCCAACTGCGCTGTATTATTTCATTGTGCCAGCTAATCCAAACATATCGATATCCATATACCTATATATTTGGTGTTTAAAGCTTGACCAGATTTTGAGTTCAAGCCTTGAATGCAGGAAAGGCCAGAGTAAGGGGTATATTTAACTCACAACTCATTCTGACTCATCATGAGAAGTTTTTCTATTCCATTTCACTCATTAACAAATGTTTCTGTTTCGGGATAACGATACAAGATCACACACCTGAACGTGAATGGCGTAAATGACCATGAACCGATTTTGTCTATCTGAGAATAATTACTAAGTGAAGAATGTTTCGCACATTTGTTTTGCCGCGTCCAATTAAAGCACTTGACATTTCAAACACCCACAAAAATCACTTAATTATTACAAATATTTTTCAGACAGTTGTTATACATTTCTCAATATTTTTACTTGAAAATTGAAAATAAATAGCACTATGAATTAAATTTGGTATACAGCTATATTTTAAACAAATATTTCAACTGAGAAATATTCTTGATAACGATCCATTACATATTTTCAAAGAGGCATTTCTCTTTAACTTATTTCCAATACTTTTATATACTTTTAAAAAGGAATATATTTGTAAATAAATCCCGACTTAATATTTCTCACAGGTCTTCTTTTCTAATTTCCATTAAATACTTTATATTTCTGTAAAACTTACCTTAACTACATTTCATAAGAAAAATATTGGTTATTATTGAAATTAAAGATGCATTAACTACCAAACTAAATTATGTTTCCGCAGGACTACCTCTTCCGTTTCCGTTTCCATTTAATACCAACTTAGTTCAATAGAAATGTTACCATTAGTTTATCATGACTACTAACTCTATAACTGTATACAATGCTAATCATTAAATCAAACTATAAATTAGAGTTCTACTAGTTTGTACCAGCCATTAGCATCACCAGTTAACTAAATGTTGTTCTAATCCATTTAATCACACTCAAGAGTAAGCCTAAATTTAACCCAGAACTATAGACGTCGTTCTTCAATGTTGTTCTCACTGTATTCCCACTAAACTAAACTTAACTTAGCCCCAAAGTTTTTGTGGTCGCCGTCGTCATCGTCGTCGTAACAATAATTAACCAAAACTATAGCGAAATATAAAAACCATTCATGGAACTCATTCTTCTTTCTTTTTTCCCCTCTTTTGATTTGAAACGAAAAAAAAAACAAACCAAAAATAAAACACCTTCATTTGCGCTCCGAACAAACCTCAAACAAATCCAAAATGCGCTCTAACTCATTAAAAACTATATATACGAAATATATAACCCTGTGTATATATACCACCAATGGCGTCTGTCGGCTAAACAAATGCGAAACGAAACTGGCGACAAAATGCATTCATGGCTTCTTTGCGCGAACCCCCGAAAAAAAAAACAAATCAAATTGATCGTGAACTTGAACATATAACCCGATAACCCGAAAACACCCACCTACACTGAAACACACACCACCAACACACCAACACACCAAGCAGAAAAGCGCGAGAGTCACACACGATCACTCAAAAATTGGCACCGTTTAACCCACGCGCTCCGCCGATCGCCCACAGGCCACAATCTCTCGCAAACGGACGGGAACAGCACCGAGGGCGAGTCCACCAGCGGACGCAATCCGGCCACCACCGGAACCGGCTGCTACAAGAACTACGACCACGTAGCCAACCTGCGCAACTCCAACCTGCACAACGTAAGTCCTGATGGATAGGATTGGGATAAGTCCTGATGTCGCCTGGACATATCAGTATAGAGAATCCATTATATACGAATCACTAGAGAATTCAAAAGTTCAGGGTACGGTTTTATTATAAGCTTGGAATATTCTACATATTACATTTTGACGTTTTAGAAAGAGTATTCCCTTTATTCACTATCATATCCTGATAGATAGGATTGGGATAAGTCCTGATGTCGCCTGGACATATCAGTATAGAGAATCCATTATATACGAATCACTAGAGAATTCAAACGTTCAAGCTGGGGATATTCTACATATTACATTTTGACGTTTTAAAATGAGTATTCCCTTTAGGGTCATATCCTGATAGATAGGATTGGGATATGCCCTGATGTTGCCTGGATATATCATTATAGGGAATTCATTATATACGAATCACCAAAGCTAAAGTTGTATTTAAGCTGGGGATATTCTACATATTACATTTTAAAGTATTTCAATGATAGTATGGATTTTATCAACCTCATTATTTATAATACTAAATTTATGAATTAAAGATAAGCTTGGTAGTTCTTGAATCCGTACAAGATTGGTTATGGGCTCCTTTGTTAATTGTGGTGATATAATCATATAAACCCATAAAAGCATTAATCTTCTCTTCGTAATACAACTGCATTGATTCAAATAACAATTGGTTTCCCATTCCGTAAATTGCAATCGTGAGTTGTAAGTACGCCACGCCCAAAAGCGCCATAAAAGTAGATGGAATATGTGTGTAATAGAAATCCTATCTGGAAATTATACTAACCCTCTTCCCTTTCATTTGCCCAGCGCCGCGGCTCCAGTTCTGAGCAGGATGCAGTGCCGCCGTACAGCTTCGACAATCCCAATGCCCGCCAGACCTCGATGATGGCCATGGAGAGCTATCGCCGCGAGCAGCAGGCATTGCTGCTGCAGCAGCAACAGCAACAGCAACAGCAGCAGCAGCAACAGATGTTGCAGATGCAACAGATGCAGCAGAAGGCCCCCAACGGAGGTGGAACCGGATCGGGAGTGGCCAACAACCTGGCCATGGTGGCCGCCTCCAGTGCGGCGACTGCCGTGGCCACCGCCAGCTCCAGCAATACCGCCCAGGGGTCAGAGGGCGGCGCCGAGGGAGGCGGTGGCGAGGGGGGCGGGGCCGATGAGGACAACCTGTCCCAGGCGAAGGGACTGCCCATCCAGATGATGATCACGCCCGGGGTAAGTCTGCGAATTAAGGGGAGATACCTACTCATTGCCATACTCGCAATCGTATTTCTTGAATATCTTAATGTTTTCAAAGTTCCTAAATCGTAATCCTATGTATTAGTAAATGTGAAGCCGTTAAAAACTGGATCGAAATATATTCAAATAATTCTAATTATATCCCAATTATTACTCACGTTTGGTTCCTTCTCATTTGCCAAGTGTTAGTCGGGTAAATTTGTTTTGAGTTTTCAGTTCTTATATACCACATATGTATACCCTTGGTGTCCTTCAGTTGAGTATTCTTGAGTTCCCCACATTGGCGGCCTCTTTTCGTAGTTTTAAGTATCCCTAGTCAGCTTCATGTTCTCTCTTGAGTTTATTCAAACAAATTCCAACCACCACAAAAAAATTACCCAGAAAAAATAACAATTAAAGAATAAAAACTTAAGACCTTAAGGCTTGAGAACAAAACCAAGTTCTTTAACAACATTCACACATTTCAACTTTTAGATTTTACGGGGACGCAGTAAGGAGGTACATTCAAAGTATACACAAAGAACTCAACCTACTCTAATACTCTACTCTACTCAACTCGAATGCATTTGTGCCACAGCTAAATATCTTTAATATGTATTCGATTTTGCCAACTGATTTATTTTGAATGGATTTGCGGATTGATTGTCTTCTTTTCAGTGGCTGAACCAATGCTACACATATTTTATTTTTTCGGGCGAACGTGTAGTTGCATTTGCGGATTTGTAACATCTACATGAATGCCTATCTGTTCGACTGCCCAATGAAAAATGCATAGAACCGATAATTTTTAAACCAGTTATTTTTAAACATTTTCCAATTCTTCGATTTTTATATATATTGCTTTCGGTATTAGTTGGTTTGTTAAAGGTGCTGGTTTACTTAACGAATGGCCACGAATGGATTTCATTTCTATATTCCATATTGAAAGTGTCTATGTCAGTCAAATTTAATATTTGATAAGAAAAAATATTACAAAAATTTGAATTATTTCCGCCGCCTTGGAAAAAGCGTAAAAGGATTTTGTTTTAAACTTTAAATAGTTTTAGACCTAATAATTGTGATTCCGCCTTTTAACATTTTCTCAGTCTGTAAGCTAATACTTTTGCTCTGCTAACTTCATAATTGCTTTCTTTCTAATCAAAAATAATATACATCGGCGAAAATGTCTTTTAATTTTGTACATTTTACAAATTTGATAATGAAAAAGTTTTTTTCCTTAAAACATTAACTCACATTTCTTCACAAACAAATACACAGTTTTACACCTGCTAATAAAAGAGTTTTGGAACATATTTTGGGTCTTACTAAGGTATATCGGGTAATATCATAATCATAACCATTTATTCTTGGGCACAGAGTATTCTATTTATTCTAAAAAAATGGAGTAGGAGTTAATTGAGCTGATCCAATAATATACAATCATATGTTATAAAATAAAAAATTTTAGTATAAATTCTTATGTAGAAATCTAGGAAACTAGGTGGTTTACCCAGGAAAAAGCAAACAAATATTTAAAGGAAATATATGATTTTATGGAAAGAGATAATGTGCAAAGAAAACTTGTACAATATATAGAAATAAATAAATACTTAAGCACAGATGTGAATATTAAACAGCAGCTAGGTGAACTCCATGTTGGCATAGGGATTCGCATTCGCCCTCGGCAGGCTGATGAAATCACTGGGACCGGCTCCTCCACCGGTGGGGAAGGCAGGCCCCTGACCTTGACCCTGCCCCTGACCTTGGCCCTGTCCCTGACCTTGACCCTGCCCCTGACCCTGTGCCTGCCCCATCTGCTGCTGCTGCATCAGCAACTGATGCTGATGGGCTGTGGTGCCAGGAAGACTGGGAGCAATGGCAGGAACTGCCGTGGGGCGATCATATTGCTGCAGTGGTTGCTTCAACTTCTCCAGCAGAGCGTGCAGATCCACCGTGAGCTTCGGCTGGACAATGCCCTCGGCCGCCTGGAGACCCACCATTTGCGAGGACAGCGCGTCCACATCCTGGCGAGCGGCGAACAGCAGCTGATCGTGGGCGGCCAACTGCAGCTGGGCGATCTGCGCCCGGATCGCCGAGGCGGCCACTTCCTGCTGAGCGGTGTGCAGGGAGGCGGTGATGCTGCGCACATGGTTGGCCGACTCCTCCAGCTGCGCCTGTGCCGACGAAGCCACCGACTGCGCCTTCCGGATCTCGGTGGCCTCCAGCTGCACCCTCGCCTGGGCCACGTACAAGTGCTGGACGAGATTGCGCAGCTCCTGGCGCCGCTGCTCGGTCTCGTCCTGTTCTGCATAGGCATTGGGCGATGCCTGGGGCATCCTGCTCAAAGGACATCCCTGCTGCTGCTGCTGCTGCTGCTGCGGCTGCAACTCCATCTGCTGCGTTTGCCAGTTGGGTTGGTAGAAGTCACAAATGGCGGATCCTGGGGCGGCGGGGGAGAGGCTCTGACCAGCGGGACTGGGGACCATTTGGCAGGTGTTCATTACATTTGGATCCGCAGCCTGAGTGCCCGTGCCGACAGCTGTGGGAACTAAGATTTCAGGGATTCAAAAAAGCTAAATTAAATCTTAAAATATAAATTATGAGGAAATACATAGGTATTCCAAACCTTAGCCCCCGAACTATATACAGTAGAATCCGGTTATAAAGACTCTGCTTATGGTATCCGTCCGGTTACTGCGACGAAAACTCGATGGCTTGGTTGGTCTCCATACAAACTTTTATGATATAAACCTATATGGTTATTGCGTCTTCCGGGTATAACTACGTAAAATCGTCGGTCCCTTGAAAGTCGCTATAACCGAATTCTACTGTATTACATAATTCACCCACCTATAGGATCAGCTTCCAGCAGTCCTCCAGAATTAGATCGCTCCCTTCTCCGATCCGCATTTGCATTCGCCTCGTAATTACCGCCCACTGAAGAAACAATCTTTTCGCGATGTTTCATATTGCTTGGCTGTCCTCCTATGCCGATTGCGCAGATAATTATAGACAGTTGAACTGCTGGCACAAGTTATTAATTATCTATAATATTCCCTAATAGATTTGAGCTTACCGATCCAATGGAGATTGCTTAGGCGCATTTAGAGCACATTTAGACCAGTTGAAGACGGGTTCTGCGGCAGCAACCATTGAGCTGGATAATAGCTTCTCGGCAGTATCTCTTTCATTAGTTTAATATGGTTTTCAGTCGAAATAAATCGAGAGAAATATGAAATTTAAGCGTTGACTTGCTGGGTTTGAATTTGCTAAAGGGTCCTTACAAATATATTTATTGATGATATAATAATAATGATGGAAAAACCATATTTTAGCTATACAGAACCCGCTTGATATTAAAATATTATAAAAGCTTAGTTATATTTTCTGCGATTAAAAAAAAATATATGTTTCAGATTTTCTGATTGTTTTGAATCGATTAAATTTGTAGTGTCAATCTAGCTTTAAAAGCACATATGTAGGTGCTCTTAGTGTTATCTGCTTGTCTCCTAGAATAAATGAGGTGGTAGGACTTCAGTTTTCGCTCAGTGTGCTAGAAATGGGTCATATTTACAGGCTCAAAATCACCACCACCAACGAACCACATGCAGGCAACAAACACCAACACCCTCACACAGCTTGAGCCGCATGCCAACAGGATTATTATACCATTTTTCTTGCTAATCTTATGCCAAACAAAAGTCCTAATATATAATATCGAGAGTTACTCAGCATGTTCGGCATGACCTGCATCCGGTGATCTTACTGTACATAAGCCTAGATATATATTCCGATTCCTAACTATCGATGCCAACGAAACACTCACGTGATGCCACCATCCCAACACCCAACTATTTATAGGAAGTGGCCGAGCTGCGCCGCCAGGTGGCGCTGGAGAACCTGCAGAACCAGCGGATGGACAACCTGGAGCAGGACGTGCCCGTGGAATTCGAGTGCTGTTTCTGCACAACCAAGGTAACCTTGGGATAGGATTGCCTATGATCCAATCCCATCCCCGTAGCTGTGTGCCCACCTCGATGTTCCCCGTTTGCAATGTTCGAGCCGCTTTTCCGTGTAATGTGCTCTAGTTTAGTCGCATGCCTGCACCCCGATTATCCTTATCATTGCTCTTTCGTTCCGTTTCCGACTAATCTCAACTAAACCGAACTTAGATCATGCTAAACCTGTACATAGCGCCGCATAACCGCCATTGGCAGACTGTGAAATTGTTAACCCCAGCATATTGAACTCCGATCCAGACGAGACTTTTGATCCTGGGATGGGGTGTCACAGAAATCTATTTTAAAAGGATTTTTAAAATATTTTTTTAAAATTTGTTTTATTTGTGTTAGAAAAATTTTTATATTTTTCAATAAGAGTAGTATTATATTTATACCCTTGCAGAGGGTATTATAATTTCAGATGATTTTGTTTTATCATTTATTATTAATTTAGATATTTATATTTATTATTTAAAAAACTATACATTATCAAACCTTAGTGAAAATGATCTATAAAATCTTTTATTGAACTTTAAAGTTATCTGGGGAAATTCTTGATAGATTTCTGTGACTCTTCCACTTATAAATTAGTAGAGACTTGAGCTTCTCGCATAGGTCCTCCCAAATAAATAGGCGACCCGTACTCGACCCGAAGTAGTTGGATTGGTAAAACAGCGATAATGATACCAATACCGATACCAAAACGAACGTTGTTGCAGGATCGCATTTGTGTTTTCCACGATAAGGAGTATAGCATCAAGCGGCTGGCCCGACCGCCGCCCTCGCCCAAGAACTATATGGCCCTCAAGCGGATGCTCGAGGAGGGCACCATCGACATATACTACCTATGATCTATGAACTATGAACTATGATCTATAATCTATGATCTATGATCCATGATATATGGTACAACCTATCCGAGATGGTAACACCACCCAGCAAAACCACGTGTTGTCCCACTTTTCAGATCGTTTCGTTTCACTTTTGATTTGTTTTCATTTTGATTTTGGCTTCCTGTGCGATTGGAATTGGATGGAAATGAAAATTTTATGTTTTGACCTTGTTTCTTTTTCGTTTCTTTTCTTAAAGGGTTTGCCGGGATGTCATGGCGAGTGTATTCCATTGCGCGCGAATAGCGTTTAGCCAGATTCGAATTTCGATTCGATTTGACTCGATTCGATTCGATTTGACTCCCCGACGAGTTCGCTATATAGAAAAATCGGAAATACTTAGTGAGCCGGGACGCATCGAATGCGTGAACGGAACAGCGAATTACGATTAGACGTTAACTAGCTTTAAACTACCAACAAATTACTACTTAATGTTATTATTACTACTACGATTATTATTATACTGTTATCAACGGGCCTGGCGTGACGTGACGTGAAAGCTAAACAAAGACATAGCGAATTCTAAGAATTTAATTAAATTAACTAAAGCCTAATCTACCATCTAAAACGCAACCAGGAGAGGAGAGCAAAGCAAAGCAGCATGTGTTATTATTTAATTTAATTTAATTTAATTTAAAATGTGTACCAAGTGACCGGAGCTTGAGGGCTTGACGAAAGTTTAAATCGATTCATTTTATTTACACTAAGCACGTAATTACAATTAGCCTAATACCTATTTATATCCTAGCAAAATGGCCTAAGCCTTAATTATAGTAGCTGCAACTTGCAAAACGAAAAAAACCAGAAAACCAGCAAAAACAACGAAAATAACTATGAAATACGAAAAAGCAAAAATACAATTGTTTAGTTACTTGAACAACCAATGTTAACGCTCTCTTCATTATTAGTTTTTTATTTCCTGTTATCACTCAACCAAATCAAAACAAAGAAAACCACAAACCGAATGAACAAATTCTGCAAATAAAAATACAAAACAAACAAACGAATCTATTTTTGTTGTTCAACTTTACCTATTCGCACTCGAGTTTTTGGCACTCCACTTCTTCTACTGATTGTTTCCGTATTGCTCGCCTAGAATTTTTCATTTTTGGTATCGGTTTTAAATTCGATTAGAGTACTTAACTATATTAAACGTTCGAGTTATGGAACCACTTCAAAGGCAACTCCTAGCGGTTTGGTAAGTAAGACGTTCCTGCGTCTGAATATCGAAACAAAATTTTCTTGCGTTTGCTCAACTTGGGGATCTATCAGATCTGTATCTTACACATATCAGAGAATTGCAGGAAAATAATACAAAATTCGAATTGATAATTCCCAAGTTTATTCCGATTAATCATTTTTTTTAAAAGAAGAACCACTCCCTAAAAAGTTTTTAAGCAATTTTATATTTTAAGAAATTAAAACCAAAAAAATATTAACTGGTATTTTATTCCTGACTATATTTCTCAAAATCAGTTTTCTTGCTTACCTTAAAAACTATATTCCATTTGAATAAGATATTTTATTACAAGTATTATTATCTTAAGAATTATAAACACATTTTCCAATGCCTCAAATAACAAGTTGAGAACTCGCACTGCCTTTGTATTAATTTATTAAATATGGATAAATGTCAACAATAAATAGAGCTGCACGTTTGAGTTTTACTTGGCGCCTCCTAGTTGCATGTTAATTTTTGTTATTCAAGCGAAATATTAAAGAAACAAATCGCACACAAATACAAAGCTAACTCCAGACAACAGGTACACCAACCTAAATCAGACACTAACAAGCAGCCAGATAACATTCCGCTCAACACTCAACAAATATTTGAAATAATGGTCACTATGATCATATTTCATGTACAGATACATCCGATATGGTAGAGGTTTATTTTTATGAGCTAACAAAATATTTCCAAAATATATATGACAGTTTAAGATTTAAATTAAATTTATGTTAAGCTGAAATCAGGCACAAATTATTAGATTTTTAATATGAATAAATAACATTGTATTTTATTAAGGACAAAAATCTTATTGTGAACATTTATTAAATATATACCCCTACCATATCGGCACTATCATTGGCCTTATGTTGTAACCCTAACCGACTGTATCTGAAACTTATATCCCGAACCCGAAACCCCGACTCGTTGCAGGACTTCAAGGAGTTCACGGATGCGGAGGGCGTGATCTCGCTGCCCACCTCCGATTTCCACAAGCCGATCTGTCTGGAGATGCGACTGGCGGCGGCGAGTCGTCAGGCGGGAGCCTTTGGTCTGCTGTCGCCGCTGCCGCTGCCCCCCGCCCCCGCTGCCCCACCATGGTCCGCTCCTGGCCCTGCCCCCGCCACCCCCACTGCCCCCCTCGTCCTGCGCCGCCGTCCTCTTGCCCGCCATCTCGCAATCTTCGTCCACATCCTCCTCGTACGGCACCACCACCTCCACCACCATCGCCCTGCCCCTGGATGTGTCCCTGCGGTATGGGGCAACCATCTGCAGTTCGTCCAACTTCAACCACAACTACAACAACAACTTCAACACCACCACTGTGGGTGGGGCAAATGGATCGCTGCTGTTTGGGGGTAACTACAATGGGAGCAACAACAACAATGCGGATCTGGCCAGTGTGGATAGTTCGGACACCTATGCCAGCTGTCAGACGCATCCGTTCCTCTCCCAAGGAGACCTCACGGCGGACTTCAATGACGAGGCCTGTGCTTTGGACATCGACATGGATAACCTGTACATAAATCCCCTGGAAAGGGAGCAGCATCAGGGGATCAGCAGCTCCACGGGCTTCATTGTGGGCCTGCCAAGTACCCAGTCGTCGGGCGGTGGACTACGTGCCCAGGTGAAGAAGAGCGCCTCGGGCGACACGGCCCTGAGGAACTTGGCCTCCGGCGGCGGAGCATCCGGCGGCCTGAGTCCCCTGGACGATGTCTACCAGAGCTTCGATGTCCAGGAGCTGGGCAGCAGGGTCAGCTTGAACGAGAACTCAGTGCCAAAGCATCGGAAGACGCGGTTCCAGCAGAGCTTCACCGCCATTCGACCAAGTGGAGGTGGTGTCACCGGAGGCGGAGTCCTCGCGGGCATCCGGCCACGCGCCCGATTTGAGGACACCAAGCTGGACGACGAGACGGGGGCGCGGGCACCGGACGGATCCGGCAGCCCGGCGGCCAGCGGATTCGGCGGCCAGGGACCCAAGAAGAAGCGCTCGGTCTTCATGCCGGGCAAGAGCCTAGCCACTGCCACCAAACTGATCAACCAGCATTTGTTTGGCATACAGAATGTGGGCGCCAAAGGTCAGTACATGGATTCAAAGTTAAGAGTCTTATAAAAAATATATAAAAAAATTATTCGACAAGGAATATTAAATCTTAATCAAAAGGGTTTACTTACCTGTTAAGTTTTGCAATAAATTTACCATTTTTTATTTTATAAAAAAAAAAAAAAAAAAAACCTAATCAACCCCTTACTAAATCCCCTTTGATTTATAGCCAAGTTCGAGAGCAAGCATTCCTCTTCGATAGACTCGATTGACGCCTCGCCCAACCTGGAGCATCACCGGCGCTCCAAGTCGATCCTGAAAAACAAGTCTGATATCTCGCGCGTCCTGTCCGATCCGGAGAGCGAGCGACTCCTGGCGGACAACATGTCCGGCTCCGGTGTCTCCGACAACGGCACCGTAATGGTTCGCTAGCCTTCTTAAACATATTCCAGTATCGTGTATTAACTATGGATTTTACAGGGCGAATCCGGCAGCGATTACTCACCGAATAAATTACCTCATTCAGTTTTAGCTAAGTCTATATCCCCACCACCCCTCAGGCACCGCACCCTAATGCACCAGCGCTCAGGACCAGCGACCTTGCAATCGAAGCCCACGAAGTTCCAGACGCCCCGTTATCCCGAGGAGCAGGCGTTGCGCCAGGTGAAGCCGCTCCTCTCGCGCGCTCCCCCTTCCACATCCGCATCCGCATCGGCGGCATCCGCGGATGGTCAGCAAACCAGGGACAGCAGTCTGGGTAGGTGGTGGCCAAGCTCGGCACCAGCTGGCAGTGATGGCTACTAACTTCAGAACTAGGTTTAGCGATTATTCCTAAAACAAATTTCAAACATAATAAGTATGTTTAGTAGGGATTAATCCTTTAAAAAAATAGAAGAACTTATCATATCATGCTAATTAATAGCTAGTATATCTTAAGCCCTATATTCGTTTTTAATCTAAGATTATTTTCTTTAATTTTTAGTCCTATCATTTGTTTTACTTTGCCAAAAGCAATACCTTTCCTTATATGGAAATACAAATGTGGGAGTTAGTGATGCTTTTCAGTAGTAAATTTTTATTTTTTGTTAGAGATCTACATTATAGTTTAGGTCATTAGATAGGTGCATTATGACTAAAACATACATATGAGGGCGGAATTATCAATTAGGACTTGTGGGAATAGTTAAGTAATCGAATATATTTTATCCAGAACCAAAAATATATAAAAATTGGGTATACTTTCCATCACTGCCAGCTCGCTCCTACTCCTTGCTTCTCTCTCTCTCCCTCTATCTCTGTCTCATCCTGTAAGTGCGTCCTGGGGTTTCTTTCGGCCATGACGAAACCAGAAATCATCTACAACCGTTCTTTTATCTCTCCCGTTTCCCCCCGCTTGCTGGCTGGCCGTCAGTCACCGTGTTCGATGCCGCCTTCTGAACCCCGAACTCCACCCTACTACATCGCCATCGCATCCACATCCGCATGACCCCATGAACCCTCAGATACAGACACTGACACACTGACACCCCACGGAGAAAGGCCACCGCCAGGCGGGCGATCTGTTAGTATTACCGATCCGATCTATAGTGCTTACCCTCGGCACCCCACTCACCCCCGTTCGAAAGTCCAGAGTTCGCTTAGCACCCAGCTGGGATCCTATCATCCGAGCTTCAGATCGATGTTTGCAGCTTTAGAAGTTGAGATCACCCACCCATCACTCATTCACCTTACACAGAATCACCCACATGCCGCTTTCTGTTTAGCACTTCGATAATGACTTACCCATTTTATGTAGAGACGAAATATTTAAGGTATTTTTATTAGTTCGATGCTTAGTGACTCCTTGCTTAAAATAGAAAGCAAAGCCACAAGTAGTCAAAGTTAATACCCTAGTATTTGCTTCAAACATCTGGAGATCTAATATTTTAGGGTCTATTAGTCTTTTCCACACTCATTTCCAAAACATTTATATTCATAATTTAAAAAAACAAACATATAAATCGTTTCTCCTATATGATAAACGCATATAAAACAAAACAAGTTCTTTCAAATTACGTTTCATATATGATTTTCAATATTAAAACGGTTGTATCTTATTACTTCTAAAAAGTGAGTTGGCCTAACCATAAATATATAATGCATTTTTAATTATAAATGATAAATATTTCAAGAAACAAAGCTTAGAAAAATCATTTAAGATACAATTAGTGTACCTCCTCGCATAAAATGGGTTATGTATCGTTCACCTATCCTGTGTAATCGGTTGTGATGATATACCTATAAAGCCATGACAATAATCACCTCCCCTCTTGCCTCACAGACTCGGAGACGACCTTCACATCGCCCGTGAGCAGTCGAGCTGGAGAGGATCAACCCACTGCCGGACAAGTCCCCAGCCAAGTGCCAGTGGCTCCTGGCCAGGAGGATCGCGACGAGGAGGGGGAGGCGGAGGCCAACGACGAGCAGAGGGCCCTGCTCCAAGGAGCCGACGCCGAGGAGGCGAAGAGGGCGGGGAACGAGGGCACGTAGCAATTAGGGACCCACACACAAACCAACACCCCCAGAAAAATGTAAAAAACAAAACTTATTCCAAGGGAAACCCACACATACACAACACACCCACACACACAACACACCCACACACACAACATACAAAAGGGAAAACTCAAAGTGATAGCAAAGTTAGCAAACATGGAATGTGAATTATACAAAAGCAATGAACAGTATCCTAGTCTAGAGATGGTGAATGGAGATGGTCCCTGGCAGATCCCCGGAATTCGATCTGCGTATTTTTACAAAACGAAAAAAAAGGAAGTGCAACCCGAACGGAGCCGCGCAAGTCGTACAAACAGCAAACAGCTACAGCTACATAAGAAATTATAATCTTATAATACTAAACGAAATGCTACAGTGTAAATAGCAGAGCCCAATCCACTCGTGTACAGAGCAATACCTTATTTACCGCCTTCAGGACACAGCTAAACAGAAAAAGTATATAGACGAAATCACCAGAAAAGCCTAAATAGCAACAAATGAAACGGAAATATTCATATTTTGAATGCAACTTATAAGTATATACAATATTATAGAGTATACACGCATCGCAATTGCAACTCGCATATTTACACACTATATATATATACAAACTAAACGATATATAGCTCGAACTATTTTTCAAAAACCACGCGCTAAACCCCGCAGATCGGAGGCTTGAGGAAGTTATAGGCGAGGAGGGGACATACATATGTACGACAGCCCCAGTAAATTAGATCCGCATTGCATATATCTGTATGTAAATCGTTCGTTCGCGTATCGTTCAAATTCATAATGTCAAAAAAACGTAGTTGAAAATCGTTGGGCAACCAGTTCGTTTCTATATCTATAAGTATATGTGCGTGTGTGTAGGGCTTAGGGCTTATCGATAGAGCTTGGCTTGGCTTCAAATCCCCCGATATAATCTGATTTGCCACAGGAGATTGGGTAAATGCAATATTGCTTGGATGTAGATGTTGTTATTTATTATGGGGTATGGGAAAATGCCATTCGAGAGTGTCTTGTGAGAGGGGCTAATCAAATCTCTGGAGATTTCAAATATTTCCTTAGATTTCTGTGGCACATCTACTGAAGTTCTCGCGATGGTATTGATCCCACCCATATACATTGTTAGTTAGTTATGGAGCGTGTATGTGTTACGTATGTTAGTTAGTTGAGTTAGTTAGTTCTACCCTAGGCAATCGATGTTTAGTTCCCTAGTCCTCCGTTCTCCGAATACGTAAGCAATAAAATTGAATATCTTCGAGAATGAAGAGCGTGTTTAGTCAATTATTGCAACCCGAGTTGTTAGTCCCCACATTCCATTCTGTGTATGCGTGCGAGAGTGTTTTGGTTTTGGTGTATTAGTATACCAACTTGGCAGGTTTCCATATCCTCCATGGGTTATCCCGATCGATCTGTCCAACAACTGGCTTGGGTTTGTCCTGTTTAGTTGCCTCTGCGATGAGCCAGGATGCGAGTTAGCCTCTTAGAAACATATCAGTAAAGGGAATACGAACTCACTCACTCACACACACACCCAACACCTCTCACAGATACACACATCCACACACACACCCACACACACTGTAAAGAAAGATACACAAATTTTATTACGAGACGATAATAAAATGTCTCATCGTCCGCTTTTCGAATTGATAAGAACACAAGCATTAACACAAAAACAGAACTAAACCAATCAAAAAACGACAGCAAAAAACACTATTCGATAACTAATGTTAAAGCCAAGAACTCGAAGTAATATAGTTAAACATTTTTAGAATATGTGTACGTATTAACAAATGCTTGAGGCATCCAAAAATTTTGTAAGCAATTCATTTAGGATTATCTACACGGTTTTTTGGTGAGCACCGGCCACATTCCGCCACTCCATATTCTTAATTGTAACTTTTGTAAATACTTATTTCATATACAAGCCCCTTGAAAAGCAGTTTCAGTTCTATTATTTTTCGAAACTCATTTATGCCAGCAGCAAACGAATTGAACTTGAAATAAAACTAACGAGATATATTAAGTAAATGACGAGCAGAGCAAATACACGACTTAAGTGCAACACGTGCAAACGCAAGATGTTATTAATATTTAAATTATTTACCTAACGATACATACATTTTAATGTAGTCTGACGACGACGACGATTGTAAATCAGCTAAATTGAATACCGGAAATCGTTGGCAAGCATACAAATTTATTAAAGCGTATTTAAATCTATATGAGCGAAAAGTCATGAAAATATATAAATCATTGAGTAACATTTAAGCGTGGATCTTTATTTATGAGGCTAAAAAAGGTAAGATAATAATGGAGATACATAAAAAGTATTTATTGACGTGAAATCTAAAAATTATGGTATTAAAGTCTTAAAGGTATTAAGATTTATATTAGAATTCGATGTATATCTATATATCCTAGGGCTGGCAGCGGTATTCGAAGTAGGCCTTATCGATGAGCATTTTCTGTTTGATTAAAATTAAATTATATTAAGAAATATTTATATTATTTAAAGCATTATCTTACATTTTCTTCAGAAAGAGGTGGGTCCAAATATGTATGCAATTGAAGAGGATTCTGTTGACTAGGATCTCTGATCGCTTTAATCCTTCTGAAGAGATTTGCAATGGAATCATGAGGTTGTTGTCCATGATTTATATAGTAACAGTATAGAAACTCCAGCTTCTTACAGTTCTGTATGATTTCTATAATCTCTTCTGGGGATATGTAGCTGAAGATACTCTCCACATATAAAGATCGAAGTTCAGTTAAATTGGCCAAAGAGGCTAAACAATTGGGTCCACCAACATTCAGCGAGAGTTTAGTTAAAGAGCCGATCTGTGATATCAATTCGTAATCAGATCGAAGTTTGAGGCAGGTGCCCCGGATCCAGAGTTCATCCAAATGGGGAAAGCATTTCAGAATAGTTCCAACACAATTGGAACACTTGGCGAATCCAAAAAGTCGTAGTTCCTTCAAGTCAGGAATTAGTTGGAAAAAGTCCTCAAGGTAACAAATACAAGAAGGAATGTTTACACTTAAATAGTCACGAGCTGAAACATAATGGTATCTTTGTAAAGTTTTCTTTGTATTAACGACCCATTAGTTCTTACTAGAAGAAGAAAATCGCAGGAAATCCTCAAGTCTGGGAATTTTCCCCAGGCAATGCC
This sequence comes from Drosophila rhopaloa, assembly GCF_018152115.1. Classification (NCBI taxonomy): domain Eukaryota; kingdom Metazoa; phylum Arthropoda; class Insecta; order Diptera; family Drosophilidae; genus Drosophila; species Drosophila rhopaloa. The sequence continues at coordinate 14,814,853 of NW_025335043.1, forward strand.
GCAGATCGATTTTGTTTTTTGCTTTTGTGAGAATTCGAAAGTCGCGGACGACGTAGCCAAGATCCTCTCTATCACAAGCATGTCCTTGTGTCACACCCAGTGTTCTTACATTATTTCCCACGATTCTCATCAGTTTAACGGCCAACGTCGAGTAATATAACACTGGCTTATTGCCATTGGTATCGTTTCCATGGAATACTGGATAAGGCGCAGGCGGCCTGTCCATCAGAATCTCTCGAAACCTCGTGAAGGATTCCGCAAGATTTACGAGGTCCTTGATGCTTAGATACTTTAATATATGGTAAAGACAGTCGTCATTTAAATTCAAAATACTTTGGACACCCATTTTCTTGTTAAGGTCTTTCTAACTACACGGTAAGATTCGAACTGAGAAATATTGACAGCGAATGAGACCAATAAATAGGCACATAACTGATTAAGGGTTATTTGGTGTTATCACGATTGTACCAAAAATTCTATTGGCATAAGTGCTTATCTAGGGGTTCTTAATCCGATTCGCAAGAATTGTCTGTAAAAATAAATGTTCTTATCTCAAACATTTTATCGCAATTTTTTCAACTATACTTGGAGATATTAGCAAATGTTGGGCGATTTGCTTATCATGACTTTCTGGGGATTAGAATACGATAGCTGAAACTGCTGTGAAGAATTGATTGGATACCAAACAGGTACGAAAACCTTAAAATAAAAGAATTTGTATCTATTATTTATCTATTCTAACATCACCAAGTATCTTACATATTCATGTTTTATTACATAGTCTGTTTCACAACCTCTAGCGGTAAAAAGCCGAAAAGATTTTTTACTTTTCCAGCAAAGCTTTTGTGGAAAACTTTCCTTTACGGGAGTAAATCAAAGCTAAATGTCATTTAAGCTTTTACAGGATTTAATAACTGCTGAACTTCGTGTGGATCTAATTATTGGACGGCCTAATTAACCACAGGACATGTGAGAATCACTCACCCCTTTGTCTTCATTTCTCCTGCCCCAGGAAAGTATTTCAATTATTTAGTGAAACTTGTCCCACGTAATGGGGCGTGGTTTCTTGCCTCTGCCGCTGAACTGTCTAATTAGTGGCAGCCTCGAAAGCCACGCCCCCCCGATAGTCCCTATAAATGCCCGATTAACACAATTAGTCTACGATTAGGCGACATGTACTCACCGGAAAAGGCGGCGGAAGTCAAAAAGCGGAATTATCGCAGCATCAGGGAGATGATCCGACTCTCCTACACAGTGGGCTTCAATCTGATGGATCCCTCACGCTGCGGGCAGGTGCTCAGAATGTGAGTATTAATGTTGGAGAGGGTAGTGATATAAAGATCTACTATATCACATTATCAGCTGGACTATTGTCCTCAGCCTGAGTAGCCTGGCTTCGCTCTACGGCCACTGGCAGATGTTGGTCAGGTATATTCAGGACATTCCCCGCATTGTCGAGGTAGGTCACTAAAATCTATTTAACCTCACGAAAATAAGCTCACATATTTAATATATATATTAAGGAAATTAAATGTTTTATAGAAAAGGTAAAGGTAAGACAGGGAGTGCCAGCAATCGATTTTATTTTCAATTTAAACATTTTTATCATATTTATAGTCTAGATCTGTTAATATTCTTTATTATTATGTATAGCAAAATTCAGCGTTTACTTAAAAATACAGAAAAATATATATTATTTGATGTGTTTTTAATGCTTATTTTTCAGACAGTTAGCACCGCCTTTCAGTTCCTTTCTTCGATAGCGAAGATGTGGTATTTTCTATTTGCCCATCGCCAGATTTACGATCTATTGCGAAGGGCCCGTTGTCATGAGTTGCTGCAAAAGTGCGAGCTTTTCGAGAGGATGTCAGGTGGGTTCGTTGCAATGGAATTAACCTTCTCAGTATTCCATTTCCATAGATCTCGCTGTGGTTAAGATACTTCGTCAGCAGGTGGAGTCCACGATGGATCGCTACTGGGCAAACACTCGGCGGCAACTTCTCGTCTACTTGTATTGTTGCATTTGCATTACCTCAAACTACTTTATCAGCTCCGTTGCCAGCAATCTCTATCGCTACTTTACACGTCCCCAAGGATCCTACGAAATTGTATTACGTAAGTGTAAGGGATAGCCAACCTCAAAATGAAAGAAAATCCTAAAGTATCGTTTTCCTTCACAAGAATTTATTCTTTAAGCTTAGTTGTTAAGAAATGTTGATTATTTTTTAAGAAAGATTTTAAATTACCTAAAACATCTTCAGCTCTGCCATCACTTTATCCAGCCTGGGAAGACAAGGGGTTAGCATTCCCCTACTACTTTATACAAATGTATCTGGAAACCTGCTCTTTATATATCTGCGGCATGAGTGAGTCAATGTATCTTATTCTTTATTGTCGACTATTTACTATTTTATCTCCTTTAGGTGCCATCAGCTTTGATGGAGTTTTCATTGTCTTATGCCTTCATAGCGTGGGGCTAATGAAATCACTCAATCAAATGATTGAAATGAGCACATCCGAGCTGGTTCCTCCAGAACGCAGGGTGGAATATCTGAGATGCTGTATCTTTCAGTACCAACGGGTGGCAAAGTTAGTATTTTTTGACCCCTTACCTTCCCTTTTAACCCGTTTTAAAGCTTCGCAGGTGAGATCAACGACTGTTTCCGGCACATAACCTTCTCGCAGTTCCTGCTCAGCCTTTTCGGATTTGGACTGGCTTTGTTCCAGATGAGCGTGGGATTTGTAAGACCCTGAATCGGGGAAATCCTCTAGAGGAATGTACTCTCCACTGTCCACTCTCCACAGGGCAGCAACAGCAGCATCACCATGATCCGGATGACCATGTACCTGATTGCAGGCGGCTACCAGGTGGCCGTGTACTGCTACAATGGCCAGCGATTTACGACGGCCGTGGGTGACAAAACGGGGGAATCCCCGCACTGATTGATGTCTAATTGCGTGACTAATCTCCAACTCCCACCGCAGAGCGAGCAGATTGGCAAGGCCTTCTACGAGGTGCGATGGTACGGGGAGTCCCGGGAGTTCCGCCAGCTCATCCGCATGATGCTGATGCGCACGAACCGGGGCTTCAGGTTGGACGTGTCCTGGTTCATGCAAATGTCGCTGCCCACGCTGATGGCGGTGAGTAGAGGGTCCTGCAGACCCCCTCCTCCTCCTCCTCCACCTCCTCCTCCCTAAGCATTCCACTTGATTGATTCGCAGATGGTCAAGACAAGTGGACAGTACTTCCTGCTGCTGCAGAATGTCAACCAGAAATAAGGCTCAAAGTTGAATAAAATAACACTGTGGCAATAAAGAAGTATTTTTCAACAGCCAAATAACTGTTATTTCTATATTAATATTGCAGAATAATACAGAAATAGAATTAAATGTGTTTGCACTGGGAAAAATTATAAGTTGAATTGATAAGTAAATTGAAACATAAATATGTAGAATAAAACTCCACCTATGGCTTTATCAATATGGTTTGTATTTAACAGTCAGAGCCATAACATATTCTAAACAAAGAAATCTTAATTATTAAATTTGTTCGTAAAAGTATATCTAAACTTAATAAAAACTCACTTTTTTTATCCGCACAGTAAAAATAATGATTGTTTTGTGCAGCTGAGAACCTAAATTTTGATTCTTGGTTGATTTGGAAAAAAAAATGTTCACCGAATTTCGCATTTTTTATAAGGGGTAACACTATGATTTTTTGGGACAACTGGCCCAAAATAAAATTTCTTAGCTGAGAACACCAATGGATTGGAAATTTTTTACCGAATCCCACGATGTACAACATTCCAAGGTCCGACCATTATTTCCAAGGGTTTTGATCAAAAATCCGAAAAAAGAGATGTTTTTTTCCGGATATTGGCCATTAAAAACATAAATTTAAAAACACATTTTTATACCCTTGCAGAGGGTATTATAATTTCAGTCAAAAGTTTGCAACGCAGTGAAGGAGACATTTCCGACCCTATAAAGTATATATATTCTTGATCAGCATCACCAGGAGAGTCGATCAAGCCATGTCCGTCTGTCCGTCCGTCTGTCCGTCTGTCCGTCCGTCCGTTTCTACGCAAACTAGTCCCTCAGTTTTAAAGCTATCTGCTTGAAACTTTCCCAAAAGTTGTCTTTCTATTGCAGGTAGTATATAAGTCGGAACGAGCCGGATTGGGCTACTATATCATATAGCTGCCATATAACTGAACGATCGGAAATGCCATAACTTTGGTGTTTTTCAAGTTAGCAAGTTAGGAAGTTCTATGGGTTTTAGTTTTGGCTAATCAGTCTGACTTACCAAATTTCATAAGGATCGGACGACTATATCCTATAGCTGCCATATAACTGATTGATCGGAAATGCCATAACTTTGGTGTTTGTAAAGTTAGGAAGTTGGGATTATCTATGGGTTTTATTTTTGGCCAATCAATCCGACCTGCCAAATTTCATAAGGATCGGCCGACTATATCCTATAGCTGCAATATAACTGAACGATTGGAAATGACATAACTTTGGTGTTTTTAAAGTTAGGAAGTTGGGATTTTTTATGAGTATTAAGAATGCATTAATAAATAATTTTGGAGAATATAATTTACAGAATATTCTGCAAGGGTATATCAACTTCGGCTCCGCCCGAAGTTAGCTTTCCTTTCTTGTTTTGTTGTAACTTTGCCAAAATAAGACGCACAGGCAAAAGAATGACTATTTTGTCCAGCTGGGAACCTATACAATTAATTTCAGGTTGATTTGGTAACATTTACCACTTGATTTTTTGCCAAAATTGGGCCAAAAAAAAATTTTGGAGCTGAGAATACCAATCGATTGGAAATTTTGTAACGATTTCAACGAGGTATGACATTCCAACATATGACCTTTATTTCCAAGAGTTTTTATTAAAAAACTGAAAAATCGAGCTGTTTTTTTCTGGATTTTGGCCATCAAAAACATATATTTAAGACACATTTTTTCAGCGTTTTTTGTTGTAATTTTGCCAAAATGGGCCGTAAAGCCAAAAGAATGACTGTTTTGTGCAGCTGACAACCTACACAATCGATTCCAGGTGGATTTGGTAAAAAATTTTTTTTGACCGATTTTCACATTTTTTATAAGGGTTAACACTTGAATTTTTGGCCAAATTCGGCCAAAATAAAATTTTTGAGCTGAGAATACCATCGAATTGTAAATTTTGTAACGAATTCGGCGACGTATGACATTCCAAGATACGACCACTATTGCCAAGGGTTTTGATTAAAAAACTGAAAACATTAAGTGTTTTTTCCTGGATTTTGATCATCAAAAAAATATATTTAAGACACATTTTTTTTAACGTTTTTTGTTGTATTTTTGCCAAAATAGGCCGCACAGCCAAAAGACTGACTGTTGTGTGCAGCTGACAGCCTATAGAATCAATTCCAGGTGGATTTGGTAAATTTCATTTTTTGACCGATTTTTGCATTTTTGATAAGGGGTAACACTTGATTTTTTGCCGAAATTTGACGAAAATTAAATTTTTTAGCTGAGAATACCATTGGATTGAAAATTTTGTAACGAATTCAACGAGGTATGACATTCCAAGATCTGACCATTATTTCCAAGGGTTTTCATTAAAAAACCGACAAGTCGAGATGATTTTTTCCGAATTTTGGCCATCAAAAAAATATATTTAACACACATTTTAAACGTTTTTTTGTTGTAACTTTGCCAAAATACGAAGCACAGACAAAAAAATGACTGTTTTGTGCAGCTGAAAAGCTGTAGCAATTCCAGGTTGATTTGGTGAAATTTATTTTTTGAGCAATTTCCGCATTTTTCATAAGGGGTAACACTTGATTTTTTGCCAAAATTGGGGCAAAATGAAATTTTTTAGCTGAGAATACCATTGGATTGGAAATTTTGTAACGAATTCAACGATGTATGACATTCCAATTTAGGACCATTATTTCCAAGGGTTTTCATTAAAAAACGAAACTTTTGTTGAAGGTTTCGGGCTTTTGGCCATAAAAACGTTTTTTAAGCGTTTTTTTTCCAACTTAGATAATGTTTATATGTTTATGTATATTTTTTTAAGTTACAAATTATTTGTTTAATTAACATTGACAAAATTACATATTTATTTTTGCGAGTGTGCACTAAAACTGTCTGGCTGAAACTGTTGACAGGATGCGGATTTCGGTCAATCAATACTCCAGTGTCCGTTGTCCTGCGTCCTGCGTCCAGTGTCCTGTGCCCAGTGTCTTCTCCTGTCAGTCAGATTGCCCCGTCCATAAGTTTTGATGGTCGTGCGGCGCATTAAAATAATGAAATTGCCAGTAGATAAGGAGCATCGATGCGGCTGCCATTCCCGTTTCTAATCAATTTTATTTATTTGGCCGGGCATTCAGCGGAGCGAAACAGAGAGCCTCGGCGATTGTCTTCATGTTGGCTGTTGTATAAACAAATATATGCCGCTTTAAATGCCTTGCCTCCCAGCAAATCGCGTCTTTAATTGTTAGTTTCGCTTTTATTCCCATCTCGGGGACCCTGACTCTCAATATTTTTAATGCACGTTTGCTGTTTGCGCTTCCTTTGTTTGCCTTTCTTTATTTTCTTCTCCTTCTTTTATCATCTTTGCCTCACTTTAGTGCCTTGCGCAAAAAGGACATCTTTTCTTTTCGGTTTATTGAGGCACATGAATATTCTTTAGCTGCTTATATCCCGTTCCCTTGCTGTGTGCGAACGCTTTTTCAGGCATTTATTTTTCGCATTATGCTTTATATTTGTCCAAGGACAAGAATACTTTATGCATTGTGGGCTTGCTGTTATCCAGTTTGTGTTTCTTTTTCTTTTTTTAAGACCATTACCGCAGAGTGAAATATTGGAACTCGACACTTGCAGGATAAAATTGCTGTGTTATTGCCAGAAAAGCTGGGCTTTATGAAAATGCAAAATTGTTTTTAATACCCAGAAATAATTCATAATATATACCGTTTTGTAAGCACATAAATAGAAAACAAGAATAACTTGTTGGTAATTAATTTATACTTTTAAATAAAATCTAAAATACATAACACTCTTCTGAAATTAAAAGTTTGTTTTCAAATATAAAATAAATTCTTCATTCACCATCTTACAACTCGAATTAATATTTTTTCGTGAGTGTAAGCTCTTTAAAGTGACACTTCCCACCTTCAACTTAATTGCAGCTTAATTTCCTGACTTTTTATTTATTATATATATTTTTTCCCGCCATTCACTCCTCTGATAATTGTCCAATTAGACTGACAATAAAATAAAAGTTGTTGACTCACTGGCCACAGCTCATTAAGGGCACCTGTACCTTCAATGTTTGCTCTTTTTTTCTTTATGTTTGGCTGGGAAAATGGATTCGTCCGCGTGGGAAATGGGGAAAAGTCAATGCCAAAGGAGGCGAGTCAAAGGCTGGCATGATAAATGAGCTGCACTCGAATGCACACGTGGGACAACCAGGACTCCCAGGACATTGAACGCCCACTCTAACTTATACTGCCTTAAATACCCTTTTTGCAATGCTGTAGAATTGTTTGTTTAGCACACGGTTGAGCGAGTTTGTACGCGTGTGTTCTACTTGTCAGTCCTTGGACCGGAGCCACAGGGCGTATACGCAATGCAACGTATTTTAAGCTTATACTTCACGGGAAATACAGCCATAGCTGTAAACGAGATTCTCGTTAAATGAATGCCAAATATTTTCATTAACACTTCGGTGCCTTTGCTTGTTGAGCAAATTAAGTGCGAAAATATACAAAGCAAAGAAAAGTAAATTTAAATGAAAGAAAATACAGAAAACAATTACACCAGCTAATAATGTTTTATTTTTGTAAAATGCCGGTTAAATAATTCTAAATAATGTATATATTAATATGGGTGTTCATGTCTTTGTGAATTGATTGATTTTAAAGTTCAGCGAACTAAAAATTGCCCGAAGGACTTTATCTGTAAACTACCACTTCTTTGTCATTACTTAGCTTGAAAAATATGAGGAAGAACTGAAGGGAAAATTCCATGATTCGGATAGCTAGAGGTATCCAAAAATAAATCAGTTTTATTTACTTCCGCCAACTGTTGTCCACATCAGTGCTGCCACTTTTTACTTACAGAAAACGTTTTTGCCGGAAAATACACTTAAAGTCAATAGTTTTTTGAAAAATGGTGTAAAAATAAAGTTGTTTCATAAAAATTGTACCCGGCTTTTAGTCGATTGCCATCCATATCTCTCGATTGCTGCTTTTGGCCCCATTATTCATAATAAGTCTATGGAGTTTTGTGCAATTTATACAACTATACAAAAAAAAGTCTAAGATGTTAATGGTCGAAATCCTGTAACAAGATCGTCATAACTCTTTAAACTTTTAATATAATTTCCAATCGATTGGCATTTCATTCCATATAAAGTGCTTTAATTGTATAGTTATAGCCAAAATGGTTTTTTTTTGAGCCATTTTAAGAATTGCTTGTTCTGTTTTTTTGGATGTTCTGCCGGTTCTGTCCTGTTTTTTGAATGGGCTGTGGTCAGCACTGTCCACACATCCTGCATATGGACATATTTTAGTTTTCTCCTGTTTGCCCACGTAACTCGATGTATACCGCACACACATATTGGCCAATGCGAAGAATGGCAAACAATATTCCTGTTTACTGTTTGTCCCACCGGAATTGAGAGTGCCCTGCTCGTCTTTTTTACCATTTGTCCACAATTTGCTTATGCCCAGTATGCTCTTTTCCCCATGGCACTTGATGCGTAATCAGTGGGACAAACAGAATTCATCTACGACCATCTGCCCGGACATTGCTGACAAATCCGATTGGGTGTCGCATTAGATTTGAGGGGGGTGCGGGGAATCCAGCCCCAAAGCCAGGACCCTTCCTCCATGGCTCTGTTTCGGCTCTATTAGCTGGATTGTCTTGGCCATAATGGAGCTAATATGTATGTATATGTATGCAGGAGCTGTCTTTGATCCGACCACTCCAAAAGGACGAAAAAGGATGAGTGCGGGGGCGAGCACGTGCTGGGGCAATATACGTCGACTTTAGGTCTTCATTCGGCAGTGCCAGGAATATTAGTCAATTGAGAGCCAGCCCAAAAGAACACCATAAATGTAAACAGAACTTAACGAAATCCAGAAGCAGGGGAATAAAATCAGCTTTTAAAAGACTCCTTAAAGGGCAATTTGAAATTGACATTGATTTTGTTGGCATTCAAAGGTTTCAAACTAATAAATTCTTAAATAGAGTTTAATTTTAAAGGGCTTTTAAATTGTATTTTTGTGTTTCACAAGCCTTTATTGATTTTTTTAAAAATTAAAAACTAGGCATTGATTTTATAACGAAAAAAAAAACTTACAAATTTTGTTGAATTTGATAGCTTAGGCCAAACACATGTTTTACATTTTTGGATCTAACTTTTTCTGCTTTTTAGATTTTTGTGTTCATAAACGGTCTGGAATTTATCGAGTTATTGCAGCATATATCCACCTTCATTCAACGGATTTTAGTACCCAGCTAAAAGAAAAGTGCATGCTGAAATTTCCCCCAGGCACAGGAAAACCATTCTGGTTAAATGAAATTGAGCAAACGCCAGGGCACAGACAAAAGAAATGCCAAAAGCGTTCAAGATCTGAGCACACACAAAGGCAAGATAGGATAGTTGAACCGGCACCGTTTTTGGTCCAGGAACATGACTGCATTTCCATGCAAATTTCAAGGGGACTTTTTGGATTTTATTTGCAACGTGGAAAGTGTGATGCTGGCCACTTTCGAAGGCCTAAAACCGGAAGTGTCCCTGAGCCGTGAAACAATGTCTCGGCACTTTGTTATCCCTGTTAACCTATGGTCTGCCATTGTGCAGGCGCAATGCACTTCCAAAAATTGTAGCGAATTTAATTTGAAATTGTTAAGGGATTTATAAGAAATTTTTTCAAATAATATAACACCATTCTTGAATCACAAATATTTAAACAGGATCAATTACACAAATTAAACTACTTCAAAGACCAAAAGATAGTTTCCTGCCGAATTATTAAATTCTTAAAGTAATGGGTTTCTAATAAAATTAAACAAATATAAGAAAGTTTTAGGGTTGAAATACATTCCCAAGAAGCGCAAGAATTATATATATTTATCAAAATTTGTGTTTCTAAAAATACAGTTGAAATCTTATTAAAATTACAAACGAGTTATATTACCTATTTTAAAATATTTGGCTTTTCAGTTTTTAAATGCAATTTTATTCCTTTTTCTCTTAACATATAGTATTTCCATGGGTAAAGTAAAATGTAATTTTGTTAATTTAAAGTGTTGAAGCAGCCGTCTTTCAAATTCAAGAGCTCATTGCGATTGTGCACCTACTTCTGCGGCTGTACTTGGGTACTTGAGAATGCGGCCAAGAAGGCTGTGGCTTAAACTTTTCCGGGGTGAAATTTAATTTGCTGCACTTAAAGCTGCAGGCGCTACTTTGTCCTGCTCCTTATTCCTTTTTCCCTCACCATTTGCCTTTTTTGCCATTTTCCTTATTTTTTTTTTTTTTTGACTCCTCTGCGGACAGCATTTCATTTTATTCAGCTGCCAGCGTCGTGCGAGTTTTTATGCAATTTCTTTTTTAATTTCGCTCAACTTAGTCATGCGAAATGGCACTTGATGCTCCTTGGTTATGCGTGTGTATGCGAATCCTTAAGTAAGTGTGTGTCTGGGTGTGCGTGCCACTCTGCACATCCGTTTGAGTTTCATGGGAATTAACGCTAAGCTGCAGGAGCCCTCGTTTCCATCTTCGCCATCTTCCTTACTCCTGCATCTCGTTTTCCCGCTTTTCCTCACACACTTGCAGTGCGAATGAAGTGCGAAAACAGCAACTGCAATAAGGACAAGGACGTTGGCAGCAACAGTCAATTGTTATTTTAAGCTCGGTGGTAACAAGAAGGTAATGCAAATACTTCGGCCATCTCCATTGCAGACACACACAAAAACTTTTGCCACTTCACGCGAGGTGCCACGCCCCCTTGTATAACTTAACTTTAAGCGGAGGAAGTCAGAAAATATAGTCAGAAAGCACTTATCTTTATGAGTATAAGAATCTATTTTACTTTCAGCTGAGTTCTTATCTACTGATTTTTAAAAACATATTAAATAAGATAATAGATAGATTCAAAATCGTATATATGAACAAATAAATAGCATGGAATAAAATCCAAAAAAAATCATTTAAGGGCTTTAATAAGATTAGCATTTAAGCTAAAACCAAATCATATTTTTGAACTCTGAAATCCAACAGCAAGAAATCAGCAGACCTTCGAAGGCACTTTGATGCCAAAAAGCATTTTCATGTCGTTCTAAAATGAAGGCTGCAATGGCCAAAAAAATCCTTTTCAAGTTGCGGTTGTTTTTTTTGGTACCCGCAAATCACATTTTTACAGGACCTTCAAAATAATCGTACTTTAAAATTTGCAACCAGCTTAAAGAATTTTACTCAAATTAAACTTGGACGAAAAGTGGCTTAAGCTTAGTGGATAATAAGAAATAAAAACAAGCCTTTTTCCCGACTTTACTGCGATGCAAACTTTTGACTGAAATTATACACCCTTTGCAGGAGTATAATGAAGACAAGCAATTATTTCTTAGAAGGCCTTAAGTCTCTTATATGTATATATAGAACATTAACAAAAACATCTCTGCCACAATTTAAGATTCAAATCATTGTCTCAACAGTCATTTGACAACTCTAAACACTGCTATTTGTCTGAGCAAATTACCGCTCTGCATTCCGTTTAATCAGATTGATTGCTGTCCCATAAGTATATGTATATATAGTTCAGTCCCAGTTGAGTTGACAACTTCCAGGGCGAAACAATTTGCATTCCATCCTGGCCGAAGGATCCGGCATTCCGACGTGTGCAAGAGGATGCTGGCCTGAAATCTCAGAGTCAATGCAAATGCAGTGAGTAAATGTAGAGTAAATGCTGGAGCGTCTGTCGTGGCGGTAAATATGCAAATAAATGCATGGGACCGACCAAGTGCAATCACGTACCCTCACAAAAATGCGACAGGGTCCAGTACCCTGTTATCCTGCCATCCTTCCATCCTTGGCATACATAATTCAGTGCCACAACCACTCGGTTGTGTTCTCTTTTTTGTTTGATTACATTTCAATTTGTTGTGTCTTCCTTTTCGATTTGCCACCCACGCGGAAATTAAGCTGCAATGGAACGCACCAAGAATATACAAAAAGAAATTGTTTCCATGGTCATGTAAATGGTTATTTATAAAAAAAAGGAATTTGCCACAGTTCGTGCCTGGATTTGATTTATATCTATTGACATATCTTTACAGCAATTATTTTTTAATAGATTTTACCGTGTAACAATTGTGTGCAATATAAAAGGGATTTATTTTTTCTCTTCCAAATAAAAATAAATATATTTTTCAATATAGGATTTGGAACTATCATTTTCATGCTGTTGATCCTTAACTGAAGCACCCTCGACCTGCACGTGAAGAGGTAAGTCCTTCGTGACTGTGACGGGAATTCGAGTAACTTGTTTTCAGTCCTTTCAGAATTTAAGGAAGACCAACGAACCGAAAAAGAAAAAAGAAATTAATCCATTTGCGTCATGCCGAAGTTTTAACACCCTAGCAAGTATTACAAAAATTTAATATTCTATTAAACGAATACTTTGCGTAAAAAAAGGCGGACAGTAAATAAAGTAAATACCCCTTTAAAAATGTATTTTAATGCCTAAAACAAATACCTTTAGTACTATTATATATATGTGTACTTTTATCTGGAGTGGTACGTTTAGGTGGTCTTCACTGTCCTATTCAGTGTTCAAGAGGAATTCAATTGACTGATCATCTAATTGCTCTTTTGTAGCAATATAAATTCCGCTACAACTGACATTCAAACAAATTGCTAGGCCATTCAAAAACCAGCCGCAATAACAATTTCGAAAATGGCTCCTCCAAAAAAGAAACAAACTTCGTTTGAACTCCCGTAAATTCGTCCCTTTTCCCTTTGACTTCCACTCAATTGAACATTTCCAGCGTGGGCAAATGAAAATCGTTTCGAAAATGTTCACAATTGCAATGGTAGGCCATTGAAATTCGTTTACAAACGGATTCCACACTCACATGTCCGCTGAAATCACAAAATCCTCGCAGAGGGACACTGCTGACGTCATGTCAACATTTTGCATGGAATCGAGGAACGAAAAACGGAGAAATTATTGTAAAAATAATTTGAAATGTTTTGAGTGATCAACGAAAAGCCGCGAATAAATAACAACAGCATGACTGAGGTCTGGGGAAATATATTTTTATTTTCTTATTTTTACTGGTGACGCAAATAGTGAGCCATTTTCTGTTATTTTTAGCCAGTGGTCGGCGGCGCATGTTTTCATAATTTATGTGAACTTGATTTATTTGTGCGCATTTCCGCTCGTTTCGATTCCATTACGATTGGTGGAACGCTCCCTTTCCGTTTCGCGTCCCCTAAAAACCCCATAAACTTGAACCTGATTAATGTGCCCCGGCACGATATGTGAAAAGTGTTGCCTACTTCTGGGGACCTGTTAATTGCCAACCATAAAATTGGCCAAAACGCTCCCTAACACGCGAACTACCGGGGTCCTCGAAAATAAAACAAACAATTCAATCTGCTCACAGTTCCTGAAAGTTCAGGACTCTGGACGTGGCCTAACGAGCTGCAAGGAGCACAAAGAACCATTTCCTCCGTTTCCCAGTTTTTGGCTCACCCAGCCAGGCAAAATTAAATTTACAACAAACAACATCAGTTACATGTCGTCACGGCGAAACTGGGATCCAAAGGGCAGGACCAGGAATCCGGGGTCAGGGAATCGGTGACTCAGAACAGGGAATTACACTTTGAAAAAAGGTTCACAACATATAAAACAAATTTACATTTATTTTCTTAATTTAGACAACATTTCTTTAAAGACATATCATACAAAATCAATACATAAATTTGTAGATTACAAGAACCTCACTTCATTTAGGAATTAAAAATATTTTCAGATAAATATTTTTAAAAATTGTGATAGAACATTGAAAAAACGATTCAAAAATGGAATCTAAACTAATCATAATATTAGCAGGCTTGTATTTGAATTAAATAGTGAATTGAATTGAAATAGTGGTTGAAACACATTCTCAGCTTTATATTCTTATCTACCTTTTTGTATATATTTTCCAGGATATATATTTTTTTTGAGTGCCGCCACAGAGGGCAGTAGGCAGGAGTTCACATGTCGGCGCCGCTTTTTCGAGGGTCCTGGGAACTGACGATGGCTTTATAGCAATTTAATGTGTTCGTGCAGTTCTTGTTCTTGTTGCTGTTGTTTCCACTCTTGTGAAAAATGATTTCGCTTTGCTCTCGGCCACAGTCACGAAAAAAACATACGAAATACAACAAAAAAGACGAGCAATTTGTTGGCCTTCTAGGAAAAATCATCACAATGGCGGCTGTTTAGTAGGCGGAATCCTTGATTTGGCTTCTCCTTAAGTTAAGGGAATTTCGCGTTCATTTACATACACGAGTCTTATTATATACATCTGGTAATTGGACTCCCCATTAATTTTTTTTTTGTGGCTCGTAGGCCTTCATTTTGTAGTAGGCGTTTCACCACATGTGTGCAATCATTTCTTTGTTTTCGTGCATACTTAAACTGTTTGTTTTTAACTGGGGATTTATTTTTTTATACAGTTCTTAAGTTAAATTCAGATAGCTGTATACATATTTTTAAGATCTTTAGTGTGTGTTTTTACAAAGCAGATTTTAAATGGAAACTTAATATTTATAGTGCTATATTAATTTAACGAATCAGTTCAAATAACCACAATTATAAATTTAATGGGCTACAGAAAAATATCCTTTGCACTCTGGTTTGGCCTCCATTATTGTCACATCCGACATGCCATACTATACGATACTATATATATATATATACCACACCAAGGGATATCAATAAACTCTGTGGCCTGCAGCTATTGATTGCCGGGTGACATTGAACCTTGACATTGTTGCCTTGGAAAAAAGGATTCCCCAGTGCCTGTTCCTGTGGTTTATTAATTATGCTGCTGGTCATCGCTCGTGGCTGGCCATAAATTAATGACAGCGAGTTCAGTGTCCCCTAAAATTGCTGCAATTATTTGGAATATTTTCTTGGCGAAATTGCTGGCAATTATGAAAATTAACATGTTTCAGCATAATTGCACACAAGAGCCGCAAATTGCGCCACTACAAAGTTTATACATATTCATCACTCCCACATAATCTTCAAGAACTCGAAAAGCTGCTGGAATTCCTGTTTTTTTGCGTGTTGGTCTTGGTTTAATCTGCTTGCTTTATTTGTCATGCACGTCCAGGTTGGTGAATTAAATTTGAATTTTCCAAACCCGCCTGTGGGGCAACAACACGGAATTTCACAAACTTTTTCTTGCAGCTTCCGGGCTTTGACTTTAATTACGTTTTATTTGGCTTTTTAAGTGTTGCAGTGTTGTGGGAAATATTAAGTAAAGCTATCGAATAAAAAAAAATTGTTTCATATTGAGTCACTTAGTTGATTGAAATAAAAATACCTAACAATATTCTGAATGACTATTCAGGAAAATTCCGTTTCCGGATAATTTTAAACTCTATTTTCCACGCTCTTCCCACAGTGCGACCTCCTACAGTGAGGCCTGAGTTATTGCCTCCATTTCTTTGGCCTGTCAACGCGGCCATTTGAGAGCCATCTCAGGGCCATGTCAATGATTTGCTTGACTGGAATGCGGCATTTATGCTGAGCCATCTATGCAAATCTCCGTCTGCCCGAGGGACGGCTAAACCCATTTGCCATTGTCATCACGGTGCAAATGGAATTTGCCTGTTAACTCTTCCATCTGGTCACCTTTTGCCTGATTTTGCCGCCCGATTTTTACGCAGTCGTCAACCCGTCGAAAGCGACTTATTTGGCACACTTTTCAGGTGCGAAAAATCAAGATAAAAGGATACCAATTCGTATCCAAAGTCACGCTGTGCGTGCTGGAATGGTCAAAGGTTTTATTGTCTGACAATGGAGTCTTGAAACAAATGTTGATTTTTATGCACAGGAAAATGGGATTCCTAGATGTTTATATGGGCATTGCATTTTTATGCCACTGTTCGTTGTTAATAAGTGAAGAGATTATTGGCTTATTTAACTTATTCAAGGGCTCTTCTATATTTTTTATTATTAATAGCGAAAAAAGTTTATCAAAAGAATGCTTGAATTCGTGGCTGGCCTTAAATTGATAAAACATCATTAAGTTATTAAATGCAAGAATAAAATTTGCCAGTACGAATTGGATTTAATTCAGCTTGCTGAATAAAATAAATAATAAGTTAATAATAAGTAATAAGTTAAAACAAAAACGCCAATCAGTAGCTTTATTTGAAGCTTTTTGCTCAATTTAAATGCACAAGCAAATTAAATTCTCAAACAATTTGTATTAATTATGCAAAGAAACAAGGTTCTAACTTTCCCACCATTTGATTTAAAGCCGCGATGGGTCTTTCGAATCTGAAAGCGATTGCAATTGCAATTACCCATCGATTTGTTCAATTTGAAGGCGCTCAAGTGCTTAAGCGTCCTTTCACCTTTTTGTCGATTTGGTCTTTGGATAAACAGCATTTTGTTTGCATTTGCGCGGCTTTTATTTGCTTGCCCGCTGTTGATGTCTGCGGGTTTTCTGAGAGGGGATTTTCGGGAGTGGGAGTGGGAGGGAATCCTCGGGGGGTCAGGACATCCTGCAGACGTGGTGGGTCAAAGGCTCCTGCCGGGTATACCAACGGTGCTCCAACGGTCAATGTTCCCAGGTGCGCCAAATAAATAAACGGCTTACTAAAATTAGGGGCTAAAAAAGAAATGAAAATTCGCATAAAATTTTTATGCCCTGTCGAATTTAACGAGAGCTTCTCCCCTTTCGATTCGTCGTTGCAATTGGCCCTCAGTGTCTGTGGATTGAAATCCATTGCTCCACAATTCCTCAAATTAAGTAAAGTGGGCAGGGGAATCCCCCTCTACATTTAAATTTGCATAAGAGGCATCGACGGATGCGGATGCGGATGGGTTGCAGTGTAATTGGGCGGAGTGAAATTGCGTTAATATTTAACAAGCCAGCGAAAGTGCAAAAGTGAAACACATTAAATGGCGAAAAGGGATGCGGAAACGAAGTCCTTCGGGGCGAAGTGCGAAATTATGCGGAATTCAGGGAGATCCGCAACAAACCTTTCCGTTTGAAACACGACCCGCAAAAGTTAAATGTTAGCCAGAAGGTCAGACGAATGTGTAGTTGAACATGAAATGTTTGACCCCGAAGTGCATATTTAATTTCTCATTAACGTCCTGCTTCATATTGAATTGATTATGTTAATGCCATTAAAGCATGACAATTTAAAATTTAATTTCCGATACCAAATTGGAAAAATGATTATTGAAAAATTAATTTTAATAATGACATTGTGCTGACATATAAAATTGATAAAAGTTGTATACCGTGGGATATTTAGCTTCTAAGGTCGGTGTGCCTAAAGAAAATGTTCTTATGAACTTGATAAAATCATGTACATTTAATATATCAATTAAGCTTGTTATATATATTTAAAGATATTAAAAATAGTTTTATTTCTGCTTCTGATATTTTATAAACCTAATTTCAATTATTTTAAAAGTATTTGCAATAATAATTTATTTTATACTGTTTTCTTTTTTAAATGATTCTTAAATGTATGGTTTTGTTTATTGATTGCATAGTATCAATAAAAATGGATTAAAGCTTAACTATCATCTTCTCTTATATTTAAAAAGCCCGCCATAATTTTTCTCGTGGAAAAATATAAGAAAATACCGATAAGAAAATACCGCCGTCCGTGTTATCGATATCGGCGATCAGCTGTGACTATCGAATTCAAACAGCTGATGTGGCTCGCGAATTTCGCAGTTGTTGTTGCACTTTCTGTTTTGGACTTTGAAACGAGTTGCCTCTCGAGTTTAAACAACAATTGTTATTTAATTTTGAAAGCCATCGACTGGAGAGCCATGTTCCGGACACGGGTGCACCGCAATCTGTCGTGGATCTCGACGAATTCGTCGCGGACAACGACGACTCATGGGCAACACTACCAATACCTGCAGTGCTCCAAACTGCCGACGCTGTATTTCCAGCGCTCCTTGCCGAGATTACCGATCCCGCTGCTGGAGAACAGCTGCCGGCGCTTCCTGGAGGCCACCGCGCCACTCCTTTCGCCAGAGGAGCAGACGCGAACGCAGGAAACGGTGGAGCGATTCCGCCAGGGAATCGGAATGGAGCTGCATGCGAAACTCAAAAACCATGATGCGGCGAACAAGCACACCAGCTATATATCGCAGCCCTGGTTCGACATGTACCTGTCCGATCGGGCGCCCCTGCCACTTAACTATAATCCCCTGCTGGTGATGAAGAGCGATTCGCGGAAGGAGTACCAAAATCAGGTGGTTCGGGCCACTAACCTGATCATCAGCTCGCTGCGTTTCTGGCGTTCCCTGCAATCGGATCTCCTGGAGCCGGAGGTCTACCACATGAACGCCAAGAAGAGCGACACCCCGAGCTATCGAAGGTGGATGAAGGTGGCGCCGAAGGCCTTCGCAACTTATGCCTCGTACGCCTTCAAGGCCTTCCCGCTGGACATGAGCCAGTATAACAGACTGTTCGGCACCTCCAGGATTCCCAGGATTGGCAAGGATGAGCTCGTTCAGTCGCCTGACTCCAAGCACATCCTGGTGATGCGACGCGGCCACATGTACGCCGTAAACGTCCTCGATTCGAGTGGCTACATCGAGAGTCCCAGTGTGATTCTGGGCAGGCTAAAGGCTGTACTCAAGTTGGATGCAGATCGCGAGGCGGCCAGTGTGCCACTGGGTGTCCTGACCTCCGGGCAGCGCGATGAGTGGGCCAAAAGCCGGGAGCAGTTTGTCAGTAACCCGAAGAACGCCGATCTGTTGCAGAGCGAGGTGGATGCAGCGCTGTTTTGCGTATGTCTGGATGGCGAAGAGGATGGGGTGTTTAATGAGGATCGTCAGGAGCCGCTGCTCAAGCACCTGCTGGCGGGAAAGGCACAGAATCGGTAAGAAATTGTGCTTGACTTTTTATATCCCTGACTTACCATAAATTTTACCTCACCCACAGCTGGTTCGACAAATCCATTTCCCTGCTAATCAGCGCGGATGGCACCACGGCCATAAACTTCGAGCACTCGTGGGGCGATGGCGTGGCTGTCCTGCGATACTTCAACGAGCTCTACAAGGACACCCAGCGGCAGCCGTTTGTGTCCACGGCGACGGTGCACACTCCCGCCGAAGGGGATCTCAGCAATGTGCGACCCATCAACTTTGAGATCGACGAGGCCACCAAGGCGGCCGTATCAGAGGCTTACAACAAAAATGCTAGTATAGTGGATAGTTTGGACATGAATGTGCTTAAGTATCCGCACATCAACAAGCCCACCTGCAAGCAGTACGGCCTGAGTCCCGACTCCATCATACAACTGTCCTTCCAGCTGGCCTATCGCCAGGCCTACAACGGCTATGTGGGCAGCTACGAGTCCTGCAGCACCTCCGCCTTCCGACATGGCCGAACGGAAACGATGCGACCTTGCACCAATGCCACGCAGGACTTTTGCGAGGCCATCCTGCAGCCGGAGAGAAGCAAACCGAGTGCCGGAGAGCTGCGGGCGATGATCGACAAGTGCAGCAAGGTGCACGGCCAGCTCACCAAGGAGGCGGCCATGGGACAGGGTTTCGATCGGCATCTATTCGCCCTTCGGCACACGGCCCAAAAGGAGGGCATTCCCCTTCCCGATCTCTACGAGACTGAGGCTTACCAGCGCATTAACAACAACATCATTAGTACCTCAACCCTGGGATCAGATGCCCTGCTAGCGGGTTCATTCGGTCCGGTGGTCAGGAATGGCTTCGGAATCGGGTAAGCCGTCTGTCTATCGCTTACAAATGCAGCACCCATTTCCCAAATTCATTTGACAAATTGTTCAATTGCTGACAGTTGATAACCCATTTTTCTTTCAGCTATTCGATTCAGAACGATTTTGCCGGCGCCATTGTCACCACGTACAAAAACCAGGCTGATGGGAAGGTGTTCATAGACAGCCTGGAAGCGGCATTTGATAAAATTTGCGCTGTCATCCAGCAAAGCAGCAGTAGCAAGAAATAGGAATGAACCCCAAGGATAACGGCCCCAACTCCCCTCATGAATATGGCTTTAACAAAACAAGGAGATTTATTTTGATGCTTTTACACTGTATCCCATGTGTCTGAATTGCAATATCTTTTTCCTAGCTCTACAATTTATAGATTATACACTGAAAACATTCTACCCCATCTAAAGCAACTTTGTCTGTGCTTTTATCCGGTCCGCTTTTATGGGTTTTGCGGCTGATAGGATAATAAATTGGCGAACATATTGTAGGAATGCTGCAGGCTTGACAATTGGAATTGAAAAGGAGAATTAATTTTCGTTTTAAAACAAATAGCTGGAGGCTGCTCTAAAGAAATGAAAACGGATTTAATAAAAACTGAAAAATTGATAAAGAACTCAAGCTTAACAAAAAGCATACAAATTCTATTATTTAGTTGGAAATAAACATGTCTTAAAAAAGGATACGACGTTAAAAATGTTTTCTTTAAGAAAATATACAAACACAGCCTGAAATTGCAGCAACCCTTTTGAGATGAGTGAGTTTTCCCTCAACATATGTAAACTTTGACCTTCCATTGTCACTTAGCTTTAACAAGATGTGTGCCCACGCATACAAGCACCCTCTTCCCAACTTGGTTACCCCGAAGAAAATGGGGGAAACCCACCCATTAAGCAGTTGCTGATTAAAGGTTTCCCGCACGCTGACCCAGAAAACTTTGTTACCAACCCTTCGGGCCAAATGGTTAGCTTTCGATTTGTGTGCACGTCAATCGCGAACTCCGTCTAAACATGGCTAAAAGTTTATCACAATTCCGGGCCTTCAGGCTGTGA
Source organism: Drosophila rhopaloa (assembly GCF_018152115.1). Classification (NCBI taxonomy): domain Eukaryota; kingdom Metazoa; phylum Arthropoda; class Insecta; order Diptera; family Drosophilidae; genus Drosophila; species Drosophila rhopaloa. The sequence goes on from NW_025335043.1 coordinate 14,835,925, forward strand.
CTGGGACTGGGAAATGTGGATGTCGCTAAATGTGCTGACATTATCAGTTGATTTATCGCCAAATTTTGTTGCCAACTGGCGTTGTAAAAATTAATTAACTTGCTTGGAGAGGTTCTCCCGATATAATACACAAGATTCCGCCTTAATGGGCGGCATTAAAAATTAAAAAGGAGACATTCCCGCAGCGGAGAGGTCATTAAAGCCAAGTAGATTCTCCCTGCCAGTGGCGGACAATTAAAAACATATTAAACTGACGTGCCGGCAAGGATGTGGAGTCTGTGTGTGCGAGGATGTGGCCTGATGATAAATGTGCGGTCGCCAGGATTTAATATTGCGCATACGCCGCCGTCGCCAGGCAGCTCATTAAATTATTCAAAAATGAGACTCCGCTGCCCGTCCAGTTGTGGCATTATATATATATCCTAGTACATCATCCGGTTGTTGGTTTATTGTGTTTCCAACATGCGACATGTGGCCGCAATAAAGGGCCCTAACGTGCGTCGCCTGCAGATGAGCTCCAGTTTCAGTTGGCCACTTAACTCTCCGCTTTTTCATCAAAATTCCGTTGAAAGCCGCAGGATAAATCAATAATTGTTCTTATAATTGAATATTAATATTTAATTCTTACTCTCTTCCTTTTGGGTAACGCATCATTAGGCCCGGGCATCTGTTGCGAAACTTTTTTGAGTAAAGGCTACCCGCAAGCTGATTTATTGCCTCATTTTCACCCCTGGAGTTTAGCACTTGCTATTTTGAATTTGCGGCAGCAATAATATTTGTTCGACCCCAGCAACCGCAAAGACCGCAAAAGCTGTTAGCAACTTCTCAGTTGCCCACACTGCGTATGCGTAATCTTGGTCAACCGATTGCCGCATGTTAATGCACTTGGATCAAAAGCAAGCCACACTTCCGCACCTCGGGCTAATGAGCAATTAATATGGAAATCAGTTTTGGCCATTACAAGGTGCCGACCAATTATGATGCGAACTGGCCGAATTAATGGCCAGAACATGTAGCAACGTGTCGGGAAATTACAATTTCCCTGTCGGTACAGAGGCAAAGGAAAGTTCACATGTGGTCAAGGAACCCGGACTTCCAGGGAATTTGTGCTTCAAGTTGTGATGAATTACTCTTTGTAACTGGTATGTTTGTGTTAATATAATTAATCAGAAATAAGCTACCGCCACCTAATTACAGCAAAAGTTAAATAAACTAATAGAAATAAAATGTTGTGCAAATGAAAAGAGCCGTTCTTTTGTCTTCATTAAATTTTGACGTTTAAAACATTAGTCATAAAAGTTAATCAGTTATCATTTCTAAAAAGTAGATATAAATAATTATAGTTTTTAGTTTAAGTGTTGCAAATGTTTCACCATTATTATTTAAGCACCCGCAATTAAAATACAGTTTAAGCTTAAAAAACTTGCTCTTCTATATTTTAATTAACCGGTCACCGCAAAAGTCATCGCCTTAAACGCTCCCGAATGTCAAGGTGTCACCTGCCGAAAAGGACTTAAGCTCAGCCACGTGTTCCCAAGCAGGTCCTTGCGTTCGTCCTTAGGTAATTAACTTCAAATTTATGAGCAATTCATGGAAAATGTCTGCACAGGTGGCTGAAAAAGTACTTGAAACTCAATTTAACGCCGCTCGTGTCTGTATTTAGCATTCAAGTTAATTGATATTGCCGCAGGACATTTGGTGAGACATGAGCACAAACAATGAGCATGCCCTATTAATGCCAAAAGCAAAGCGGAATAATCATTTATAATTGCTGGTAATTATTTATAAAATTAACAAATCGTCAATGAGCCAGCAACGGAAACGAAAGCCAAAAGAAAATTAGCAAAACAAAATGGAGGAAAAAAAACAATTTGTTTCAGGGGAAAATGTGCCGCAATGAGGTAAAAACTATTTGAGTTTCTTTTCTGAGGACTGATTCACTGTCCCACGGTTGGATGGCAGCCAGCTTTTCCGCGAGAAACAAAAACAAACATTAAACTTAAGGTAGTCGGAAATCAGGAACAATTGTTTATAAACATTTGCATAAACAAAGGAAACTTGAATGGAAATTATTTATATTTGATAATTGGTGTTTATAAAATTAGGCAAATATTTACAAGATCCCAAACTAAATGAAATCTTAAGGGAATTTCATAAAAATACAATTAAGGAGAGTAAGAACAACATAATTAGACAATATTTGATTATGTTTTTCAATTGTTAAAGTTAAGTTAAGCTATTAAATAAAAACATACACCAAAAAAGAATGAAGTGTACATAAATTTAGCTACTGGCAACAACCTAAAATGATAAAAAATCATTGTTATTTTGGCAATATAAATGCTTGTTATTCGTTAAAATGCCTATGTAAATGAAAGCCAAAAGGGACCATTGAAATATATGAGAAAGGTACAAGAAAACTCGTATAAAAACAATGAGAAAAAGCTCTTTATTTTTCGAAGGATTTATTCTTGAGGTAGTCAGAAATCGGCAACAATTGTGTATAAACAATGCGCCTAGAAATGTTGCAGGGAAATGTTTAGGGGCACGGACAACGGCACGTATGAGTCATTTTAATTAAGATGTCAGTCGCACAATGGTATTTAGACTCGTGCCCTATCTGCTGGCAACTGAAGCATATATATGCCGCATCCTGGACGATTAACCCCATGAATCCAAAGGGCCAAGTCAATTAACTTGAGCCACAAAGCCATTGTTGCGCAACTCGAGTCAAGACGAGTCAATTGTGCCTCGTCACACATGTGGTATACTTGTTTACGTTTCCACTCGCCCGGTGCGCTACACTTTTATTATCATCGGGGGTCCCATCACTCAGAGAAACTCGAATCCCATTCGTTGGAGCCAAGGAACTGGAAGCCACGCACTCCGGGATGTTCACCCCCCATTCACCATGGGTTAATTCAATTTACTGCCTCTTATGCCTCCAATTTTTGATTGTCTTGGCACATGCACGAGCATCCATTCGGAAATGCAATTTACCGCGAAACGCAGAAAAGTTTTGAGTATTCGCGGATTGGCGCCAAAAAGTTTCACAATTCTCCAAGGAGGAGGAGGTCCTCAGAGCTCAACGCTAAAGCCGGATGGTTCTGGCTCATAGAGTATTCATGAAATTTTAGTTGCCATTTGTTTTTACAAAAAAAAATATCTTTTCTTATGCTTCCACCCTGTAATTTGAACTGCGGAGGGACACATTAAATAGTAACATAAAAAAAATTTTAATTTTAAGATCATTTCTTAAAGTTTTTAGTTAAGTTTGGGTATTTTTTAAGTGATGAAGTTTGGTTTTCAACATTATACATTTTTATAAATCTCAGAAATCATAAATTTTTTGTACAGTAATCATTTTAGCTGATACTATAGTTTATTCGGATTATAGTACCCTAAGCTTAGGAAACACCATTAGATATTGTAATAATTTATAATATAAGTGATTTTTGATTCAAAAATATCTTACGAAGTACAACTAAGTTGCTCATTTCCGACCATTTCTGTATTTCCTCTCCAGCTATATATAGTTTCATTTATCTGGGGCCACAGCAAACAAGCGGCAAACTTCAAAGCAACATTTGATTTATGGACAATGGAAATGTCTGAGCCCAAGAACAGGCGACAGCCAAATGGTATGGAATGGGAGTTGGCCTGGCTTGGAGCAGAAGTTATGCCTTCCCCCATCAAGTGCGTAACTTTCCATTTGGAGCCCATGTACTCGCATGTATGACTGGTTCTACTTATACACAGAAAGAAACCTAATACCAATATTGTCATTTAGTTTTATTTAACACTCTTAGATTTACAGTATACATTTAAATGATTTGTTAAAAACTTAATCACAATAAATACCAATGCTTTTCATAGGCCCACTGTTTCCAAATCAACTGTAGTAACACTGAACTTATTTTTGGACCCCCAAAAATATTTTAAATTGCATTAAAAATAAAAAGATAAATTAATCAATTTGATAAATTTAATTTAAAATCTTTTAAAAATGCCAGTGACTGTAGATTTTTAGAAAATAGTGTGGAATTTATGCCAGATGTTCGTAATATGGTTGTCATTTCTTTATGAAAATTTTCCCCTTGTGTATTCGACTGAGTTGCGCGTAAAACGTTCACGTTCTTGTTGGCTTGCCAACTTTACGGCCGACGAAGGGGCCGGCAAATAAACAAAAAACACATTGACCTCGTCCGAGAATATTGCAAGGCATGCAATAATTCTGCTCCTGCCCTTTATGAGGCAGTTGTGTTTCGTCTGGCCGGGATTTCATTACCCCGGTGTATCCTTTGAGAAGCCTTTGGGCAAACCTGATTTCACTTGCACCCTGGAAACAAGTCAATCGGGCGGAAGTCACACCTTCTCGAAGGTGCCAGCAGGGGTGGCAATCTGGGTCAAGTGTCTCGTATTTCATTGTTGTAATTACTTTTCGCCTTGCCTTTGGCTGCGATACCCAGATAACCAGAGATCTGGAATTTCAGTCGAACTGGCCTTGTCAATGCTGGGAAAATGCGATTTAGTCATCGCTGAATGCAATGGAAGTGCAGCTGTCGGGGAAAATCAGAGGGGTGATGCCGTTGGGGATTGATTTTACAACTGCGGCGACCGAAATCCGCAAACATTTTCGCAGCGAAGTCGTATCGCGAGTGTGTTGACCTTCGCCACGAAGGACCCTCTTTTGGCCACGTCATCGACTGGCTTTTGCTGGCCAAGAAAATAGCGACTAGCATGTTTTCACCATAAAGCAGCAAAGCGGTTATTCCTGTAAGCCATCAAGCACATCCACCCCCGCGATTGCCATCAAGAGTTCTGCCATTGTTGTCGTCCTAACTCGCTGGCAACTGATGTGTGCAAAGTGGAGATGACGTATACGCCACGTCCGCCGCTCGCAGAAACGAGGGCAACTGCAGCTAAATGTTGCAAGCAATTAAACATTTAATTTGAAGGCAGCGTTTAACCCGTTTTCGCAAAATGGAAAATTCAATTTTGAGGAAAGCCAATCAAGGGTTTTAGTATAAAATTATACACAGCGGGCAAATACTTCAACTACATTTAACAATTATTTTAATTTTGATCCTGTAAAATCGAAATTGTATTTATAAATTATAAACAATTTGTCATGATTAAGTCGTTAATCTCAGTTTCTATACATATGACATAAAAGCTCAAAATATTTAAACAGATTTGTTTCAGTTTAACTAGAAAAGTTTTAATTAAAGTGGTAACCTTTAACGCTTTAATAATTATATTTATCAGTACAGACTTTATTGATTGGTATTGGTATATTAACCTCGTTAAATTCGGCTGCTGTATCGGACTGACATTGTTATATTTTGCTTACTTTTCCTTTGGTGTAGACTATTTTTAGAAGCTAGCTGGTGTGGAAGAGCCTTATCCAGGCAGTCGGAATACTAGGCAATTTGCATAAATTTAACATGAATCAATGCTGCTTGCGGCGGGGGAAAGCGGAAAGGCGCGGAAGGAAAAGCGGGCCGGAAAATCCAGACGGGGGTTGGGGTGGCCATAAAACGGCGAAAGCAGGGAAATGCGTGAGCGAACAATGAATGAATGACTCAAACACAAACGGAGGCACATACACAGGCAGTTATGAGAGGGCGGGATGGCCTACGCCTAAATAAATCAATAGGGAAAAGCAGCCACAGCGCGTAAATTAAACTGGGGAAAATTGAAGGAAAATTGCAGTGCGCCACATAAAACCAGCCAACAATTTTCAGAGCCATCGAAAATTTATGCAGATGCGATGAGGTATCCCTAATGCCTGTGTAATGCCGGCTAATTTCAAAATGTCTGACTGAATATGAATTTGTATCCCAAGAAAGCATATAAAATTAGGCAAATGCTGAACATAAAGAGGATTTGTAAATGTTGTTAAAATGTTTAATGTTAAACGATGCAGCAACAAAATAAATCACAAAATAATATAGGCTGATGGGCCAATATAAATTCATTAATAATTTATATTGTAATTAAACTGTTAAATCTAATTTAAAGTTGAATCAGAAACTGATAAATTTCAATTTAATTAATCTGAAACAATGATACGCTTAATTAAAATGAATATCATTTAAAATATATCAATTCCAGCTACATAATTATGTACAAAAAAAACAAACAAAAGTTTATTAACAAAAACGAATCAAATTAGCTTGCAGCATTTCATTACACAAACATAATTAAAGTGGTTTAATATACATTCATTTGATCATTATTTATTAAGCTCTGTGACAGTTTTTCTATTATTTTAATTGCCTGTTGCTGTTAATTTGAAAGCTTTTTTCAAATACAATAATTGGCGCATACATATTTCAGATTTAATTGAGTTGCTGGCAGTAAAAATTACTTTAATGTGAACGGAAATAAAAAAGTTTAGTGAGTAAGCACTTCAAATAAAGTAATTTAGTTTGTCTATAAAACATTTTTTACACATACCCACACTCCCAAATAAACGAAAACTTCTTGATTAATATTTATGTGTATTTTTTTCGGCTGCTTTATTTTTAGTTCCTCGTAAAACTGGTTCAAGTTTATTTTTCCTTAAACATCTTATGCCATGCTGTTCCAGAATATTACAATGCTGCTTAAAATTCATTTGTGGTTCAGTTACATAACAATAAATTATGTTTTTCTTATGATTTTGAACAAATCCAGTTTATAGCCACTTAAGAATTACAATAGACATGACCTTGGGCATGTTTTTACACTAACTGAAAAAGTGACTTTGAGTTTCAAGTTGAGGAAGACTAAATCCTAAGCAGGTTATCTAAATATTTTAATATACAATTTTACATTTTATATATATTTTTGATTGCCACTTCGGGTATACAATATATATATATATTATTTCTTAAGGTGTATTTAATTTCATTTGTACAAGTTTTAATGAAAAAATATATAAGATTAATGTAGAAAAACTTTTTCCAAGCGTACTCGAATATTCCACTCCAAAGGACTCTTTATTTCGGTTTGTTTTGACGCCATGTTGTTTATGGTATCTCATAACCTCGGACTGCAAGTTGCGACCCAAAATTTTCATGTTATTTCTCGGCTTTTACGTTTTCGCTATAGAAAGGCGGCGCAGTTGGAATTTAAATATGTAATTAAGTCCGCGGGTAGAGGGAGTCGCTAAATGGGCAAGAAAAGCGGTCGTTTCTGGGCAACGCATATTAAAATGAGTTTTTATTCCTACTTCCCTACTTCGTCCCTCGCGATGTCCAAGTATAAATTGCCTTTCGTCGATGACCGCATGGCACTGGGCTAATGAAAATTAAATTGAATAAGCGGGTGCCCGAAATAATGGAATCTAATTGCCACATGATTGGGCCGCAGTCGCGTGCAAATCATGACCGCGATTAAGTGCAAATGAAGCCTGATTAATTGCCAACCGATTGCAGCCCCTCCTGCCCGGGAATATGGCCACAAAGATCCGTTGGCCCAGTGCAAACAAAAGGCTAGCAAATGTCATATTTTACGGCCACTTTCTCTGGCCTTGGTACGCCATTGTTGTTCCGGTGGCACGCATAAAAAAGCAGAGTTGCGACCATGAAAACTCATGGCAAGACCGACATTTTACAAGGGATATTAGTGCTGGATCGTAAGGATCGGATATAACCGGAAGGGGGCTGAAATAAACTGCGTTATTAAAAACCTTCAACGTAAGTGTTAGTTCGTAATAAGCAATTTAAACATTAACTTTAAGTCAGGTGTAGCAAAAGGTTAAGGTTTATAAAATTAAATTATAAGCAACAGGTTTTTAAGCGGCAGAGATGATCTTAAGCCATTAAAAAAAAGATTTGTTACCTAATTTAAATCCATTCCATGGTGCACACCTAATATATTAATAAAACTTTAATATATTCTGTAAATCTTTTAGTAGAAAATCTTACTTAAATACCCAAACTGATATTTAATTTTACGAAACTTATTTACATATATTATACATTTATTTATTGCACTACCCTGTCTGTGCTAGTAAAAAGAACAAGAAAGGAAAGCTAACTTCGGGCGGAGCCGAAGTTGATATACCCTTGCAGAATACTCTGTAAATTATATTCTTCAAATTTATTCATATGATGCATTCTTAATACTCATAAAAAATCCCAACTTCCTAACTTTAAAAATACCAAAGTTATGGCATTTCCGATCGGCATTGCCAAAAATAAAACCTATAGAAAATCCCAACTTCCTAACTTAACAAACACCAAAGTTATGGCATTTCCGATCGTTCAGTTATATGGTAGCTATAGGATATAGTCGTCCGATCCTTATGAAATTCGGTAAGTCGGATTCATTGGCCAAAAATAAAACCCATAGAAAATCTTAACTTCCTAACTTAACAAACACCAAAGTTATGGCATTTCCGATCGTTCAGTTATATGGCAGCTATATGATATAGTGGCCCGATCCGGCTCGTTCCGACTTATATACTACCTGCAATAGAAAGACAACTTTTGGGAAAGTTTCAAGCAGATAGCTTTAAAACTGAGGGACTAGTTTGCGTAGAAACGGACGGACGGACGGACAGACGGACGGACAGACGGACAGACGGACAGACGGACATGGCTAGATCGACTCTCCTGGTGATGCTGATCAAGAATATATATACTTTATAGGGTCGGAAATGTCTCCTTCACTGCGTTGCAAACTTTTGACTGAAATTATAATACTCTCTGCAAGGGAATAATAACAAACATTTTCCACATGAATTGCACACAATTCACACATTTGCTTGGCAATAATATTTTTGTCAATTTTTTACAGCTTTTCCCTAATTTGGATTGATGTAAAGTATTAAAAAATCAAGTATTGATGGTCCATAAAAAAATATGAAAACGCATATACAAATTTCTATATGAATGGGCTTACAGTCGAAGTGTTACAAAAGCTGCAAACTACCCATATACAAGCTCATTGGATGCCGTCGATTGGCTTAAAGGCTTTCGCGTTCATTGGCAGGTCATAAAACCCTTGGCAACAACAAGGGCAACACTGTGTCAATAAAAGTGTCAATCAAATCAATGGGACAGGCTAGCAATTTTTCATGCTCCAAACACATATACTATTCAGAGAAAGAAAATTCCAAAACGACATATTTCACAAAATAAAATTTTCTTTAAAAAAATTGCTTAGAAAGAAAAGTATGCTTTTAAATGGAGAACCATACGTTTATATTTTTAAAGCTTTCAAGAAAATATAAAAGCAGAGAAACACAATATTTGAAGATTATTTTTGCTGATAGACTTATTATTAATGTTTAATTTCTGTCTAATTTTATCCAAAACTTTTACATTTTTACTAGTTTCTTATAGATAAGTTATAACAATATAAATATAAGTTAAATATAAGTTATAGTAACACCAGGATGCTAAAATAAAATAAACCTAAAACTAAATCTAAATTTGTTTTTTTAATTCAATATATTTTCATTTGAAATTTATGGAATTGAGGGTTGTTTTTGTAATTAATGTAATATAATAATGTATATTTTCTCAGTGTAGAACCCCAAAACTCACACATTCATCGGCGCCGGCTGTTGCATACTTTTTGGGATTTTTTTTTAAAAGGGAGAAGCTGTCACAACAAAAGGACATAAAAACACTGTGGCAACGCTTTTCCCCTTTTTTTCCCCACTTCATGTTGACTTGACTAATTTTTTGTGATCAAAGTTTGGTTTATTTCGATTCGGTTTTTGTTTTTTATCCGAGGTCATCAGCTGCCTGTTGGCCTGGCCAAAACGTTGATTTGATTCTCGCCGCCCGTTCAGTGCACATCGGCGATATTAAACGCTCTGATTATGACAGCCCGACTTGGCCAAAAAGGCCATAAACCAGACCCTGGCAGCTGCCAAATGAAGCTGAAAAAGTGCAACTGCCAGATGTCCCTTTCGGATTTTCGTATGCAAAAGAAAAATCTGAAGCGGAATGCGTTCATTTATCAAACTTTGACTGGAGCCATACCGAGCGAAAACACAAAATAAATCGCTTTGTCGTTTTGGCCAAAAGTTATAAATGACACAAATTTTGAGGGCAAAGTCAAAAAGCTTTGTCTTCTCTAAGCAGAACAATGAAACGGGTTAGAGAAAGGATATACAAAGAAAAATGTACACAAAAGCAATGAGCAATGATCGAAGGATATTAAACAAGTTAGGGGTCTCCCAAAGGGGAACCCCAACCAAAAAAACAGGTGTTAACCGCAGACCATATAAATTTGTCTCCCGCTCAATGAAAACGGCGGATTAAGCAGCAATTTGTAAATCCAATACTCAACCCCGAAAATTTATTGCCAAACGTGCCACACATAAAACTCAGCCAGGCGAGACAGTTTTCCTTCATTCCATTTTATTTTTCCCACTGTTTTGGTGCATTTGCGGAAAATTGTTTTACATTACGGCCAGCAGCAAATTGAATAATGCGTCGGGGATTTTCTGGTGGGCCAATACAAACAACCCATAAATTCTTAGGGGCCATATGCAGACATGGTTGGATCTTAAGTGGCTCTCTACAAGGGGGCGGTGTTTTTCCAGCTGCCACAGACACTTCCTTTGGACAACAAGTGCAGCTTTGAACAAGGAAAACATATGGCAATCAGGCGGAAATGGAAGGGACTTCGCTCTTTGGCAGCTGGCAAGGCTTATTTTCAAATAGTGATGGGAACGGCATCACTTTCAAAAGAATATATAAGAATATATCTAGCTGACAATTTCATTTATACCCCTGAATTTTTTTAACAATTTAGTTTGGGTATTTTGGTATACACACCATCACTAATGACAAGTATTTGCGTTCCGAGCATATTGAAAAATCCCCGCTGTTTGCGGGTGTAAGCTACTCTTCAAAAATTTTCCTGGTAATTTGGAAAGTCAGTGGGTGAGCAAACACGGACTTCAAAGAAGTCGCTGTTCTGGACTGCCCAAAAATAAGCTGCTTTGCATTAAGTTTGGCCTGTGCCCACTTGATTTCATTTGTCATGCCGGGCCATAAATAACTAAAGGCTAAGACGAGGCGCCAAACGTTAATCACAGCAAGTGGAGGAAATCAACAACAGACAGAGGGAGGAAAATCGGGGGAAAAATCCAGGGGAAAAACCAGGCGACACCCAACCAACACCACTGACCAAAGTCAACGTCTGACACCAGCATTAATTGCGCATTAATGTTTATTGCTTAACGGATGTGGAAGTGGCGCCATTTTGCCATTTGTCTGTTTTGTTTCTTCTCCCCCGCACTCCCTCCCCCCGTCCACCATTAAAAGGAAACTGAAACTGAAATAGAAAAACCGCCGGAATACAGTTTTGATACCCTTCGAGGACAGTCCTTGCTTAAAGCGTGATTTAACTTAATGCTCATTCAGTGGAACTATTGGCTCATGCCCTCGGAAAGAAAATAATTGGATTGGCAGATTGTGTGACAGCATTTAATTGGAGGCTCCCGAGGGGCAGGATATTATAGATTTTATTGGTTTATTTGGGGCCACAATCTTGCAGGCTTAAGCTAAAGAAAAGCTAAAGAGCTTTGCTCTTGACATAAAGTCTTTAAAGTACTCGAAATGGTTAAAAAAGGTTATAAACATATTTTTTTTAATATGTAATTATAATAAGTGATATCTATTCACACTGAGGAATTAGACATCTTATCATATATATTGCAGTCAGCAAGAATGTAATTAAAACCTATCTATTTATCAATAAAGCATTACTAATTTATTTAGTTTCTGGTGTAGATATCAATCAATATTTTTCAAATTAATTCATCACTTCTTATATTTATCTAGTTCTTAAATAAGATTAATAAAAACATATTTTCCAGATCTAAAGTGTTTAAACTTTTTCTCCATTCATTAAATGTAATTAAATCAAAAGCATATTAAAGTCTCGACTTGTGCTTTCCCGGAATAGCTTTCATTATGTTCTGGCATTCAATTCCTCGTTTTGTTTCATTAATTTCCCCGCTGACCCTCTGCTCCTCCATTCTTTTTTCATCTACCACTTGGTCTTTCTGTCTCTGGGAAATTTGTTTTGTATTTCCGGCTGCACTGAGCTCCAAATACTTCCGGCGACTTGCGCGCCATTCGAGGCTTAAATTTATGGAGCTAGTTTGCGAGCTGTTTCCGCCGCATTTGCCACATGGCTGCCACTGCCTGTGAAGTTGGCTTAAAGCCGCACTAAAATTCACTGGGTGGGTGGATAGGGCTTTGGTTGTGAGTGCCAAGGGAGAAGGTATTTAAGGCGACACTTTGATTGATTATCCCTAGGCAAACTCACGCCTTTTCAATCCTGATGCGGTGGCTTTGACGCGGCTTGAAATCAGCCGATCCCTAATGAGATGCATGTGATGGCGTCCATGTGGCACCAGCAATCAGTTCTGATTGCTTGGTGAATGCTCATAATTACAGAAATTACCTATCTGTAAAAGGGAACATACAAATTTATTTCATTAATATTTTTTCATGAAAGTCAATGTGTAGTTTTTATTTAGACAGAGTAAATAAAACTTTGGTACCTTTTAATTACAACTAATTAATACAAAAATATATGTTTTTTGTTCTTGTAACGGGTATTAAATTGAAAGCTCTCATTTTGGTCTATAAAATAACCAAGTTGGCACCTCAACTGACACATGCCTGAATTGTTTGTGCCCACGCTGTTCAAACAGCAGGCTGTGGCTCCGCTCTGATATCAACAAATATTTTCGGCACACAACTACTTAAAATTCCGGCAAACTTTTAAAATGGCTGCAAATCAGGTGAGTGGTTATCGGGTGAATTCTCTAATTACCTTTCACCCCTCAATTGAATCCCCGCAGGACTCGTCGGTGTCCTCGCGCATCACTCTATTCAACCAGCAGGCCGAAGACCACCAGAACTGGATGATGATTAACCCATTCGCCCACTACAATGTGAGTGAGATGCCCAAGAGGAGTTTTCCGCTGGAGGAATACGGCCGGGCTCCGGCGGGAAGTCTCTCCGAGCAGCGATCCCTGGAGGCCAATGTGCGGGTCTTGGAGGAGATCCTGCAGCTGTGCGGTATGCTTGAGAAATCCGGACACGATGATCCCGAGAATGGTCTTAAGATACTAGCTTTCGGTCCCCTTTTTAATCTGTATAACGACATATCCGACAAACTGCTGGCCACTTTGTTGTGCGCCAGGAGGCATGGATTCGTAGACTTTAGCGGGGAAACCCTTTTCCAAGGACGCGATGATTCAGTTCCCGTGCGCCTGCTCCGCCCCTTCGAGGAACTCCAAGCCGAAATCCTGTCCAAGGTCGCGGATCTGCGGTGCGTTTTCACCGAAAAACCCGAGGAACCGGCTGTTCTGCGCCAGGATTAGCTTATCTTTTCTGCCTAAAAATTGAAAAAAAAACTGTCACCTGACCCGTGTCAAAAGCCGCACATGTGCACCTCCAAGCCCTTTCGCAGTTAATTGAATTAGATTCTGCCTGGCCAAACGGCTTTTAGCCAACACGGCGAACAACCAAGCCGAATAACCACCAATCCCGTCACGTATACGGCAGGAGGGCCCACACCACTTGTGCGATTGTATCACCTCCAGGAAATAAACAAATTATAGCAGACTTAGTTGATTTCATGTGCCAGGCCAGCGACTTCAAAGCCCCGCACTCGCTCAGCTGACAAATTATGTTGAATTATTTGGGTAGATGCTAAAACCCGTAAGTCATTTGGTTTCTTGGCGGTTTACTTGGTGGTTGATGAAAGCGGTGACAATGTGCGAATGTATTCTCCAAATGGGGGATTTATATTAAATTTAAATTATTATCTTGAATATTTTTCGAATATTTTGTATAGCCTCCCTCTTTATACTTTAAATTTAGATTAACCTCTTTTGCCATCTGAATTTGTTAATTTATCTTTTTTAGGCGCTAATTTTTACTTTTGGTAATTAACAGCTAATTTTCCTTAACAAAGTTTTTTAGGTACGTGATTTTACTTTAATACAATTTTAAAAGCCTTTAAGAAGACTATTTCTTAGAATCAATAGCTTAAAAATATTCAAATATTCATACAATATAAAGTTTGACCATGTTTATTTATTTATAAAGTTCTTCAAAATAAAAAGTTTAGTGTCCTCGAAATTGTGCGCTGCCCTTAAAGCCTCTTGATGGTATTTGCATGTTTCCCCTCCCTGAAATTTATTATAATTTTCGATTGACATGGCATTTCCGCCCACTGTTGGTAGGTCTAAAATTCCGGAGGAGCGTGGGTGGTCGTGTAATGTACCGCTGATTTGATTTAACGACGAACTGAACACGCCCCCAACCTCGCTCATTGATTCCTCACCTCAATCCTGGCCAGAAAACCCCCAGTTTCGTGCTTTAAAGCCCCAATAAATTCGCACAGGGGCGGCAAATGATTGAATAATGAAGAGCGAATGGCTGAGTTTTCGGCATTTGTGACACATAATTATGATGGAGCGCCTGAATGCGGGTGGAATAGAATGAAATGATCTAAAATAAACATGTTTCCATGTTTTGAGAGTGAGAGGAAAAGGAGGAAAAATCAAGCGGGGGTTAAATGGAATTTGTTATGCAAATGCCATGACTCGGCTCGTTGCGCACAACATCCGTTTGCCATTTTTCCCACTGCCAACTCGTGGCGGAAGGCCAAATTCGGAGCCAGAAAAAGGCCACAAGAAACCTCCCACTGGGTGACACAGAAAATTTCTCTATGTAGGTGCTGATTGTTCGGCTCGAAAATGGCTTTGGTCTTGTTGGTGAACTACATTTTCTGCCCTTTCGATGTGAGGCCACATACGCCAAAATGTCCCAGACAAAGGTAAATAAAACACAGCACAAACAGACCAACAAAAATATTGTGGTCAGAGGTTAACTTCGGTTTGAACCCAAAACAACGCCACTTTAACTTTATTTATGTGCATATTTTTTGGGATTACTATAGCTTTATGAATTATTGATTTTATATTCGTATTGGCTACACTTGAAATATGGTTTTTGTATCTTTTGCTTAGTATCTCTTGCTAACATATGATTTCTGTAATGCTTAGAACAGTTTTCTTATTTAAATTGCAATATTTACACAGCTTAAAAAATTACTTTATTTTCATTAAGGCAAGAAAATTGTTTTGAACATTTTTAAGCCACTCTCAATTACTTCAATTTTACAACCAAATCACAAAATAAACTTTCAGCACAACCATTCCTGACGCAGCTTCTTAAACTAAACATCATAGTAATTGTTATGGGCCACTTCTGGTAATTGCAGTTCCAAGAA
Source organism: Drosophila rhopaloa (assembly GCF_018152115.1). Lineage (NCBI taxonomy): Eukaryota > Metazoa > Arthropoda > Insecta > Diptera > Drosophilidae > Drosophila > Drosophila rhopaloa. The sequence goes on from NW_025335043.1 coordinate 14,851,198, forward strand.
AAGTAGATTATGTATACTTTTTCCCGACCGTCTTAAGGGATGCAGCTTAAGTTTCCCAGCTCATTTGAAGCTTTCCCCCAGCGTAAACCCTTTTGAGCTGGAGGCTTTCCCGCTGCGCAACTCCCATCGTCTTGAGTTTCCGTCAAAACTTGTGGCTGATTTATGGCCAACTCGGTGGCCGTCAAAGGACACGCTCCTAGCCGGGTAAGCCGAGCCACATCCGCTTCCGCTTCAGAGCCCGCTCAGTCCCAAAGGATTCGCCCACAACAAGGTAGTAAGCTCCTCTTGATTAGCCAACAAAGGTCGCAGCGCAATAATGCAGCGGTTGATAAGCGGGCGGCATCATAAAACTGTCGTTTGCCAGTTGATAAGAGCTGATAAGAGCGGCGCGTGCGGCACCAGTTGGCCATCGGCAACGAGGTCAATCCGGGGTTATTCCGGGGTCAAGCGCCGTTTCGCCATTCGCATGGCCACTCATGCCGGGCTTACCTGTAAAAAAAACAACGAGTATCAATGGAGTATTAGTTATGAACATTTATAGATATAGTATAAAACATGGTACTTGTATTAGAAATTACTAAATATTTTAAAGGGATGTCTCTTAAAGGTACTGAAACCTTAAACATAAATCGTTAACGAAGCAGTAGAAAATTAAGGTGTTGGTGGAAAACATTTCTCTCAAAGTAATTTGGGATATGTTAAAAAATATCAAAAAATATTTTCATTTTATTTCAATAAAGCATTCTTATATAAATAATACTTATTCTGTATTAACAATAATCTCAAACAGTTTAAACGTTTGTTGGCAATAATTTAATTATATAAATAATTGCTCAATAAAGAACATTCTCAAAAAAATAATGTTTTAAGACGAAAATAATTAAATTAAATTAATTAAAGTCTAGCAAATACACAAGTTAATAAGTAAATAAGTTCTGTGTATTAGCTTCTACAAAATTATAAATAAAATAACTAAAGGCCAACAGGGTAACCTGAAGACCCAGTTCTTGACGGCGCTATTATTATACTCAAAATCGCCTGGGGAATGTAATAAACATAAAAATTATACATACCTACAGACATGCTTATGCATATTAGCGCTAATGTCTGGAACTGAGGCGATGGCGGCGTCGAGATAAAACTAAAATGGGAGCCATCTGAATTTGCCCCCTTTGTGAAGGCGGCAAAAACTTTTCAGACTGACTGCAAACAATGACGTAGCTGCTCCTTAGTCCCTCATTTATGCAAATGGCCGCCATTTGCAGCAGCACAAAGGACATGGACTCGCATGGAGGATTTATAATAGCAAATGCGTTATTTATTTGCTGTGTTATTGTTTATGACTGTCGGCACTTTATTGCACTCCATATAATATATATAAATATATATTTGCTTGCAGACATTTTCATTTAATTATGGACGACCGTCCAACCAGATGTTTTTTCCATTTTTCAGTCATTATTTTACGGAGACAAGTTCCGTTGATGTGCCAAGTTTTTATTGTATTTGATATCTGTTTGAATTTATTATATTGAGCTCTCAGTTGGAGCTGCCAGAGCAGAAGCAGCCATGCAGAAAGGTCACTGCGGATTGGCTGAGTCACTTTCTAGTGAGTGCCGACTATGATGGAGCACTTGGCAAGGCTCTGCTCCTGCGGCAGGATACTTAAAAAAAACAGTCAATTGATAACCCAAGTTGAAATAGGTGTTCAATCAACTCCCATTTCCCTGGAGGTCAAAGGTAAACCGCTTAGCAGGAACTACTCTTCAATTTATGTAAATGTCGAGCATCAGAAATTGCAAGTGCTTTGGGGAGGACTTAAGTCTTAAGCTAAGTTTTGTTTTGTCAAATAACCTTTCTTACTCAACTTACAACAAAGATTGTCTCTTGGCCAAGACTTTCCATTTATATAATCAAAATAATCTGGGTCAATTTACGCTAACCTAAACGAGACACTCAATTATGTAAATGATAGCCATTATGTACACTACATAATAATAAACTTTGTGTGAAATTTAAATTTATACAATATATTATAAATTAAGTTAAACACGGTGTATGTCCACCTACTTGTATTATGAATAATTTAAACTTAGTGTTTAATTTATTCATGCGATTTATTTTAGGAATACTTTAGTTCAAGCTTGTAAATATAAACCAACTTCATGCAAATCTATTAATGCTTTTAAATAAATTATTAGATAACTTTACTAGACTGAATAATACATGTTTGGTAGTAGTTAATTTAAGTTTATATTCATGGCAGAAATAAAGCAAACGAACCAGAAAAATTCAGTTCACAAGTTATTTTTTATTTTTCGTGCAATCTCCGTGTTAATTTATTTTAGTTTATGGCTGAAAGTCAATTTCAGATCAATTGCTATCTGTCGCAAAAGCAAATTGCAGAAGCGTAGAGTTATTCATATTCATCTTGGGTGGCACATGGTTTTGGCATCCGTTCCCCAGTCCACAAAAGCACATCGCAATTGGAAAAATCGGTTATAAACTAATTTGAATATGTCACAAGCTGTCGAACAGTGTCGACATTTCCAAGAGCTTCGATTTTCTTGCCCTGAACAAAATAACAATAAATATAAGCAAAAAGCCAGACACTCAACATCTGCAACTTGCAATGCAGTTCCGCAAATCGATGACGAAAGCGAAAATATGTGAATATACATTTTTCCCGTTCTTATTTTAAGACAACGACAAACGGAAGGAGAAGCGAAAAGGCCGGAAGCTGAATTTATACACAGAAAAATGTACTTTCTTCATTAAAATTATCTTATTGAATTTTTTCCAAGAAGTGGAATCTCCTATATAACAGACAAAAACACTATTTGTCTGTATTTAGGTGTATTAGTTATTTAATCAGGTGGAAATAAAAATAAATTTCCCTCTTTATTCACAATTTTTGAAACCATACTGATGTAATGATGTGCATCCGAAAGATTATAGCACGATAGCGAAGTAAGTCAAACTTTATTTGGTGTAAAATTAGCTAGTCCTAAATTAAATATAACCAAAGTGACCTCGAGTTTAATTAAACTTTAAAAGATTAAATTTTCTTTATTTCAAATTTCCCTTGTAGTTCACTGCAGCGACCTGCATTATTTTATATTCGCAAAGTTTTTAAAAAATTTATGTGGGGAAAGGGAATTTTATCAAAATGGCCTTTGGCCTCAAAAGGGGTTCAATAATTTATTTTTGTTCCTTATTTTTATTAAGCATAAAAGGGGCGAAAGCGATTGTGGATGTATTGTTCTTTAGGGAATACGATATCGTCTCAGTTCCTCTGCTCTTAAAATTGAATGCAATTGCGTTTCGAAAAAAAACCTATAAATATGTGAGCCTGCTCCAACAAAAGTTAGTTGAATTTAATTTTCCACTTAGCAGATTCACCGCTTTATAATGCAGCTCCATTGGACATTTTTTGGAAGCATTTTATTTATAATAATCATCGAACAATCAAGGGCGGACTTTCCATTTTCTGTGCGGTTTTGCTGTCCCCTTAAGAATATGTTGGCCAATGGAGACTGCAATGATGACTTGGAGGATTTGCTGGCTCATTCCAATCCTCATCTAAACGTAACCCTCGAATCCGTTTCAGAAGGGGAAGTGCAATACAACATTGCCGATATGATCGTGATGAGGGAACCGCTTCAGTTTTGCGATGAGCTATTCAACCTTCGGGAAAATGAGTACAGATTGCTAGAGGTTAGTCTTTTGGGCAGCCATCTGTTTCCCTTTCTAATCCGAGCTCTTCAGGACGGAACATTTCTCCTTTACTCCTTGGAATTTGATTTGTACGAAGGTGATTACTGCCTCTATCCATATCAGTCCTACTTAGACTTTCCAAAATCCATATGGATTGTTCGCCATACCTACACTGGAAAAATGATCCCAGCGGCTTTTGAGCGTAAGGTAAATTACTACTTTCTTTTAATTTGCCTTACCATGTCTGATTTTCCAGTAATGGTGATTTCAATGATATGCTATATCCTCACCATCGTGGTGTATATTTTCATAAAGAAACTGCGGAATATCCTTGGCAAATGCATTATCTGCAGCCTTTTCAGCATTTGTATGGTGTACCTCATTTTCATACTGGATTATTTAAATTTATCAAGCGACATTTGCTCTGCAGCAGGTAAGTTGTTGAAAATCAATTCGGACTACGATTCAGGCTATTAAATCTTTATGTTCTTTAATAATTCTTTAATAATTTATTGCTCGAACGCAGGTTACAGTTCGTACTTCTTCAGAATGGCCTATAATCTCTGGCTTTCTGTCATCAGTTATCATATGTGCAAATTGTTCAAGTCGGTCAGACGCAGTGAACCTCGATATCGGTTTCTGAAATACATCTCTTTTGTATGGGTCACAGCTTCTATATCGACCGGAATCATATTTTTGATTGACAAAATTTGGGAGAAGGATCCCAAGGCATGGAATTGGATACCCCAAATTGGTTATACTACATGCTTCATTAAATGTGGGTTTTTAGTGGAGGTAAATTAAGCTTGTCATCCTGTATTACCAACTACTTTCGTTCATAGTTGATAAATACTCTGCCTGGATATACTACCATGCCCCTTTGCTAATTCTAGGCACCTTTAATGTGATCAAGTTTATCCTCACAGCAATTCACATTTGGAAAGTAAAGAAAGAAATAAGGAGATTTGCTCAAGATAAGAAGACAACGACTACTTGCTTTAATTTCGACAGTCAGTCGTAAGCCATATTTGCTTTCAAATCTTATTTGTTTTAAATTATTTTTTAATTTATACTTGTTCCATACTTTAATTTTAGCTATTTACAGTTTCTGAGAATCTCTGCCATGATGGGCGTGTCATGGATCCTGGATGTTAGTCAGTATTTTATTGATGCCAACCAGATTTGGCAGCTGTTTGTTTTGATTTTCGAATACCTTCATGATGGTTTTGGTGTTATCGTTTTTATTCTGCTCATTCTAAAGCGCAGCACTATTGATCTGATCATGGAAAGGTAAGTCTTTTATGAAAAAGTCCTTTAGAAAAAAGGTTATAGTAACCATTTCCTGTCCTTTCAGATTTCGAGAAAAGTTATAAGCCGCAACAATGGCGAAAATCGGTTGAAAAATTAATTTTTCCAAATCAACCTTTAATCGATAGCTTGAGCTCACAATTATTTTGTCTGTTCGTTGTAGTTTTGCCAAGTTAAAAACCAAGAAAAACCCTTATAAAACAATTTTTATAGCCAAAAGCCCGAAATAAACAACTTTAGTTTCGGTTTCGTTATATTTTCGTTTAATTGAAAACTCAATAAAACGATTATTCGCACACTTACATATGTAAATACTTTTAAAGACCCGCCTTTGAGTGTGTGTTACGTCCGTAAATCTGCCACTGAATCCATGTGAGATTTAACTTTTTCTGTAAGCCAATGGTCAGCTGCCAATAAATTGGTTGGCGGTGGGCGGTCTCTTTGGATTTGTGTGTAATTGTGCGAGTCAAGTGGATTCGCAGTGGGTCGGGTCATAAAGGTTAAGCCAAGTGGAAATGTAGGGGTGATTAATCTGAAAGAACCCAAAAGGTTTCGTTCTACTGGTCAACGGTTATTCTATTAAAAAACTTTTATATCGCCGGGCGGTAAAAGTGTCAAGAGCGAGGCAAATAAACGAAAACTCTTTGGCGCGTCATGCCATTGATTGGCATGGCCACCCACGAGAAGCCAGTTTTTCTTACTAAATTGTTGTCTTTGGGGCGAAAGGAAACATCATCTGTCAGCCGGCAAGGCAGCCGTCTTATTGGGAAATGAAAATATTAAAAATGTATTTCGACTGTCGGGCCAAAGGAAAGCCATCGCACTGACAGGTGCAGGAAGGGAAGGAAACACCCAAAGGAAAAATAAATCAGCGGGCCATAATCCGCCGCGTTGTCTCTGAACTGAGCTTTCCAAGTTTCGCCGCCTTTTCTATGGCTTTTCAACCGACGAAAAAGCCTAAAAACTCAGGCACATGCCAACAACGGATCAAGTTTGAGGGCTTCAACGAAAAGCCAAAAAATTAATGTACAAGAAATATTCAAAAAATATAACAGAAGGAAATAACTGAAAATCATCAACTCAGTATTCATAAAAGTGGGAAGACTTTAACAGCTTTAGCAACAGATAATAAATACAATAAGCGTGGGGCATAATTTATCGTCAAGTTTGATAAATGCATTTGTGCCAATTGATCTTATCAATCATAAAATAGCAAAGTTCAAAATATTATTCAAGAAAATGTTAGAGTTCAAAATGTTTTCAAATGGCATTTACTCGCTTATACACCAAGAAATAATTTGAACGGAAATTAAGTAGAGATTTCACAATTTATAGTTGATAAATACAATTTTTGGCAATAAAATTTAAAATATATTTAATTTATATGTATAATTAATAATTAAGAATTGATTTTAAATGCAACGAAACTTTAAAAAATGGTTTAAAAAATGCAATTAAATTCCGCCATTGACTTGTGACCGCTGCCAAAATAACGTTGGCAACCACTGGCTAAATTTGGACATGGCACTTTCCAAAACCACTTGGCTTATCCTTCGCCCATTTCCGTTGAAAACAATGCTCGGTCTTCTGCTGCCCAAATAATAAACATTAAATTAATTTCCTCGAGCGACTTCACCCACGCAGAATGTACATTTTATCTCACCCATCAGAGTTTCGTAGTGCACTTCCGGAGGGTAAACGAATGATATACGGGTGTTGTCTAGGCGTTCCTCAATTGCACAAACACAAACTGGGTCGTTGTGGTCATTATGGAGGGTATAAAACTTGATTGTTCGCCTTACGACATTTGGCTGCCTTATAAATAGACAGACGGGCACTTTCACTGGGTGCAATGGTTATTGCAGTGTTGCGGCAACATGCAACTTGCATTGCAGTAATGAAGGCGCCAGTTTGCTTTATGAATGAATATCCCCCAAAAAACCAGCAACATTTCAGCGGCGCATGCCCATTGTCACCCGGCAACATATATTGCTGCGGGGCAGCAACATGCAACATTGCAGCTAGGCGCCAGCCGGAAAAACTAAGCGGAAAATTCGGCGGCACAGTTGGCAGACAGCTTTCAACGCGTTCGCGTCAGGAAAAGCGTTCGGCAAACGAAATTCGAAATATTTAAAAATATCACTCATACGCACGGGAGAGCGAGTGCCCGAAACGAGAGTGAGAGTGCACCGATATTCACCTGGCACTTGCCACTAAATAAATAAAAACCAAGTTTTGTTTATTCAAAGCGAAACGGAGAAAGTGTTTCAATAATCACCACTTAGTATATAATCAAGTGAAATCGCCTGCCAGCAGCGCATTAATTTAAAAATAAATATATTAAATATATTCTGGCGTGTGTGAGTGAGCAGCATCGATAAAAAGCTCTCCGAAGAATTTTTCGGAGGCGTAACGTGAAATCACATTGGCTAATTATCTTCGCCGAAAACTGAGGAAGCCAAAGAACTCTCAGCCCCCAAAAATCGAATTGTAGATCATTCCATTCCAACTTAATTAACCCCATCACGCCGACAATCCCTTGGCATTGATTGTTGACATTGTCGCCGCAGAGATATGCAAATGGGAATATGCGAATATCTTGCAGACACACGAGTTGTAAATTAAATTCCCAAGGTAAGCAAATAAGGCTTAATAAGCCTATTAAAAAAACAACACAGAAAACGTGTGTCGTAAAACATGCGTTTTCCTTAAGAAAGCAAATGTCAAGTGGATTTTTTTATTAGCATCCTTGGGTGTGGAAAATCCTCATGATTTCCATGTCGATAAGCCGCAGCATGTTGAATATTAAAAAGATTAATTTATTGCGCTGGGAACCTCTCATGTGGCTTGTCGACTGAAAATATTCCACAAAGGCATTCTTTATTATTGTCTGGGGAAGGCGAGCCAGAAGGACTCTCTGCCGCTGACGGGTCATCCACGAGATGCAATCGGTCGAACATACTCGATTTCCATAAAACTTTCCATTGAAAGCGTCTTCCTCAGTTTCTCGCTTTTATTATAAAATACGAATTCAAAAGAAAAACATCATGCGAAGAGTGCTTTATTGTAATGGTATAACAAACTGTACAAAATATTACACACCCACTTATCGAATTCTATACAATTTGATAACAATGTGGAAGCTTCTCCCTGTAAGGGAATATTATTTAAGCAATAACCTTTTTTATTTAAAGTTCACTCCCACTTTTAATTTAATAATAAATTTAGGAATTTTTTTTAAATTTCTTTTACATTTAATTCAATAAAAATTTAAAGGAATATTGGTTAAAGTGCATTATATTTGTTGTAAAGAAATATAAAAAACCAACAAATGAAGTATGAAAACTGAATTTCCCCCTTTCTGCTTATATTTTACCATGTACAATAGGAATTAAACAAAAATGTAATAAGCCTCAACACAACATAAATATCAAAGGGCTAAATTGTCCAAAGTAATATAAGTTTTCTCCGAAAGCTAAACTTTGTCAAAGACATTTTTTGTTCACCTATTTCTTTATTTTGCCTGCACTTTCCTAACACTTTAATCAAAATATGTGCAAATAAATATTATTTAATCAATTATTAAATTACATAACCTAGCTTGGAGCGTAAAATGTTACTTTTATTTTATTCTGTTGTTGACAAACTTTGACTTTCAGCAGTTGAAGCAATAAGTTCTAAGGATTTAAAATTTAATTAAAAGCAGAAACCTAATAAGAGATGGTAGAAAGATTAAAGTAAGAAGTACACCAAGAACATGAATTACAAAGTTTTCGGCAGCATTCCTTGGGCTTAAATAAATACAAAAGTACTTGTAAAGTAAATTTCTATGCCACATCTTTTTGTTCAGCATATTTCCCAGGTAGTGCCGTTCAAATTTATTCACATGCATTTCTCTTATCCACAAAATGCATATTAATTAACTAAATGCTGCAAATTCATTTGCATACGAGCTGAAAAAATAAAACAGAGAGAAGCGTGCAGTTGAAGGTAAAAAACTCAGACTCAGCGGAAAAATGGATAGCAGCAGTAGATTTTTCTTGGCCTTGGGTTAAATACTGCCAGCAAATAGATCTTGAGCCTTTTCCCCTTCGCTGCTACTTAATGTCTCAATGATTAAGTATACGACGCGTGGTACTTTGCAAGCAACAATGCAGCGATTATTTACCCTAAACGCAGTAATTCAGGGAAACAACCGCGTGGGCCATTAAATAGAAAAATAAGAGACATCACTGAAAAAAATGGAATATCCCTGGCTTAACCAATTGTTAATGCTTTATAGCACTGTGAAAAAAATAATGCCACTTGAATAAACAACATTAACAATTGCTTATTGGCCAACACCTATTATAATAAACAAAGCAATTAGAAATATATACAGCCCACTTTCCCAATACATTAATGATGAAAGCCATATGCCTTTATAGAATAAATAAATATAGGATTATTAAACATATTTAAATTGCTGTCATTCTGAATCAATCAAGATAAAAAAAAACTTTTTTCTCTGTGTAAAAAGAGTAACAGAGACGAACGCGTTTAAGCATAAATCATTTGCTCTACGGAGAGCATTCAGCACCTGGCCATTGAGCAATCAAATTGTGTGAATTCCGACAATTAAAGGTCCTGGATGCCGAATGCCTTCTGGGAATCCCAGGACCTCGGCAGGATGCTCATTAAAACCGAAATTGCAACAGAAGTATGCAAATGACTGGGGCCAACCAAACAAAAACCGGGCTGGACATTCATAGCCATCCCTGGTTTGGGCCAAGTCGCTTTTCTTTATTTCCCAGCGTTTTCCTTTTGGTTCCGACTGCCAGATTGTCGAGAGCAAAAGCCTTGAAACTGTCAACTAAAAATAAATCGCAAAGAGCTCACTTTTCTCTCTTGCTCTACGAATATAATAATTATAATTCTGTGTTTTCATTTTGTGCCGCCAACCAGAATCTTTGACTTTTATATGCTTTATTTTTTATTTGGCTTTATATGCTCAACATGCGGCTGAGCACTCTCAATTCTATAAATTTTGCGTTCAGAAAACACTAAATCCAAAGCTATATGTCTATATGCAAAGCGAATTCCGCGAGCACATGGAACAACAATGAAAAGTGGAAGGCAAACATAAGTTAATATACTTAGACTGCTTAATTAAATAAATTTAGTAAGCATGTCAGAATGTAGAGTGAAATATAGCCGAAGCAGAGGTGTCGATTTTTAGTGGTTTTGTGAGATTTCCATTTTCTTTTTGTTTTATTATATAAATTTGTGTACATTGTAAAAATAAATTTAAATTATTGCTAATGAATATATATATTATATATATATATATAATGAATTTATCAATTAAATATTTGTGACTTTAATATTTTATCGTTAAGTAGATTTGATTTTTATAGATTAACAACTTTAATTCATTATTAACGGGAAAACCGAAGTTGTATTTATAAACAAAAGAAATGAATTAATCAATCAAGAATACAATTTGGTATCGATATGCTTTTTTTCAAATTAATGCTTGCCCATGATATTTATGCCTCTAATTCACTGTGCCCATAATTAATGGTTAGCACCTGCCAAGCTATCAATAACATGTTTACGTTCGTTTGAATAAAATCGAATACTTTCGGTTTATTTCAATTTAAGCAAGGAAAACAAATCTGCACGGCACATGCCAGAAATCCCAGCCAAATGAAAATGACACAATCCAGACAATTCGGCGCCAAACTAAACAAGGATTTTCCACACCAAGCCAACTGCACTTATGAAAATCCAACAAAGCAAAACTAGAGAAAATGGAAAAACAAAAAGGAAAAGTGATGGCCAAGAAACATTCCACATGCAAATTGCTTTCTGAATAATTAAGCTTGATGCCGTTCACAGAATGAAACATTAATTGAAACTATTTGTCGGGCGACATGAAAAGTGAAAGGATGCGACGTGTCTTTTCTAATTATCCTGCCATTGATTTGGTTATAACACTCGGCTGTAAATAACATTCCATTTAATTATACCAATTGGATTTAATTGCTGCCGCACTTGAAAGTGCAATTAGCCCAGCAAGGTGCACTTTATTCATAAAGTATTTAAAAAAAAATATAACAGGGAAAACCATTTATACCCATACTGAAAAAACTTGTATGGCTCAGTCAAAGTTCACACAACTCTTGCCCTCGGTTTTTTTTTTAAGGGTTTAAAAGCTTAAAGTTTTTTTGAATGGCTTGCATGTAGATTTCAGTCAGCTTTTAGTGGTTAAGCCTCGTAATCTGAGCTGTATTTATGGTTCATTCAGCCGTTCAGAGATCTGTAAAAAGCGGTTTCCCCAAACTGGGGATTGTTAATGGTTTTTTGGAATTGCACTCACTGACTTTAGAATTTGTACTCCTTTTGATTTTTAGTTTAAATAACTTTTAATAAATAAATAAATTTATGAAAGTTTATCTTTTATACTTCATTTATATTTCCAGACACGTTATTGTCTTGTTTCTTTATATCAAAGTCATTAAATTTTAAGGGAAATGCTTTAATGACTTTAACATTTTTAAAGTATATTTTACCAATAATCGATTAATTAAAATTAAATTGAAATTGTCTTTGAACTTAATAAAAAATAAATTAAAATGCCCCCTGGTAAAATCATAAAGCAAACCATTTTAGTTGATATTTGTTTGCGTATTAGGGCAGTCCAAAATATGGAAAGGACATACGAAATGCACTCATCATCCTCGAAAGAGTCTTTGATGTTTACTGTTTTTCCGAAGAACATGTAAAAACAACAAAAGCCGAAAAAAGCGACTGCCAAAGTAACAAAGACCAAACGGCAGTGAAACCGAAAAGCCTCTGTTTTCCGTTTTTTTTTTGTTCCGGGTGACAAAAAAAAGTGGTGGGGAATTCCAAATACCAGAACTGCCGCAATAAACCCAGCTGTGAGGAAAAATTGCTGGCTAGGATAGAGTGTTTTTTTGTTTTGCTTTGGCCCGGCTGGCAAAAAGCAATTTCGGGACTGGTCGTGTGGGCGATTTACCAATGTCAGCGCCGTAAAAAGTAAATGTGTGAGCCACACGGAGGCGGAGCAACGAAGACCGGACACGTGCAGGCCGTCAAGAGTGGCAAAAGGGTCACAGGCATTAAATATAATTGCGCTTATAATTGCCAGCACAGTTGCTACGAAAAATACTCCCCTCTCTCGCCCAGAAAGCTCTTCAATTCTCGCCTCTAATTGTGATAATCGCATTAGGACCCCAGGGTCGAAACAATGAAACTTTCGGGGTAGAACGGGCTTTCAGTCCTTAACGACACCTGCAGTCCAATGACCGCAAATCGCTGACCACTTAACATGCGAACAACTGCAGCAGACACGGCCACTTAATCAAAATGTTGCTGCTGCATGCCAGATAACAAATGCAAATTCACCAAATATCACGCATACGCAGCGTGTGACCTGTCCTTTGCCCTCCATTTGTTCTGGTCTTCTGCACTCTGTGGTTAACGGAGCAAAACCGCAAACATCGCAAACACCCATTGCCACAATTACATGTATCATATCAACAAAAGCACTTGCCGCACTTATTGTTTAACTAACCTGGCCATAAATTACGTCAGCATTGATTCACAATCGCATTCAGCATGGGAATATATATTGATTTCTTTATGCAATCAAGGGAATAAGTCACACATAGCTCCTGTTTAAGCTCACTGAGGGAAATTTTTAATATAGAGGATTATCTATACAAAACCTCCTGAATTTTTCTAGATAATCATTTTTAGTAAGCAAATAATTAGAAATACTTATTTCAATAATAAATAAAACATTAAACATTTTAATACCTTTAAATATCCAAATTTAAAGTAGGTTTTCAAAATTATTTATGTATAATTTTCCAGGGTTTATATACGATTAATAAGATTTATATATTTCTTGCAGTACCCATCTAACAGATATAATATTATATGGGCGTGTGCTTTGACTGATTTGCAGACCACTTGATGAGCTATCAGTCGCATTTTGGCCCCATTCTTTTTGTATCTGTGTGTTTGTTTGTTGTCCAAATAGATCGAGGCGTAGGGTGTGTGTATACCACATACCGTTTTTGGTTTGGCCACTTAAGCTTGATTGATGTGTCAAAAATGTGACACTCAATGGGCTCGGCGGTGTGGGAAATCGTGATATTTACACGTGGCCACGACATATTTAGTGCCAGCCGAAACCCCTAAATGATTTAGTGCCCACACTTGTTGCCAGACAGTTCGATAAGGCCGAGAACAAATAAAGTGAATTAAATCATTAGAGTGTGACAAACACAGGACCTTCATTAAGGGATAATGGCCAATAGAAATCGAAACACTCTATTCAGCAAAAACCAATTTCAATGGCAATTAGTGGCAATCCTTTTCGGGACACAAAACTGTTTCCGACTAATTTGCTGTTAGTTTTGGGTAGTCCTTATAATGAAGATTACATTTTGTGGTTTGCTTTAGCTGTAAATGCTATTTATATACGTAAATACAGGTGACTATCAAAATTGACAGGCTGATAGCAAGAACTTGATTATATTGATGAGCAGATAATTTATATGTGATCAAAAAAGCAGATAATAAAATATAAATGAAGATAATGCATTTTTGTAGTATCCAAGTACTGATTAACAAAGTATTTTGATATTTATCGCTATTTATAATACTAAAATAATCTATGGAATGATGGTTTTTTGATAAAAAATGATTTCACACTTAAAAGATTTTAACAAAATTCTGAAAATCAAATTCATTTGTACTTAATTTAATCAATTTTCTTAGCATTTACTCAAAATCGTTCTACGTCGTAAGAATATATTCCTAAGGGAGTTAAAAGGACTCCCTTCCCTTGTCTTCTGGGAATAGTTAATTTCAAGAAAATTACACTTTTGACGTAGCCAAGCATAATAAATGGCCAAATCATTCTGAAACGCAATATTCTTGTTCTAATTATAGAACTAATTGTTACAAATTTACCTGTAAAAGCAGGCATCAATTAGGCTTCCTTTTAAACAACAAGAAGAGGAGGCCAGCAATTGACACCAAAGACATTTATAATGCGAACCCAGGCAAACATACATATATCTTACTTATTTCCACACCAACTGCCAAGCAAATAAGTTTGTTTGGGGGGACAGGGGGAAGCCTTCTTGTTGTTAATCGATATAACCTAAGTTACCTTTCTCAAATGCACCGAAGAAAATTCCCAAAAAGATTGTTAGTTATGTAACCATAGTTAAACTAAAAAATGTATGGTTTTCTTAAGCAATATTTAAAGAATTCCATCTGAGTTGTATAAATATGTAATAAAATACCCAATGTTACTGTTTATTCTACTGAAATTAAAGTTTTATAACCAACCAATCAAAATATAAAAAATTTATAAAAATCATCCAATATATTTTCATGACAGTATTTTTAAATTTTTAAATATTTTAAAAATGTCTTTTATTATTTACATAAGTTCTATGTTCAGTGCTGAACCTACAAGCTTGTACTAAACGACCTTCCATTTTTCATTTCCTATTTTGCAGCTTAAAGTGTCGACGACGCCGGCCGAAAGCCGGGACAAAGGACATCGTCACCAGGTGCTCGTGACCCCTGACCCGAGACCAAAGAGCCAGGACCAACAATAAGTACCCGACCTGTGGCCGCAGAATTGATGTTCGTGCGAAAGTTTCCCCTCAGCTGTGCAAATGTTACGGCCAGGACTCGAGTAGGATTGCGGATCGGGGAAGTGGGTCAGTAGAAGCCAGTGGTGGTGCAGCCATGAGTGGAGCAGCCGTTGCCCGGTTGCTCCTCCGCCTGGAGCTACCCTCGCCAGGAGTAATGCCACCGCCGCCCACGGACTACGACTATGGAGCGATGGACTATAGAGCCATCAGCGAGGACGAGTTCCTGGCCAGTGTGGTGGCCACCGAGGGACCAACGGTTCGATATGATCTGTTCCCCCAGAACCACACCAACCATCCCAGCCTGCACGTCATCCTCAACCACACGGAGGTGCAAACGGATCTGCAGTATCCCCACTACGAGGACTTGGGTCTGGATGCGGATCCCAATTGGACGCGCATCTGCGAGGATGTGTACAACCCATCGCTGGAAAATAACCGCATCGAGTTCTGGGTGTGCGGCGTACTGATAAATATCGTGGGAATCCTCGGCATCCTGGGCAACATCATCTCCATGATAATCCTCTCCCGACCCCAGATGAGATCGAGTATCAACTACTTACTCACTGGCTTGGCTCGCTGCGATACCGTGCTAATTATCACCTCAATACTGCTGTTCGGAATACCCTCAATATATCCATATACAGGGCATCTGTTCGGCTACTACAACTATGTGTATCCGTTTATATCGCCGGCGGTATTTCCCATAGGCATGATTGCCCAGACGGCCAGTATATACATGACCTTCACGGTGACCCTGGAAAGATATGTGGCCGTTTGCCATCCCTTGAAAGCGAGGGCCCTCTGTACTTACGGCCGAGCCAAGATCTACTTTATAGTGTGTGTGTGCTTTTCGTTGGCCTACAATATGCCCCGATTTTGGGAGGTTCTAACCATAACCTATCCCAAACCGGGCACAGATGTAATACTCCACTGCGTGAGACCCTCGAGATTGAGGCGATCGGAGGCGTATATCAACATCTACATACACTGGTGCTACCTGATCGTGAACTACATAATACCCTTTCTCACCTTGGCCATACTGAATTGTCTGATTTATAGACAGGTGAAAAGGGCGAACAGGGAGCGACAGCGATTGTCGAGATCGGAGAGAAGGGAAATCGGGCTGGCCACAATGCTGCTGTGTGTGGTGATAGTTTTCTTTATGCTGAACTTCCTACCGCTGGTACTCAACATATCGGAGGCCTTCTACAGCACCATCGATCACAAGATAACCAAGATTTCGAATCTACTGATCACGATCAACAGCAGCGTTAACTTCCTGATATACATCATTTTTGGCGAAAAGTTCAAGCGCATTTTTTTACTCATTTTTTTCAAGCGACGCCTGAGTCGTGACCAGCCGGATCTCATCCACTACGAGAGCTCCATATCGAACAACGGCGATGGGACGCTGAACCACCGATCCTCCGGCCGCTTCTCGAGGCACGGAACCCAGCGGAGCACCACCACCACGTATCTGGTGGCCACCGGCGGACCCGGCGGGGGTGGGGGGGATGCGGTGGTGGCGTTGGCAATAATTCGCTGAACAACGTACGACTGACTCAGGTGTCGGGGTCACCGGGCCTGGTCAAGATCAAGCGGAATCGGGCTCCATCGCCTGGTCCCGTGGTCTACTTTCCCGCCCGCGAAATGCAGAGATCCGCATCCACCACGAACTCATCGACCAACAATAATACATCCATTGGTTACGACTGGACGCTGCCGGACAACAAGAAACTGGGACACGTCTCCTCCGGATTCTGAGGCTGTGTCCGGGGAAAATCGATGAGAGTGGGTCCTGGGAAGAGTGTTAGCCTAGTCCACTAGTCTTGTAAATAGGAATAGCCGGAATAACAGTTTAGGTCAAAATAATAGTAAGGATGCATTGGGTCCCTGAAAAATATTTTATAGAAAATATAATTTCCACACGCTTATGATAAAATAATGTAGTTAAATATTATGTTCTTTATATAAAAGATTAAATTTACCGTGATTATACCCGTTACTCGTAGAGTAAAAGGGTATATTGTATTCGTGCAAAAGTATGTAACAGCTAGAAGGAAGCGTTTCCGACCCTATAAAGTATATATATTCTTGATCAGGGTCACTAGCCGAGTCGATATAGCCATGTCCGTCTGTCCGTCTGTCCGTCTGTCCGTCTGTCTGTCCGTCTGTCTGTCCGTCCGTATGAACGCTGAGATCTCGGAAACTATAAAAGCTAGAAGATTGGCATTTTGCATGCAGATTCTAGGAGTTCCTACGCAGCGCAAGTTTGTTTCAAAAAGGTGCCACGCCCCCTTTAACGCCCACAATCGCTTATATACGATTTTAAAAATTTAAATATTTCGGAAAAGTAAAAATGCAGTTTTATTGTGTTTATCAATACCTATCGAAATGTAGAAGAAATTTTTCGAATCGGACCATTCGTTAAAAAGTTATGCGTGATCAAAGTTTCTATCTCCATCTCCCTCGCACTCCCTTTACCTGAGTAACGGGTATCTGATAGTCGGGGCACCCGACTATAGCGTTCTCTCTTGTTTTATATTTTATTTGACCAAGATTTCTGTTATTTTTGTTCCAAAAGTTTTTCAAACATAATTTTTTCTAATTTTGTAAAACTTCATTTAATTAAAAAAGAATTTTTAGAGCAACAGAACTTCAACATATTTTATCACATATTGTATTAAACTTTTACTTTTAATGATCCTTAAGAAAAATAGTTAGACATAAAATAATAGTTCTCAAAACGTTCAATAATCACCAAGTCCCTGCTAATATTTTGACCGCAGCTGTGAATACTATATGTTAAACTGTACAGAAGGCATCAACTAAACGCTCCAAGCGTTGCGTTACTTTGTGATAAGCGTTAAGTGTTTCCTTCCCCAATTTCTCAACTACTCCTCCAAAACTTTACTCGTTGATATAGCTATTAAGACAATTAGTTTCGTTATTGATCAGATCAAGTTGGAGAAAACTAGTTTCCTAGACTGACAGTTTAATAAAGCTCTTTTCCGACTTTTTTCCTTTCACTAGCTCTTGTTCAGTCGATTGAATTTGTATCAATTTCGCACTAAATTAGTCATTGAAACTTTTCGAACCCAATACAGTTTCAGTTCACTTTCCGCCGGCCTTTGACCGAAGTTTTATTTATTAGCGTGTACTTCGGCTGCCTTTAATTAAATATATTTTACAACGCATTTCTTGGCCGAACTTGATGAATGATTTTCCTTTTCTTCGCCTGATTTGGGTTTCCCGAACTTTTCGATTTTCCTCACACTTTCCCGGAAACTTGGGTTCTTTGGGTCCAAAAAAACAAGAAGGCCAGAGCAATCTGTCAACTTGTCAGAAAGTTTTAAAAACGCCGCTCAAAGTTTAGTCAGCTCAAAAGTTTGCCACCTTTATTTAGTCGCCCAAAAAACTCAAGTAGCTCAATTTAACAGCAACTACAACAATAATAAACAACAAAAGAAAAAGACATTTTCAGGTGTTCACAAAAGAATTAATTGTACTGCTCCTTGGTCCTCAATAATAAATATAACATCTTCTCCCGCTATCGTGTAAATACATTTAAGAGTTTTTGTAAATATTTATAATTTAGCAAGTATGCAAAGCATAAACGAAAACCAAAGATACAAAATCTAGCTTTCA
Organism: Drosophila rhopaloa; assembly: GCF_018152115.1. Taxonomy (NCBI): domain Eukaryota; kingdom Metazoa; phylum Arthropoda; class Insecta; order Diptera; family Drosophilidae; genus Drosophila; species Drosophila rhopaloa. Next base: position 14,869,557 of record NW_025335043.1, read on the forward strand.
ATTCAGATTACTGAAGTCCAGGAGAGGGGATCCTAAGTCATTCTTTGGAAGTGTTTGAAGGGTGGATAATAAAAATACCTTCTGAAATTATTTTATTTAAGGATTACTATGCCTTAAACACTTTAAATTGAAATACTCACAATAAAGTTAGGGGACATCGCCAATCTTTCTGCTCAAAAGCAATGATTTAGTATCCTCTTTTTCTAATAAAAATATACCCTAATTTATTTAGATCTAGTTTAGCTTTAATATTGTGAAGTCATAGCAAATACGTAATCGAAACCAATATGAATAATTTCAAGCGATTGTGCAAATAAATGATGATGAGAAATCCGAAATGCTTTTAGTGTGCGAATAATTTATCAAATTTTGCGGGCCCGATTTGCATTGATTTTCAGATTTCGCACCGCAATTACCACAGCCGCCATAATAGCCAAAGTTTACTAGCCAGACGCAGTTTGGAAAATGATAACGAGCACTTAAGGCGGCCACTTGCAATTCAATTTGGCCGGGTCCTGTCGGATAATTGCCAACGCAGTGTCAGGCCGATGGGAAAATCTCGGTCCTGGGAAAATCTAAGCTCGAAGGGATTAGGGGGATGGAGAAGACGAACCAGGAGGTGGAGGTCCTTGCGCATTTGCGTATCTTATGCTAAGCACGTTGGCAGGATGTCGACTTTAGTCAAGACAGTCGAGAAGCCGGTAATAATGCTCCACAGCTCCACAAAGGAATTTAAATAATAATAACCATAACAATAAGATACAAACACACACGCACCGGGGGGCGGCAATGGCAAGGTCGACTTGGCCAGGTGGCAACTGGAAACTGGAAACGGGGAAACTGGCAACCTGCCGGAGTGAATTACGGTCCGTACGTGAGCCCCAAGCTAATAATGGGGATATATACCGATCTAAGATAACAGCAAATAATTGGAACAAGGGGAGCCAACACAAACACAATGCAACCCATCTTAACTGGATATTATTGCGTGTTTCCTGAAACTGTCATCCACACACATATCGGTGTGTGTGGATGTGTGTAATGTATGGTATTAATACCCCCGAAATTAAGGGTTTACTGCTCTGTTTTGGGGACTGACTAATTGAGAAAAATTGCATGTTGACAAATACATTTATTTGTTGAAAAATATTATTGCATTTTGGTGGTGCAATTTTAATAAAAAGTAATTATGTTTTTATATTTAATAAAAACTAACTAACTTCTTGAACACAATAAATTAATAATTGGACATCAAAGTTCCACATAATAAGGTTTTTTTTTTGAAAAGACTAAATTGATTTATTATTGATTCAATGTGAAAAAAAAATAATTTTACCGAGCTGGTCTATCAAGTGACAGGCCCTTTTAGTAAACAAATATTGCTGTCACTGTTTGTTTTTAATTAATAACATAATAATTAATTACTTTGATATACCTAAAATTAATTCTTTGAAATTAAAAAAATGGATTCACAATTAACCAGTCATTTAATTTTTATCAATTTTTGTTATGATCAAAATTAAATACAAATTTGAAATATTACATTTAAAATGTTTAAAAAAAATGTTGCTTAGTACTTAGAGATTTTATAATTAAAGTATAATATTTACTTGCCTAACGATATATAATATAGCTCATATTTCACTTCTTCCTTACTTACTAAAGCACTCCAAAGGTAAGCACCTAATTGTAGGTGTGCATATCTGGGAGCCTGACAACAAACCTCACGAAATGCTTTAATGCCCTGGGCTTAGCGATTTGAATCTGTTTGTGCGAAAAACAAAGGTGGCCAGGGAACTCTATTGTTCCCGCCGGCACTGAAGTGTCACCACGCTGGGCGATAATAAATCAGCCCCGGATAATGTCAACACCAAGGTCCCGCCGACCCCGAGTAAATATATCTGCTGATGACTTTCTTGGCCGCCCAAAACAATTTGATGGGTTTTTGATGCTACAAGGATTATCATTATTCGGGCCTCAAGTGGTGATGTGTCTTGGATTGAGTCTTTGACAAACGACAAACAGTTTTTGGCTTTTTGCGACTTTTGGCGAGCATCGATGACAAAGTGTTGACCCTGTCACACTGTTTGCTAATTAATTAGACGCCTTTTGTCCACAGCATCCAAGCTGTGTAGCGTCAAAAGTTTAATTAATGTTGGCCATGTGATTCGCCGGAAATTCCAAGCTTCAACCTTCAAACTTCGCACGGTTTTTTTTTCTCCGGAGAGCGAAAGTCGGAGACAATGGCAAACAATGCCAAACATCGGGCATTGTGATGCGGCGTAACAAGGAGCACTTGTTCTCCATTTAATACACAACTAAATTCCCCGGGCCCCACTTTATCCGCCGGAATGACAATAACGTGGGAGCCGGCGGCATCCTGACAGCTATCCACACCCGGGATCTGAACGTTGGTGCCAAGTGAACCCAGCTCCGGAAATATCGCTTCATTTCTAACTTTTTCCAGTCCCCCACTCTCTGTGAACTGAGAAAAAATGTGCTCAGAATATTCATTATTTAATGCTTTATCCTGGAGATAAAAATATCAAAGTAATAAGGACGGCAGTCGAAAATGAGTGATATACCGATCTTTTAAATTGTATAATTTTACTTTTCAGAAGTATTAGGGCGGAAAAATGAAATTTACACAACTAAAGCTGGAAAATGAAAAAATGGCATTAAATGTTGCGTTTAGTAGGAAAAATAATTACGGATTTTAAATTAGTAGAATAAACTTTCTAAATAAATCCTTAAAAAACATGAACAAGCTTTCAAAATATGCCTACAAAAAAGGTTATTCCAGGCACCTATAATTTTTTTTCGCAGTGCATGTGTATGTCTTTCTACACCAAAACACTCGCATAATTAGCTTTGAACGGCCCTCAATTACAGGACGCAGCAATCTCATCCCTTCACAGGATAGTTGACAACTGGATGGGCAGATGCCACAAACAGAAAGCAAACACTGCTCTGTAAACAAGGATAAAAGCAACGACTACAAAAAATACCAATCGAATATAAACTACTGACTTAACAAAAGCGTACATATATGAGGGAGTATTCAATACCCTTAAGAGAGAAATAAAAACTACTTATATCATGGTTAAATTTTACATTAATTCAAAGAAAAACTAATTTACTTCTGACTTAAAACATTAAACCAAGACACTTTTTGGCACATTTTTGTTGAAAATGTTATAGTAACTATGACTAATAATTCTCTTTGAATTTAACAAAAGTCAATAATACTGCAGTTTATTAAATTTAAATTTTAGAAAATATAGTAAAATCACGATAAAAAACACAATGCCCAATGACACTCGACTCGCATATTATTTTCCCATTGAATCGCAAAGAACAGCTGAAAACACACAAATAGACGAGTATAAATAGACAATATTTACAAATTGTGACATTCAATAACTTGGAAACATGCTGAACTGACACCTATAGCGACCCCGCAGGAGGGACGAAGGACGAAAAGGACAACAGATTGTGAAAACACACTTGGCGACGCCGCTAAGTATGCCACACGTTTTGTGGGCCGTATATTTTATATGCGGCTTCAGAAAATGTCTGGCGGCAAAAACCGTTTTAAACACACCAGAGGCGTGTCCATGGCAGCCATTTCGACTGCCTGTTTGGATAAGGTGCACTCGTAAAAATTACACAAATTTAATTAAATCATCTATAAATGCAGTGAAAAATGGAGCGTAGGCTTTCAAAATGAACACACCGAACTTTGGACTTAAAATATATGGGTGAACCTGTGATTTTATAATTTGAAAACTCATGTGATTTTCATTGTGTTTAGACAAGTATATCAAATTTTATCAGATTTTTTTTATGCATAACGTGTATTGTTGAAACTTCTAGGAATTTTAGGGTCATAAAATAAACTAAGTGTAGAAATGCACAACGTGTATTGTTGACACTTCTACGATTTATAGGCTCACAAAAATAAAATTAAATTAGATAAAATAAACTAAGTGTAGAACATGAAAAAATTTAAATAAAAATATGATCATAGATAAGCAGCTTTTCATTATATGCTTTAAAAAAAATGGCAAAACAATATTTTAGGCACCGAAAGTATTGTTGATTTTTCTCAGATAATGCTAGGAGTTAAACGAGCAGAAAACACTCCTAAAAAAATAGGTTAAGACAGAAAAATGGGCCAATAAGAGTCGTAAATGTAAAATAAGTTTAATTTCTTGTTTGGAATGCATTTTTTTGCAGTGCACCCATACCAAAAAGAGGGGACTCAGCGGGACGAGGAGTGGCATGCCGCACCGCATCTGTCGGTCATGCTCGACGACGATGGCGATGAAGTGACGAACACCGCCGTGGATTTTTTCCGTATTTGTGTTGTTGCTGTTGGGACTGCAAGTGTTCGACTTTTGACAAGGGACCGAAACCCGACAAAGGGCCCAGATTTGCGGCTGACATTGAAGGCAGGCCGCAGTGGTGGTATTGATTTTATGTAGAAACCGTTGCCAATGATAATTTACAATTTGTATGCGGTCTAGCAGAGGAACTCCAGCAAGTGGCCAAAACTGGGTAGATAGGTATCGGGCACCAGGTCCATCTTCTTTGGGTCGCCCTCCTCGATGATCTTCTGTACCTCCTTCAGGCTATTAACGCCACTGCCGACCATCAGGGACTGGAACTCACAGTTCGCCGCAAACCGAATATCCGTCTCGAGTCTAATTTAGGGGGTGTAATATTAGGTGGATTTTAAAAATATACTTTACAAAGAACAGGCTTCGATTAAAAAGGGTTTACTGAAAAAAGGCAATCTTTTCTAAGAAATGGTAATCACAATTTAAGATAAACAGCCTACAAAGAAAAGGTTTTGTAAGTAACATGTAACATTGGGATTGAAGGGTTTCACTCTTCCTATTCAAGATTTAATCTTTTAAAATAATTATTTATAAATATTTATAATAAACCTAGCCTATTCTTTAAGATTTAATCTCTTAAAATAATAATTATTTATAAATATTTATAATAAACCAAGCCTTTCCTTTAAGATTAAATCTTTTAAAATAATTATTTATAAATATTTATAATAAACCAAGCCTTTCCTTTCTTTTAAAATAATTATTTATAAATATTTATTATAAACCAAGCCTTTTCTTTAAGACTTCTTTGCTTCCCCTAATATTGACTCACGTGTCGCCCACCATCAACGTGGTCTCTGGTTTGATGACGCCGGCTTGCAAGAGTGGAGCTGCCATCCAGGGATTGGGTTTCCCCAGCACCAGTGGCTTCCTCCCAGTAAGGGCTTTCACCGCCGCCAAGGTGGCTGCGGCACCCACTATCACCCGATTATTGCCGATGGGATAGGCGGCATCCAGGCAGGTGCCCAGGAATATTATGCTGGGGTTCAGCAGATAAGTGCCGGCACGCACCACCTTGGCCATGTTGAAGCCCTCGTCCCGACCCACAACCACCGCCCCCACATCGGGATCCAGTTTCAGATCGGCCACAAACTCGTGGATGGGCCTTTCCAGTGTCTCGGACACTTTGGAGGAGCAAATGCCCAGTTGCTCCAGCTCATGGTGGATTCCGTACTCGCCCATGACAAACGCCTTCTTTTGGAACTTCTTTTCGGCCAGGAAATAGGCACACGAGTAGGACGAGGTCAAGACACAGTCCTCCTCGATCTGGATGCCAAATCCCTTAGCCTTTTTGACCATGTCCATCCTCGCAATCTCCGAGTTGTTCGACACAATGAAGGTCTTTCGCCCGGTGGCATTCAACTGATTGAAGGTATCCACCGCCCCCTCGATGTCCTTCGAAAAGTGCCACAGGACCCCGTCCGCATCGCAAATCACGGACTCGATGGACGACAGCCACTGGCGGACCCTTTGTTTCGGCAACTTGGTCAGGTCGGAGCAGGTTTGCTTGAACATAGCTAGAGAATATTGTGTTTCCAATCGGGAATGTTGACTAGAAAATAAGCGCAGCTTTGATCAAATAGAAATATATTTTACAGAAAATAATGCAGATTGTATAGAGTGGCATAAAACTTACCCCTGGTCTATCCAAATTAAATAGGGTGAGATATGAGACTTATGAAAAACAATGTATTCTAGTTTTAACATCAGAGTTTATTCATTAAACATAGGATACTACACTATAAGTTACACATTATCTATTTCGAGAAGACAGAAAGGGCAAGAGATTGGACAGTCTGGGCACATAGAGATCGGGAACTTGCTGATATAGTAATGGAACCTTAGATGCTTGAGCCTCGATGGCATCCTGATAGCTGTGTACCCCAGTTCCGACCAACAAAGTTTGAAAGCCGCAATTGTAGCCAAAAAGTATGTCCGTATACATGCTGTCAATAAAAAGCAGAAATAAATAAAAAAATATTGAACTAAAAATAAAAAATGTCCTGAAAACTAAAATAATTTTTCCGGCTCGAGATCAACAATTGAACAATTTTTAAACAAAACCAAGTAGCGAATATTATTTAAGTAACAAATCTTAAAGAAAGTTGACACGATACCTTTAATTATTTGTAATATGAATTATTTGTATCATATGGCTGATTATTCCAAACATAATTAAGTCAATTACAAAATAATATTAAAATAAAATTAAATATTTAATATAAATGCACTCACGTATCTCCAATGATCAAGGTCCTCTCCGGTTGAATAACTCCCTGGCGCATCAGATCGATGCACATATAGGGATTGGGCTTTCCGCAGGTGAAGGGCATCCTTTGACTGGCCGCCTGAATGGCTGAGACCATAACTCCGGCTCGGGGAACCAATCGGCCAGGAGCCGCCGGAATGGCCATATCGCGATTCGTGGCCACAAACATCACATCGGGATCCTTGAGATAGCAACAGGCCTTGGTCAACTTGATCATATTGAAGTCCTTATCATTTCCCACTACGACAGCACCTACATGGGGATCCAAAAAGATGGTGGGGACGTGTTCCATCATCGAGAAGCCCTGCAACGAGGGATGATCCAAGGGCAGGGATTCGATGCCCACCAGTTTCAGTTCATCGATGATTCCCTGACCCCCCACCACATACACTTTCTTTTTGAATTTCTTCTCCTTCATAAAGCGAGCTAAGGTCTGGCCCGAGGATAGTATCTCATTTTTGGCCACCAAAAAACCCATTTCCTGGGCCTTCCTGCAGATTCCCGCCACCGAAAGCGCTGAGTTATTGCTGCAGATATAGGCCTCTTTTCCCATGGCTCGAAGGGCGTTGAACGTTTCCGGTGCTTTGTCAAGTACCTCGTCGTGCTTCCACAGGACACCATCGCCATCGTAAATGATCGTATCGATGGTCTTCAGCCACTGCTGTATACTGTACTTGTTGAGGCCCAAAACCTGACAGCCGCCCTTCTGGACACTCCTATTTAGAGCCAAATTCATGTTTTGTTCGGGTGGAGTTTTATTTTGGGAAATATTGAATTAAATTGATTATTTTAAGCAGGCAATCTATGAGAAATTACAGGCAAAAAAAATAAATCGAACTATGCTTTAATAAATTACAATTAAATGGGATGCTCATATTTTAAATTATTTTTTTAAGGTGATAAAATCTTTCAACAAGTACATCCCAGTAAACTTTAGTGGCTTTAAATTTGTTTTATAGTAACCTTCTCAAAGAACAATAATTTGGAGATGTTTTTAAGATATGATGAGCTTTTCTGGAAATGAAAACATAAGCCCTTGGACCTTCAACTATCGCCCTATAAATACGTTCTCGGAATCGCAACTACATTAGTTTTCAGCAGTTTTGGATGCGCGACTGTCTGAATCAATTGAAAGTTTTTCCCGGGTGACTGGGAAAACTCAGTGTCGGCTTTTCAGCTGTCGGCGACGAATCCCCGAGAAAATTTCATCGGCGACGCATTTAATTCACTAAACTTTGCACATTTGTTATTTGGAAAGTGAGGGAACGGATCGCAAAAGGACCAAGTTGTTTGGATTTGTGGCGTGGCAAACGTCGCGGACAACTTTTAATTGTGCGCAATGAGCGAAGGCCAAGTCAAGCGGTGAATTCTGGGGCAGTTCCTTGGGGTTTTTGGGTGGGTGTTGGGGGGGCGTGACCACCCACTGGTCCCACCCCACTTTTCCGGTCCTTCCTCCCAAGGGAGCCACTTCAGCTGGTGGCGACAAATTGCCGCCTCGCCATCCAGACACAATAATAAAATTATTTGTTATAGAAACAGACTAGAATTAAATTAACTTGTTCTTTTCAATATTTTAAAATGAACAATGTAATCAGCTTTATACAAAGTCAAAAATATTAAATATATTTAAATATATAAATAAATCAAATATTAAAGATGAAACCTTTTTTACAAATAATATTTGTATTAAATATTTTAAACAATAGTCTGGTTAAGCAAAAATTTTCTTTAAAGATCAAAATTAAATATTCTTACCGACAAAATGTCCAGCAAGTATAACTAAAAAGGTATTATTCTTTTAAGCTTAACTAGGTTTTGGTAAGATAAAAATCTTAAACATGTCACAAATCTTATTAGTTAACTGCAGTTGCATGAAGTTGGTTTTTAAAAAAGTAAGTTAAGTATGCTAAATATTTTTTTAAGTGCACGCCACCGACTGACAGCTGGGCTGTCCCGTTGCGCCAATTAAAATGGCATTCGGCCTTATTGTTGATAACGCTGTCGCCTTCGAGGAGCGCCTTTCGAGGAGCGCCCAAATCCGACACTTGTCCGGCTGAAAAGCTAAGGCCGGAGCCAGAATCCCGGATTACGCCGCACCTTGACATAAATTCATTAAATCTGTTTTCCCTCCGGCGATTTTGCCGCGGGACTGTGAGCATTTAACGGATTTCTCTAGCTCTTTGGACGGTCCGTGTTGAATGGCCCTCGGTCAAAAGTGTGGGGAGCCCCCCTTTCCATTTCCACCGGACTTTAAAAAAGCAACGCAAATTGGCAAACGAGCTGAATTTGTGGCGGAATTTATGGCTAAGCTGCCGGAGGGGTAAATCAAAAGCTAACGAGCGAGTTTTGCGCTTTCCACCCGACCAACAAACGCGATTTTTCAAATTTCCGCTGGCAAATAAGGAAGTGTTTACCCGATGCCACATGGGAAAAATTTTGTGGGATTAATTAGCATGCGAAAGCAAATAGAAAGGATTTCCCTTAAATTAAATAGAATCTTGTTTTTAGAAGAAATAAAATTGTTTAATTCTGAAGTGTGCTGAAAAGATTATAAATAGCAAGAAAATGTATATTTTCCTTCAACAAAGTCAATTTAGAAACTGGAGCTTTATTTTTATTTTTAATTCTTAGGGGTATATTTGTAGACCTTACCTTAAGAATATATTTTTTAAGTCAAGAATATTTTAGTTATATAATTATATTGCAGAATTGGAAAGTTGGGAAGTAAAAGTTACTAATTAAAGTTCGCTTTGAAACACAAGTCGCCTGTCTGCTCGAATTGTTTTTACAAAAATGTTTTTGTTTTGCTGTTTTACCTGAGCAGAGTTTTGGGTAAATGGGCAGCTGTACACGAAGCCTACTCAATTTGCTCAAGTGGAAAGCGCTTCAGATTTTTCCATTTGCCTAGATCCCAATTTATTCGGGTATCGGACTTAAATGTACATTGATAGATGGTTGGGAATCCAAACAGAATGCATTTTCCGAACCAAAGGGAGAAGGAAAAAGAAGCGAATTCCAAACGCCAGACATCGAGAGCAACAGTAACAAATGAAATTTTAAGCACAAAGTTTGGTGAACTTTTTCTTCGGTATTTTTCCAACCCCAAACCCAGAGCGCAGAAAAAGAAAACGAACCGAGACCAAAACTTTTTTATTAAGTTTACAAGGCCAAGTTAATTTCCCGGACCCTGGGGCCTTTGCTGTTTTCCCTAATTAATACCTCGAGACGGGCAGCCCCGAAGTATAGAATGAGATCAAATCCACTTGATTTATATGCTAATCAAGCTTGACCTGTGGGCACAACTAACACTTCGGGCCATCGACAGTTGTTTAAATCAAATTAAAGCCAAAAACCACTGACAGCAGGCAAGGGGCAACTTTAAATCGTCCGCTATCACCGAATAAATCATCCACAGATAGCATCATCAGCTGGGTCACAAGGCGCAATTATTTGTCCAGAATGGATTGCTCTTTGCAGGAATAGCTGCCACTTTCCTCAGCCTCTGGTGTTTTTCGATTTCCGAGGAAAACTCGAGGCCATTTCACCCTGGCGAAAAATCATTAAAATTCTTTAAAGAAGTACTGAGTTTAAATTATATAGGAAAATGAACGCAATACAAATTAAATGGTACATTTTTGTGAAATTTCTGTTTGCAGATTTATTAGAATTAACTCTTTTTTCGTAAAACATTTACTGACTTCATTAATTGGATACAACATGTTTATTTATGTTTGAAAAGGCACATATATTAGTAGTTCCAGCATATATTTGTACTAAAAGCTAAATATTTTCCATTTACAAATAGTGTATAATAAAAATGTTGTATTGCCAGAAGTTCATTCTAAATTTGCTAATGACCTCTTACATATTTTTTCCGATCCATATACCCTCAATAGCTCTCGAACTCGATCCCAGTCTAATCTCTTTTGAGTGTTGAGTGATGGACAGGCTTAAAAACAACAAGCATCGTCTGGAAGGCTTTCTGTTGCATTTCACCAGCTTAGGAATACAAGTAGAATTGAAACGTTTTGCTGTTTCACAAATAAGGAACTAGAACCAGAAGGAATGAGAATCATAAATAAGAGACACGTTCATTGCTATGGAGATTTCCATAAATGCTACGGCAATTATTCGCTTGCGAGTCCAACTGCTCAGAACAGATTGAAAAAATAGAATGAGTAAATGGAATCTGCAACGCAATGGAAAAAACGGAAACACGTGTCTGTTGCAGTGCAAAAATACTGCAGAGATGAGGATACTTCAGCATGTCCTTCATTGCTCTGCATCCTTAAAATGCGACAAGTGAATCGAACGTCCCCTCAAAAATCTATAGCCCTTTATTAATAGAGAAGATTTTGTTGAATGTTCCTTCATTAAATGGATTATTTTCCTAATTAATAACATTATTGCCCTCCATTTTCAGATAAATTGGCAAATATAATATATATTAAATACATTTAATTGGACTTTTGACTGTAATTACATTACATTGCTTAATTCATTTTAAGGTTTTTATTTTATTAACTTTGCAGAATGCATTTTGCACCACCTTGAATGCGTTATTAATTGTATTAACTGCAAATACATAGCCAACTAAATGGCAATCAGTGCACCTTGTTCGATTGCATTCAATTGCAAATACCAAGCCAGTGGCTTAAAGTGAGGGTCAGTCCTCTGTTTGGCCCTGGCCCACACTGCGTATGAGCAATGCCACAGTTAAAGTCTTCAGGCGACAATAAAGGACTTTGGTTAGGTTTCACAGTGCGTGCATTAAACCAAATTACAGCACATTATAATTTGTATCAAAAGTGTCCCCGAAAATTCATTTGTGAGATCCAAGATTTGACAGTTGGCAAATTTGAAAATGCAAGAGTATATATTTTTGTGTACTGCAAAAAGCAAATTGAGCCCAAGGCTAAAATATTTGTCAGATAAATAAATAAACTGTGGGAAGACTGTGAGTCTGTGTGCAAGGCTATCGAATTTGCAGGACTTGATGTTTGTTCACATCTTAATTTAATCCTGGTCAGCAAAAGTGTCTGCCATGCAATAAGATTAGACAAAACAAAATAAATTTAAAGTGTCCTAGATCTAATAAATGCTTAATTGCTAACATTTCTATTTACGTGAGGATGTATTGTATTTAAGCTGTTTAATTTTTGAAATTATCTAAATTTCTGATGGAAAAAAACACTTTAGTAAAGAATTTATAATGCCTTATAATTCGTATTATTTATTATTTGTTGAAAATTCTTTAAGGCCACAATCAAAATGATGTAAATTTTTTAAAATCCAACGAAAAACTATGTGGGTTTTCCTCAAACATTTTGTATAGGCATTTTTTCGCACTACTCGTTGGCCTGTATATTTCCAATTACTGCCTGCAATATGTGCCACAACCCATTGGCTTTCCACAAAAATGAAAGGACCAACTCGAGACTGAAATACTGCCATGATGCCTCCTAATTGCTCTCGGTTTTTGTGCATCTGTAAAACCCTGATTCTGTGAATATGCGATATCTATGCATGCGGCTGGTTTCAGTCGCAAGTTAAATATTTTCCCACTGTCGATTCACGGCTCAACGCTTAAAATAAATAGTCGCACATATTTCAGGCATAATTAAAGCTGCGGCTTCCGCAACACGCGACGTCAATCATTGTAATTTATAACGTAAGCGGAAGCGTAACCAAACTTATGCCATTATTTCCGCTTTATGGAATGAATGCCACCGGCTGTGCTTTTGTTTTTCCATTTCACCAACACGTTTTTCACTATTTGCACTTACTTTAGCGTTTGTGTTTGTTTTCGCTTTCATTCCGTTTTTGTTGCACATTTGCATTTCGTGTCCCGCTGACCCCTGACCCCTGTAAACCAGCTGCCGCCGCAAACTGCTGCCCATTTCATAAATCATTTGGCACACACGAACACATGTGTAAAGGGACACACAGAAATACACTACGAAATGATTTTCCATTTTTTAAGATATTTTATTTCAATTTGAAACATAAGTATACGTTTTTTTTTAAGATATTTCTATAACATTTTTATGACTTAGAATTTTTTTAGTAGCATTGTACAAAAAGCTAATACTTTTATATGTGCTTATTTATGTTTTAAATCATTCATTTTTCTGCGTGTATTTCGAGTCGAGTTTCAGACTGCCACGCATTGATTTACAGGCGTAGAAAATGCTTCACTTACAGCTCTTACCCGAAACTTACATATGCGCTTACATTTCCCAAAAGAGGGAATATTTATTTTCAATTTATTATGTAACCGTCAGAAATTGAATCCCATCAATATACAAATTAACCATTTATACTTTAATGGCAATAAGCTGATTGAAATCAATACGCCCAAAAAAGTATGCTACATAAACCGTTGTTTGTAAGATAAACATTTAAACTCGTCTGCATTAAATTCCTTAGATTTTCAAAAACCGAGATGTAAAATGATTATTTATTTATGTGCAGCATTTAGAGGGCCATTTAACATCACTTTCAGTTATATTCTTAAAAGCAGCAATCAATTTGGTTTATGCCCACTTGGAGTTCCTCAGAGTTTTATGCAAAAATGTAAGTCATTTTCTTAGGCGCTTTTTATTGTTTTGTGGGCATGAAATAATTTTATTGGTGTATTAAAATTACCCACAAAAAATTTGCTTAAATTGAAGACCGCAAAAATATGTTAATTTGCTTATGAGACTTTTTTTGGTCGATTTTTTATTTTTAGCTGGTAGTTGCATTAATTTGGAGACTTTTAATGGTAAATGTATTCCAAAATTGTAGAATTGACAGAATCTTGAAAGGGAGTCCTTCATAAAACAACAAAATTTTTGCATAATTTAAATGGAAATACCAAGAACAAAATTATTTTTATTTTATTAATTTCAGTATACCATAGTCGACTTTAAGAGCAATATTTCCGCAAGCTACGGCAATAAATGCTTAGCCCATGGCAACAAAACAAAAACCCAAACCAGACAAGAAGTATGAGTCCTGCCAAAGTGCCACGCCCACTGCCACGCCGGGGGCTTTCTAATCAGCGGGCACTTGCTGACCCAAATTTTTGGCTAGGAACGACTTAACGGAAGCCAGGCCAACTATAGATGACAATTTAATAAAGCAAATTGAGCGGCTTGTGGCAACAGTTCCATTGGCATTGGGCTTAATCCATTCCACATCCTATATCCGCAGCCCTTCAGAGTCGTTAATCAATTAGGTTGCCGCTTTTATACGATTGCTTTGCTGGCATGTGGATACGCGATTATATATATGTATGCTGCCACTTAAGCGCTGTTATGTATTGATTCAATTCCATATAAACGATGCCCCGCCACGAGCAAATATAATTAATGATCAAGTGTCAACAAAACAGAAAAACTTTAGTCATCTCGAATGCATTATATAAGGCGGCGTATTGAATTTCATTTAGCACGCGTAGTCAACTTGGCCAACTCGGGCCCACATGGCGGGTACTTGACCGGATAAAGTTGTCCGGCCAACATTTATTTGCTGCCATTTGTTACGTTTGCTTTTCCTGGCGGGGGATCCTTGATGTCAAACTACCAAGTCTGACCATTGTGTACTTAAAGTTTACCAGGAATTCTTAAAATAGATACTTCGAATTCATTAATCAAGCTAAGCTCTAAACAAAAATGTCATTAAATTATATACCAACAATAATAGACAACATTTTAGGGGGTTGCTGAAAATTATGATTTTATTTCCCAAAAAATAATTGAATTTAATTTAAAAATAATTTTTTCTTACAGAAAAAATAAAACGCAATTTGGCACACTTACATTTTAAATTATAATTTAATAATTAATAAATTTAATTTTGTATATTTTTTATAAATTTAGTTGCGTTCATTTTTTAAGAGAATTCATTGGGAAAAGCACCACACCATTGCTAAATGGTTTCAAATCTTACCCTTTTTCATTTTAAGCCCCAAGACTAAACAATTTGCCACAATTGTACACTGCGATGCTTTCTGCACTCTATAAATTTATAGCAGTAGTCGCCGCCCCTGCAGCCATCGCATTATAAATATTTACGAGTGGTCCGCTTGGGAGGATTCCATGGAGGATACGCACATCTTGGCTTTTTTGCCCGGCGACGGAGCATCTGAGAGCCAAATGGACAGGGTCCACTCCCGCAGGACACGCGCCATCAGCTCATTGGCCGATCATTTTTCTTCCCGGCGGACAGAGGGACGCAGTGCAGCCGGAGGCACATTAATGATGTCTTTATGGCGGCCACATGGGCGTTGGGAAATTCCTCGGTGGTACTGGCTTACCCACACAATTTACGAGCGCAGTGCATCCATCTAGTAATTAAAAAACTGAAAACACTTTGAATGCTGATTTATGTCGATGCAACGTTGCAGTGCTGAAATTTTAGTTTGGCTCTTAAAAGGCAAATTGGAAGGTCTTTTTTGTGTAGGAGTTTCATGGGCACTAAAAATAAACTGGTATATAACATAACACATTATTCCAAACACCAGAACTTTTAAGTAATTGTGTGTTAAAAATTTTAACATCTTTTTGTGGCCGAATTTGAATTAGTTTTAAGCATATACTAAAAACTGTACCTCTATTTAGAAAACTTTATTATAAGCAACTTAAAAACATAAGCTTAAATTGTGATATATTTTCTAATTACTTTGCCATTGTGAGGCAGAAAATTTGAATACATTTTAATCAATGCCTTAAATAGGATAAATAACATGAGAAACCCAACTGAAAAGCAACTGAATGTTTATATTCAGGGACTATTTATTGAACCCTTAAAATGTTCTACAGTACTCTTTAAATTCCTGAATCGTATGGTTTTATTTTTTAGGAGTGCTCTTTAAATGCTCTCGTTTCACATACGCATTACTTATTTGCCTGCCAATTTGTCAACTGTTTTACGACTGACTTGATCTGCGACGTGCCAATGGAAACTTGTACGTATTTTCCGAGAGAAATCGGAGTTAGACGTGCCCATTCCCCCTCTCTCCCCCCTCGAATACTCGTCTATATAAATACTGTGAGGGCATTACAAGCCGTACATTGTTGCAACTTCAGGATGCGGAGAAAACTTCGTTAAGCTTCTCCTTCGTCGACAAACTCCCAATGCACATGACACTCCAACTAATTGAGCCATAAATAAGAGCGAGGCTTTATTTCAGGGTTCTAAAAGTGTGTTTAACATGGAGGATCCGGCTGGGCCTCGACCACAAAGTTGTAGATGCCATCCTCCGTTTGCAGCGGAGCCTGTTGGGTGATTTGAAAGCGTTCCGTCTTTTGGGTGGCCTTGAACATGGCCACCACCTGCTGACGCAGTGGATCCAGAGAGTCCAGGGCCTCCTTGAATTGGAGGCCCAGCGATGGCGGCATATTGGCCACCATGTGGGATATCAGGTCGGCTAGCACCACCTCCATGTCGGAGCTGTTCTCACGGCCCAACTTCCCGTTGAGATACAGTATGGTGTGGAGGTTGCAGACGAACTCCCTGGTGCGATCCGATTCTATCTTCAGGGATTTCTCACTCCCGGCCAGCTTGAGATCCAGTTCCGCCTGCTGGCGACACTTTTGGTAGACCTCGCTTGCGGGTCGACCGCCCTTGGCCTCCTGCTCATCCTCCTGCTTTTGATACTCGGCCAGGTGATCGTGGAGGATGTGCACCGGAGTCATGACATCGGCGTTCACCCGGTGCAGGGTTATCATGCTGGCCGCATAGCGACGCTGGAGATTCTCCCGTTTGGGACTGATCTTGGCATCACGACGACTGGCCGAAAGAGCCGACTCCCTGCCACACTCGAAGTCCTCGTTCATTTGGGCTAAGTCCAACAGGGCTCTCTCCTTGACATCCATCATCTTCCTGATCAGCAGCACGGCTTCCAAGAGGTCCTTGTTGTACCGCTTATTGCCGTACTTCTCTTGCGAGGCACTTTCCGGTTTGGTCGGAGTCGACTTGGTGCCGTGCATCATAATCGATAGTGGCAGGGCCGTGGAATCCTGCTCGGAATAGAGTCGCGAGTCCTGGAGACTAAAAACCGCCGACTTGCCATTCTTGATGAATCGAACGAGATAGGTGCTGTCCTGCGGATCGTAGTCCATGACACAGCCGTCGATGATGCCCTTGTGGGAGTGTCCCTGCAGGAAGCTGGTGACCTTGGCATCCGTGGCCAGTGGCAAGGGGATCCGCTTGGGGATCTGGTCCAAGTAGGGACCGTCTTCCTGGGCATCGAAACGATACTGCTGCAACTCACGGACAATTCGTCGGGTGCGCTCCAGTTCCGAACGCTCTAGTTCGATGAAGGAGGGGGAAAATCGACGGGCCTTTCCCATATTTCGGCGCAGTAACTGCCATCCTCTGCGGGGCAAACAGCGGGTTCCCAACAACGGACAGCACTCGCTGATGAAGCGCTCCATGTCGTAGGCTCCAGCCAGGATGGGCTTGTCCACGAAGGACTCCACGAACTCGCACCAAATCCAGCGATGCGAGGTCAGTTGGCTCAGGAAGTTGTACAACCTATAGGGGATTATGGAAAAGGAGTTGAATCCTATTAAAATCTAGCAAAAAATTTATTAACATTCTTTCATAAAAATATATATAAGCCATATATTTGTGTATGTTGAAAATTATGTTACCATTTTATGCTTTTAATATAAATATTGAATATATATTCAAGGTAAGCTGAAAGTATCTTTATAACCAAAAGTTTTATATTCATGGTAACGAAAATTTGGTTTTCAATAAACTTAAATTTGTGTCATAAAATTATACCTATATTTATATTCTAACTATACGAACCTCTGACCGGGAATAGAGGATGTTCTAAAATAGTCGGCCTCCTCCTTTTCTTCCTCTTCTTCAGAGTCCTCCGAAGATTCGGCATTATTTTTGGAGGACTCTTCCATTCCAATCTTCCTTTGATTTAATGATACCTTTGCAATCCTGTTCAGCTTACTAAAATCGGGACGCTTCACAAATAACTCATCATCTCCAAAGTCCGACACTTTTTTTGGTTTTTTCAGCTGACGTTGGCGAATCTCCGTCATTCTGCAAACCAAACCTTATTAATAATTATAATATTCAAATTATGTGGATATATCCTTTTGAATGGAAAACTTTATAAAATCATAATATAATCAAATGTATCTTACGTTGTTGTGGCCAGCAGTCCAATATTTGCCAAGAATTCGTTTTCTTCACCGTTTTTAGCTTGTTTTGTTGAATTTTTTTTCGTTTTTGGGTCAATTGACATTTTGTAATAGTCTACTGAGGTTATTATCACCTTTTAAGTGCCTTTTTGGGTGCAATAATTTTTTAGGAGAATTTACAGAATTATTAAAGTAATTGACATTTTACTTTTGGTCTTAAGTGTTGGGTTCTAAACGTATTTTAATATGTATTTTGTAAGGTCACATTTAAGTTAGTGTTGTTTAAGACATTATATTAAAACAAATATTTACTTTAAATGCTCTTCATTATTAACTATTTTTTGCATAATTAGTATGTAAATTGGCAATAATGCAGAACAAGTTTGCTTCATTTCCATTTTAAAAAATACCACCGAAACTTTCTTCGTATTTCCTAGTAATGCAAAATTAAATGAATTCGAATTAATTTGACTACTCAGACACCTACATATAAAAAAAAAGTACACAAAGAAACAAAAAATATTATATTATTTGTTGAAAAAAGGAAACTTAAATCGTTCAGAGCTTTCAATTCAAGTATGCAATATTATACCATAAACAAAAACCTACAAGTGGATTAAGTGCTTGTGCTGTGTTTTTGTTATAAAAATCGTTATGCATTTTATTGGCTATTTTCGTTGGCAAAGCAAACATTGTTTTCCTTGTTTTATTCATTGATTTGATTCGTGTTACTGCCACGTGCTGAAGCTGTTGATTTTTCGAATGAAATGCGTTGAATTTTTAATTTGAAAAACTTTTGTTTGATTTTGGCTGCTGGTTCAAATTGCACAACATGACAATGGGTGGGCTAAACTCGATTCGGGGAAAATAGTAAACAGCCAAAGTTTCGCAGTACTTGCACAAGAAATCCTTGGTGGATGGTCGACACTGGTCATTGGGGCGCGTAATTAATAAAGTTTGCATACGACTGTTGCCCTGGCGAAAAACAAATTTCGAATTACGTAAGTGCCACAGCATTATTGGCTGCCAACGAAATCCGCACTTTTAGCCTAATTTCTATGTTTGTGATGTGGTAAGTACTCCTAATTTCGAGTATGCACCTAAAAAAATATACTAAAATACATTTACGCCTACATTTTATATAATAGATATTGTTAAAACAGTCAAGTCTTTAAATAATTTAACTTTAAATTTATTTATTTATCCCTTAGGTAATCAAGTTTACTCTTTCTGATGACATTTTGTGATTGTAATTTTATTAAATTAAATAAACAGGTTACTCTCGGTATACAAAAAGATCTGATTTTAAAGAAATATAAAAATTTTGTTATTTTTATATGCTGAATTTGAATAAAACTTATTACGCGTGATTGTAATTTTATTAAATTAAATAAACAGGTTACTCTCGATATACAAAAAGATTTGATTTTAAAGAAATATAAAAATGTTGTTATTTTGTATGCTCTATTTGGATAAAACTTCTTACATGCTTCCTACGAAATTGTGACATATGCTCTTATTTTTTCTTAGTGCCTCCAAACCACTGGCACGTGTTGCGGTTGGTTTCAGGGAAAAAGGAAATTGGATATCCAGACTTGAAGGAACTTAAAGATTTCTCCTGCCATCCGGATATCGATTGCTTTCCTCACCTCATTCAATTTGCTGTTCACACAGAACATCCGGACAACCTGATGGCTAAGAGATACCAAGGAGAGATACAAATTTTAATTTGCATTCCTTTTGCAACGCAGGAGCAGCGGGAAGTCCTAATGCGGGACGCCTGCAGCTCGTACTCATTTAATCACTAGACAGACAAAGGTGAAACAGGTGGAAATGAAGGGAGCAGGAGGCCATCAACATGCGCTTAAAATTAAAAAAAACAAGAAACGAAAGCTAACTTCGGGCGGAGCCGAAGTTGATATACCCTTGCAGAATACTCTGTAAAATTATTCATATGATGCATTCTTAATACTCATAAAAAATCCCAACTTCCTAACTTTAAAAACACCAAAGTTATGGCATTTCCAATCGTTCAGTTATATGGCAGCTATAGGATATAGTCGGCCGATCCTTATGAAATTTGGTAGGTCGGATTGGCTGGCCAAATATAACACCCATAGAAAATCCCAACTTCCTAACTTTACAAACACCAAAGTTATGGCATTTCCGATCAATCAGTTATATGGCAGCTATAGGATATAGTCGGCCGATCCTTATGAAAATTGGTATATCGGATTGATTGGCCAAATATAAAACCCATAGAAAATCCCAACTTCCTAACTTGACAAACACCAAAGTTATGGCATTTCCGATCAATCAGTTATATGGCAGCTATAGGATATAGCCGGCCGATCCCGGCCGTTCCGACTTATATAGTGCGTGCAAAGGAAAGAAGGGTGTGTGCAAAGTTTGAATTCGATATCTTTAAAACTGAGAGACTAGTTCGCGTAGAAACAGACAGACGGACAGACGGACAGACGGACAGACAGACGGACAGACGGACAGACGGACAGACGGACAGACGGACAGACGGACATGGCTATATCAACTCAGGAGGTGATCCTGATCAAGAATATATATACTTTATAGGGTCGGAGATGTCTCCTTCACTGCGTTGCACACTTTTGACCAAAATTATAATACCCTCTGCAAGGGTATAAAAACCAAACCAGACTACACACATGTAGTGTCGCCAGTTTTCCAGTTCCAGGATCGCACAACAAAACATTGACATTGAACTAATGAAAGCTGCAGGCGCCCTGCCACGCCCACCTTCCGCCCACCCAAGAGATTTAAGCCAGCAGAATGGGCGATGATATGTCGTGCCAACGGGTTATTCATGTGCATGACTATATACATATACGTAATCTCGTGCGGCGAATGTTGGCTTTTGGTTTAACTCGCTTTCAGCCTGCGGGACATTTTTGCACTTGGCCAAAAAACAACTGTCTTTTGTTCTGGCTTTAATGTTTAGCAGCGCCAAAAGCTTGGTATACTAAAAAACAACAGGTTAATGAAATTATCCTAAAAGCAGAGTTCAAAATGCAAGCTCTTTAAACATAAGGTGCAGAAATAGAAAAGATCAGCACGCTTAATTTATTGCTTTAGAAAACACTAGTGGAATTTAATATAGGGTTCTATAAAACTATTATTGATTTATTAGTCATAACTTACTGGAACTACTTATAAGATTCCAGTTTTTTATGACTAATAAATCAATAATAGTTTCGTAGAACCCTATATTAAATTCCACTAGTGTTTTATATAATAGCATTACTACAAAACTTAATAGTGTTGCATAACTAGAAAAATCTTTAAAGAACTAAAATCAATTTTTTAAAAAGTCCAACACTATTATTCTAAATTACTTAAAAATAATAATTCTCTTTTGGAAAGCCAATAAATAAATGACAAGAGTAGAAGTTTTAGGCCTCTACTATTTTTTATATCATTTCTATAGATTTCATTTAATTTTTAGAATTATAAGTTTCTATATATTGCTCTTTTCTATGTTTGTATAACAAATCAAGTCCAGTGTAAGATAGTTCCAAGAGCTCCTCGAACTTAACTTCTTGTTCTGACAGCTTTGGCTTCTTCCTCAACTATACGAAGGAATCTGCCAGCACCCCCGCCTTATACTTATGGCTTTTACTGTGCATTTACAGTTTATGACAGTTTGGGGACAGTAAAATTGAAGCAGTTTGTATCGCCAGCTTTCAGTGGCCACATGGAGCGAAGCTGGCTTATCGCCACACGCCACTTTCATGGCCATGAAACATATTAATTGATTTGAGAGTTGGTCTTTAAAGCGGGATTTTAGAACGGACATAACAAAGCCACTTGGGAGTCTGCGAAAGTCATTGACTTTCCTTGGCAAGTCACGTACCAGCCCAAAAAAAGCAGACTTGCAAAAAGGAAATATATTCCCGGCGACAAAGCTCCTATATATATATTTTTTCTTTCCATAGACTCACACATTTGTCGCATTAATTGAAAGCGCGAGAGTGACAGGCGAAAACTTTTTGCGGCCTGGACAAATTTTCGGTTTTTATTGGTGATTTTATCAAAACTCATTTGACAAGAAGGGCGCTTTCAACCGTTATCATAAGGCCACAAAAAAGGGTCCGAATTTGGCCCTTGAAAATGCCAATAATAATTATAAATATATGCGAGTGCTACCCACATCAAAGTGAATCTACATTTGAACCTGAGGGAAATGTATAACGAACCGCAATAAAACCCCAAAAAATTGGGTGAATAAAGACAAAAATGAATACCATTGACGCATAAAATATCACCTTTGAGGTTTTGCCATTGAAACAGTGAAAAACAAATGTATATGGCTTTAACCAGTTCAGTTTCCATTAAATTAAAACTGCTTGCCAACGAGTTTTGCAATTTAATATTTACGTGTTTCGCTGAATTACCCTTTAAGAAAATTAAATCTCTGATTTTTCAGCGAGTTAACTTGAAGCTGAGCTCTTCCCCCACCAAATGACAGCGATTTCGAACAACGAAACTCCTCGGGTTTTCGATTTCAATTACTATCGCTTTTATTTCAATTCATGTTCAATTTTTCCAGTTATTTTACAGCCATTGTCTGCTTCAAGGCGCCTCTGACTTGGACTTCTTCCCGTGCTCCTGCTGCTGACATTGGCTTTTTATCGCAGTTTTCTTTTGGTTCGCCGGCCCGTAAAATGCTCATGTGATTGCATTGTCTCCAGAATGCACAGAAAACAATTTTAGATAATTATTTTGTTATAAAATCAATTGGGTTTTGAAGTAATACACTATCTTTATCTCACAAGTCAACGCTTTGCTGTTCCCATTATAAATATTTATGTATGCATTATTTAAATATAAGATTAAAGTTTACTAAAAGACATGTTTATAAATATTCTAAAAAATTTTAAATGTGCATTCCTTTATAAGTATAACCTAATCAACATTACTACTTATAATCATATTTTTGTATCCATAAATAAATAACCAAATTATCAACAAAAAATTCAAATTATTAAACAATTTAATAAATCCCTAACTTAACGATTGTAAGAAAAAGTATACAAATAAATTTGATAACATTTTTAAATCCAAAAGGGTATTACCCAATGTTAATTGCTAGTTTTTTTTCCGTGTAGCATCGAAATGGCTGATTCAATTGGTAGATCTATTTGGTAGATTTCACGGAGACAACGGGTCGGATGGACAATGCAGCAAATCCTCTTATCAAATTGTCATCGTCATTAAATCGCAATTAGCCAACACCACAGCAAAGGCAGTAACAACAATCTGTCGAGGATTTGGGGCGCCTCAATTGCTGACGACAGCAACTGGAAAAACAGAAAACTTTTAAGCGGAAACACGCGCCTGGCCATCTGAACTTTGCTGTCCTGCGAGATGTCCTCAGAAATACTAAGACATCCTGAGATGTCCTCGCTGTTTGCCCTCACTGAGTGAAACTCAAATTGACTTAAGCGCTTTTGCTCCCAGCAGCCCCTGTCCACTTTCATTAGCCAAAAAGGGGAGGAGCTCGGGAATGAGGATCCAGGATTCAGGACTCAGGACTCAGGGTTTCAAGACCAAGTCATTGACACAGCCATTGTTTTTCTTTCCATTTCAGTTTCTGCCGCCTGTTGTCAACTTTCATTGAGTGGAAAGCTGCACCATTCTGCTCCTAACTTGAAGGAAATTATCTAAGCTGATTCCGCCCGATTTTAGCCTGTTAACGAGATACCCAGATGACGGATGACGTCGTCATGTTTCGACCGACTTTATTTTTGGCCTAACAGGAGCAGATGCGGTCAGAAAATTAGTGGTAAATTGCAATGGCGTTCTCTGGTTTTAAAAATTAAAAAAAATACTTGTTCTTTACACTTAGTAATTTATTAATAATTAATTCATAATTTTTTGGGAACAAAACAAAGTTTCCAGTAAACTTCGTTTTTTTAGGTGTTAAGCACTAAAAAATAAATTACAATCAAGATTTTAAAGGTCACTTAGAAAGGGATAAAAAATATGTTGTGCTTAGGATATTACTATTATTATATTTTCAGATAACTTTCTAGTCAATCTAAAAGGCATTCTAAAATTCTTGCCTAAAATATCCTTTTTTAAGCTATTATTTTAGGCTCATCTGTGATTGGCCATCGGGTTCCGGACTTGTGTCACGGAAGTTAAAAAAGACTTAGGCGCCTACCAAAATGGATTCCGCTTCCCATTTGCATACTCAAGAGGCTCTCATGTCGCCGAGTTCCTGGCTGTTAAGTGGGAGCTATTCTTGGCAGGAAAGCTTGAAAACTTAAAGTCAATTTTCACTTAAGTCTGCTGGGGAAATGCACAACCGCAATAAGGCATTGCCATGTTTTTCCAACCGACAAGAAAAGCGCAACAATCGCCACCACACGAGTGTATATATATATATATATTTAGTATATATGAAGGGAGTCGAGTTGTTAGTGTAAGAGGCAGTCATTGTGGGTGGATTCCTGCACACTTCCTTGCTGAACATTTCCGTTGAATTATAAACATTTATTTCGCATCGCAGTTGGCCCAAAAGCCCGGCGATTGCGAATCCAATTGCGAAATGCGGTCACATAGAGATGGAAACGTGCCGGGCGGAATATTGGTCAATCTTTGGGTTGCCAGCGTTATTTCTGGATATCCAACATCGCAACTGAGCCAATTAAACAGAGTGCTTATGTTGCTAAAGCATGGAAAACTCCAGGAGTAACCAAGCTGCACGACTGGATATGTTTTTAATTGCGGGGTTTGATATTTTAAAAACTGCTCATGACCAACAGATGCCTTAAAAATATTTTAGTAAGTTTATTTAAACTGTTTAACTATAGATTATATGGTAATATACACCACTATATAAATATAATTTGTGTGTGGTTAGATTTTACCATCTTTTAATGAATTAAATTTAATTTAATTTAATTTGTAAACCCCCAAATGCATAAATGAATTACATTTTTACTTTACACAAATCAAAGCTGTCTTTTTAATAAAGAAGCAGAGCCGGCACTGCGTATACGTGATACATTTTATAATTGCTTATACGGCTTATACGGCTCTTTACAGTTTCAGAGAA
The DNA here is from genome assembly GCF_018152115.1 of Drosophila rhopaloa. Taxonomy (NCBI): domain Eukaryota; kingdom Metazoa; phylum Arthropoda; class Insecta; order Diptera; family Drosophilidae; genus Drosophila; species Drosophila rhopaloa. The sequence continues at coordinate 14,894,481 of NW_025335043.1, forward strand.
ACTTAAAATTAATAACAACATTAGAAAGGCTTTATTTCTTAAACTTAATAATAAGCTCTTGTTTAGAAAACAAAACTAATAAGTTTATATTTTCAAGACTTCGATAAATAATTTCCTTCTAGTACGCATGCCACCCAATAAACCCGATTTGCATTTTGTTCGCTAACTTTTGTCTAGTTTTCACGCTTATGATCGTCTTGCGAGTTTCCCTCTCGACTTTTCAACTACTTGCGTATATAAAGTGTTTACCGCACACAGCAAAACACGCAAAAGGAAAAGTAGAAATTTTCACGCAAGGAACGTGACCATTTGTATGTCTACCGTTTCTTTAGTTTTCTTGTCGGTGGCTTAACGTTCAACTTGGTATTATTCCAAACTATGAACAAAAAAAATTGTTTCGGAACTTTACAAAAAAAAACATCTTTAGTCATGATGCAGGACCAAAAACAATAAAACACTGAGAAAAATGATGGTTAATTCTTTAGAATATACAATTTAATTGAGGAAAAAAATTAATGGTAAATTATAATTGTTAAAGCGTAAATTGGTATTAAAATTAGTACATTATAAAATAAAAGCTTTAGGGTCCCTTTTTTATTGATTGGTTGCATGTTCATACTGTATAAATAAGCCTTTGCTATTTATCTGTGATTGCCCAAAAAATTTTTTTTCTGTGCACCCACATAGATGTGGCTAGCGTCATCGCCTGCATTTGCCTCCAGTTTTTTGTTGCTTTGTTTTGGAGTTCGCCCAGCTGCACTTTGCAAATGTCAGCCAAAAAGGACTCGGGTGCGTGGGCCGCAAGACGGGATAACGGGGCCAAAAAGGTTATGTGGCGCCAGCCACATGACATTTGGCAATGCATGCGAACAGGTCCTGCGGCGTTTCAAAGATTTCTTCCATTTGAATGCCCATAAATTATAAGCCGCATAAGAGTTGATAAAAACGAGAGTTATTTGCAGAGGCGTTTTTGCGTTTATGTTATTTATTACTTTGCGTAAAGATCAAAGTAATGAGAGATTGTAAAGGTTTATAAATGAGCGTAATTTTTCTCCAATAGTAAATCCTTTGTAGGTGGCACAAATACGTGTTGTTTATTCAGTGGTCGCAGCAAAAGTGAGTTTATTCTTTTCCAAGTTATGCATGCTTAGCCTATTTCACAAGAGTCGATCGATCGTACTTGCGAGAGCGAGATAGACATAGTGTTCGGTTGACAATGAGTATCGCACAGGTTTAAAAGAGACATATATAGGATATAACAATTTTGGAACTTATCTTAGAGTATGTATGTACAATAGGATCCTTAGTACTTAAGTGTAGCTGTGTATGTACATGTGTGTATGATTTCCTGTTATTATGTTTGTTAAAGATTATATAATAGATATTTCAATTTCACTCAAGTCCCACCTTAATATTAAATTTAACACTTTTAAAGTTATAAACACCATAATCTTTAATAAATTGAAATATTTTCATTAAATCAGAAATACACATAATTTGACCCATTTTACAACCTCTTTAAGATTTAACACCTCTCGTAACAGAACATAGCAAATTCCCCTCATACACATAACTTTACGTTTATTGTCGCACCCACAATTCCATTTCATGCTCTTTAAATTTGAACCCTAGGCCTTAGCTGCGATTCCTTGTTGCTCTTTATGTGGGACAATTTATCAGGCAGGACCCAAAAAAAAAAAATGGATCCCTTGGAACTATAAAAACACAAGTCGTTTGTGTGGAATGCAAAAATAATTTGCAAATCAAAGATTGATGCAGAAAAACGAGCACAAAAGGAAAAACAAATTCCGAGAGTCGCCCAAAAACCCACTGAACATTGCGTATCCGCAGTGTTGGCGTCGCCGTAGTCGAGAGTTGATGACATGACCAACAAATCGTAAATTCGATAAAAGGAAATTAGAAGGAAAGGCATCCCAGGACAAAAAGGGAAAAACGAGGAAACGAGTTCTCTGGATTTTCCATTTGTTTGTTTTGAAGGGAATTTAATTCAGCTATGAATAAGAAATTTTCCACCGGCATATGGAGAATGGAAACCGAATTTGTCGCATGGAGGCGTGTGAAACCATAAATTGATTATCTTAAGTGTGTTTATGTTTGCCTTCGATTAGACTGAATCACGTAGCCCAAATTACTCAAGTTTTATCAGAAAATTATGAGCAGAGTCTAGACTTTGTCCTCTGTCTCGAATTTTAATCATGGAAATTCACTCACTTCTTTCCGGAATATTAATTGCCCAACTCCTTGACCACTAATTGAAATTGTTGAAATGTGTGAATTATCTGAAATTATAATCTTTCTGCTGCCAAGAATCCCGTCGAAGCGCAATTAAAACTTTATTTATTGCAAAGCCATAAGAAAAATGCAGCGAACAATTTCGCAGTTGTCGGAAAAGCCTTGAACAGCAGCTTTACAACTTAGCGGAAAATTTCCTGAATCACAAGGGAGCCTCAAGATAAAAGAAGCTGGAAAACAAACAAAGCGAAGGTAAAAGACTGATTTATTTTCCGCACCACCTTCATTGATGTTTTAAATACCTTTGCAAAGCATTTTGTTGCGTAGTCTTTCGCAGAAACTCAATTAATGAAAAGACCGCGGGATAAAGAAATATTAAAAGCTTACACAATCAAAGTCAAGATAAGAAAAAGTAAATAAGCCAAGGTAAAAGAAAAACAAAATGTGGTTTAATCATTAGTTAAGGACAAAATAAATAACAAAATGGTTAACAGGAATGAAATGTAGTCAAAAGATAAATCACTTTTTAATTTAGACTACTAAGCTATTAAGTTAATAATAAATTATTAATAATGTTTACAATTAGAATATAATTTAAATTAAATAAATGTGGCATAAAAATGTCCTTTTAAATTCAATAGAAATTAAAAACAAACTTGAAAATAAATAACACAATATTAAATTACAAGTTAATTGCTGCCCCTAATCTCTGAGGCCACCCGCACGACTCAAAAGTAATTAAAACCAGATGATGTTGTAATCATAAATGGATGAAAAACTATTTCACTAAACCAACCATACCGATTGCTGGCCAAAAAGATAAAATTCCAATTCAAAAGGACCTTCCATCTGGGCTTTTACAGGCAAAACGCTTTAAGATCGTAAAAATTTACAACTTTTGTAATTGCAAAATAGTTTGGCATAACATGGGATATTTGCTGTAGATACGGGAAGGACATATATTGCCGATAACAGACACCTACACCTACAGCAGAAACCCAGTCATATATCCGAACACCTATCCATAAAAGATGCCGGGCAGATTTTATTGAGGCATTATCAGGCGAAATAAACGGGGACAATTTGCCGAAAATTGGGGACTGGGCCGAAGAGTCAGTTTTATGAAAGCCATTTTGACAGGAGATGACAGCAAAAGGCGTTACAAATTGCCGGACGGGGCGTGGCAATGGGTATAGTTTTTGGCCTGCCTTTCGTCCTGTAATGAATGGAAATGTATGAGCGATAACCAAGCACTCGCAAAAATATTTACCCTTATCTTGAACACTATTTAAATATAAATAGCTACCTTTTATTTATTTTGGTTTTCCATATATTAAGGCAGAAGCTTATTGTATAAAAGATTATTTATTAGAAAATATTATTCACAACAAAATAATTGGAAGTCAGTTAGGAAAACCAATAATTTCTTTGTTTTTAAAATGGACTTCATATATTCAGCCACTTTTAAAAATATTTTATAATTATATTTTAATTTGTTCTCAGTCATTGAAGCTTAGTGTTTTTCATAGTGCTTTCTGCGTGGGTTTTCGGAATTGACTTTTATGGCTCATAGCCCACTGCTCTGAAATCGGTGAATGGCGGAATATTTGTGTGCGATTCTCCCGATTTATCATCTGCAAGGGCGCAACTTTATTTGCTCCGCTTGCCTGCCCAATTAATTGAGCAATAAAATGCAAAAACCAAAACAAATTAAACAAGAATAAAAAGTTGACTCCGCCATAATATTTGTCGTGGTTAAAGTCGCCGTCTGGTGACACTTCGATCCATAAAGAGCAGGAGCGAAAGTGAAAGAAATTCATAAATAAACATTTGCCGGGCGCAAACAGCGAGTTTCCCGAACAGAGCCATTAGAAAATGGCAGTGGGTGGTGGTGCAAGTGGGTGGTTTTCGGGTGCTTTGGTGGCTTGGGAGGTGTCAAGGACGCGATAGCCCGTTGACAGCCGTGAAAGCGGAAAAGGAGTGAGCGACAGGTTTTCCCCCCGCTTTTCCGTTCGGACGTTCGTGTTTATGCAAAATTTAATTTTGAGCACCTACTCAAATATTGGCAGCGAAAACTCTGCAGTGTTTAGTCAAAAAAAAAGTAGCTCAATGGAGGAAGTATAAAGCCACTAAGCTTGTAAAATGAACTACTTAACCTATTTTTAATAGTCATTCGGTATAAAATATTTAAAGCACTCGATTTTCACAAATAAAAATACTTACTAGGCTTAAATAATTACATCTTTTAATTTTTTTTAAAACATTTGTACATCTCAAAATATGGATATGCAGAAGCCTTTTGTTTGAAACTTTGTATTTTTAAAAAATGTATTTTTAAAAGGGAATAAGGAAGAAAAAATGTATTAACATTATAGTTCAAGAATTTGGGTGGATAAACGATTTATTACATAACAGTACTGCTTCGATTAAATAATGTGAAATAAACTTAAATTTTGAATTTTGTAAACTTAAAAAAGCGTTAAGGGGATATTGGTTTTTTTATAGTAACGGTTTAGGTCTTTGCTTGATATATGCAAGAACCGATAGTCGATAACAACCAATGTTTGAAAGCAAAAATAAAAAGTCGGTCAAATTGGTAAGGATTCCTTTATTTTTCCCACCAATGACTTAAATACGCCAAATAGTCTGCAAATAGCTCTGCATCCTGAAGAAGACCCAAGCAAATAAGGGAATAGTGCGATTTGTTAACTAAATGAAATGGTTTTGCGAAATTAAGTGTTTTTTTAGCAGGCATGGTAGGAGCCATAAAAACATCTGAAATCAACAAAAGTATTATGCCATATCAAACGCAAAATGCTAAATAGAAAACAACAAATTCATATTTTTTAGCTTTGGCGCCTACAAACATCGATAGTCGTAGCGAATCATCGATGTCTAATCGCGGAAAAAACATCGATGACTCCCCAACCTGTGAGTATCACCAATAGTTCTAACTGTGTAACTGTGTGTGTGCGTGCGACGTCGGGTTTTTCGTCGTCGCGACTTTTTTTAAATAAACTGGAGGCATTCGCAAATAATTTAAGTCTTATTGATCAGGAATTTGTGCATAATGTCGGTTGTGATATTGAGCTGTTTGTGAAGAAGCGCCTAAGTAGTGGGTAAGAATCATACCGACGAAAAGAATTCAGTTTAGAACCTTTTGCCACGAGAATATCAAGTGCGTAGGTGTGTGTGTGTGTTGTGGACTCTGCTTGTGTGAGCAAGGGAGAGAGAAATATTATCCCCCTGCTCACCTTTAAAAACAACAAATAAAGACATTGTTAGAAAGAGAGAGATAGAGACTTGTAACCAAGTCCCGTTACAACAATGGTAATACGGAAATGTGCAACAGAAAAAAAAAAACAACAACAATATGGAGAAGTAGTACGAGTTTTGTGTGCCTTTCGTGCAGAAATTACCAGTTTTTCGCTTCTTTTTTTCTGCACAATTTCGAGTTTTCCCAGCTGCAACAGCAACAACAACAATAAGATATGCCATTTTCCGCATTGCAGTTGCGCCAACTAACACCAATATTTTGTGGGGGCTTCATGCTCTTTTTGCATTCAGTCCGCGCTTAATAAACAATTAATCGCCGCGCGATAAACAACCGCTACGCCGCATAGAAATTTCAGTTTTTAAATATTACACCATCGTTACGTAATACATTTTACAAGCCGTGCTTAGCTTCGGTTTTGTGTTTGTTTTGGCCCTCTTCTTAAGGTCTTGTGCTTCCTCTTCTGGGTGAGAATTCCCAACAACCTGTTATGAATTCTGGTCTAATTGGTCGTCTTTCTAACTTCGTTTATGCGGAGCCATAACATCTTCAGTTCTAAAACAATTAAGTACACTAATATAATAATGAAAACAATAAAATAATATTAAAGTGAATGTAATGATGGATACCGTTATAATTGATATATTTAATTTTTACCTTTGGAATCGGCTCTACTTTACAAATTTGTATTTTAGAGCAGCTGAAAAAATTATTAATTTGAAAACAAAATGTAACAGTAATGTTTTAGAATCCATTTTCTGTTTTCTTAATTTCCAAGTACTGACCACAAATGTTTCAGTCTGTTTTGTTAACTTAAGCGAAGAACATTCTTTATTAGAAGTGTGTGTGTTGTTTATCAGGAATGTTTTCAATTCCCCCAATTAGCGTTAATGGAATTCACGCATAAACGACTCATCAAAACACACTCACGCAATCGACATTGATCAATAGTTTATTCACCTTCTCCCTTTCTTTACAGCGTTCTGCTCTTTCCACCTGTGGGCAATTACCGCCGTTATCTCATCCACCAAACATGTGAGAAATACCGCCAGCAGTACGATCTGTTCACCTTCTCAGTGGGCCAAGGGCCGCAGCGCCGCACAGTCCTGTGTTTTCGCAACCAACTCCTCGATCCACAGGGTTTTGAAGCGTGAGTATTGATAGCATTTAAAGGATCTTAAAGGATTTAAAATTACACAAAAAATGGTTTAATCCCAATAAAATAATAAAGAGGAAGACCATTAATATAAATAACAATTTCCGTAATTTATAAAATACATGCTTGTCCGAGGAAATACCATAAGCTTTGATCAAAAGTGCAGACCCTCTTTAAGCTTCCGAAAATGTTTTGAATTGATTAATTAGTAATTCATTAATATTTAACAGCCGCAAGCAGCAGCAGCAGAGGGATAAGGAGCGGGAGCGGTACCAGCAGACCCGTGAGAGGGAGCGAGATAAGGAGGCAGCGAAGAGCTGGCGGAGCAACAACAATTCACACGGGAACGGCAGAAGCAGCAGCGCCAGCAGAAGAAACACAACGGAGCTCTGTAAGATGGGCGTTAAGAAGCATATCAGCGAAACACCATGTGAGTAGATAATACTTAACTAAGCAAATAAACAAAGGCTGTTTTGTTTTTAATCACATTTCGGCGCGAAGCGTTTCGGCATTTGAGTTTAGCAAGCGGCCATAAATTTAAATGTTTGCAAATACGCAGAAAATGCAAAACAAAGAAATCAAAATATATATGGCCATGTGTGAATGCAACGAACTGGACAATACTCTAGTTTTTGGGTTCAATTTATAATAATAAATTAATAATATTTCTGCTTTAAATTTAAAAAGATATACCCGTTCTCCCTAATACTTTTGTTCATACATATCAATTAAATCTTTAAAGAAAATGTATGATATTTTTTGTTTCATAACATTGCACTTTTTTAAGGAGTTATATTAAAAAATCTTGACCTTGAATTTTTTTAATATTTATAATAGGTAATGAATGCTAAACATAATATACAAAAACAAAGCAGTTTGTTCCATCATAACAAATAAATATTTCTCAATTTAAAAAACCAAATATTAGATTATATTATTGTTGCGGTATTTTAATTGATATGATTGGTAATCTATGTATTCAATCTTTTAATTGATTTATTAATTTCGCCTCCAACACAAGTAATGTATACTTTCTAGCTAAGGGTAAAGCGAATAAAATATTTAACTAAAATTAACCAGATGCCAGCTGAGCGACGCAAGCAGTGCCGTCGACCGTTCATTCAAGGTCGCCCTCTTTCTCGAGCGGATTTTTGGTGCTGTTGCATCACACACCTCACCTCACTTCACTTCACTTGGCTTCACCAGGTAGACGCTCAGCTGGTCGCGGCTGCGCACGCTCACTAACGCTGCCCCGCCCCCCTGCCTCCCCTTTACCACCTGGGATCCACCTGCCAAGTCTCATGTTGACATTCACGAATATCGGGCCCAAAGCATGCCATGAAAAATTGGGTCGACATAAGTGAATTTTTGTTTTAATTTATTTTATGCCGAATCCGTTGCTTCACCTTAGTCTCTATTTTTTCGGTTTGTTTTGTACATTTGCCAACTATTGTTGCTAATCATCTGCTTGCCTCTCTCATTCGGCGATCTTTCTGCCTATTCTTTCTTTGTCTCGTTTAAAGTATATCATCTGCATGTTTTTCTCTTCCAAAGTATCACATTAATGGTTACCTACCTGTTTATCTTGCAGTAAGCAAATCGAACTCGGTGGATTTATACAGACCGCCAGCCTTAAGGAACAACAATAGCAATAACAACAACAGCAGCAGCGAGGAAGCAGCTGCAGCGAACGAATCAATAACAACAATAATCACAACAACAGCTGCAGGAACAGCGACATCTGCAACTACAAATCCTACCTCTATAGGATCCCCCAACAGGTAGGAACATTAAAGAACTAGCACGTTAAGGCGAGCAAACCATTAGTTATTTCTAATTTTCCGTTGTGTTGTAATAGAGTGACTTAAAATTGGACTGGTCCATAACTTTTCCAAATTTAATCCGATTCCAAAGTGGCATAACCTCTAAAGACTTGTGATTCTATTCTTTAAAAATCTGCATTCAACATTTTCAATTTAACGTTGATCAAATTTTTGACCCATTTTCATGTCATTTATTTCCAAGTTTCCGACAACTGGACTTCCGGAGTCCATAACTTTGCCAAATTTAATCCGATTTGAAAGTGGCATATCTCGTAAGACTCGTAATTTGATTCTCAAAAAACTGCATTCCAAATTTTCATTTAACATTGGTCAAATTTTTGACCCATTTTCATGTCATTTATTTCCAAGTTTCCGATGTGTTGTCAAAAGGTGACCCACAACTGGACTTCCAAGGTCCATAACTTTGCCAAATTTAATCCGATTTGAAAGTGGCATATCTCGTAAGACTCGTAATTTGATTCTCAAAAAAACTGCATTCAAAATTTTCATTTTAACGTTGGTCAAATTTTTGACCCATTTTCATGTCATTTATTTCCAAGTTTCCGATGTGTTGTCAAAAGGTGACCCACAACTGGACTTCCGGAGTCCATAACTTAACCAAATGTAATCCGATTTGAAAGTGGCCTACCTCGTAAGACTCGTAATTTGATTCCCAAAAAAACTGCATTCAAAATTTCCTTTTTAACGTTGGTCCAATTTTTGACCCATTTTCATGTCATTTATTTCCAAGTTTCCGATGTGTTGTCAAAAGGTGACCCACAACTGGACTTCCGGAGTCCATAACTTTACCAAATGTAATCCGATTTGAAAGTGGCATATCTCGTAAGACTCGTAATTTGATTCTCAAAAAAACTGCATTCAAAATTTTCATTTTAAAGTTGGTCCAATTTTAGACCCATTTTCATGTCATTTATTTCCAAGTTTCCGATGTGTTGTCAAAAGGTGACCCACAACTGGACTTCCAAGGTCCATAACTTTGCCAAATTTAATCCGATTTGAAAGTGGCATATCTCGTAAGACTCGTAATTTGATTCTCAAAAAAACTGCATTCAAAATTTTCATTTTAAAGTTGGTCCAATTTTAGACCCATTTTCATGTCATTTATTTCCAAGTTTCCGATGTGTTGTCAAAAGCTGACCCACAACTGGACTTCCGGAGTCCATTACTTTCCCAAATTTAATCCGATTTGAAAGTGGCATATCTCGTAAGACTCGTAATTTGATTCTCAAAAAAACTGCATTCAAATTTTTCAATTTAACGTTGATCAAATTTTTGACCCATTTTCATGTCAGTTATTTCCAAGTTTCCGATGTGTTGTCAAAAGGTGACCCACAACTGGACTTCCGGAGTCCATAACTCTACCAAATTTAATCCGATTTGAAAGTGGCCTACCTCGTAAGACTCGTAATTTGATTCCCAAAAAAACTGCATTCAAAATTTCCTTTTTAACGTTGGTCCAATTTTTGACCCATTTTCATGTCATTTATTTCCAAGTTTCCGATGTGTTGTTAAATGGTGACCCAAAACTGGACTTCCGGAGTCCATAACTTTACCAAATGTAATCCGATTTGAAAGTGGCATATCTCGTAAGACTCGTAATTTGATTCTCAAAAAAACTGCATTCAAAATTTTCATTTTAAAGTTGGTCCAATTTTAGACCCATTTTCATGTCATTTATTTCCAAGTTTCCGATGTGTTGTCAAAAGGTGACCCACAACTGGACTTCCAAGGTCCATAACTTTGCCAAATTTAATCCGATTTGAAAGTGGCATATCTCGTAAGACTCGTAATTTGATTCTCAAAAAAACTGCATTCAAAATTTTCATTTTAAAGTTGGTCCAATTTTAGACCCATTTTCATGTCATTTATTTCCAAGTTTCCGATGTGTTGTCAAAAGCTGACCCACAACTGGACTTCCGGAGTCCATTACTTTCCCAAATTTAATCCGATTTGAAAGTGGCATATCTCGTACGACTCGTAATTTGATTCTCAAAAAAACTGCATTCAAAATTTTCATTTTAACGTTGGTCAAATTTTTGACCCATTTTCATGTCATTTATTTCCAAGTTTCCGATGTGTTGTCAAAAGGTGACCCACAACTGGACTTCCGGAGTCCATAACTCCACCAAATTTAATCCGATTTGAAAGTGGCATATCTCGTAAGACTCGTAATTTGATTCTCAAATAAACTGCATTCAAAATTTTCATTTTAACGTTGTTCCAATTTTTGACCCATTTTCATGTCATTTATTTCCAAGTTTCCGATGTGTTGTTAAATGGTGACCCACAACTGGACTTCCGGAGTCCATAACTTTACCAAAAGTAATCCGATTTGAAAGTGGCATATCTCGTAAGACTCGTAATTTGATTCTCAAAAAAACTGCATTCAAAATTTTCATTTTAAAGTTGGTCCAATTTTAGACCCATTTTCATGTCATTTATTTCCAAGTTTCCGATGTGTTGTCAAAAGGTGACCCACAACTGGACTTCCAAGGTCCATAACTTTGCCAAATTTAATCCGATTTGAAAGTGGCATATCTCGTAAGACTCGTAATTTGATTCTCAAAAAAACTGCATTCAAAATTTTCATTTTAAAGTTGGTCCAATTTTAGACCCATTTTCATGTCATTTATTTCCAAGTTTCCGATGTGTTGTCAAAAGCTGACCCACAACTGGACTTCCGGAGTCCATTACTTTCCCAAATTTAATCCGATTTGAAAGTGGCATATCTCGTAAGACTCGTAATTTGATTCTCAAAAAAACTGCATTCAAAATTTTCATTTTAACGTTGGTCAAATTTTTGACCCATTTTCATGTCATTTATTTCCAAGTTTCCGATGTGTTGTCAAAAGGTGACCCACAACTGGACTTCCGGAGTCCATAACTCTACCAAATTTAATCCGATTTGAAAGTGGCCTACCTCGTAAGACTCGTAATTTGATTCCCAAAAAAACTGCATTCAAAATTTCCTTTTTAACGTTGGTCCAATTTTTGACCCATTTTCATGTCATTTATTTCCAAGTTTCCGATGTGTTGTTAAATGGTGACCCAAAACTGGACTTCCGGAGTCCATAACTTTACCAAATGTAATCCGATTTGAAAGTGGCATATCTCGTAAGACTCGTAATTTGATTCTCAAAAAAACTGCATTCAAAATTTTCATTTTAAAGTTGGTCCAATTTTAGACCCATTTTCATGTCATTTATTTCCAAGTTTCCGATGTGTTGTCAAAAGGTGACCCACAACTGGACTTCCAAGGTCCATAACTTTGCCAAATTTAATCCGATTTGAAAGTGGCATATCTCGTAAGACTCGTAATTTGATTCTCAAAAAAACTGCATTCAAAATTTTCATTTTAAAGTTGGTCCAATTTTAGACCCATTTTCATGTCATTTATTTCCAAGTTTCCGATGTGTTGTCAAAAGCTGACCCACAACTGGACTTCCGGAGTCCATTACTTTCCCAAATTTAATCCGATTTGAAAGTGGCATATCTCGTAAGACTCGTAATTTGATTCTCAAAAAAACTGCATTCAAAATTTTCATTTTAACGTTGGTCAAATTTTTGACCCATTTTCATGTCATTTATTTCCAAGTTTCCGATGTGTTGTCAAAAGGTGACCCACAACTGGACTTCCGGAGTCCATAACTCCACCAAATTTAATCCGATTTGAAAGTGGCATATCTCGTAAGACTCGTAATTTGATTCTCAAATAAACTGCATTCAAAATTTTCATTTTAACGTTGTTCCAATTTTTGACCCATTTTCATGTCATTTATTTCCAAGTTTCCGATGTGTTGTTAAATGGTGACCCACAACTGGACTTCCGGAGTCCATAACTTTACCAAAAGTAATCCGATTTGAAAGTGGCATATCTCGTAAGACTCGTAATTTGATTCTCAAAAAAACTGCATTCAAAATTTTCATTTTAACGTTGGTCCAATTTTTGACCCATTTTCATGTCATTTATTTCCAAGTTTCCGATGTGTTGTCAAAAGGTGACCCACAACTGGACTTCCGGAGTCCATTACTTTCCCAAATTTAATCCGATTTGAAAGTGGCATATCTCGTAAGACTCGTAATTTGATTCTCAAAAAAACCGCATTCAAAATTTTCATTTTAACGTTGGTCCAATTTTTGACCCATTTTCATGTCATTTATTTCCAAGTTTCCGATGTGTTGTCAAAAGGTGACCCACAACTGGACTTCCGGAGTCCATAACTCCACCAAATTTAATCCGATTTGAAAGTGGCATATCTCGTAAGACTCGTAATTTGATTCTCAAATAAACTGCATTCAAAATTTTCATTTTAACGTTGGTCAAATTTTTGACCCATTTTCATGTCATTTATTTCCAAGTTTCCGATGTGTTGTCAAAAGGTGACCCACAACTGGACTTCCGGAGTCCATAACTCTACCAAATTTAATCCGATTTGAAAGTGGCCTACCTCGTAAGACTCGTAATTTGATTCCCAAAAAAACTGCATTCAAAATTTCCTTTTTAACGTTGGTCCAATTTTTGACCCATTTTCATGTCATTTATTTCCAAGTTTCCGATGTGTTGTTAAATGGTGACCCAAAACTGGACTTCCGGAGTCCATAACTTTACCAAATGTAATCCGATTTGAAAGTGGCATATCTCGTAAGACTCGTAATTTGATTCTCAAAAAAACTGCATTCAAAATTTTCATTTTAAAGTTGGTCCAATTTTAGACCCATTTTCATGTCATTTATTTCCAAGTTTCCGATGTGTTGTCAAAAGGTGACCCACAACTGGACTTCCAAGGTCCATAACTTTGCCAAATTTAATCCGATTTGAAAGTGGCATATCTCGTAAGACTCGTAATTTGATTCTCAAAAAAACTGCATTCAAAATTTTCATTTTAAAGTTGGTCCAATTTTAGACCCATTTTCATGTCATTTATTTCCAAGTTTCCGATGTGTTGTCAAAAGCTGACCCACAACTGGACTTCCGGAGTCCATTACTTTCCCAAATTTAATCCGATTTGAAAGTGGCATATCTCGTAAGACTCGTAATTTGATTCTCAAAAAAACTGCATTCAAAATTTTCATTTTAACGTTGGTCAAATTTTTGACCCATTTTCATGTCATTTATTTCCAAGTTTCCGATGTGTTGTCAAAAGGTGACCCACAACTGGACTTCCGGAGTCCATAACTCCACCAAATTTAATCCGATTTGAAAGTGGCATATCTCGTAAGACTCGTAATTTGATTCTCAAATAAACTGCATTCAAAATTTTCATTTTAACGTTGTTCCAATTTTTGACCCATTTTCATGTCATTTATTTCCAAGTTTCCGATGTGTTGTTAAATGGTGACCCACAACTGGACTTCCGGAGTCCATAACTTTACCAAAAGTAATCCGATTTGAAAGTGGCATATCTCGTAAGACTCGTAATTTGATTCTCAAAAAAACTGCATTCAAAATTTTCATTTTAACGTTGGTCCAATTTTTGACCCATTTTCATGTCATTTATTTCCAAGTTTCCGATGTGTTGTCAAAAGGTGACCCACAACTGGACTTCCGGAGTCCATTACTTTGCCAAATTTAATCCGATTTGAAAGTGGCATATCTCGTAAGACTCGTAATTTGATTCTCAAAAAAACTGCATTCAAAATTTTCATTTTAACGTTGGTCCAATTTTTGACCCATTTTCATGTCATTTATTTCCAAGTTTCCGATGTGTTGTCAAAAGGTGACCCACAACTGGACTTCCGGAGTCCATAACTCCACCAAATTTAATCCGATTTGAAAGTGGCATATCTCGTAAGACTCGTAATTTGATTCTCAAATAAACTGCATTCAAAATTTTCATTTTAACGTTGTTCCAATTTTTGACCCATTTTCATGTCATTTATTTCCAAGTTTCCGATGTGTTGTTAAATGGTGACCCACAACTGGACTTCCGGAGTCCATAACTTTACCAAATGTAATCCGATTTGAAAGTGGCATATCTCGTAAGACTCGTAATTTGATTCTCAAAAAAACTGCATTCAAAATTTTCATTTTAACGTTGTTCCAATTTTTGACCCATTTTCATGTCATTTATTTCCAAGTTTCCGATGTGTTGTTAAATGGTGACCCACAACTGGACTTCCGGAGTCCATAACTTTACCAAATGTAATCCGATTTGAAAGTGGCATATCTCGTAAGACTCGTAATTTGATTCTCAAAAAAACTGCATTCAAAATTTTCATTTTAACGTTGTTCAAATTTTTGACCCATTTTCATGTTAGTTATTTCTAGGGTTCCGATGTCTTGTAAAAGGGTGACTCAAATTTGGACTTCGAGAGTCCATAACTTTACCAAATTTAATCCGATTCCAAAGTGGCATACCTCTAATGAATAGTGATTTGATCCTCTAAAAATCTGCATTCAAAGTTTTAAATTCAATGTTGATGAATATTTTGACCCATATTCATGTTAGTCAAATATTTGCAGCGCTGCTTAGGGCACATATACGACCCTATTCCTTTCTTGTTTAGAAGTGTTTTCTGTAAATCTAATTTATTCCATTTATTCCAAAGTTTGTAAACTAGCATAAGTATTATTGTTTTTCTTATGGATGTTCGACTGTGTGTGTATCTCAGAAACTGACGAAATTCTGTTGTGAGCTAATCGCCTATCGTTTCTTTTATTTCTGGTTACCTGTGTTTTGCTCCGCTGTTTCGCAGAGAGCAACAGGCGGACTCCTCAGCAGCGGCCACTCGTCGCGAACGCCGTCCCGATCGCGCTGTTTATGTGCCAAGGGCACGTCGCAGTCAAACCACACCACCGACCACTACAACGACAACAGCTACAGCGGTTGTAACAACAGCAACAGCAGCACCAGCGGCAATTACGACAGTGGAATCACCACCAGTTGCAGATACAAACTCGAGCAAGACGGACGACGCCAACGGTCAGCAGCTGTCCAAATCGAAGAAATCGAAATCGCATCGCGAGCGCAGAGAACGCGGCAAGAAATCGAACTCTATATCTGCATCTACAACAGCCGATAACGCCACTGTACTCGTTATATCAGGAACTGAAAACGATACTCAATTAAACCAAGAGAACCGACCGGCCAAGCCAGCGGACTGTGATAAGGAGGTGTGTGCTCAAAAACCGATTATAATTGCTATACCAAACTTATTTCAATTCAGAATTTACTTAAAATATTCACTTAAATATATAAATTGTTGTAAATAGAACTACTTTCCATCATCAATTAGCATTTGCTTGAAAAATGTAACATAAAATAAATAGCTGTCGCAAGTTTCAGATAAAGTGAGAAACAACAAATACAAAGTATAAATAGATTGACCTTTTTTAAATTCGAACTAAGAATACACTTAAATCTCATCATTTGCAACAAGTAACTTTAGATCAAGTTTTAAAAATCACGCGATAAACATTGCAGTCTACATATCTAATCCAAAGATTATTTCCTCACAGATCATGAGTGGAGCCCAGCGTACAAAGCCAGGCAATGGTAACAAATCCACCAGCAACGGCAGGTCCCAGCCATCGCCGCCATTGCGCATCGAGGATGTGGCGGTGCCCAGGACAACCAATGGCGAGGAGGCCGCCAAATGTGATAACGATGTGCGCGAACTGCAGCGAGCCTCAAAGGTAAGTTACAGCCTCATTGAAACCAGTAAAGAGATTAACCTTTCTGCTTTCCTTGTCAATTTAGGAAATCAATCGCAGCAATCGTCGCATCATGAAACAAACATTCGTCTCGGATGTGCTAGAGATTCCCGAAAAAATCGAAACGGCGACACCCAAGGCAAGCCAATCTCCTCTAGCATCAGCCACAGCGAAACCACCTGCAGACAGCACCACTGAAGATGATGACGAGGAGGACGAGGACGACTGGGAGAACATGTTTGATGAAAGTGGTGACTGCTTGGATCCCAAGATTCTCCAAGAACTGAGTGAATCTGTTGGCAAGTGCAAAATAGAGCTGCCCAAAATGGACTATACAGTAAGTAGAGGAACTACTATTAACTACAGTCTTTTTTTAATTTTTGATAATGTAAATACTATTTTTTTTGCAATCCACCCAGGTCTTTCACATCAAGCAACAACTACTGAACGAAGAGGAGTTTCCCCACGTTCTGGAGGTATCCAATTTCCCAGTGGAGTTCAAAACGCCCGACCTGTTCATGCTTTTTGCCCAGTACAAGGGCAGTGGCTTTGACATTAAATGGGTGGACGATACTCACGCCCTAGCTGTGTTCAGTAGTTCCCGCATTGGTGAGTGGTTTGTTTTCTAATCGAAGATTGATTCCGTATTTCAACTGAATAATATTTTTCTCAGCTGCTGAGGTGCTGACGATGGGACATCCGTTTGTCAAGTTGAAGCCACTGGCGGAGGCCACGTTGGAGTCACGACTGAAGGCTAAGAAGGCCGGAGCCGTATCATTGCAGCCGTATCGCCAGCGTCCGGAAACATGCACGGCCTTGGCGCGGCGACTGGTTTCCGGCGCATTGGGGGTAAAACTGCCCACGGCGCCGCAGGAGCGGGAGAACGAGAGGCGGGTACTACGTGAAGCCAAAGGTTAGTTGACAAGCTGGGATACGGAATTAAATTGCTATGATATATTGACAATTCTAAATGTTTGGTCGATTTTTAAAACCTCCAAGGGGCAACGTAGCTCATATCTTATTCTGCCAAGCTCTTCCCCTACTTATTCTATCCAAAATCTCTTTACAGAACGCAAACTGTTAGCTGCCAAACAGCGGGACGAAGTCTGGGAAAGCTAGGCCGCAGCCCGGAAGAAGGCAAGGTGCATTTTTCTCCAACCCATCAATCAACAGCTGCGACAGCAACCACAACATGAAGATCAACACTATCACTACCAACCATTATCCACAACAAAAAATTTCTCAATCGAAGCTAGCAAAATATATGAGTAATTTGCATGCTAAGAAATGTACTTTAAATGTTCGCTTTTTGTGCAATTAACACAGATTTTTGCTCAATTTGTTGTAGTTTTTAAAGGACGCATGATAATGATGTAATGCATATTATATCATCTAGGATGTAAGAGAGAAATATCTATATTTATTGGTCGTAGCAAGTAAACATGCATAGATATGTACATGTTGTTTTAACTCCAGGCGTAAACCTTAATTTTTAAGCGCGAGCAATTTATATATTGATATATATTTTAATAAAGTTTATAGCGTAAGAAAAACTAAGTAAACATGTTGATTTTTAAATGGAAAAAATTATCTAGGGGGACTACTATGCATCGATACAAATTGGTACTTTCATATACATCTGGCTAGTGTTTAAATGGTTGTTTTAAAACAATGATCCTTTAAATATGGTTTCTCTCTTTTAAACTGGAAATATAAAAACCATTTTTTTTTCATTTTTAAAAAACCATTATTTGGTTTATATACAAAATTAATTGTTACCCTTTTTACTTGCTTTTAAATATTACAATTTTAATTACAAGCATATATCTTAATTTTTATACCCTTGCAGAGGGTATTATAATTTCAGTCAAAAGTTTGCAACGCAGTGAAGGAGACATTTCCGACCCTATAAAGTATATATATTCTTGATCAGGATCACCTCCTGTGTTGATATAGCCATGCCCGTCTGTCCGTCCGTCCGTTTCTACGCAAACTAGTCCCTCAGTTTTAAAGCTATCTGCTTGAAACTTTCCCAAAAGTTGTCTTTCTATTGCAGGTAGTATATAAGTCGGAACGACTTAGCCCGGATCGGGCTACTATATCATATAGCTGCCATATAACTGAACGATCGGAAAAGCCATAATGTTGGTGTTTTTAAAGTTAGGAAGTTGAGATTTTCTATAAGTTTTATTTTTGGCCAATTAATCCGACCTACCAAATTTCATAAGGATCGGACGACTATATCCTATAGCCGCCATATAACTGATTGATCGGAAATGCCATAACTTGGGTGTTTGTAAAGTTAGGAAGTTGGGATTTTCTATGGGTTTTATTTTTGGCCAATCAATCCGACCTACCAAATTTCATAAGGATCGGCCGACTATATCCTATAGCTGCCATATAACTGAACGATTGGAAATGCCATAACTTTGGTGTTTTTAAAGTTAGGAAGTTGGGACTTTTTATGAGTATTAAGAATACATCATATGAATAATTTTGAAGAATATAATTTACAGAATATTCTGCAAGGGTATATCAACTTCGGCTCCGTCCGAAGTTAGCTTTTCTTTCTTGTTTTTTTAAATATATATATTAGCAACTCTTAACCGCCTGAAACAGTATGACCATAGCGTGCTGTCGGTATTTTAGCGTACGACTGTAACACTAATGCCGGCAGAACAATTTGTTATTAAAAATAAGAGTTAATTATAGCGCTTAAAAGGTAACAGCTGTGCAATTGTGTGTCTGCAAATAAAAATAAATATTAAAAGGAAGCAGGAAGTGAATCGCACATATGTATGTTTGCTTATATAAATATACAAGTTCATTGAAATTCTGGCTGCCTTGCGAGTTATTTATTGAAGTATGTAGTTACACGCTGACAA
This sequence comes from Drosophila rhopaloa, assembly GCF_018152115.1. Taxonomy (NCBI): domain Eukaryota; kingdom Metazoa; phylum Arthropoda; class Insecta; order Diptera; family Drosophilidae; genus Drosophila; species Drosophila rhopaloa. Next base: position 14,913,547 of record NW_025335043.1, read on the forward strand.
CTATAAAATTTATTACCAGTGAATGTGAATGAAATTGATAAGCTTTATCTTTTCGGAAGCAGAGCAACAATCAAACTACCAAAATCAATTGAAGTTCTGCCAATTGAAATAGACATTTTTTTGACTGCGTGGCTACAAGTTGTGGGCGTGTTTTTAAGGGCATGTGAGTACAGTGTATACCAGTTATAATGGATTGGATAGGCATTGTGTTTCAGAAACATTGTCACCCTTCAAAAATTGAGGATTTTCCTTTCAATCAATTCACTTCTAACTATAAATATAGCTGAAACCCAATCTTAAATGTTCGAACCTTCTCTACATAATAAATATAGGTTTATTCAATAGAGCTGTTATCTACTGTGGGTATATATAAAATTGTTAATATAACATCGAAGGGGCGGCAATAGTTGTAAAAGTTGCGTTAATAAGTATGGTAAAAAGCGTATCTAATTGGAATATTCATACGTGGATCTCGTTTCAGCCCAGTCATGAACAAGTACTTATCGGTGCTACTGCTATCCGCAGTAATTGTTGGAGCTGCTAAGCCAGAAGATAATGAATCGTGTTACTCCTTTGCCGGCGGAAATGTATATCCCGATCAGCCAAAGGGCGACCATCAACTCCAATACACCAAGGCAGTCAGTAAGTACCACCCATAAAGTATTCAGGGATCATCATTAACCCTTTACTATCCTCGCTTTGACAGTTTCCAAGCCAGCCCCTCAGTTCGAGGGAACCGCTGTGGTCAACAAGGAAATTGTGAAATTATCGCTGTCCCAGTATCTTGGAAAATACGTGGTGCTGCTCTTCTACCCACTCGATTTGTAAGTATTTATTTTAAAGTTTGTAGGTTTTGTATGTTTTATAATATCAAACTTTACATAGAAAGTAGTTTCTAATAAAATATTCCGTATAATTCTAGTGGTATTTCGATTTTTACTCTCCTTATTCCTATTCCAGCACCTTTGTCTGCCCAACGGAGATCATAGCCTTCTCCGATCGCATCGCAGAGTTCAAAAAGATCAAGACGGAAGTGATCGGCGTCAGCGTGGACTCTCACTTCACCCATTTGGCCTGGATCAACACGCCGCGCAAAGAAGGCGGTCTCGGCAATGTAAAGATCCCCCTGCTCTCCGACCTGACACACAAGATCAGCAAGGACTACGGCGTCTATCTGGAGTCTAGTGGCCATGCCCTGCGTGGTCTCTTCATCATAGATCAAGCCGGAGTACTGCGTCAGATCACCATGAACGACCTGCCTGTGGGACGATCTGTGGACGAGACTATTCGCCTGGTGCAGGCCTTCCAGTACACAGATACCCATGGAGAAGTTTGCCCAGCGGGTTGGCGGCCAGGTGCCGATACGGTGAGTTTTGAAAACAATCCTTTAAAATTTAACGAGCTTGCATTGAAAGAAATATTGGGTTAAAAATATTAGATTAATCTTGTATAATTGGTAAAAATAGGGGCTTACCATTTAAAGTCCTCCTGCCAAAATATTCAAAGCTTTAAAAATGGCCTTTCTATTGCTTTGCTAGATCGTTCCTAACCCAGAGGAGAAGACGAAGTACTTCGCCAAGAATAACTAAGGATAGCTGCACATCCCTTTCATCAGCCATGCCCAGTTACATTCCAGATGTTCACGACTGAATCACGACTAAATCGAACAATAGGCCCCGTCGCTTGAGTCCTTTGTATAAAAAAGTCCGCAATGCCACCGAATGCAGATGGTTCGCATTTGTTTTGTATAAAATATAGTTTGTTTATTTTACAGCATAACTGAGAGATAAATAAATTGATGAAGTACATATTTAAATGATGCAAATTGCGTGGCGCCACTAGAGGATATCGGGTATCCCGAAATGCCTTATAATGCCATTTAATGGATAACAATTCGATTGTGGTTAGTTTCATACAAAAATATATGTATTATGTAGTAGGTAATAGTAAATTAGTTAGGTACGCCATGGTTGCAGTTAAGTAATCCTGTGCTCCGACCTTTGGGTACAACAAAGCTAAGTATGTCGAGGTATATAAATCGGGGAAACGGGGCGGGGTGACGACAATAACAACTAGGACGTCATAAGGCACTCGTTCTCGTCAGTTTATTCGTGTGTAGTCTGTTTTCCGTTGTGTGTTTTTTTGTCAATGTTTGTGCTACATTGTTGTGCGTTTTAAATGCCAAAACCCAGGTTCTTAAAAATTCGAAGGTGCAACTGCAGTTTAGATCAAAATTGTGCGGGGAGATTCCGTTGCTGTGGAGATTCCAAATCGATCAAAGCGTTGCACTGTTCAGATTCCCGGAAACGTTAATTAAATAAGGGGTTAAAATATTCTTAAAGCTATGACGATGAAACACGTCGAACCAAAAAGCAGTCGGCGATAATAACGTCTGTGTTTGTTCATTTATAAATCGATTCATTGACAGCTTACTGCTCGTAGTAGACCACGTCCTGAAATAAACAAAAACATAAATGAGTACATATTTTCCATATGTTTTGTTTTGTATCATTTTTGAAGTATCGTTAGTCATCTGCATTATATCAATTATTTTCCCTTCTTTCCTTCATTCACATCATTCTGATTCATATGATAATATTCTTATAGATGAAAAGTTAACAAAGAGTTTATTCGTGATATTTTCTCATATACTCACAATCAAAAAGAGCGCTGCGAATATAAGTGCCTTCATGCGAACATCCAGATTCAGGGGGAAGGTGACGCTGAAGTAATCCGCATCGGTGAACAGCTCCCTGCCCAATCCAGACCATTGTTTGCTTATTTTTCCGACCTCCTCATTATTGGCGCTCAATACCTACAATCGAGTAAAAAGGCGAGAGATGTTTGTGTTTAACATTGATCGGGACGGAATTCGACTCGCACACACACATAATTCGCAGTATCGGAATTAATTGACTCGCTCTGGACATTCAAGCATAGCGACCCATGACGTCACTGTCTCGGACTGCAGTCGCTTGATATTTATATGAACCAGACAGTGGCGGTCAGTAAAATATGAAATCCACTACTCATAAAAAAGTGATAAAATGATAAAAACATTAACTATCCAAAAAATAGTATTACTGATCAAAAGCATACAAAATCTTACCAAATCAAAATATACTTTCAGTTTTCGTTTAAGCCTGTGTCTGATTAGAGCTATTTTAAAACAGAGTATTTTTAAAGACTCTTATCTTTTAACAAAGACGATAAGCTGGGGAATTTTAAAATATAGAGATGAAGTTAAAATCCCCTTTTTAGTGATTTAAATTGTCAGCAAAATATAACTTGTCTTGGGTACTATTCATTTTCCAGCTTTTGTGTCAATGGCATTTTTTTGTACTTGTTTAAATGAATTTCTAATCAAAAAGTATTAACATTTTAAAAATAGCTAACAGCACTTATATGTGAATGAATAAGGGTATGGGTCTTTTGAATAGCTGATGGGTTTATATGATTAAAGCATGCTCCCCCGTTGCTACTCTGCTTCCCGCTGCTGTGTGTGTATACTTGTTTGAATATGGGAATCTCGATCGAGGCACGCGAATAACCACTTGTTGGCCGCACACTGACCTTGAAGTTGGTGTCGCTGAAGCACTTGCAGGGGCAGAGGGGTCCCTCGATTTGCAGGACGGTGTCGCCGCAGTTGTTTTTGATGTTGAACTTGGGGCGCAAGAAGGTGCAAACCTGCTCCACGCTTCCGATCACCTGGCCCGGCGGAGCGGACACCTCCACGGCGTTCATGCAGCTGGGGATACAGCAGAGGATGTCGCACTTAAATGGCCGGTACAGATGGAGCACCTCGTTCTGGAAGTTGTCCAGGATCTTCATCTCGAACGGACGCGACCTGCCGAGCATGTTCCGGGTGCAGCAGTCGCTCTCCTCGTACGCGAAGTAGACGTTCTGGCCCAGTGAATTCTTAACCTTGAAGCGATTCTTTGTCTCGAAGCCGGTGATCAGCTCCAGTTTCTCGATCTTCTGCGAAACGAGCAGCTGGTCCAGGGCGGTCAAGTATTCGAGGCCCTGCGGGCAGTTGGGCATGCCCACCGGTATCGACATCCAGTTCTCTGCAACGGGGCGTAGTTTCAGATAAGCTCTAAATATATTCTGCCTACTATATGTATGTGCAAGGAAAATTAGCATAGGTACAGTAGCGGTCAAGTCAATGAATACGATATTTTTTGTTAATATTTACACCCATTACGAGCCATGATTTGTTTGTAAGATATTTAAATTTTAAAAAGGTTGTACAAAAGTGTATTTTATTTATTTTTTTTAACATTATAGCAAATCGTGGTTTTTAAAGTTCACAAAGTGTGACTAATTGATAGTGAGTAATTGATAATGCTATTTCAAACGCAATAATTAATCTTAAAATAACAAAATTTGCCATTCAATTTTTTTAGCGGATCCCCACTTGAAGTTATATTGATTTATAATATAGGCCGGAAGTTAAGCCTCCAAGGACTAGATCTTGAGAGCTATATTTTTGACCGCTGCTGTAGGAAATGCCAAGAAAAAGGAGAATGCGGTTCCACCTTTTTGCACACGCCCACACAAACACAGGGCGCATCTTAAAACGGCCATCTGTGTGATGGAATTCCTCCGTGGGATTAATCCATATATATCTACGCACCAGCTCCATTTGCATTATTTCCGGGAATCACCGCCTGCGGCTGGCAAACCACAGTGTCGTCCTGCGGCGCATTCTGCGGCACCACCTTGTACTCGCTCATTTGCATCATCTTTTATAGCAATTTAAGTCTGGATTTGATTGTGGAGCAATTCACAAAACACTAATAATTGTGTGACCGTGTGGCGAACGCCAAAATATCTCGATGTCGATGCACCAATGCACCTCACGAAAAATACTTAATTTTAGGGTGAAGTATTTTTCGTGAGTGCATTAGTGCATCGGCATCGAGATATTTCGAATATAGAATTGGGTAAAATCGAATTTGAATTCAATACGTCATACATTGTCTCCCTATTATCATATTCATTTTACAAAGAAGTAATCCGGATTAAACGGCTTTATAAGCTAAGGTTGGTATTTTTCAAAGGATCTTCAGTTCCTTTGTGTTAGTTGGTATTTTTGTGCCTTTCGTATACGGTCACACTGCTGCCATGATTGTGATAAGGGAGCCATAAAAAACTGTGCCTAAAAACTTCTGAAACATGCTGCTTGGCAGCCGAATCTCCAGTCGAAATGAGCGAATCTCTTGATAAGACCACCAGCCCGAGTTCGGCCAGTTCCAGGGCCACGCCCTCAGGGCCGGAGGAGGCGGATGCGGATGAGGGCCACGACGTGAGCGACACCTTCTACACGAGTCAGCGCAAGAAGGGCAGCCACGTATTCCGGGTTCGCCTGGACGCCACAGGATTCACCCTGCAACGGGAATCGCCTACCGGCAGCATCATCAAGGAGCAGCAGGTGCGGATCGGGGACATAGTGGGTGCCCGGTGTATGCGTCCCAAGAAATCGCGACGTTTGGCCATGTCCGGAGCCTGTGCGTGCAGTTCTGGCAACTCCCCGGCCATTTCGGCCTCCGGGGATCACCATCGCCCGACCACCACGCCCAGTAAGTGCAGTACCAACAGCCGGGAGAATCTTCCATTGGATGGTGGCGATGTCAGCGCCTTTCTCTACGTATTTGCCTATGTCCTGAAAAAGAGGAGCCTCCGCACGGAGTTGCACAGGGAGCGAACAGTGCTCACCCTGCGCTTCAGATCCTTCGACACCTTCGAGGACAATATGAGGGAAGCGGACCGGTGGTATCGATCCCTCCGCTGGCAGCTGCACCGCACGCTGGAGGAGATCTTTGTAGCGCCCACGGCGGATGAGCGACGTCGGAGGGTTCTGGTACTGCTAAATCCGAAATCTGGTTCCGGTGATGCCCGCGAGGTTTTTAATATGCACGTGACACCAGTTCTCAATGAAGCCGAGGTACCCTACGACCTGTACGTGACCAAACATTCCAATTTTGCGATTGAATTCATGAGCACGAGGTGTCTGGACGCCTGGTGCTGCGTGGTGGCCGTCGGTGGAGATGGCCTCTTCCACGAGATAGTCAATGGACTCCTGCAGCGCCAGGATTGGGCCCACGTCCTGCCCCATCTGGCACTCGGCATCATTCCCTGCGGTTCTGGAAATGGACTGGCCAGGTCTATAGCGCATTGCTACAAGTAGGTTTTCTCAGTTTCTTATTTATTCAAATTATTCATCCTAGTTTTCACTTTCCATTTTCCATGGAGCCGTTGCTCGAAGCTTATCACATTTCCCCAATTTCCCGGAAATTGTGTATCTACGATTTACTCATTCTTTAAAGCCCCTTTCTCAGGTTGGGCTGTTAAATGACGTCTATATGGGTAAAAAAAATTCCCCATGTTAGTTATCATCGACATAATCTTTAAAATATTGCCATTCATGTTAATGAGTCCCTTAAAATTTAATTGCCACAATTTCCGTTTACCAATAGTTAAACAATTACCGGACGATTAGCGGGTATAAAAAGGCTTAATTAAGAAATCAAGAGTGAAAACAGGAATAAAACCCAACGCATATTTCTTTTTTGAAAAATTTAATAATCGGTTTTTTTTCTCACAGTGAACCGTACTTCAGCAAACCAGTGCTAGGAGCTGCACTCACCGTAATCAGTGGACGCAGTTCTCCGATGGATGTGGTTCGCGTGCAGCTTCAGAATCGCTCCCTCTACTCCTTCCTGTCCATCGGCTGGGGTCTGATCTCGGACGTGGACATCGAGAGCGAGCGCATCCGGCTGCTTGGCTACCAGCGTTTCACCATCTGGACACTGTACCGTCTGGTGAATCTGCGCACCTACAACGGCCGGATCAGCTATTTGCCGACGGAGCAGCAGGACTCCTCGACACAGAGCCACTCCGGCTATGCTGGCCAGCGGAGGATGCAGGGCAGCCGGAGCTGCAACACACACATCGACATGCTGACAGGGCCGGCACCCAGCTATCATTCCAGTGCCGAGTATCTGCCGCAGGAGTTTGCGGACGTTATATCCCTGGAGACGTCCATCAATCAGTCGTTCCGCTCCAGATGCGACAGCTGGCTGTCCGGAGGATCGCGACGCAGCTTCTACTATTCCATATCGGAGAGCATCTACCACAGTCTGGCGGATGAGAGTGAATTCACTGGATTGGCGACCGCCTCGCTGGAGAACAGGCAGCTGAATTACGGGCCGACGAGCGAACTGCCTGATCTGGCCGATCCCCTGCCCGAGAATCAGGGCTGGATGGTGGAGGAGGGCGAGTTCGTGATGATGCACGCCGTCTATCAGACGCATCTGGGCATCGACTGCCATTTTGCGCCCAAGGCCCAGCTGAACGACGGCACCATTTACCTGATCCTCATACGCGCCGGCATCAGTCGGCCGCACCTGCTGAGCTTCCTCTATAATATGAGCTCGGGCACCCACCTGCCGGAGGTGAACAACGAATACGTGAAGGTGCTGCCAGTGAAGGCATTCCGCCTGGAGCCACACGACAATCACGGCATCATCACGGTCGACGGGGAAAGGGTCGAGTTTGGACCCCTCCAAGCGGAGGTCCTGCCGGGCATAGCCCGCGTCATGGTGCCCAAGTAGGAGGAGGACGAAGAAATGGGCCCGAGAGGCTGAAGACCATCAAGCAATAGAAATCTCAATTTAGGAATCTCTGCATTTGTAGCTAATACTTAGGGCCAAAAATGGCTGAGTTGAGAGAGTTGTGCATTCTGCGAATTTTGTATTCTTTTGTGGCTTGCTTATGCCAACCAATCATGTATTGTTAACCTTTTTTTTATAATTACTGCAGTTATTTACGAAATATAAAACTGTATATAAATATGCCAGATGAAGTGCATGTACATTTTTTGATTTTTGATGTCTGTTTTTTTTTTCAATATTAAAAAGTGTTTCTTAATTTAATTTAGTTTTTCGGAAAACTAGTACATCATGAAGAAAACCTTTAAATATGCTTCAACTAATTTATGGTTCTGCGAAATACCTTTAAATCAAAAGGATGCATTTTTTAAATTTCACAATATTAAAAAAAAATCTTTACAACTAAAGTAAGCCTTAAAAATTTTTAAGGTACAAGTAAAATGAGTGAATAAAATCTTTGAGCTTAAAATAATGATTTTCTTTTACTTTCAAAGATAGATAAAATAGAACCGGAATTAATAGCGAAATGGATATTCACAAACGACAAGTGGCAAAAAATATAAACAAAAATTGACTTTGTCAAACGGGTTTTTTGATCATTGAACTTTCGTTTTATATCTTTTTGAAATTAAAAGTAGTGCTTACAAGTTGTTTATCTTTAAAGTTTCAATTTAAATTTAACGAGCATGCGAATTAACGGTAATATATGGTATTTTTTAAATTTTAGTATGTATTTTTTACTGAGACTGAGTCGGTCACATTAAGCAGAAAAAGAAAAAACAAATCCGTTCTGCTTGTGAAAAAAATTTCAGAAAATAAACACCTCAGCTTGCAATTTAGACAGTGTCAGCACAATCCGTTCTAAATCCGAGGCTCTCTAGCACGGAATCGCATTGTATTTCCCATCGAGATCTGCTTTAAGCACTGCAATATGTCGTCCGAGGAGCTGGCGCCAATTAACGAGCAGGACCTTAAGGATCTGAAGGAGCGCATGAAATTGATTGTGGAGGCAGATCCGAAGCAATATCATAACGAATTTTCGCTTCGGCGCTATCTGCGCGCTTTTAAGACCACAGATGACGCATTCCAGGTAAGCGATGCGTAAATAAAAACCATGAATTTGACCATCTGAAAAGCTATAGAACCTAAGCTTAGAACACCCTTCCAGCAAGTATCTGTATCTATTTTCCATAGCATTCGTGGGCTAATAAGAGTCTGAATCTGACCTTCAGTTGATAAAATCATTTACACAACGTATTAAAAAGTGTATTAAAAAGCCCTTATCACGTTTGATATAAAAAGTTTGGTACCTTCAGTGGTTAAATTTCTTTCCATAAGGAAAATACATAAATTAAATTGCAATACAATTTAAATAGCCAAGTATGTTCCAGATGTTTTATAAAATTGAAAAGGATTTGCATGTACGTCATATCTTATTGGAATTAGAGGTTTATAAATGACCTAAAGATTTGATGTACTGCAAATCGTAACAGAAAATATATGGATCTCCTGATTATGGCAATGATAAAACTCTGGTTAAAAGATTAAGGCCTTATATTCTTAATTAACTTCGACTAAATATATATACCCACCGCAGGCCATCCTGAAGACCAACAAATGGCGCGAGACGTACGGAGTGGACGAGCTATCCAAGATGGACCGCAGCCAGCTGGACAAAAAGGCACGCCTGCTGCGCCATCGTGACTGCATCGGCCGCCCGGTGATCTACATTCCGGCCAAGAACCACAGCTCGGAGCGGGACATCGACGAGCTGACTCGCTTTATCGTCTACAACCTGGAGGAGGCTTGCAAGAAGTGCTTCGAGGAGGTCACCGACCGCCTATGCATCGTCTTCGATTTGGCGGAGTTTAGCACTAGCTGCATGGACTATCAGCTAGTGCAGAATCTCATCTGGCTGCTGAGCAAGCACTTTCCGGAGCGTCTGGGCGTCTGCCTGATCATCAATTCGCCGGCGCTGTTCTCGACTATTTTTCCGGCCATTCGTGTGCTGTTGGACGATAACACCGCCAAGAAGGTGAAGTTTGTGGGCGATGAGGTCGAGCTGTGCCAGTACCTCATCCCTGACATCCTGCCAACGGACATGTAAGGCTACCGCCTCGAAATCAGCATTAAATGGAGCTCCAGTTAGGTGTAGACATATCTCCAAAAAGAAAACCGAAAACAGTACCTAAGTTTTAAGTTCGCAAGGAGGCTGCTACTCTATGTGAAAATCGATGTGTTTAACAAGTTGATTGTAAAATGTATTTTATTGGACACACCATTAATACAATGCTAACTATTTTAGATAAAGGTTTATCTTGTATGTGTAGTATCTATATACCTGAATTCGTACCTATATGTATACATATATATGCAAGTGTCTATCTGTACAGCAAATAAAGTTGTAAAAAATACGTCGTTAAGATTAGAGGGTGATGATGCACGACACACGTGAATAATCGTTTTGTGGGGCGGGTCGATAGTGCTCTAATTTTAGAAGGCTTATCATTTGACAAGTGATAAGAATCATAATCCAAAACGATTCGTTGTAGTACTCCTATCAAAAAATTGTTGATTTGAAATTTGCGCCGATTAGGGCTGTCGCTGCGATAACAATAAGTTAATTGCTTTAAAGTGTTAAGCAACACTGGTTAGACTAAAAAATATTTTCTCCATATTCGAACTAAAGTAATTATATTTCTGTTCAGTGATTTAAACTTGTCTTTCCTTTGTGCTTAAAAGATATACAACTATATTATTTTATATTATTTATTTCTTTAATGTTTTTATTATCATGCCTTAGTCTGAGATGAAATCCTTTAAGCCTAGTATCCAGATCGACAAACGAGTATGCTAGCGTAAAAACTTTAATCTTTCCAGTGTGACCAAAATTTCGAGAGTTCATCGGATTTAAGCGTGCTACGGTCGTACTGACAATCAGCTGGGTTTGTTGACAAGCAGTTAAAATTCAAATATCGTATTTGCGGGAAAGAGCCTTTAAAAGATATTATCAAATACCTTGGCAAGACAAGTCTGCCGCTGTACAAAGAAGTTAAAAAACAATACAATTTAAATTTAACAGTTGTTTTTTTTTAATTTTATGATAATTATTTGCTAATTTAAAGTTCATAGCTGCACATTTATTGTATTTTTTCGTACATTCTGGACCTAAAAAACATTTTGCTCTGACAAGAGGCACCCCAGATAGTATTAATGTTATTTTGTCCTCACATGTAAACACCTGCAATCGACTTTTGTGAGTTTTTTGAGTTTTTCCCTCCATTTCTTATAATGTTCAGTGAGAAGCGCACGCCAAAAGATTAAATTTTTTAATCTTTCCGCTAGGGTTCACCCAAAGTTCATTTCCGCAGACTGGCAACGCTATGCAATTTTCTGGTATTTTTTTCGTCGATCAGGAGACCGAAGTGAAAAAAAGGCCCGACGAAAAGTGAACGCCAGCTGTTTGCCTCTCGCTCTCTCTCATGACTGGCGTACGGTTTACGTCGAAGTGGATACTAGGCTTTAGCTTTTTTCTAGCTTAATTTCTAGTTGGCTTCCAGGAAAGTAGGTGACAGCCCTGGCGCCGAGTGGTTATCATCTGGAAACACAAAAACAAAGTCGAGCACTTGATAAGGAAACCGAGAAATATGAGACCTCGCCAAAACAATAACAATAGCAATAACAGCAGCGAAATGGATAAGTCGGTTCGCCAGTTCGGAGTAACAGCGTCCAAAAGCCAGTGATCGACGAAGCGTGCGCTACGAAACATGTCAGCGCCTTCAAATGTCGCGTCAAAATCAGCAGGAGCTCCTCAGGATTCGGAATCCCCAGGGGATTCAGGGTCAGGATCACCCGCCTACATTGCCGCCTTGGATGTGGGCACCACCTGTGTGAGGTGCTTCGTGCTGGACGAGCGATGTGTGGTCAGGGGATCGGCGGTGGATGCCGTAAGTGATTCGATCTTCAAGTGACCCATGGGGCAAAGTTAATTAACTAAATACCTTTACGACCTTTGGCGCAATTAGGTGGAACTACTGAACCCACAGCCGGGCTATTTCGAAATCGAACCGGAGAGCTTGTGGCGTAAAATTGTGAATGTTATAAGTCGGGCGGTAAAGGGTGAGTTTCGGATACCATAAAACCGCCAACAGGTTTAATACGAGCTTTAATCGGTTTATTTGATAGCCATTCCAAAAGTCGTTTAGAAAAACGTTGGATAAAAAGCTATTACAAATGGATCAAAGTTCACAAATAATTTTAATTAAAACTTTCCTATTAGTTAACCTAATTAAAAAGGATAAATACCTATTCTATAATTTTAAAAATGTTTATAAAATATAATTTGCAGAGGCCAAGCTGACGCCCTTGGAAATCACTTGCATGACCATCTCCACTCAGCGCTGTACCTTTCTTACCTGGGATCACCGCAGTGGCGAGTACTACCACAATTTTATCACCTGGAAGGACCTGCGCGCCGATGAACTGGTGGAGCAGTGGAATGCTAGCTGGACGAAGAGCTCCATGAATTGGTTTTCGTATGCCTTATTCCTAGTCACCCGTCAATCGAGATTCCTCGCAGGAAGTGTCCTTAAACTGATGAATGGCCAAGTCACGCCAAGACTGCTCTTTGAGATAATGCACAACAAGAAATTAAAACAAGCTCTGATACAGCAAAAGGCTCGTGTGGAGCTCCTGGACTCGTGGATCCTGCACAAACTAAAAACTGGCAGCAGCCGTGATAAGGATGTAGAGCACATAACCGATGTAACCTCAAGTACGGCGACGGGCTTGTACGATCCCTTCACGCTCAGCTGGTCTCCTCTTATAAGTTGGCTCTTTGGCATTAACGTAAGTTTTTTATGTCCTTTTTAATCCAAAAATGATCTTATAAGCTTGCATTCCAGTCCAAAATCCTGCCGCGTGTGGTTGACAATGCCTACAGGGGTTTCGGGCAAGTGCATCCAACTGCCTTGGGTCCAGATTGGGCCAACACAAAGATTCCCATTGCAGCTTCTCTTAGTGATCAAACGGCTGCCATGTGGGGTTCACAGTGTTTCAAGAATAACGACGTCAAGGTAACCATGGGCACAGGAGCGTTTTTGAATCTGATCACGGGCGACCGGTGTCATGCTGCCATCTCTGGAATGTACCCCCTGGTTGCGTGGCAGATCAAAAGCCAAGCGAAGCACCAAGGAGCCGTCTACTGCATCGAGGGAGCCTCCCATGACTTTGGCACCGTAGTTACCTGGGCGCAATCCTGCGAGCTCTTCGAGAATCCTGCGGATACATCAGATATTGCAGAGTCTGTTTCAGACACAAATGGTGTATTTTTTATGCCCGCCTTCAGTGGCCTGGGGGTAAGTTTTATTAGCAGTTGTGACCAGTCTGAGATTAACTAATCCTCATCTTATCTCTGTTAGCCCCCGGTGAACGACTATCGGTCGGCAAGTGGCTTCATTGGCCTCAGTCCATCTACCACAAAAGCCCACATGGTTAGGGCCCTGCTCGAGAGCATAGTCTTTCGCCTGGTGCAACTAATCGAGTCTGCTGAAAATGAAACCTCTCAAAAGCTTCAAATGATTAGGTAAATCAATGAAATATATATATATGTTTACTTATATATCATATATGAAAGAAATCTGCCCAAGTCTATAGTATTCTAGTTAGAAACATATTTTAATATGATCTTATTGATGTTATTATACCTTAGGCTTGGGTTAAAACCTTCTCAGAACATTATTTGTTAATGGACAATAATAATAAGCAAATTATAACCATAAAATACTGACAAATATCATATAATTAACCGGTTGCTAATTTAAATATTAAAATTACTGACTTAATGATCAAATTTTACTACCTCAAACTTTCAGGGTTGATGGCGGCGTCTCCCGCAATGACTTCGTCTGCCAATTCCTTGCCGATCTCAGCCAGCTGAGTGTAGAGCGCGCCGAGAACGCAGAGAGCAGCATAATGGGCGCCACATTTATGGCTGGCATTAACCACGGCATTTGGCGCAATGTGGAGGATCTCAAGTGTTTCCGGCAGGTGGAACGGGTCTTTGAACCGCGCGCCAAGGAATACGACACCGTAGCCAACCGGATGGACAAGTGGGTCCAAGCAATAGCTCGTTTCAGCGAGTGGTACTAGTTTGTGTATGTTACACTTTAATTGTTTGTATGTCTTAAGCGCTACGGTCATTAAATACTTAGAAGGCTATGTTGCAGTAGAAGTGGTAGAAAAAATGCTGCCTTTCTCAGTCTCTCAGTTGAATCGCTGCTGGAAGTTTTGCTGCTGGTTGAACATCATTTGTTGCTGCTGCTGTTGTTGCTGTTGCTGCTGGGCCTGCTGCTGCTGATGGTGGAAATCCTGCTGGTTTCCAGCCCCAGACAATCTAACCCTCTTGGCATTCGGCTCGGCATTCATTTGTTGTTGCTGCTGCTGCTGTTGTTGTTGCTGCTGTTGCTGTTGCTGCTGGCGCTTGTTGTCCGACTTGTCCTCCTGATCGTCGTCCGTGAGGAACTCGCGCTTGGGATACGGTATGGGGCAGCCGGCAAACACGTCCTGCGTGGGCAGCGGCTCCTCCTGGAAGTACTGATCCTGCATGGCCTGTTCGGAGGTGATTCGCTTGTTGGGATCCATTAGCAGCAGCTTCTGCAGCAGATGGAACGCTTTGCTGTCCGGCTTGATCTTGTGTCGCTCCATGTACTTGGCCAGCGAACAGGTGGAGTAAGTGGAACGTTTAAAGTCCTTGGTTAGCGTGTGATGTTCCGGCATCTTTTTGATGTCCTCCCAGTCCTTGTCCTGTGGAAAGCCCATCACATTGAAGATGCGGTCTAGTTGATCGTGGTGGTACGGATTGCTGGTCTTGATGTCCTCCTGGCGGCAGTGAAAGATGGGCTCTGAGGTTAATAACTCGGCGAAGATGCAGCCAATGGCCCAGATGTCGATGGCCTTGGTGTAATGGCGAGCTCCGAGCAGCAGTTCTGGAGCGCGATACCAAAAGGTGACCACTACAGGATCTAGATCTGCTAACGGCTTCAGTGGGGCATTAAACAGACGGGCGAATCCCATGTCGGCTATCTTCACGCGACCCCTCTCGTTGCCATCGCCCATCACAAGGATGTTAGCGGGCTTTAGATCGCGATGCAGCACCCAATTACTGTGCAGGTAGTGAATCCCGTCCAGGATCTGGTATAGTAGACTCTTTACCATGCCTCGGGGAACCACCACCTGTTTCTTGGTGGCCTTGGCCGCCCGATGGAACTTGATTATGTGCCAGAGATCGTGTTCCGCGTAGTCGATCAGCAGGAACACTTTCCGATCGTTGTGGGACAGGAACACTCGGATAAGGGTTATCACGTTCTGGTGCTTCAGTTCGCGCAGCAAGGCGATCTCACGGCAGGCGGACATGGACAGCCCAGTGCCGTCGATCTGCTTCAAAGCGTACTCCTTGCCATCGCTGAGAAGTGGGGAATTAACAATTATATTATTTCGATCACCGAATTGACCAGCTTACCTTGTCTCCTTCCATTTCGCCTTATAGACGTGACCGTAGGTGCCACGCCCCACCTTGCAGCCCTCGTAGTTGAACAGGTCCTCCACTTTTGTACGCTCAATTTGCGTTTTCATCTTGAAATCGTAGTCCATTTCGCAAAAAAGTAACAAATATGCAAATTGTTATAAATTCGAATGCCGCCAGTCAGCTGTCCGGCGATAACCGATAACAAAGATATAACCAGGGATGGAGGATCTGCCATTTTCATCCTAGTTGTATTTTGTAAATTTAAAACACATTAATATTAATATGATTATATTAAGAATCAAAATAGTTCAGTGTTTTAAAACCTAGCCATAAATACAGTATTTTCAAAATTTTCTCTGGTGTGTATTTTTATTTACAGAGAAAAGCCGTTGAAAAGCCCTCAAAACTATTTACATATAATAATTTTCCCAATGTAATAATCCCCCAAATATATAATTTATCTGATCTCTTAATTAATGATTCAGGAAAATTTTCTAAAACTTTTTTATTTAAACACTTAAAAGTCTAGCAAGTTAAGACAAAATTGTAAACAAAATTATTATTATATATTTTGCCCTAAAAAGTGTTATAAATAAAAGCATTAACAATGTTAAAAGCAATAGAACTAATAAAGTACATATATAAAACCAGTAAACTTTTAATAGAAACATGAGAGGTGGAAACGGCGCTTTGGAAAAATATTCAGTGAATTCATATGTTTATTTTTGGAAAGCTAGTACAACACATTGAACAAACTTTAATTAGTGATGATTAGTTCGATGTACTCTTTGAATTTTTTGTGTGACAAATTGGTTACATGGTGGGAAGGTGGTCGTAATTCCCAAAACTCTAATGAAGTTATATATTCCTTAGAAGAATTTTCCAAAAATCTATTTATAGCTATTTTTCTACCGTATTTGGCTACTTTTTATAAAAGAAACCGATAACGATAACAGGGTTGCACAGGTGGGACAACATTGACTTTGAAATTCAGCACGCTGCACGTTTGTTTTGATTTTATTGACAGTGGAATGGCCAAAACCAAGCGAAATGTGAGGGCCAAGGCCAAGAGCGTTGTGGGAGCGGCCAAGCAGAAGGCGCAGGACATGCAGGCGAATTGGCGCAAGGACAAACTGCTGCACAAGACTCTCACGCCCAAAAAAACGACTACTAAGAAGGAGAAATCGGAGGCGAAGCACAAGAAACTTCTTAACCGCTTCGCCGAAACGCGAAAGGTACGCAAGGAGGAGCAGGCGCGCAAGAATCGCGAGAAGACCGCGGTCATTGGGGACCTTAAGCCACTCCGGGATGCACTACCTTCCCTGCAGGACATCTACAAATTGGTGAAAACCAAGCAAAAGGATGCCAGCGAACAGACAGCTCTCGCCGAACCGGAAGTCCTTTTAAGTGCCAACGAGAAGATTCGGAAAAAGCGCACGGACATGGTTAACCGCGTCAAATCCTTCGAGAAGCTCATCAAGGACAAGAACTTCAAGAAGAACCCCCGCGAAGTCATCGCCTCCCATGTGCGCAACAAGTACCAGGCGATGGAAGAGGACAACGACGAATAGAGCTATAATTAATATGCTGCCTTTTGTTAAAAATTTATATTTTAAGAAATACTTTTCAATATAGTATAGAAGATTATGACTATTTCAAGATGCCAGAAAATATAAACTTTTTATCTTTTAAGATATATCTTTAAAATATAAATATATCAAGAATATCTTGTTTTTCATTTCTTAGAACCAACTTTTAAATTAAATTGAATAATTTTGACCATTTAAATTTAGATTTGAAAACATAGCCGTAAGTAATACCATTACAACAATCAGTCCTGATAAATTATTTATATTTTATATTTTTCAACTTTCCAATCTTCAGAAAAACGATTTTTTTTATTAAGAAGTATCTTTATTATATCTGCATTAGGTATAGTTATCATTTAACGATGCATATAAATATTACACATACGAATGTAAATTGTAAGCATTAAATCGTAAGAGGGTCAACAGAACGAGGATTAGACAAGATTTGAACGTGAGGACTCGATTTTTTTTTGGGTGTTTTTGCTTTGTCCCGGGCTATGTGATCGTAATATTCTAGAGCTACATAATATAGTAGATCGCTATATTTGCGCCTGCTAAGGGTTCGAACTTCAACTTGGTGTTGTTCTTCTTACAGTGAAAACGGAGCCGTGGACTCGAGGTCCTTGCGTCCTGACAGTTAATCTACAGCTAGTTTATGGTTATTATCGGTATTATCGGGTTAGCGTGGGCTGGCTCCTTCCTGTGAGATCATTAAATCGTTAGTCAAACACATCGGCCGTCTTGTCCATCAATCGATTCCATTTCGCCACCAGCACTAACAGCAAATTTAACATAGCTATTGAAAAGTGTCTCCATAAAATGGCATTATCTCATGTACAAAATGTAGTCGAGTCTACTATAAACTTAGGTTACAACCTTCCGCGTTACGTCTGCGTTATCGGGGACATGATTGAAATATACGACGTTTCTGTGAGCGGGTTGTGGGTTCGCGGGGAGCGGGACTCTGTTAGGCTAGGCTCGTGGTTTCCGTTTCGAAGTTATACATATACATATATAGAAAATATAAGACAACTATGTCTAGGTTTTGCACATTCAAGAGTTTGAAACAACAAACTTAAACTAATTTGAAAATCTTAATCGTCTGCACAGTGTAATTGTGTTTACTTGTTCAGCAGAAACATGAGCAGGCTGCAAGGGGAGATTGTTATTAGATTGAATTTCCAGAAGGCATTTCAAGGTTACTCACCGGAAGTTAATGCCTTTATTGGCCAGCATTCTGTTACATTCACTTGAGCCGGTACCCCCGATGCCATCTGGTAGTGGCAAAACATAATACTCACTTTCGGTACTCTAAAAAGACGAAGACGTTAACAAATAGGGGAATTCATTTCAGAACTTCTATAACTTACCGTTTCAGTGAACTCGTGCTTGTAAATCTGCGTGGAGACCTTCATATCAGAAAAGGGACCCTTCAGCGCGAAAAAATGTATGCTCATGGGCGTGCTGGTCTTGGTCTTTAGGATCAGCTGATAGGTTATGGTCCGCTCGTTCGACTGGTGAGGATCGCGCTGGCTATTGTTGATGCGTGCCTTTACCACCCACTGCTGGTTGAAAGCCGAAAAGCGGGCGGTCTCGTAGAAAAGCTTGTGTACGTACTCGTCCGTCCGGTAGGGTTTCATCTGAAGATCTGCAAGAGGTAAAATAAACAACGAACTTGAGTTTAAGCAAACTAATAGTGTTTTTTTAAGACTTTTATTTTAACAAGAAAGGAAAGCTAACTTCGGGCGGAGCCGAAGTTGATATACCCTTGCAGAATACTCTGTAAATTATATTCTCCAAAATTATTTATATGATGCATTCTTAATACTCATAAAAAATCCAAGCTTCCTAACTTTAAAAACACCAAAGTTATGGCATTTCCAATCGTTCAGTTATATGGCAGCTATAGTATATAGTCGGCCGATCCTTATGAAATTTGGTAGGTCGGATTGATTGGCCAAATATAAAACCCATAGCAAATCCCAACTTCCTAACTTTACAAACACCAAAGTTATGGCATTTCCGATCAATCAGTTATATGGCAGCTATAGGATATAGTCGGCCGATCCCGGCCGTTCCGACTTATATACTGCGTGCAAAGAAAAGAAGGGTGTGTGCAAAGTTTCAATTCGATAGCTTTAAAACTGAGAGACTAGTTTGCGTAGAAACAGACAGACGGACAGACGGACAGACGGACATGGCTATATCAACTCAGGAGGTGATCCTGATCAAGAATATATATACTTTATAGGGTCGGAGATGCCTCCTTCACTGCGTTGCACACTTTTGACCAAAATTATAATACCCTCTGCAAGGGTATAAAAATATTACTTTGTAAAGATCTCAAATAGTGAATATGTTCAGTCCCTGACTTCACATACATATGCCTATCAAGATCACCACATAAGAATTCCATTTGTCAACCCTCAACCATAAACCTCTTTTTACCGCCCGCATTCCAGCATGACTTCTATGACAATAACCATGAACAATTCATCTTAATTTCAATGAACATTAAAATTCAGTAAGCAAGAATGTCTCACCATTGAAAATGATCTTTTCGTAGCTTAGCAAGTCAATCAGAGTGTTGAACATCTTTTTCTCCTCCTTGATCCTGTCATCGTGGGCCTCCAGGGCCGCCATTACTTCGTAGCCAGACTTCTGGGGATGCAAGCAGTTGCGCTCGTGTTCGTTAGCTAAATATTAAAAGGATTAGTACGGGTTATACGGGTTGTTCATTACATTTCACAAGGGTCACTTACTCTCATGAAAGGGTCCACGCCACTGGCAGCCAATGCGATGATATTTGCATTTGGTGGGGCGCTCCTGGCACTCGTGTTGTTCATGGCGTTCAAGAGATTTGTAAGGGAACTCCTTGTTGCAAAACTGTAGAATAAAGCCAGTTAATTGACATTGAATTGACCTACGAATATTATAGAGCTCACCTGACACTCGCTGGGCAATTCTGAAGCGGCCTTCTCCACAGCCAAATTTCGCGAAGCAGTGCTCTTTGATATTTCCACGCGACAATTGGGGCAAGTGGCAATTTGATCTCGCAGGCTAAAGAAAAATTGTATTTTAAAACATATTTGAAAAAGGTAAAAAACGGTATATAGTTAGATGCAATGTAATAGAAGTCTTTGCAAGGTTCTTATTTTTTTTTTTTAGAGTGAATTCATACCGTCCATCCGCCAGAAGATGGGTGAAACAGGCGGCGCACATCAAGTGACCCATCTGGCACTGAAAATGAAAAGAGCAGAGAGAAAGGGAAATGCAGTTTTAGTAAATTCACGACTAAACAATCGACTAGTAGATGGATAGAGATTGAAAACTAAAACAAAAGTGGAATGAAAATTAACCTGCAATTAAAGAAAAAAGAAGAAAAGTTTTCTATTAGTCAAAATACGGCCTTGTTGCAGAGAGTTTGTATTTATGGGTGTGGGGTAATTTCTGGGTGGGTGTGTTTGAATGAATGAATCTATTTTGAATATGCCTTTTGGGGTGAGGAAGGTGGTGAGGCATGGATTTCTCGGCGGGAGGTGATCTGAAGTGAGGTTTGAAAATGTTTAGCTTAGAGGCTCCGGTTTGTGTATTATTTTTTTGTTTTGGTTGAAATAAAAACGCTATGTTGTAGTTTGGTTTTATTTTGCATTCTCAAGTTTGCACTCTCCTTTGCAAATTTATTGAATTCAGTTTTTCGTTTCATTTTTTGGTTTTTTTTTTTTGGGTTTTAGATACATTTTAGGGTTTAACTTTAATGCTATTATGAAATCTGTTCTATGTACTTAGCATTTATAGTTACAATCTTATGTTTCTTTTTTTTTGCGTGTGCTTACAAAGGTTACGAAATCGATATTGTCTTAACTAAGATTAATTATTAGGAGAGATAAAGTTTATCTAAATAAGGCTGCAGAAAAATCAAAATCATAAATAGTTGATAATTCTGGGTTTAATTTAGCGTACTTTATCATACAAATGTTGTCTTTTTTTTCGTTAAAAGCCAATTAAGACGTAGTGTGTTTTTTAATTGGTTTTCGGATATGAGTTGGTCAAGCAATTGATGAAAGGTCGGGAATATAGTGGACCGATAACGGCCAGATAAAGTGTAAAGCCCTAAAGTAAAATTTAACCCCCGCCCCTCAAAGAAACCTTCATTAAATCGCCGCATGCGTTTATTTACAATTCGGTTGTGTGGAATGCGGGCTGTTTCCCTCATTTTGGAATTTCTATATCTATTTTGGGAAATATTCAGCGCCGGAGGAGGCGAGCAATAGGCCGTCGGGACTATTTGTGGACTGAGCCGCAACTTCCAAGCGATAAGCAATGGTTTTCTTGTGTATCTTGTGCACATAACAAAATTTTGATAGTCACGAGGATCTGAGATCTTTTCAAAGCAAAAATAAATATAGATAAGGGTTTCACAGATATCATATGTTTTTTGTTCTGGAGATATGAAACCATAATCAGAAAAAACCAAAATTACTCCCCTAAAATGATGTGCATTGTATATCATATTTTGTGTATTTCCAAATAGTATGTAGAAAGCATTGTATTAGGTTTGGTTCCAAAATGGGTATAATTACGATAAATATTATTCGAATTATCTTTTATTTAATTTTTACTAAGTTGTACAATCAACATTTTTGAATAAAGTTTAATTTTTATTAGCAAAAGTGTATATACCAATAGTTTTGTGTACTTTTAACCATCAAAACCTCAAATGTTGTGATAAGCATGGGTTTGGTGCTTGAAATTTAGTTGTTTTATGCCCCACATGATCCTTTGACTATTTCAATTCCATTTTTTTCCGTGTTCTTTTGTATTTGGATCATATATCTAGGTATTTGAGTGTATTACTGTATTTTTGCAGTTGAGTGAACCCGTGAATTCGTGTTCTTTGATTGGCAATTTATGACCTAGACCAACTGCAGGCAGCAGCTGCTTGAAAATCCGATTGTTTAATGGAAAATCCTCGGATCGGATTCACAAAGGAGTTTAACTCGTTTCCCCTGAAAAACAATAACACACAGAGCAGAAAAACGCAGACACAACAAAACCAGCTGATGGTGTTTTTGTAGATAGTGAGTGGAAAGAGGAAGAGCACGTCAATAGCGTAGGTAAAAAAGGAAATCACGTAAAAGATCGACGATGACAGAAAAGAACTCGTGTGTTTTCAGGTATACCTTTCCCCCCACACATACACACACTTTTAGAACCCAACAACACATGCACATGTGGCTGTGAAACTGGTAAAACGAGTTTATTCCAGATTACAGGTCCTAAAAACCTGCAGCAAGCTGATTCCACAAATTCATCAAAACCTTCTATTGCCATTTACAATAACAAAAATTTAGTAGTATACTTTATTTTTACTATTTGAACTTATTTATCCCCGGGGCCCCAAAACAGCTGATTTTGCCACGACGTGGGCGAGAGCGAGATAACAACAGCAGCGCAGTGGCAAAAGCAAAACAATAACAGAGAGCAAAAATCGCAGTGCGTGTGTATGTGCACTTGCACATACAGACAAATAAAGAAGAGTGGAACTGCAAAAAGGAAAACAATCAGGCATTTTTTTTTAGCTAATTAATAGTTTCTGCTGGTTTCTGCGAATCCCTGGCCATTTTGTGTGATTCATTTGGGTTTTGGTCACGTTGTTTTGGGTACAGAAAGGTTACTTTCATATTTCTGTGTGGGTCAGCAGATATTTTTCTTTATACCGTAATACAAAACCAATTTCAATGACGCAGTTATTTCTGCCTTGCCTTGGAACATGTGTCAACCTACACATACGCATTACGTAAAAGATCTGTTTGTGCAGCGGCGGAGGCAGGGGGTTGGGGCCCCCCTTCAAGAATTTCTATTGGTAATCGTGCATTCAAGTATTCTTTTTTAGTACCTACACTATGTACACTCAAATCAATCCAACAAACCAGCCTTTCACCATGCGCTGAGTAGTCGACATTTCTTGGTAACTTTATAGTTTTAATTTTAATAGTATGTTGAATTTAAGTTCTGGTATCTTCTTCAAAGTTATAATTACGATATCGATCTATACTTCTGTGTATGAGATTTTTATGTGAGCTAAATCCCCTTTGACGCAGTGCAGACTACGTCCCTGCAACCCGTTCTTTGAGATCTCTGTGCATTTGTGCATTAAATTCAATCAACGTCAGTTACAGCAACAATGACGACGCCTGCACATGTGTGAATGAAAAAGGGAATGCGGGAATTATCCGAAGAACTAAATAAACGAATAAAAAGCTAGGATCTTAAATTGTTGCTCCTTTAAATAGGCCACGGGGAAGACACAATACCAACATCTATGACGCAATACAGAAAATCTGCAGTAAATGTTACTGCGCAAAAGAAAGGGAGAAGAAGAGGGATGGGGGCCATAATTCATAGTGTGAAATGCAACGGTTAAGCTGGGGGGTTGTTTTCTAAAACGCAATAAAACTGCATTAGTTGAAAGAAAGTGCGAGTGCGACAGGGTCCGCAGCACTGCTTCTGCTTATGCTGCGAGGTGCGCCCTACGCCCTTTCCCCCTCGCACTCCCTGAATGTTTTCAAGGCGAATGCAAGAGAGCCCCAGCCAGCCGTCTCGCTCTCGCACAGCTGTGTGTCGTGGGAGGAGGGGGCAAGAGAGAGGGAGAGGAGTATTTCACTCTCACAGCTGAGCTGCCACGATTTGTTTGTATACAGAATGACGCACACACACATGCATTTTCCTATATTTAAGTTTTCTTGTTTTTTTTCGAACGCGAAGGTTTTTTTTTCGCTGTAATAACCCCACAACTCACCTGGTACATGGCCGTCTTGGGCAGATCCAGGCACACGGCGCAGCACAGGGCATTGGAGATGCGGTGGGCCAACTTTTCGTGCATTCCCGACGCAGCAGCGGCACTGGAAAGTGAACTGCTGCTGCTGGTGGCCCCCGAGTCCAACAACTGTTTCTTGGCCGGCGGCTCACCGCTGCTCTGCGTGTCTAGCGGCACGCCCACCACACTATTTCCGCCCCCGCCCGAAGAGGAGGAGGAGGCGGATCCAGAACTGGTGGAGGCCTGCATCACCACCTGGTTGTCGCCCAATAAAGGCAAAGTCGAGGACGGCGGCTGCTGCACCGCCGAGCTTGAGGATTCCACCGTCGACATAATTGGAAACTTCCTTGGAAATATGTTTGTTGTGTTTGCTCAACCACACGCACCCACACTGAAAGACACACACAAACAATACCCAGTTGCTCTCTTCCGCTCGCACACTCAGTTCGTATGGCACTTTCTTAGCCACCTTTCCCCGCCGTCCCTCTAGTATAGTTCTGTTCTGATACGTTTTCGTCCGCTAACACGTCCGCTCGCCAGAAAGTTTTTTTGTTTTTAGAAAGTGTAGGAGGTGTGGGTGCATAAACATCGATTTTCCTTACAATCGACGTCATCGATGTTTCCAAAATATCGGCTATATCGATAGTAACTAGTATCGAAGACCGTTACGTACTGTTAACTTTCTTATCATTCTGTTATTTTTCACTCCATTTCTTGAGCGCTCTCTTAGTTTCCAGGTTTCCAGGTTATAACGCACTATTTACCCAATACAAAATGTACTTAGATTATAGCACTGTAAAAAAGGTTTGCTAATCTGCCAAATATATGAAGTACAAGTAACGGAAATTTATCATTTATGTTTTAACATGGTGGTTGGCCTGGTTTGTTGCTAGCGGGTATTGAATCCATGGTTCAGAACACAGCTAACCATGTTTGGCAGTCACAACCTTCTAATGAAATTCTACTACAAATGAATTAATGATTAAAATACGGAACAGAACCCAATTTCAATGTTTTTGTCCTATTTTCTTATTTGTATAACGGTAAGAAAACTTTAAATGAAATCTCGTTTACAAGTTAATTTTCATTTGTTTTGTTCGTACCCAAAAGTTTGTGGTCTAAAAGTTCGTGGCCCAAAAGTTTCAGCAAATTTTAATTAGTTTCTAATCCGATACATGAGCTAAAGAAATATACTGGTCGAATGTACAATTTAAATTTTAATTCTCTGTTTGGTTTTACGCGGGCATGGAACGTGCTTTTCATTAACCAATACTAAACTCGACAAAGCTGAAACTGAACCAGCAGCCCTGGATTCCGTCCGCAGGGATTTCGTCACTCGCGAGATGCGGTCACACTGCGTGCGGCAAACGAAAAACATGTAAGAATACAATTATTTTGATTTTGTGTGTAAATTGTAAAGAAATTAGTAAGAAATACAAACGTGAGGGTGGCGACCTGTAAATGGTCAGTGAATGCGAAAAAGCCATGTGTTTTCCTATGAAAAACGCAATTTTCCAAGCAGACATTTTGGTAATGCATCGGTGTGAGTGGCATTGTTTGTGTTTGTGTGTGTGTGCAACAGCGGCAGCAATTAAAAAAAATAACAAAAAAAGTCAAAACAGCATAGACATTGGTTTGTTAAACATAAACTTTACTTGTTTGTTATCTGTGTAGTGTAAATAACAAATCTGGCCAAATTGCGTCTTAAAAAAAGGTGGTAAGATGGCTTTTTCTGGTTTTGTTCCTCATAGTAATAGGTGTTATAGAGAAAATCTAAGGATAAACTTGTTTGATTACAGCAAGTTTTGCAATATACATCTTCTCGTTCATAATAACCATACATTCGTTATTTGCAAATTAAGGATTTTTGTCCAGTGAATTTGTTAAATTATTTACAGCTGTTCCCACTAAAAAAGTGTATTCTTCCCATTTCATATTGTCCTGCTCTTTCTTACCTTTACCTTCTCCTCCTCTTTTTCGTCCTCTTTCCCTTTTCATAGCCAGCTGTTTGTCGCGTTCCACAAATATGGCTGGAGTGTGGATCGTATTGGGGGCTCGGGTTTTACATTTCTCTATGTGGAATGCAACCTGTGGCCAGCTGTTGGGTCCTGTTGAACTCCCCCCTGCTAAATGATATACACATCTATATATATGTATATATGCCAGTGTGTATAACAACGCCAATTGCTAGGGCTTCTGCAAAATATCCTGGCCACTTAAGGAGTTGAATAGGGTTTCACATTGTGTTGTAACAGAAAGCAGTTTGGTCTCAAATTTGGAGAAACAAAAAACTTAGTAACCCTTTTTATATTATTATTGTTCAAAGGTTGTAAAGCTTCTTTGACGTGGTAAACGCATATTTTTTTCAACAAAAACAAGACGGATTTTGAGATATAAATTTAAGATTATACAGTCAAGTAAATATTTTAAAGTCCTAGCAAATACAATTCAGTTTAGAAAAAGCATTAATGATTTCTAAGGGTCCTTTAAATTAAGGTTAAAATTTTAAAACTTTTTAAGTTTTATAAAATCAAACAATTTTTAATGTTTTTTTTAATATTAAATATTTTATATGCGATGAAGCTGTTAAACTCATGTAACTCCTTAAACGGAGACGATTTCCCACCACTCCTCAAATGAGATCCACAACGACTGTGTTGCACTCACAGCTGGCAATTGTTGTTGTTTTTATTCGAGCTCCTGAACGCACACATTCAAAATATATATATACATATAACACTCGGGGGTCGTTTGTGGACTCCATTTGGCTTGGCTGTTGGATCTTTTTTGCGTTTTCTTCATTCGTGCAGCGCCAATCGCGCGGTGTGTGTGTTTGCGTTTTTCTTA